>NW_025954195.1:0-1495306 GCF_022376455.1 Epithele typhae
GACTACTCGCCCGTGTGGCGCGACGTGCTCAAGCACCTCCGCTGGTCCCCGCGCGTCGAGCGACAAGCTGAGGAGCACGTCCGGCGTGCGTTCGGGTTCGGGGACAAGGCGCCCCTGCCGCAGGTAGGTCTCCAGACGCCCCGTTCCCGGTCGCACGCGGGCTAAAAGAGCGCACAGTACGTCGCCGTCCACATACCACGCTGCGGCGCGACCCAGTGTGTTCCGCCCGTCTCCGAGCTCGAGAGGCTCGTCAGGTGAGTCTCCTTGGCCCATCGCCCATCGCCACCACTTGACCGGCGACCTCGCATCTGCAGCTCAATCTACGCCTCCCTCATCGCCTCCCAGACGCTCACCGGCCCTTCGCTCGTCTTCGTGCTCTCCGAGTCGCCACTGCGGCCCGCATGGCGCGCGGCGGCGAGCGCGCTCGCCTGGATCATCCTCGACGCGGCCTCGCCGCCCGTTGACGCCGCGGTGCTCTCCGGCGCGATCGGATACGTGGGCGTGCTGGGCGCGGGGGCCGTGCAGGAGGTGGGTGTCGCGATGGCCGCGCGGCGCGTGCGCGAGTGGCGGGGCGGCGTCGTGCGTATGCACCAGCTCGAGGGCGCCAGTGCGGAGTTTGCGTAGATGCACAGCCGGTGCTTGTCACGTACGGGCTCGGAGTCGGACTGCCAGGGACTGGATTCGGTGACCGGGGGCCTTTGTGCGATGTAATGTGTGTACTTCTCTGTACGTACGTACGTGGATAATTGCGATAACGACACCCCGTCCGCTCAACGTCCCGCACGAGCCCGTTCGAGTCCGCAAGCACCGCAGACATTAACCACACTTCCGACGTCTACACCAAACGGCACGGCACGGCCCCTCCTCCGCGCTCACGGCGCGTCCTCGAGCACGCGCACGACCACCGCGCGGTTCCGCGCCCACACCTCCGCCTGCCACGCCGCCCACTCCCCCGCGCTCCGCGCCCACCCGCCGCGCACCATCGCCGCCGCGCCCGCGCGCGTCCGCGGGGGGACGTCCGGGCCCGGCCCCGCGCCGAAGCGCACGACGCCCGTGCGCAGCGCGCGGAGCGCGAGGACCTCGGGGAGCCCCGCCGGGCGCGCGACGGTAGCGCGCGCGTCGTCGACGTAGCCGTACGCGCGGCGCAGGCGCGCGGTCGCGAGCAGCGGCACGGCGAGCGCGCCGGCGAGCGCGACGGTCGAGCTCGCTTGGGCGTCGTAGTCTGCGCGGGGCGGCGGTCAGCGTCGTGCGCGTGCGGACGGGAGGGAGGGAGGACGCACATCCGAGGTCGGCGAACGCGGGGACGACGATGTCCGCGGCGGCGACGAGCGCGTAGAAGTCGCGGTAGGGGACGTCGTGGTGGATGGAGACGACGTGCGTGAGCGCGGGCGGGATCGGGATGTCGCCGGCGCCGACGAGGAGGAGCTGGAAGGGCTCCTCGGGCCCGCGCGTGTCGGGGAGGTACGCGCCGCTCGCGTCTGGCGTGGGCTCGTACCCCCACGCCTGCGGGTCCTCTGCACGGGGAGCGCGCGTCAGCTGGGGTGCGCGAGGCGCGAGGACGGGTGCGTACCCCGGATGGAGTCGACGAGGTCTGCGAAGATGCGGTCGTACTGTCGCCGGGAGGGGTCGATGGTGCCCTGGATGACGGCGCGGGAGAGCGTGCGGGGGAAGGGGCGGCGCGGGAGGTTGAGGCGGGCGGCGTCGTGCAGCGGGACGTGGACGTCTATCGGGATGTCCTCGAACCCGGCGGTATACTCGTGAGGATCGCTGCTGTCCGCCAGGCGGGCATACTTGTCGCGGAAGGACTTCGCGACGCTACACGCAGAGATGCTCGGGATGAGACAAAGACATGACGGCGTGAAAAGGGGGGGCGTACTGGTCTGCGATGGGCAGCAGGCGGATGGCGTCGCGGCGGGACCAGTGCTCGATGTGCCGCTGCCAGCCGACGTCGGCCGCGTTGTGGACGATGCAGACGAGCTTGAACTTGTGCTCCGCGTCCCGCCTTTCCCAAGCATCCACCAGACCCTCCTGGTAGTAGTTCAGGCTGGGATGCGAATGGATCAGCGCACCTCGACGATCACACTAGAGAGCACTCACTCGACTTCGCAGGTCCCGAGTATGATAAGGTCCACGCCGCCCTCGCCCGTCTCTGAATTGACGTAGTCGACAAGCGCTTCAGGCAACTGGCGTACCCCGCGATGGCGCCAGAGCTCGAGCTCGTCTACGATCTCGTCGAAGCGCAGCTGGAATGGCTCCGGCACGAAGAGGCTGATTGTGCCCCGCGAGTCGTCGTCGAAGACGTCGCTGATAGTCTTGACGAGGGCCATGTATACGTCGAAGTGGAACATGAACGGGGATGCGACCGCGACATGGCGGCGGCGGGGACGGGGCTCTGCGTCTAGCGGGGCCGAGTCTTCGCCGGAGCTGGGGGTGTACGTTCCAGGACGGGGCCAGATGGCATGCGAGACGGACGGGAGAGCAGAGAGGGAGTCGTAGGAGTGGAGTAGGAGCCAGACGCTTGCGAGAACGATTGCGGTCGCGAGCGCGAGCGTGGTGCAGCGGCGCGAGGTCTGCATGAGAGCGACGGAGAGAGACGGATGGCCAGGGGGGGCTGAATATTATAAAGCGTAGCGCGATTTGAGGCAGCATCCGAAAGCCGGGACGTGTGCCTCGCAAAAGTCTATACATGTCTGAGCTGTTTCTCCCGATAGTGGGGTCGCGCGTGCCGCCAGAGAACGCACGGCGACATACCAGGCGCGTTGGGCGCGACATAGGGTTGTGTCGAAGTGGTGAGCCAGGCGCACAGATCCGGAGCTCTCTCGGCGGGACCGCATTAGCAGTGATCGACCATGAGCCAGGCAGGGGTGCATAGGAGGGCATACCTGCGCATCGGCTTCTCTGCCTTCGGGGGCTGAACACAACGTTCGCTCCGCCCGGGGCCTCTGTATCCGCGCAGGGAAGCAGAGGACGTCCTTGGCCCTTTCGTTCCCAGCCATTGTCTCTGGCGCGGCCACTCGGGGGGATAGTGCGACCAGCTCGGCGTTCGGTATCAACCCTCGCAGGCGCCCGCAGGCCTGCGGCCCGAAATTTACAGGACGCCCGGCGCTTGCTGCTGCTCTCTTCGCCACCACGATGGTCCGCCAGCTGAAGCATCATGAGCAGAAACTGCTCAAGAAGGTCGACTTTCTCAACGTAGGTCTCCTTGATTTACACACTCTGGAACAATTCTCAACTCGTCACTCTTAGTGGAAGCAGGATGCCAATCTGCGCGAGATCAAGGTTATGCGGAGGTACCACATCCAGGACCGCGAAGACTACCACAAGTGCGTATACGCTCTTGAGCCCCTCTTCCACCTCCGCCGCCATTTATATCGCGCCGATTAATTATGGTCCTGATACCGCGCGTAGATACAACAAACTTAGCGGATCTCTGCGGTCCTTCGCCCACCGTCTCTCCCTCCTCCCCGCTCAGGACCCGTTCCGGTCCAAAATGGAAGGCCAGCTGCTTTCCAAACTCTACGACATGGGCGTCCTCAACACGAGCGCAAAACTCTCCGACGTCGAGAACAAACTCACCGTCGCCGCCTTTTGCCGCCGCCGCCTCGCCGTGGTGATGTGCATGTCGAAGATGGCCGAGACCGTCAGCGCGGTACGTCCAGCTTCTGTCACCTCGTGCGCTATCCCCCTCCACACGTCCCACCTGCGCTTGGTGGCGCCGTCGCGCCCGTACTGCGCGGTGTCTGGACCATCATGCTGAACCTTGCACCCCCTCGCTCGGTGTCTCGTCCCCGTCGACCATCCCTTGCGCGCGGTACCAGGCGGTGAAGTTCATCGAGCAAGGTCACGTCCGCGTTGGCCCCGACACAATCACCGATCCTGCTTACCTCGTCACCCGGTACGGCCTCGTCTCCCCGCAACCTTCTTCTCCGCGCACGCTGACGCCCCGTCCGACCAGCCACATGGAGGACTTCGTGACCTGGGTCGACACCTCCAAGCTCAAGCGTACCGTCATGCGCTACAACGACGAGGTCCGCTCTCCGACGTTGTCCGTTCGTCCGATATCGCTGACAATTTGATTGCGTTCCGCAGCTCGACGACTTCGACCTGCTGTAACAGTGTTTCGACTCCTCATGGCGCGGTTCATCTGTCGACGTCGCCGCAAGTCCCAGGCACGCCCGCGGGATATGCCGTTAGCACGACTGTCTGCTGCCAGTCTCTCTCCGGCCGTCTTGTGCGCCTCAGTACCGCCGCAGGGCGCCCGCTCCTCGCGCGCCGTCGGTCTGCATCGCGCCTCGCCTCGCCCCTCACAAATATGTTTGACGCCTGGCCAGAGGATGCCAAGTCGGTCCTGCTGCGGGGAATTGCCCCGTCGCCAAGCACGGCGGCGTGCCGGCGGCCCTTGTACGCATGCTGAATGCGTCTCGTCTGGCGGAGCGGCCGCACGACGCGCGAGCACCACAGATAACAGCATGTATTAGACAGAGCGATGCGTATGCAACGGGCTGGGGTTTATTTTTTCGACACGGCGCACACGTGAGGCCACGATGGAGAGATTGTTGGGGGGTATGGACTTGCGGAGTGGGTGGGCTTTTAGACACACGGAATCACTGTCATCCCGTACGTCTGCCGAGCGTACGCGATACGCGGCCCACTCTAAGGTGAGGAAGGAGCACAGATTGAGGTTGGTAGTGGTCACCGTGTGCTGGCGCAGGACGTTGCTCTAGAATCAGTCGTCGCTGGACGTCGAGAGCTTACAAGCAGGTATCAGTACGGGTTTCGTCGGTGTGAGTCGTCGCCCCGCGGCAACCGCCGTCGAGACTTTCGGGGCACGCCTCGAATCCATTCGTTGACTATCGACCCCGGGCTCTAATGTAGGAGGTACAAGAGGATGTGGTGGCATGTGACGACTAGAAATATCGATCTGCTCAAGGACTAGGACTATATAGGGCGCACGGGGTCGGCCGGCAGAATGTATGTGTGTATGTGCGTGGGTGGTACTAGTGGGGCGTGGCATCATAGATGGGGCAAAAGAGCGTAGAACGTGTGTGGCGAATGTGCCCGGCCGATACCTCCGGAACGAGAGCGAGAAGAGGATTCAGACCAAACCAAAACCAATAGGGAAGGAGAGCCAGGGGTAAAGTACTACAGGTAAGCAGAACACAGCGACCGCGATGTGGATAAGGTAGGGGAACGGAACACGGGGAGCGCATGTAATAGAGATAGCGGGAATAGTGAAGAATAGAAAGGGGACGAACATATTTTAGAATTTCTTCGTTGTTCAGACCAAGAAACTCAAAATATGTACGTGGATCCGTTGGCGTGATTATTCGTGAGGGGGTCATGACGGGAGCCGTGTAGGGTCTAATTTCGTAGTCCATGCCTGAAGTTCTTTCGCGTTCGGGGCCGCGAGTGCATACGAGTTAGAGGACGTGAACAGGGTGAACGTAAACGTTTTCTGTCAAGATGGCAGACGAGGTTAGTACAATCGGCAGCACAAACGTGAAGACATACTCCAAGCAGAGCCTCCATTTGTGAGTTGCTCTCGATGTTGACGCCTGCTAGGTTGATGACGCCAATCTCCTCAACCTCGTTCGAGTGAGCGAACATGTGCAAGTATGGCCTACACAATACACCAGCGTCAGCCTCGAGGTCAGCCGCCTCCCAAAGCACCACTACACTGACCTTCGGAGCACAAACCACCTCTTCTCCCACGCGTTCACATTTGCGTCGATCATGAGCATCAGGTGGCCCTTCTTGGTAGGTCCATCGTTCCTGGGCACGAGCTTCGTGCTCGAGTTGAGCTTCAGCGACTCGGTCGAGTGCGTGTCCGAAATCGACCCTTGCCCGAGGTGAGCCCGGACGAGGTCACGCTAACACGTCCAGTTCGCCTGCTCCTGGCTGATGACGATCTCGCCTGCGTGGCCAAACCGCTTCTGCCAGAGAGCAAGCGCCTTGCGGAGGACTGCCTCGGTGCGCGGGCCCCGCTCCGCCGCCCAAACGTCCGCGTCTTGCTGCTGCATCTGCTGCATGCGCCCGTGCGGACTCGAAGCGAGGATGATCCGGATCGCTTGCACATCCGCCGCACGACGCTCCATCGTCACGAGCTTCGAGTAGTCCTCGACGACGGAGACGCCACGCGGGCGCCAGACACCGAGGGCCTCCTCGCCCCGCACGTACTTCTCCGCGGTGTCTAGCCGCCAGAGCTCCTTGGGCGAGCGCGTGAGAGGGGGAGAGAGTTTGACTGAGAACATGGTGCTCGTCTTCGAGAGGATCTTGGTCGAGCCAAAGAGCGAGGTGAGGCGGGAGGGAGCACGCGCATCACGCGTCTGGATGGTGACCGCGGTGTCCATGCTGAACTGGACTGGCTCCGCGCATGTCTCGATTGCCACGCTGAAGGTGACCTGGATGAGGATTCGTTGACCTGAACCCGTAACGCGGTTGAGGAGAATCGAGTTGTGTATGCTGGAATCCCAAAGGGCCTCAGCAGTGATGTTGCCGGTTCCGTCCGGCTTGTACTCGATCTTTTGCTCGGTTTGCAAAGGTAGCGTCGTGAGGACCTTGGATGGCGAGTCGTGAAGAAGACCCTTTGCATCCAGATGGCGGATGTTGCCCATTCGTATCCGAGTAACCTCCGTCCAGGGGAGCTGACGACCGGAGTGCGAGGAGAGAGTGAGCACGATGCGACGCTGCAACCCTTGATGGAGCTGAAGGGAGCCGGGGTCGAGATGGCTGGTTGACACTACAGGCACAGGCTTGTATGTCCCGTCGGGCGCAAGCTCGCACACTTGTAGCCAGGCCGTAACGTCGTGGTTCTGTTCTACAACAAAATCGTTCTCGGAACGACGCATTGGGGGAAGGGAGGTCGGTTGGCTCCTCGGAGGGCTTGCTGACGGCGATCCATTGCTGGTAGGTATCCGCAACTCCCGCATCTCGTCCCATCGTTCCATGCGCTCCAGATACGTGGGTTTCAGGCGTGCATAGAATTCCATCGGGGCGTACCCTTGACGAAGGTATGTGAGTGTCCGTGTTGAAGCTACCATGGAGAAACTACGGCGGAACTTGAGATCGGAAAGAGAGGCAGTGTCGAGGTCAACAGCAGCGGAGGGGTACACCTCTTCCGAGGTGAGGGATGGGCCCAGGAATGATGATAATCGGACTTGAACGTGAACGAAAGAGAAGTCCAGGTGAGAAAGACCCTTCACTTGATCGACGATGAGGGAGAAGGTAATTTTGCTGCCGGGAGGGACCGTGCCTGGAACGGGAGAAGAGGCACGAGTGGAAGTCGCAGAGGCGTTGGCGTGCTTGGGGGAAAGCACAACATTGGCTATCTTGACCTCTATGCGACATGAGCCAATAGCCTCTGAAGTGTACCGACAGAAGATAGGAACGGTGGAGGTGGAGGATAGTCTGCGGGACATAGGTGCAAGGGAGAGTAGGGCGTTGCCAATGAACGAATAATCAGGGGGAGGGCTGTCGTAGAAAGGCTCCTCAGAAGAGAAGTGTTGGGAATAGGATGGACGATCAATGAAGGTGGTGAGATTCCGCATGCGCTGGAGTTGCTGCTGGAGGCGATCTAGTGACCAGACATAGATGGCGTTGTGGCGTTTGTCGACAAGCTTGACGGCCACCGAGGGTTGAGTTGCAGAGGCAAGAACAGGGTCTGATACGTCTCCGAACTGGTCCAGGCCTGCTATCGAGTCAATGGCCGAAGCGGGGGCAGCCAGAGAACCACCAGCCGCGACTGTGAAGTTGTATGAGACATCCTTCCCAAGCTCCTTGCTGAAACGAGAATGAGCACAAGGCTTTTGTATTCGAAAATGCATGTGTACCTGATGATGTTAGCCTCCTTGATGAGGACTGCATTGGATAGGACAACTTCGGCCATGGAGAAGGCTCGGTGCGCACGCCACTTGTCAAGGACCTTGCGGATGAGACGAAGTTGCCGAGCTGAGTAGATGACTGGCTCGAATTCTTCGCCTTCAATCTCCTCCCCTCTTGCGCGCGCATCGAGTAGACGCTTCATATGTGCTTGAACGGCCTTCAGCTGCTTCTGCATCTGTTCCTTCTCAATCTTGATGTCTTCCGCCTCTGAGGACTCTGCGATCGCCTGGAGACGAGTCTTGAATTCGGCGCGCTCGGTTTCGAGCTGGCTCTGCACATCCTTTAAGCCCTCACCGAACTCGGGGCTGCCGTGATTGTTCAAGGCGTCAACACTGGTGTCGTCGGTCGCTGTCTCGAGACGACCAGACTCGCTCCAAATATCGTCGGCGTGACTGACGCTAAGACTGCTCTCTGGCCGCTTGGCATTATGGTCGCGCATCGTCTTGACTTTGGTGATCTTCTCGAAGAGCTTGTTGAGGTCCTCATCGGGTAGATTGTCCAGAGCGGGATCGAGTCCGAGTTTGGCAAAGGCCGCTTCCCGCTTGGCGAAGGTCCAGTCGACATCGTCGACGTCCACACTTGACGATGTTGGTGAGCTCGGGCGGGTGCCCTCAAGTTCTTGGGCGGCGACGTCGGCAGCAGTGACGCTGATAGTCATCTGGGACTTCGCCCTCACGCGGTCCCGTAGCTTGCGTACTTCTTCTGGGTTGTTGAAGCGGAAAACGTGGTGCTCTCCAAGGATGATTCGGAAACCTGTTCGAAGCTTGTAGGACTGCCCAGGTGTGATCTGGCTTCCGTTGAGGAACTAGAAAGGATGCGCTGTCGTTAGTAACCGAGCAATGAGAAACTTACATACACCTACAGTGACAGCGTCTGGCAACGCGTATAGCACGACTTTGCCGTCGGTGTTCTCGAAGTAACAGTGCTCCTCCGCGATGCTTTCCCCACTGAGACGGATGGCGGCGGATTTCTCGCTGTCCATCCGACCGACTTCTGTCTTTCCGGGCTTCAGCTGGTAAATCAGGCACTCGCTCATCAAGGGATCCTCGTTCTGCAGGGGACAATATCTTCAGCGTGGCGACTCTGGATGTATCGACGGGTCTACGCACCAAGTTGACCAAGTGGGGCATCCGTTTTGGTGTGTGCACGCCCACATTGTTCTTCTCAACAGTGATACCAAGCTCTTCAAGGGCCTGCTCACGTTCGCGCTGGATATCCTGTGTACGCTCCATCTTCTGCTCCCAGGTCTCGTTCAGGCCCTGCATGAGCTTCTCGCTCGTCTCCAACTGGTCTTGCAGCTCCGCCTTCGTGACAGTCTTGATGGTGCCGTCCTTGGCTTGGTACGTGACCTTCTGTTGGGAGGCAGGAATCTTGGGATCATATACAGCCTCGGAGGTGGCTCCAGAAACGCGCGCTATGGGGGATCGTCAGCAAGATGCACATGGCTTCACGGAAATAAATCTCACCCCGCAGCATCTCGAGCTCTTCCTTGAGCTCACGGACAAGTTTGGCGTTCGGATCCTCGTTAATGACGGCCTTGTTCTTGATCTTCTTGGCCTGGTCAGCGTAACGGAGGGTGCTGAGAGTCTCCTCGTATTGCACGTCGGCGGGAGAAATGGCAGCGATCATGGCAGTCTTCGAGTTTCCTCCCAGACTGTCCTTCAACAGCCAGGTCAGGACCTGCGCATATGACAAATTAGGTCATGCAAGAGACGACGTGTTGATTAAACAAACGGAGTCACGGTAGGGGACGAAATCATCTCCCTTGCCCTTCTTGCCCTTCTTTCCTTCCGACTGACTTGCTTGCGCGAGAGCCGAGATGACCTTCCCGAGGGTCGTGAGGGACTTGTTGATGTTCGCTCCTTCCTTCAGCCGCTGACCAGTGGCACCAGTGGAGTTGGCACGCTCTGAACCAGCAAGATCAACGAGATTGATACGCGAGACCTTCTCTGTGTCGAGGTTTGTGTCGACATCGTGTCTCTTCATCGTGAGAAGCAGTGTGAAGACGGCATGTGAACGTGACGAGCTATCCCAAGCCGGGTGAATGGGGAGAAAACAGCAAGAGCATGGAGCACCTACGTCTCGTTCATGTTTGTCGCAGCAACTGTACGCGCCTTGTTACCCTCGTCCATGAGTGTCATCATCTCGTCGTAACTATTGACCATGAGCTTGGACAGATCCTCCACGTAGGGACCGAGACTAGGATGCTCTCGCACTCGGAGGTTGCCCGAGTTCTTCGGGTTGAGCAGGTCGCGAACCTTCTCGTTGTAGATTTCGATGTAAGAAACCTCCACAGTGAAGTTGAGCTTGGGATCTGAAGCCTTCTTGGATTCGCAACGCGCGAATAGCTCCAAGCACGTAAGTGGGATGATTCCCTTGTCGGGACCGTCTACATTTGACGGTTACTTGGATGCAGGAGGTAAAAGACAGAGAACAGACGTACATCCCATCATACTGCGAGTTTATGTCTGTGAGCATAACAGCATGACGGATTATAATGATTACGCACCTATAAGATTTCCCAGAGCCTGCCCACACCTACAGTGTCAGCCGGACGGCATACATCCTACAAATCCTCCGTAACGCACCTGTCTGTCCATCTGCGCAGCACATTAGCATATGAGATCCACGACCAGTCAAGGAGGTACTCACAAGCCAAGATACACGCGTTAAATCCTGCAAACCCGTGGTCCAAAAGCTCCCTCCCCAGGTCGTCGTACAAGGTCTGTTGCGAGCAGTAGTTCGGTTCGTCCCTTGGGCCTGCAGACCAATAACTCTTGTCGAACGCAAAGTTCATCGCCTTCCGCTCCGCCGCCCTTCCTGATGCCGCCTGCGCACCCGCCGAGCCCGGCTCCGGGGCCTCTAGGATAGTCTGGTTCCCCTCCATTCGCACAAGACATTTCGCGCCGCGCGCGATCTCTGCATTCAGTCAAGAAGAGGTGCGAAAAGAACAGAACGGGAAGCGAGAGGCGAAGTCAGCGCGCGGGGACGCGGGGACGCGTAGTGCGGCTCAGGAAAACACGAACCGCGTGAGTTGAGGGGACGGCACCGGACGACGACCTTGATGTTTCCATCGCCATGCTCGGTCATGAGCTCTGGTCTAGTGTCAATCCGGAGGGTATTGGAGACCTTGGTGTGTCAAGGATAGGGACAGTCTATACGAGAAAGTGAAGGAGCGGATGAGGACGGAGCACAAGAGAGAGGCACGCCGCCCAAGGCGCCCACGCGTGCAAGCATAACGCGCACTCACGCGCGTTGCCAGGCGCGCCTGCAGGCCCTATAGGTTCGCTGCTATGTTCCCTGCCGCATATGACTTCCGTCGCACGGGCGCAGCACGCCGGGTCATATACCGCATACTCGTTGGGCTTTGGACAGCGCAAGCATCCGTTTGCAGACAAGAAGCGCCCTCGCTTGAATAGGACCCGTAGGCGGCTCCGGTCATTAATTCAATGTGATTTCGCGCATGGCAGGTGGCTGGCACCAAAAGTCATCCATCTTCCGCACGATCCGTCGGAAGCAGCCGCCGACACTTTATCATGCCCACAGCCTTGACATTATGCTACAATTCGACTCCAACGTCCATGGCATAGCAAAAGACACAAGTATCGTACACCAGGATGAAAGGTATATCTGCATAGCATCCAGAAACGTCACGGGACTTCAAAGCTTCAAGAGAGGGACACGCAGGTCGCGGAGGGCAGTCGTTTTACCAATCTCCACCATCGCCTGCGTCCACACCGTTGTCGAATCCTTGATCGTAGCCTGCGCACGTCGACTGAGAACCATGCTTCACATCTCCGTCGCGAACAGGGTACTCACCAGCATCGTAAGCCTGCTCGCGTTCGTGGTCTTCGTGATCCTCGAATGCATCCATCAGGAGAGCGCCTCCGACTAACCCCGCGCCACCTGTTTACGTGTGCATGTCAGAGGGCCAGTTGTTGCAAGATGTGCAGCTGATTTAGTCTTACCGGCGAGGAGAGCAGTTCCCATCCCAGGGCCGGACTTCTTCGGAGGGGCCTGCTGCTGGTAAGCCGTGGTTGGCTGAGGGCTATTCGAGCCGAACCAGCCTAATAGATTCCATTATGTTGAAACTTCTTCCACCGAGCGCGGAATAGATTACTCACCTCGGTTCTCCTGCGGTGGCGGCCCGTACCCTCCGCCGTACCCAGCTTGGGGAGGTGGGCTTCCGTAGTATCCAGGACCGGGAGGGGGCTGGTTCCATTGCTGAGGCGGGGGCTGACCGTAGCTCTGGTTGTAGCCTCCCTGGGGAGGGTAGGGGGAGCGGCTAGGTGGCGGCGGACCGGGAGGGGGCCCGTATCCACTTGGCTGCTGGGGCGGAGCCGGGCCCAGTGGGTGCTCCCAAGAGGAGCGAGGAGGGTTTTCATAGGTGTTCACATAGAACCTGTTGAGTCCAGGGACCATGGGATTAGTTGCGCGCGAGCAGGAAGCCACGAACACTCACCAGGCGTGGTAGCTAAGTGGGACAAGAGGTAATGAGCTTATACCTCGCATCGATGATTCCCAAGCACGTACTTTTCGTCATACCGCTCAACCCAGCCTCCAGGGAGAGGTCGTCTATCCGGGTTCGGAGGATTGTTGCCAGGCGGCGAATAAGCAGGGGGTTGGGACATCGATAGTGGGTTGCGATAGAGCCAGTGGAAAGGTACGGAGGGAGGTTTATATATGGCTCGGAACGCTGACCCGCCAACGCCCGGCCGTTGCACGCGTTCGGTCTAGTGTAAGCCAAGTATCGCCATAGTCCTGCGGATTCCGAAGTGCCCGATGTCCAATTGCCGGATGTTTACTGTGTGTATCTTATGCGTCCTCCGGAGACTACGACATCCCACAGCAGTCGTCGGGTCTCACCGTCTCGGCGCGCGGACAGCGTTGCTGTGCGCGCTGTCCGTTCATCGCCTTGCGCAGAAGGGTCGGATACGTCTGCGACGGTAATCCACATACCACGGCCCCAGCAACAACGAGTCCGGTGCAGGAGGAGAGCTCGGTGGTTGACAGAGACCGACATCTCGAGGTGGTCGGCGAAATTTTCTATGGCCCCGATGGCTGAACAAGGCAGGAATGGCAACCATTCAGGCAGCCCAGATATCTGAATAACCCGACCGGCGCGCCGTGGCTGACGGCCCTCGACCAGCGTCATCTGCGTAACAGGGCTTCCTGAGCACGACCATCTTCTCACTCCCCATTATCATGTCAACCGCTCTCGCCAGTTTCCTGTGCTCATCCCACCCGCCCATCGATGTAAGACACGCCACCCCGAAACCAAGTATCACTCGTGCTGTGGCGAGAAGGAGAAACGGGGCATAGGCATTGCCAGGCATTGCAAACGACAAGCACGGTACTACTACAATACCCATACGATGAGGACAAAGACTAACGTCAAGCGTAAGAGAAGGACAAATCGCGGCCCTAAAACAAAACGGGAATCTGGGGTGAGACCCATCGCACTCAAGCCTTGGCCTTCTTGTGCTTCTTTTCCTTCTTACTCTCCTCCTTAACCGGAGTCTCCTCCTTCTTGTTCTTCTTCAGCGGGGGTGCGGTAACTTGAACCTCGTCGGAGCTTTCATCATCGGAGCTACCATCGTCGTCTTCCTCATCTGAATCGTCGTCCTCGGCTTCCGTTGGGGTGACTACAGCCGCGGCGACCGCAGGCACGGGGACTGCGACCTTGACTGGGGTAGCGACAACGGCCTGGCAAGACTCTAGTGAGTGAAGTTTCCATCGCGGAGAGCAAGCGAACTTACCGGAGCAGCAGATGGGCCCGCCAGGCCCGCTTCGTATATCTTCTTCTGCGCCAGCCAATTGTCCTTCGCCGCCCTGTTGCGGGCTTCGTACTCCTACGGATAGACGTTCGGAACCGCAGGAATGGCAGTGAAATTGAGACGTACGTCTTTCTCGGACTGGGGCATATCCGCCCACAACTTCGCGATAGCGCTCAGTAGTTCATTGTTGCGCATTTGAGGGTGCTTGGCTTTCAGCTCGCTGCGAATGTCGTTCTGGAAGAGCAGGTACGACGACGCGGGGCGTTTTGGTGCGTTGGGATCTTTGAGCTTCTTCGGCTGGCGACGCTTCACATCGCCGTCGTCCCCGCGCGACTTGCGCTTCTTGCCGTTTTCGTCTTGGGTCATGGTCATGGGCTGCATAACCTGCATGGGGAACTGGCCGTTGGCGAGCGCGGGGAACGACGTGGGGTTGCCATTCCACGGAATACCCCCCACTATTTGCGAGAACTGGTCGAAGGCGGCGGCGCAGTCGCGCATGTTGTTCGCCATGTTGTTGAGGCTGCCGATGAGCTACAAAGAACATTCAAGAGTCGGCGGGAGAGACAGCAGCGACGGCGACGGCGACGAACCTGCATCTTCTGGTACTCAAACTGCGCGTGACTCTCGGGACTCATGTTGGCTGCAATAAAGTGAAAAGAGCGCGGGGGAGGGATGTTTTTTGTATACGCGACGCGACGCGTCTGGTATACTGCGGGGGTAAGAAGGGGGTTGAAAGGGGGTAAAGGGCGGTTGAAAACTTTGTTGATGCGTAGTGATATACCTAGACGTTGCGCATGTTTGGTTGAATTGACCAGTTGGCACCTTTTGAAATTGCATTAGTCCTCATTAGTACCGTGATTGAAACCCTTCGGCATGGGTTCAATCACGCGCTTATTGTTTTCCCATGTGGTTCGGCCGCATTATGTTCTCTATTTAGAAATTGTTTGACGGCGCATCTTAACGAGGAATGGCGCATCAGAGTTCCCTGCATATGTGAACGCGAGGCCAGATCACACTCGATAAGTAAGTGGGATAGGAGGGGATAGGGCAGGCGCATAGGCCGCCAACGTCGATAACGCCCGGGGTGCTGCCGTGGCCGGGCCCGGGGCGCGGCTTGTTACAAGGGCCTAGCCGTGCCAGAGGTGGGCGCTCCGATTATCTGGGCGGAGTGCGTGGGAACCGGTGCCGGAAACGGGCGGGAGGGGAGTTATTAGCGGAGCTCGAATGGACGGTCTCTCAGCCCAACCTCTGACCATCATCACGAACGGCGAGCCGAACGTCGCCTTGAACGCCCTTGCAAGGTGATACCTACCGTTGGCGACCGGTTGCTGCCTCCCCGTCCTCCTTTCCGACTCGCCGTGCACACGAATAAGCCCGTAGTTTTGCAGTAATCGCCTAAGAGCGCTTTGTGCAAAAAGAGCCGTCGCAGGCACGTCGCAGATGGAATACACAACGAACGCGGCTGCATGGCCGTCGTTCGATCTGCCGACCGTCCACGACGAAAGGTCGTCCACCGCCCCCGACGACTGGAAGGAGCAGGCCGCCAGCGGGCTAAACGAGCTCCTCGGAGACCTACAGGGTGAGCACACCACGCATACCCAACAAGCGCCCGCTCCCAGCGACGCGTCCCCTCCGCCATGTTCTCCCTCGTGGAGCCCGTGCTCATTCCCTCCCGTTTCCAGCCCAGAATGCGTCGTCCACATCATCCAACCCTTCCGCCCCCATCTTCTTTTCCCTCCCCCAATCCTTCATCACGACTGCGCCCCCGACATTCAGCAATTTCAACAACACGCAATGGCCCCAAGCATCCCAGCTGCCTCTCTCAAGCTACTCCTCCTTGAACGGCGCCAACCCGACGCCATCTACTTCGCAACTGCAGTCGCAGAGCTCTTCGTCAATGGGTGTCATTGAGTACGTGGTCGTTTGTCTTTGTGCCAACACTTCCGGGCCTAATGGCCTCTTCCTAGCCCCTCCTTGACGACGATGCATGCGTCGTCCGCAAGTCCTCCCCCTCAATACACCCCTGGCCCTTTCCTGTCGTCGCCATCATCCCAACCTCGCATGGCTTATCACTATCAGCAACAGTCACATCCTCAGCCTTTGTCCGTTGGCCCCTCATTCATGCCTCCTCAGTTCTCTCAACCGCAACAGCACCATCTGGCTTTTCCACGACATCACTCGCATTCTCCACCGCAACCCCAGCCCCAGGGTACTCTGTCACCATTCGCGTTACATACACCATCCAGTTCATTATATTCTAGTATCCCAACGTCCTCGTTTTACGGCCAGCCTACACACCCCCAGGCAGGGCCATCGTCGTCCACACAAACTCCGATTCAACCCGCACAAGCCCCTCCACAGCCTGTTGCACCCACACCTCCTGTCAACAAAATCTCCGAAGAGCAACGCAGGGCCAACCTGGCACGAGACATCAAGCCTCTCATACAACCGACGTCGTTCACTGGCGCAGGTGCGGTAACCCAACTTGTTAAGTTGCTCGACGAGTACGGTATCGCCGACGTCGACCCGTCCGTGCGGCTGGAGACCCTCACAAAGATCAGGGACAACGCCGGGAACCATTACTTTCGTGCATGGGTTGACAACGCAGTGGCGATAGACGTCACGCGGGAGTGGCTTAAGCTTGCCTTCGTTGGCCGGAGCGATGCACAGCTGGTGGAGACGATCATGCCCATCCTTCATGTGAGTTTTCCATTGTCGCACATCGCAGTGCTCGATCCTCATGAGTCGTGCAGATCATCGACCGCCTACCGTTCACCATCGATAAGCTGAAGCTTTCCAAGCTCGGGAAGTTGATTATCAAGTTGGTGAAGGAGCCACCGACGCCTGGTGAGTTGCTCCCTCTCATCGTTTATGGTAGAATACGCCCGAGATCTGCCCCTTCATCGAATAATCTCAAGAGATGTCGCCGTCGCGCCGCGATGCACGGAGTCTGTACAGCAGAACTGTTGCGCTTGTGCCCACCATCATTACAGTATTACCTGTATCTAACTGTCGTCTTTGCATGTGCGCGGAACGAAAACGATAAGCCATCAAGGACATGGCGTCGAACCTAGAGCGTAAATGGCGAAAGATGCTCACGCAGGGAGCGTCAGACAAGATGGATACTGAAAATCCTGAGGGTAGGTCATGTCAGTTCGTTTCGCGGACACCGGGTCGCATATTTATTGCTATCGATCCAGACACGAAGAGCAAAAAGCGGCGGGCAGAGCTCGCTGTACCCAAAGGTGCTCCTCCTGTCAAGAAGGCGGCTGTGGTTGGGTCGGCGACCGCCACCACTCCCAAAGTCGTTGCCGCGAAGAAGGATTCCAAGTCTGTCGTCAAGGACGCAAAGTCCGACTCGTCGTTTTTCTCCAAGCCGAAGCCCGTCAAGAAGGAGATGCCCAGTTTCAAGAAGAACCCTCCGACGGCGACGGCTGTGAAGAAGGAGGCTGACGCGAACATGGCGCAGCCATCCTCGTTCAACCCGTTCGAAGACATTTTGAAGACGTATGCCTCAAACGCTGGTACGGGATCCACGTCCACTCCGCCGCCAGCAGGCGCGCTCCAGACGGTCCGTCGATGGCGCCATCTGCCGTGACCAAAACGGGCAAGCCGAAGAAGTCGGTAAGGTGGGCTGCGGACGATAAGCTCGAACGAGTCAAGTTCATCGAACGTGCGGTCTATGACGACGATCCCCCTTTGTCAGCCCCTTTGCTCGTATCAGCGTATGTACTGTGTGTTAATTGTACGCCCCGGGGCGCGACTGCACAGGGCTCGCATCCGACGCATAATATCCGCGACCTTGAGCGAGACGAGGGTGCGGCGCTACACCAGCACATCTTCGACGAACAAATGGAATGGGCCGAGCCACAACGTAAGCGCCGCTGCACGCATGATGCTGGTCCCGTGACTGATCGCCTTGCCCGACCGCTGCAGCACTCGACATTCCCAGAGAGTTCGAAGTCGAGGCACGCGGCAGCAAGAGCCAGGAGTGCGCGGCGCAAGAGGAGCGCGAGCTGAGCGCGCTCGTCGTGCTCTACACCTCCCCCGCCCAGATCCCCGACTCTCCAGCAGAACCGTCATCGCAGCTTTCCGAGGAGCAGACCGACGAGGGCGTGTGTCTCATGACCACCGGGCACGACGCGGACGGGATCTTCTGGGACGGCGGGGAGCCCGCACTCGTGGACACGATCCGGCCGACGGCGTCGGTAGCAGAGCTCGTCGGGCAGCTGCAGACGGACCGGCCCGACGTCGTGATGAGCGACCCGTCGGCGGCGGCGTCAGCGATGCCCTCCGTGTACCCCGCGCTGAACGAAATCAATTCGGACCAGCTCCAGCTGCTCATGGCGCACGCCGCCGCGCTCTCGCAAAACGGCAGTTTGGCCAACCTCGGGGGGCGCACGCCGCCCTCCGAGCCCAGCTGGGCCCCCGGAAACCAGTTCCCGGAATATGATCGGGGGACCCCCGAGAACGGCAGCGCGGGCTCCGGTCCCGCGGATCCGAACCGGCGATGGACGGACGACTGGCCCGGCCCGGGAGCAGGCGCCGGTGGCGGCGGGCCCGAGCGCGGGGGCCCTTTCGGGCGTGGAGGGCGGGGCCTTGGCGGCGGGCGGGGCCGCGGTGCAGGGCGGGGCCAGGGCGAGGGCCGTAGAAATACAAAACGACGACCGTGCACGTTCTTTATGGCAGGCAGGCGAGCACCCTTTGTGTGGATGTCCGAATGCGGGAATGCTGATGGTGCTACCTCCCCCCACAGATGCCGATATGGCGATCAGTGCGACTTCAGCCACGAGCTCGCGTACTAGCCACCCGCCCGCGCCCCGTCTCGCGGTCCTCTGTATGTTTACTACCCTACCCCTTCGTATATTCGTCCCCCGTCCGCATCCTCCATTCCCAGTCGCCCCCGAGCCCCGCCCGTCAGGTGAGAGCGCACCGTCTGCCACGCGGCAGCCGCGTGCCCGCGCACGGACCACCCAATGCTGCGCCCAGTGGCGCGCGTTCCTGCAGCCGGTGGCCCGCTCTTCCTTAAGCTCCAACAGCCCCTCAAACACCCGTCCGAGGCCCGAGCGGTGCGGAGATCATATATGATCCATCATCCACCCGCACCAAGGGCGCCCTTCCGCGCGCGATCTCGATGGCGGCTAGCTGGTTAGCTGCGACACCGCTTGGACGGCGAGGCACGCGTTTTTTTTTTGCTTCCGCGACACGGGGCCGCTGCCGTACGCGGTACGCTGATGGTGTCCGCGGTGGTTTACTCGCGAGCGGCTGGGGCACGTCTCGGACGGTGCCTTGAAGGGTGTGCTGCGCGCACTCGCACCTCATGCGTGGGGCCTGTCCGCACAGTCCGATCGGACGACACAACTCAACGAGGCTGGCTGCCGCGCCTGGTGCTGGGGTTCGGACCGAGGGCGTGGACGCGCGGGAGAGATGTGAGATTAGTATACACTACAGGACAGGTTAAATAGGAAGGTGATAAGACAACAGGTACCCGCAGCCTGGTCCTCGCAAAGGGGAGAGTGGGAGAGAAGATGGGCCTGTACTAAGATACAAATCTACGTATATGCTATGCTGAGTAAAATATCGACGGGGGATGGATGATTGCAGCGAGAGATTTGGCAGAACAGATAACACGGAGACGGACAGAGGGAGGCATATACACGAAGATCCGGGGGGAATTCCACGAGACAGGGTTCCGTGCGCGAGGCGGACCGGGGCGAGACGGGCGGGGCACGGAGGGAACGCGCAGAGGGAACGGGAGCTGGCCCGACTCGACGCGCGGTCGACCTCATGACCCCTGCGTCTTGCCCCGTTTTCGATTTGGTCGCTTAGCCGCGGGTGCAGAGTCCCCGACTGTGGCCGTGGGCGAGTCCTCGCCTGTGCGCCCACCGGCTGGCGCCTTGCGCTTCAACGTCGCGTTCGCAATTGACGGAGTCGTCGGCCCGCCGGGGGTCGGTGCGGACGCCGGGGTCGAAGCAGACGCGACGGGAGTGGAGGCTGACGCGGCGGGCGTGCCCTTACTCTGTTTCGAGCCGTCTATCGCCATCGGGGAGCCGCCGAGAGGTTGGGAAGGACCCATGGCAGGCGTTGTTGTTGAAGGACCGGGAGTAGGGCCCGCCATGTCGTTCAGCCCGTCGGATGAGTATGTCGGACGCGGAGCGCTTTCCATCATCATGCTCGGATTCCGTATTCGCTCCATCCGGAGCCTCTCTGCGAAAGCGCCTAAAGCCTCTGTATCATGGTTCAGAATGGTCCGTGTGTCGCAACAAGCGGTTCACATACCGACAGGCCCCATCTTATGAGTACAAGAGAACTGGATAAGATCCGTCATCTGCGCGACGCTTTCCGCTAGCTGTACTCGACATCAGTCACGGTGACCTGCTGTAGTGTGGATGCTGCAACTCACCTCGAGACACCGCATGGTGGCTTGAGGAATTCCGAACGCATTAATGGGTTCCGTAGGTATGCTAGCGCGTTCGATGATATAACGAGGCTCTTCCATCCGCGAAGGGTCCTCATGGACTGCCCCGTTCGCATTCGCCATTCCATTGGGAGATGGAGTGATCATCCTCGGCGAATCGGGTATTCGGTCGCCAATGATGGCGTCGTAGGCGAGATACTTGTCGTGCCAGAATGCATCGAACTGCATCCTCTCCACCTTAAGGTAGTAATCCGAGGCCGTGTTGCCATTTGCGGACCGGGGTCGGCTCAAGTTTGGGGAGACGACGATCTCGGCAGAGAACGGCCCACGGAGCGTGATGCTGTACCCGTTGGTGTAACGGAACGTCCATAGAGCCATTGGACACTCGATGAGAGCTCGATCGTCACTGACCAGCCTCTCACGAGCGCCATCTATGGCTAGCGACTGGGATCTGACTCCAGATTGACTTGTTACGAGAAAAAACCTCGCGAAGATGGGATAGCCGATCTCTGAAATCATCCATCAGAGATCTCGCAAATGAACAGGCGGGCAGATCTCACCGAACGGTTTCGCCTCAACATGCTGGTTGTCCTTCCACAACGTGAGCTTCATCGCCGCCTTCTCCACAAAGAAGGATTGGACAAATTCCAGCCAGAACCCCTCCTTCAATCGCTAAGGACAACATAAGCATACTGAAAGAATCCGGCGCGCTACACTTACGTCATTGCTCTCCTGCGACAAATAATTGCTCAGCTGGGACATCCGTGCCATGCCCTGACCCAAACCGATAGGATAAAGCCTGGGGCAATAGCATTCGTCATTCCAAGGGTTCTGCCACATGGGATCGCCGAGCTTACCTGACAGATGAGGGAGGGAGGGCACTTGACGGAGTTATCGGTAGAGGAGCGGGTTGTTGAGGCCGTTGAGGACTGTGGCTCGGATGCGTTGTCTGCGGAGCGCTGCTCAGTGTGGGCGCTGGGGCAGTCGACGGTACGTTTGCGGGCGCAGTCATTGGCGTGGCCGTTGAGGGTCGCGGCGCAATCTGCGCGGGATGCACCGACGGCGGAGCACTCGCAGGGGGTTGTCCCGGAGGTTGTGACGGACCTGGGGGACTCTGGGCTGGCCCGGTTGTCGGTACCCGTGCGGGTGGAAGCATGCTACCCGCGCTTGCGTTCGTCGGAAGCGACGTTTGCGACATCCGTGGTGTTCGATTGGGCGCGAGGGGAGGAATGGGGGATTGTCGATGTGCAGACTGGGATTGAGGACGCTGTAATGTATGCCCAGGTTGCATCGGGGTGGAGGGATGGGCAGACTGACGGGGAGATTGCTGCGGTGGATGCGACGGCTGAGGAGGCATGGGGAAGTTGCCGTGAGGACCATGGCCGTTGTGGGATGGAGGACGAGGAGGGGCGGAATTCGACTGCTGACTCATACCGAATGCCGATGTTGGATATCCTTCGCCGCTATGATTGAGATGGTCGAGGGCTTGCGCCGGAGTCATTGGGCCGGCCGGATTCATCGGCGCACTTCCCCGTTGCGTCATGTCTTGGCCAGGGTTTAACGGCGTTGGCGAAGGCGCGATGTTGAAGTTGTTGCTCATGCTTGGGACCATGCGATTGACGTGCTGGGGAAGTGACGGTTGCATTTGCGCGTTCGAGAAGTTGAACATGGCGTTGTCGGGGGTCATTGAGGCCCTGTTCCCTGCCCCTTGAGGCATCATCGAGTTCCCAGGTATTGGCCCGCCCATGCTCGGCTGCTGCTGTCCCGGCGGCGCGTGCGGCGAGGAACCCATCTGGCCCTGAGGGTGCTGGTGCTGGTGCTGGTGCTGGTGCTGAGGTGGAAGAGACATCGGGTTGACGAAGGAGTTGTGCGGCATGCCTTGTTGCATCCCATGCTGCTGAGGGTGTGTCGGAGGTTGCGTCATTCCGGGTATCATGGACGGGTTTGAGGCCGTTCGCGTATGAGCGAGCGGGTTCGCGCCTTGCATCCGGTTCATCGGCATACCCACGTCCTGACCCATGCCGCCACCTTGCATCTGTGACTGCTGTTGGTGTTGTTGGTGTTGTTGGTGTTGCTGCTGCTGTTGCTGCTGCCGCATCTGCATTTGCATCGACGTCATCCCCGGTTGCATCCCAGGACGCATCCCACCCATCTGTTGCTGGCCGTTCATCCCCATACCGCCACCCATCATACCTGGCTGCATGCCTGGGATGTGCGCGCCCGGTTGTGACATGGGTTGCGATTGAACGCGCCGGAGGGTTTGCTGTGGCATCATCTGGTTGCTTGGGAAGCCGGCCATGTTTTGCATCTGGTTTGGCATCCCGCCCATGTGTGAGGGACCGGCACCGGGGGGGTTGGAGTGGGGAGGCAAGAAGCGACGTGGTTGGCCGGATTGCTGCATACCGAGGGGATACTGGGCAGGGGAGACGCCGGGTTGGGCCATGACATTGAAGCCGAGACCAGGGTTCGCGCCTTGATTGTTTTGGAGCATGGAGAGATTATGCTGGGACTGGTGCTGGCCCTGCTGAGGCTGCTGGGGGAGGAAGGAGGGGGCGCCCATGAGGCCGTGGGGCATGCTGGAGGGGACAGCGGCTTGACGAAGCATATCCTGGGACATGTTCATGGTGAGATACGGGAGGTGAGAGGTGCGCCGACGCGAGGGCGTGTGGTGGCATACAGAGCGGGGTGGTCGAGCGTGAGGACGAGGCGGAGAGGAAGGGGCGTCGGCCGGGGGCGCCGCTGGCGACGGGTGGGCGGAGGGGCGGGGACGTCGAGGACGTCGAGGACGTGTGCTGGGACGAGGACGACGGGGAGCGGAGGAAGGGAAAGTTGAGTCGCGTCGCTGAAGCGTGTGAGTGCGTCTGCCACAACGGCACTGCTTCCACGCCGTCGGCCCCTCCCGATTTCCCCGCATCCCTCCCCCGACTTTCGCCCTCCGCCGTCTTTCTGCCCGCCGCTGCCCCCGCCAGTGCCCCTGCTGCTGCCAGTGCCCCGCGCGACAACCAGAGCCCCGCCTTACGCCCCGCGCGTCCAACGCCCCACGCCACGCGCCTCGCTTACCGCCCTCCAGGCCGAGCCCCGACCTCGCCGTCCGCGCTGCCCGCCGCCTACGCGTCTCTCCACCGCAGCGCATGTATGCGTCCACGCGCGGGCAAAAACTCGCTCTAGGCGCGCCGGCGCTGAGCACAATCGAAGCACCGGCCGGCTGAAGACTCGGTCACCGCACGGCAACGCGCTACCTTGTGCGCAGTGCGCCCAAGCCCTGTCTCTTGTCCACATTCTTTTGTCTCTGGCTTTGTCCGCGCTACGAAGTCCGTTGCCTCGACCTAATCGATTGCTGTCGCAGCGGTGACCAACGGATTACGGCATTCCAAAACACTCATCGACTGCGCTTCAGACGTCATCGCCGACTCGCGCCCTAAACGCCCGCGCGCCCTCCCGGACAGCGTCCTCCCGCTTCCTTTCGCGCTCGGCGCGGTACCCCTCCGAAGCCCGCCAGCCCTTCCATGCCGTCTCCTCGCAGACACCCCACCATTCTTCCGCGTACGGGTGCCCTGGCGCTCCGGCGTAGCCCCATGGCTTCGCTCCGTAAGGCTGAACGAACGGATTGAGGACCTCGGCCATCGACGGGTGCAGCGGCCCCGTGAAGTGCACAATTCCCGGGTCCTCCATCGCAGCCAGGTCGAGCGTCGCTCGCTCCGGTGTCTGGTATCTCGCGTACGTCCCAGCCCCTGGGCGTTCCAGCCGAGGCTCAGCGAACACCAGTTCCCACGGAAGTGAGCGTTCAGGGCGTCTTGGTCGAGGAACTTGGAAGACGCGCTCGCCTTGGCCGCCGCGACGAGGTCGTCAACCTGTCCCCGGACCAGAGTCAAGTTGAGGAGCAAGACCCCGGCGTTGAAGTATGGCGCGGAGGTGGCCTTGTCGACCCCTGCGGGGAACCCGACGTCGGGCGCTGCTGCGATCGCCTTGCCCTCCAGGTCGGTGTCCCAGAGCTTCCTCAATCCGTCCTAACGAGTACGTCCGCATCCAGGTACAAAACGCGTTCAACCGGAAGGGAAGCGATCCGTACCACCTTTGCCCAGAGGGGGCCGGATGGGACGCCGGGCTCGGGCGACGGGGCCGAAGGTACGTCGGTGAACACCATCGTCGCATGGGCGCAGTCTGCCACTGAGAGCTGCAGCTTCGCCTTGACGTCACCGGGGAGGTCGTACCCGAGGACGTAGAAGGTGATCCGCTTGCTCGTGTGCTTCGCCGCGCTGCGGATGGCGACAGCGGCGCCGATGGCGTACACGGTGTCGACGACCAGGGCGACGTTGATGCCATACCCCAGCGCGGCGTCGAGGTCTCCGGATTTGGCTTTGTCCGCACTAGAAAGCCGATGTGCATTTCGGTGTTCTTCTGCAGGATAACCTGTACTGGCCCTCGGTCGACAGGAGGCTGTACTCGCCGGCGTGGAGAGTGAGGAAGGTGTCGATACCGCGTTTGGGATGGTGGACGCTGTCTTCCGGCTCCCGACCCCATCCGTAGTCGTCGAAGACCATAACGGCACCCTTGCGTGCGAGCCGCCACGCGAGCTCGCCGTCGAGGAAGGTGTCGGATGCCTCGTGCGACCCGTCGATGTACAGCCAGTCGAAACCCGGCGTCGCGGCGTCCATTTCCTCCTCGAGAAGGCGCATGAGCCCTGGGACACTGAATTCGCTGATGATGCGGAAGCTCTTCCCGGTGCCTGCGGCCAGGGATAGGTTGTGGGTCAGGCAACGGAAGCGCTTCTGACCAGCATCGGTCCCCATGAGGTCGAAATGGTCGATGCAGACGAGCTCGCTGCCTGGCTGGCAGAGTTCGGTGAGGGTGAAGACAGCCGACCGACCCTCCCAGGAGCCGATCTCGAGAGCGCGAGGGGTAGGGGAAGAGACTGAACGGAAGTAATGAAGCCAAGAAGGCTTGTGGCCGGAGAACCAGTCTTGCGTCTCCGTGAATGTGTAGTCGCAGGTGGGCGGTGCAGTCGCGTCCGTGTTGGAAGTAGTCTCGGACATCATCTTGCTTGGTGTTCAGTACCATCGTAATTCGACGTGATGTAGAAACACTCACTACAGGGGGGACCGGTGCCCGAGGATGGTATCGAGTGAAGCGCAACAAGTCAAGATATACCCTAGCGTGAGCGCGTTCAAACCTACCGTCTCACTGGTACGTACGGCTAGTCCCTACGCCTTTCATCTCTCGGTAAGTTCGCTGACAGCGCTCCAACCCTCAACAATCCCATTACCGCTTAGTCTACAGACTCCCCAAAAAACGAGCAACAATGAAGGGTGTGCGGAGGTCAGTTACGGCAACTGTGCTCAGGGGTGCACCTCGTCCGAATGCTGCGGTAGCAAGTTCGTCGCACGGTCGTTATCCGTTCGAAGGAGCATGTTGGACAATGCGTCATTGCCGTCGAGCCTACGACCACAATCTGGCTACGTGGATTTCTTCCATCATCCCACATCCCCAATCTCAGCTTTTCCAATACAGATATAACCTTCTCCGCGACTTCCTCTGGGGATATACACTAGACCAGATGCTTCGATGCCACAGAGCAAGTGGTCTGAGCATCGCATGCCAAGCCAGCGTGCCGTTTGTGCGGTATCATACCCACACGAAGCTGAGCTGCGGTAGGATGACGTTGCCTCGCCGAACAACCTGCTCCGTTCTAGGATAGGAGAAGTGGGAGACCACAGTTCACCAACACTCCGCTAGGTTCGCCTCCGCCAAATAAAACACACGACACACCAGCAGCAGTCCAGCACACTCGACTGCCCTCGTACTTTGTCCATAACCACGCTCCATGATCGACATCGACCCCGCGCACATAATTCTGGTTACTGGAGCCCACGGATTCATCGTGAGTGGAGCGGTATTGACTGCACTTCCCAACACTGACAACAATCAGGGGAGCCATGTTGCCCGTCGGCTTGCCGAAGACGGTTACAACGTCCGGACCAGCGACATCATACCCTACCCCCTTCACGACCATCCTCCAGTCGGAGAGGTTCACATCGGCAACCTGTGCGACCCCGCCTTTTGCGCGCGCGTTGTGCGCGGTGTGAGCACCGTACTGCACTTCGCCGCGACTATGGGCGGGATGGGCACGATTCACTCCGGTAACGACTTCGTCATTTACAGGGAGAACCACGCCATGAGTCTGAATCTCCTCGAAGCGTGCAAAGCTACTGGTATCAAACGCTTCCTCTATGCTTCCTCCGCATGTGTATATCCCCAATCTCTACAGGAGTCAGGCTCCACCGATGTCTCGCTCGCCGAGGGCGACGTCTGGACCACGCCCCCTCGCCCTCAACACCTTTATGGTACGGAGAAACTATCCACAGAGCTCGTCCTTCTAGAGCACTCCTCTCCAACATTCCACGTCCACATTGCCCGCTTTCACAACGTCTTTGGTCCACAGGGATCATGGTGTGGCGGTCGCGAGAAGGTCCCTGCGGCATTCTTGCGCAAGGCGATCGCGGCAAAGTTCCTCCCCTCCCCTTCTACGTTTGAAATCTGGGGAGAAGGATCACAACGTCGCAGTTTCCTCTTCATCGACGACGCGGTGGATGCTATCCTCCGGCTTCTATTCTCCGACTGCACCGATCCCGTCAACATCGGATCGGACCGCGCAGTCACCGTTCAGCAGCTCGCAACGATGGCCCTGGAAGCCGTCTCACTCGATCCTTCCAGAGTCGACTTCTCGTACGTCGGGGACAGACCACTCGGTGTCGGCTCGAGGAATTCGAACAACACCTTCGTCACGGCAAGACTCGGTTGGCGGCCGACGCGAACACTGGAGGAGGGCCTGCGCACCACTGGGACATGGATCGAGGAAGAGATCAAGAGGGTGACTTCCCCCATGGTTGAGAAAGAGCGTCTGGAGTATCTGAGGGGCCTCCAGCAAAGCAACGTGGTTGACCTTGCGTCCGACGCCATCACTTTCGCCGTCTTGCTCCCCATCACGTCTCGCGGTACCGCCTCACCCCAAGAATGCCTCGACCACCTTTCCCACTTCGCCGCCTCTCTCGTCGCGACGACTCGGGACGACATCGCTCGCCTGGGCGAACGGTATCGGGTGGTGGTTTACCTGGCGATCGATGCGGACGACGAGTTTCTGTGGCATTCGGATGGGGGTAATCGCGCAGAATCGGTTCTTCACAGCAGCGGCATTACCAACGTCGTCACACTCCCTCCTTGCGCTCGCCCACGCGGGCAAGTCTGCGCGCTCTGGCGCGACTGTGCGCGGACGGCGTATGCTGATGGGTGCGACTACTACGTGCTCATGGGCGACGATGTCCTCCTCCAGGACGACAACTGGATGTCCTCATTCCACCACAAGTTCTCCGAGCTCGCAAACGCAGAGCACGCCCCGCATGGCGTGGGATGTGTCGCATTCACGGACGTTTCTTTTCCCGGTATGCCAACCTTCCCCGTCATTCATCGCACCCACATGGACATCTTCCGCGGCGAGGTCATCCCGGAGTGCTTCACGAACCAAGACGGAGACCCGTTTCTCTTCCAGCTCTACCGGCGCTGGGGCTGCTCCACGATGGTGCCTTCTCGGATCTCGAATGTGGTGGGTGGGAGCGGAGACGCGCGCTACGACAAGGTTCATGCCGCTGGGTGGACGTTCAAGCCACTCGACGACGCATCGGACCGAGTGGAGGACTGGCTTCGGGACCGCGCTCCCGACGCTCGTCGCAAGCTTGCTTTGGACATCGTCATCCCCTGCTACAGGGTAAACATGCTCTACCTCGACGCCTTCCTCGCTCTCGAGCCGTCTCCCACATGTAGCGTTATGTTCGTCATCATCGTCGACGACCCGCACTCCCCGCGCACCGGCGACCTGCAGCAGAAGTACGGACAGCGCGCCGACGTCCGCATCCGCGTCCACCCCGCGAACCTCGGCGCGTCCGCCGCGCGCAACCGCGGCCTGCGCGAGTCCGCCGCAGAGTGGGTCCACTTCCTCGACGACGACGTCAGCCCCGCTCCGGACCTGCTCCTCGAAGCCGAGAAGGCGATCCGCGCGCGCCCAGACGCGGCCGGGTTCGTGGGCAACGCGTACTTTCCCGTCGCCGCCAGCGTGTTCACCACCGCGGTCCACCTCGCGGGGGTGACGTACTTCTGGGACATCGCCGACAAGATCGCCGCGGACGTCCCGTGGGGCGTCACGGCCAACCTGATTGCGCGGCGCAGCGACGACGGCGATGCCGGCTTCTTCAACCCGCAGTTCCCAAAGACCGGCGGTGGCGAGGACATCGACTTCTGTCGCAAGAAGCGCGCTGCGTCGCTCGCGCGCGAAGGGAGCGCGTTCGCGCCCGCCCCCGCGGTGCGCGTCACCCATCCGTGGTGGAACGACGGGCGACGGAGCTACTGGCGGTTCTACATGTGGTCGAAGGGCGACGGCGGGCTCGTGCGGCTCTACCCCGAGCACACCTACCAGGATCTCGCGCCGAACGCGGCGGAGAGCCTCCTCGCTTGCCTCGTCCTCTTGTCCCTAGGCTGCGCCGCGGCACCGTTCGACGCGTTTATCGCATTTGCTCTCACCCGCATCTCCCTCCTCGCAGCGGTCTCCATCATGCTCGCCCAAATCTCTCACGACGTCTTGCGACACACGGTTCTGCACCCCGAACGCGTGCGCGACATGGACACCACCGCGACGGGCGCACGTTGGGTGGCCGCCATGGTCGAGGGGCGCTGATCCGTGTGTTCTCGGAGTGGGGCCGGGTTGTGGGCCTGCTCGAGCGCGGGGAATGGAACCTGCTTATGCGACGTTTTGATTGGTTCTGCGGGGTGTTTGGGGACGGTCCGCGCAGGGAGGAGACCACCAACAATGTGGTTCGGCTGGCCATCGCGGCGGGGCTCTTCGCGGTTCTGACCAATCTCGTGCTTTAGCCTTGGTGTTCTTAGATGCCTTCTTCTTCTGACATCTGGTGTAGTGTACGATAAATTTCTGCTTGATGTATCAGTATGTACTTCGTAGTTTGGATGATTCGCCAATGTCAACGTTTTGCATAGACAATGAACTTGAGACGAACTCAGTGAGAGCAGAACACTTGACTGCTACACTGCGCCTGGAATACGCATTTACCCCTCCATAAGACGGGGTACGGTGGGGCATAATCATGGGCATCAAGGGACACCATTGACCGTGCTCTTTAGAGACTTGAATCGTGTTAAGTATGGCCGATAAGCGCTCAAGGCCAGTTAACGCCGTGGCCGCGAGCACGTGCTCACACTTCCTCTCCAAAATTTCGGCACGCGGCTCTCGCGCGAATCGAGTAGCTAGCTGCACACGCCGTCCTCTCGCGCTCGCTGCGTAAATCCTCTTCGCGAATTTCGGGCCCTGCTCCGCCTTGCAGCTCATAAATCCTCCTAATCTCCTCCCGACGGCGACGGGCCCCTTCCGACCCCCAAAATGCTCGTCCTTTACGAAACCTCGCTCGGTTTCTGTCTCTTCAAGCTCACCGACGATGCCAAGCTCGACAGCAAAGATGTCTGGAAAGACTTTGAGACACCGGAGAAGGCAAACAAGCTGTGAGAGTGTTCTTCTGAGGACGGTGGGCGGTTGGCTAATTCACATCTTGTCTCGCCTTGTCCGGCTCCGGCTCGATGTACCGGCTAGCCTCAAGCTGAAAGCCATCCACCGCTTCACCTCAACAGCAACAGCCGTAGAGGAAGTTACTGCGCTTCAGGAGCAGAAGCTCTCGAAGTCTCTGAAAAAGTTCCTGTCCGAGGAGGTTGTAGGGAAGGGAAGGGCAAGGAGACTCTAGCAGTGTTCGAAGCTGGCTTGGTACGTTTTGACGCTTCACAAGGTTGTCGCTTGCCCTCATATATGTATGCGTTGGGCAGGCAAGGCTATCAAGGATAAGTTGGACATCAAGGTCGTATCCCCCAAGATGACCGAGCTTTTCCACGGCATTCGTTCGCAACTTACCTCGCTGCTTGACGGTCTGGATCCTCAAGACCTTGCCACTATGAGCCTCGGTTTGAGTCACTCATTATCACGGTGCGTATGTTCCGCACGCCCGTGCAGCTCCGGTGTTGATTGGTTTCGCAGATTCAAGCTCAAATTCTCGCCTGACAAGGTCGACACCATGGTCGTCCAAGCAATTGCTCTTCTCGACGACCTCGACAAGGAGGTGAACATCTACGCGATGCGTGTCAAGGTATGTATACATGCACCTCGATGCACGGGACTATTCTCACCTGTCTGCAGGAGTGGTATGGCTGGCACTTCCCCGAAATGTCCAAAATCATCGCCGACAACATCGCGTATGCCAAGGTCATCAAAGCGATGGGCTTCCGGACAAACGCTGCGTCCACCGACTTCTCCGCAATCCTCCCAGAAGACCTCGAAGCCACTCTGAAGGCGGCGGCGGTCATTTCCATGGGTACCGACATCTCCGACTCTGACATTGCTCACATCAACTCGCTATGTGACCAAGTCATCCAGATCTCCGCATACCGTGCACAGCTGGCAGAATACCTCCGTAACCGCATGAACGCCATTGCACCAAATCTCACCGCCCTCGTTGGCGACCTCGTGGGCGCACGGCTGATCAGCCATGCGGGCAGTTTGCTCAGCCTCGCGAAGCACCCAGCCAGTACCATCCAGATCCTCGGCGCCGAGAAGGCGCTCTTCCGTGCTCTCAAGACGAAGCACGACACGCCGAAGTACGGTCTCATTTACCACGTGCGTCCCTTCCCGTCCATCCGCCCTCAACATCCGCTCTAACCACGCTCTCCCACGCAGGCATCCCTCATCGGCCAGGCGCCGCCAAAGCTCAAGGGCAAGATGGCGCGCATGGTCGCCACCAAGGCGGCGCTCTCCGTCCGCGTCGACGCGCTCTCGGACGCGGACGGCAAGTCGGAACCGACCGCGCCCTCGATCGGGGTCGACAACCGGGCGAAGCTCGAGGCGCGCCTGCACGCGCTCGAGCAGCAGGGCGACGGCGCGGCGGTGCGCTCCGCGTTCGCGGGCCGCAAGCAGGCCCGGTTCGCGATGACGGGCGAGACGCGGACGTACAACGCCGCGGCGGACGCGGTCGACCTCGTGCCGGCGCAGCGCGAGCCGATGGCGGCGGCGGTGCAGGCGGTGTTGGACGTGAAGGCGGAGAAGAAGAAGGCGAAGGAGGAGCGGCGGGCGAAGAAGCGGGCGGAGAAGGAGCAGATCGCGGATGGCGTGGAGGAGGCGCGGATGGATGTGGACGGGGAGGACGAGGAGGTGGAGAGCAAGAAGGAAAAGAAACGGAAGCGGAGAGAAAGCGAGGGCGGGGCGATGGACGTCGACGTGGAGGAGAAGGTATGTCTGCGATGTCGGTTTGATAACTCGCGCACTAATGCTGCGTCTTTCCAGCGGGAAGAGACGAAGGAGGAGCGCAAAGCGCGGAAGAAGGCAAAGAAGGCGGAGGAGGCTGCCGCGGCGGCGTCAGCAGAGGCGGGTGAGGCGGAGAACGGAGATGCGAAGAAGAAGAAGAAGAAAAAGTCTGAAGCATGATGAGCGTTTTACTCCCGCGAACTCCCATGCTGTTCGTGCATCTTGTTATCCTTTTGTGCATATACGCTGTTGTTGGCCATTCATTTCAGGAGCATCTCGAAGTCGTGAACGAATTGTGCGGCAGAGGTGCTCCAGCCTTCGGAAGGTGTAGGCTCTGAAGAACGTGTAGACGAGGTCCGTGGCATGGAGTGGGGCGGGTCGGGGAGGTGTTCCTTCCTGAGCGCGTCGGGGAGTTTCGCAAGTTCGCCTCGCGAAGAGCGGTGGGTGCGTAGCCACTCATTCGTCATTCCCTTCGAATGCATCGTGCCTCTTCGCGTCTTGCCGCATGAGGACGCCATCGACCCCGCCTGTGGAGACTACGTGACGGCGAGCGCGTTCGACAACCTCGTCCGGGAGGGAGGAAGGACATAGCGGGTCTAGCTGGATGCCATCCACCCCTCGAGGCCGAAGAGATCCATGGTCCCAAGTGGTGGTCAGTTCGCCGGTGCATCGATTGAGTCGGATTGACCATGGAAGTCGATCACCATTGGCTAGGATGGCGGCCCTCCACGCCGGCAAACGTGCCCTGGCCCTCTGGTTCAACGTCATGCGCTACGCCTATAGGCTCTGCCTCGAGGCGTTAAACGAGGACGACAAAAAAAACGTCATGTGCTGAACCTCCACAGGAAGGCGTCGAGGACGGACGGCTCGTCGGCGGCGGCGGCGGCCCCATCGGCGTCCAAGGTGCCGCCCGATCCGCGCCCGGACGCGTTGGGCTCCAAGTCGCGCTGGCTGTTCTCCAGCTTCGCGCGCCGCCTGCGGATTCGTATCCGCCTGCGCCGCCCCGGTGCTATGCCTGGCCCGCGTGCGTTGATGAAACCCCGCAAAAATGGCACCGTTCAGGTCGGCGGAGGTTCGGCTGTCTCGAGCCCACGAGTCTTATTCCTGAGCGGAGGCGGGAGTGAATGGTCCTTGTACTTGTCTGCATGGCTGGACGATGCTGCGAGAAAGATGTATGTGCCATATTATACTCTAGTCATAGATATTATACTTGGTGCGCTGGTGTGTCCAGAATGCGAGTAGTCTGGGTCTCACTTGCCGATGCAGAAGTCACGAAATATCGCGTCCAAAACATTCTCGACGTCGATGAGGCCGGATATCTTGCCGATTGCCTGCGCGGCGTAGCGTAGTTCTTCAGCAGCAAAAACGACGTTGTCGGGAGCTGTGAGCCCTCGTCAGTCACGACCGACAACAGGAAAGAGCGCACTCACGGGTGTCCAGGAAAGCATCGAGGAACAGTAGCGCATTCTCCAGGTGGGCGCGATGACGGGCATGAGTAATCAGCGGCTCTTCCGCACCGACTTCGCTCATGAGATTGTATCTAGCCAAATAAGACGTCTGAGCGGGGGAAGTGAGATGAACGATTCGACTTACTGCTCCTTCAATACCGCAGCCAAACCGTTCATGAAAGACTGTGTTCCCTCGTTGCTCTGTAGGCTTACCAGCCATGTCCGAGGTCTGCTAGCTAAAGAATGCAGCACAGACGCTGAGGGTAGGAGATCGGTCTTGTTCAGAAGCATGAAGGTATCGTCCTTCACCAGAGGTGCAACATCAGCGGGGAGGTGTAAGCGTCCAGCGTCGTCCAGGACTTCTGACAAGGACAACACGCAAAGCGAAACGTCTGCGGATTCCACACTGAGGAAGGCGTCAGGCAAATACGCGACTACATGGAAGAGGCGACTTACGACCGTTTCGCCCTGTCTACGCCGATGCTCTCAACGACGTCGGCCGTTTGCCGCATCCCGGCGGTGTCAGCAACAATGACTGGGAGTCCACCGATATCGAGAGATAGCTCTAGGACATCCCGTGTGGTACCTGGTACTGGTGTGACGATGGCAGCTTCGCGTTGGGCTAAGAAATTGAGGAGACTGCTTTTGCCCGCGTTTGGAGGTCCGAAGATTGCTAGACGTATACCAGAACGCATGATCTCTCCTCTACGGTTGTCGGAGAGATGATGCTCGATGGTGGTGCGTAACTTCAGCACACGTTCCCTGGCTGTATAACCATGAGCCTCAGCGAGCGGGCCCTTCAGCAGCTAAATGTGCGTACCTTGTTCATACAAGCCCTCTTCAATCTCCTCGCTTTCCCCGAAGTCGATGATTGCTTCAAGCAGAGCGAGACAACGGATGATTTCTTCTCGCAAACTTTCTAGACGCGCTCTTGTCGCACCCTGCCCGCTTCATGAATGTCTGACATTACTCACTGAAGGACGCTTCAACCCACCTCCGCAGACCTCAAGGCCAGCTTGCGCTGCATCTCCGTCTCAGCTTCTATCAGATCTCTTAGCCCTTCAACTTGCGTGAGGTCAAGACGTCCACCCTCAAACGCGCGACGCGTGAACTCGCCAGGTTCAGCCGGCCGACAGAACGACAAGAACGAAAGGGCACCGAGAACCGAGGATACGATCGCGCGGCCCGAGTGCACATGCAACTCGAGCACGTCCTCCGTGGTGAACGACCTAGGGCCTGAATGACACGTTCGTCGCGCGCACGATCAGCTGCGCGCTTCAAGCAGCAGTTGGATTGAGCGCACCTTTGAAGAACACTGCGAGTCCGTCGTCCAGCACTTCCCCCGAACCTGGGTGCACGACGCTGCAGCGATGCATCTTCCACGGCTCAGGGCCGCGTTCGCGTGCCTTGCCTTTCCCTTCCCCGCGCGTCTTAACCATGTCTCGCCAGACATGCAGAGCGTCTGGTCCGGAAATCCTGACGACCGCGACGCCGGCTTTGCCTGGGGGCGTGGACAGCGCGTATATGGTGCGCTTCTGCGCGTCGGAGTGTGGCACGGGCGCATCTTCTCTATGGAGTCTTGAGCTTCCGGTATACGCGCGCGATGGCAGAGAGAGGGGAGTCAATGATGAGACGTGTCGTCTATACGGGCAGCGAGAGTGCAGGGAGCGACAAGATTCGACGAGGCGGTGAGGTGTCCCGTGGGCGGAGCGGTGCTTTCTGGAAAACAGAAGCCCAGACGGGTTTGTCCTAGGATCGCATATAAAGGGCGAGGCCGCGCGGGCAGTGCTCAGCCTCCCCGTCACAACGCGTCCAGCCATGCCTCCGCACAGTGTCCGTCCGAGAAGAAGAAGAGCGCGAGGTAGGACGAGCTGCCTCGACCCGAGGGCGACGCGCCTGCACGGGCCCGGCGAGCGCCCGATACATTCCCACGCCGTCTTTGTGGCCACAGCGACTCGCCGCGGGCGGGTCTGCTGAATTCCGCACGCGTTATCGTCTCCCCTCCGCCCTCGCCGCTCCTTCTTCGCGCCTCAGTCCCTCGACGACCGCCGCCCCGACACTCCACCAGCACCCAAGCCCCACAGAATATCCGCGATTGAGCCAAGATGGGGCAGTCACGTTAGCCTTTCTCTCTCCTCGCGCGGACGAGACATTGACGGGACCCTCGTGCTCAATGTCCAGCATCCCAGTTTATGGAGGACATGCAGAAGCGCTCCAACTGTGCGTCCATCTCTTATATGTCCGTGCTTGAGAGATTCTGATCATGATGCCCCATGGTCTTCCAGTCAACGCAAGCGAGCTAGAGCGGCTGAAGAAGCGGTTCATGAAGCTCGATAGGTGTGTTGTCTACTGGGCTGCTTCATAAACGCAAGACAATCTCAACATCTTGTGTTCTTTACAGTGATGGCTCTGGCTCGATTGATCGGGAAGAGTTCTTGCAAATACCGCAGATCGCGAACAATCCCCTTGCGTCGCGACTAATAGCCATTTTCGACGAAGAGTGAGTTCCACATGTTATGTTTCATTCGCAAGCTGTGAACTAATGTTTTTGTCTTTTCACAAAACAGTGGTGGGGGAACGGTCGACTTCCAGGAGTTCGTCGGCGGACTGAGTGCGTTCAGTAGCCGAGGCGGTCGAGAAGAGAAGCTGCGATGTATGTGCCCTCCGCCCAGCTTCCCTCATATGATCACTCATCGAACTTTCCTGCATCCCAGTTGCGTTCAAGGTGTACGACATGGACCGGGATGGGTTCATCTCCAACGGAGAGCTTTTCCTCGTCCTCAAGATGATGGTGGGCAACAACCTCAAGGACGGACAGTTGCAACAAATTGTCGATAAGACTATCATGGAGGCAGACAAGGACGGCGACGGCAAGCTGAGCTTCGAGGAATTCGTCCAGATGGTCTCCAATACGGTGCGTGCCCATTTTTCGTTCTGCCCAGGACGCCCAGCTAAGACTTTGCGTACAGGACATTGTAAAACAAATGACTCTTGAAGATCTCTTCTAATGACCTACACCTGGCTGCCTATCCTATCTCACTCACCCAGGTACCCGGCTGGAGTCTTTGGTGATTTCGACGGCCGTTGTTGCATGACCCACTGTACATACGCACGCACGTATTTCCACGCATGTCTTCGTACCTGCGATTCCCCTGCCTACAATCGTGTGTAATATCTCTCCGTGTATTCTGTTGCATATTCAAGGATTGTGGTTTCAACCGCGTTGCTGTGCAGCACTCTGGAGTGGACCAGAAACGCGATCTGCACTCAATGCGGTTGCTGATCGAGGTCGGTGAAGTTGCCAGCATGTTCTCATCTCTGCACGACCGAGGATGTGCCGAGGACGATCACGAAGTAATGTGAACGTGAAGTACCTCCTGTATCTATTATAGCAAGGGCGGAAGCGACGACATTTACATAAGAGAGAGGTTGCCGAACGTCTCCTTGTAGCCTGTATGAAGGCAAGAAGTCAGACGGCGACACAGCTACAAGTAAACAAACAGCACGTACCAGGCACGGTCCACTTGCCCTTCTTCACCATCGTCTCGACAGCCTCGCGAATACGTGGGTGTGCTTCGCCGACTTCCTCCGCCTAATGGTGCAAGTATGCACTTAGAGCGCGTCCAACGCGCGAGAGGTCAAACACGCAGACATACCGTGAGCTCCTCGAAGGGACGGGCCTCCTCAATGTTGGCAAGGGTCGCCTGGAGGGCCTTGAGCTCCGCGTCGATTTTGTCCGAAGTCTCCTTCGCCTTCGCAACCTGCCATCCCCGAAGCGCAACAGATCAGCCCTACGGTCCTCCCACAACCCCAATACCAGATAATATAAGGCCGAAAAGGCACGGAAACGCACCGCCTTGGTCTCGAACGTCTCAATCGCCTTGACGTGCGCGCTCACGTCGTACGTGACGGGCTTGAACTCCCGAAGGATCTTCTCGGCCTCGTCGACGACGGTCTTGTTGCGGAGGACTGAGCGGTAGTGCTCCAGATCGACGGTCGTGGGCTGGCCCGCGAGCTGCGCCTGGATGCGCTGGGCGTCGCCGTGCCGTTTGCGGAACGCCTGGAGGGCGGCGACGGTCTCTGCGGGGTGGGGTCAGCGGTTCCGTTCCTCCTCACATTCCCTGCTGTCCCATCTTCTGTGGCAGAGCTCAAAGACGACAAAACGCACCCTTTCCGAGACCGAGCGACGTGTACATGCGGGCGAAGTCCTGCATGGGCGCGGACCGAGAGGTCAACGTCACAAGCTGGAGTGGAAATAAGCGGAGGACGCACCACCGTCGCGGCTGCTGCTTTTGAGGCCATGTCGAAGCTAAAGCGTGCGGCAGGGTCAACCCACAGAGAAGTGAAAGGCGGAGGAGAGGAGACGCGTACAGAAAAGAGGGTGATTGGTGCAGGAGGTCGTAGAACAGCTGGTCGTGTCGCCCGACGGAGGGTCGCCGGGAACGGCCGATGAACACGGGCGCCTATAAAGCCACGCCGCGCTCGCTCTTGCTCGCTGGTCCGCACGCCGTCGGTTTCTTTGGGCGCGGGACGCCTGCGACACGCGTTGCGGGCTTTGTATGGTCCATCCAGTTCAAAGCATCTTGGCTCCGACCAATCACTTGGCTAAGAGCGACCTCGCTATTCGTTTGCGGGCGGGGCTTTAGGTGGGAAGAGCATCAGCCACAGACCTTGGAAGTTGTTGGAACAGTGCCCACGGAATCCGTAAGTGGCCTGCTCTATCAAGCATGTGCTCTAACACAATCTGACATCGTCTTAGCAATGACCACCTGAGCGGCCTCATCAATGCCCAGTGACTATGACCGCCGTGCTTGTCAGTACTTAGTGTCAGAACATGGCAGGCACTGCCAGGCAGCCAATCCCGCACTAGAACTGGTCGATGGCCCTCCGGATCCTGAAAGGCCTGGGTTGGCAACATGGTATGGCCTGGTTCAGCTCCGCGCATCCTGGCCTGTTCGAGATCGGATGGAATGGGCGATGGCCCGACTAATGGCCGTCGCTGGCCGCGGCACAAGAGAGCGCGCTCCGCTCGAAATGGGAAGTGAGCAATTGCACTGCTCCCACGTGACCTTCACAGTATGTCATAAGGCGTCTCACGACCAGGGCATCCAAGATTCCCTCGGCACTCACATTCCCCCCCTCCTCACTCCCCTGTCTCTGTCCCATCTTCACAACCTAGCATGCCGACCACGACCCGGACATCCGCACACTATGTGCCCGATCTCGCGGCCTCGCGCGCTGTCTTCGATGATATCGAGAACATGTTCCTCCTGACGAAGGACGATCTCATGAACATCACCTCCCATTTCCTCAAGGACTTTGCCCTCGGACTAGGCGAGTACAACCACCCCATGGCCATGATGCGCGTATCACTCCAGATATTCCTCTCCATCCCCGTCTTATGCGTTCTGTACAGTCCCACCTTCGTCACCGGCGTACCAAATGGTTCTGAAGTCGGGTGAGTCTCTGGCCCGCCTTACCCCCACCCCCACCGGCGTGGGCCGGATATCCATCCCTTTCCCATCCGCTCTACACGCTCGCCGCCTCACTCCGCTGGCGCGAGCGTCGCTGGTTATGTCGCGCGCATCCGTCTCGACGCCGATACGGACATAGGGAAGGACAACTGTCCGGGCCGTGCACTCAGCTTCTCCGCGTCCGCGACCCCGAACATGAGCGCATTTCGGCGTAATTCTCCCATCGATTGGCCATGTACAGGCGCGCCGCTCCCGAAGCTCCCGCCTTTCCCCGCCGTCCACGCGCTGAGTGTCGTGCGCCCGTTTTGTGTTCGATGCGCGCGCAAGGCATTGGGGGCGGCAGCGCGCGACTGCGTTAGTTGTCGTGTTCTACGCGGTGCTCGCGGGTCCGACGACGTCATCGCGTCCGAGCCTCCGTCTACTATCTTCGGCGCTAACTGCTGTTGTTGTTCTGATCAGGACCTTCCTCGCCCTCGATCTCGGCGGAACGAACCTGTGCGTCTGCATTTGTCTCGCACTTGCCACCATCTCTCACTAGCGTCCCAGGCGTGTCTGCGAAGTCGAGCTGCAGGGAAACCATCAGTTTGTCCTCAGGCAACAGAAGTACAAGGTCTCCGATGCTCTCAAGACGGGAGAGGCCACTACTCTCTTCGGTGAGCGCATATAGTCACCACTTCCGCCCCGCCTCAGAACTCACGCGAGACGGAAGACTATCTCGCCGACTCGGTCGATGCGTTCCTTACCGAATTCGCATCTGCTGTACCCTCCAGCCCCTTGCACGATCAACCGAATCCCTTCGCCACTCCTGTGGAATCTATGGTCGATACGGCGATTCCCCTGGGTTTGACGTTCAGCTTCCCCGTAGAGCAGACGGCGCTCGACAGCGGGAAAATTCTGACGTGGACCAAGGGTTTCTCCGCGAAGAACGCCATCGGCAACGACGTCGTCAAACTCCTCCAAGACGCATTCGACAGGAAACATATGCACGTTAAATGTGTTGCTCTCGTTAACGACGTGAGTTTTGTACCTCCGTTTTCCTCATGCAGTATCTGATTTATTCAGACCGTTGGTGCAATGCTTTCGCGAGCGTATACCAGTGGTGGTTGTATTCTTGGTGAGATACATTTCAACTCGCCTTGACATCCTTTTCTGTGGTTGACTCCTCCAAAGGCAGTATCTTCGGCACGGGTACAAACGGCGCGTACCTCGAGAAGGTCGAGAATATTCGCAAGCTTGGTGATTCACCGGCACGCAAGAACGGTGATTTCATGGTTGTCAACACAGAATGGGAGCATTTAACAACACGGTCAGTGGCCCTTTCGACGGACCTCTACACGCGGTCTGACCCCTCGACCTCAGCGGAGCGTTCTACCTACTACCCCATTTGATAACAAACTTGATCGTCAATCAATAAACCCCCGTCTACAAGCCTTCGAGAAGTTCATCTCGGGAATGTACCTCGGAGAAATTACCCGGAACGTCCTCCTTTCTTTCGTCGACGCGGCACCACGGCCATTACTTTTCAATGGTCGCACAAGCAAACAGCTGAACACCCACTATGGCCTCGACACTGCCGTCATGTCTGAGGTCGAAACCGCTTGGGAAGCAGGGCGCGATTCCACCCCTGTAGTCAAGGTCAACGGTGCTGCAGATGGCTCCGCCGACTGGGCATCCACCCACTTCACCGATGTCGCCAAGCTCTCGCCAGAAGACATCGCGCGATTGGAGCGCATCCGCACCGTCATCATCCAACAACTAGATATGGACGCGGAGGACGTCTCGCTGCGTGACGCAGCGATCGTGCGCTGGGCAGCGTCGCTCGTTGCGCAGCGTGCCGCAAAGCTCAGCGGATGCGCCGTCGCGGCGGTGCTCGTCCAAACGGAGCGGGCGAAGCTCGGTGGCGGGTTTGTGCCGGACGAAGAGAAGATCGGAGTTGGCGTGGACGGCAGGTACGCGTCTTTCGTACGGAGGATGTGTTTAGGTCGCTGATCTTGTTTCAGTCTTATCCAACACTACCCGAACTTCAATGCGCGCGTACGAGACTCGCTAAGGGAACTCGTCGGTGAAGAGGTTGAGAAGAAAGTGGAGATCGGTCTTGCGAAGGACGGCAGTGGTGTTGGAGGTACGCATACCTCCAATCTTGCATGTCAGTCGCACGATCACTAATGTGCTCCTTGTAGCTGCGCTTTGTGCGCTTCAGGCCACCAAGCAAGGACACTAGATGGTGATGCGTGGACATCAGACTAGAGCACAACAAACGTGTAGACTAGCGACCGAAATACGGTGCTTCCATCTGACGTGTAGACTAGCTGTATTGCACCCACCTGGACCTCACATCAATCAGGTCCCCTTAGCCTGGGGCACGGGGGGGATGGCCCGGGCTAAGGAGACCTGAATCCGTGCTCCCGCGCATGTTTGAATAATGTCCTCAATAAACCCGAGGCAGTTTCCCTGAAGGGAAGTATTCGAACGCCCTCCCTTCCAAGTCCCCCAGCCCATCACGTGTCCCCATCCTTCAGATCTCCCATCAGTCCGCGTTATCTCTCCCGCCCCCGCACGCGTTATCTCCCGCGCCCACGCCCACGTTATCTCCCGCGTCGGCGCCGCGCGCCTCCCTGCCCCGCCACCCGTGCTCGCTGTGCCCGACAGTGAGCTCGCTGTCCCTGCACCCTGCCTCCCCCTCCGCTCCGTTTCCCTCCGTTCTTTTTGTAATCTACTTGCATTCACAATGCGCACCTAATGGTACACAATTCAATGGCCACACCTTCCTGGGTGTGCCTGCACTGAGCCCTCAAACCTCCCAAAATGCGTGCAATACAGGAACATATACAAGCACTCAAATGATCGGCTAAGTGCTGCATCAGATAGTTGTAGATGAGAGCTACTCTATCATAAAATCGCAGTTGGATAGCTAGAGGGGTGCAGGTATGATGTCATATGTTATTTCAGAATGACATACCCCACAGTGATATGGTATATGCATATATCGTCTTATGTACACCCAGAATCGTACCTAGAGGTCATTCAGAGCGCGTTGCAAAAAGAAGCAAGCGAATAAACGATGTCGTGGTGAGGATATGACATATGCACAGAAGGGGGAGTTGGCTCGAAAATGCGGCCTTCATATGTTTTTGTGTAGACCTCTGATCACTTCGCATCTTGTTGCATTACGTTTATATGTATATGGAGAGCTCAGATCGTCAGTTTTATGCTTATCGGTGAAGGATTGAATACAGGCCATGATATGTCATTATTCTATGACATAGAGTATAGCGAGATAGCATGCGCTCCGATTGTTGTTCTGAAAGGCGGAACAGAACGGGGTGTTCTTCTGCTCAACGATGCAGAAAGAATATTGAAGAATGGTCGAGAAGTGGTTGAGATATGTCAGATGGGTCTAGAACGGCAGGTTGCACAAAGGACGCCCTTGAACCACCTATACTACTTTGCACACTTCAAGCTCATATGGCATATCTCAACCACTTCTCGACCATTCTTCAATATTCTTTCTGCATCGTTGAGCAGAAGAACACCCCGTTCTGTTCCGCCTTTCAGAACAACAATCGGAGCGCATGCTATCTCGCTATACTCTATGTCATAGAATAATGACATATCATGGCCTGTATTCAATCCTTCACCGATAAGCATAAAACTGACGATCTGAGCTCTCCATATACATATAAACGTAATGCAACAAGATGCGAAGTGATCAGAGGTCTACACAAAAACATATGAAGGCCGCATTTTCGAGCCAACTCCCCCTTCTGTGCATATGTCATATCCTCACCACGACATCGTTTATTCGCTTGCTTCTTTTTGCAACGCGCTCTGAATGACCTCTAGGTACGATTCTGGGTGTACATAAGACGATATATGCATATACCATATCACTGTGGGGTATGTCATTCTGAAATAACATATGACATCATACCTGCACCCCTCTAGCTATCCAACTGCGATTTTATGATAGAGTAGCTCTCATCTACAACTATCTGATGCAGCACTTAGCCGATCATTTGAGTGCTTGTATATGTTCCTGTATTGCACGCATTTTGGGAGGTTTGAGGGCTCAGTGCAGGCACACCCAGGAAGGTGTGGCCATTGAATTGTGTACCATTAGGTGCGCATTGTGAATGCAAGTAGATTACAAAAAGAACGGAGGGAAACGGAGCGGAGGGGGAGGCAGGGTGCAGGGACAGCGAGCTCACTGTCGGGCACAGCGAGCACGGGTGGCGGGGCAGGGAGGCGCGCGGCGCCGACGCGGGAGATAACGTGGGCGTGGGCGCGGGAGATAACGCGTGCGGGGGCGGGAGAGATAACGCGGACTGATGGGAGATCTGAAGGATGGGGACACGTGATGGGCTGGGGGACTTGGAAGGGAGGGCGTTCGAATACTTCCCTTCAGGGAAACTGCCTCGGGTTTATTGAGGACATTATTCAAACATGCGCGGGAGCACGGATTCAGGTCTCCTTAGCCCGGGCCATCCCCCCCCCGTGCCCCAGGCTAAGGGGACCTGATTGATGTGAGGTCCAGGTGATTGCACCTCTCCCCATACTGTCCTCCACGCGCTCATCGTTGCTTCCATATCGTTCCCCGGCCGGCCCCATGTATTGTGATGCTTATCCTTAGGGGCATATACGCATCACGTCTCACTGTGTATATCATCTCTTCATTTGAATTCCCATCTCACTTCGCTCTGCATCGCCTTCCGCCACGTTCAAATTCTCGGGAGGACTCGCCATTCCATGCAGAGTAACTGCACCGCTTCCGCACGTTATACCTGAATTGTATTTTGTGATGCGGTGGTGAGTACGACTCAACTACTACCAAATTACAAGTGTATCGGCGCGCGGGTGGCTTTCGACCGCGAGAATGCAGTGGACGAATCATGTAGCTGATCCCTGCAATATCATGGTATCGGCTCGGACATATGTCACTGGTCAACGCCACCCCGGTGTCTCGCAGCAGCAGCTCCCTGTTGGAAGAATATCCACCCCAGGCAGAACCAGTTGGAGATGTTGCGCAGAAGCCGCACTGGCGGGGGCTGAGTCGAATGTCAGCGTGAGCACGGCCGCGAGCGAAGAACGCACCACCACCCCCTGCCACTGCAAACGGCCGGCCGCCCCCGCCTCCCTACGGCTGCTGGTTCTCTAGCGCGTCGATCACGACGAGCATATATCCGAGCGTCGCCTCTGCGTCTGCCCGCCCACTGCGTGCACGGCTGGCGTCCCAGAAGCCGAACAGCAACTATCGGAACGCACCGTCACTCACGGCGCGGCCATGCTCGCGCGGCCCGTTCCCAGCTCTTCTCATCGCCGTGGAGGACAGTTCTGTCGTACTCCGTCATCCGTGTCGGGTCACTATTGGCAGCGGGAAGAGTATGTTGAAGAGCAACCGGCTTGAGGCTTCGATGTGGCGGTCACGCGTATACGACGTTCGGACGAAGTTCATAATCTGACATGTTCGTTCAAGACTCTCGGTTTAACAGGGCCGCAGTTTGAACCCGCCGGCCTCATTCCACATTCTCCTGGAGTATGTACTGATAGACCGTGGCTGGTGAGGGATGGGAGGAAGGAGCTGCTTTATTATTATTAATTATTATGCTCAACCTATCCCCGAGCGTCACAAAGGGTGCACATGTGACTACACGGCTAAGGTCGTATCCCGCGTTCGTTTGACGCCCGCGTGGGCACGGGACCGCACCCGTAGGAGGAAGGAGCTGCAAGTGAGCGCCACGGGCCGTGTTATGTACAACCAACCACGTGCCTGCCGGGCCGAGACCAAGGCATTAAGCTGCCGTCTGGCAACCACTCCTTCCAAACCCCCCACCTTCGGACCTCTCGTGTGCCACTTATCCCATCCACTTTTCCACTCAGCAACACCGTTGCCACCAGCCGTCTTCCTTTTCGCCAATACCTTCCAGCATGTTCGGAACCCTCATCCACCTAGGCATCGATGCAGCCCTGTTGAGCGCCTTCCTCGCGGGCATCAGGAGGACTACTGGTCTAACGTATGTTCATAAGCCTCTCGGACGTCAACATGTACCAACATGGCGGTTTTTTTTCATAGCCCCAAACTTTCTGATGTGCCCAACAAGGATGTACGCCGTGAGTTTCGTTCATCGTCATCGTTTGTGCGGACATTGAGGTTGTGGTCTCCTGCAGAGCTTCTTCGCACTTATCTTGAGTTCGGTAAGTCACACACTGCCCTCCTGGGGAAGCATGGTCTATAAAACAGGCATTCAGGCGAATATCTATTTGACTTCGCGGTGGTCATCGCTGGGGTACGTGTCCCATGCCCATTACGCGGGCTACTGGCGAGTCTCACACACCATCCAGCGTTCTTCCTCATTTGAGAGGAAGTAATCTTTACGACACATAATGACCTACTCTGGACACTATCGTGAGCACCAAGACTCCGTCGCAGCAACAACTCCTGACAGGATTGTAGTCACCCCTCATTCCACTGTTCGCTATCGCACACGCTTTCCGCTCCACTCATTCCGGCCACGATGATAAATGGGATAATAATGAGCCTGGTTACATGGCCCATGTACACGTATGTCCGGCCACGCACGCTCCCACACTTCCAATATATCTCCCTCAATTCCACCATTCAACCGAGGAAGTTGTACACAAAGAAGTGTAGTACGATAGAGCCCAGCGCGAAGTCGGCGAAAGCTCTGCAACGGTGCATGTCATGAGTGCCAAGCGCACTCGGGCCTAGGACGTATGGACGTACCGTTCTGGTGACACCTCCTTGAATTCTGACCGGTTGGCCGGGTTTACTTGTGAACGGAGTGAGGCTGCCAGAACGAACTGCCCTACACAGCTCGCGAAACTATTGCAGCGCGCATTCATAAACGGCTCCAACAGCATCAATGCGCGAATGAACATACCCAGCCAAAAATGCGTTGAAAGGAAAGTCGGTGATGAGGATGCAGTAGAGGAATTGGACGATGCCGGAAAGCATGAGGAAGACCAGGAACGCGTCAATAGTCTTGAGGCGCGTGGAGGTTGTGTCATAGTACGCCTTCCAGAGCGTCAGGAGAGGGCTCTGCGCGGACGCAGAGGATGCCGCGCTGGGCGCAGAGGCGGCGCTTTTGGGAGGGGCCATGAAGGAGCGTAGACCGAAGGAAGGTGCGGGGAGGGTGTTCGTCGACGTGGAGGAGCTGGACTTAGCCCAGGCGGCGTGTGCGCAGTCTCCGTCCAAAAGAGGCAGCGGACTAGACGCCCAAACGCGTCGAAAACTCGGCAGAGGCGCCCACAGTGTCCGTCACTCTGCTCTCCTCGCGTGCTCGTCCCGGCCTCCGTCCCCTCCCTCGTCTCTCGCTATGTCTGCGTTTGGGCTCCGGGCTACTGCAAGCACATCGCGCACTGTGCGCCTCTCCGCCGTCTGCGCACGGTCATGTCGCGTCCAGTCACGAGCACTTCACGCACGCAAGCAGCTTGCCTATCCGGTGGAGGAGGGCATGGGGACCTTCTTGCCCCCGCCGGCATTGAAGATGATTTCGGAGGACTACCAGCAGGGTCTGTTGGACAGGCTGAATGATCTCGTTCGAGGTGCGTGCACCTCGCTCTCTGTGACGCGCCCTTCTGAGTTCCTGGCTGGCATTCTGTAGGTACGGAGTTCGAGAACAAGAGCATTGTCCAGACCGTTGTGCAGGCAGCAAGGGATCCTAGCAAGGTGCTCGAGTTCAACTACGCATCAGAAGCCCTCAACAACTCTTTCTTCCTCGACAGCCTAGTGCGTCGTCTCCTCTCTGCGTTTCTCTCACCTCTCACCCTTCCTTCTCAGAAACCTCCCCCAGCGGACGCCGCGTCGCACGAGCACGCACTCACCGGCACAGGCCTGCTCACCCGCATCCGCACCAACTACGGCTCCCTCGCACAGTTCCAGTCCTCCTTCTCCGCCGCGACCCTCGGCATGTTCTCCTCTGGCTGGCTCTGGCTCGTCATGGACCAGTCCGGCAGCGTCGGCATCGTCCCCACCTTCGGCGCAGGCACCCTCCTCGTCGCCTCCTCCCAGACCTCCGCCGCGCTGGAAGAGTTCCGCGCTTTGGTCGGCGACCCCGTGCTCACTCTCAGCGAGCTCGACGGCCAGGCACCCGCGTTCACCTCGCCCACGGACCCCTCGCTCAACCGCCTCTTATCCGCGGGGACGGGCGCGAGCTCGCCATTGACGGGTGCACCCATCGGGGGCGGGGTCCCAAGCCCCGCGGACCCACACGCGCGGAGCATGTCGACGTTGCCGCGCCCGAGCATGGCTGAGGCCGCCTTCGACTCGGCGCAGCCCAAGGGCGGGCGCTTCGTAGGCAGGACGCTGTTCCCACTCATGTGCGTGTCCGTGCACGAGCACGCGTGGGTCAGCGCCGGGTACGGAGTGTGGGGCAAGGAGGAGTACATGAAGCGCTTCTGGACCGTGCTCGACTGGGAGAAGGTCCAACGCATCTACACGAATATCTTGCGTGGATGATCGAGTAGGAAGGTGCTATCAGGAATGGAGAGGACGAGCTGGTCGTGCGGAGGGCAGCTGAGAGCCAGACGTGCGTACGTTCACGGCCCACACATCGTTACTATGCTCGTGCTTCGTACCATGTGCACCTCGCAAGTTTTTATCTTCATATAGTCATTAGAGCTCAAAAGTACTTCTTAATGCTGTCCATTTTCTCCTCGCAAGCGGCGCGACCCTACGGCCTCGAAGCAAATACTTGTACACGCGAGCCCTAATGATCACCACCTCCACTCGATGTTGCCTCGCGAGGCCCCCCGCATACCCTTGTAAGGCTTGTACGACTCTCCAGTCAGCTTGAGCTGCTCAATCTTGATGGCCGAGAAGTTGTACGCTGGGAGGTCGAACGTGATGCGGAACGCGCGTGCAGGCCGTGGATGCTCGGCCCTAGAAAAGCCCCAAAACAGTAAGCTCAAGCCGTCAACTCTGCTGGGGGCACTCACGTCGAAGTGAACGTCCCGCGGAGGGTGTACGTCGCCGAGGGCATCACCTGCTTCACCTCCCACACTAGCGTCTTCGTGCGCGGGTTGAACGTCCACGCCGCGTTATGCGTCAGCACGCAGCTCGCGCCCGTTGCGCCCTCGCCGAGGTAAAGCTCTACGCAGACGTTCTCCATCGTGCGCGTCGTCAGGCGCGAGTTGAGCGCGAGGTCGAGGGTGCCGCCGTTCGGGCCGTCGAGCGACACGGACGGGCGGAGCGCGATCGGGATGGCGGACTGGGCGATGGCGGAGGCGGTAGCTGGGGAGTAGCGGTAGTCCATGAGCTTGAAGCGGCCGTCGGGAGGTACGAACGAAAGCACTTTGTCGCGAGTCCAGCGTGCGAGACTATGGGTTGACAAACATGAGTAAGTTGCTTGCAAATTGGAGCAGTTTTGAAGGCCCTGCTACGGTCACTACACATGCAAGGATCAAGCCTAGCACCGGCTGGGATAGAATGCGAACGATTCGCACTTTGCAGCCCATCAACGGCACCGACGTACGAGACAGTTTGAGTGATCGTTGTCTGCGTGTATTGGTTCCAATCGATACCAAGGAGGCATAATGAATCTTGGAACTCGCTGTGGATCGTGGATGAGGTTTCGACCAGGCCATAGACACGCTTGCTCGGTCTTGGCCTGGGATCTCAGCAAACCAAGCAAAGAACATGGCCAAAACATGGGACTAGTTCTGGTCATGCTCTTTGCCTATCTCGTGAGGAGGTAATTTGCCGCCGAAGACATGAAAGGAAGAGAAAGGAGGAGCGATTGGGCAGGGAACATACCGTACACATGGGTGAAATGAGCAATCAACCAAGGAAGCAGCGTTTGAGAACGTCAGGAGAAGATCTGGTGTTCCTGTGGTCGCCTATCAAAACACATTCCTCCATGGAGGATGATGAATATGCTACCTGATAACTTGCAGTTGGTGTTGACCTGCCCCCATACTGCACTTGTTACTGGGGTGTCGTTCCTACGCCCTGGCTCGATCGCGGTTGACAGCGAGCAGAAATGGAATCACTCACTTGTTCACAATCGCCTCCAGCACTTCCACAACATCAAAGTAGATCTCGTTGTTGTTGTATCGCACGCCCGCTTTTCGCCAAGGTATTGGAGAAGCGAAGGGATGCGAGTTGGACGAGGTACTTGCGAGGCCAGAAACGCCGGCTACCGAAAGCACTTTGTGGAGAAGAGAAGGCGGTAGGACAATATCACGCAGCGCATTGGGAGATGTTGTCAAAGGATGCCCGCCGGCATCGAGGGTTTCTTCCAGGAGCTATGTAGGCGTGTCCCGCGGCTGTTCGTGAAGTTGTGGAGCGGGACCTACCTGATATACGGTGTCAAAGTTGTCTTTCAAAGTCTCCGCGGACAGATGTCCGAAGTACTCCTGCAGAATGTCGACAAAGGTTTGCAAGAAAGACAGCGCATACAGTGGGTCAACTGGTAATAGATTTTACTGAGCCTGCCCACTGCACCAAGTGAACGAGTACGCACCATCGCCGCTCACGGGACATAGATATCTCAGCTCTCCTCTTTGAATATGACAGCACGCGCTGGGATTATCAATATCAAGTGCAGGGACGTAGAGCACGGTGTCGACGTCTGATGGTCGTGAAGCAGCGGCGAGAGCGGAATTGAGAGCGTCGATGTGGAGAATGGGGTATGCCGGTGGAAATCGGTGAAAGCCAGACTGTACAATAGGTCGCCTTGACATTAAGTGTGAGAGAGGCAAATGCATGCGTGGATAAACAGGTCAGAGCGCACCCTGCGTTGTCGAGGATGATGAGCCCGTCGATGGCCATGATCAACCCGTAGTCCGTGAATCACGGTGTGTGCCAGTCTCCCCAGGTGTGTGCCGCCCATAAGCTACTTATGTTCCGATGTTTTCGGACTCCACGACGCTACTTGATGCCACGATGTTGTATTATAAGAGTGCATGGCTCCAGATGATGCGTACAGCTACGTGCGAGATATTAAAGATACAACTCTAGAAATCTACGATACATGATGGTCAAACGGGGAATCTACGCCACACTCAATTCCACGGACGATGACTCTTGTACTCTACCTGGAGGCAGTTGGAACAAGGGAATGGTGCGCAGATTTTCTGGTTGAGGCCCATTGGCATCGAGCTTCTTCCTCGCTCTATCGGTCTGAACATATGCGTATCATCAGTTGTAACGCAAAGACAAGTCGTGATATAACGACTCACCACTGCTGCATTCACCATCCCGCGCTCCAGGCCTTCTAACAGAGTACAAGCCTTGCATAGTTCATTACTTGACATGTAACCGCATCGTCGGCAGGTTTCTGATAGCGTGCAAAACTGGATGAGCCGCCGTGCACAACGAGGTTCAAAGGGTACTCACGCTGAGTTTTCTGAGCAGCTTTAACGTCCTCTTTTATCTCGAATGCCTCTCCGGAATGTATTATATCAATGATGGCACTCGGACGTGCGGCCTCAAGGTCCTTGAGAAATGCTCGAGCGTGGCCTCTGTAGGCATCGGGAGAGTATATGCATTCGGTAGAGAAATAGTCCAGCTTCTTGAAATACGCATACCTACAAATGTGTCAGCTTTTGTCATTGGCTCACTCACAGTAACTACAGACATGACAATTTCTTTCTCATAAGCGTACTTGAATGGCTTGGAGCGCTTGATCGTGTCTTCTCCTTGAGTACATATTGAAGTACAACGACCCAGACGAGCGATGTCGCCGCGCATGACTACATAGAATGAGTCGAGACTGGAAACCAACATGGCGTCACTCACTGTTCATGAGAACGGTCTCCGCAATGTCGTCCGCGTTATGGCCAGTGACAATGTGATCGACATGAAGAATAGCAGCTCCTCGGTCAAGTGCCTGTCTTCTGAAAACACCGCAGAAAGTGCAGTTGTTTTTCTTGCCGATCTGAGCTACGATAGCATCCATGGTCCAGCCATAAAGCTCGTCGTATGATAGGATTTTCAGTGGCATATTATACTGCTGTTGGTTACGCTTCACAGTCTGTGATTGTGCATTTAGAGGTTGGTCTTATACTACGACTGGGCACACCCACCTCCAGGGAGTCATCTCGATAACCAGTGATCCCTTCGTCTATAGACAAGAGGAAGAGTTCAAGGCCGTAGTCATAGCGTTCATTCAGAGTCTTCATTACATGGGCAAGTACAGTAGAGTCTGAAAAAATGTGCAGTAAGTTCTGAATCGTCAAATCTCTGAGACTGAACATACCCTTTCCGCCAGATGCGCCAATTGCTACCCGATCTCCGCGGTTGAAGAGACGAGCCTCAGTAATGGTGTTGTGCACCTCCGTCTCAAAGACATAGAAGAAGCACTCCTTGCAAATTTGCTGTCCAGTCTTCGGCCGCTTTAGGATGGCGCGGGCGTTGTCGCAGAGAGCGCAAGTTCGCGGAGGCATCGTCGCCGTCGAGGTCCAAGATCTGCAGACGTTCCGCCGGCCCGACTCGAGAGCTCAATTTCCTCTAGCGCCTGCTGCCCACGATCACATTTCTCCCTCTCCCATCTCGCTGCTTCACCCAACTCGCCATGCCTCGGGAAAACCGGAAGAGAGGAAAGAAGCACAAGAAGAAGGCCGACGAAGAGCAAGACTCTCATGGGGCTCCTGAACCGCGCTATGAAGAGGCCTCAGAAGTCGTTGAGGACGCGGGGCCTTCTTGGATCAAGCCTGCTCGCGAGGACACCGTGGACATGAATGCGCCCTTCGGTTACGTCGACAGCGAAGTGAAGGCATATTTTCGTACGGTGGATGTGCAAATTCGGGAGTGGCAGAACGCGGCACCTGAGCCGGACGGGGACGAGGAAGTGGATCCAAACGAAGGTGTGTTGCACCCATCGTGCCGGCTGGGATTCTGAACGAACGCTGTGCAGACCGCCGCCTTTTCTTCATGGCTGCTTTGAGCGAAATTTCAGAGAAGGAAAAACAGCTTGCGACGGATCCTGACTGTTCTACCATCCTTGAGCGCATGGTCCATTCAATGGACGACTTCGCGCGCCGTGTTTTCACGGACCGTTTGAGCGGCTCGTGAGTAGAAGCTCTCCTGCGTGCTCAATAGCGCGTCTGAACTGAACACAGATCGTCAGGCTTGAGCAACTGAGCAAGCACCGGTTTGCATCCCATGTATGCCAGACTCTGCTCTCCACCGGAAGCGAGACCGTCTCACGAGAGGTGCGTTACGAACACCTACCCATTCTTTTTTGGAACCTAAGAGCCGCAGACGCGAGGGATCTTTCCTCCTATCCCAGAATCGGAAGAAGACGCAGGAGAACTCAGAACGTTTGCTCAGTTGGTCCTGGATGCTTGCGAGGTACGTTCAATGTGCTAGCCAGGGAGTGCGACTCAACTTCTCCTTCTTAGGAGCTTCTTCCCTCAATGCCGAGTCTTGTTATGGACCAATTTGCATCACATGTTCTTCGAACCCTTTTACAAGTCCTTGCCCCGGACGTCCTGTCCACCGCTGATGACCTTGGCGACGCTGGAGGGAAAGTTCGTTCCAAGAAGAGCGCCGCGTACAAGGCTCGACAAGGTCCCATGAAATCCGTTTTCACAGACAATCAGCGGTCCCTGCAATACAGTGCCAAGCACACGCCCAAGGAGTTCCGCAAAGCCGCCAAGAACATCACCTCAACTCTACGAGAATCGCTAGGGGAGAACGAGGTCCGAGCAATGGCGGCCAACCCGGTTGCTAGTCCAGTCCTGCAGGCAAGCGATTATCCGTGTGAGTATGAAGGTGTGCTTACTGGAAGGGCATAGATGCTCCTCGAACTAGAGGCGGCGTACGGAATGGCAGACTCACCAGGGTCGCTCATGGATCATGCTTTAGTCGGCCTGATCACATCCCTTCGTAAGGTTTTCCCCATTACGACGCATCTATCTTTGCTGACATTGGATGCAGACAACGATCCTGAGGCAGACGCTCCAGAGTCTGACTATCTCACGACACTCCTGCGGGACCCTACTGCATCTCATCTTCTCGAGGCCCTTGTCCAACGATCACCGCAGCGTGTATTCGATGTCTTGTGGAAGACCTATTTCATGGGAAAGTTGCACAAGTTAGGCGTACATCCTGTGGCCAACTTCGTAGTCGCGAAAGCCTTCGAACGACTAACAGCCGAGCAGCTGGTTTCAGCTGTGGATGAAATAAGAAACGTCGCGACGAAAGTTGTCAGTGAGTAACAGTCAATACGCCCTCACACTAAATCTCATTTCTCTTGACAGAGAATGCTCGCATCGGTGTCCTTCGAGCACTCGTCGACCGTGCATGCATAGTGCAGGGTGGTGCTGAAGAAGTTGTGCTTGTATGTGGCTAGTCCTGCTCTTCAATGACGACTGACTGATGTTCTACAGCTCATCTCTAGCGCGTTCGAACTAGATGGTGCAGAGGACAAGTCTACACATGTTCAGTGCATTTTGCGACTGCTGAGTCCTGAGGTCAGTAGTATGTTCCGCGAGCCTGTCGCTGCCGTGCTCACGTATTCTTTTACAGGATTACGCTCGTGCATCGGAGTCGGCAAGCAAGGCCACAGAGGGTAATCGTGATGGAGAGCCCCGACATAAAAAGAGGAAGACCGAGGATCCCTTAGAGCCCAAGACTCAAGGTGCGGTCCTCCTACAATCAATCCTCAGGCTACCTTCTCCCCACAATGACATCGTACTCGATAGGTGTGTACACATTCGGCTTCTAATCTACCCCCACTGATCCCTCGCACATAACAGCATCTGCACCTCCTCGCCAGAGACCCTCATCGAGATGTCCCACCACCCCACCTCCTCCCGCATCCTCGACGCCCTCCTCACTTCCACCACCGTCCCTCCCAAAGCCCGCCGCACGCTCACGCTTACGCTCCTCCCGTACCTCCCCGCGCTCGTCGACGACCGCATCGGCTCTCGTGTCGGAGAGCGGCTCTTCGCCGCCGCGGACCCCTACCTACGCGAGAAGATCGCGCGCGCCGCCGCGCCGCATCACGCCGCGCTCGCCGGCTCGTATTTCGGCAAGTTCTTTGTACGCGGCCTCGCGCTTCACGTCCTCCAGCGCGATCCAGAGCGTTGGAAGGCGATGCAGGCGGAGGAGAAAGAGCGGCAGCGGGCGCAGATAGACGCTACGGGCACGGTTCCCGCGCAAAGCACGGACATGAGGCGCGGAGCGGAGGAGAAGCGGAGCCAAGTCGGCTCGAAGGCCAAGGATCAGCCCGCATCTGCACTGGAAGACACGATGAGGGACATGCGTCTAGGAAGGGGAAGGGGAAGAAGACGGGCGGCGGCCAGACGAGATTGACGAAGTATTTGGCGCGCTTGGTGGCAAGGTCAAGAAGGCCGAGCTTGCTGCGAGGGATGCTCAGGCTCGGCCTAGCGAGGATGGGGTCGGGAGGGCGGGCGGAAGGTAGCCAAGGAAAGCGGGGAGAAGGGGGAGAAGAAGAGTAAGAAGAAGCGGAGGAGAGACGAAGACGGAGAAGAGCGTGGGGGCGCCGCGGGGTTGGAAGATGTACTCGGCGCCATTCGCTCTGCACCCAAGGAGGAGAAGAAACGAAGGCATAAGCATTAGCTATGAGTGTCACAGATCAAAAGTATGATACAAGTATAGTACCAGGACAAGTCGGAAACTCTGCGCAGTGCCGCTATACTACCTCTTTCAGTACTTTTGGCTTCCTTGTAGGAGATGAAACCGATAAACAACAACATCGGTACAATACACTAGGTAAGATATTCTTATGCCATAGAGACGTCCCCGTCTGCATCAGGTCTCGGAGCCCCTCGCTCGACAGAGTTGACAAGCTCTCTGCGAACCTCCGCACTGATTTGAGGATGTGGGTTCACACGTATGACATCCAGCAGGGCGTCCTTCTGGTCCGGTGTCAAATCTGCTGCGTATCTTACCGAGCGGAAACACGTCAGTTTCGTGTTCATCGGGGGAAGACCCATGACATACCTTTGGCAGAACACGAGGAGGCTCTGATGCCAAAGCACGGGGAGCTTCTCCGCGTCACCCGCTTTCCGGGCTTTGTACGTGTTAGAGAGACGGATGAAGTGGAAGATAAGTGCGTCCACGACTTTGTACGGCAGCGCATGTTTCTTGTCGAGAAGCACCCGAATGAACAACGAGTTGGCGCCTGGTAACAAGCCGTGTGAGGCCGAGATAGTTCAGATACAATTGTGATGTGAGCTCACCCGAGTAGTCCATATTAGCGAGTCGCATGAGAGCGGCCGCCGAGTGGCCGAGCGGGATTTTTACTTTCGCGAGAACCGACGCGACAATGGCAGCCTCTTGTAATGTACAACCAGTCTAGAATGCTCAGGGTCACAACCGGCGTTACAAACAAAAGTCTGAATCCAGGGCTACGCACGCTCAAGAGCGGGAACACGATCCCCTTGAACACCGCGCCAGGCTTGTACATTGAGCGTTTGAGACTCTCGTAGAAGTGCACATTGAGCTTCCGATGGTTCTTGTTTTTGCGCGCGCCTTCCCGCGTGAGCCGAATATCTTCACGTATTGCATCCAGCAGCACCACTTCAAGGAACAACGTGCTTGAGGCGGCTTCATTTGCGATATGAAGATCCGTGTCGCAGCATGACATGCTTGTGGTGACCAGTTTTCCGGGTGTGTGAGCGACAAAATACGGGCCCACTGGGGCAGAGAAGGGATGATTTTGAATGGCTTTGGAAGCGGGCCAGATTTGTATCGGGTCAGCATTTGACCGACTCTGGGGCTCTAGTGAGGGGACGTCGTGCCAGTTTCAACAGATATGAGCCATACTTTGAATACACTTCCACAACTTTCGGATCGAGTCCGGCCGCCGGATCTGGCGCACGATTTGGGTCTGCCAAAGTCCTGAGCAATGCTGCTGACCAGTAACAAATCGCTTACACAGACCGGCAGCTTTGTCGCGCGCGACGTCGGGTGACCCCGCTTCCAGGTTTTCAAGTTTCGAGAAGATAATGTCAGCCAGTGTTCTCCGGTCACCGATATTGGGCGGGAGCATAGCGTCAAGGGCCCTCATGTCATCTTCATCAACTTCCTGGCGAGCATGTCATCAGCCTGTGAGGTTTACTGCGCTCTCTTACTCACAATCTCATCAATTTCCTCTTCGTCATCATTCTCAAACTGGTCGAGGTCGAGGTCATCCTCATCTTCAAACGAAGGACCGCGAGGTGCGGTGAAGCGCCGCTGGGCTTCATCCTCGTCCTCGTCTTCGTCGTCCAGCTCTTTGTCGTCGAATTCGTCCTGCTGGTCGCGCGCGAGCTCAAATATGCGGCGCGAGGTCTTTGGGTCGAGAATAGCCTGCGTATGGAAGAAAAGATGAGGAGGCTATGGTGGACCGTGATGGCGGTGAACAGACTTCTCCGGCCTCTTCCTCGTCGTCCTTTGCGCGCGATTTTCGGCGGCGGCCTGGCTGGGAGACGCGGCCGTATTTTGCGTGCACCTCGTCTTCGCCGAGCTGGACGTGAAGTGGGTCGTGCTTGGGCTTCGCAGGGGCCTTGGGGGCTTTGGGCATGGTGGGCGCGGGGAAAGCGGGTGTATGCACGGACGCTGGCGCAGAACTTTTCTTGGACGGGCGATCGATGCGATGCGACGGCAGGGCCGCGCCGGGCAATTGGCGACGGTCTACTGAATTTGAGCGCGCGCGAGCGGCCGCCTCTTCTCGTATAAGTACCTCCCCCGCCCAACCCCGGCCTCGTCGCCCGCGTCGCCTCCCCCGCCATGTCTGTCCAGTCCACTCCATCTTCTGTCGCGCCGGTATGTGCCTCCCCGCCTGCCCTCCCTCACTCGTCGCCCTCCATCTGATGCGAGACATACCGTCCCGTTCCCCTTCGACATTGCACACCACAAATAACCTCACCTCCTCCTGGTGGCCTTGTGGTGCTCATAGTTCCCTCCTCAGATCCGCACTCTTGACAAGACCGGAAATGTCATTTCTACTGTTGGTTTCCAGAGATTCGGCTTCGACTGTGAGGTCCCCCTAGACGTCCTCCGCGCTCTCTACCTCCGCCCCCACTACGTTATCACCGCTGCGCCCGGCCAAAATGGCCACTCCGAGATCCAGGAAGAGGAGACTGAACACGCCAAGTTCACCGGGGCGTATGGCGCGTATCAATCTAAATCTATCTTCCATCCCGACACCCAATCTATCTCCTACACTACCCTCTCCCGCTTCCCCCCCGTCAAACTCCTCGCGCCCTCCCTGCGCAAGCGCATCCTTGTCACCGGTGGCGCCGGCTTTGTCGGTTCTCATCTGGTCGACCGCCTGATGGTTCTTGGCCATGAAGTCACCGTCCTCGACAACTTCTTCACCGGTTCCAAGACGACTGTCAGCCACTGGATCGGCCACCCAACTTCGAGATGGTCCGTCACGATGTCGTCGAGCCGTTCATGATCGAATGCGACCGTGCGTCGTGTCATTGGTCCCACTGCAGCTGGGCGAACTAATCCCGAAACTGTAGAGATCTATCATCTTGCCTGTCCTGCTTCTCCGCCGCACTACCAGTTCAATGCCGTGAAGACGATCAAGACGTCTTTCATGGGCACCTTGAACATGCTTGGTCTTGCGAAGCGTACCAAGGCCCGCTTCCTCATCACCTCGACCTCAGGTGCGTTTTCGCCTCATGCGTGAAGGCTGCCGTCTCATTGCTATTAGAGGTCTACGGTGACCCCGAGGTTCACCCGCAGCCCGAGGACTAGTCAGTGTGACGTCCCCTATCCCATCCGCAGAACCTTACTGGCTTTCCAGCTGGGGTCACGTCAACCCCATTGGGCCCCGTGCATGCTATGATGAGGGCAAGCGCGTCGCGGAAACCCTGACATACGGCTTCCACCGCCAGGACGGCGTTGATGTCCGTGTGGCGCGTATCTTCAATACCTACGGTAGGCCATCAAACTCTCTGTTTGTCGGCCATCTGCTCACAACGTCCCAATTTAGGCCCCCGCAGTATGCTCGGCTTCACAAGCCCGTACCATGCTGCATGCTGACATCGATCACAGTGAACCCTTACGACGGTCGCGTCGTCTCCAACTTCATCGTCCAGGCCCTCCGCGGGGAGGACATGACCGTCTACGGCGACGGCAAGCAGACGCGTTCCTTCCAGTACATCCACGACCTCGTCGACGGCCTCATCGCGCTCATGAACTCGGACGAGACCCGGCCGGTGAACATCGGCAACGGCGACGAGTTCCAGATCGGCGAGTTCGCCGAGCTCGTCCGCGAGATCGTCGAGAAGGTCCAGACCGAGGACGGCCAGCCGCCCGAGCGCCGCGTGAGCATCATCCACAAGCCGATGCCCATGGACGACCCGCAGAAGCGCCGCCCGGACACGACGCGCGCGAAGGAGGTGCTCGAGTGGCAGCCGCGCTGGACCGTCCGCATGGGCCTCGAGGAGATGGTGCGCTACTACAAGGCGAAGATGATCGAGGGTAGCCTCTAAACAAGCCCGCGCGCCGCGGCGCGCACAACACACGACGAGGGGACCACCGCCGCGGTGCGGTTGCCATCAATGCATCTATAGACGATCCTGATGCTCCTGCCTCCACGGACGCTCCCCCCTCCTCTTTCCGGGATTTCGACAAGTTGCTTGATGCTGCTCTCTCTCCCTGGCTCTCCACGGCTCTCGGTCAAGCTCCGTCGCTTTATTACCACACAACCACACTAGAGAATTTCCTCAGTACATACGACCGTTCGATGCGTGCGTGTATCAATGAAATGTAATCCGATGCTTTTGGTTAGACTATCTGGCGCACAGCGCGTCCTCTGCAGTCTCAGTGAGCCCTGGCCCTAATTCCGATCCGTCAGGAGCGGCCTGACCGGACGTTTCAGACCCTGGCGTACGAGTACTAGTGACACCTCGTCCAAACCTCTTGAAGATGAAGAGGGAGGGGGGACGCGCATACGATAGCGAGTATGTTATTACTAGTTGTATCAACATATGTAAGCACAACGAGCGTTATGTATGTACAGTATACTTTTCCGTCTAGACGTAGGCAGGAGAATGGGAAAGCGAACGAGGGGGCCGCAAAACAAGCAGGTAGAAAGAGATGATGTATCCGACGTGCACTGGACAGAGCGTAGCTGCGAAGCAGGATGAAAGACAAACGGACGGACGGACGAGCAGAGAGATAAGCAGAGGAGAATAAAGCAGGGTGTACAGTAGGTACTTAGCCATGTGCACGCGCGGCGTCACGGGGCATCGGGATATAGACATCGTGTGGTCATAGTTATACAAAGGATGGAAAGAAAGAGAGAGTGGGTGTGGGGTCAGGCCATAAACAAATGAACGGACCGGCGGCGCGAATGTCCTGGAAAAGAAGAGCCCTCGGGACCGGTCTCATCCTCGCAATAGACGGCGCTGCAAGCTCGTCCCCGCGCCGGACGCGATGACCTTCGCCATCGAGCCCTTGATGACGTGTTTGTCTGCGGGGCTCTGTGGGAGGACCGTCGCACGACGGATACGCGCGACCTGCTGCGCTTCCTGCGTGACTGGCTCCGAGGGCATGAAGATGACCGAAGCCTCTTCGACGGGTGCGACTGGTCGACGCACGGCAGGACGCTTCTTGTCCTTTCCAGATCCGGGCTGTTTGATGTCTGCACCGCGAGGCATAATTAGCATCTCCTCGTGGACTCAGCTGCAACATGCGCAAACACATACTGGAGTAAGAGAAGCCGTCCGTGCTCGAATCCAGCCAATGCTCGTCTTTTCGTTCTGAGTATCTGGTAAGACCGCGAAACACGTCAATTTTCCTGCCTCACGCCGTCCGCAGCGACGAAGTACGTACTTCCGCAGCGGGCGGCCGTCAGGTGCCAACGGCGACAGCGCGTTCTGCTCGCCTTCGCGATAAAGGCTGTACAGGTCTTCCTGGCTTTTGCGGACTTCTTCCGTTACGCAGCAAAAGGACAGAGGTGAGCTGGCATCGCGTTCCGATATTGATGGGTCGTCACGGAACTCGGCGAGGAGGTCGAGTGCCATCTGCATCCGCTCTAGTAGAGGTATCTCTGGAGCAAATAGGTCGCTCCGCGCCGATTGCTGCCGCGTGAGGAATTTGTTGAGGACCTGGTTTACGATAGAAGAGGAGAGCAGGCTGAGGTAACCATGCGTGGCTAGACCAAATATATATGAGGCTATCTCCGATGGTGCACGGCGAGAGGACACTCACCTTTCACTGTGAAGAGCTGTGCGGTGTCTGGAGCATTGACCAACGCTTGTCGAAGCTGTTGCGCGTACTCCATGGGATGTGTTTGACTTCGCTCGGCCTGACGATCCATCAACTCAGGGACCTTCGCAGCAGAAGATGGCACTAACTTGGATGATGAGGACCGGGCAGCGAACATTAGCGAGTTCATGTGCCGACATGGGTGTCCGCTGTGCAGAGTGGGCTCGGATGTGATGTGCGTCAAACAAAATGAACGGCTCACATTAAGGATAAGGTTGACATTTTGAATAACGTGTGATCGTCGGAACGGAGGATAATGTACTTCCCAGTGCGCCACAAGCTTAGAGCACAGCGCCCATAAGAAGAGATTCGCGTGATCATCGCGATGCACTCACCTCATCAATGAAATCTGGATGTGCGTCCTGCAGGAGGGTTTGAGCGACACCGCGCATACATGGAGTCCGCCACGACGCACCTGAGCGTAGCAGTTGACCATTTCCTTGCACGCCGTCTCGAAGGACTCCAGGTCCTCCGCATAGCACCACAGGTGGCTGAGCTCCTCGAAGGCATCAAAGATGGACTTGAGTCTGTGATGGGTGGCCCGTTAGGCTGATGTCGCGCGTCGCGGGAAGGGAACGTGGTGTGTGGGGACGCACTCTGTTTGCGGCGTGACGTTACAGAGCGTCAGGCTGAGGCAGAGCTCTGGAAAGCTGCGCGTGGCACGGTCGATCAGTGGGCCACAGATTGGTGGCTGAGGGTGGACGTACAGGGCTGCGAAGCGCAAGGCGGCGAGACCAAGGAGCTCGGGCGCGAAGATGTGGGCGGGGGGCAGTTGGAGGTGCTGGACGCGCGCGAGGGGCGCCAGAAGGGGGGAAGAAGCTCAGGTGCTGCGCGGTGGTGTGTGGGGGCAAGGGAGCGGACTCACGTAGAAGCAGTAGGCGAGGTCTGCAGCGACGACCCAGAGATCATAGCGCCCGCTGGGCCTGTAGAGGGACTTGCCAGTGATACGAGTGTCGAAGACAACGATGTTGAAGTTGGCATTCAGGCGGTTATCGTTTATTTGGGGGTGTGTCCAGGTCGAATCGAGGAAGGTGGGATGGAGCATGACGAGAGTGGGCTTCCTGGGATCGAAGCCGCTGACGGTGCCGGCAGGGGAATTGGCAGTGTACCATATGGAGGCGTAGTCGTTGGTGTTGACGAGGTCGACGAACGGCATGGCGGGGGCGGCGCGGCGGGGAGGAGAGAGTGGAAAGGATACACTAGCTCACAACCGACTATGCACGGACTCAGGGGGTCACGGACATCGCCAGCCAACGCTCGCTAGTGATGCGTCCTGCCATAACCGACCCGCGTATAATTCTATCCACATGCACACCAGGTCCGGCGCCCCTTCCTGCTCCCTCCGCTCCCCGCTTCAATCTTCTCATCAAGCAGAACACGCAGGGCGCCAAGACGAGACACGGCAGGCCGAGAGGTGGACGGAGATGGGCGGCGAGACGGTGCGCGGTGAACGGGTCGGGTCGTCGTTTGCGTTTAGCGTTCATTTAGGCTCACTCAAACAGGCCCCATCCGCTGGCCAACCGCCTAGAAGGGCAAGTGTGCCCACCGCGCACAGATCCCGCCCTGCACTCGTCACATCCCGCTCTCTCCTCCGCGCACAAGAACCAGGCTCTCTTCTAGCGCTGCTTCTGGCCCAGGGCGCTCGCGCAATTTACATCCGCCTCAGGGCGCCTCCCAGGCTGGTACGCGTCGCAGAAGCCAACACACGTATTGCCTCTTGCGGTCTCGCCTACATCAATGAAGCATTCATTTCCACCTGTGGCTGCATGCGGGAGGGCCTTGTGCGACTGCTCAAATGTGTGGTGGCATCACCGCCATCTAGGCAACGTCAGGCCTCGGCGTGATCTGGACAAGCACTCACCGTTATTATGTCAACGGTGTGCCTCATGTGGATTCTGGAAGGATGCAAAAAGCCGGTCCCTGATCTGACTCCGAACCGCACCCCGAGTCTGGCAAACACAGTGTGACGTCATAACACAAGTGTTGAATGCTCTCGACCTGCTCCTTGAACTGTTCTCTTGCTTCCCGTCTCTGTTACCCCGCTCATGACGCTCTGTAGATGCCCATCGTGGCGCAAAGTTTCACCCTACCGCAATGTACAAATGGCTGAGCCTTGCGGCGTACATCTACTCGTGCCATAGTCATATTGCTGTACAACGTCGATTGCACCTCTTTTTCCGGATCCGTCAACTTCCAGGTTCAATTAATTAGCTTTGAGTACAGCATAGTACCCTCCATACCCATTTTGCTATGAAGTGAATATCTCGAACTCACTCCGACTTCATCACGTGCACGACACGTCTAATCACCTCGATGTTTCTGATCAGCTTAGGAAGCTCATGATAACATGCTGACTCGCACAGATGCTCAGGACCTCCGTACGCCTGGTTCCACCCAATTTCCACAACTTCGGACAAGTGCTATGAACTACTCATCGTCCTACGCTAATGAGCTTATGAGGCACCGCGGCCGGTCTCGATCGCAATGCAGCGCCATCTAATGCCTCCGCTCGATACTTGGCACCCGACGCCGAAGGTTAATGCCCGAAAGTGGTGCGCGCAGCCTCAATTTGTGCGCCGACACTGCAATATCCTGCGGGCGAGATGCTTTCCCTTCCACTCATAATTGCCCCTCGCCCCGCTTGGTAACGAACGTCGCGCCCCGCGCGCCGCGAGCGCACACCCAATAAGCATTTCGAACCGCCGCAATTCCCGGAGCCCCTGAGCGTCGACTCGCGATCGCGTCGCCCGGCCGCCCGCGTTGCAGCGCGGGCTTGGCTGAGCTGACGTCGGGCAGACAGTCATCATGAGTTCCGCATCTGCGCCGCTCCACGCGCGCCCGGTCAGACGAACCAGGCTCGGGCGTCGGACGGACGTATGTCGCGGCTCCGATCGCGGTCGAGGCCCAGCTGCTGCTTTGGCTGTCGGTGCGGTGCAGTGACCGGCGCGCGCCGATCGCCCTCGGCGCCACACCTTGCGAGCTGCACTGGACCTCGATCCCACACGACCGAGACCGACCGCCCGCGCGCACTCTAAACGCGAGAGCAGCGTCGATCGCCGGTGCGCCGTTGCGGTGCAAGCGGCCAGGCCCTGGCTTGACCGCTGCACCCACAACAGGGGGCAGCCGTGCGCTAACTCCGTCCGCGGCCCGTCGTGCATCCGCGGCCCGCGGCGCGCGAGCGTGCGTATGCAGACAGGGGCGCACTAGAGGCCCCGTTCACTGCGGTGCTTGGAGCGGCGCACTCGCTTGGCGTGCGCGATGGGGCCGCCGGGAGCGAGGATCCGGGAGCCTGGATGCGGGTCGGGGAGGAGCGAACTGCGGGTTGACCGGCCGCGGACGGGGCCCGTGCAGCGCACCGGCCACTGGGTCCCGGTCAGGAGTCTGTCGGCCGTCGAGCGCAGCTAGCTCGACCTGTTCGCATTTGTGGCGCCGCCCGGCAGCGCTGGAATGTGTGTCGGGAACAGCCTGACCGCCCGAAGCCGGTCTTCACGGTGCGCCCACGGATCTCATCTTATCACAGTGGAGGGCCTCGCGCGTCAATCAGCGACTGGTAGTTGACAGGAAGAACATACAGAGCTGAGGAACGCGGGGGCACGGTCGCCGACGACACCGCGCACGGGATCTGCAACCGAACCCGTCGCGAACGGGGGGGGGGGGGCGGTGAAAGACGTCGAACGGGTGAGTTGCGAGCTGTGCGCGAACACGTACGATTAGTCCTAGAATAGCCTGCGTCCGCCGTGGTAGAGTCCCCCAACTCCATTCCATTCTCTCTGCGCATCTGAAGTCTGAACGTTTGAACGACCGAGATCAAGCGCCTGCGGCACCGCGTCCGGCGACCAGTCCGGCGAGCACTTGAATGACTTGTTGCTGGCGCTGTTGCGTCCGATGCGGGAGCAGAAGGGTGGGCGCATCGAGATGGATGGGAGAGGACACGACACGGTTCGGCCATCACCATTGTCCAGATCAGATCCCGGAGGTGACGGCAATTGGAATCCGAGTCGTGTCGGCGGCCGTCGAGCGTCGGTGTTCCGTCCGTGCGTGTGTCAAGTTGGCACAGGGGCGGGGATGGGGGCAGAGTTGGGCGTCAGTGAACGCAGCTCGAGCCAGTCTCAGCGCGTGGAAGCAAGGAACACACAAGCGTGGCGCATGGAAGACTCGGAGTCCGAAATGAGTGTGGGCGCACGCACCTCGCGGTCCGGGCCGTGCGAGGTGAGGAACATCGCGGGCGCGTGCCAGCCCTCGAGCGCGGCCTGCTGCCTTGCCACAAGACCATCCCATGCGGGCAGGGCGCGGTCGCGGTCGAAGCGACGAAGCTCTGCACGGAAAGTGGCCGATAGCGACTACGTGGCCGGCGCGTGCGCCATGATATGGGTGAGGCGAAGCGAGACGGGGACAATGTCGCCGAAGGTGCGAAGAGCGAGAACGTGGCGGGGCCACGATCGAGGTGTAGCCAAAAGATGGACGCGTGGAAAGCGAGGCCGGGAAACGTGCGGGGGTGATCAGACGGCACATCAGATGTGAACATAGAACGAGAGAATGAAGGCCTCACGTCGGCTTCGTATTGGGTGAAACCGGTCACACCGACAATACTCGCTCTGCAGAGTTGAATGGAAGGATTGCACGAGTTAGCGATTGAATCCGTAGGATCATCGGACCAAATCCAGAGTCGTAGCAACAGCACGCCGGAGGGACGGATTGCCGTAGGCCCGTGGAGGCATGGAAATGCCTGCCGGGGATAGTCGACCAGGAAAGGAACGTGCCCAAAAGACCCGAGATGCGCGGACCAATAGCACTCACTGTGTACGTGCAGCTCTGACCTTGTCTTCGTGCTTGCGCTGGATACCGAGGCGCTCTTTCCAGAGTTGGCGCTCCAGCTCCGTCTGTTCTGTCCGAATCTGCCCAGCGATCCGGTACGGCGTCAGCACATGCATGCTCAGCACGTTTCGGACCGCGCTCCCCGTCGTGTAGGGCGGAGATCGACACGCCCGTGCGAAGGGCGCGAGGGCGAGATAAGACGAGAAGGAGAGTGGAGGGTACGATCGGGCATTGAACTTACTGCCGTTAACACCTTGAGAAACTCCGGATCTTCCGCTAGCCGCGCGAGGTGGGGAAGCGCTTGCTGGAACGTGCACGTTCTCATATCTTGCGGGGGCGTGTGGGGTGCTGGCGCGTCCAGCTTCAAGGACTGGTCTAGAGCCGGACCGAACTCGGGTTGGACCCCAGAGGAAGGGCCTGCGGGGCTTGTATACGTCGGCTGAGGCTCTGCATACGAGGGGGGGCCGGGTACCGAGTCCGAAGGGTGCGAAGTCTCGCCTGGAGGCAGGAGCGCCGCACTGGGTCCGCCAGACGACGCCTGCAGCTGCGAAAGAAGCGCTGCGACGGACGGACCGATACCGATGGGTGCTGGAGGTCGGTTCAGGGAAGGCATTTCGGGAGCGGGATGGGGCTCATCAGCGTGCGCGGGAGCGGGATCTTCTGTGTTGCTCGTAGATGGCAGTGTTTCAGCCTCTTTGGGGAGTTCACCGTCGCCCGTCGCCCCAACTGCAGGTGCGGTCTCGGCGACATTAGCGGTGGTCGAGTTGACGATCCTTTTCCACGTCTCAGAAGCTTTCAACTGCTCAAGCAGAGCTTGTATGGCAGCCGGATCCTGTGCATAATAGGTTAGCGTAGTGGGCGAAAGAGCTCGAGAGCAATGTCTGACACTGATGTTTGAAGTGCTCATGGTGGTGTGCACGATCCAACCACAGGCGGCAGAGCCCGGACACCCGCCGCGCGTCGTGCGTAACGCGTGACCCGATTGGTGAACCAGTCTCTTCGTCGTTCGATTAGATCGGGATGCACGACAGATTTACTTTTCTGTCACGCTGCTCCCGTGGTCACGTCGGGCCGTGACGCTCCCTGAGCGCGGTCACGCCGATTCTGATCTGAGCTAATCTTGAGATTAGTACTTGGACGATGCACTGCGAACAGCGGACATGGTGGTGCACTACTAGGCGTATCACTTGGCAAGGGTAGAGTCGTGGAGAAACCTAGGGTATGATGTTAGGGCGAACCACGAGCGCGGAAACTGCCGCACGCGTGCCCGATGTGTGCTCGTTCATGGGGAGTGCAGTGAGGCTGATCGACCCAACTCCGCGGGATTGCATTGTAGCCCTCTTGGACAACATCGGCCCAGTGCGAGTACTACAAGGCAGCGCGCAGCCCGGACTCAATGATCGAGTGCAGCGCGTTGCTTCTCCCGTCCATCTTGGATGCGGGCCTCCCACGTCAGGTCGTTGAGGGCGCATCGCACACGCCCGCGGCGCGCGAAGCTGTGCAGGAAGGAAGCGGGAGCGTGGTAGCTGGACTGGCCGGTGGACACGCATGCGCATCCCATTGAACGCTTCCCGCGAAGCGTTTCCCCGGGGTCTCGGGCTCCCGATGCTCACCCTCACACTACTTCCCATCGGTCTCTCGGCCTCCGCATGCACGCTGATTTGGGCGAGCTGCATGACCTGCAGAACTGTGATCGAAGGGTGATAGCGCAGAACGCTATGATTGGAAGCCGTGAGTGCATAGCGCAGACGTCTTCTGTGGGTGCTCTATTCGACGGCGATCTCCATGGGGCACATCGTCCGCAGCGAGATGCACCCACGCAAGGACGGCGAAGGTGACCTACGGCACCCCGGCGTTCTCCGGCCGATGCACTGAGTGCGCACCCCACGACAAGTATGGGGGTGATCGGCGCCACCATGCGGGCGTCGTTCAACGAGCGGGTTGATCTGTTCGGAGCAGGAAGCCTCGGTGGAGGCGGAGACGGCCTTGCCATGGAGATCTCGAGACGCACGACGGCGCTGCACACCCGATGCGGCCATTGGTGTCGTCCTCGGTTGCTCGGACCAACTGCCGTGCGGGCGCCGAGTTTCGTGTGTTTGACATCCAGCACTTTCTCTGACCTGTCGCGGCCGCCTCGCGTTGCAGCGTGGCATGGCACATGTGCGTGAGGAAACGTTTACGTGAGCCATGGCCCGGACATTTCGACGCGGGCGGCTGGGCCCTCAGGCGGCCGCACGATAGCCATGCTCTGCACACGCCCGGAGGGAAATGAGATCGTTGTTCGACGTTGCTCATGAGCTGATCCCCCGGTCGCGGGCGCCGGGGTGGGCGAGCGCTGCGGGACGGGCGGGGCGGCCGGCGACAGGTAGGAGACCGGGGTGATGCCAGGTACGGTCGACAATGTAAAGTTGTGGCTGGGCTGGAAGGGGTCGAGGTTGCGTAACGGCTGGAGCCCGGGTACCGTTCGGATAATTGCCGTGGACCCGCGCACGGCGGCGGAGGACGGAGAAGGGACGGAAGACGCGGGCGGGCTCGACGATGCCATAAGATGCGGTAATGGAGCCCGTGGCGACGAGCGACGGCGGCACACGACTGCAGCGCCTTGAGCTGGGAGCGGGACGTGCCGACGCAGGACGGTGGTGGCCGGGGCCGGGCAGGCGTCGGAAACGGCGGGCGGAAAGCCAAAAGCAGCGTGCTTCGGACGGGGAGGTGAAACATGGCGACGCGCGCGGCGAGGCGAGGCGCAACGTGCACGGGCGTGAACGGCGGGACGAGCGCAGCATGCACGATGCTGTCGACAGGGATCGGTTTCGAATGTGGGCAGACCAATTAGTGGGGGTCGCTCGGGACATGGGCCGGGAGGCGGGCGGCGGGCGGGGGTGTGTCCAGACGCGACGGGGACGAAGCCCAGAGGACGGCGAGCGAGGGGCAGATGGCAGTGGACCCCCCCGCCAGGGCCAGATATGGGTGAACGAGTGTGCGGCGATCGGGAGGCGGTTGATATACGGCCAAGAAAGGTACGGTGGTTGATGGGCCCCGATTGGCTGCCGGATCGGATGCGAGGACAATGTCGGGCCGCGAGTCTCTGCCTGCACGCAGCGCGAGTCGTCGCAAGGCCGCCTCATGGCGCGCATGCACGACAGACGCGAGCCGGGGACGTGCGCTGGACGCGAACGCGACGGGCCTCGACGACGGGCGCCGCCGTCCGTCGCGGGCGGGAGGGCGGGCGGGGCGCGCCGAGTGCTCAGTCAGGGTGGTGCGCGGGCGGCAATGGGCAGGCGTGGCGGGCGGCGGGCGTCGTGAGGCGGTCTCGGAGGAGGGAGAGGGGCGCGTGCCGCCGTTGTGCCGCCGGGTGTGCGGTTTACGCATGCCGTCCAAAAAGACTAAATGAAGGAATTTTTGGGAGGCGCCCAGCGTCGGCCCTGTTGCGCGTGTCTGGACCGGCGTAGCACGTGGGAATTTGGCTCGGTTGCCAACGGGCGTCCCACAAGTGCCCGCCTCGCCTCTTGTCATCCTCTGTCCTCATCTTCTCCCCCGTCTTCCCCTCCGCCCTCCACCACCTCCTGCTCCCCGTCCTCCCGCCCCTCCCCGCCTCCCTCAGCCTTGTCTTTTCTTTCCTTTTCTTAATCTCCTGTAATCATGCCTCAAGCTGCAGAGGCCCCCTCAGCGACCTCGTCGCACATGATGAAGACGACCAAGCGCGGCAGGCCCTTCCTCAAGGTCCGTCTCCCCACCCCCGCCTCTCTCCTCTTGCTCTGATCCCGGTCTTTATCAGGACACGCTTGATCTCTTCGCCACCCTTGTCGTCTCCCTGGAGCTTACCACCAACAGGCAATACTTCCGTAGTTTTCCTAATTCCTTCACCACGTACGTCCTCCATTTCATCTTCTCCCCCCCTCCTCTCATCCCTTCCCGGAAGCGATGACGCCGCGAGAAACCTTGCATCCCTCAAGTTCTCGCAATCGAACCGTGGACCGGATCCTCGAGAACCTTCCCGCATCGTTACCACCACTACCACCACCACCTTCTCCATGACCCGCGACATGGCCAAGGCCATGTGCCAGCAATTCATGGATGCACGCCTCATCGAGAACGCTGCGGATCCCGGCTCGAATCTCTTCAAGGAGCGCGGAGTTTACGTCCTCACCCCGAAGGGCCTCCATGTCCTTGAGAGGTTCATGAGCAAGAACGGCATCAACGGTGACCATCTCGCCCACGTTTTCTCGTCCCAACCTATCTGCATGAAGCTCCTTCACCTTGAGCGACGGTCAGTAGACGACGAGATCATTGTCTCCCACTCCGCTATCACCGCCCTCTTTCGCCGCTTTGTCGGGCGTGGACCCAACTATCCGCCAGAGTACATGGACACCATGGATGCCTTCCAGAAGTACCACGAGAAGTCGAAGGGTGTCGCGCTCATGGATGTGTCGGATAAGACGCAGGGCAAAGTTGCGTCCGTCAACAAGCACTGTTTCGCCGCTGTGACGGCGTTGGAGTGGCTATGCGACTTCACTTCCGTCATCGGCAGAGAGGAGGCCGCCGAGATGGCAGCACAATTCGTACGGTTCGGTCTCATCACTCTCGTCTCTGACAAGCGCAAGAACAACGACTCCGCTATCATCTTCACTGTTCGTGGCGCCGCGGGCGGCGCAAACTCGACCATCTCAGTAAGTCCATGCTTTTCTTTAGCGCGGCTGTGGACTGACTTCGTATTTTAGCAACATGGAGAGTTCCGCTGCACAGCCAAGGCCATCTACAGAATAACGGACGAGGGTCGCCGGCTTGCTCGCTGGGATATGCCCGATGGTGCGCGCGCGTCCCCCAACAGCTCCAACGCCAATGTCTCTAGCGCGGCGCGGACATCGGAGGACCACACGGAGACATCAACCGCGGAGGGCGTCCCTTCGAGCGATGCCAAGATCCACCGCCGTATATCGATGACTGAGAAGCTCAACGCCAACTACGACGCGGAGAAGAAGGGTCAGAAGGAGTCGAACACCGATCGCCTCAAGTTCATCGTCGAAGAGCCTCAGCTTCGTGCGCTCTTCCGGGAGTTCCTCCGGAGCAACTTCTGCGAGGAGAACTTGTCGTTCTACCTCGATGTCCTGGACTTCAAGAAGTCGTTTAGCACGACCTCCTCGGCTATCGCGTCGAATCCTCCGGTGACTCGAACAGGAGGCAAAGGCACGCCTGGACAGCTCGCGATGGAGAAGCACCACGAGGCCCTGATCCAGAAGGCCTTCGTCATCTACAACACGTACCTCGCGCCCTCAAGCCAGAGCGAGCTTAACATCGATCACGGCCTCCGCAACGAGCTTTCGGGCTACCTGAGCGACGTCATCCAGTCGCTGACCGGCAAGGCCTTCCAGGGCCGCGTCGAGCTGGAGCAGGCGAACGCCTTCAACGCGACGCAATTGCAGACAATGATCCGGTTGTACGAGCGCATCCAGACGCACGTCTTCCGTCTCATGGCGACGGACTCTGTTCCGAAGGTGAGCCCTTTGAGGCCTTGGATCGTGCACCCACTAACTGGAGCGCACAGTTCATCAAAACCCCGAGGTTCCTCGCACTGAAGATCAAGCTGGTGGAGGAGGACGACGGCCCTCTGGCGGACTTCCCCCTCATGCCGTCGAGCACGACGACGCCATCAGTGCCGCCAGGGCTGACGGCGGGCGAGGATGAGGTGGGTGGGGCGTACGTGACGATCTCACAAAGAGCGGCGATCCAGGAGCGTCCGCCAACGGGCGAGCACCGATGACGCGGGTGATCGATCTCGTCTGGTGTGCGTCTATGCGTCTCCGGTTGTGTTATCTTATGCCCATGTCAGTCTGCCACCATATGCCGTCATGCACCTCGAACACTCATCCATGTCTCCATACTGCAGTCTCGTGGTTGTCTCGTCGTTCTGTCACTCGCATCCTTCCTTCAGTCCTCTTCGTGCTCTGGGCGGGTCCATCGTTTGCTGATCCACGTTACGCACCCCGCTTGGCAACTCGTCTCCTCTTTCACCACCACCATCACGTCCTTGTGTGCCCCCTCTCCCCCTCCACATCTCATCTCATCGTCCGTAGTTTTGACAATTCTTTCTATACTCCCCTGCACTCACAATGTAACATCTATCATACCTTACTAGTGGCGATACTAATACGACGTCCCATCATCGTGCTTCAATAGCATCCCTAATATATGGTTCGTTACTTTGTATCTATCAGTGTACCTTCGCTGAGTTAGAAAATAGTCGGCTCTCGCACGCACGTCCTCATGATTTGTCTGCCCTTGTGCTATCCGGAGGACTAGCCCGCATGCATTGATTGCCATGCGGGGTCTCCGTCCTCCCTCCTTGGCGACGCGGGCGGGACGTCCCCAAGCTGGACCGAGCGCCTGCTCGACTCCGCGGGACCTGAGCGTGTTCCACGGCGTTTTGGACGGGAGAACGGAACGCGCGCCCGATTGATCGGAGGATTCCTGTCCGCCCTCTGGGCCTTCTCGCAGTCGCACTCACTTCCACTTCTGCTGGAACACACGCATATCATGTCCGATTTGTGGTCGTGTGCCAACCCTAGGCAGCATGCACCGTCGGTGGCCGTCTGCGCCGCCTGGCTGCTGCTCGACGTGCACGCAGACTGACGGAGCATACGTGGCCCGTCCCTCTTTTTCTCACCCTTCCTGACGCCGTCACACGCTGTGGCCGTGAGCGACGGCGCCCGTTGTTCTGCAGCTGGCCACGCCGCCTGGCTCTCTCTCTCTCGACTGCCACCACTACCCGCTGACCAGCCTCGCACCCCACCTTGCCGACCTAAACAAGGCCTTCCGGCATCATCCCTTCATGTCGTGGATATTGAACCCTGAAGGGGATCGGCAGCAGCGAAGACGCCCGGAGAAGCTCAAGGCGCAGGACGGGGCAGCGGGCCCAGACGCGCAGGCAGAGTCTGCGCCAGGCTCCCCGTGGGCCGAGTTTCCTCTCAAGGACGAATACCCTACCGTCGAGGACCCCTCCGTCCCCGGCAGACAGGTGTCGACCAAGCAGGCCAACCGCCCTTTCCTCGCGTAAGTCAATGGCAATTTCGCCTCTCCCCAGCCCTGTCCTGATGTCTCCTTCCTGCCCCCTTCGTCTTCCCCGCGACGTCTCCCTGCCGCGCTTGCGTTCATCTCCCCTGGCCACGTACCTGCCTTCTTCTGTGCTCACCGCCGGCTACGGCCTTCGCTCTCCATCGTGTCGGGGAATCGTTTGTGGATCCACGTCTGCGCCATGGTCCGTCTCCCTTCATCTCGACCCCCAGGTACGCGAAATACCGCCAAGAGCGCCAGCAGGCCCACGACGACTGGGTAAAACGCATGGAGGAGCGCAAGGAGAAGATCGCCCGCGGGGAAGACGTTGGCCCCGAGGAGCCCGACCCGACGGCAGAGGTCGAGGTTGGCTGCTCGGGCGTGCTCAAGTTCATGCTCTATGCATTGATCTTTGCCGTCCTCGCGGGCAAGTTCTTCACCGGGAGCTACCTTTGGGAGTTGGATCCACCGAGCCTGCGCCAATACCTCCCGGTGCGTCCCCTTCGTCCCCGCGGCGTGTATTCTCGCCGGTCATTTCTGGGTCCGTGGCACCCCGCCTGGGGCCCAGACTGTCCCGCGCGTGCCGTGTGCGGGCCCCGAGCGGTCTGTGTCCGGCCACGCAGGCCGCAGCTCCACCCAGCTCTCGCCTGCGTGCGCACAAAGGCGAGAGCGTGCCCGGTGACGGCATGGTCAAGTGACTGGCTCGCTGACGCTCCCGCACGATGCAGTCGACGGACCGGTTGTTCTCTGAAAGCGTGCTCGCAACGTACGACGGAACAGATCCCGAGAAGCCCATATACCTCGCTGTGAGCAGGGCTCGTGTCTCACCTGCCGCGCGCCGCGCGCGTGTCCTCCCGCGAAGCTCACCTCCCTTCCTCTTCCTTTCATTTCGCCCTGCCCCCTCATGGCCTGGCCGCCCGTGCCCGTACGAACGGCGCAACGCCAATATCCTTCGCGCCATTCAACACCGACATCGATATGAACGGGAACCGGCCACCCACCCTGCCACTGATCGCCCTCCGCGACCGCTGCGTCTACTGCCCCCGTGCGATCTAGATCGACGGCGTGGTGTACGACGTCAGTGCCGGCCGCGCGACCTACGGCCCTGGCGGCTCGTACCACCTAATGTACGTCTCCCGTCTCCCACCCCGCCGCGGGTGCTAGTGCCGCCGACCGCGCGTGCTGACCCTGGCTCTCCCTTTCCCCCGCGCCAATTAATGCCGATCCGCGACGCCGCCCGCGGACTTCACGCTCCCCGTGCCTGCGCGGCCGCCGGCTAGGGCTGGGACGGACGCCGCGCGCGCGTACGGCACCGGGTGCTTCAAGACGCACCGCACACACGACCTGCGCGGCCTGACGGAGAGCGAGATGAGGGTGCGTACACGGTACATTGGTTTCCGTTTCGAACGCGCCTGTGCACCTGCGCCTGCGCGCGCACCGACTCTGTTCGCGTTGGATCCACTTCATGTGCGCGTCTCCGGCGTCACCAGGCTGCGCCGGGATCCTCTCGCTCAGCCTCATCTCGCCCCGTCACTGCTCGCATTGAGCGGATTGGGTTCGACGGCGAAGAGGGTGTACCCTACGCCCCGCGAACAGCCACGAACTACCAGCCACGAACCACTACGGGCACGGGGGCCTTGCCTGCGTCCGCCACGACCGCGGCCATTTTCCAGGGGTGCTCGCGCAGGTGCAGGGGCGGGTCTAGATGCTTGCTGACGTCGCTGACCGTGTCCCATCTTCACCCCCCTCCTCCGCGGTTTCCGCGTGCAGGGTGTTGAGCACTGGAAGAAGTTCTACGCGGAGTCGAAAAAGTACGCTCGCGTGGGCCGCGTCTCGCACCTCGCGATCGACCCGGCGAGCCCGGTGCCGGAACACTGCACCCCGAAGAAGGCAGAGGCGGCCAAGGACGCGGCGGCGGGCGCGGGGAAGGACGGGAACGGGAACAGGGCGCACGGCGAGCTGTAGCGACCGGCGCGGGGGGCCCGTGGACGGCGCTGGCCACTCCGGGGCGTTCGAGCCAGTTTTGAGCGAGGGCGTTATCGATGCAGCGGCCGCGGCGGGGTGGGAATATATACAGTGGGATGATATTAGGGCGCGTGTACGGTACACAGCGATGATCCAGGGAGCGTGTTATATACAACGAGGTTGCGCATCGGATCAGAAGAAGAGGCACGCGTCGGAGCGAAGGCGAAGGGTGAACAAATACAGACGCGTCGGGGCTAATAGAGCAACGGGCTGCTGGGCGAGAGAGACCAAGAGCGACAGTGCGAAGAAGGGGAAGAGAAAGAAAGTACAAAGCTGTCCGCTGCACACACCGCGGCCGGGCCCACTACAGCAAGTGGGGAGGCCGCCCACACGTTCGGCACCATTCGACGTCCTGCTACCTGCGCGCATGTGCCAGATCAGATACTCCCGTGCACGAGGGCGCACAAGCGAGAGAAGCGCACCGCGGGTTCAGACTGAAGCTCAGGCTCGCGCAGGCGCGCGCTTGCGAGGGCTTCAGGACTGTGGCTGCTGGGCGCGCGGGCCGGGCTTGGTGGAGAGGTAGTTCTTGATGATCGGGAAGTCGGCCATGGAGGCGTCGGTCATCTCGCTGAAGTTGGCGTCCCGGTACTTGGCGACAACGAGGTCGCCGCGCCAGGGGAAGCGGTCGACGAACGCGCCGCCCTGGATCTCGCGCACGCACTTGTTCACCGGGAAGGGCATCCCGTCGCGCGACCGGACGGGGTAGAAGACGATGTAGGGCGACTGGAAGCCGGTCGACATCCCGTCGAGAGCGGAGACCGTCTGCGGGGGGAAAAGGGCGGAGGGGTTCGGCGAATTAGCATGGGCGGGACGGGAGGGAGAAGCGCGCCCGGCAACTAATGTGAAGGGAGGGGGGCGTGCGCGCGCGGTGGGAGAAGACGTACATGGTACTCCCACGAGCGGTCCGCGATGTAGTCCATGTGGATCTCCGGGTGCGGGAGGCGGCCGGCGCGGTAAGGTGGCTCGTGGGCAGCGGGGCCTTGGAACACAAAGTTGCTGGTGAGGAGGGGGACCGTGGTCGGCGAGCGGTCGTTCGCGGGGAAGAAGATGGCCTCGAAGGTGGGCATGGTGGCCATCTGTGCGCGAGCGGCGACGCGAGCGGGTGCGGGCGTGGTGCTGGGGAAGGAGCGGGGGTCGGCCGGGCGAGGGTGCGGGTGGGCAGTGGTTAGCAGAGGGGGCAAAGTAGAAGGGCTAAAGTACAGAGAAGAGAGAAAAGCGGACCACGAAAGAGAAGAGATCGACTGGCGTGCGCGCGGGGGGGAGGGGCGCTCGCCGGTGGAGAAGGATTAGCTTGGACATTGGGCAGAGCGGGAGGGTGCTTATATACGCGACTCGCGCGAGCGGACGGCCGAAAACGGCGAAGCTGGAGGAGGGGTCGGGCCATGTATCTTGGGAGAAGGCAAGCGGTGGGAGGGTGACGGGCCGCGGCTGGTGCAGGCCCCTCACGAGGAGACCGCATGCACGATCGCGAGTGGACGGCAGAGAGGTCGAGTAGCTGATGCGCATGCATGACGCAGAGCCGGTCGAGGTGACGCCAGGAACTGCACGCACGGCCGCCTGGAAGAAGCAGCGGCGGCGCGAGGGCGAGGATGAGGGCAGAACGCGAGGCGGACAAGTACTGGCAAGCGCGGCGGCACCCGTCGCCCTGCCTCACGCGTCGGTCACACCGCGCCGTCACGCCCACGCGCCACCGCGTCCTTCGCGTTCTCGCTCACGCTCACGCTCACCTCTCGCTCTCGCCCGCCACCCGCCCCTGCACCCTTGCCACGCGCGCACGCTCCCATCCATGGAGCCCAGCGTCCTCGTCGCCGCCCACCTCTCCGCCCTCTGGCCCGCCACCCTGCCCATCCCCGTGTTCTCCACCCAGAAAAACATCCCGCCCGCCGACCCCGTCTATGGCCTCGCCCAATCCCCCGAGCACGCCTCTTCCGCGTCCCTCTTCCACTCCCCACACACCGGCACCATCCTCTCCCGCGTCTCCCATGGCGGCCTCCTCCTCGAGCTTCTCTCCCTCACCCACGACCTCCCCCCGCTCCGCTTCGACTTCCCCGCAGCGATCCTCCCCTCCCCCTCGATCGTCCTCTTCAAGGACGAAGAGCTCCACGTGCTGCTGGTCACTCGCTTTCAGTCTCTCTACCGGCTCGTCATCCCCCTACGCGAGGGCGCTCCACTCTGGTCGCCCACCGCGAATCGCAGGTGGTATCGCGAGTACGTGATCCAGACGCCGTGCAACAGCATCGTCCATGTCCACGACCCCTACTCTGTCGTCCTCGCGCTCAATGACGGCTCCCTGCTGCGCCTCGAGACTGAACGCCTCGGAGGAGACACAACAGACGGTAAGCCAATCCCACTTGGTCATCTAAGCTTTGCGCCTCGCCTCATCCTTGCCTCCCGCTCGCAGACGTCTGGCGCGAAACAAAGTACGATGCACGGTCCTTCCTCCACTCCATCACCTCGCTCCTTCACACCAGTCTTCCTGGTGCCTCAGATATCGTCTCCATTGCCAGTCACCCGCAACCGACGGACATCGGAAACGTGTGGACCCTGTCGCGCGATCGTCATCTCCGCATGTGGACACCAAGAGGTGGATGCCTTGCAGAGCACGCGCTCCCCCCGATGGCTCCGCGCGCGCTGCCGCGGGCCCGCGGTCTCCGCCGTCCAGACTAATGTCCCCGGACCGGCAGTCCACCCTCCTCCCCGCGGACCAGGCAAATCTCCTCTGCGTTTTCACGCCTTCCCACACCGACGAGCCCCACGTGCTCGCCTTCATACCCACAGAAGGTGCCCTAACCTCGGGTGGTTTCTTTCAGCTCTTCGCCGTCGAGGGCGACGCCCTCCGCCAGTTGGCTACCTTCGAGGCCTCGGAGGCTAGCGTACACTGTCACCTCCAAGACTTCACCGTCCTCGACGATACCTTGTTCACCCTCTGGGACAAGCAGGGCCAGTCTATGGCGATGTTCGTCTACTTCCCTTTGCTCAGGACGACATCGCTACCTCGGGCGGTTGGTCTGCAGCAACGTACGCGCACGAAGCGGAGCTCACCCCTGCCTTCCTGGATGAGCTTTTGCTTCTCAGTGGCTCTATGGCCGACAAGTTCTTCGACGCCATCATGCGCCCTGGAACCTTCTCTCCTCTCACCCTCCAGACGGCGATTACCCAGTACACGGACACTTGTCGCTCTCTGCCGCCGCCCTACCCGCCCCAGCTTCTTGCGTCATACGGTACTGTGGCCGAGCAGATCACGTCAGTGGTCGGCTGCACCGTGCAGCGAACGAAGGACCCCAAGACTGGCGCGCCATTAGACCAGAACTACTGGAATGCGCTCAAGCGAGACTGGGAAGGTTTCATCGCTCGCTGCAGGGAAATCGAACGGAATGGTCTATGGCCTCTTGCGATCGGTCGTGGTAGCCCCGACGAAGGCATCATCATCGTGGAGCGCGAGCGGATCGCCTCCCTCGCAGGAGAGGACCTCTCATTACGGCTACACCGTCTGCTGTCAACAAATACGCCCGTGGACCCACAATTCGCCTTCCTCGAGGTCTTGTGGACATTGCGCAGTAGCCTGGACGCGCGGGCCCTCCGAACTCTCGAGGACTCTCTCCACGAGGTCGTCCACCAAGAGACGGCGTTTCCCTACCCGGATATCATTGAAGACCAAGTGCGGGCTACAGAGTTCGACCTTACGATCGGTACGGAGCTGGGCAACTGGATTGCAGGACGTCTTCGTGCACTCGGAAACCCCGAGGAGGGTGCTCGATTCATCCTCGACATCATAGGGGGCTTCGATAAGGAGGTGAAGAGGGAGGAAGACGATGCCCTGCTGCTCTCACGACCCATGATTCAGCAATGGGCCAAGGCCCTCACTGCTTCATACGTTATGACTTCTGTCCACGCGCGTTACGACATATCGCTGTCCCTCATGATCTTCCTGCTCTTCCTCACCCACAGCTCCAATCCTGGGATGCCAGCCTGCTGGCGGAAATTTTCGTCGTCTTCCGTGGCATTGCCATGCTTCGCTATGTCGCGCGCCATCCTGCCGGCGACCGGGAAACTCCGGTGCAAGCGCAGGCCGGTGGCGGGAGCGGGGAAGAAGACGTTGTCGCCAAGATGCGCAACATGCACGTTTCCACCAGCCGTGGTGCCAAGTTCCAGCCGACCTATTCACTCATCCATCGGCTCGCGGACATTTACGGCCATTCGCCTCGGGACTCCCCGTCGCTGCGCATCGCTTCCTCGACGCGACCGGTCTACTTCAATCGCTATCTCCAGCTCACGCGACCAAGCTCGAGGTGCTCTTCTGTGAGCGCCTCCGCCTGCTGGGTTATCGCGAGGTCGCGCGAGAGGCCGCGGAGTGGCTGCCGCGCACGCCCGCAGTCATGTACGTACGTGCGCGTCTGCGTCTGGACGAGGGGCGCTACGACGAGGCCGCCGATGCACTCGAAGTCCTCGCAGGCAGCTTCGGTAAGTGGATTTTGACGTCCGGGTCGCGTCGGCGGGTCGCAGACAGCGCCCATTAGAACACTCACTGATTCACCATTTCCTGTCTTTTTGTCTTACACTTTCTAGGTCCTCACTCCGGCGTGTCAGTTGACGATGCGGAGGCTCTCGCTGCCGTGCTTCCTTCGGGGCGCCTTTTTACCACCCAATTTGAGTTTTACCTGCATATGCAGAGCTGTTCAGGCGGCACAAAACACGCAGTTTGATGTGTCTTCACACAGCTCGCGCTCTCGGTCACCGACAAAAGCTTCGACACATCATCGCTCTGGCAGAACGTGATCAAGGGTTGACCGATTTAGGCGAGTATGAGGACGCATACAGCGCGCTGGTGTCAACGCCTTACGAGCGACTGTACGTTCTAGAACCTTCTCGTTCTCGTTTCGCTCGAGTGCTCACCCCGTCTTTTTGGCGTTTACAGAAAGAGGGAGTCGGTCGGTCAGCTGCTTTACCGCATGTGTGAGGAGAATGCGGTGATCGGTGATGGCGCTCAACTTTGCGGGCCTCGCGGACGAGTTGAGGGTGCCTGTCGTTCAAGGCGCGGAACGCCGACCCACGTGTGCGCCCATTTTACTCGCGCATCCTGTACACGTGGTATGTTTTCCGAGGCGACTACAGGGACGGTGAGTAGCATCAGCATCTCCATCAGCAAGAGTCCAGCACAATACCCGTACTTCAGATGCTGACGGAGAGGAGGCAGCCGCGTTAACGATGTACCAGCGCGCGCGCAAGTTTGCCGTCGCCACGAGCGCCGACACGTTGGCGTTCATCGAGTTCGCGGAGTTACAGCTCGAAGCGTATGTTGTCGCGATGAACGCGCTCGCACTCGTCGACCCCAAGAACCAATGGATAACGCTGCCCATCACTGGCGAGAATGGACACGAGGTGAGTAGTGCCGCCCTTTCCCCGGTAGTATGGTCGAATTGACCCACCCCGCTCACGCTCACGTAGTCTCGCAAACGCCGGAAGCTATCTAGACACATTCCGGAGCACAAATACTCCGCTGGCAATCGTGACTCGGAGGTTGTAGAGCTCAGAGACATGCAATACGAGTATGCGCTCTTGTCTGCGCGCGTTGAGCTCGTGCAGAGGGACCCCACGTTGTTGTCGGGCGGTGGTACGTCTTTATCCCTTCTGGGCCAACGTGAACACCGCTGATCAACTCTCCTCACTCTTGGGATTGGGCTTAAGACTTTGCGCTGCCCCCCGAATCGATCGTCCTGCGCCTGGCGCAAGCGAACCGATTTGATACAGCACTCGCCGTCGCTAAGAGCCTAGACGTGGACATGTCTGACGTATTCAGCCACCTCACAGCGCGCTGCTTACGGCTCTCTCGCGATCCAGACTCTGTGATGTAAGTGCTCCCCTCAACTTCACCACACAAAGCGCCGCCCCCGGTAGTTTGGATAGGATACTCGATGCTTATTCTGTGCATATAGGGGCGAAGATACGTCCGATTGGCTACTATCAGACAAGGTTGCCTCTTGGCCGGGGTCCTCCGCGGACAAAGGCTGGCGATATCTGCGTCAGGCGCTCGAGCGGCACGACGGACCCGCAACCGATTATGCCTACGCCAAGGTCGCACTCGAGACCGTCATGGGCTTCGACCGCTCTGCTGCGCCGGCGCTTTGGCTTGTACAGTCGCTTCAGGTGCGTTCGTGTCTCACAATTCCCGCTTTCGCCCCCGCCGTGAATTTGTCTCCATACCCCGTGCTCGGAGAAATACTGACATGCAGCGCGGGCGATGCAGGAGCAGCACCCGGAGTACCTCATCCGTACGTGTCTGCGGTACGAGGCATTTGAGTCCGCAATTGACCACACCCTCACGATGATGCGCAAGGTGAGCCTCGTTTCGCCCCGGTCTCGTACAGCGCCCCGCGCAGATACAGCGGCTGATCCAGTTCTTCCGTTTCTTTCCTTCTCGCTTATGCGTCGTGCCCGATCTTCCCCGTCCGCCGTCCTCGCTTGCTCGAATACTCCCGACTTGCACCAACTATTTTTCCGACAGAGCGACTCGCGCCTCACCGACGAAGTGGCAAAGACTGCGGCAGTTACGTGGCTGCCGTATACGCTCATCGACCAGGTGCTCGTCGCCGTGGACCTACAGACAGACCTCTCGCCGCGTGCTCGAACTCTCTTGAGCGCACTGCGCTCTGAAACCGCGAGTCGTACGAGGCGGGTGCAAAAGTACACCCAGGCGGTGCGTTCTGCCCCCAGCGCGATGGTGGCATAACAGGCTCAGACTGGCGCGTACTTCTCCCTGCGCTACTGTCTGAAAGGAGCTACGAACGTTGTGGACACGAACAATGTCACAGACACGCCTTTCGAGTTCTCGCTCGATCGTCGAACCCTACCCGCTCGCTCGTTGTATGTACCAACCTTGTCGTATTCGTTTGTCACGCCCTGCTGTCGCAATCTGGCCCAAGATTGATGCTCTCACGCTGCCTGCACCCCGCCGCGTGCGTGTCCGGTCGCTCTAGAGCCCCCTTTCAGGCTCACCTTCTTACGCTCGCAGTGTGAACCGGATGGACGCGCCGGAGAGCCCTGCACAGTGCACCCTCATAGACCGAGCTGGACTCTCGATACCTCAGGCCTGTCACCAGTTGATCCCATGGGCCCCTGCACGTTGGCACGCCCACTCGGTCGTGCTCGTGCTCAGCAGGAAGTGCGGGTACTACTGCGAGCGGGATTCAGATTGTGGGCAGCTGTGTGGGCCTGCGGGCTTCGCAGCGCTGAACGCCGCCACGGTCGGTGACGGTGCCCAGGGACCACGCTCCACCCCGCGCGGGCTCGTACGTACGTGGGCTCGAATCCTGTGCAGTGTGCTTCCGCGGGGGTCCTGGGGGTGCGCCCCGACGCTCGGACATGGCAGGGCGGTTGCATTAGGCTGTTTGCATTGCTATAGACGAAGCTCAGCACCAAGCGACGGGGGCGGCCGAGGGTTCGCACTGCATGCGCGACCGTCTGCTGCTTCGTGCCTCAGCTTCGTCTCGTCTTCGCCTTCGCGTGTTGCCTCGCATCCACGCGGGCGGGGGCGGGCGGGGTACGAAGCACGTCGTCCCCTAGAGCCCCCGACGCAGCAGCACCCACCGATCACGCCTCGGGCCTCGCAGCTCGCAGCGTCGACGACGTCGGCGTGGGCGACGAGCCTCGCGGGTAGGCCCGCCGGCAGCCACGCGCGAGCATGAGAGGCAATGTGTCCTTGTCTGCGCATCTCTGCACTCCTGCGCCTTCCCTTCTCCCGCCGCGAGGAGGCTGCGCCGTCCATCTGACTCTCGCCGCCGCTTCGCCAGGGTCCTGCGTGTTCCTCGGGCCTTGTACATCGCTCCCTCGCCCGCGGCGGTGGTTGCCGTCTCTGAGTTCGCTGCTCGCTCGCGCCTGCCATGCGCGTCGCGCGCGCGGTCATTGCGCGCAGCCCGCCACGCCATGGCAGAGGCCACGCGACGGTCTTGTGCTCTGATCGCGTCGGAGCCCCGTCTGAGAGGGGTGCCCTTATGCTGGCCTTCCGACGGCTCCGTGCGCGGCAGGGGGCCCGGAGTCCGGAGCGGGTGTGCAGCACGCGCATGCGTCGCGCGCGATGGAAGGCGTCGACGTCACCACCACCGCGCGCGGGTGCCCAGGCGTATGGGCCGATGGAAGTGCGTGCGCTGGGGGATGGATGTCGACGGCGTCGAGGACGGGGCCGCGCGCGATGATGGTCGGAAGCGAGGCGGGGCGAGAGACGGCCAGGCGCGCTGGTGCGGCACCGTGGGAACGGTGCTGCCCGTCGGGTGAAGTCGAAAAGCGCGACGAACACGCCCGGCCGCCAACGTCTCGCCTGTCCTCCTCCCCCCCTCGCTCGCTGCTGCTGCTACCACTCTCGCTCTTGCCAGGCCCGCCATGTCGACCTTCCGTCGGAGCTTCATGAAGCACTGGTTCGCCGTTGAGGTGCGTCTGCTCGACTGTTCTTCAGGGTCCGCATTGGGCTGATGCGGGTCCCTCCGTCCGGAAGGCGACGCCCATGTGAGTGTACGGAGTCGGCTGGGACGGAGTGGGTGGGCTGATACACCCAAGTTACCTTGTCATTGGTGGTGCTGTTTTCGGTGCCGGCTGGTATCTCACCCGCCTCGCCCGTGGCCCCTCCAGTGCGTAGCCTCATCTTCCGATATCTGTGCAGCGCGTTGACTGCCCGTCCCCCGTCCACCTTCGATTCTTCCCTGTAGTTGTCTGGACGAAGGAGAACCCGACCCCCTGGAACGACGTCAAGCCCAACGAAACCACCAAGCTCCTCACCGTGAACCAGCACTTCGACAAGAGGTACGCCTCTGCACCGCGCCCATGACGCTCGTGCACTGACGAACGTGCAACCACTTCCGTGCTCCCTAGCTGGGACCGCAAGAAGCTTTAAACTGTGTACAACCGTGGGCGCCGCCACGTACGCCGTGGCGGAGGGCTGGAAAGGTGGATGTTGGGCCTGTCGCCTGTCGCGAACGCACTTCAGTCCGAATTTCTGTCGCAGTACGTAGAAGAAGCAGCTGCGCCTCTGCTCAAATTCTATTTGTTCTACCTGCATGCTCTGTCCATCGAAAGCACCGTGCTTTCACCGACAGTGGGAGGTTTGTGGGGACCATCTCGTGACCCTGTGAGAACCGTGCGCGGGCCGTGCGCTACCGTCGGGGACTCGGGGGGATTGGGCTGTGGACAACGGGTGAGGACAGCAAGCCCTATCTTCCTCATCAACGCGTCTTCCTCCTCTACCACATCGAACGGGGCAACACGCATTTCGAGAACGCAGCAGACCTCAAAGCAACATACCAGACATGGTCGTCGCCCTAGGATCCGTCCAACCTGTCTTTAAACCTCTGAAAACCGTCCCGGATGGCTCGGAGGACAAGCCGGCGGAAGGTCTGGCGATTGTACGGTGATTTCCCGATCTCTCATCACCGTATCCCTAGACTGACGGCTTCTGCAGCCGGCTATAGGCGAACTGACCATTCCTAGTGTCGTCTTGGGCGCCGCCACCTTCTCGGGTTTCTACAACTCAGAAGAAGACTACTCTAGCGCGGAGCCTGTTCGTACTGTCCGACTTGCGCTGAGGTATGTGCGTCTCTCCTGCGATATCGTGGCATAGATCTCAAGCATCCCACCAAGATATGGCATCTGTGGTTTCGACACTTCTCCGTATTACGGTCCCTCCGAGATCGTGCTCGGTAATGCACTCAAGGCCGTGGCGGACGAGTTCCCACGAGAGTCCTACAAGATTGTATGTTCTTGCTCCATGACCTACCTTTCTTCTCTCTCATGCAACCGCTCCTTCCCTTGCGTAGATCACCAAGTGCGGCCGCTATGGCTTCAACATCAAGGAATTCGATTACTCCGGCCCTACGATTCGCGCCAGCATCGAGCGGAGTCTCGCGCGCATGCATACAACCTACCTCGACGCCGTCTACCTTCACGACGCCGAGTTTGTATGCGAGCAAGTTGGCCCTCTTGAGGGGGGTAACCCTCACGAGGCGCTCGCAAGCCAGAGTGCGGAGTACGGTCTTGCGCCTGGCCAAGAAGGCAAGATTTGGGGGCCAGGAGACGAGAGGATTTTGGAGGGTATCGCAGAACTCAGGAAACTCCAAGAGGAAGGCAAGGTCAAAGCCATTGGCATATCAGGTATGTCTGGCTTGGCTGTATCTCCTGCGATGTCGACGTCTTATCTGCTCATGCTACAACAACAGCCCTTCCGTTGCCGGTGCTCCTCCGCCTCGCCCTTCTCGTTCTCCACAAGACCGGCAAGCCGCTCGACATCATGCTCTCCTACACGCACGTCTCGCTCCAGAACTCCCTGTTCGCCACGCACTTCGCCGCCTTCAAGGAGCGGGCCAAGGTCCGACAGCTACTCACCGCCTCCCCGCTCTGCATGGGTCTCCTCACTCCGCGCGTCCCGACATGGCATCCTGCCTCGGATGCTGCGAGGGCAACCGCTACCGAAGCGCACGCCCTTCTCACCGGGAGGGGCTGGGCTGGGGGCCTACCGGAGCTCGCGACCGGGTTCGCGTTCCGGAAAGGAGAGCAACTCGGAATGCCGGTCGTCATCGGCCTGAGCACCGTCGCGGAAGTGCACCAGTGCGTCGCAGCGTGGCGGCGGGTGAGGGAAGCTAAGGACACGGCCGAGAGGGATGAACTGGAGAAGACCGTGGCGGATATGTTTGGGGACATGCAGGGGTACATGTGGCAGTCGCCGGAGCCCAAGGCACTGCTTCCGCTGGAGACAAAGTAGACAAACACAAAGATGAGTTGTGGAAGTCCTGAGAGTCATCGCGATTGACGTTATGTGTATCAGATTTGTTGGTTAGAATTCAAAAAGTGTCCTGTTGTCCGCAATGAACCGCCGCATCACCGCTTTCGAAAAATCTCGTCAACCTGAGAGCGTACATCACCCATCCCAACATTCGGTCGAAAAACGACGAACTAGTCTTCTCTTCGAGGGGGCGTAGTGGTGTATTGATGGGGGTGCACCTGAGAAACGGAAAGGCCGCCGCCCACTAGTTCCAAGGTCGACCACGGATCCACATCAACCCACCATTTACATCCATGTTTCCCCACCAGACACCACCACGTTACGTTCTCGCTGAGATGAAGAACGCAGAACAACGTGCAGGCAAGTTAATTCCTGCGGTTATCCTGCTTATCGTCACTGATCTTGGGCTTATAGACTACCGCCGACCCGCCGTTTATCGTACCCCGGCACCCGTACTTCAAAACAACGATTGTGATGAGGCACACGCGTAAACAACCACCCATACACTTGCGCCGGCGTCCGCCCCTGGGCCCTGGCACAATCATCCACTATTCCGACGTCTCTCACGCTGATTCCGTGGAACCGTCTGTAATGCCTCGCTTATCGCACTCCCAGGAGGTCTTATAGCGTGGTGCTGCAGAGACGGACTCCCGGAGAGCCTCCTCCTCCTTCACCGACTCTCCTCTTCACCTTCTGCCGGTATGTCGCTCACTAGCACCCAAGATTTCACCCCATTTTCTCGAAGGACTCACGCACGCCCCCTGCAGTACCCTCACGACCTTGCCATGAAGTTTCTCACCCTCGCCACCACCCTCGCGTCCATCGCGACCGCCTGCTCCGCGAGCTCCTACACCGCGCTCGCGGACCCCAAGCTCTCCATCAACGGCATCCCCTTCAGCACGCGCGCCCACTGGATGCGCCGCGCAAACGCTGCGCTCTCGGAGCTCTCCACCCCGTGCCCGTTCGCCGCGTTCGCGACCGCGATCGTGAACCACACCGTCGGCGGCCTCGGCGAGCTCGTCTGCATCGGCATCAACTCGGGCGGGACGATGGGGAACCCCACCATGCACGGTGAGCCTCGTCCAACCTCTCTCCGAGTCTCCGGCCTCGCCCTCTACGTGGTGGCGTACAGACCGGTCCAGGGCGACGACTGACGCAGTCTACCGGACTCCCTGCAGGCGAGATGGCGGCGATTGCGAACTGCACCGCGGTCATGACGGACCCGCACGGGCCGTACAACTACACGGCCGCGCAGGCGTCGGCGGCGTTCGCGGACCTCAGCCTGTACACCAACGCCGAGAGCTGCCCCATGGTGAGCTTCTTTCTCGCGATTTCTACACGCTCGTCGCTGACTCCGAGCTCCGCGGGCGGGCAGTGCGCGTCCGCGATCCGTTGGGCGGGCTTCCGCGAGTACATCTACGGCTCGACCATCGAGAAGCTCATCAAGCAGGGCTGGGGCCAGATCCGGATCCCGTCGCTCGAGGTGTTCAAGCAGTCGACGGACCTCTCGACCGAGTCGCGGCTCATGGGGGCCGTGCTCACGAATGAGACGGATCCGTTCTTCCTGTGGCAGTACAACCCTGACTACCCTTGCCCTGACGGGTGCGCGCGGACGGAGGCGGGGGACTCGTGCGAGGTGCATAACCACTGGATTCGACATGTACAGTGACGGTCAAAAGTAATGCACACCCTGGCTCTGGCGTCTAGTGCGCTTCATGGCGGGCTCGAATCTCGTCCGTTTGAGACGATTTCTGTATGTACGGGTAGATATTCTGAATGCGAACCTGTGGGTACTTGTTTGAGAAGATTCGGACTAGTATTGAGCGAGATAGGAGGCAAACTCTGTGAGCCACCCTGTCACAGCTGTCACAACTGTGGGCAGGGGGCGACAATGCATGTCTGTAGAAGCAGAACAGCAGAGAGTTGAGAGCTGCGATTTATTTGAGGCTTATTAGGAGTCTGAATGATGCTCTGTGTATGAATTTCAGGCTGCAGAAACTTCTGGTTGGGTCATGTTTGAGCAAACATGGTTTTGAGCTGCCTCAACTCAAATCCGACCATTTGTTCGCACAGGCTCGGTCTGACTGCTACTGCAACAGTATGGAATATTTTTAACATGCTCATAGACGTGATTGATGCAAAAAACCAGAGGAGAAAAGGTGCAGATGTGGTTGTAGAAGGTGCACTGTGGTATTGATCAATGTCACACACATCACAAATCGATGTCTAGAACAGGACAAAGGACCCTGTGAGGCACGAAACTGCTGTGAGAACTCCCCATAAAGAAAGGCTTTCAGATAAGGCACGCAAGGTTGGCCGCTATGGCTTCGTTGCATGGGTACATACTCAGGAAGTTGCCTGATGTGACATGTGCGGCTTCACCAAGTATCCCCCGTCCCAGGTTCGCCGTGTTTTTCGCAATTCGTGCTTGGTATTTGTCTGTATCAACTTTATAAGTCTCTGAAATGTGCTCAAGCTAAAATTCCAGCATACAGACAGCCAGGAAGGCAAAACAATGGAGGCAGGGCAATCATTGAATATGATCATGTCACATCAGGCAACTTCCTGAGTATGTACCCATGCAACGAAGCCATAGCGGCCAACCTTGCGTGCCTTATCTGAAAGCCTTTCTTTATGGGGAGTTCTCACAGCAGTTTCGTGCCTCACAGGGTCCTTTGTCCTGTTCTAGACATCGATTTGTGATGTGTGTGACATTGATCAATACCACAGTGCACCTTCTACAACCACATCTGCACCTTTTCTCCTCTGGTTTTTTGCATCAATCACGTCTATGAGCATGTTAAAAATATTCCATACTGTTGCAGTAGCAGTCAGACCGAGCCTGTGCGAACAAATGGTCGGATTTGAGTTGAGGCAGCTCAAAACCATGTTTGCTCAAACATGACCCAACCAGAAGTTTCTGCAGCCTGAAATTCATACACAGAGCATCATTCAGACTCCTAATAAGCCTCAAATAAATCGCAGCTCTCAACTCTCTGCTGTTCTGCTTCTACAGACATGCATTGTCGCCCCCTGCCCACAGTTGTGACAGCTGTGACAGGGTGGCTCACAGAGTTTGCCTCCTATCTCGCTCAATACTAGTCCGAATCTTCTCAAACAAGTACCCACAGGTTCGCATTCAGAATATCTACCCGTACATACAGAAATCGTCTCAAACGGACGAGATTCGAGCCCGCCATGAAGCGCACTAGACGCCAGAGCCAGGGTGTGCATTACTTTTGACCGTCACTGTATGACGATCTTTCATGCAAAAATAACGAGATGCTCACAGCATAGAGGGTGGTGTGGGAGAGCAATGAGCTGAGGTGAATTACACGCGGAGTATAGATACACAGTGTTAATGACTTCGACACATCCAACGGCCCGAACCAGGGGAAAGCGCAAGAATGCCCAGCGGCGGCATGACGCGACTACCGCGTTTTGATGATGCCCGCATTGATGAGCTTCATGATGTTTGCGCGTACCGCAGGGTTCTTCATGTGATCCTGTAGCGCGGCAGGATCGCCCTGCGCCTGCTGGAGGATAGACTGCATGATCGGGTCGCCCATGATCCTCTACACGTAAACAAGTTAAACCAGTGCACACGTCGGCCCAGCAGCCATGCAAACTCACCGCAACCTCCGGGTCGCGCATTGCGCGCTGGAGCGTTTCCTCCTCGTTCTCCCCACTGCGTTGCGAGAACATGGCCTGCTGACACTTCATCACCATGTCCTGGATCTCCTTCGAGTGTTTGTGCTCCTCGTCGACGTCCGCCGCCTCCTGCGCGACCTCAATTGCTTTGGTGTAGTCGCGCATCGCGAACAGCACATGGCTCTTGCGGATGTACGCCTTCACGAACTTGGTGTCGACCTTGATCGCCTCTTCTGCATCCTTCAGCGCCTCTGGGAACGCGGCCAACTTCGTGTACGCGTTAGCACGGTTGTTGTAGCCGCGCGGGTCCTGCGGGTCGCGCTTGATCGCCTCGGTGTACGCCTTGACGGCGCCGGCAAAGTCGCCCTTCTTGAAGAGCGCGTTGCCCTCCTCGCGCGCCTCCTCGGCCTTGGTGGGGTCGATGTACGCGAGCCGGGCGGCCTCGGCGGCTTCACGCTCGGCGGCGCGGAGCTTGTTGAGCACGTCGGGCGTGCGGTGCTCAGTGAGCGACTTCTGGAAGAACTTGACCGAGGTGGGGAAGTCGCCCTTGCGCTGGTAGGCGCTGCCGATGCGGCCGTACGCCTTGGCGATCATTTTGTAGTCGGCGTGGATCTGCGCGACGCGGGTCGGCCACGCGCGGAGTAGGAAAGGGAAGACTGCTCACCTCACGGCCCTCGTCTACGGCCTTCTCGCACGCCTTGATGCACTCGTCATATTCGCCCTTCTCAAAGTGCGCGGCGGCGAGGTTGGTCAAGAACGCAACGTCCTTCGGCCATGTGTCCCACGCCTTCTGGAAGTGCGCGATCGCGTTGTCAAAGTCGCGCGTCTTGTAGGCCTCCGTGCCCAGCTTCTTCTCCGCTTCAGCGGCCTTCTTCTTTTCCGCCTCCTCCGGGTCCAACATCTCCACGTCCTCTTCCTTTGGTGGCTCTGACGCCTTGCTACTCGACGCCCGCGGTGGCTCCCGCGCGGGCGGCGGAGGCGAGGACGTCGATTTCGATGCGGACACGCCGCCGCCGAACGTCTGCACGTTCGTGGGGTCGACTCCGGGCGGGAACTCGTCCGAGCCCTCGTCGCGCGAAAAGCCTTGCATGTCGATGCCCATGAGCGCGCCGAGGACGTCGATCATACGCGGGTCCGAGCCGAGCGCGCTCTCCGCCGCCTTGGGGTTCTGCTGGAAGAACTGGAGCTTCTGGACGAAGGACGGGTCCGCGAGGTGCTTCGCCGTGCGCGGGTTCCGCGCGAGCTTCGCGAGCAGTTCGGGGTCCGCGAAGAGCTTGTTCAGGCCGAACCCGCCCTCGCCCTCGCTTGAGGACTCTGAGGGGCGGGCGAGGATCAGCGCGCGGACGAAGGGGGCAGGCGAAGGGATGGGGATGGTGGGGAGGGACTCACGCTTCGCGTCTGTGACCTCCTTGAGGGCTTTCCGGATCTGCGGACTGTCTTCGATCTTGAGGCCGTCCTCGTATACCTGGATGGCATCGTCGTATCGCCGAAGCCCGTGGAGGGCGGCGCCTGTGCGTGCGTAGCCCTTCGACCATGTCGGGTTCACCTTCACGCACTGTATGCGGACCGCGTGCATGAGTTCCGCGTGCGCGATGGGGAGCTCGGGCAGGACACACCTGTTCCGCGTCCTCGAGCGCACCGGAATAGTCCTTCTTACCGGCCTTGGCAGCACTCCGGTTCGACCAGAGGACATGATTTGTGGGGGCGATCTCGATGGCCTGAGTGAAGAGGTCGATGGCCTTGTCGTAATCTTTTGCCTGGAACGCCTTGTTTCCCTGGTCCTTCAGGGCGTCGGCCATATCGTCAAGTAGAAAGCAAGGGAGAGAATAAGGGTGGTGGATAGCAGTCGTATAGAGCGTGTGAGGCGGCAGGGCTCCCAGACACTTTTATCATCCTCGCACCTCATACTTGGGAAAGAGACGCGAAGTTTCGAGAACATTCGAGGTTGCCCGCACTCTTTGGGACATCTCCCATCCGATAAGGTCTTATGAGCAACAATTGATGCATCCTGTAACCCTATCCCGATCTAAAATCTCTCACGAACGTTGTAGGCCTGCCAAGAACGGCGGGCGTAAGTAAAAGTACGAGGAGAGGTTTGGAAGAGGGGCCTCATCTATTGTATAACGCAGCCTGTTTGCCACAGACTCTCCGAGACATTACCCGCCCCGGACGGATGTCTCTTGAATCTTGATGTCGTTTGGCAATGTGTCAGAACGATGACTTGCTGTTTAGTACAAGTTTAGTACTCACTAATACTGCATGTTTGGATCGTCAATAATGAACATGCGCTGGACCTCACCTTTGTCCCCGCAAACTAGGTAGTAGCAGAAGTAGTACAGAGTGCGCCGGTCTCGCACTGCTGCAAACCGTCTCCGGCGTCGCCAAGCACATCGGCCACGCGAACACAAGGAGGAGAGGCAGCAGCGCTCGCATCACGCCGATCACTTCAGAGAGATCGGATCTGGTGCGATCTCTGGAACGTCCCGCGCACCCGCGAGCCGGACGCAGCGGAGGCCGCGGACATTGTACCGGCCGTTCGACAAGAGATTGTTTCACTGCCCTTGCTTTTCCTCCACCATGTTCTCGCTCCCCGCGCTGCCTCTCGCGCTGTCCGCCGCGCCCTCAACGGCCTGACCGCCGCGTGCCCCCAGGTCCCGCGGTCCGCGTGCTCCGCTCGCGAGACGGCTGCAAGGGAAGACGGTGAGTATGCCTGTCAACGCGCACGGTGGGACGCGGCGAAGAGGCGGCCCAGCGGAGGACTCTCCTCGGGCATGCGTGTTGCCGTTTGCAGTTGAAAGCGCTTGCCGCGCGCACAGACGCTCCTATCATGCTCGCGTCTCGCTGTCGTCCCCGACGTCGCCCTCGACTTCCCACCATCCCACTGTCCTCGCCTCCCCTTCCCGCCTCAGGCGCGTTACGACAGCCAGAGACGCTCCTGCTGCGCACCTGGTCTTCACCTCGGGAATTCCAGACATGCCGGCCTCGCAGGCTCTGAACGGTGCCCACATCCCTTCAGCAAACGCCACTTCTTCGGTTTCACTCTCCACCCCCAGGATCAAGCAGGTCCGCGGCCGTTCGCCCGGTCCAAGCGGCATACACGATCTCATGGACTCTGGTGGCCCTGATGTGCGTCCACCCCCAAAGCGGGCCAGAAAGGCAATCAACTGCGAGCCGTGCAGGAACAGCAAGCTCAAGTGCGATAGGTGAGTTTCCACCTGCTCGGATCGGCTCTTGGGGAGATTCGTGGCGAGGGCTCCGCGTCCAGATCTTTTCCTCCGAAGGCCACTTTGCTGACTTAATCTCCTCGCTCTCCTCGGAATCTCAGGAATCGACCCTGTTCTTCTTGTGTATTACGAGGTGTGTTTCGTTGTCTTCATCCTCCTGCGTACCTCAATATAGCATGCACTCTCGTTTCAAGGGACGACCTCGCAATGCTACCAAGGACAAGAAGCGGACCCCAGCTTTAGAGGAGCCGTAGATCAACAGTGAGTGACCTCTTCCTAATGATCAATCTGCGCACCGCTCATCGGGGCCTGTATCGAAATCAGCCGTCCACTTCTGGACCCTTCGGTCGAATTCACACGCATCCGCAACTCCTTGGCCTTACTAGAAAGCCATGTTCTCGCCCAGTCGGCGTCACGCCCATCCGCCCCGACTTATTCCCCCGAGGCGGCTCGGAGACCAATATATGCTTCGCAGCCATCAGCGTATGACGACCACAATCCCTCGAGTCAAAGCCCCGACGCGGAAGTCAACTTTCAGGACAAAGAGCGATCTGAAGACGTCGACATGACCAGTGCACCTGGCATGTTGGGCCAACAGGCATCCGGAGGCCTGTATCTAGGCCCTACCTGCGCTGCATCTCATCTCATATCTGTGAGTGTTGACCATGGCCCATGTCGTGTGCCCACCCTGATCCCCGTGACCACTTGTAGGCCACGGACAACGACGAAGATCAAGTTGACCGTCCTGCCACCCCTTCATCCCCCACGTCGCCCTTACACACACTGCCAGACACCAACGAGCTCAACGGCTCCACCGGGGAGTGGGACCATGATTTGACCCCTCGGCTGCCGCCGCCCCACATGATCGACGGCCTCGTCCAGTATTACTTCGAGTACTGCAATTGGGTCTACCGTCACGTCAACGAACCAGCCCTTCTAGCCGGATGGGAGAGATACAAGACCGGTAAATACGGGGATCGCCTCGTTCTTGCCACCGTCAGCATCGTCATCGCACTTGCAGCCCGCTACCTCCCTCCACGACACCCTCTCATTTCCAATACGTCGGAGACATGCGAGGAGCTTGGAAGCAAATGCTATAGCGTGATGCGGACGGCGCTCGACCGTTACCGCCGTTCTGCCGGCAGTCAAGGCGGTCGTACTCGCTCGAACTGGTGGAGCTTATGCTCATCCGGAGCCATTACCTGACCTTCGCGAAAGAAGATCCGGAAGAGACTTGGAGCGTTCGCGGCGAACTGGTCACCATCGGAACGGCGATGGTCTTCACCGTGATCCCGGTTCGACACGCTTCGAAAGAAATGTGGCAGAGCGAAGACGTTGGGCATGGTGGCACATCGTTCTTCTCGAGCGTTGGCAGGCGTTTATGTTCGGGCGGCCACTCGCTATCGCTGGGCACCACTTCAATACCCAGTTTCCGACCTACTGTGATCCCAAGTTGGACAAGCTGCAACGTCTCTACCTTCCGAACATCGCGCTCTTCAAGCTCGCCTACATCCTGGGAGACATCATGGACGATGCTGTCTCCTTCCGTGCCGTGCCGTACACCTCGGTGCAAGAAAAGGACAAGGCCCTGACGGATTGGTACGATTCCCTTCCCTCCGAGCTCGACCTCGACGAGTTCCGAATCGCGCGCGCGCTTGCCAGTCCCATCACGTCCGTGAGGCGTCTCGGAGTCCAGAGTGTAATCATCAGAACAGCCTACCACCACATCCGATTTACCCTCCACCGTCCTTACGCCAAGGTCCCTGAAAGTCTGGAGATCGCAGTCAGCGCGGCGTCACAGCTGATTGCTCTCGTCGGTCAGACCCGTCCCGACTTCCTCTCAAATACCGCCCTCGCCGTACCAGGTCACATGAACTGGGGTCCATTCCACGTCTTCTCGGCCGCTATGTTCTTTTCATTCCAGCTAATCACGAAGCCCGATCAGGACGCGGCGAACCTTTTCCGGGAGAATATCCGCAAAGCGATCGCTTCTCTGGAGCAAAGCCGCTGGATGCCCGTGGCCGACAAGGCACTGACCATCCTCCAGGCACTGGCACCCTTATACTCTGATGAGTTGCTCGAGCTCTCCGACCATAATCGCGAGCGGAGAAAGGCACAGGTGCTCAGCTTGGTCAGGACGCTGGCCTTCCCATACCAGGACGCTCCGTACTCCCGATCCGCGGACTCGCCAGGGTACAACCGCTACGACGCCGCGCTGTTTGCGCAACAGCCGGCACAAGCCACCCCCGGGCATTCTGCGGCTACTCGGACAACTCGCAGCGTCAAGGTCAACTCCAGCACCAGCCACAGCAGTCACCCCAGCAGCCACAGTCGGCTCCGCCCACTGTACAAACAACCCAAGCACCCATATCGGCGACGCGGTGGACGTCGAATGCTCAGCCCGAACTCAACGCCCCACATTACTCTCAGCAGCAGCAACAGCAACCCCCACCGCATCAACACGCCCACTCGCATCCGCACCAACACCACCCCCAACACCAGCCGCAGTACACCCCCCATCTGCAGCAGCAGCCGCCGCCGCAACACCCCCAGCATCCGCCGCAACAGCAGCAGTACTCGCCCAATGGTCAATCCTTCCCGATGGTCCGCTACGCCACCACGCACACCGAGATGATGCAGCAGCCGCTCCCGCACCACCAGCACGGCGTCCACGACGGCCAGGACAGCTTCCACCCCGCGGATGAATCCTCAATGTGGGGCGCGTCGATCGGCTTCGGTCTCTCGGAGTGGAACCAGTTCGTGGACGTCATGCGCCGCCCTGACAGCTTCACGGGCATGGTGCAGCAGCAGGGGCCGACGCACTAGGCCCGCTCGTGAGCAGCCTTGTGGTCGGCTTCGGTGGGGTCGGTGGGCCCGCCCGGCGGCGATGGAGCGGGATCTAGGATATGAGGGCTGACGATGGGGAAGAGGCCGCGGAGCTGAGGCGGGACGTTCCACAAGTACGGTGGCGTCCGTTTAGTGTGTGCCTGTGCGCGAACGTGAGCTCGCCGCGTCATGTATGTTCCTTGCGCCTACGTGCGCGATCTACCCTAGTGTCCGATCTCCGACGTCCTGTGGTGATGTCTTTACTTTACGTATATAAGTACGAGGATCGGTGCCTTTTGTTGTGCTCGCTTAGCTGTTCGTTTAAATGTGCTGACTCTGTTTGATCGTGTGTAGTGTGCACTGCGCCTGCATTTAATGACGACCCGCGCCGCACCGCGGACGGCTACTTATTTCTCTCTGGTGGATCGGCATGTTGTATCTCTGCACGCATAGTTTCACCCGATCTTTGCAGTCGTTTCTGTACGAGGTCAAACCACGCATCGCTGTGTATTGTCGCAAAAATGGTATCAAGCTCATTGGCCCATGATAAATCAGTCATGCTACTCTTCCGAGCGTCCTGCGGTTCGGCCATGAGGCCGAGGCCTGAGGCGTCGGTGGTACATCAGAGTCCTCGACTCCCTATTAAACATCCCTTACAGTAAGTGATCTACACGATACAACCTGCCTTTCACCAGATAATTGCTGTCATTCTGCGAAAGGCTCACCCCTCAGAGTTTCGAAGCTGGGGCTGCCAATACTTCCAGAGCCTGTTCCGTTCGTTCTGCCTCTTCTTTGATGAGACGAGAAAAGTACTTGAAGTTATCCTTGCTCGCATCCGCTGTGATGCCATCAGTTGAAGTCTTACGAGAAACATAAAATACGTGAGGCACGCACTCTGCAGCTCGAACGCCGCGCTCTCACTGGTGACGATTTGAGCGCCTGCTTGGCGCATGCGAGCGATTGCGATGGGCACCTCCTGGGAGCGCGTGCTGGACACGCCGTCAGCCAAGACGTGAACGTCGTACCCAAGCTGCAGGAGGTCCAGTGCCGATTGTTGGACGCAGACGTGGGACTGATGGGATCGCAGAACCGTCGCGTTAGCGCGTAATGCGACCCAAACGCCCGCCAGGCACTGACCTCGATGCCAAAGAGCACGACCGACTTGAAGTTGTGTTGCTTGAGCAGCGCGGTCACTGGGGGGATCGCCATCGAGAACGCCGTCTTCTCGAACGTGCCCAGGTGGAGGCTGCCCAGCGGCGCAGTGTTGAGCTCGGGACGGTGGGCCCGAGGGCTGAAACGATGGCTTAGCGCAAGCTGCAAGGGCGCGGCGGCCGAGGGTGCTGCGCGGCGCATGTGAACAAGTACCTCGAGGGTTTTGTTCAGTAATGATGACTGGAACGTCGAGCACCTGTCATCGCGCGAGACACACGCGGGCGCGGGGTTAGCCTATTTCGGCGGCGCGGGGCGGCGGCGAGCGGGTGCGCACCTTCGCGAGCTTGAGCATCTTGTTCCCCGTGGCGACGACGTGGTCGAAGCCGTGGATGAAGGTGCCTGTGATGGTGGCCTGTTGGAATCATGCGACAGGAACGGCGGGAGATGCGCGCGGGCGGACGCACGGAAGCGGGTCTGGATGTCGCACACAAAAAAGACGGTGCGGCCGGGGATCAGCTTCACCACTGCGGCCATTGCTGAGGCTGTGATGGACGATGGACGAGGCGGCGTCCGAGAGCTGGAGTTGAGTAGGGAAGGTCCCGTGATAGGCACGGATTGGGCCCGTCGGTGGTCGGTGGTGCCGCAGACTGGGTGAGGCGGGCGGGGGCAGGCGGGGCAGACGAGCGAGCGAAACGGAGGCGGGGCGAGGGAGAAAGATTGAGGAGGACGTGCGGAAGTATCGACCGCGTCCGGCGCGGGGCGGCAGGGGCGGCAGGGCGGGCCAGGGCCGACAGAGGGGCGCCGCCCGCTCTCGGGCCTCGAAGCAAATGAGAGACACGTGGGAACACCCGCCAGCGTCTGCCGGGTGGGAGTATTTCGAGAGCAGGTTTGGATTCTGGTCCGTCAGCGTTGGCTTGCCATCTCATCCCCTCCGGGCCCTCTGATCCCTCCCTGGCTTGTGGCCGTGGTCCTGCCTTTCTTTTGCACGCTCACCTTCCGTATCTCGGAACTGTCTCTCCTTTGGAAAAAACTCGAAAACCCAAAAAAATCGCTATCATGGACCACGACTCTCACTTCCAGGCCGGCGTCGACGCCGAAAGGACGAGGGTCAGTGCTCACTTTTATACTGCCCCGAGATGGAGTTCTAAGCGCATGTTCTCCGTCCTGCCTGCACGCGATTTTTCCACGCTTCTCTTACCCGTTCGCTTCGAATCACCACACACCGGCCTCTATGCGCCTCTCTACGCGCCTCCATCCCCAATTAACCCCGCCCACACAGATGAGCTCTTTCACGTTTGGCAAGCCTGCCTCGCCCCTTGGCGCACCCCCTCCTCCTCGCCATTCACGTTCTCACTCCCGCAATGGTTCTGTCTCCGTGTCTCTTTCCCTCCCGACCCCCGTATCTGCCACCAGCCCACTGGTTGACTCTCCCCCCGGCTCCCCTACCCGCAACTCCCTTGGTGGCTCGAAGCGCAACTCGCACCATCGCCGCCTCTCTTCCGTCTCAACCCGGAGGGAATCCGCAGATCTGATGGGTATCGCTCTCCCGAGCATCCCCATCTCCAGCTCCGAAGACAACATCAACCTCGGTGACAAGGACTCGATCCGCCGGCGAGCTCTGTGGGCGTTGGAGGGAAAGGATGCAGGGAACACCTTCTCAGTCGAGATTCCCGAGCTGGACGCTCCTGAGGTTCCCCAGCGTGGCAGCTTCGAGTTTCGTGAGTATCCCAGTTGCTTCGTTTTCTGCACCTATATTCAATTATATCCCAGCGTCCAAGCCGTCGTTTCCCCCGGGTACAGGCTTCATGGGCAGCAAGCGCGACTCCCTTCGCGTGATGGTCTCAACTCCGTCGAGCGAGGTCCTTGGCACCTTGGTTGAGGAGGAGGAGGAAGAGGAGGAGGAAACCAAGGAGATCATGAGTCCTGTCCAGGAGTCTCCTGCAAGTGCGACCATCTCGACCCCCTCATCCCCTCCTACTCGTCCCCGCCCCGCCATCTTGAACCTTCGTCCCCTCTCCCTCTCATTGGTCGCCAACTCCAGCGTCGAACCTATCACGCCCAGTCCGACACCCAGCCCTCGTCCAGGTTTGCGTTCGCTGACGCTTCCTGCGTCTCAGAGCCCGGGAGCCAACAAACGGCAGTCTGTTATCATTTCACCTTCTCCCTCCCCCTCTCCCAACGCCTTTGGCCGCCGCCCACCACTCAACCTCGTCACGGAGAACACGCAACCCCCGCCCTCTCGGCGGAGCAGCATCTCATACGTGTCAAACTCGGACGGCCAGACTGTATCCGTCTTTGGTCTCCCCACTCCCGAGATGACACCTATCTCCACCGGCCTCGACCGCCGGCGCCCGACTTCTGCTTCGAGCTCCGGCAGCATGGATTTGGGGCAGCTCGGCATGCAGCGTGGACGCCCTCTCTCCATGAGCGAACAGCACTTTTTGTTCCAGGCTCATGAAACCTTGGTACAGCGCATCACTGATCTCGAGAAGGCGCTTGCACGCAACAGCAGCTCGAGGTCCCGCCCTGTGTCCTTCGCTTCCGATGTTTCTTCGGCTGTTTCTTCCGAGCCGTCGGACGAAATGCTGCAGCTCATCGCGGATCTCAAGGCGGAGCGCGACGACCTCAAGAGGGATGTCGACGGCTGGCGTACCCGCGTCGTCGACCTTCAATACCAGATCGACATTCACGCTAAGCGTCTCGAGGCCGAGCGCCGTGACGCGTGGGTCGCCCGCCAGCGCGTCGGACTGCTGGAAGTGGAGAAGTGCTCTCTCGAGAAGACCGTCTCAGAGAAGACCGCCGCAATGGGTGAAGTGCTGGCGCGGTACGATATCGCGGACAAGAGCCTCAAAAGTTCTCAACAAGATGTCGCCCGTCTCAACGCTGAAGTCCAACGTCTCCGCAGCGTTGACGAAGAGTGCGCGCGTCTTCGCGAGGAGCTCGTCGAGGAGAGGAAGGCACGTACGAACTTGGAGCGCGAGCTAGATATCGCCGGCCTACTCGACACCCCACGGCCGTTTACCGCCGCAGCCCAGCCGATTCCCGCATCCATCGCTCGCAAGAGTCGCGGTCTCGGCTTCCGTTCCATCGACTCTGAGAGCTCATTCACCGACGTCGACTCGGTGGATTACGGATCCGATCTGAAGGTTGTCGATGAAGTTGACGAGGATGATACAACTGACGATGAAGATGATGAACTGGCACGGTATGAAGACCAGGAGGAAGATGATGACGAGTACGATTTCCCAACGACGTCGTCCTACAACTCGGTTATCGATTACGCGCGTTCCGCCACCCCCCGCCTGTCCACCGATTCTGGTGACTCGGTCTCTGCGCCCTCGACTAACCGCTCTCCTTCTCCTTCCCCGCTTCCTTCTCCCTCGGAGCCCACGCACGCTCGTCGCGCCTCTCTCGTCAAGGCATGGACTTTCCCTGCCAACGCGCCGGTTGTGCCTACTGTGGAACGCCCCATCGAGGATGTGGACCGTTTCTTCGGATGCCTGGAGGACGTCGACAACTCTCCTCCGATCGACTCCAAGCTCCATTCCATCGAGAGCAACAAGAGGCTGTTCTCTCAGGCGCTTGAGGAGTTCGATGACGACCTCCCACCCTTTGTCATTCCGGCAGATGTTGGAGAGATTGTCATGTCGCCCGAGATGGAACGCCCCCTCGACGTCGTGGTGGAAGAAGACGAAGAGGATGATGATGACGAAAATGACAAGTACGACCATGATGAAGAGTTCGTTGGGGAGGAGGACGAAGGCGGCATCAAGTTCACGTTCAACGTGCCCGCGTCCTACCTCGCTGATTCTGACGCTGACACGAGCACGCCGGCCCTCTCGGTAACGTCTACTCCCGAGTCCACAGGGAAGTCGACCCAAGTCTTTGAGCCCATTGACGAAGATGAGGGCGACGATAGCTTCACATTCCCTCAACTCAAGTCTCAGCGCAACACTCCTAGCCCCTCCGGCATACCCCGTCTTCGGTCGTCCTCGCCTTCCATGATCCCCGTCTCTACCGCTTCTTCTCCCATGTCATCTCCCAAGTCCTTCTCGCTTCCTCTCCGCATCAACACTTCGCCGATGTCTTTCTCCACGCCTCCCAGACGCGTGTCAACAGCGCCCACGTTCATACCTGTTCCTCGTGCCACTTCGTCTCCGGTTCCGCTGAAGGCACCGTGCTTCGTGCCCCAGCCCACCCGCGCATCCTTTGCGCCCCGACCTAGCGGTATCCCCGTCATGTCTCCTCCTGCTCCAAGTAGGCTTCCCTACAGCACTCACCTTCCGAGCATGTTCGTATCTGATTCCCCGGTGCGCTCCCCTGTTTACAGCCGAAGCGGCTTCTAGGTCTCACTCGGTCACACCCTGCCCCACTGCCACGGCTATGGATCTGAGCAGCACGTCTGCTCAGTCTCCCGCGATGTCTTCCCCGTCTCTGTCCGCTTTCATGTCTTCCCCCACGATTGCCGCTCGGTTGTCGTTCCAAACCCTCACGAACTTCGTCCCTTCTATGTTGTGGTCCCCTCGGACCGGTGGCGACTCCTGGGAATCAAGTAACCCCAAGAGTAATGGCTCGAGTCCCGATCATACTCGCTCCGACTCGTCATTCGTCAATGCAACAGTTGTGGCGCGACCCGAGACTCCGAAGGAGCGCGGATATGTGTCGAAAGAGAGGCAGCTCGAAAGACTTCGGTCCCGTATGGAAGAAGAACGTAAACAAGGTCGCGCTGTTGTAGGTCTGGGTGTTACAGCGGACAAGACACGCACTCCAGTGTTGGATATCTAAATTATTGGGTGAGTTGTCAAAAGTGTGGAGTCGTATATCTTCTCATCCATCCGACAGCGTCCCGCTTCATCCCCACCAATTCATCCATCACTCGAACTTGCGGTCTCATATCTGTGTTCTTTATTTCAATGTCTATACGACCCCCATCCCCCTGCGGACTGAACGCTTCCCCCACCCACCCCATTTTCCATTTGCACGGACTCCTTTGTACCCCCCATGAGCCGCCCTCCCCAATCCCCCATCGCACCTCGCATCACTGTGCTTCTACCGGTCCACTCGCTTCCACTTCACTATGACATACATCATCCCTCCCAGAGCCTGCGGCTCTTTCGGCCCTGCCCACCTACGCCCACCCTCACACTACCCGTGCTGTCTCTCCCAACACCCAGTGCTGCGCACACAGCTGCTGGCGTGACGGCACCCACTACTGTCTCGGTCTTGGCCTCGGGGCTGGGCGGGCCTTGTATCATTACCCTCTTTTTTGTGTCCCGCGTTCCTCTAGGCCCTACCCCTTCACCCTCTCCGATTCTCCCCCTCCCCAGTCCCACGTACAGATCTATGGTGTCCTTTCACAGATGAAGTAGCCATACGCGTATACATACAACGTACGATGCAGATACGCCCCCACCACGGGCCCTGAGCGCGACGCGTGTGCAGGAGGGCCCCTGGCCTCCTGCCGCCGCCGCCGGCTGCTGCACCCGCTGCGGCAGCGCCGCAGCGAGGTTGAGTATACGTGCGCATGGCTCGATTATGCTCCCCTTTCTATGTCTAACGTTCGGTATGCCCCCCTCGTCGACGTTTCGGTTTACTCACGATTAACTTTCTCACTTGAGACTTGTTCATTTCGTCCCCCTCTCGTCGCGCGTGGGTTTGCGGTTTCGGGGGTTTGACACGTTCCGTCTGCTTCGCGAAATTTGCGCATCGAACGGCAGCCTGAAGATTGCCTCTTAAGTGCTCCCGCGTGGCGAAGCTATTCTGATATGCCCACGTTCCATGCGTTGTCGTTAGAGTATGTAAATTGAACGTGCGTTGCCGACACCATGCCAACATTTCTGCAAGCGACCGCTCCGTGGGGCTTTCCCGGCTTTCTTTTGGTCCACACAGAGCGGCGGTTGTCGCGTACGGACGAATGCAGAGAGAAACTACCTACGTGATATACATACAAGCGCTAGGCTATGAGTAAAGGATGATTATGTGTCGGCGGAGTCAGGCGGTGAGCGCGAAGAGAACCGGGCGCAGTAGCGAGGTCGTACGTACGGAAGAATTCTATGGAAAGGGTAGCCAAAGGTGAAATCCAAGAGGTAGTTGTGCTAACGCTGCACAGCATATGATGGCAAAAGATCGTCTCAAACCCATCCTCATCCTCGATCCAGTGAACAGAGCGAATTAATGAGCAACCCGCAAGGTGCGCGCGCCTTACGCCGCGACCTCCTTTTTGTGCACGAAGACGCCCTTGAGCCTGTCGAAGAAGCTAGACCGACGCTTGGAGCGCTGCGTGCTCGCGAGCCGGCCGTTAGCGCCATTCTTCGGCGAGCTCTTCTCCGCGCTCGGGACAGCAGCCTTCTCGGGGATCTCCCCGAGCCCGCCCGACGTGAAGGCGGTCGTGCCGGACTCGAGAGAGGAGCGCGCGCGCGAGTGGCGCGAGGAGAACGACGGGAAACGCATCTTCTTGGACGACGAACCGACGGTCGCGTACTTGGGGTCGACGCCGTTCTTGGTGGGCGGGGTCTTCTCCTCGACCTTCTCCGGTTTGGGCTCGTCCGCCTTCGTGGACTCGGACGCGATGGTGGTCCCCCTGTCCTCAGTCGACGTAACGGTGGCCGCCTTGTCCTCAGCGGGCGCAACGTCGTCCGTCGCAGACTCCACGACAGCCTCAGCGGTAGCGGGGAGGTGAGTTGACGGCAGTTCGTCAGCGACGACAGGCGCCACAATGACCTCAGGCTCGGCGGTTGGTGCGGTAGTGGTCTCCTCGACAACAGTCTGCTTGTCCTCGATGACGTCAGCGGGTGCCGCCGCCTCAACCGTCGGCTCAGGCGCAGCACCCAGCGACACGATGGGCACAGGGACGATGGGAGCGACAACAGTGGGCTCGGAGGGGACCGCCGCCGCGGAAGCCTCGACGGTAGCCTCGACCTCTGGGGGTGCTGGGACGGGTTCGGGGGCGGCTTCCGGCCCCGCGGTGGGGGTCTTTCGGAGTTGCGGATAAGACACGGGGTTCTAGAACGTGAAATGAAACTCACCTCCACGCTCGGGGTCTGCACGGGAGTCATCGCCGTACCGGGGGCAATCGCCTCGACCATGTTCACCGCAGCACGCCGCGCGGTCTCGACGAAACCAGGCGCATCAGCTGGGGCTGGTGTAGGCTCGGGCTTGGGCTCTTCCTTCTTGACCACAGGTACAGGTGCAGGTTCCGGTGCGGGTGCGGGTGCAGGAGCGGCTGGTGCGCGCATGACGTTGTTAAGGTTGCCCATGGGATCCAGTTCGGTAGGCTGGTCATCGGTAGTGGTCCAGCGACCATCCACAATGTACTTGTAGGTAACCTTCTCGCCCCACGGGATCTGGACGGAGCCCTTGAAATACCCCGAGGGGGACCTGGAGAGATAGTGGGAGCGTGACCACTGGGCATCAAAGGAGGCTCAGGGGGTTGGGCGCATATACGAGAGGGATAGAGCACGTACGCTGTCGAAAGAGCCAGTGACGATGACGTTGAAGGCGTCGAGGTACGGCCTACGTAGGGTTTTGCAGGCGGCTAAGACGGCGATCGGGGATCGAGAACAGAGGCATTATGCTCACCAGCGGAAAGAGGCCTCGTACATGGAAGACATTATGGATCGTGGGGGTCGTAAATGAGGGTCGGGCGGAGGAGTGGAAGTGGGTAGCGCAGCTGGCGCGACAAGCTGGAGAGATGGGTTGGTCAGAAGGGCACCGGGCACAGACGCGCGAAGAGTCGAGACTGACCACGACGGCTGTCGGCGGGGATGAGGAGGAGATGGGGGGCAGAAGGGGGGGCGGGTCGGGGGCGCAAAGGTTGATAAAGCGTGCGCGTGTGAGACGATAGCAGGCGAACAGGCGAGGGCAAGGGTCCGGGAGGCAGCCGAGGAACTCAATGGGCGGTCTGGCGCGGCAATCCTCCCGCTCGCCCCTCGTGGCCGGACTCGCGCTCTTCCCGCCTCGCGTCCTCCACGCCCGCCACTCTCGCCCCACCCGCGCGCTCTCACCCGCTGCTCGCCCTTGCCATGGCCGACCTCGCGCTCGAGGAGAAGCTCGACGCGCTCGACCCCCTCCGCCATCTGCGCGAGGACGACTCCGACGAGGACGGCGCGGGTATCGTCGCCCCCCAGCCGCCCTCCATCCGCAATCAATCCGTCGAGCTCGTCTTCCATACTTCACACGACACCAAGACTGACGTCGGACCCGGCGCATTCACGATTGCTCTCGCCGTCGACGCCTCCCCGGGATGCGGTGGCATCGCGTGGCCGGCGGGTGAGGTTCGTTCGCGTGCCTCCTGCATGCATGCACCCTACACGCGATACGATCCGTTCCATCGTCCTTCTTAGGTACTCTCGGCGTACATTGCACACAGGGGCGCGCTAGAAGGCAAGGTCGTTGTAGAGCTCGGCAGTGGTACAGGCCTAGTCGGCCTCGTCGCCGGGAGGCTCGGCGCGCAAGTCTGGATCACTGACCAAGCGTGAGTGCGATGTCGTTCCCCCGGGTCGCTCTGGCTGACGAAGACCGCCCTTGCGCGTTGCGCGCGTCCAGACCGCTCCTGCCCATCATGCACCAAAACGTTGCGCTCAACAATTTGCAGGCTTCTGTGACCGTTGCGGAGCTGAACTGGTCCGTCCGGAACCTTCCTGTGCTTCCGAAGTGCGCGCGCCATGCTCACGGTTTCGCCGTCTCGTCTGTTTTTGCAGGGGCGAGCCCTTGCCCGCCGAGATCCCAAGACCTGACGTGATCCTCGCTGCAGACTGCGTCTACTTTGAGCCCGCTTTCCCGCTCCTCGTTCAAACGCTCGCGGCGCTAGTGTCCGATCGCTCGACGGAGGTCTTGTTTTGCTACAAGAAGCGCAGAAAGGCGAGTCTCGTTTTGTTTTTCTATCGATTGGACGACTATCCACGGCTTCTTGCGCTGCGCGGCACCGCGTCACAGACGATCACCGTCGGGGGCAGTAACGTGGGCAAGAGAGAGCTAGCCTCTTGCCCAGGTTTATGATTCTCCGTACTCTATACTAACACACGTTCGTTGCAACTGCTACAATGGCAGCCGCACCACCATCCATCTCCTTCATGCAACTGTACTGATACCCAACAGGCGGACAAGCGTTTCTTCACCTTGCTGAAGAAAGAGTTTACGTGGGAAGATGTCGGCGACGATCCGCAGCGAGATGTCTATACACGCGAGGCCATCTCACTATTATACTTGTTTCGCAAATGAACTCGCTGACTATGATTCTCGCGTGGTGCATGCCGGGTTTATGTGTGAGTAGCGCCGCCCGCAACTCAAACGACCGATCTTGCGCCAGGAGTATATCTGCAATGTCGCTGTTGAACGTTGAAGACCCATGGGCGCACCACTGCACATACACGAAGACGAGCTCCCAATTTCTATGTAATCTTTGGTCCGCTTTACATAACATGGATACTTAGTTTGAATGATCCGGTGCAAGAACCCGAAACTCACGGAGATGTCAGGTGATTATCGGACATCATCGGCCGACCACAGTTTACCCCACATTCATATCGAGTCAGACTTCTTGGACCTATAATCTCTCGACCATCCCACATCACCTCTCCTTCCTGTCTCCACCTGGGTCGCAGCCTGGCTTTGCCCCACACTCCTTGCAACGCTCGCGACACGTTAAGAACGAAGAAAACAAATCATGCCGGCACCCGTAAACCAGCCAAAGACCCTTTACGACAAGATCTGGGATGACCATGTCATGTACGAATGCTTCTCGCAGGCATATGCATCCGCGATCCATATTGACCTTATCGACTCTCTGCGCTCAGCGATATCGACAAGGATGGACTTGCGCTCATCTACATAGATCGGTGTGTCGCGCCAAGCAACTGACATTTCCGTTGATTCTGACTGGCGCGCGGGGACATCAGCCATCTCGTACACGAGGTTACGAGCCCCCAGGCGTTCGAGGGACTGTGCGTTTACTTCTGCTTTCCTCCATGTTCCCCACTCTTACACCTCGACCATCCCAAAAGTCGCACTGCCGGTCGTCCTGTCCGTCGTCCAGACTGCACTCTCGCCACCGTTGATCACAACATTCCGTGAGTACTGCCATCAATCCTTACGCGGGCTATTCCCGGAGCCCTATGCATTCACTCCATCGTTTCCATGTCTCTATGCATGTGGGGTTAATGACTGCGTTGCTACTTCAGAACCGCGTCGCGCAAAAACTTCACGACCGTTGAAGATTTCGTTGTCCAACCCGACTCACGCGCACAATGCACTTCGTTGGAGGACAACGTCAAGGCGTTCGGTCTCACCTATTTTGGCATGACGGACCGGAGACAAGGCATCGTGCACGTCATCGGCCCTGAGGAAGGTTTCACGGTGCGTATCCCGATTCTCAGAACTCGTTTGTTGACTTATTTATCCGGCATTCGTTGTAGCTGCCAGGCATCACCTGTGTTTGCGGTGACTCGCACACATCCAGTATGTCGTTTAGTGCCTGCCTTTTCTAAATACCTGGTGGTAATCCTGCCTTTAGCCCATGGAGCATTTGGCTCCCTCGCCTTCGGCATTGGTACATCAGAAGTGGAGCACGTCCTCGCAACCCAAACCCTCCTACAGAAGAAGGCGAAGAACATGCGCGTCACCGTCGATGGCACGCTCAACGAGGGCGTGACCTCGAAAGACGTCGTCTTGCACATCATTGGTACCATCGGCACCGCCGGTGGGACAGGATGCGTCATCGAGTTCGCAGGTTCCGTCGTTCGCAGCTTCAGCATGGAGGCGCGAATGAGCATGTGCAACATGAGCATCGAGGGCGGTGCTCGTGCTGGCATGATCGCTCCCGACGAGATCACCTTCAATTACCTCCGCAACCGCCCGCTCGCACCGAAGGGCGAGTATGGGACCGTGCCGAAGCGTACTGGCGCACCCTGAAGACCGACGACGGCGCAAAGTTCGACATTGAGGTCAACATCCACGGCGAGGACATCATCCCGACTGTCACTTGGGGCACGTCTCCTCAGGATGTCGTTCCCATCACTGGTAAAGTCCCCGACCCCGCCGCTGCCAGCGATGCCAGCAAGAAGGCTGCGATCGAACGTGCTCTCAAGTACATGGGCCTTGAACCCAACACCCCCATGGAGGAGGTGAAGATCGACAAGGTCTTCATTGGCTCCTGCACCAACTCTCGCATTGAGGATCTCCGCTCCGCTGCGAGGATCGTCCTCGCTGCTGGCCCCGATGCCCACATATCTCAAGGCGTGTATGCCATGGTTGTTCCTGGCTCTGGTCTCATCAAGCAGCAAGCTGAGGCGGAGGGCCTCGACACGGTTTTCAAACGCGCTGGCTTCGACTGGCGCGAGGCGGGTTGCTCGATGTGTCTGGGAATGAACGAGGACCAGCTCACCCCCGGCGAACGCTGCGCCTCCACGAGCAACCGCAACTTCGAGGGCCGCCAAGGTCCGGGTGGACGCACCCACCTCGTCAGCCCCGCTATGGCCGCCGCAGCCGCGCTCACCGGCAAGCTCACCGATGTCCGCAAGTTCCTGGGCGCGGACGCCGAAGCGAAGATCGCGGCGGGCCCGAAACTGAAGCTCGCGAACGCGTCAGAGTTCCTCACGGACCCCGTCCTTCCCCCACCGGAGCCGATCCAGGTTTCCGCCGCCGCAGCCGCTGCGGCCGCGGAAAAGCCTCTGCCTGGGGCCGAATCATCGTCGAAGGTGGCCAAGTTCACGGTGCTCAAGGGCATCGCCGCACCGCTCCACATCGAGAACTGCGACACGGATATGATCACGCCCGCTCGGTTCTTGAAGGTGCTCACGCGGACCGGGCTGAAGATCGCGCTCTTCGCGAACCTGCGCGTTGGACCAGACGGCCAGCCGACCGACTTCATCCTCAACCGCGCGCCGTACACTCAGGCGAAAATCCTGGTCTGCGACAAGCCGAACTTTGGTTGCGGCAGCTCGCGTGAGCACGCGCCGTGGGCGCTGTGAGTGCCGCCGTTGCGATGTCTGCGAGGATTAGAGCTAATCGCGTCTTGCTCCCGCCTCCTTGCAGGAAGGACTTCGGCATCATGTGCGTCATTGCGCCGAGCTTCGCGGACATCTTCAAGAACAACACGTTCCAAAACGGCATGCTCCCGGTCGCTCTCCCCGCGGAGGCGTGCGTCGCGCTCGCGGCCGAGGCGGAGCAGGGCCTCGAGCTCGAAGTCGACCTGGAGAAGCTGGAGGTGCGGCGCGCGAGCGGGCAGCCGAGCTTCAGCTTCGAGGTCGACCCGTTCCGCCGGCACTGTCTGCTGAACGGGCTGGACGACATCGCGCTCACGCTGCAGAAGGACGCGGTGATCGAGGAGTTCGAGGTGCGCAGGAGCGAGGCGTGGCCGTGGCTGGACGGCTTCGGCTACAAGGGTCGGCGCATTCCTGTGGCGGCCCCGAAGAAGGCAAACAAGATGGATTGGTGAGCGGTGGGCCCGCAGAGAGAGCAGGCTCGCGTGCTGCGGCGGGGCGAATGATCTGAGCCTGCCAATTGGAGGCGGGCGGGATGGAGTCGGGCGGGGTCGTGGAGTTGATAGTATCTTGTGCGGATGGCGTTGTAGGATACGGAGAGCAGGCCACTTGGATACCGAGTGTTGGCATCTGGAACAGCGTGCGCAGGCGTGTGGAAGCAAAGGCAGCTGAGGGAGGGATGATGGGTGCGTCGGGAGGGCGCCATTGTTATGACGCAGGAGACGGAGCACGTGCGCGCGGCGTCGGACATGGCGGGGACGCGGCGCAACTGGCGACGGTTAGGGGACCGCTGCTTGATTCTAGTCCTCCACCGCGCATGTCGCCTCGACCCCGCCCACGGTCACCGCCAGCCCCCCCGCTATAACGTCGGCCGCCCCGACCACTGGCCGTCTGTGCCCCATGAGCCCCGTCCTCAACCTGGTCCAGCTACGAGGCGAGCCCGGCGCTGCTGCAGGCACTGGTACGTCCTCGTTCATTGCATTCGGTGCTCGAGCCCGCAGACGAAACGTGCTCCAGCGCCGCTGCCCCCCACCGCTGCACCACGCCCCATCATGGCTCGCCGCGACACGGACCAAATCCTGTCCTACTATCAGTCGGAGCACGCTGGTCGCGACCCGGACCTTCACGCCCAAGTACAGGAGTACGTCAATGCCACAGCCGCGGCTGCGCCCGCCCGTGACCATGCCAGCTCCAAACCCAATACTTCTCCCCACGCAGACCGACACGACCGCACTCGCCACTCCGAGTCCTCTCCTTCCCACCGTTCCCCTTCACGCCTCCCACCACCGTCCAACCACGCGCGCAAGAATTCGAGTGCGTCCGAATATTCGTCTGACTACTCGTCCGACGAAGAAACCGCGCTCGCCCCCGCGCCGCCTCTCAGCAGCTACGTCAACCCCGAGCCCAGAGCGAGTCTCAGCGCACTTCCATTGAGCACGCATACCCACGACGTCCCAGAGCTCCCCACGCCGCACTCTACGCGTGAGCGCGAGCGAACGAGTGGCTCCACGGGATCAGGCAGGGCAGCCGGAAGCGACCGCAGCGAGTTCAGACACTCGAGACGGCCCAGTGTCCCCACGGAGGGCGGTGCAGACAGGCGTCGCCTCGCCATAGTGGAGATGGACACACCGCTCCCCGCGTCCCTGGGCCGTAAAAGGAGTAACCTCGATGGCCGCAGCAATCCCTCCGCTACTGATTCCCCTCCCTCTCGCTCCTCCGCGCGCGCCCACCCTCTAGACGCGATGCCCGGCGGTACCCTCTTCGCGCGGCGCGGCGTGCACATCGGCGGCCTCGCGCTCGTCGCGCCGCCCGACGCGGCCCCGTCGTCGTACCAAGACCTCACCCCTCCACCTTCGACCGCCCCGCTGGTGTCCACCGGAAGCAAGACGACAAGCGCGAAGTTCGCCGCAACACACGCACGCTCGGCGTCAGAGGCGGTCGACGGTGGCCGCGCCCGGCTTGCACGCATGCCGTCGCGCGACGTCGGGATCGTGGGCCTTCACTCTGGTTCGTCGGCGTCGGAGAGTGCGGGGCCGGCAAGCCCCGGCTCGGACGACCTGTACGGCATCGGCGTCGGCGACGGGAGCGTGCCTGTGTTCCAGACGCCGGGCCGCAGCCGGCCACCGTCGCCAGGCCATGCCACAGACGCCAGGCTCGATCGTCTGCCACAGCGACTGTTCCCCTCGCCGCTCATCGGCATGGACGACGCCGACGCCGGGATGCTCACTCCCCCCATCGGCCAGGGCAAGGACATCCGCCAGCCCGTCGTCGGTCCCGTCATCGTCGGTCTCTCCCCCGAGCTCCTCCGTCGCGACCGCGCCCACCCCGGCGCGCGCCATCCCCAGGCCCAGTCCCCCGCCTCGTCCTCCGGCTCGTCGTCGGTCCAGTCGCCCTCATCCTCATCCACGTCGTTCCCGTCGCCCTTCTTGCACTACCACCCCGGGTTGCATGCAACTGCGGGCCCGCTCCCGCCTCCTCCACGCTCCATTTTTGACACCACGCGTGGTGACCCGGGCCCTCCTCCCCGCCCCCCTCGATACCACACGCCCATACCTAACAACTCCCGCCGCGATATAGACGCGATCAAGGAGGCGTTACAGCTACCTCAGTCAGTCTCCGCAAAACTGGCCGCCAGAACTCCGCCCGTGGAGGACAGGGAGGACAAGCTCGAAGGTCAGCCACCGAAGCCCGAAGGTAGCACGGGCCAGGAGAGGAGCAAGGCGCGGAGCATGGATTCGGTGTACAGCGATGAGGCAGCAGACGAGTGCGTGTCACGTTCCTTCTCTACGCGTCCTCCGTCTCTCATATGCGCTGCTCGGTGCAACCACAGGCCCTCCGTCAAACTGGTGTCGGCTCCGCCGCCTGCGCACAGAAGAGAGGGTGCATTTCCGCCCTCAAGGTTCCTCTCATCGTCGCCTAGCAAGCAGAGCGTCCAGTCTCCCCTACCCTCCCAATCACCTCCGCAGATCGATGAAGCGACACCTGCGTCGTCGCGCGGTGCGGCAGGGGGCAGACCCGTCGTGGTCGTTGAGCAGGATGAGCCGGAGGAGGAGACGGCGAAGTCGGAGGAAGAAGTGCCGCGGAGGCCGGCAATTGACTTGGAGCGCGAGAGCAGCTGGGCGAGCCTCAGAGAGTCCGTCCTCACGAAGCGTCACTCGTCACCGAACGGCAAGACGAATATGCTGCAGAAGCCCAGTCCCGAAGTGGTGTCCCGCTCCCCGTCGTTCGTCTCGCGGCATCCTCGTCGTCAAGCGTTTCGCACCTCCCCTCGCTACCTCCGAAGAGCATCCGCGGCTGGTCAGACGACGAGAAGAGCACGTCCCTCGCGCCGAGCTCGTTCAAAGTCCTCACGAGCCTCAAGCGCTTCTCATCTCTCCCCCGCACACCGTCGCGCTCATCGCGGTCGAGCAAGCGGTCGTCCACTGACGACCCTCGGCGCTCACTCTCTCCGCCCCCTCCTACGCCCCCGCCGCAGATCCACGTCCAGTCTCCTCCTAGGAAACGGATGGTACCGAAGATCAAGTACGTGCATTCATGGCCCCCAGCGATGAACCCAGCGGAGATTGTCTCCCTCCGGGGGTCGCGAGAGCGGGCGCAGATGTACGCGATGAAGATCAACGAGCTATCGCAGTACGACTGTGGCTTGCGCAATTGGTTACAGACACAACACCGTGGGTCGCGTAAGTCTCATTTTTGCTGTCATGCCAGGTTTCTGTCAAGCGTTGTTGACATGTGTCGGTTTCAGTCTCGCAGCCCTCCACACAGGCCTCACACCGAGGGGCGCACCATGCTCCGCATGCGTCCCTGCCTGCAGAATTCGGCGCCGTGCCTTCTGGCCTCCGGAATGTCTCACATGGGTCGATGGCCTCTGAAGCGACCTTTCCCATCCGGGCCGACGCCTACACCGCCACGGACCTCTCAACACGACCTTCGGACGTCTTCTCTTCCGCAGCATCTCCGCCCAACCTACCGTACCCCGCACTGGCGCAAGTGCAGATCTCAACGTCGCGCTCGCCTGCGCGGGCGTCCACCCTGCTGCTGTCGCCCACCAAGGCGCTCGGCCTCCCGCTCCCTCTCTCAGGCGCCAGGAGCGGGACGGGCTTCTTCGCGTCCCTCGGGCGCAAGACCTCCGTCCGCAGAGACAAACCCACACTCGGCGCCCCGTCTGGAAGATTGTTGAAGCAACGCCCTCCCGGGATCGCACAGGCGCACTCCAGCCCGCAGCCCTCCACGTCGACGTCCCCACCAGCAGTCCGCTCTCCCCCCGTCGCGAGCCCGCCCTCCATCCCCGGCGGGCCTCGGTCCGCTCCAGGCCGCATCGCCCGCGCGAAGACGTTCTCCATCGGCCCGCCGCTCCCCTCGCTCTCCAGCTCCGGCTCCGCCCTCGGGAGCACGGGCAGGACCTCGAACACGAGCTCGCGCGGCGGCTCCGCGAGCCCTCCCCGGCCCGCGGGCAGCACGAGCCCACAGCGCCAGAGCGCGAGCGTGGTCGCCGCGAGCCGGCGGCCGTCGCTCTTCGCGCGCGCGCGCCAGGGGCACGCCTCCGTCGTCCCCCACACCGCGCGTGGGGTGTCCCCGGCGGGGCGCGCCGACCTCGCGTTCGAGCGCGAGGTCGACCGGCTCGCGGACCTGCTCCCGCACGCTGAGCGACAGGTGCTCGCGGGTTATCTCCGTCGTGCGGGTCAGGACATGCTCGCGATCGGGCAGTACCTTGAGGACGAGAAGAACGGGACGCTGCGGCGGGACTAGGTGCTCCCTCCTAGCTCATAGATTGGGTGTGCGTGCCTCGCGACGCCCTTCTCTCTGTTCTCAGAGCTTTCGATGTTTTTTGGCTATTTGATATCAGCTGTCGTCAACGGGCCCTATGCTGGCTAAAATCGCTTTGCATGCGACCACACCAGGTTTAGGGTAACATTATGTGCACATGAAACTTCACGTTACATACGTTTCTCTGACTCTGAGCATGGTCCTCGTCACTTGTTTTTACGACTTTCTTGAATCGCTGCCCTCGACTCTCCTTGATGCCTCCTACCGTTCTCGGTTCGTTCTCGTCTCACACTTTTGGCTCCCCCGCCCATGTCGATGCATTCTACCTTACGGACATCCATATTACATCATACAGCACAACCGAACAACATAATGTACGCATACTGCTCGTTCCACCTGTACTTATAGGACAGAGCCCGGAATCTTTAGACTCATCTTGCAATTACATATTCTCGGCGAGAACTTCACCCCATCGGCGCGTGGAACCCAGCAGGTTTGAACTTGGGGCCAGAACGCTTGGACGCTGGATTTCCCGACGGGCTCAGCCTCACTACAGAGCGTTCTCGAATGAATGCACCCACCTCTCGGTGCGCCCGCAGCACTGTTGCTAGTCCGTTGCGCCTGCGCATGCCCACTCCACTGCGGATTCGACCCGGGGACGTTCAGACTTGCGCTCCGATGACCGTGTCGTGCGGGCTGGGTGAGCAGGTTCTCGATGTCCGCGGTGTTGTCCGAGTGGTCGGAACGGGTCGTGCTCGCGCTGTTCCTGTACGACGTATCCACGGCTCCAAACGGCTGGCGCTGGCCGGTCGTCGCGCGTCCGCGTGCCTGGGTAGGTTGCGGGTGCCTCCAGGAGGCGGCGCCTGAGGCCTGGGGCACGCCGAGCATGGGCATGGTGCGATTGACGATGGGTGTGCGCTGGATCTACGAGGTCGAGAATGGGCAGGGCGTGGTAGAGATGGTAAGCACTCATAGTGTAGAGAGAGTTCTCACCCCAGCGGCTTCCATGTTCCCCACTACCGCCCCGACGTCGACCCGGCCGGGGACGCCGACGCCGTATGCTGCTCCTTGCCTCAATCGTGCCGAGTCCTCTTGGCGGGAGGGAATGTTGAGCATCTGGTTGGTGAGAGGGACGGGGCCGTCCTTGCTACCACTGCCTCCTCCGACCGGGCCTCCGAGAAGGGCTTTGCGCTTGAGCTTGTCGTACTGAGTCTGGACAAAGGTTCGGCATGTCATGAAGGAAGCGGGGTGCAGTACTGAGTGATGGTAACCTTGAGTTTATGGTACTCCTTTTCGCTCTCCTTGAGCGATTCTTGCAGACTGTTGGCTTTGCGGCGTTCCCCGTCTAGGTCACGTTCGACCTCTAAAGACAAAAAGTTCGCAGTGATTCTCATGAACGGTGGGTGACCACGCACCCTTGATTTTGTTGGTGAGAAGGGAGATCTCGCCGTTCGCTGTGGGGTTCTAGGCAACATGTGTGATACTTCCGACATCAACTTTACCTTCTCGGATCACATTATCGAGCCTCTTCTCCAACTGCGCGTTGTTCTCCGTGACGTTGCGATATAGCGCCTGCTGAAATGAGCTTTGACTCTTGTAAGCCGGTGCTCGAATCGATGGTGTGGAACACTCACTACTCTTGGTGCATCTGATATTGCCAGAATGACAATGCCCTGAGTTATATCAGCCAAGCGTTGAACAGCTCTACGGTCTGCCACCGTACCTGTTGCATATCTCCAGAATTGTTGTAGGATTGAGCCCTGACAGCACAGACTAATTCGCGCATGAGCCGTGTCCTGGAGGTGACTATATGCGCAGGCGTACGGTCTTGTAGTCGTTCGATGGATGCAGCGAAGAAACCTTCGACACCGCGGTCATGGGATCTGTTCGGCGACAGCTCAGAGAAAGAACACACCACTACGTCGTCACTGAGGAACGGCAGCCACCAAAGCTCAGTGCTCAGCATTACGCTCCACAGCTGATCGAGGTATCCTCACGGCTCTGTCAACGATGTCTCGCAAGCTGTGCTTTACGATCAGACGATCTTCTCAGCACAGAAGAAATGTCTGTCACTCACCGGGGCAAAGCCTTGATGCGTTGAAGAGCTCATTCGCGCATTCAACTGTGGTAGCCTGGGGTCAGAGCGCACGGCTAGTGAAGCAATCGACAAGGCTGACCGCAAAATATATGGGAGCCTGTCCGAATTGTGTTCTGGATCAGTGTTTCATCTTGCCAGGATAACAGCACAATGTATGGCCTACAAGTTGTCTAAGGCTGGTCAGCCTGCGGACGCTGAGATGTAGCTGCACGACTCACCACAACGGCCTTGTCCGAGAGCGCCTTGCGACAGGTTAGTCTGTTGCACCGTAGATTGTCCATCATGATGAGATGGTGAGATGAGGCAAGGGGGAAGGCGAGGGAGGGGAAATGGAGGGAGGAAGAGAAAGAGAGAGCAGGCAAAATCAAGGCATCACTCAGACTGGCAGCGCCGCTGTTCGGACGAAGGCGTCTCTTGAACGTGTGTCTATTACGATTAGTATCGAGGACGGGCGTGAAACAGTTCGTATGCGAAGCGTACAAAGCAAACAACATCAAGGTCATTAAATACTAGGCCGAGTCAAGGGACCACGTACTGAGGTTTACCAATACTGAAGGCTATCCGTATATCAACGGTCCATGCCCGTAATGTACGAAACAATGTCATGATGCACAGCAAATACACGAAACTTTGAGACAGTGAGCATTACATTTTCATGGCCTCCACGCCGGCGCGGGGTGCGGGTGATGACGCGAAGGCGTACTCATAACAGAAGATGTTCCACTCCGCGTGGACCTAGTCGGCGTCTCGGGACGATAGGACGCGTTCTCCATGTCCGCCCGTCGCATAAATTGTAGTGCGGTAAGAGGCGATCCTGAGGATGGTGGTGTTTTGATCGTCTTGGGACTTGTGCCGCTGGGAGTGACCAAGGCAAAGGAAGGCAAGAAGGGCATCTTCGGCTCCGGCGTCTTGGGAGGTGACATCGACGACCCTCGGTTATCGACGGCCTGCGCGAGAGTGGAGGAGCTTATCCACCTCTCTTCTCGTTGTCCAATGTGGGGAGGGGAGAGCTCCGGCAACAGCCTGAAGGAGTCAGCGAAGTGATCTCTGATGAACCTATGGATGAAAACGAATTCAGTCACGCTTTCGATTTGGTCGCCGTGTGGACAAACCTTGAGAGCTCTTGCCACCCACCCCCAACTCGCACCATCACCGTCTGAGAACGTAGTATACGACAGAAACAGAGCTTGGGATCGGCATCGCCAATCCAGTACTTGCCACTCTGATCCTTCCAGGTGTCCGCGACGAGCTCGATCTTGATATCCACAGGTAGTTTATTCATGACATCGCCGACAGCGACATCAAGCTTGTTCTTCGGATTCGCGACATATGGTTTCCGAGCCGGTTTCGCAGCGGGGGTGCGTGTAGGAGGAGACCGAGTGGAAGCGGATCCGAAAGACATCCGTGGCGCACGACCCCACGATGAATGCGACGATGGTGGTCGAGGTAAATTGAGGCTTGATCTGCTGTGGGGAGCGTCTGAGACCACAGGCGACCCTGCATGGGCATTGGACTGGGTCCGAGGGCGTGATGGTGGAACTATGGGGAGAGCTCGCTTCAGGGAGATGGGGCTTTGCAACGAGGATGCACTTGATGTGACGCTGGTTGTGCGCTGTCGGGACGAGTACGTTGATCCCCAGAGTGACACTCCAGACATTGGTCCCGAGACGGAGCGACTTGACGAGGCCGCCGTCGACGATGCGATGGACAAGCGACTGGAGCTGCGAGGAGTGCTTGTGCCAGCAGACGGCCCAGACGCCGTACGACGAGCATTGGGAACTGGAGATGGGGGAGTAAGGAACTTTCCCGGCGACGCAGAGAGCTTAGAGAAGCTGTTCTTCTTGTCAACGCCGTGTCGTGGACGTGGGACATCTAGACTGGCGCGTATCTTGTGCTTGATCTCCTTAGGAGGTTGCGAAAGTGACTGAGTATGTGAATGGGAAGACGACATAGGAGTTGAATGAATAGCGGAGTTGCGACTGCTTCGACCAGAGCTGATGACGCTGGCAGGACGCGACTTGTTCCCGTTGATGAGATCGAGAGCCATTGCCTCGAGCTCAGTCCACGTTTGAAGAATACGTTCGTGTTCCTCTGGTATCCGTGGATCATCCTTGAGTGCTCGAGCAAGGGTCTTCATACGAGACAAAAAATCGCGGGTAAAGGACAGCCGTGAAGACAATTGTTCCTCGGGGGCTTGCGAGACATTAGCAGTAAAAGACGTCGACAGGGAACCGATTGGAGGGGAAGGATAGCTATCAATATGTTCGAGCAAATCGCTCAGAGCGTCGTCGCAATCCTTGAGGAGTGCCGCGAAGTCCGCAAGATTGTTGATTCTCGCCAGCGACTCCTTTGAGAGGTTGATCTCTTCGCGCAACGACCGGAGCTCTGCATCCACAACCGGCTCGTCGGGTAATGAGGCAGGTAAAAAGGCAACCTCCTTGCGCAACACGGAGAACGCCTTGCCCATAGACTTGCATGTGCTTTCGCTTGGAAGCTCGGCGTTGGATCGCGAGCTAGGCCGAGCCATTTCGTTGATACCCATGGAGCGTAGACGCTTGCGGAAAGCGAAGATACGGGAACCGAGCTCGCTCATTTCAGGACTGAGACCAGTGGAGGGCTGTCGAACTCCGAAGACGTCTGCTGTGAGGTGAGTACTGCGCGCGAGAGGTATGATATTGTACTGGGCTTACCCTCGCCATCGATTACCACCGAGCTACCCTCGTCGACAGTCTCAAGAGGGCTCTCGATAATAGTTGGATCTGCAGATCGCAGGATTGCCTCACTCCTTCTCTCTTCTTCCTCCCTCGCGGCTCGTTCAATCGCCCCCTGACGCTCGCGTTGTTCCCGTTCCTCGGCCTCCTGACGCTTGCGTCGTTCCTTCCCCTGTAACTCTTGCTCTTGCTTCTCCCGTTCCAGTCTCTTGAGCTCGAGTATTTCGCGTTCCTCCACAAGGGCCTTCTCGCGAGTCACGCGAGTCCGTTCCGCTTCTTCTGCCTTCTCACGTGCTAACCGGGCCCGTTCTTCCGCCTCAGCGTTCTCGCGAGCAAGACGTTGCCGCTCCTCCACTTCTTTCTTCTCGAGTGCAAGCCGTTCTCGCCCCTCCGCCTCAGCCCGCTCGCGCGCCAGCCGCTCCCGTTCTTCGGCCTCCATTTGTTCGTTCTTGATCCGCTCCATCTTCAGCCTCTCTTTCTCCAATCGTTCTTGTTCCAGCCTCTCCTCCTCCTCTCGCGCCCGCCGTTCCGCCGCCTCCTGCTCGCGCCGAGCACGCTCTTCTGCTTCCTGCTGGAACCGCTTCGCTCTCTCCTCAGCCTCGGCCTGCTCCTGCCTTGCCCTCTCAGCCGCCTCCTCCGCCTCCCTCCGCCCTCGCTCCTCCGCCTCCCTCTTCATACGGGCGAAGCGCTCCTGTCGTTCCCGCTCTTCAGCTTCCGCCCGCTCCTTATCCCTGCGTCGCCGTTCTTCCAGCTCTGCAACCTCGCGCTTGACTCGCTCCCTCTCCAGCTGGGCGAGTCGCTCGGCTTCGGCCGCCGCCGCCGCCTCGCGGGTCTTGAGGGCTGCGGCTTCGGCTTCCAGACGCTCCTGCTCCTCTCGTAGACGCGTCTCCTCGGCCAGTCTGAGCAGCTCGGCCTTCTGGGCGTCGAGGAGCTGCTGCTTGAGAGTCGCAACGGTCTTCTTCCATGAAACAGCCTGAGTCTCAGCGTGTTCCACCGCTCTCTGGCGAGCGGAGACGACAGCTTGCATGCTAGCGTCGGAAGGGCTGGTCGTTGCTCGGAGTATCTGGAGAGAGGCGCGCACGGGAGAGAAGGCCTGTTCGATTATATCTTCATGAGCCTTGGCCGTCTCTTCGAGCGCGCTTGAGAGCTCGGTCAGACGTTGCGTGGAGAGCCTCTCCTCCGAAGTGTTCAGGGATGCGCCCACGGCGGAGACGGCATCGCCGGCGTCGTTGAGCGCGGTTGTGAGAGGACCCAGTGCAATGTCCACACTGTGAGCCTTCTTGGCGAGCTGGAACTGCTCTGCCTTCACCTCGAGGGTCTTGATGGCGCCGGATAGCATCATGCTGTACGTGTTGGAATCTGTACGCACACCCTTGTCGAGGGCAGCGGGGTCAAATGGTAAACTCGGCTGGGCGGCTTGTTGGATGACGCTCAGGTTGAGCCCACCACCAAGGGACGGCTGGCGCTTACGCGGGCTGCGAAGATCGTTGGCGATGAACTTGACCTCGTCGACGAAGGGAACGCGGCTAGGCAGCTGATCGAGAAAAGCCTGAACGTCCGCCCTAGTGCTTGAGAGGTCGCCCGCGAGTCCTTCTTCTGTCTGAGGGATGTCCGAGTCTGGGAGAGTGCCATCCGAGACACTCTGGATGGCTTTGTCGTAGCTAAGCTTGAGATCCTCGATGCGCATCTGGAACATATGAACCTCGTCCCGGACTGCTCCCATCATGGTCGCCTGCTTCTGGACTGCTTCCCAGAACCGAGCAGTCTCACTTGTCGAGGTCAAGCAACCTTCGAGGGCTGACGAGGAATGGATGAGGTAGTCCCGAAGGCTGGGCTGAAGCGAAGGCGATATCGAAGCCAGCGGCACGGAGACCTCTTCCTTGGCACGCCTCCGAAGCTGAGATATATGTTCAAGGACTTCGGGCGGAGAAGTGAAAACAGAGGGTAGCATGGATGTAGGACTCTCGGGTGTTGGCGGCGCCTCGTGACGGACTTGCTGCCTCCACATTTGACGGGACATGGCGTCCAAGATTTCGCTCTTGACACCCTCTGTCTCCTGGAAGAGCGCGCCCATCGACGACCAAATCTTCCGCACTTGCGCGAGTGTCGATATATGTACAGAAACAACGTTTTTCGCCTTGGCGGCCTGGGTTTGACTGGTCTCAAGGGCGTCGATCGTAGCCTGAGAGTCCACTTTGAACTGAGCATCAATGCCTGGGAAGCCAAGATGGAGAAGCGCCACCCGGGCGCGCGAGAGTAGAGGTGTAGTGTCCTTGTCGGCTTGCTCCAGCTCTTGCACGATGGAAGGGAAGAGGGAAAGGAATGTAGAGTGTCGACTGCTGTCTAGGCATGCCTCCGAAGAAATGTCTGGTGTTAAACCGTCCCCAGATGTCGTCTTCACGCCATTCTCCAAACGGTCGACGATGGACGCGTATTTGTCTACGAGGTCGGAGGCCGCGTTGCACAGTCCTTCCACCTGCTTGACCGCCTCCAAGGATGCCCGATACTCTTTTGCGCACAGTTCAACCTTCTTAACTTGCTGCTGAGCTGCGGATAGCTCGGAAGAAAGTTGCTGGATCACGGTGGAGGTGTGGGTAGCTTGGTCGGGGAAATGAGGGTCATCGGGTTTGGGGAAGAGCGGTGATGATATAGGGTTGCCTCGGAGTAGTAGCCGTTTGCTCAGAACGCCCGCTCGAGACATGAAGCTCGCGTCTTGGCGTGCCGTAGGATGCCCCAACTTCGCCACCTCGATCTCCTCGAGAAGGTTTTGCGCGTCGGACTTATCCTTGAGCGTCTCTACATAGAACTCATCGGCTCTTGGGACAAGTCAGCAACAACGTACGTGTGGCCGATAGCTTCATAACTCACTTCTTCCACTGCATCACAATCTGCATGGCGAATTTGCTCACCGGCTCCATGGCCGCCACACCATCGTTTTCCAACTTGTCCTGTTCGTCAAGCATCTCGTCCGGCACAGGCTTGCGACTAGTGTCAATGAGCTTGTCGATCGCCTTTCCCGTAGGGATGATCTTCGAGTGCCGGAGAGATGATATCCGGCTCGCGAAGAGCGCCGCTTCCCTCGAGAGTGCCTCCATCAGTTTGTACCGCGCCCCACGAGAGTACCCTGGTATTGACGCGCGAGATGTTTCGGATTGTATGGACACGGTTGACCCACGTCTCTTGAGCACATGCTCGCCAGGAGATGCTTCGCGGAGTTCTTCCACTTCTTCTAGTTGGTCGTACACCGCCGGAGACCAACGGGCGCGATCCTTCAAGAAGTCTTTGAGATCGTTGAGAATGTTGTGGTACTCATTCCACGCGGCCACGCGGCGCTCCTCCCAAGACAGCCTAATTCCAAGCAGGTCCAAGCTATCCGAGCGGTCGCGAAGTAGATGGAGCAGCTTATCGAGCGCATATATAGTCGTGAGCGTGATCTCAATAAGGTCTGTGTCCGCCGGGGACAGGTTCCTTTGAGCAGCGGCTGCGGGAAGGCTTGAAATTAATCGACACGGCTGACAAAGGCCGGCCAGAGGCTCACCTTTCGTGAACCTTTTCAGCTTCTTAAGCTCCCCAGAGTCGAAGATCTCGGTCTCCTTCTCGATCTTATCGTGTTCCACAAGCCACTGTCGCAGCTGCTCGCGTGTAGGAAGCCCCGGGACCTCGGTTGCGGACTCGCGTACGGCATGCATCCCCACAAACACCTCTATGGCAGGCATTTGTTCCAAAAGCTAGCGTGGTGTCCGCAAGTTAAAGGACGCACGAGAGCCGCATGGGAACCGCCACGTACCTTTGTCTTCTCCTCTATCCACGCCTTCCTCTCGCTGAATGCCTGCAGCTCAATGACCTCATGCCACTCCAGCGCTTCTTCATCCTCAGCCTTCTCGGGTGCCTGCTCCCGTTCGAGGAGAACTTGATCGGCCACAGCAAGGAGGTCCTGAACGTCGCTGGAGAGAGGCGGGCTGGTAGGCGGGCTGGTAGGCGGGGCGTCGGCAGGGCTTTCCACTGCCCCCGAGGGAGCGTCAGTCGACCCTTCAGACATCTGTTGGGGATGTGCGGGTATGGTCGTGAGGAGTGTAAAAGATCGGCAAGAGACGTAGGGAACGGTCAGAGCATGCTGCGGAGGGCGTGGCCGAGGAGAGTATGTATTGGGTTGAGAGGCAGGTGGGCGGGGTGTGCAACGCGGTTGCTGCATGCGCCTCACTCCCCAGTGGCATATTATGACAACCGGCGCTTACGCGGCGTCCAACCCTGGTCGTGATGTCGCTGGAAATGAAGTTTTGAACATTGAACACCTGTGCTTGCCAGCATAAATGCATCACCGGCACCATTGGGTCACGCTGAGTCCGGCAGTACCGATGATTCGACATGGTGTCCAGTAAGTAATGCACATGTACTGATGAGCGCTTGAGCGCCTACACAGAGGGAGTAGATTGGGACCAACTCAGATGGAAGTTAATACCTCGCCGATAGCTATATTCGCATCAAACATTGATCATGAAACTCACGACCTCATACGACACAGAAACGTGCAGATTGCGCCCAGACGTGCAGCACGGTGGAAGCGGCTTCTAATCAAGAGCGAGGTAGTAAACGTCTCGTGCGACGTCGGATGTGTCGTTAGTGATGTCAAGACTCAAAAGTACAGAGCGTGGCAAGTACAAGGTGCTACATAGTGCACACAAACCTAGTTAGCTAGAGTCGGAGTCAAGAAATTACTCGAGAGTGAAACGAGCATATGGAACGGAGGAAACAGCGTAGGCTAATAAAATAAGTCTCAAGCAGAAACACTGGATAATGAGAGCGAAACGATGATGTGGAAAGACATGGAGTGTCACAACAAAACGAAGGGATTATGTATGTACATGCGCGAGATATATCGTAGAGATGTGTTCCGTGCCGTGAAGAACGGGCCAGAAATCGAAGTAAACGAGACTCACAGTCCATCCGCCTGTGTCTAACAGCGAAACTTCACTCCGCATACAGTACATGCCGATCCGTACTGTCCAACCACCCACGTAGATTGGCGTCGTTGTCCAACGGAATGAACTCATTGCTGAGGCTGTCACGATACCGGAGAGCCAGGACATCCCCACCGAGACGCGCTTGGACTTTGTCTACGAGCTGTGCGTGGGTTACCCTCGGGTGAACCCTGATGGCCACCAGGTCGTCCGACACGCGGTCGAAGATCTTGATCTTTAGGAACGCAGCTGTGGGGTTCGTAGCGGATATAGGAGGATTGTAAGCCGCGTTGGAGGCCGATCTGGAACGGCCCGAGGCAGACGTCGCAGCAGTTTGCACTGAGCCGTTTTGTGAGGAGCGCATTGATACTGGTGATGGGTCGTGTGAAGAAGCGAGTGATGACCGCGACGCCGCAGTGTTGGCCTCGTAAGGATCAATTTCTAGCGGTGTGTGGGAGCGACTGGGGGCGGGCGAGTGTGTGCGGGAGTAGGACTGAGAGACCTGTGGGGAGTGTGAACGAATTGGTAGTCCGTCGGATGGGCGTCGCAGAGAGGCTACTGATTCCGCACGGCCATGGCCATTGCGAGAGTGTGTGCGAAGCTCCTGCCCGTGGGTTTGACTGTAGTAGGATTCTCGTGCAGGGACCTCATCTTCGTACCGGGAAGCGTCGCTGAGGCGATTGTCTGCATGCTGAGAAACCCGAAGTTGCGACATCCGACCAACAGGGTCGGCCTGTGTAGGCTCCGGCTGTTGATCCTGTTGCGGCAGCCCGATAGTCTCAATCTCGCTCTTCCGAGCCTCAACATTCACTTCCCCATCTCCGGGCTTGAGGGAAAAGAACAAACGGACGAGCTTGTTCTCCACAATATAGCGAGCGTAGCTCTTGAGTGCGGCGAGCTTGTGGAGGTATTCATCAAGCTCCTCCCTGCGGCTGATAGTGATCTCGTTGTCGACAACATCCACGGGACCTGGCATGTAAGGGAGAACACGGGTGGAGGTATCCGGACGCCCTGCTTCATACGGGAAAGCTTCAAGCAGTTCGACCTGGAAGTCATAGAAGTCGTTGTATGAGCGGAAGAGAACCAGCTCCTTCGCCAATGGGAGGGGGTGCGACTGAGAGGAGGGGTACGGTTGGTAGACAGCTTGCACCCGGAACCAATATTCATCTGCCTCGTAATGGTATGACTTGACTTCCGCGTGAAGAAGTATTCCATCCGGCAACAGCTTCGGAGATGACGGACGGGGCGGGTCTTCTGGCTGTTCCGGCTGTGAGGGGAGAGGTGTAGCACCTTGAACCTGGATCGTCGGTTCTGGATCTGCTGAGGATTGTCGGAATGTTGCCGAACTTGGCGGGGCTGACAGTGGAGATATGCTGGCAACCTCGTCGAGAACGCCGAGAGAGATGCTGTTTGCCTTATAGTTCAAGACCGCCTTTTTCCATTCTTCAACTCGAGGCAGCTCTCCACTGTCAATGAGCGCGTTGAGGTCGGTCACGGCCTTGCCCGTGGCAGGGTCTCGGATTTCGACGAAGGAAACAGGAATGAGGCCTGGGCGGCCAAGGCGACCGATGGGTTTGGCCACGAACCATTCTCGGTTTGACTGAGCTACAACGGTGATCGGGTCGCCCGACTTGGCGTCAAGTTCGTCTGCACGCTCTGCCGTGAAGTCATGGAGGACAATGGCGTAGTACGTTTTGAGCTTGGGTGATGAGGGTGATGGCTTGGGGTTGAAGCTAGACAGACGGTCGGAAGGACTACTGGGCTTGGGCGAGCGAGGACTATCGCGCAGGCCGAATGAGCAGGATTCGCCACGGAAACGGCGCGGAACCGAAGACTCACGTAGCAGTACCCTTGGCGAACTCTTCGAATAGGTGAGAGGGGACAAGCCCTCTCGCTCCGGTCATGGGGTTGTGCGCTTCGTACCAGAGGCCCCCATTATCATGCAGGACATGGAAGAAATCGCCCTTCTCGAAGGAGAGCTCCTGGGGAGCGGTGGATTTATACACGCCAATTGCCCTGATAACCTTCTTAGGAGGTTGGATGGCGGTGGAAGGCTTGGAAAGAGCGGGGAGGGGGGCAGGGGTAGAGATGTGGTGGTGGTCCTTGTGGCCATTCAATGACTTGCGGAGGGTCTTCATAGCGATAAAAGGAGAGTGGGAGGGGGTCGTGAAAAGGCGTGAGGCGAAGGAGAGGACGAGAAGGGAGCCCGTAGGGTGCATTATCTGGAACACGGACGGGAGCGGTCTTCGCATCCATACACGAACTTTCCCACGCATAGCGTCCAATTGTTGCCGACCGAATCTGGAGCATCACCCTCCCTGGACCCCGGCCAATCACTGCGCGCGTTCGCATCGGACCCTCATCTCTCGCTGCTGCTTCCGCCGTCGCCGTCGCCGCCGTCTCTCTTTCTCCCCGACACTCCAGACACTCTGCACCCAGGGACGAGCGCAATGGCCGCCGCCTGCGGTCGCGGACACATTCTGTCAACCCCCGCACTGACGTCAACCGCCCATCTCCATCACGCCCACCATTCCCGACACCAAGCCTGTGCTGATTACCACGCGCATGAACGACCTGAAGCGCTTGCCAGTGACTTTGGCCAAGGATGATCGTCCACCGTCTGTGATCCGAACTTTTGAGGTTGCCACGCCAATATTTGTGACTGGGTGCGACTGCGCTGCTTCGACCCCAGGAAACGGTGCACTCAACCTCAGCGACAGAAGCAGCATCTTCAACGGGCGAGTGAGTTTTCCACGATCTTCCAAATATGTCCGCGAAACCGTCGGTATCCCATGGTAACCCAGCTGTTACCCATCTGTTGGCAGTTATGTCCTGGACTCAGTGGAGCCGATCATGTAATTTTTGGCGAAATGATACCGGCAACGAGACCTGCAACCTGCTCACACCCTCAGAGTACAAAGATTCGCTCTGCCGGCTTTTGGACGAGTCCAACCAAGGCAATGGTGGCCGCCATGGCTATTTCGCGATGGTCTCCATGAGTGAGCATCGCCGACGAGGGTACAATTCTTTCCAGGGGTTTCTCCGTCTCTGTAACGTCTTAGAGCTGAGAGTAAGAGTCGTCAGTCGATTTATGGTCTCCATCCTCGCTCCCCACGCGTACCTTCCACCTCTCTCAGGCCTCGCTCATTATCTCACTCTGTCTTGCGCGAGACGCTTGTCAACTCAGCCTACTCGCTATGTCCCCGAGCAGGATGACCAAGGACAAGCCCTTCAAAAACACTGTCTTGCAAGCCTTGTGCGATCAGAGGCGACTGGCTCCTGGGTCCGGGAAGAAGAGGCCGACGAGCGCAACGGTCTACAAGCAGCTGCAGCAGGGGACTTAGGACAATTGCCGCGGGACTCGCGGGACTGACTGCTGATAACAATTCTGCGAGGAGCTAACCAACGCTATGTCACCTGGGTCAAAGATCCCAATGGCCACAAGACCACCAAAGCTTTCACCAGCCTAATCGCCACAGGGATCCCGGGCAAGGAGCACGGCTCGACGCGCAGCCAGACTTCGGCCATGCAGGGCTGGACAAACCTCACGGCGGGTTGGCTGAGGTGGGACAGGTGCGGTTCCATGGACCCCAAGGTGAAAACGTCGACGAGAAACGTAAGTCCTGGCTCCCTGCATCGGAGACCATCCGTGTTAAAGAGTTTTTTTGTAGTACATCCAGGGCGAGTTGCAGGATGAGCTGCAGCAGGAAGCGCGGACGGCGTTTCGCCCCCGTGCCTCACTTTATCCGTCTCGGCACTCAACTCTGGGAGAACGACTGGGCCACCCGTCCAGGCGGTCAGTTCGACCTCTGGGCCGAGCTTCAGCCCGATGTCCCCAACGTCCTTGCTTCGGCCCATGTGGGTGAGTATATCGAGTCGACAGCTCGTGCGGGATAGGGTCGGGAACTCCGCTATCGGTTATGTGTTTGGTTGCGAATCTAGTTCTGACCGAGTTTGAACAACCGACCTGCAGGACGTCAGCTCCAATATCTTATGGAACGAGTATGGCAACGCCGAGTTTGCTATGTGGGTCGTCAAGGACGCCAAAGGTAAGACCTCGATGTCTTGTAGACGGTGCGTCGTCTGATTCCAACGTGTCCCAACGACGCTAACGGCAACGGGAAAGACCTGAACACTCGCTGCACGAGAGTCTCGAGGGGCGACCGCTTTTCTGCAAACCCATCTCGCCATGTTTGTTGCCAAAGGCGCCTTTCTTAACTAACTACAAAACTATGGAGCAACTGCTCGCTCTCGAGCCGCCTGAGAAGAAAGAAATGTATCTACTGAGTTGGGAACCGGGGATGTACGACCTGCCAATCTATCAATGGAAGGACGGAAAGATCGAATCGGCCTCTACCAGTCGCTGCCGGCCAGGGAGATGCACGAGCTCGGGAACAGGCCCGACCTTGCCGTCCTCAACAAGCACCTCCTGGAGCTCTGGCTCTCTGGCAAGAGCTTAGATGAGAAGCATTTCGGTCAATAGCTCGCCGTGATGTAGGAACGTTAGCACGTGTGCGTCACGGCGTGCGAGTACTTCTGCGGCTTGCAGCTGAGAGTCTGGCAGGGACATGTAAGTACGAGGCCACCTGCGTGGCCCATTTTCGCTCACACGATGACGATACTGCGCAGTATCTTGACGCAGTGGGTATCGTGAAAGGCGTAGTGAAAGGCGAACTCGTACGCCTAACGGGCGCTGTGGCGGGGATCGCGGGCAACATGGTGGAGCTCACGGTGGGGAGTGCGGGGGATATTGCTGTGGGCGGTATGGGTTGCTCGCGGCGGGGACGCAGAGGAGATCACATGGGGCAGTACTTACAATCACGGACATCGCGGCGGGCGGCGCGGTGGGAATCGCAGGCGGCGTGGCGGGGACTGCAGGGAGCGTGAACGATATTATGGAAACTGTAGTGGGGAGTGTGGATGCTGCTGGTGAGAGAGCAGTGTGCATCGCAGATGTGGTCTGTACAGGAGAAGGTGAACATCGCGGGCGTCGGAGACATTGTAGTCGTAATCATGGGCATCATAGATGAAATCGTGGCTGAAGAGTTATTGTGCAGCATCGCAGATGCGGGTAGAGCGACTAACAAGGGATGGGGGACCGTCGTTATTGGAGATGGCAATTGGATGGCAATCGCGAATGGCAAACCCTGTGCTGGCGGGGATGACAGATCCTCGGACACCACAGATGAAGCGGCAGGTTGGAAACACAAAGGAAGGCTCAGAACATGGGGCATCGAATTTAGTTGTCGAGGAAGTAGGTGCAGTGAGCATAGATACAGCGGATACAGAGGCGATGTGAGTGGGATCGTCGACTGAAGGTGCCATACGCGGTGGTCGCGGCGCCTCGAGGCTCGCAATCGAGCCCGGAGGATTCCCACAACCTGGCTCGGAAAGGCGCTATATAAGTATGTATGCGCCTCAGACGATATTTCCTTGCCCCTCGGCTAAGTACTGAAGCTACATTCTTTCACTTTGTTCCCAGACCACTCCAGGCCGTTTTTACTGAGCATCATGGCCGACGTCTGTCCTCGTCTCCATGTACGCAACGTTTGCGCAAAGGCTGTTGACTTCATCGAATATGTACTTGTATCTCGTTCATCTCAGCTGCTTTGTTTTGAAAGTAACTTTTGAGTGGATTGTATTTGCTTGAGCGTGTAAGGAACGAGTTTGAGCCTGATCTCGGTTGGGCAAGGGCTTCTTCGTCTGTCGCAAGACAGGTTTGTCCGCATCTGCCAAACAATTGACGTTCACGGCAGCCATATGGGCACGAGCGAGGGAAAGAAACGCGCGTTCACCAAGTGGCAAGCGTTCACTATAGGAACTAGTATCACGTGATGGCCCCAAATTGGGGTCCTAATGGGTTGCATCGTCCCTTCCGTCCAGCGCCTTAAACTGTCGTCTGTACTCCTCTCCTGTCCATCCCTACCATTCCACACGAGCGATATGGCAGCAAGAAAGCTGCAAAGTATGTGTTCCATACTCTCCATGTGCTATACGAGCTTTTGAGCCGTATATCATCCAGGCGAAATCGACCGGACCTTGAAGAAGGTATCCGAGGGCGTCGAGCTCTTCGAGAGCATATACGAGAAGATGCAGGCGTCAACAAACCAGACACAGAAGGAGAAGCTGGAGACCGACTTGAAGACACAAATTAAGAAGCTTCAGCGGTTGCGGGACCAAATCAAGACATGGGTCGCAAGTAATGACATCAAGGACAAGTCTGCATTAATCGAGAACCGCAAGCTGATAGAGACGGTGAGTCCATTCAGTTACACGAAGGTGCACAAGACGAGGGGAGCGTCGTTGTGTCGTTCTTCGCGCGCAGGCATCGGGAAGCCGTTGCATTCTCCCTCGAACTCTCCCAAGTCGCTCGAGCTTGCTAATATGGTTCATGTCTTCCTCGGACCTTCCTGTTCTTGCGTCCACGCGAAAATAGCAAATGGAGAAGTTCAAGGCCTGCGAGAAGGAGATGAAGACCAAAGCCTTCTCGAAGGAGGGTCTCACTCAATCCGCTAAGCTCGACCCGAAACAACAAGAGAAGGTCGACACGATGTCGTGGGTGCAGAACATGATGGACGAGCTCATGGTCCAAGTGGAATCTGCAGAAGCGGAGATTGAGAACCTACAAGGCGGGGGTAAGAAGAAGAAGTCTGGGGGTTCAACGACGGAGCGGTTAGAGACGTTGGAAGGGCTCAATGAGCGACGAAAGTGGCACATCAGTCGGCTCGAGATCATCCTTCGACTGCTGGACAACGGTTCTCTGGCAACAGAGAGGGTCGTTGAACTTCAAGAAGACGTGAAGTACTTTGTCGAGAGCAATATGGTATGCATCTGTGATCTATACTCGCGGTTAGTACTAATACTAGACGAAGGAGGAAGACTTCGAGGAAGACTCGGGTGTTTACGACGAACTCAACCTTGATGAGGAGGAAGAGAAGTTCCGAATGCCCATCGACGAGAGCGAGAGCGAGGAGTCGGAAGAGGCGAGCGAAGGTATGTCGTACGTTTCTCTTTTGCGCTTCCCCTTCATTATCCACCAGATCTTCCGCTACGAACACCATCAAAGAAGCATGACGAGGAGAGCGTTGCAAGCAGTAACAAACGCGAAAGCCCTGTGCTGAAGAAGGCGACAGCGTCATTACAACAGAGGAGTAAGTTCCTGCCAGACAATTTCCCCGCCATCAGTGCTTATTGCTCCATAGAAACGTCAATAGCAGCAGAAATTACACCAAAACCACCACCTCATGCTAATTTCGCCCAGCAGTCAGTAGCAAGTATGGTCAAAGCCCCTGCACCACCGCGAAACGCGTCAGGGTATGCGAAAGTAGCAGCGGCGGCTGTGGCTCCTGCTGCGTCATCACAGACACAATCGTCGCAATCCGCAGCTCAGGCTACAGTCGTTCCACCTACACCATCTGCTTCGTCGACAACTGCGTCCAGTTCAATACCTCCAGACCAACGCTCTGCAATCGCCTCTTCACCGAGTCTGACGCATCCATCTGTCACGAGTCCGATGCTCTCATCTGCAGCGTCCGTGTCCCATCAGCCCGACGATTCATTGTACTCCGCTCATGGCTCGTCGCCCTCGCTCCTTGACGCGGTTCCCAGTTCGATCGATGGCCCCGTTACAACATCATCTCCTCAGCGTGCGGTGGCGCGGAAAGGTGGGTACCGCGGAAGGGGAATACCATATGGTGACTCTGGTCTGATTGTGACCATCATTTTAGCGTCGCTTTCCTCTCCCACATCACTGCAACCCCCAGGCATTCCAGTAAATTCTCACTTCTACCCAGCGTGGAATTTGTCCCTCACTGTTTTTGCCTTTTCCAGCCACCATCGCAACAGGAGTCTGCTTCTGCTTCACACACGAACGGGGTAGTATCCACGGCTTCCGCAGTCACGGCACGGGAACTCCCTACACCCTCTCCGCTCCCCACGCCTGCACACGCATTCCCTGGATCAAGTTCCGCTGCACCAGGTGTGTCGACCGGCGCATCACCTCTGCCACAATCCGTTCAGCAACAACCGCAACCGCCGCAATTCCCACCTGGTGTGTCTTTGAGCAGTACGCAAGCCACGAAGCTCGCACCTGGGGCGAATGCGACTGCTCGTCCACCATCGGTGGCGCCTTCACAACTGCCTACACAGATCCAGCCGCAGCGGGCGAATGCGTTCCCCGGCTCGTTGTCGGACCTGGTGATGTCATTCGAGAATGTGAAGCAGAAGGGTGCGTGTTTGATGCCTTCTGACTCGAGGCTCCTCTTTCACGGTGGCGTGGCATGTGCGCTAATCATCTTTGTCCTCCACGCATAGCGCCACATCGGATGTCGAACCTCGACCAGGTACACAAGCTCTTGCAAGGTAGCTACTCAAGCATGCCGCAGCCGCAAGACACCGAAAAGTGCGTGCAGCGTTCTGGCGTTGCCTTTAGCCTGCACATACTGATAATCAACGACCGCCTCTACCACAGGCCCAAGTACTATGTACCTCGCAACCCCGTACAGACGCCATCGTACTACCCGCAGTCGCCACACCCACTGCTCAACACCCCCGGCATTTTCTCGCAGCTCGACGTCGAGACGCTCTTTTACGTGTTCTACTACCACCCGGGCACGTACCAGCAGTGAGTTTCACACCCACGGCACGCTTTGTCACCCCCTTCCTTCACGCGTGTTCACCGCATGTCACCTTGCTGGTCTAGATATCTTGCTGCGAAAGAGCTTAAGCGCCAGTCGTGGCGTTTCCATGTCAAGTACCTCACGTGGTTCCAGCGACACTCAGAGCCGCAGGCGATCACTGAGGAGTACGAGCAGGGAGTGTACGTCTACTTCGACTGGGAAGGCTCATGGTGCCAGCGCAAGAAGAGCGATTTCCGCTTCGAGTACCGCTATCTCTCCGAGGACTAAGCGTGCTACGTTGCGCCCGTCCAACAACACTTCGGTCCGAGTCGATGCTAGGGTCTGGGACCACCTGCGAATGCTTTGCCCTGCTCGCTGTTATTTTTCATTTTCCCCCAGCCTTGAACCCCCATCCCCATCCCCACCCTTTAGTGCCTCTATCTCGGTGGAGAACTCGTGTGCCTTCGTGGCTGCCCAGCTCCCGATGAACGCTCGCTCTTGTGTCCAGAATCTTCCTGCCTCGTTACTCTATTACCCACTTTCCTTGTCTATCACATACTGTCTCTGTAGCCACCCGGGCTCTCAGCCCGCCTCTGTATATGAGCTGCTAGCACTCGATGTACTGCTGTTACGGACACAAGTAATCACTTGAACACCAGTATATCCTTGCAGTGTATGTCACGGTCGGCCACGCGTTCGGAAGAGAGTAGGCAGCAACAGTGCATGATTAGTGTAGGATGTACGATGAAAACATATACCCTTATGGTAGGTACTCTAGACAGCAAAGGTCGCAGGAGGACACGACCCTTACTCGAGCGTGACGGTCGCGCCCAGGTCCATGAACGTCTTTTTAAGCTTCTCCGCGTCCTCTTTCGACACGTTCTCCTTGAGCGTTTGCGGTAGTGACTCAACGAACTTCTTAGCCTAGGAAACGCATGATTGAGCCAGGAGCGGACGGCGGTGACATAGCTGGCAGCACACCAGCAAAGACGCGTCACATACCTCAATGAGCGTAAGGTTGGGAACCATAGCCTTGACCTCGCGAATAACCTTAGCCTTCGCAGCGGCGTCAAACGCCTCAAGCTTGACGTTGAAGGACGTCTTCTCCTTGGGCTTCTCCTGCACGTCGACGCATGGGTTTGACATTCGCAATATGGAGATAAGTAGAGAGCGTGACGCACCACCTCGACCTCCTCAGCGGGCGCTGCTGCGGGCGCGGCAGCCGCCGCCGCCGGCATGGCAATCTCCTGGATGTTGAGCCGTGACTGGGGACGCGAACGAGCGTACGTGATGTTCCGCGCTGAACAGGGGGAGTCACAAGGGGACGCACCTTGAGCAACGAGACGAGGTCCGCGGCCTGGAGGAGCGTGAGGCCGGAGATGTCGTCCACGATTTTGTTGAGCTTCGGGTCCGCCGGCGGAGGGGGCGTCGACGTGGACGCGGCGGCCTCCGTCGCGAGGCATCGTGAGGGACCCGCCAACGTGTGCGACCTGTGTGCGGGGACGAAAAGGCGCAAGTGAGCACGCGTAGAAACACAGGTGTTGGCATGGGCTGACCGTGTCGCGCGACATGAGCGAGAGATGGAGCGGAGAGCGGAAGAGTACCGAGTCTACGCAAGCGTCAGAAGAGAGCCATGCGCGCGTAACCTTCCACACTGACCGCCATGGGAGAAAGACCGAGGGAGGGAGAAGCGGGGAAGGGCGTTGACGAACACAGGAGAGTGAGCGAGAGCTGCCACCAGTGCCAGCGCTGGAAAAGTCCGGGAGCACGTGCCACGTGTGGGCTCGCTCGATCACATAGGCGCGTCGGCCCGTCCGAAACGCCCAGGGGCTAGTAATACTACCCCTGCTTGAAGACGAACACCTTCCCCTCCCAAGCAGTGAGCATCCCTAGGCCCAAACCATACTATCTTTCATCATTTGTAGAGAGTCGCTGGCGCGCTAAAGTCCCAGCGACCCGTCGTACGTGGTTCATAATTCGCGATTTTACATGGTGCTTATGCTCGTTCTTCAAGCTTCCGGTTGCTGAGCCGCAAAGTATTGAATGGAGTTGGTCAGCGTCCGCATTCCACGGCTGTATGCGCGACCCTGCCATATGCTCCCACCGTTGGCCCTTAGATCCTTAATCGTCTCCTCGAACACCCCTGCATACTAGTGAGGCTACGAGTCCAGCCCAGTGCGCAAGAATCGAAACCTGTTGAAGGGCCCTGGCGCATACCTATCGAGGGGCAGGTGTATGGGCGGACCGCCCGCTGTCAATACAGGTCATCAGCTAGAAAACACATTTCCTCTGCAGATGTGTTCCATTGAGGGATGCGCGTGGCTTCTCCGGTCTCTGCAGTTCGCCGCGTGCGCGTTGGAATGGCCCTGCCCCGAGGAACATTCTCCCAAGCTACTAACGGAGTCACCCAAGTTCTTTTTCACCTCTTCCGATGGCAAAGCTCGCCGCGGGCCGTCGTTCTGTGAGTAGAAGCAAGCTCTCGTGCATTTCCTTACCCGCTCACGCACACCATACTGATCAACGTCACCGCGCTCAGTTCTTCCGCGATTGTACTGTCGAGACCTCGGGCCCGTCTAGAAGACAATCGTGCGCAATGTCCAGGCAGGTTGGTCTGTTACCAAATCTAGTCGTTAACTGGAACATTCCAAGCTGCTCGTAGCTCGCCATGACAGCCTCTCGAAACGGTCGGCGGAACGCTCCTCCGCTTCTCCTTGCAAAGGGCCCCAGCACGCGGCAATCAAGCCAGAAATGCGTTTGCCACAAGCCTAGCGAAAGGCATGCATTGCCGACCTTTGCTCGTTTCCACCCTTCGGCCACTCTGGGTACAGCCCTCATTCGTCCAGCACACTCCCTTCTTGACGCTCGTTGTGCAGGGACCCGATGTCGCATTTCTCCCGGCGGAGCTCAACGCAGCAGTCTATTTCCCGCGTGACAGCATACTCCCCCCCCAACGCATAGCACGCGGCTTTCCTCAGGCAGCTTCGGTGGCTCGTGTGTCCTCTTGTGTGGCACCTGGCTCATTTGTACTTATAGCGCGGCCGAGGAAGCATCCTCCTCGGTACTCCACCCTCCACCCTCACATCCCTCGCTCTGCGTAGACTCGCTATGTCCGATCTTGATGCGACGTTAGTACCCAGTCATTGGTCTCTCGGTTTTCCTGAATTTGTTCCCATGTCAGCTTGGGGGCACTCTTCCTCGGAGTTTTCGTCTCAACCATGTGCGTATGGTCCTAAACAACACGTCAACGCCGCATTATTGACCAACGGTGTTGTTTAGCCTATGGGGCAGTGAGTCGAGCGTTGCCTATCGAGTGGATGTTCGAACTGACGTACAACAGTTTCTTGTTCGCAGTTGTATTACTACTATAACGGGTATCCCAACGACAGAGCTTACACCAAAGTAATGGTATGTTGCCAATGTCCCTCAGTATCCCTATTTCACGCTGACAGGAGCTCAGGTATTGGCGGTTTGGGCATCAGATACCGCCCACCAGGTAATGCTTCACATGTGAAACGTATCGGGGTATTAACCAGACCTGGGGCCTCCATTCTACGCAGGCTCTCGTTACCCATACTCGTAAGCCTTCCCTCCTTGACCGTTTTGTAACCCTCAACAATGTTCGTCCGTTAGTCTACACATATCTGATCACCGAATACGGGAATCCTACGGCTCTGTCATATATCACCAAGTGCGCCTTTTCTCACCACTCACGCCAGTTTTCGAAGCCAACGATTGTGACTAGAACTATTGTCGTTGAAGTTTTGTTCAATGTACGTTGTCAGAGTCTGCGCTCAAGCGAGATGCTCACAACGCTGTTCGCAGGGCATAACGGGCTTTTTGGTGCAGACGTGGGTGTTCGAATCTAGCATGATCTCTCAAGGCGGAAGACGGTTAATTTTTGGTCTAGGTTCTTTGTCGTGCGCGTGTGGAAGCTGAGCGACAAGAATAATTGTTTCGCTGCTCCCTTGGTGAGTTTATCATTGTTGATTCAATGTCAACGACCTCATGACGGTACCATCAGGGACTACTTGTGCTCGCAGAACTTGGTGCGCACGCGCGAGCTTAATGCGAGAAATATCTCTCATTAATAGATCTTCCAGTGTTTTCGATTGGTTACTTCTCCGAAGCGTTCGTTTTCCCTCGAGCTCTTCGTCATCCCATGCTTGACGTACTGGTTCATCAGGCTTTCATTGAGCACATACACGGAGCTGCCCCGAGTTCGGGTTGGTGCTGTTTTATTGACAGATATCAATATTGCCCACTTGCTCATGTCGGCTTGTTTTACCAGGCGCTCTCCATTTCCATGAATGTCTTCGCCGCGGCCGCAGATGTCTCCATTGCCGGGAGCCTCTGCTTCATGCTCAATCGTTCTCGTTCGGAATTCGTCAAGTCTAACACGCTCATCAACAAGCTGGTGCGCATGTCTCCATGAGTCGGCGTTTACAGTACATTTATGTTACTTTCAAGATCCTGTTTGCCGTCAATACTGGCTTGCTGACGAGGTACGTTCCGACTGTCGTCTTCGGTCTTTATGCTGAATATCGCACCCAGCGTGTGCGCGTGCATATCTCTGATCACGTACTTTACTCTGCCTTTGAGTTTTGTATACATTTGCTTCTATTTCCTCATGGGTCGTTGTGAGTCCCCTCTCCGACCCTTTCCTCGTGCTTTCTCCTCGTGCTTTCTAAGGCCCCATATCTGCTTCCAGTGTACGCGAATTCGCTACTAGCGACGCTAAACGCGCGCAACCGGCTTCGCAGTCATGCTGCGACCGACGGTTCGCTCTCCCTCCCTGATATGCAACCGTCCGCCAACCTGGCGCGTATCTCCGTAAGTCATCTGGCTTTGCTGGGCAGGGAACCCAATATCTCAAGGGCATATCCCTACAGCGCCATGGCGAAGGAATTGCCATCCGAATCGAGACCACCAATGAGAGTGACATCGCCCAGGATGCGGACACCAGCGTCGGTGGCCTCTTCTCGTTGTTCGAGCGTTCTCTGATCCTGACACTTGCCTAGTTCGACGGTGCTAGCCAGAAAGGGACCGCCGAGGTCTGACATGTGAGATGTAGGAAGGGCATTTGGTTGGTTAGTGGGCACAAGCCGCCGGCAGGTGATAGTTAGTTTCAGACGCGAACGAAGCAGAGGTCCTGTTCATGTTGTGTTGTACATATAGTGATACAGATGTGTTATGAATCCGAGTCCTGAGGGCAAAGAGTAGGTGTGATAGATCAGAGGGGGACCTTACTCGCTGTCGGATTCGTCGTCGATATCCATGCTGGACGCACTGCTGTCACTGTCGCTGTCGTTACCGTTCGCCTGTTGGGGTTGAGCGGCAGCAGTCTTTCGCTTAGGACCACGAGCAACAAGAGCGTCGTCCAGGGCTGCAAATCAAGAGTGAGACATCGGCTCGTCTTGAAGGAGCCCAATGATCAAACTGCGTACGTTGTCCAGCCGCTATACGGTCGTCCTGTAGTATCTTCCTTATAGCTTCTTTCATCCCGGCGGCGAATGCTGGGTCCGATAGCTTTGTGACCTGTGCAACGGCACGTTCCACCACCGGAAATCTACACGCACCGATGTTAAGCTTCGCTTTTCTCGCACTGTACGGGAGGAACCCACCGCTCGAGTTCCTGCATGATCTCCCGCGAGACACCCGCTTCGGGCATATATTGCAGCTTTGGATCAGTTCCTAGCTTTTGCTTTGCAATATCGTCCACCCGTGCGTGCAGGGCCGCTTTCCCCTCCTGCCGAGAATGCAAGATGAGAAGAGAGTAACGCACCGGTACAACTGGTATAAAACCCACACTGTCCATGAATTCCTGCAATAGCAGTTTTCTCAGACGGTCAAACTCTCCGGACTTCTTGAACCTGGTATGGACGGTAGACATTGAAACAATGAGTGGCCAGTAGTCTTCCGCTCAGCGTGAAGTGAGCCGTACTCCTCGACCAGTTGGTTTGGGTGGTTGATGGACATCGAGCCAGAAGAAAGCGCAGTCGTTTGGAGACGAGATTGGCAACGTTTCGGTCAGACGGGAGCACAGGGAGCCGGTGGTGGGAGGATGAGAGAGGGACGTCCCACGCCTCACCGCTCTCGGTCGCGGTCACGACACTTCCGGTGCCCACTCGTCCCAGCACCGCGCCCGCTCTCTCATCCACGTCGGCCCCGTTCACATTGCCCACGTACACACGGCGCTGACAGGCCAGGTCCAGACCGACTTTAAGTTTCGGTCGCGCTGCGGATTCCTCCTTGACTTCACCCCATCTCCTAGCGACGCGCATCCCGCTCAACATGACCTTCCCCGCGATGAAAAACGATCTCATCCTGCGCGCGGCCCGAGGTGAGGGCAAGCACGACTCACCTTGACCCGTTGTCTCATGACGGTTCACAGGCGAGGAGACCGAGCGCGCCCCAGTGTGGGTCATGCGGCAGGCAGGCAGATATCTTCCAGGCGAGTCCCAGGTCCGCGCATGCGCACATCCCCTACACCGCGCTGACCCGTCCCGCCGCTTCGCAGAGTTCCTCGCGGTGCGCGCGAAGCATGGCTTCTTCGAGATCTGCCGCACGCCCGACCTCGCGATGGAGGTCACCCTCCAGCCCATCCGACGGTACTCGGGCCTCGTCGACGCCGCGATCATCTTCTCCGACATCCTCGTCGTCCCGCAGGCGATGGGCATGGAGGTCCAGATGAACCCGGGCCCGCACTTCCCCGACCCGCTCGTGACACCCGCAGATGTCGAGAAGCTGACGAAGAACGTCGATGTCGACAAGGAGCTCGGGTACGTCTACGCCGCGATCACCCGGACGCGCACCGCGCTCGCGGGCGAGGTCCCGCTCATTGGCTTCTGCGGCGCACCCTGGACGCTGTTCTCGTACATGATCGAGGGCGGTGGCTCGAAGACGTTCCAGAAGTGCAAGTCGTGGCTCTTTAAGCACCCCATCGAGTCCAAGGCGCTCCTCAACCGCATCGCGGACATCTGCATCGACTTCCTCGTTGGCCAGATCAAGGCTGGCGCGCAGGTGCGTGGCCTCGTCGCGCCGCGCGCATCTGGGCGCTGACGTCGCGCGTGCAGCTCGTGCAGGTCTTCGACTCGTGGGCGGGCGAACTCACCCCGCACCACTTCGCCGAGTTCTCGCTGCCGTCGTTGCAGCGGATCGCGACGGGCGTGCGCTCGAAGCTCGCCGCACAGGGGATCCCCGCCGTCCCGATGACGCTCTTTGCCAAGGGCGCGAACACGTCGCTCGCCGCGATCGCGCGGACCGCCGGCTACGACGTCGTTGGTATCGACTGGTGCGTCGACCCCGCAGACGCTCGCGCGGCGGTCGGCGACAAGGTCGCACTGCAGGGTAACCTCGACCCAAACGTGCTCTACGGCGGCCGCGAGGCGATCGAGCGCGAGGTCAAGCGGATGTGCGAGAAGTTCAGGGACGGAAAGGCGCCAAAGGCGTGGATCGCGAACTTGGGCCACGGGATTACGCCGGGTGTGGATCCCGAAGATTTGCGGTGCTTCTTCGAGTGCATGCAAAAGTATTCTAAGGCTTGATGAGGGTGCGCGGGTGGACGAGAACTGTAGAATTAATGTTGTACTTCTAGTGTCATAACTAGAGACGATTGTTGCCACCGCAAAAGCCTGCCTCGGCAACTTGCGCATGCTGTTATAAGCGTTGCAAACTGGGCCGCTCGGTCGAGACGGTGCGTCGTAAGTCATCGTCATAAGCCCCACGTCGTAGGTAGAGATAACAGGATATCGGGATGGAGAACATAACGATAGCTGTCCGAGGCTGTCCAAAGCAATACATGAATGACATAGCGTACACGGACTACGGACTCCTGCCCAACACGAGCGTACATTACTCTTAGCTTGTCGAATGCCCGGCACGCGCCATTATGGAACCATTCCAGGCGGTTGATGAACTCGGCTCCTCCGCTTCCAACGTCTGAAAGGTGTTCAGAGAGGTGGTGACAAAGGCAAAGGGGACAGGCTTACCTCCAAAAGCATCCCCACGACGCCATCCACCTCCTCTGGGGGGATGCCTCCACACCCTGCGCTGATGAGTCGCCGATACTCGGCCATCCTCCCACCAGTGCCCGTCTCTGCCTGGAACTTCACCAAGTTCTCGAACTTGTCCTTCCGCCGCGCCCGGTGTCCCGCGAGCTCTTCCCTAAGCTTCTCGCACTCCCGCCGCAGCTCCTCTGGATCCGAGGGGACGTCCGAGTGGATCGCCAGGAGGTCAGAAACGGGCTCGCCCGTGGCGGAGACGAGCTGGCCTCCCGATGCGTCTCGGATCGTGCGTTCTCGATCCTCCTCGTCCTTGACCCACTTCTCCCACCCGAGCCGGAAGCGCTTCCCCATCTTCCTGCGGAGCTCGTCTTCCAACTGCGTTACGGCCTGTTGGCTCCCCGGCAGGCCTTGAGCCTGCGCCTTGAGATGGCCGACTGTCCGCTGCGACTCGAGGATCTCGGACTGGATGTTGTTCAGGAGCGCGCTAGCCTGGGTGAGATCGCGGTCCTTCTCTTTGAGCTCCTGGTCGAATGCGGAGGCAAGGCTGTCGAGCATGATCGTGATGTCACCCACGCAGCGCGTCGCGGTCTTCTGGCCCGTAACGGAGTAGTGGATGGAGGGGCGGTCGCCTTGGGTGAGAAGGGTGTACGTGGAAGGGGGGTAGGCGAGAGAGCCGTCGGCGCTGCGGGATGACAGCTGACGTGGGGGGAGAACGGGCGAGGATCGGAATCGTTCGTCCTCCAGGATATAGTCCTCGGTCGTCTTTCCGTCACGATTCGCAATCTTGGGGTCGGCGCCATGGTCCAGCAGCAACTTGACCAGTCGTTTACTTCGACATCGTGCGGCCATGGTGAGAGCGGTCTCCCCATCTTCATCTTGAAAGTTGATGATGTCTGCAAGTTCTCGAGGGTAGTCCGCTAATCGCTGCAGAACGGTCTCCATGTAGTAACGAGCGGCGTGAGTCTTGCTCTTCGACATGGCGACGTCGACGATGTGGTGGAATACGGTGCGATTACTGTTGTCGATGTTGAGCGTGGACCTATGGAGCAATTCGTATAGCTCGGGGAATTTGCGGACGTCGTAGTTGTTCGCGAACATGACACTACGCATGAGGGCGGTCTGGCCGGCCTTGTTGACCTTGTAGATATCGGCGTTGGCAGACAGCAATAGCTTCACCACGCGTATGCGACCCATGGCGCTGGCCCAGTGTAGTGCCGTATGACCGTCGTCGTCGATGGCCATATTCGGGTCGAAGTCAGGAGGAGGATTGATGAGGATTTCGGGTATCTGGTTGGAATCGGATATGAAGTATTCAAGAATCTGGTCTCCATAGGCGGCGTGGTCAACTCCATTTGCACCGAAATGGTCGCCATCAGAGCCCTCTTCTTCGTCTACGTGTCGATGTTTCCGTTTGCGGGAAGTGGGCGCCGGGGAAGGTGACCGTTCGTCATCATCTATGGCATTCGAGGCAGAGGCTGAAGGTCCCGGGCTACTTCGAATGGGCGATGGTGTGCGAGAACTTGAAGACGCTTCGGAAGGAGAAGGTGTCATTGTGCCATCTTCAGACCCGCGCACAGAAAGGGTCTCAACATCAGAAGCAGGGGCATCCTGTCCGGCACGTTTTGAGGACCGGGTGTTGATGGCTGAGTCGCCCGTAGGCTCACCACCACGGCGAATGTTAGCCTTGGAGGACTGCGCGGAGACGAGGTGTTTCGGTGCGAGAGGGGGACTCTTCGCTTCTGGCTGGAAATCGATGATGGGACGGAGAACTGGTTCGCACCCATACTGGCGAGAAAGCGCAAGACCTTTGTCCAGGGGTATCCAGGTGCCTGTGTAAAGACATGCATATGAGCAAGACTCTTAGATGGCAATATTTTCGAGAGGCGGGAAGAGAGATAGATTATGATATGCTAGGTCTCGTGAGCGCCATAGTTTCCTCGGTATCGAGGGACATGAACAAACCACCAGCGCGGTAAGTATCATCCTGGAACACCACAACACTGCCTCACAAACTTCCCTGGCCTAGGCAATATAGTAGCGATGCCGCTCCTGCGCGTTGTGCAAACACAAGATCCTGCTTACCTTGGTACTTCCCATAACCTCCTTGTACCTTCTCGTGTTCCCCTTTCTGTACTTCTCTTTCCAGTATACGTGTTCGTTGTGGCTTGTCGAAGCCGGCGACCTTGAGAATCTGGGTTGCATTGAGCCAAGAGTCTGCACGCCTGCGCATGACGGCAACTCCTTTGCACATCCTAGAGCATCTTTCAGATGGGTAACACGCGCAATAAGCGCGTAAAAGCCTACATTTCGTAGACAGGGATCCCACTATAGGTGGCCTGTGTCCAGGGCGATACGAAGAGCCAGTCAGTGCCTGAAAGCCACTGTGTGAAGGGTACGCATACCTTGAATATTTGGTTGTCCGGCATGGTTACTCCTGAGAAGCAGAGATTGTGTGAACGAGGAAAAGAAGAGGGTGCGTCGCTTGCGCAGACGCACTGCGGACAGGAAAGAGGGAGGTGGCGAGAGGGCTCAGGCGCGACCAGAGCAGACGCGCCCGCGTCGTCGACGCGTAGGCGCTCATCGTTAATGTTCTCTCACGCGCACGCGTCGCAGACGCCCAATAGACGCCAATAGCACACCGATTCTCCCCGCAGATGAGAAGCCCTTCCCAATCTTGATCAGAGACTTGAGATTCTTTGTGGCAGTCTCGTTGGGGGTTGAACCGCGCACGAGCCGTCGGTAGATTGTCGCACGCATTGAGGGCTAGGCTGGCACTTCACGCGCGGACTCCCAATTGAACAGGCGGTGTCCTCATGGCGGTCACATGATCGGGTCCGCTGCCAGTCGAACTCAACAGCGAGCGCGCGCCCTTCTTCCTCCCGACAGTCTCCTCCGCCTCCCGACCCCCGCCAGGCTCGCGTCTCATCGCGTTCTACCCCCACAGGCACCATGCCACTACCCTGCGAGCCACTCTGTTACTTTGGGGGAAGGTCTGTACTCGTCTCCCGCGTCTCGACGCGATCGGTGGTCAGACTGACAATCACCGAATGCAGACTGTTCTTCACCTCCTTCCCCCACCCAGCACCAAGACCAGATGCTCTCAACAAGCTTGCCCGAGATCCATCTAACGCCCCGCCATACGTAGTACCCCCCGTGGCTGCATGGCCGCAACCCCCGATGACGACGCGAAATACTGGTACATCACGCTCGATGATCAGCTCCCATACCTGTCTTTCTTTCAAGACTGGGGACCGTTGAACTTGGCGATGGTATACAAGTCGTGTATCTTGATCCACGAGCTGCTCCAAGTACGTCATGTTCATTCTTACCTTGCTGCGTCCCCTCACACGATACCCTCCATCTCAGGATCCTGCCATCACCTCCCACTACATCGTTCTCTACTCCTCTTCTGATCCAAGAAAGAAAGCCAACGCTGCATTGCTCATGGCACTATTTGTGGTCAGTCGGGTTCCCTGACTTCATCAGGGACAGTGTATAAATATTCCCCAGATGATTGTGCAACAAAGACCACCCTGGGAAGCATTCCAGCCTATCGCCGAGCTCGAATTCATGCCTTTCCGGGATGCCGGCCGAGGACCTTCAGACTTCAATCTCAGTATACAAGATTGCCTTTGGGGAATTTACAAGGCTATGCAGAACGGCCTTTGTGATATGAACGAGTTCAACATCGAGGATTACGAGTTCTACGAGAAGGTGGAGAACGGTGACTGGAATTGGCTTACTCCGAATTTCATCGCATTCGCCTCTCCTGTGGACCCACTATGGATCAAGAGGGAGAAGGATAAACGTGACCAGGAGAACCAGGCCATCTCGCCACCCTCACCAGTGAAATCTGTCGCTCTGCAACGAAAGCTGTCTACACCGTTCCAGAACTGTTTGGATTACTTCGAACGCGAGGGTGTCAAGCTGGTAGTACGGCTCAACAATGCGCTCTACGACGCCCAACTTTTCCAAGACCGCGGCATCAACCACGTGGAGATGTATTTCGACGATGGTACCAACCCCGCCGATGAAATCGTCAGACGCTTCATTGATTTGGCCGATGAAGTAATCGAGGCTGGTGGAGTGGTTGCTGTCCATGTAAGTTCTTACGAACGAACGAATTCTCGTACTGCTGACATACTTGATGCTCTATAGTGCAAAGCAGGTTTGGGACGCACTGGTACCCTCATCGGCGCATATCTCATCTGGAAGTACGGCTTCACAGCCTCGGAGGCTATCGCATTCATGCGGATCGTACGACCTGGTAGCGTTGTCGGCCCTCAGCAGCAGTACATGTATCTCAAGCAGCTGGAATGGACGAAGTGGGCAGCGGCTGACGAAATGCGCAAGGTTCAGCAACAAGCAACAGCGGTCGCCACGAAGCTTGTCGCTCCTGTCACACCACCCGCGGAAACAGAGGACGAGATGGATGTTCTCACCGAGACCACGACGACAACAGTGGTGTTGACCTCTGTTCCTCCTGTCACTCCCAGCAAGCACGTCGCTGCGGCTGCTGCTAAAGCGCATGCTATCGCGCCGCCTGGCCAGCCTCGCAAGACTCCAGCTGCGAAGCGTACTGCGTCTGATACGGACGGGGAAGAAGACGACGTCCTGCCTGCCCTTGGCACTGCTCCTGTCGCCGCCCCTCGTCGTAGCAAGACGAAACCAGTGTCAGCTCGATCCGCTAACCAGCGAGTTCCGGCATCTGAGCAACGTCCATCACGAGTCACGCGGTCGTCTGCCGCTGTCGCTGCGAAGAAAGCCAGCAATGTTCTCGCTCCTACCAAGGCTACAAAGGCAAACGGGCAATTACCGCACAAAATTCCCCGTCTCACGAAAGACACGTCCGCGCGAGGACCCGTCGGATCTTCCAAGGAGGTCCCTTTGCCTTCAGCTCCAGTGACTGGACGACCACTTCGGCCTCGGCAACCCGGTTCGCCCACACCGTCACGACTACCCACGCTCGTCGGCGGCAAGCGCACACACCACGGCTCTACTCACTCGGTTCAAGAGACTCCCGCTGCTGTCGCCGCGATTGCCAAAGCTGCGAGTTCAGGGACGTGGGTCGCAAACAACGCCTCTTCGGTAGTCGTTCCGGCGTCCAAGTCGGAGCGGCCAGGACTGCGAAGCATTCGACGCAGACGCAGTAGCTTCAGTGCGGCGGACGTAGTTGCGTAGTATTGTGTCCTGTTTTCCCCCTTCCTCCTCGATCCCTGCATCCATTGATTGGGTGATGATCACCTGCACTCTCCTTGAGCTGTGTATATAATTTCATCATCGTCCGCATCGGCTGTTCCGCTCCTTTGTGTATCTCCTGTCTTTTCCTCTATCCTCCTCCCTTCACTCAATGCCTGCATTGTCGCTATCGCGCTTCTACCAGATTTACCCCCATTTACGAGGACTGTAGCTTTGGACATATACGTGCATCTCATCTGTACATCAATCTCACACTGTTCGAGCAATGCATCCGCGTCTAAGTACTCTAATATATGGTCATTTTCGAGTCTCGAAAATTTCCCAACGGCGATCAGCTGAATATATCTCCTTAGCTGGATGTTGCGAGGCAGCAGGCCAAGTGCAATAGCGGACGGGCGTCAAGTATGCTTACGTAACATTCGCGTCGCGCGAGGTCGTGAGCTGGAGCAGCGCTCTGTGCTCTTTCTAGGCTCTACCCCACCATACAATTCCTCCTCTCCTCGCTGCTTCGCTATCCGGGACGCCATGAAGCTCCCTCCTCACTCTCCATCCAGGAAGTCACAAGGCGACGCAGGCGACGCGGCATACCACCGACTTTCGTCACCTCTTGCCCATGCCCACTGGTCGCCTGAAATCTGCCAACAAGCAGTTCAAAACGCTAGGCATGCCGAAGTTGAAGGTAGCGAACCCTTGTGACAGAGTCAAGTTCTGGAAATCGTGCCGGGAGACTTTGTGAGCATTCGCGGAGACAAGGAAAGGAAGCTCCATGAGGTGTTCCTGGTGAACAAGATCACGAACAGGGTGGTGCTCAAGCGGGAGCTCAAGGTGCGTGTGCGCGTCGCTGTCTGTCCGAATGAGTTTGAACGAAGAAATGCTTCCAGACGTCAGCACGACAGGACAAACGGCCGTCCGGCAAGTCCGTGCCGTACTCGCAGTGCCAGCTCTACGTCGGCGAGTATGAATACCCTCCAGAGGAAGGAGAGACGGAAACAAAATTCCAAAAGTACGCGATGCGTCGGCTCCGTCTGAACGTGCTGAATGACCTCGACCTTTAGGGTGTTTGCGACGCGTCTCAACAAATCCGCACCGAAGCTGAACTATGTGAATGGTCGCTGGGAGTGGACTCGCTTTGCCGTCAACACCGTCCCACGTCTCCCTGACTACTCGCCGGAGACGTATGAGCCTGTTGCGATCCCATGGCCTACCGAACCAGACGTCCTTAAGCCTGATCGTACGTGTCTCTGCTCCGTTGTCGCGTGTTCTCCTCTCATCCATGCATAGCCGGCATCTACGATACCACGGCCGACGCGGTGAACGAAGTCACCTACTCCCTCCCGTCATCCCTCCTCTCGGCGCGCCTGCTCCCCGGATCGCGTCCGAGCAGGAGTACATCACCTCCCTCACGGACGCGTCGGTGACCGTCCCTGCATCCGCGCCCCTCGAAGTGCACGTGCACAAGGAGCTCGCGAACCCGCACGCGCGCGCGAAGAAAATGGCGCGCTACACTGCGTTCGTCACCCGCCGCAAGGCGCTCCTCGAGGAGATGATCCAGAAAGAGTACGCGAACCTCAACGGCCGGTCCAAGCCCGCCGCTCGCGCGGACGCGATCTTCAGGTGGCACCAGCACGTCGCGGAGGAGCGCCAGGCGCAGCGCAAACAGCGCTGGCGGAAGCGCGGCGGGGAGGCGCGCCTGGAGCGCAGGCGGGAGAGGAAGACGCGGAAGGCGGCACGGACGAACGAGAAGCTGCGCTCGCTCGTGCTCGATGAGGCGCAGAACCAGGTTATCCCTGGGTCGGGCTTGGGGAAGCGAGCGTAGGGGCGCCGCGCCTGCTTGCGTGCTGCTGCGGTAATCATCTAGTGTATGTCGACTGCTCGTCCCCAGCGTGGGGGTGGGTTCTCTAATGCATCGTTGCTGAGTCCTCTCGCTTTTGGCGCGGGTTTCAAACCTCGCCTGCAACTAGTGCTTGTTCGCATGGCATCAGAACACGTTCGTCGTGACGAATATCCGATGATGATGCATATTCGCATGTACTGTACGGCCAATAGGACTGGACGGGATCGACGGTGAAGAACGGGGACTGTGTCTGACACAGGCGACGTTGCGTCTGCTGACGGGAGCCTCCCCGAAAGACGCCAGCGCTTCTGCGGCGGGTGCCCGTGCCGGCCCGACGCGGTGAAATTCAAGTGGTACGGATTCCAGCAGGCGCGCTCGCTTTTATGAGAGCGCACGACCGTTATAAACATCCGGTGGAGTGCCATCCTCCCCTTCCCTGCTTTCCCTGCCCGGACCAAACACCGGCTGTCCTCTGTGTTCTGCCACATGTCCGGTCCCGGGGTGCGTTCAGAGACCGTGACGCTCAGCGGCTCCGAGGACGTCGAGAAAACGGGCGCGGCGCCTGACGTCAGACGTCAGTCCAAACAAGACATCGGAGTGGCCCAGACCGTTCCTGCTCCCGACGACGACCCCTTCCTAGTCAAGCTCGAGCCTGAGGACGACCCCCTCCTCCTGCCACGATGGCGAAAGTGGCTTGCCATTCTGGTCATCAGCTCCTCCTCCCTCTGCGCCACATTCGCGTCCTCAGTCGTGAGTCGTTTCTCCCTGCCCCCCATCTCCACGCCTCACATGTTGCGCATGTATGGTAGGCCGCATTCACTGAGGCAGGGCTCGCAAGAGACTTGCATACCGTCCATGAAGTCACCATCCTTAGCATCAGCCTCTACGTCTTGGGTCTAGGAATCGGGCCTTTGGTGGTGGGACCGCTGTCGGAGCTGTACGGTCGGAACATCATCTATCGCACGTCGTACATTCTATTCTTCGCCTTCACATTCCCCACCGTGTTCCCGCCAGACATCGGTCAGTGTCCTTCCCCCCAAAGCCGCGTAGCTGCTGCGTCTGACTCCTGTATGCAGCCACCTTCCTCGTCTTCCGCTTCATCACAGGATTGTGCGGTTCCGCTTTCCTCAGCGTCGCGGGAGGGAGTGTGAGTGACTTGTTCGATGATGCTCATGTTGCAACGTGAGTCTTACCTCTTACATTCGATCCATGTCTTATTGGGTTCCTCCTTTCAGTCCTATGGCGGTCTACACTATATCCCCGTTCATTGGGCCCGTTATCGGTCCTCTTGTCGCAGGGTGAGTGAAATGTCCCTCGTCAAGGAATATCAATATCTGACTCATACGCTGGCTTAGTTTCGTCGTGGACGTACGTCACTCGTTCTGCCTCCATCTGGATTTGCACCTACTCTCGATTAGTTTGCCGACTGGAGATGGTGCTATCGCGCACTCATCATATGGCAATTTGTTCAGACTGTTCTTCTGTTCACAGTGAGTCATTCTCAATCATTGAGCGAAGCATCGTTTTACGCAGTTATGAGCAGTGCGTTCAAGAGACCTATGTTCCCGTCATTCTAAAGCGCAAGGCCAAGAGGTACTTCCTCCGTTCTACGACTTGAATCCTACATTCATCAACCAATCAGGCTGCGGAAGACTGTAGATGAAAAGTACTACGCCCCACTGGACCACAATGACAAGAGTCTTTTCGATATGCTCACTTTCAGTATCAAGACCCCCTTCCGTGAGTTCCTCTTCCCTTTGGGACCCACGGTGTGTAAGTCTAAATTATATCCCAGAGCTCATCATGTACGACCAAATGGCCTTGTTGCTCGATCTTTGGTGAGTGCGTCATCTGTCCTTTCGTGGACGTCCGCACTAATTGCCCGTTTCTTGACGATCAAGGTCCTCCGTGCTATTAGGCATCCTCTATCTTGCTTTCCAAGCATTTCCGATCATATTCGAGGGTGTTCATGGCTTCAGTGCTCATGAAACCGGACTGGCGTTCCTGGGCATTTCCGTCGGAATGTTGCTTTCGCTTTCAAGCCAGCCATACTGGAACACCGTTTTCAGCAGAGAAAGCAAGATTCATGGAGGTAAACCGCCACCAGAAGTTCGCTTGCTTATCGCCATGCCTGGAGCTATCCTAGCGCCTTTAGGTACGCAGTTAGCGTTACTTCTAACTTCACGTATCGTCAAGTTCAGACTTGTCATGAACATAGGTCTGTTCATTATGGCGTTCACCACCTATCCTCAAGTCCACTGGATCGGGCCTGTCATCGGCTCCTCCGTGTTTGGCGCGGGCACCTACTTCATTTTCACCGGAGTGTTCACATATCTCGTCACTGCCTACCGACCAATCGCCGCAAGTGCAATGGCTGCGAACAGCGCTCTACGGTCGTCCTTCGCAGCCGCATTCCCCCTCTTCGCTGGTCAGATGTATGATGCCCTAGGTACAGTTGGGGCCACCGCGCTTCTTGCCGGTCTAATGACTATCATGGCACCTTTGCCGTAAGCGACCAAGCCAGCGTTGACCAAATGCAGCTAGCTAATCACACGGTCATAGATTCATTTTCTACAGAACTGGTGCACGGATACGCGCAAAATCTCGCTTTGCAGCGTCATGATCTGCTGTGCCTTTCACGATGATATTCACGCACAACGCTTTCAACGCTATGTATACAGCCCTACCTTAAACACCGCTGCGTTTGACGCGCCATACAGCATCCGTTCTCACACGCTTGTATCTCTAGTTCTTACGAGCACACGTGAACTATAACTTCACCATATCTGTGCCGGCGGCCGCAAAGGTTCCGCCTAGCCGCCCGAACGGCGGCCGTGGACGTGGATGGGACAATGTCACAGTGGCGCGTACAACTGCGGGACCTAGGACATATTGATGCCTTCGCGTAACAACAGCCACTCCGCAAGGGTTTGAGGGTACTTTCCTTCGGCGACTTAACCCAGTCTGACGGCTGAGCTGAGCGCTGAGCGTTGGAGCGGCGCCGTCGAGCGCGGTAGCAAGCCACCAGCGACCAGAACGGGCGACGTGCACGAGCGTAGCCACCACCAGCCAGCCGGGACGGCGCTGTGATCGATCTCGCGTATGTCTGGTTGCCGGTCAGGCCAGCCGCCATCCGTCCAACTTGCATCCAACGGACTATTCCTAGCCAATATTTTATCCGGCGGCCGTGCCTGAAGCGCCGGGCCGCCGAGTATAAATCTCTCATCTGCGCACGCCGACGAGCTCTCACCGTCCTGTGCATCCCTCAGTACTCGCCTCGTCCGCCATGGCCGCCACCCGCAAGCTCAACCCGCCGTTCCGCGCGGACCACATCGGCTCCCTCAAGCGCCCTTCCAAGCTGCTTGCCGCGCGCAAGGATTTCGAGCTCGGCAAGGTCACCCCCGAGGAGCTCAAGGCGATCGAGGACGAGGCCGTCACTGAGATCGTCAAGTTGCAGCGCGAGGTGGGCATCAAGAGCATGACCGATGGCGAGTTCCGCAGGTGCGCTAGATCCATCCTTCGCGGCCGCCCGGGTGGAGGAATAGAACGCGTTCTGTTGCAGGCACATGTTCTTCGACGGTGTGTTTGACAATCTCGAGGGCATGAAGTATATCCGTCCCGGTGCGTACCATCTTTTGTCTACACGCAGATGAGGCTGATCCCCCGCGCGCGGTACAGTGCCTATGGAGATGTTGATGGACTACGTCCCCGATGTCGCGGCGTTCAAGGAACTCGACTTCAAGGGCGGCGACTCGTACGTATGCGCGGTGCGTCTTTCTATGTTTCGTCCGGGCCTCGCGCGAGCGTGCTGACGGGCGCGTTCCCAGGCGAAACTGAAGCGCACGAAGCCGTTCTTCGTCAGTCAGTTCGAGGCCCTCAAGGCACTCACGGCCCCCGAGGTGCGTGCGCCTGACTTCGCGGCCGCTTGAGCACGCGCTTATCGCGCGCGTTTGGCAGGAGTGGAAGAACCTGAAGATGACCATGACGGCACCAGAGTGGTTCCACCTCCGCCACGGCGAGTTCGCGTACCCGAAGGACGTGTACAAGAACGATGGTGTGTGTGCCTGCGGGCGTCGCGCGCTGCCCGGGCGACTCGCTCACTCGTTCCCTTCACGCGCGTCCACACAGACGAGTACTTCGCGGACATCGCGGTCGCTTACCAGGCGGAGATCCAGGCGCTGTACGCGGCCGGCTGCCGCAACATCCAGTTCGACGACCCGCTCCTCGCCTACTTCTGCGCCGACTCGATGATCCAGGGCATGGAGGAGCGCGGGATCGACCACGTCGCGCTGCTCGACACCTACATCCGCGCGTACAACGGCTGTCTCAAGGGCCGCCCCGCGGACATGACCGTCGGTCTCCACCTCTGCCGCGGCAACTTCCGCTCGGGGATGCACTTCTCGGAAGGCGGCTACGACCGGATCGCGATCAAGCTCTTCCAGCAGATCGACGTCGACTGCTACTACCTCGAGTACGACACCCCGCGCGCCGGCTCCTTCGAGCCGCTCAAGCACCTCCCGTCCAACAAGACCGTCGTCCTAGGGCTCATCACGTCCAAGTTCACGCAGCTTGAGGACGTCGATGACCTCGTCGCCCGCGTGAAGAACGCGGCGGCGATCATCGCCTCGGGCGAGGAGGGCCGAACGGTCGAGCAGGCCCTTGATCAGTGCGTCGTGAGCTTGTGTCAGTTCATGTGCGATGGGTGCTGACTCGCCTTGTGTGCAGGATCTGCCTGAGCCCGCAGTGTGGCTTCGCGTCCCACTCGGACGGGAACAACATCGACGAGGCTGCGATGCGCGCGAAGCTCGAGCTCGTGTCCAAGACCGCGAAGGCGATCTGGGGAGACGCTGTCTAGGTGATCGGACGATGTACGACGGAGACTTCAACGTAAAAAGTGTAACATTAGAATGGGTGTATAGTACTGTACTCTCTCCCTGTTCAGATACCATCGCTTTCAACAAGCAATTACATCTTTACCCCCATTTCCTTGTACATACCCCGTTTGCCAAACGGCTACTCTAGAATTATGTCACATGACTAGACGCGACGCGTTGCCGCACGCGTCGGCTTCTCAGATCTCAGACTTCTCCTCGTCCTTCACCCTCGCCGGCATCCACTATATCCCAAACCATGCTCATCCCTGTGAACATCAACCTGCTAGGGCAGGCTCAGCCCCCTGCGCGCAAGCTGCCTCCACAACTCGTGCAATTTGGCACCGACGAGCTGATGCTGCTCGAGCTCCAAGGAGGGTTGGAAGTCGAAGGGAGCAAGGACGGGCAGCTAGTAGGGAAGCTGAAAGTGGACCCCGAATCGGTACGCCTCTCCCTCGTCCTGCCCCTTCCCTCCACCCAATTGCGACCATGACGGCGAGAGTAGAAGAAGCCGACGCTCATGATCGGCTACCACCTGCTCGAGGGCAAGCTCGTCAACCTCCCGAAGCCGCTCGCGGTCCTCCACCGCCGAGACAGCCTGCCCTCTGGCGATGACGACGCGGACGGCATGGACGTCGACGAAGAGGGAGCGGGCGGGGCGCCGGGGCCGCTGAGCTCGCAGCGTGCGACCGGTTGGGACATCGTCGCGGTCGTGAAGCGGAAGATGGTGTTCGCGAAGCGGCCGACGCCAATAGTTGGGATGGGCTCTGAGAAACCGCCGAGTTCTCGTGTAGGAGGAAAGACATGATTATTGGAAGCTTTTTCGACTGACATCCCGTCGTACGCCCTTCTCGTGGTTCCGCGTCAACCTGTCCTGCGATTTTGGATGGCCACCGGGCCCAATGATGTATGTACATGCTCCTGTGTGTGGCTTTCATTGCACCGTTGTTGCTCCGAGGCCCGAGGGCTTGCAATCCCAGCAGGAACCAAACCCGACGTTCCCTTTGACGCCCGATGTCTACCACTTTGACCCGGACCCCTCTGTCGCAGAGCTCATGCGATTGTCCAACACAAGCTCCTATATAAGGTCTTTCGAGGCCTTTCGTACTTTAGAAGGGCAATGAATCAACCGCCGGGGTTCGAAAAGCCCCTCTTGAAGGTATGTTTGCCGACCACAGAGCTTTATTCATTTTTTTCAGGGCTTCCCTGAGGGCAGTCCAGGGACTGAAGAAAACAAACGGTTGTTTCGAGCCTCTGAAACTTCCTTCGACGAGCACTTGTTACTCCTGGAAGGTATACCCCAGCGGTATAGCGACACGGACGCATTTCCTTACCTGGAGGTTTCAATCACTCACTATCAGGTCAGGCTCAGTGGAGACACCCCAGTTGCATTGGACTTCTATCATAAGGTGCGTCGTGAAACTTGTACTCAAAGCCAGTGGCTTACAGCGATATACAGTTGCTAAGCTCAGAGTTTCCTTTCTGAAGAGGGTCAAACCTGAGATTCATAGGAGTTATCGCGGCATGTGATCCATACAGGCCAGACAAGATGTAGTGTTCAAACGAATCTCCCATTCTGTGAGTTCTCTATCATCTTCGTGGCCGTGCTTTTTCAACGGTACCTTACGAAGCCTGCCATTGAGTCAAAACATATTGAGAATACGTTCTTCCTGACAGATTAGGTACGTCTTCAGCGACGACACATCCCTCACAGTTGGCCGCAGACCGGTGTTACAATCTCATACTCAGCCTTCAAGACGGAAACGTACGCTTCACGCACACCCTCACGTCTTTATACCCGGCTATCCGCCGATTTCGGTCTCCATCAGTCAACGCGTAGAATACTTCAAGGCGAGTTTGCATGTGAGCCCTTTCTGTGTTGAAGCTAACGGTGCATAGCAGTTGTACTGGGGTGTCACACTGCGATGATACAGTGTCTGGTCGAGGACATGCGGGACATCGTGCAGGTCATTCTCGATGTGCCAGAATAAAATCCGTACCGAAGTGGGTGCCTCGTGCGCGTCAGTGGGCGTCCTCGGGCGCTGGGACGGTGCGTGCAAACCTAATACGGCGTGTGAGCAGGTCGGGCGGCTGCCAGTGGGTTCTATCGCCCTCCATCAGGGTCCACACACACCTCTCTCTCAGTCCGCCACCAGCCGCCACTTGCCACCATGGATAGGACCTCGATGCAAGGCGGCGGCGATGGAGAGGTCGCGTACAACATCTATTCCAAGCAGCTATTCCTTCGTGGACACGGGTTTCCCCTTTGGCTTCCTGAGCCTAAGGAGATGGGAGAGGTCCAGCTGGGAGATGTGGGCTACATGTTTTCAGGTGGATTCTTTACGCTGTTCAACGCCACCATGTCAAAGGAGGTCAAGCAAGTCAACGGTATTCCAGACGACTACACTCCTTGGGAGGTCAGGCCGACGCATGTGCACAGAACCAATGCCATGTTCGTGTCCCACCTTTGCAGTCGCTCTGTCACCGCATTTGGCCTCGAAGGATCAGTGGCGAGGTACGGTCTGTCGTCACTCGAGCTCTTCCTAAACTCAATAACCAGTCCTCCAGCAATGCCACGCCAATTGGAGCCGGACTGAAGTTTAGATGCTCCAATGAGCAGGGCGCGTTTATCTTCGTCGATGCCCCTCCAGTCCGCACCCAGCTGCACCCTAGCAAGCGCTTTGCGCGTTACCTGTTGACCAATATCGACAAATGGTACCAGTTCGCGACCTCGGAGCATGTCGACATCGACCTCAAGCCCCAAGACTTGACTTTCATCTCAGGCTTCATCAAGACGAATGACTGGGGCCTCGGTGCATTCGTGTACAGAGGTCAAAGTGGAGAAGTAAGCTTCCAGGCCCAGATGCCATTCATCACCGGCAGTCTCAGCGTCTCCGCGTCGTCCGACAGAGGCCCGTACGCGGAGACACGAATCAAACCGAGGAACGAAAACACGTCGTCTGCCCCTCCAACACCAAACCTCGTCGCCGATGCGGCTCCGGCAGGCCCCAGCTCAATTGGCGCGAGTCCTTCTACTTCCAGCAACCCGAATGGTCTGAGCGACCAGGCCATATTTTTGCACTATTGGAGGGTCAAAAGGCGTATATGGGTGTACAAGCAAGCGTGGAAAGCCGCCGCGGGCCCAGATGAACGGGAACCTCATGATCGCGAAGGGCAAGACGACCTTCCTGTTCCCAGTCAACCCGACGATGACTACATTGCGGTTCAAGAGCCAGCGATCGATCCGGTGCGTCCCAGCATCTTTCACATCACCTATCTCTGACGTGCAAGGGTCAAGATGTACGATCCGGTCGGCATTCTTCTGGACTACATACTCACATATCCAGTAGAGGTGTGCCCGTTTGTTCGTCAGTTGTCTCCGCACGAAGCACTGAACGCTAGCAGGACGGTACCGAAGTTGACACCGCCATCGCTTGTGACCAACACGTATATCAGCTCTTCGTATGTTCCTCGTCGCTTGGGCCCTCTTATGATATTTGCTCACATCGTGCTCTTGCAGGAAGGCGATGTGCCGGATGACCTCGAGGCTGCGCTTGCCAAAATGAAACCGCCGATCTTGTTCGTAGACGATGAAAGACAAGGTGAGCATATCCCAAACTAATGCGGTGCCCGTGTAACCTCAATTCGCAGTTGCAACCCTCGCGATCGCCGAATGGGCGGACGAGCTCGATGACATTGATGAGGAAGGGTTCTTCGACGGGGTGAAACGTAAGATCAATCCAAAGTTTTCGGGTCCGCTCGTTGTACGCTAAGGTCACCCCTACAGGCGCGGGCAAGCAGAAGGACGATTCGTTTGCACCGGGTGACCCCTCCGATTCCAAGAATGAAGACACGAAAGAGGACGAAGACCAGGCGCAGATCCGCGCCGTGTCGATGGTGCAGGGCGCAGCGGCCCCGCCAGGCGTGGTCCTCCAAGAGCACACGGGCGGCGTGACATGTGTGGCCTGGTCCCCCGACGGGCTGTTAATTGCCTCCGGTGCGGAGGACAACGAGATTATCCTCCGTGACGGCAACACGGGCGACCCAGTCGCGACGCTCAGCGGGCACAAGGAAGCCCTCTGGGCCGTCGCATTCTCGCCCGACAGCGAGCGGCTCGCATCCGGCGGTCAGGACGGCGTCACGCTTCTCTGGGACCTCGCCACACGCATGATCGTGGTCGTGCTCGAGCCCAAGCACCTCGGCGCCGTGCAGACTCTGCAGTACTCGAGCGACAACACGCGGCTGCTGACCACCACCATCGACTCCTTCCCGCGCATCTGGGACGCCGCGCGGGGCACGCTCCTCCACGCGCTCGAGGGCCATACGGGGATCGTCATGTGCGCGACGTTCTCGCCCGACGGCGCGCTCGTCGGCTCCGCCGCCGCGGACTACACCGCGCGCCTCTGGGACGCGCCCACCGGCGCCACGCTCCACGTCCTCCGCGCGCACACCGGCGTCATCTGGTCGCTCGCGTTCGCGCCCGACGGCGCGCGCGTCGCGACCGGCTCCGACGACACCACCGCGCGCGTCTGGGACACCAGCAACGGGAAGGAGCTCGTCATCGTCGGCGGGCACCAGGGGCCGGTCTGGGCGGTCGCGTTCGCGCCCGTCCACGGCCGCCAGCTCCTCTCCGCGAGCAACGACGCGACGGTGAAGATCTGCGACTCGCTCGACGGCCACCAGGTGCACGCGTTCGACCGGCACGACACGCTCGTGAACGCCGTCAAGTTCTCGCCCGACGGGCGCGTCGTCGCGAGCAGCGCGGGGGACAACGCCGTGCTCGCGTGGGCGACGGCGACCGGGCGCGCGCTGCCGTCGATGAACGGCCACCAGGACAAGGTGACGGGGCTCGCGTTCGCGCCCGGGAGCGACCGGCTCGTGTCGTCCTCGGACGACGGGAGCGTGCGCATCTGGCGGCTGTCCGAGGCGGACATCACCGCGACCGCGGAGCAGACCGACGCGTCGGTCGCGGTGGAGGAAGAGTAGGAGCGTGTCTCGCAGAGGGCGTCGATCTAAACGGGGCCGTTTTCTTGCGTCAATGTACCACTATACCATCTCACTCGACACGAAGCGCAATAAAAACTCTGTGCCACAACCTCTCGTCTTGTACGTTCTTACAAATGACGAACGGCGAGCCTTGGTATTCGCGAGCTGGCGGTCGGCCAGGACGTCCTGCGCTTGTCTCGCGATTCGGTCGGCCAAAAAAGTCCGAGATACGGACCGCGCAGCCTTTGCCAGGACGAAGACGAATACCGCGAAAGGAATACAGAGATACTTTTTGCCTCTGATCGACACACAGTTGGCGGACTAAATACGCCCATTCTGCTCAGTCACGCGTGGCGCTGTCTCCATCCAGATTTTTATATTATGTTACAATTATGTTCCGCGAGGGATGTGTTCGCTCGGGGAGGGGATCATGCTGTACCGGATATCCGAGCGCGGGATGGGGTGAAGTAGACGGCCAGACGCGAGGTGCCGGAGCATCCGCACAGGGTGGTAGTGCCCCGCCAGTCGCCCGGCGAGATGTGCTACCGGCAAAATGTTGTCAGCAAAAGGGAGAGAATGTAAGACACAGTCTTACCGTAATGCCTGAAGATGGACGACAAGGGCGCGGGCTGGCTCTGCAAGGGAATGGATGAGCCTCTCCGCCAGACGGATGTGGGTGGTTCTACTCACAGATAGGATGAGCGGTCCCTTGGCGGACCGCTGTATGCACACTCCCCCTGCAACGTGAATTAGGCTCTGCGCGGATATCCTTACACACAGTTCGTACCTGGCACGCGCAACGGGTCCTTTACCCGTAGCATTAAAGCGAACAGAGGGAAGTGATTGAGCAGCGCCGTCAGTGTGTCCAAGCCGGCGTGGACGACAATCACTGTGAGCCTTGCCTGCATTCCTCATAGAATTTATACTTGCATTCAGGGGTATATTCAGACTGTTGTGCTTACCGTTGCAAAAAGGGCGTAGTAGGTGAGCACTGTGGGGCACAGGAACGCGACGAGGGTGAAGAGGATGGTGCCGAGCAGTAGCTGATCGAGGTCGTAATCCCAGCTGTCGATCCGGTTCCGCAGGACATTGTATCGCTTGCCTGTACATGGGTGGGTTAGGTGAGCGGGGAAAAAGGTCAGAGGGTGGGGAACTACTCGCCTCGGAAGAGGTTCCATAACGAGCCGGCGAGGCTCAGCTGTTGACTGAAGACTGTTGCGGAGATGAAGTAGCACAAGTAGAGGTGCGCGGTGAGCAGGCTGAGCGCGTCCGACAGTAGGGAGACGATGGTGGTCATCCCGAGACAGCCTGCAGCGCCGATGAGCCATATGAGGGCCGGGAAGTATGGCGCAATGGCTGATAGGACCCCTGGACAAGGTTGCGTGAAATCGGCAAAGCCTACGAAAGACAGAAGACTTACATCCCCAAGCAGAGACAAAGCCGATCAGGGAGTGGCAGTAGAACTGGCTCAACTCAGTATTGAGCTTGAGACCTGCGGGCCAGTTGTTGAGCCAAAGCAGAGCGTCTTCCATGCCGTCAACCAAGTATATCTGAGGGATGTTGTGAGTCAAAGCCAATATATGATACAACCGTTGCTCACACGGAGCCCGTACTGGAGCCATCGTGCGAGAAAGTATTGGTTCTCACAGAGGAAAGTCCCGAACGCAACGCCAATGATCGCGTCGTTCAATACAAGCCAGACGCAGTTGTGGAACCTGAGAGTATCAAACAAGTTACTGCCACTGACCAGAGTAAAATGTAGACCGAGGCGTACTTTATGTACTTCGATATGGACTGGACTGTACGCGCTTTGTCGTGATAGACGTTGGGCGACTCGCCATATACGTATACGCCTTGTTCGTACCGAACATCAAATTGTTCCACTAGGCACGGCTCAGATACTGGATTACAGGCAGTCGATATCACCACTCACCTGTGGTGGAGATCATCCTCGAAAATCGATAGGCAGTGCTCAGAAATCCCTGAGCGCTGCGAAATGGGACAGATCGATGAGCTGTTTCCCCCACCTTGAGTGGCATTGAGCCACGGTGAGTGTTGGGATCGGGTGTCCCGGGAATACTAGGAGGTATCTCCGCAGTCTTTGCTTCGCGCTCTACGAGTGCTGCAAGAAATTGGGCCAGGTTGACCTGGATGATACGTCAAGATGGGGATGGCCTTTTCAGGATGATTTACCGAGTGCTTACCTGAGACAAAACTTCGCCATCGAAGACGTGGCTCTTGCGAGTCGAAGGGGAGTGTAAGCGAGTTGGGTCCATGCTGAGGTAGCCGTCAGTTGGAGATTGGTGGGAGGAAGCCCCGTCATCCGTTCCCTGGGACGGAAGGATGTCGAGCTCGTTGAAATCGAACGCGTAGAACCTCATGGACTGGCGTTTATGTCGGCCGTACATCACAAGATTGTGTTCATCTGTCCAGGCCGGTCAATGCTGTATAGCATTGGCATGCAGTGAAGGACAGGCCAACTTGCCAATAGGACCACGGTCAAGAGAGAGCGATGCGGCCAAAGCATCTTGGTGCGAGGCGTCGCGGTTGGCCGTAGCGTCACAACGGCCGAGCACGAGAGGGTCGGAGGAGAACATGGAGCGAACAGCGCGCCATTGGGCGCTGGTCATTACCTGTTGCAGGACACCCTGCGCCTCCTGGGATCAGGTTCTACATGAGCGAGAGCGCATACAACAGGTGGGTATTCGAACCTCACGAGTGGCAAGAGGCAAGATGCCGGCCACGCAGAGCAGAGGACTCGCCCATCCGTAGCAGATGCCGGGCGTGGGCGAGACCGAGTCGGGCCAAAGCACAGTGGACGACGTCATCGAGACGGCGGAGGAGAGCAAACCGCGCCGGCGCCTCGCCGTGCGGCCGCGATTGGCCCGCAGCGTGCGCGTCGGGGATTGGCTCGGGACGAGAAACGGGACTGGCTGTTCCGCCCGCGTCCGATGCTGGCCGAAACGATCGGCTGCTCGAGTACTTGAGCCCTTGCGCGACTGGGGGGCAGACACAGCCCACCCTCGCCTGTAACACCATGTCCATCCTCGCCCGCTCCGCCGCCCCCCTCCGCCACGTCGCCCTCCGCGCGCCCCGCGCCGCCCCCGTGCGCTCCATGCACAGCGAGCAGGTCAGTGGCTCGAGCAGCTCGAGCGCGCGACACGTCACCAACGAGACCAACATTTGTCCAGGCCGTTCCCTTCAATTACTCCAACAAGACCGCGTTCGGTGCCAAGGTCTTCGTCTACCTCGCCACCGGCTTCGCCGTCCCCTTCGTCGCGGCTTACTACCAGATGTGAGTCCCATTCAGTCGCCGTGTGCTTCTTGCGAGCCCAGGTCTCATGATCTCTTGTAGGTCCAAGTCGTCATAGAGGTCCCGTGCCCTTCTCGGCTTAGACTACTCTACCTACACACCATATTTGTAGATGCGCGTATACCTCTAGAATATAGATGGGCAAGCTCTTCTGCGTTGTAGCATCCCCCGTTCGACGTCCGACCTGTGTCTCTGCATTCGAAAGCCACAGCCAGCGAAAATGATCCGGGCGCTACTCGGGCTCTTCCTTCATCTTCGAAGCCGCCCGGTCTCCGTCGCCCACCTTCGCCCCTGCCGGCGGAACCGCCTTGCAGTCGCATGTCCGCGCCAGCAGCTCCGGGTCCGTCGCGAGCGTGTCCAGCGCCGCCATGCACGCCTGCCGCGTCGCGACCGCCGCCGACGCGTCCGTCGCGCTCGCCAGCACCTTGCCGTGGATCACCACTGTCCCCGCCCCTTTCCGTCAGCCAGCCGCACAATCTCCGGCGGACCCGGCCACGCACCTTCCATCTGCACCGGGCCGCTCGCCTTCACCGACGGCCGCTTCACGACCGCGCACTCCTGGCAGCCCTCGGCCTGGAGGAGCTCGAGAATCGTCGCCTTCGGGTTCGCGGAGAGCGTCTGGAGCCGGATGTGCGCCTCGACGAACTGCCGGAACGCGCCGTCGAAGAAGCGACCGACGCTGGGCTCGAAGAAGTTGTCGCCCACGTAGAGCGCCCCGACGAGCGCCTCGACGACGTCCGAGAGCACCTGGCCCCCGCGCGTTCGTCATCATCTTCCTAAAGGGAAAAAAAGAGGAAGGAGGGAGGGAAGGACGCACCTTGGGCGGTTCCATGGGCAGCTCGAGCCAGTACTGCCCGGGCAGGCGCTGCTCGCTCTCCGCGCTCGTGTACTCCTTCTTGCGGAGCGCGCCAAGCGCGCCCACGTACTTTTCAATCGCGTCGCGCAAGTCAGGCGACTCGAAGCGGATGTGGTGGTGCAGGTTCGCGTGCACGCAGAAGGCGGCGAGCGCGTGGTTCGACACCATCGCGGCCTGATGGGTGGGGTCAGGAAGTGGAGCAAGACGTGGAGAAGAAAAGAGGACAGACTTTGAGCAGAGAGAGTCCTCCCGGGGAGAGCCATGGGTGCCGTTCCCAGATGTACCTCGAGACAACTGGTTCCTACAGTTTAATACCAATGCAAACGCATTGAGGGAAGTACTCACGAAAGTCGAGCACTGCATCGCCCATGAACTCCAGTTTTTCATAATCCTGCCCGTGTCCAATGGACACATGCGTCTGAACCTCATCATCAACTCCATAATCTCTGGTAGTTCGAACGGAATCCTCACCAAAGCCTGCACAAACAAATCCGTTCTTACGAACGTCACCCCGAGCGCCTGCTCGACCAACCCCTTCGCCCCAAGCATGCTCTCGTCGCCCTTGCTCACCGCCTTGCCCCGCGCGCCCGCGTCGTTCTGCGCCAGGATGCGCGCAAAGTCTCCCCACTGTGCGACGTTGGGCAGCGGCACGCGCAGGCTGCGCGCGGCCTGCAGCCCGCCCTCGTGGCCGGCGGAGAGGAAAGCGGCGGCGAGGATCGCCTCGACGACGTCCGCGACGATCTGGGGGGAGCCCGCTGCCCGTTAAAGCGCTCCACAAAGCGAAAGGACGGACAGAGGGCGCACCTTGTCGCCCATCCAGAGCGTGTTGAGCTCCTCGAGCTGCCGCTGCTTCTTCGACCGCTTCCCCTTGTCCTTCCCGCCCTTCTTCTCCCTCCGACCGCCTCCGCGTCCTCCATCTTCACGTCCCCATCCTCGTCCTTCTGCGCGCTCCCTAACCCCGCGCCCGCATCCAGCACTTCCGCTCCTACCGCGGCGGCGGCGGCGGCGCCCTCCCCGCGCACGGGCGGGTGCCACATCTTCGCGACGAACCGCTTGTGGCGCACGAAGCTCGGGAGGCCGACCGCGGTCGCGCCCGCGCGCAGCGCGCGGTTGCTCACCACGTCCTTGCGCGCGGCGTGGAGCGCGCCGACGCCCGTGCCCGGCGCCGCGGCGGCGAACGCGTGCGCGGACGCGAGCGCCTTGAGGAAGGCGTCGCCGAGGAACTCGAGGCGCTCGTAGTTGGCGTCCGTCCACGCCGCGCGCGCGGAGAGCGCGGCGAGCAGCAGGGGCTCGAGCGCGGCGCCGTGGAGGAGGCGCGCGTTGAGCTCCTTCGTGAGCAGGAGCGCGTCGAGCTTGTCGGAGAGGGAGGGGAGGAGGAGGAGCGTGCGGTAGGTGCTGGGGGGAGGGTGAGGGGGTGGTAGGGAGTCAAGGAGGTGGGCGGGCGTACCTGGCGGGGATTGTGAACTTGTAGGCGAACTCGGGGATGAGGTCTGCGGAGATGTCAGCGCGAGCGAAGCGGCGTGAGGCGGCGTCGTACATTTCAAGGGGTGTGCCGTTGGGGTAGTTGGGCCGTTCCCGGTGGGATGCAGCAGGTTGGCGGCACTGGGTACTGCGCTGACTTCAATCATGGGCTGGTTGTCGTACTCGAGGCCCTGGAAGTCCTTGCGTCGCGCCTTGCAGTACTCCAAGAAGCTAGAGAACTCTGCCTCCCGCTGTGCATGCCGTCTCATCAAACGCCCCGACATACCACATTCTTCGAAAACACTTACCGGGCTGTCCTCCGCCTTGCTCGACGGCGTCAAGTCGTGCCTCACCTTCACCACAAAGTGCCGCAGCGTATGCTCGACCTTCCGGTCGATCACAATCGCGTCCTGCAGCATCTCGTCCAGCCCCTCGACCCCAGCGCCCCAGCGCCCCGAGGACGGGGACGGCGAAGAAGTCCGCGGCGAGCCGCACCGCGTCCCACGGGACGTGCGCGGCGAGCTGCGGCAGCGGCCAGCGCGCGTCCCTCGTCGCGCGCCACTCCCCGCGAGCGGCGCGACGTACGCGAGCAGGCCTCCCAAGCCGCAGTCGAACGGCTTGTTCGTGAGCGAGCGCGTCGCGCGCAGCGTGTACCCGTGCAGGTCGCGCAGCTGCGCGGGCGAGACGACGAGCGGCGCGGCGCGCTCCGCGTGCACGTCCGTGCGGTGGCCGTCGGGAAGAGCGCGAGGCCGGCGAGCGGGGGCAGCGGCGCGCGCGTGAGGAGCGCGATGGGAGCGTGCGCGGCGCCGGTGGAGGTGGAGTCCGGGACGAGCACGGTCGGGTAGAGCGTCGTCGGCTCCGCGGAGAGGTCGGACGGGGAGGGGAGGGGGTGGCGCCAGAAGGTGGGCGTCGCGCGGGGGTAGCCGTGCGTCTGCGCCGAGGTGTTGGCGGTCTGGACCGGGGTGAGAGGGGTGAGCGAGGTCGGGTTCGGCTCGGAGGTGAGTATCGGGGTGCGGGGGTGAGGGAAGTGGCGGTGAGACAGGAGACCGACGCTGGCGAGCTCACTGCAGGCTTGATAGCAGACTTCTCGGCGGGCTTCCCACTTCGTGAGACAGTAGGGACCAATGTAGCTTGGTAGCGTTGTTTGGGGTGGGAATGAGAGTTTGTACCTATAGAGCCCTTCTTCGCTGTCCGACCCCTCTTCCACGGTTAGTGAGACGTTGATCTCACCGGGGAGCATGGGCCATCAACTTCTGCTATGTATCGATACATCGCGGTGACGGCTTCTGCTTTGTCCACTCTTGCGCCAGTTGTAGGATCCACTATTTCATTCTTGGCGTGTTGTTCATCCTCTGACTTGTAAGGATCTGTGCTGATCCATGTACTTCTTGGAGGCACCCTGCTTGTACCATGAGCCGCGTTTGCGATCCAAGTTTTGAGATCGCCGTCGATGCTTAGAAGACGTGCGAGAAGGTTTCTGTGCTCGTTGTTGCCCTTTTCAACCATATGTATAAGATGTGAATGGCGACCTTTGCTGTGAATTTGTCCATATGCATATAATAGATGGTCGCTAAACAGATCGAAACTGTGTGGTCTTGTTAAGTGGTGATGCGAAGAAATATATGTAAGAGAGCGCACCAGATGACAACGGAACATTGTAAGGAATCGGTGTCTGCGAACGATCTTGTGAGGACGAGGAGGTTGTAATCTCCAGCATCGAAGGCTCCGAGAACGTCATTCTGTTGGGCGTTAGGATAGGATCGCGCAGAGAGGTATTTCGTACCTCTTGACCCTTACGCACGGTGGAGGCGTGTATAAAAGACAATCTCCCGGGGTTTGAGTTGAGTTGTTCCGTCAACTTGTCCGCCACAAGGGCATCATTGACTGCAAGACGAGTTAGCCATCGTGTTTACCTTTGAAACCAAGACACTGACCAAAGATCGCACCGCGGAAGTTGTCTCCGTATTGGGCACATGTCTGTAGGATCTGCAACAGCGTCACCATTTTTGGAGTAGTATTGAACGCGGGGGAAGCTATGTCGATGTTCAACGACTCGCCCATCATGTTCGTTAGAACGTCCATCTTCGTGAGCGTCACCTCATCATCGGGGGAACGGGAGACTTCATCGTAGACGCTTCGCCAGTAGAGCTTGGTGGCGTGATTCCCGAGTTGTGAGAAAATGCGGCCGGCGCATTGGAAGTGGTGGTCCTTGAGAACGACCCCGTTTGGATCTGCCTTTCGCAGGTCGGAGGATAGTGGACTGTCCTTAGGTAGGGGACCAAGCGAATCATACTCCGTGACGAGCTCCATTGGACCGAACCAAGAATCGAGGGATTTCGTGACGAGGAAGAACGACCGTGCATCCAGAGATTGCTCAAGGTGCTGCAAGTCTATGTGTTGCCAGCGGTCTGGTGGGCTTGTAAGTGTGGCCAGGATTCGAGGACGATCTGTCGTCTTGGCGTAGTAATGTTCTGACACTATGCGCAGAACTGGGTGGGGATTGACCATCGGGACTACGCGCTGTGCATCGCTGATTACGATGAGATGAGCTTGAGAGAGCTTAACGTTGCCGTCCTCGAGAGCCTGAAGCAACATCTGTAGAATTCGGTCGTAACTGAGGATGGCTATGAGACCGGGTAGGAGAAGGCACTTGCATTGGCAGGCACGACAACTATGTCGTTGAAGATGACATTGGGCCACTGGTTCTGACCAGATGTATGCATGGGGAGCGTGTAAGATCCGACTGTGAAGTCCATGCTCTCTAGCGCTGCGGCGTATTGATCGATGGAATTATCGTCACTGATATTGATTGCGTGAGATTGACCAGCAGAAAAGTTTGACCAAACAGCAGTGGTACTCACTCGACTACGAAAAGAATGATACGATGACTCCCAGTATTTGCTATTGTTTGACGAATGACGATGCTCTGACCGAGTGCTGTTCTGAACATGCGCATCTTTTCTGCGAAAAATTGTTAGAGTTGCACAGACAAAGCCTCTCCTACTTGGCATACCTTCAAGGCTCTCGATGATGACGATTGCTACAAAACGATTATTATGAACAATGAGGTATCAGTAATAGCCACTCATCATCCGAACCTACCATTTCCTTGCGTCACCTCTGTGTATACTCCTCCGGACTGGTCGCTGGGCGTGGTAATCCATGTGACTCGGGGGAAGCGGAAGAGGGCGTGATGTTCCGTTTTTTGCTGGGATATTCATTTTCATGAGCCCTTGGCGAGCCCTTGCTTGAGTTTGAAGTAGATGAAGCAGCGGCTTCTGCGTCTTTCCAAATACCAAGCATGCTATGTAGCCTATGAGACACAGGCTGAGTCGCCAGACGGTAGCGGGTATGAGCAACGAACCTGCAAAAGTGAAGGATAACATGAATGCTGCGGTAATCATATATCCAGAGTCTGGATCTTACCAACGTTATATACGAGAAATCTCGAGGACTGGCGAATGGTTGGGGTTTCGCGTTCAAGTGGTTGCAGCAAGGACTCGGCGCTCCGAATCATTGTGGCACCGTCATAAGATTACAAGCGCTTGTTTGAATCAACATACCCGGCACACATGAGGATCTCATTTAATCGCACGGAATCCCAGTACGCTATCATAAATCACACAAGCCATTAGAAAGGGCCAGATGCGTGGGGAGTGAAATTATCAAGACGGGTAGATATGGGAATTATACTGTAGGTTGTAATTTACCAAGCGCGACAACGGCGGACGTTTACTGTTCCGACAACACGTCCTCCAACAGTTCTTCATCGTGGCGTTGTTGAAGAGCTCTTAAAAGGACATGAAAACCGTCTCCCTCCATGACCAAGGGTAGGTTCTTGATGGACATACAATCCGATGATCTGTGATTCGGTCCTACGACTATGTTAAACCACTGGCGAGACAGCTGAATGTAGCTTACCTGGGCGTAGTTATATGTCCTGATTTTCTCACTTCGGTCTGCACTGCTAACCAGACTGCGGCGCATTTCTCGCCGCTGAACCATGTCTTCATTCAACTTTCGGTCCATGAGGCGCGCACGGAGCACTTGAAAAGCTCGTCTGCGATTCTGCGGCACTGTGAGCATCCTGTAGACAACTGACACAAGCAACTGCTCACTTGATGTTGACTCCGCTCGTCTTGCATAGACACAGTAATACCCGTGGGTACATGGGTGAGGCGAACGGCTGATTCCGTTTTGTGACATGCTGAGAACGAGCGAAACGTCAAAAAACGTGTGGTACACTCGGAGCAGATGCTCACCTGCCCACCAGCCCCCCTAGCCCGCATAACTTCGATCCGGACATCGTCCATTTTGAAGAGCTCGTCATCAGGATTCTTCGAAGAGGATTCTTCGATCAAAGGCAGAGTCTTGCAATCCGCGTGAGTGGGACGAATAGTACAATGGCGGAGTGTGCCTTACCATGATGCTGACGGTGCTTGTATGAACTCGCCCGTTCGACTCGGTGGCCGGTACTCTCTGCACCCGATGGACGCCACTTTCCCATCGCAGAGCGTCGTATGCGCCCTCGCCTTTGACCTCTACAATGGCGTCCTTGATGCCCCTGCGTCAAGAGGATTCGCATTGAGCACTGTGAGGCTCCAGCCCATGGAGTGTGTGGCGCCAGTGTACATCCCGATCAAATCTTCAACAAAAAGTGCGGACTCTGATCCTCCTACGCCTGCGCGAATCTCGAGGATGGCGGAAAGATGGGAGGTCTTGGAAGCTGGCACAAGAAGAGCGGGGAACGTGTCCTCTACCAACTTGGACATAGTCTTCGTTAGCGTGGCGTACTCTTCTTCAGCCATACTCTTCATTGTGGTGTCGGGATCATGGAGAAAAGGAGTCGTCTCCTCTAACGACTACTGTTGAAAACGTACTTAAAGTACGCACGCGCGAGAAGAGCAATGAGCACGGACCTCCTTGGCTCTCGTCCATGTAGCGAACGCCTCGCTCAGAGGTTCCAGCTCACGTATTCGCCTCACTCGCTTCACGTCTTCGTCGGTCAAGGCATTTTCGGAAAGCTGCATCAACGACTTTCAATCAGCCTTCTTGATTTCAGACCGGCAGGTATACCTCAGACTGAAGTTTGTCCCGCTCTTGTACTTTCTTCCTCACGAAATGAAGAATTGGTGCATCTTCAGCAGCGGGAGCTGGCTTTGAGGCTTGAGCGCGGAGGGTCGAGCTGGTGAAGAATGTCCGGGACGACGGGGGAGTTCTACAGAAACGAGCAGCAGACCGGAACATGTAAACGGCAGGGAGGAAGAGTGAGCAGCCCCGAGGGCCGCCGGCGGTGAAGTGGCATCGAGTGCTCGCGCCGGGCCGCCGCAGTGCTGGTTGCAGCCACTGAGGCACTGTCAACTGACGGCCGAGTTTCCTCTCCACGTCCTCAGGCTGCATCGAGATATCACTGTCCACGCTGTCCTCTCCATCCCTAGTCATTGTGAATGCCTCCGCAGCTTGGTCCAGATCATCACCTGTGCCGCCACGCCAGACAAAAGCGGCTCTCTAGGCTGTTGTGGACCTACTAGACCTTCTCCCCGTTTCAACACCCTGTCCTCCACCTCCAATGTTCAACCATGTTCAGGTGGTCGTCGACCTGGCACGGAGACAATCCCTGGACGAATTTGCTACTCCTTTAACACGCGCGAGCCCTCCTCGAGACAGGTCCCCTCCGAATCCTTGCCTTCCAGCGCGTCTGCCTTCAACGGGTGAGTACTGTTCCTCCTGTACGTATCAGCGAGAGGGCCCAACACATCTTAAGCAAACACATCTCAAGCATTTTTGCGGCGTGAGGCGACATAGAAGCTCCGAGAGCTCTTGAAGCAGAGCTGAAACGACAGCGGAAGGCTCTGGAGATCGCTCTCGCCAAGCCTTCAGAAGATGAGCAGGAACAGGACGCTGCGTCGACCTCAAGTTCTCCCAAGACCAGCCCAAATGTGAAACGCAAGTCTGTACTGGACATACTACCTTCTGCCATTCAAGCTGCGAAAATGCTACGCGAAACCTCAAGGCGAACCGGTAGTTCTCCTTGGAAACCTCCTGAGGTGAAGTAAGCGAAGTTTCCTGAAGCGATATATCCTTTTCATACGTTCGTGCGTAGCCCTTTGAGATTATGCGCGCCATAGAAAGGAAGGACATCATGTTCCTTATGGATGTCCGCGACAGGTCTTTCGAGGTTCGTCATTGACTTACGTCCTATAATTGTTCCACTAACGGATATAGTTTAGAGTCTAGTTAAGAAATCAGGCGATGTCACTCCTCTTATTCATGCCATGCGGATAGAGGCCACCGACATTGCCATCGTGCTACTTGGCGCATTTTCCCGGTATATTAACAACCTCAATGACGAGGACTTTGAGAAACCGGAAACCAAGAAGATGTTGAAGATGCTGAGTACGTGGCCACTCTCAGATACAGTTTCTGAATATGCGGTCACACTATTTACAGGAGTAAATTTGAAGATAGCTATCGATTACGGGCTGCAGAAATCCCAGAAAGACCTCATCGCCTCGTTTTTGCAGACCCTCATCATGAGCGAGGGCGACTCGTGGTTAACGCTACAAACTGGCGACATCGCAGCTGCACTCAGGCAAGGCGTGGACGGGAAAGCTGTCCATGCCGCTGAAGCTGCCGTACGAAGCTTCGCGACGAACAATCTTGGCAAGGCTCATTTCATCGCCACTCTTGAAGACTAGTCGGTATTTCTCTTCTGAAAGCCAACGTACTCTCTAAGCTGATTTTGTACAGCATTGCCAACGCTACCGCGGACCTTGTAATGATGGCCGCGTGGTCCAATATATTGCAATACGTACAAGACGACCCAATGCCCGTGAGTTATGCGCTCATGTCAAGAGAAGAGCTTTATTCATCTATTTGGGCAGACATACTACTTTGCCAGGGATGATCGCGTATACAGAGCGTTCGTTGAACGGTTGGATCGACATCAAGATACCATTCGAACGAAAGTTGGAAGGCGGCTTCGTTGGCAGCTGGGAGCCCTCCGAGTGCATCTGGAAGGTCGGAGCAAGAACTATCGGGTACGCTTGTATGAGTCACAATTGATCCAACGAATGTTGACTGTCGGTTTTACAGACTAAGGTCGAGTCGCTTGCAAAGGAACTGGACGAATCCGAAGGACATTGATATTATATTCTTTGCTGTAACCCTATCACTGCTCTCGCTGACGGTTGTATCACCAGTGGATTTCCTTGAACTCGCCTCGTGTGATGCAAACCGTTGCTCATACAAGGTGCCCTACGGGTCAAAGCCCCAACCCGCTTAGTGGCGTATGATTGAGCATACAACGATCTGGATGTCTGTAGACTTCTCAGCGTCCGGGGTAACTTCGTCTCTACCGAATCCCCCGTGCTTGTAAAAGGTGCTGCTCGTGTCGAAGAACACAACACGTACTGCGGCGTATTGTCAAGCACACATTCCCGAGCTTTGACTCTCTGTGTACATAAATTATGTCGAAATCACAACGACCTGCTAATATATTCCCGTGCCCGATGTCCGTGTGGGATTAACTCATGCGATTCAAGGCATCATCTTCAGCTATTCCAGTAGCTATACGCTACCACGCCTCCCAAACTCACCACTGACGGTAACAGATCAAGCTGTAATACCCCGTAGATCCAAGCCGTAGCCGTCGGCGGACTCTGCGACAAGATTTCGTCTACGTTTCAGAGATGTTCATGGTGTATGATAAGCGTACACACCTGCTGCATGACTACGAGCCAATTCCCTCGATTGATCAGCCAAACAAGGCGACTGCCAGAAACACACGCGACCACGAAGAACGCAGCCTGCATCCATTTCACGGACTTGTAACGGTTGGCTTTGTATGCTGTCAGCGCTCCAAAGGCACTGGTAGGAATACAGGTGACTCACTGTAGAAAATGAATATTGAAAGGACTGCGACCTCGACATGAATACTGGCATGAGTAACTGGACACAGGCGACGTACTCGGTATCCCTGGTACCAGCCTTTGGGTGAATATTTGCCAATAGTCCGGCCGTCTTCCATATTGATGATGCACTAGTCTACGGGAGAAACACAAAGCCTCAATAACTGCCGAGAACAGCCAGGGGAGGGCTACATGTCCATGAGCAACAACATGAACGACATCGGGATGATGAGCATGGTTGCATTGAAGAGCTCTTCTGCACATGGTGACAACTTCCCCTCCTCGTCACTCCCCTCTGTTGCTCTGGGTGTGCCGTCTGGGGCAGTCGGAATCTGCTTGAGGATGCCTGACTCTTTGATGATTCGCCACTGTTCCGACTCTGAGATGTCGACAAGTGGCTTTTCAAGGGGTGTCTCGGGAGCTTTAGGCCGCTCAAGGGGTATCTTGGGGTTGCTCTTTCGCTTCCTGCTTTGCGACATGGAGAATGCTGAGTGTAAACAGGGCAATCGACAAGTAGAATCAGAGGGAAGGACTGGCCGCATCGGCTAATGTCACTGGACTCTTAACCCTAACGTGGGTTTCCGGGCCGCCGAAGTCCAAAGGGTCGGAGGTCTGAACCAACCCTCAATCGTTCACTCACAGCACTCTGCTCCAGATCTCCCTCGTCGAATTCTCGCTTTGCGGTAATTTTGAATCCCAGTAGCAAATGACGTGTCGGAAATGCCGGACCAAGATTTGCTCAAGGTCCTAGAGGCTCATGGACAACAGTTCCTGCAGTCATTTGAGACTACCACCGTCGTTGGGAAGCGCAAAAAAGGACCCCACTCCACCCTCGATAGGGCGATCAGCAAGAAGAAGCGTGTGGAAGAGGCTTCTGAAGAAGAAGAGTGGGCAGGGATCACTCAACGCTCTACCTCGAGCGAGGCGGAGGGAGAAGACGAGGATAGCGAAGGCGTGACCGACGAGCCAGAGGATGACGGTACGCGGTCTGTCCGCATGTCTCGGTTCATCGTTCGATGCCGACGGTCAACAGATGACGACTTCACATACGAGTCGTGTGCCCCCCAGCCCGACGTCGTTGTATTTTCGGAGGCGGGCAGATCCTCCGCTGTCACCAGAGCGTCGAAAACGGGCTTCATGGTGTGCCAACCCATTGCCGGTTGATCGTCCCGCAAGCGACTCACCGCGCCCTGTCACAGTCCTCGAAAGTCACCAAGCTAACCGAGGACGCGGCGAAACCCTCCCAGAAGCAGAAAGTGCGCTCTGCGGATGATGAGGACGATCTGTGAGTGCCGTCTCCCTCTCGGTTCTGGGGGGGGCAGCCCTCCGCTGCGCCAAAACTTCCGCGTCCTGTTCTCTCACCCCACCCACCCCGCGCTCCCGCGAGATCTGCCCCGTCCTCGTGTGCTTCGCGCTTCACGGGAACGCTAACCGGACCCCGGACCCCTAGGACGAACGCGCAGAACGACGCGCTTCTCCACCGGCTGGTGCACACGCAACTTCTCTCCGGCTCGCTCAAGCACGACCTCGACCTGACGCCTGCACAGCGCAAAAAGGCCCTCGCGGGGCGCATCCTCGAGGCCGCGGGAGGCGCGAAGCTCGGCAAGGGGGAGGCGGCGGTGAGGCAGAAGGAGCGGAACCGCGCGGCGAAACACGTGCGCGACGGGCTCTTGGAAAAGCAGCAGCAGAGGCGAGAGAAGGAGCTGGAGGAGGTGCGTTCGTCATGGAACGTGTGCGTCGACGGGATTTGGGCTGAAACATCCGCAGGCGAAGCAACTGGGGAATTATCACCCTTCGCTGAAGGCTCTTTATGATCCCTCGAGCTCGAAGCCGAGTCATAAGAGGGAACGAGGCATGAAGATGGGCGTCGGATCGTTCAAGGACGGGATCCTGCGGTTGGGTAGAAACGACATCGTTGCAGCAGAAAGGAGGAGCGGAAGTAGTAGAGGTAAAGGTGCGCGTAGGAGAGGCGGGAAGCGATGATGCATAGGGTGGGCATAGGTTGGCATAGGGGCATATATAGCATGTAGTGCATAATGTCTGCTCAACGACACGTTCTACCCGGAAATGACGGAGAAAGAAGTGTCTAAAATGATAGAGAGAGAAGTGTCTGATGTGTTACTCGTGCCAGTCAAGGTACTCGTGGTGCGCTCGGAATCGGAAGAGTCTCTGAAGGACCCGGAACGTGGACTACCCCTGTTAGTCCGCGTGCGTGAAGGAAGATTGTTCATAGAATTTCAGAAGCATGCTCACTCTCGACGATTGTCACGGCGATAGGTGTAGTCTCGCTCAGTCGGGACGTAATCTCGCCTTGAGCGACCGTGACGATCATCGTGCCGGGGGCTAGTCGCGCGCACTAGTGTGTCGTTCGAGCTATGTTTGGAGCTATGCAGAGATGAGCGATCGTGAACCATCAATGCACTAAGATAGCCAACGTACCCTCCGCTCCTGTCGCTGCGCGGTCCCCTTGGATCTGCGCTTCTAGGGTCCACATATGCCATATCTTCGCGCGTGGTGTACGCGCGTCTTCTGCCAGAGGGTCTGAAGTCACGGTCAGCTGCTATTCAAATCCGAGCTGGCTGCGAGACAAACGTACTGGTAATGTGGATCTCTATCGTATGAGCCGGGGGTAGGAGTCGCTTGTGTCCGAGATGACTCGGGCTGCCGAGGCGATCCATGGCGCGACTCTTGGTGCGAGCCTTGTCGACGCGACCCATGTTGTGCTGCGTCATGACGGGAGAGATGAGGAGCTGAGCGGTTCTCCCTATGTAAATGAAACATGAGATCGCGGCGCGCAGGAAGCGTGGAGAGACGAACCTCGTTCCGGGTATTACAGGAGTACGCTCCGCGGGACGACCACGCTGGTAAGATCGTCCACTTTCGGAGTAATCGTCCACTGAACGGCTGCCGACTGACACGCGGTCGTCGTTGTTGAAACCGGCCCTGCAGGAAGCGCGAAGATCAACTACAGAGCGCACGGAGGTTAACTCAAAGAACGCACCGGCATATCTCACGACCGAACTGGTCTTGGACAATCACAGGGCGTGGACGTGTCGGGGGTCGGTAACGGCCGCTGAAGTCTCCGACCCTATTCTCGGAAATTGTATGAGCCCCCATCGCGATGTGGAACACAGGAACCCGACCCACGCACCGAGTGAGCTCATTACCGGCCGCGTCTTCGAATATGACCGGCGCTCCTCCGGGAATGATATAGTACTTGTCCCTCTTCCCGTTCTTACCCTGCTCAACGACCACGACAACCGGGGGTTCTTCGCGCGGGTCGAGCGGCTTGTCCAGTACGCAGGATGATCGCGCGCCGGCTGCGGCATCCTCGTCAGTACCCTCATTGTCTATATGAATGCGAGAAGGACAGTTAAGACGCACGCTTATCCGGGTGGCTCGCTATGCTCCCGTTCTCGTCGCCGAGGGTGGGCCATCCGGTCGCCTCGGGGAGGGTAGGACGCTGACGGGTGGACCATGTCCGGTCGGTGTCCTCGACCGTCTCGTGGGTGGACGGGGTTCGGCACTTGGCGCATATTCGACATCACAGCGACGTGTGGGGGACCGCTGGGAGGAGGCTGAGGAGCATAGAAAGGCGCACCACGCGACCCAGAAGGAACGGTGTCGATGGGAGTGGGAGCGTAAGGGTCGGGGCCACCAAAGGCTTGCCCAATCCGATCGAGGGTGCTCTCGCGCTCAACTAGGGGTGGGCTCTCTGGAGGGCGAGGGCGGGAACCATGTTGAAGAAGATGTTCGTATGACGAATCCTCGTCGTCGGGGAAACCATCTGCCGGATAGTTCGGCTCTTCTGGCCAATGCTCGATGGTGGCACGGTATTCTTGGGGAGTTGCATACGGAACCACCTGATGCGGAAGAGCATTTAAGTCAAACGTACTGTCTGGAGCACGAAAAACCGACAAACCTGTTCTGGTCTAATGTACTTCTGGAATACGTCAGCGATAGCTACTCGCAAGACAGCGACGACATACCTTCTTCGATGGCTTTTTAGCAAAAACTCGGCGCCAGGCGGAGCTGGGTGGTGCCTGCTCATCGTACCCATGGTCGTCGTAATAGCCATGGGGAGCATCGTAGGTGTCATACCCAGCGTACGCACTAGCATGCTCCTTCGAGGAGCGACCAAGACTGGGGAAGAGACGAGGCATTGGGAGAAGCTAAGCGAAGTGAGGTCTCAAGGGCAAGTGGGGTGAAATTCAGAAAATGCCGGCATTCAACGCTGTCGACAAACGACGGCGGAAGCAACGAAGATGACGAGGTGCACAGACAGGGGCAGATGGGGATCCGAGCCCCGCAAGGCCGGGAGGAGGACCTTATAGGCCGCAACATGGAGAACATGAGGATACCGCGCATTCCCGAACCGCGGCGGAAGGTGGGCTTGCACAGCGCCCGCGTGCATGGCGTAATACGCGTTGCCCGGGCTCGAGATCTAGATATCGTTCAGGGAGATAGTGAGCGAGACCGCGCCAGTTGATGTCAGCTGCTCGAGACCGGATCGTTCGCACGCTGCCTCGTGGAGGGAACCACAACGCGGCCGCGCGCAGGCCTTTGATTCGTCTACGCCGATGGCTCGTACACTCGTCCCCGCATCTCTTCTATGTGTCTGTGGCCGCGCCAACGCCCATCACTCCTGATCCGTCCCCGGCTATTGAAACGAGGTCCGTCATCGCTGCGCAATCGGGACACGCGTCGTTCTAGACGTGCGACAGAGGCCATGCACCCCACGGAAAGGACTCACCTGCTCAACGGCGGCTCGCGAGCCGGTCATGGGAGAGCCATACGGGCGCAGAGCTCTCAATCTTGGAGCGCTTGAGTCTCGCTCCAAAGCAGTTGCTTGACCTGAGTCAATGCTTGTGAGGTCTTGGTGATTGCCTCCGCTGTCTGGCCGATGGATATGGGGTCGATTAATAGCGCGCTTGAGCAGACATTCATGCGCTCCGAGAGGACAAGTAGCGTCCGTTCGAGAGATAGCGCGGTCGCCTCGAGGGCCGAAGCGGTGGCTGATTTAGATATCGGCTGCTGCGAGACGTTGAGTAACACTTGGTCAGGTGGTTCATTTTAAAACTCACCGTGCCCATATGTGGGACTCGGCCACCTGCGGATAATTGCTGCGAACGGGGTCATCAGCATTGCGGGTGTATCACATATACAGTAGCGTACCGGTTGGGGGGCTGCCCCAAAGCCTTCTTTTGCCATTGGTCGTGTGGTATGCGCGGGAGCGGCAGTCTGGCGAGCTTCGCTGGCAAGCCTGAGTGCCTGGAACGTTTCTGCCGAAGAAGGGGGTGGTGGCATTGGGACTAGGTGACCCCGTCCGAAGGCATCCTTTTCGTCGACGTAAACAGCGGCGCAGATCACGCATTCCTGCGGGACGACGTCTCGTTAAATATACTCGGGGTTCGTATGTGCCTCAGAAGACTCGCCTTCCTCGGATCGAGAGATGCGCCGGATTTCGGTGGTCGTACTAGAGGGATGCCGTAGCAGTCTGAGTTGGGGCACTCGTCGGCGAGCATGGCCCAGCCCTTGAGCATGCGCTTCCCGATCTCGGCAGACGCAAGATCTGACTGCCGACGGCGACGGAGGAGTTCTGCTGTGTCCATGACAGGCATGAGAGGGGGAGAGCTTGGCGCGTTGGATACTTCCGTGGGAGGGGTCGATGCGCGTGAAACTGCGCTACTGTATGACTTGCTTGACGGAGAATAGGTGGGTACTGGGACTTTGCCGCGCTGAGTGGAGGTCGGCGGAGGGTTCCGAGCTGCCGGAGGAACTACCGAAGTGCTACCAGAGGATTCAGGCGCAGCGTCGCAGTTAACACAGAAGTGGATCTGCGTGGCAGACGTGGCGGGGGATCTCATCAGAGGAACCCGCGAGCATTGCGAGCATATTTTGTCTGTCAAGACCTGCCACCCATGCGCACGAAAGAAACGTTCAAGACAACCTGCTAAGCCTGAAGCATGGTAAGAACGCACCCAGCCTTTCAACATATACTCTCCCAGACTGCTCGAAACATCAATCACGGTGGCCATGCTTGGCGGAGCTGGGTCGAGGGACGGGCGGCGTGAAGAAAGTAGAGATAGTCGACGGGCGGACGAGTGTGCGCAGTCGACTCGGGGGACCAACGGGGGACGCCTCCAAATCCTGGGACAGTCACGCGGATCACGTGCACACGCGACGTTCCACGTCGGTGAGTACGGACATCAGCAAAGTAGGCGCGGAAACGGTAGCGTCTGATAGTGCACGGGGGCATTCGTAGCATACGATAGTTAGTGATAGCGAAGACAATAGACGGTAGCTGAGCATCCAAGTAATGCAGTAACTTGTAGTGTATTATCGTCTGCTTCTTCCGCTATCAAATGATGATCGATTCTCGCGGACAGGGCTATCATTTCTGAGTGCGCGCGCGACCATATACCGGTCATCTGCGGCGCATGAGATGATAGCGCTACATGATAAAACGTCAGATTTAGCGGAGGGGATGACAGCATCATGCAGAACATTATGGTCTTCCATCGCACACTGGGGATCACATATTACGCAGAGAGTACAATCCAATTGTGCAATAGTAATCCATTTGGGTAGATACGAAACAGCAGGTATCCTATACAATGGACATAAGAGCAGAATAAACGACTTACACAGTCAGCGATGTGGGCGCGTCCTTGAGGCCTCTCAACCAGCAGTGAGCACATCGACATAGTACTCCTGTGATGCATAGGGTCGTCCCTGCCATGAGAGTGGTCAGTAACGGCCTGTAGAAAATGCGAATATATATAGTGCTCGCCCAGTGATAGAGCAGTCAGTGTGGAGAGCACGGAAAGGCCGGTCGAGCGCGGCGAGGGGCGCAGTGGAGGGGCGCGGGGAGATGGTCGTGACGGTGAGCATGGATGGCCGTGTTTTCATCATCTTTCCTCCTCACTCCAGTTTGTGGGGAACTCCTCAACATGCTCGTCGTTCGGAAGCGTGGTGAACGGGGAAGGGGAAAGCGAGGAGGGAGTAGTCAGCGGGAGTGGCCACGGAGAACGTGGAGGAAGCGAAACTCACCTGGGTGAACTGGGACACGTTTACGAACCGGATCGTCTCCTCGACCGAGTGGCCGACGGGGACGTTGTCGATTGCGGTGGTTCAGTTGTCCAACCCCGCCGAACGCACCTGAGGATCCCCTATGGGTCGATGATGAAGAGCCCACAGAGGGCGATGCCCTCGTCCTCAACGAGCACAACGTAATCAGGCGAGATGGACATGTCGCGGTGTTCGACGAGCAGGAGCCTGAGGTTTGGACCGAGACCGCCCTGCTTGCGTGGGGAGGTCGCTCAAGCGATGTGTGAGTACTGCAAGTTGGTCAAGGCAGCTATGGACGAGCGGTCAGTGCGGAACTGATCTCGGTGGAAAAGGGAAAGGAACGCAACCTGGAGAGCCGCTGCTGCTACAAAACGGGCTGGTGCTCGGGGTGGACGTTTCGCGCGCATTCAGCAACACCTGCCGGAAGTGGTCGCCCGCAGGTCTAGCAGCAGAAGCCCACGAGGCGCGGGCTCAACCGTGCGGTGTCCTGACATCCTGCTCACCTGCCAGCCTGTATGGAAGTTCTGAAGACGTACCTGTACACCGCACTCCCACTGAGTGGCTGCCGCAACACCTCCACTACATTTCCTTACATCCCCGATTACAAGTGGAGTCACTCGGGACTGATGTAAGAGCACACGGAGCAACGTTTACACTGCCGGCGAGGCTGAGGAATCAGCGTGAAGGGGAGGAGAAGAGGCAAAAGAGGAATTTCACACCGCGCGCGGAGGGTGGCCGTGGCCATAAGCGCTTAAGCACCATGACTTCAAGCTTGATTGCGTTCTGGAGGCGCACCAAGCTCGCGCGGTTGAGGAAAAAACATCGTGACTTGTGGTGGGTACGAGGAGGCGGAAACGCAGGGAGTGGGTGGTCATGTTGGCTTTGTGGAGGTGGGAAGTTGAACGTACCGGGCGCAGAGTGGCGGCCATGAGGGCGACGAGACAATGATGGTCTGCGAGAAGTTGTTAAAAGCCACATCAATGTCGATAGAAATGTGGGCACTGTGAACGAGATGCTGAGAGCAAAGGGAGGAACTCACCATGTCTTGATGGATCACCCGCGAGCGTGAGTGGCACATCGCGCTGAGGGGATGATGGCGGTCGCAGGGGAAGTCCAGTAGGCGCGCACACGCGCACACGCGCCCATGCAGTCTGGCGACCGAACGGAGGCCAAAGCGGGACGCCACTGCGGCGCCGCCGCATCGAACCACGACAATTAGCAAGAAATCATCATAAGCAAATTTTGCCAGACCACAGACTCTTCGTCGTCGCTAACACCGACTGTAGTACGTCTTCCCAAGGATGTATATATCTTGACTTAACTTTCGTATTCGCAACCTGCTCACTGCCCTCGCCCGTGCCCCGTGCGGCGTGCGCCGCGCGTTCGCCGTGCCGCGCGTGACTACGAGCGCGTCGAATAGGAGGAGGAAGAGGCGGAGGCGGGTGATTCACTCGCGACGGTGGTGGTCCGCGGGATGGCCCTTGCTCTCGCCATCGCCCACGCTTCGCTATTCCGGCCTTGAGCGGTGTGGTGCGGACGCCGTTGACTTGCGCGCGGTCAAAGCCGTCGGCGACAAGAATCGCGATGCAGCGGGACTTGATCGTTGGCTCGCAGGGGGCTAGGCGGGCTGAGAGCGCTTCAAAGCCCGTGAGCCAGGTGTTGGGCCGCATGGGAGGGTCGGAAGAAACGCGCTGATCGTTGACATGTGTAGTGCAAGCGAGATAGCAGCTAGCTCGACGCGGGCTAGACATTCGCCGTGAGAGGGGGTCACCAGTGTACCTTGGAATACCCAGGTGCGTCGGCGCCGCGAGTATGGACAACACGCCGGGCGTCGGACGAGCAGGGCTGTGGTGCCCAAACGACCCGGCGCTGCGATGAACTACTCACTGACCGTCTCGCTGTTTGGGAACAGGGTCGCTTCAATATACGCGAGGGGGAGATGAAATGCGCACCTAATGTACAGAGAAGCACGCCTTAAGTCCATTGTAAACATGAGACGGAACGTGAAAGGCCGAGACAATGCTAAATTGGTGAGCAAGGACACGAGATGTCCGCAGTCGAATAAATCATGTCCCAGTTGTGTCCCAGAGAAGCAAACATTCTGATGAAGAGGATACACATGGAAATACCAGGTTCCGCAGAACAGCGAGAAATTAGAAGAGATGTCAAGAACAAATTTGGGGAACAGAGGCCCCGGATGGGAGAAGGGGAGGTGGTGAGGCTCGCCGTCGCCGGACTGCGGCGGACTCCATCCGTAAGCGGTACAGGCGCCCGCGCTGACCCGCGCATCCTCGCGCGCACCGCGTTCTCTGCCGCGCGCACTGTTCGCGCACTCGCGAACCGACCGTATGGCTCATTACGAACTTACCATGCACCCCGCGCGCCATGAATCACCCTTGGAGGGGCACATGATCGTCTACTATCATTATCATATCATCGACTATAGCTTTCCGTCTAAGCTACTAGTGCCTGTAGTCGATCCATCATAACCTGTATGCGGCCACGAAATATGATCAAACGTCACATCGAAGACGAATGAATATCAACTGCTACCGTTCTGCTATCATCATTTGTCGCGCAGACAATAGACGGCCTGTCCCGATCTGGCAGAGTCGCGTGCTATCGGGCGCTACCGTTAAAAACACCTTTTGCTGATGGACGACGCCCGAGTCTCATCCTCCAAGTTCTTCGTCCCGCTGTCCTTCGTTCTCGCTTTCTCTCCCCGTCTCACTGGGCCGTCATTGTGCTTCTTTGAGGCGTTTTACTGTCGGCTGTTCTTCGTTCTGCATGAAGCTGCCGACACTATGGCCCAGCGGTCTCCTCGCGCTCTTACTCGCCGGCCTGGACAGTCAATGGCTGTCTGCGGGGTCTGCACACGCATTTGCTGAGGGTGTACAATGGACAAGTGGTAGGAAGCTTGCGATGAGGCAAGTCTTGATTGCGTTCCACCTACTCATGCATGTCTGAGTGCAACCTTCAGGGACGAGGTTCGTGCTCTATGGCAACATGGGTTCAGTAGCTACATGAAATATGGTGTGTACCCCACTCTCTTCATTGTTCTGAAAAGTTTTGATGGCCTGTGATTTGCCATAGCATTTCCTATGGACGAAGTGAGCTCAACTTCTGTTGAAACTGATGTGCGTCTCAACGTGTTACGCAGCTTGCACCACTGTCATGTTCTGGCAGGGGTCCTAATTGGCACAACCCGTGAGTCCTACGCGATGCCCCTTCATGCTATATCTCTGATATGCGCACGCGCAGGGCAGATGTAGCTACAAATGACGTCGCTGGGAACTTCTCTGTCACCCTCGTCGACTCTCTTGATACCTTCGTCGTGTTGAACGACCCTCCAGGCTTTGCACAAGCTGTGCGCGACGTGATCAAGTGGGTGGCATACGACGTTAACACGAACCCGCAAGTTTTCGAGACAACTATTCGGGCACTCGGAGGGCTTCTTTCAGGGCACATATATGCGGAGCGACAGAATCAGCCCTTTCACCTACCTTGGTATAAGGGTGAACTACTCTCTCTTGCATACGATCTGGGCCTACGGCTTCTCCCTGCGTTCAAAACGCCAACCGGTCTTCCGTATTCGAGGGTAATATCGACATTCCGTCTTGTGTGTATTATCTCTCACAGACTCTCAGATCAACTTGAGACATGGATTGCCAAAAGGAGAATCACACGACACTTGTGAGTGACATTATCATTATGGCTTCATTACCGGCAGCCTGATTATCCTCAGGTACTGCGGGTGCTGGGTCACTCATTCTGGAATTCGGCACACTGAGTCGTCTGACCGGGGACGACCGCTTCGAAAAAGCAGCATATAAGGCCTTCTTTGCGCTGTGGAATCGCAGGTCAGATATAGGACTTGTAGGCAATACAATCAATATATTTTCTGGAGTACGTCCAATGGTCGCGTGATACCAAACAGAGTGATTGAGCATGCCGACAGAACTGGTTGCACCCCGAAGTCAATGGCATTGGTGCGGGCGTTGATTCGTACTATGAATATGCTCTCAAGTGGTACATCATGAGCGGTAGGTGGATCTCTCCGTCAACATTGACTCTGGACTCATGTTTGACCCAGGTGAGGTCGAGTTCCTTGACGTGTGGCAAGACATGTATGCGTCTGCCATGCGATACTCCCGTGCTCCGGACGGGTACTGGGTATGTCCCATGATTTGATGATTGCTCTTCTTCTCCTGACATACCCCAAGTATCGAAACGTGAACATGTTCACGGTACGTTGCTGTCCATCCGAGGCGCCTTAAAATGATACTCACATTCCATTAGGGAGATGCCCAGTACAACTCAGTGGACTCGCTCTCAGCGTTTTGGCCTGGCCTTCAAGTCCTTGGGGGTGATGTAGAGAATGCAATTCGTTCGCATCTCGTGTGTAAGCTTTCATATTGTTTTAAACAACGAAAAACTGTTCAGGATGAATAGATTGGAACTTGTGGCGCGGATTCGCGGGAATACCTGAGGTGTGGGACATGAACTTTAAGACAGGAACCGCTCTGGCATACCCCTTGCGTCCAGGTGCGTTCACTATCGTAACAGTCTTCATCGAGAACTCAATATCCGCGGTCCAGAATTTGTGGAGTCGACTTGGTACCTGTATCGCGTAAGCCGTTTATATTCATTCGTGCTCTTAAATTCTTAAGGAAGACCGTAGGCGACCAAAGACCCGTTCTATCTTGATGTCGGAGGTATGTCTGACCGGAGTCCAGCTCGCTGTTCAGCCATTGATACCTATGTAGCACGTATTCTATTCGACATCAACCGTCGGTCTAAAGTAGATTGTGGTCTCGCAAGTATCCAGGACCTACGGACGAACCACCGCGACGATCGTATGGAGTCTTTCGTACTATCAGAAACGCTAAAGGTCGGTGAATGTATTGCAATCGCCCAGACGTCCCGCTCATCCATTTCCTAGTATCTCTACCTTCTCTTTGATGAAGAGAATCCTCTGCACACCGACGACTCGCATTGGGTATTCACCACGGAAGGCCACATACTCTCGCTGGAGCCGGACCGCCTAAAACCGCTGTCTGCTGCTCGCAAGAAGCTTCGGCGAGTCGAGAACCTGCAATGTCCAGCTTACCTGAACCCTTTTCTGGCGTACGACGACTGGGATTCCGATACGGGCCTGCACGGGGGTGTACTCTCTCGCGCGGATATGGAATATGTCCGTCATTTGATCGGTCGCATGGCAAGTGACTATGAGCAGAAGCAATGGGTACCCGATGGATACTGTCAAATCCCCAAATATGAGCCATACGTGAGTCCGTTCTTGTTATTCCCGAGGGTAGACATTGAACGACCAGGTGATAGACGTACGACTTCATCCTCTCTTCGGACGGGTCAGCGGCCCCGGAAGACACACAACCGTCGGCGGCGAAGATGGTGGCGGTTGACGATGGGTTCCTTGTTCACAATGTGAGCGGTATTCGTGTTCAGATTGTGAGCCGTTTGGACGGCAAGGGCTACGATATTGCGAAACGTGGGTACACTGATTGGCGACCTTGTTTGACGTCTGACCGGAATATTTTCAGTGGGCCCGCACGCAATCAGGACCGGGCAGCGGATCTACTTCAACGACTCGGAGCTCGCCCGCTCTTGGTCTACCAACGACCCGAAGCCCAAGAAGCGTGCCATGGAGGTCAACCTCCGGTTGCACCTGGACTACGTCGACCCAATGCTACAACCCCAGACCCCGGGCATGCAAAACGCAATCACCGAGACCGTCATCACCGCTGCCACCGCCCTCTTTGGCGGCGACCCAGCCGCAGCTGCCTCTGGCCCAGCCTCGACTCCTCTGCGATTCGGACACGGGGACGGAGTGCGCCTCGTACGCTTCCCCGACAATCCGCTGGGCTGCAATGCCTACTCCGAGGAACTCTTCCACTCCGAGGCCATCGTCGTGGCCCGCGGAGACTGCACCTTCCTCGAGAAGCTCGCCGCCGCCAAGCTCGCCGGCGCGAGCGGGGTCGTCGTGCTCGGCACGGAAGAGCACCACATCAACCCCTCGGCAGACCACGAGGAGATCGCAGGGACAGGCGTCAGTGTCGATGACGTTGCGGTTGTCGTCGTGCGCAAGCAGGACGCGGAGGTCGTAGAGCGGATGCTCGACGAGGCGGAAGAGTTCGGCGCCGTGTGGCTTGTCGTCGAATCGTCCGGCGAGCCGGCTGACGCTCAGAGCCCGACGACGACAGAGGCATCTCCAACGGAGGCGACGGACAGGGAGGAGGTGACGAAGGTGTTGTACCTCAACAACCACCCACTAATCAACTCCAGACTATTGTTATGATGCACACTTGCCATTGTATAGGAATGCACATAGAGTATATGTTTGATGTCTGCCTCGGGCCCTCGCGTGCGCGACGCCCAGTCCCCTCGTGTCTAAACGTGCGGATATCTAAAACATAGTCTAGTCGTCGACCTTGACGATCGAGTACATGGGCGCATCGAGCTTCTCCGCGGCCTTGAGGAAGGTGAGCTCGATGATGAAGAGATACTCGAGAGTCTTGCCACCGAGCTTGGCGACAAGCTCTCCCGCGGCCTTCGCAGAACCACCTGAGAAGTCCGCATGAACACAAACACAACGCGGACACGACGGTGAGACATACCAGTAGCGATGAGATCGTCAATGATGACCACGGACTGGCCGGGCTTGATCGCGTCCCCCTGCATCTCGAAGACATCCTGCATCGATCCACCCGAAGTCAGCCAACCCGCCCGTTCGTCTCGACCTCTCATCTTGCGACCCTCGCACTCCATTCTCGGATGGCGTTGATCGTGAAGGAGTGCTCACCAGGCCGTACTCCTTCATGTACTCCGCGTGGATGACTTCGCCCGGCAGCTTCCCCTTCTTGCGCACCGGCACGAAAGCGGCGCCGAGACGCATCGCGATGATGGGGCCGAGCAAGAATCCGCGCGCGTCGAGACCCACGACGACATCGATCCTCTTGTTCGGTGCGCGCGAGACCGTTTCGGACGCAAGTCGGTGCACAAAGTGCGTGATCAGCGTCTCAAACGCTACTGGGTCCCGCAGGAGCGGGAAGATGTCGAGGAAGACGATGCCCTGTACAAGCCGTGCGGGATGAGGGCCGAGCCCTACGCGGGAATAAACATAGATGCACACCTTCTTGGGCCAGTCGGGGAAGGGGCGCAGTAGGCTCCTCAGGTGCTCAACGTCGGCCATGGTGGTATGGAACGGTGGGCGGACTTCGACGGCGATGAGGATGCTCGCTTAGATGTGCAACTTTCATAGAAGGGCTGCCAATGTAGGGGAGACTAGATCTGCAAGTGTAACAGACAACGGTCGCCGATCATCGACATCGATCATGCCCGGTTATATTGTTGAGCTGACCACAAACGTGCACGAGCTCGACAGGCAGGCAGACGTTGACGGAACAAGCCAGGGCTCGTACGTGTACAATGTGTTAAGTCTCTCTGAGCGTATTAGATGTTTACATATTGTGGTGGATTGCTAGCGAGCCTAGGCACGCGATGACATTGTACAAAAGAGGGAGACTGCGTGCGTGTCATGGTCATAGATTGCCATACCCTCGTAGCATAGAAAGGAGATCATGTGCAAGTGGTACAAGGACGACAACAATAAAGTTTTACACAGACTCGAGAATCTCAGGCTCCTTGAAGTCCTTGACTACACGAGTGCCAGTCTCCTGTAACACATGCGGTGGGTCAGGAAGACGGCGAGAAAGAGATGCTAACAGGTAGAACTCACGTCTGTCGACTCGCCGTGAAGCTCAAGCAACTTCGACATGTCGAACTTCGGTGCCTTGAGAATCTTCGCCTTGTGGATATAGACGTTTTGCAAGGGGTAGATACCCCTCGCCGCCTTCTCAATCTCCCGGCCAATCGCCTCTGGCACAAACTTCTGCACCAGCTCCTTCAGGTCACAGCTCGTCGCTTCACGGGTCATGATCTCGAACATCTTCTTGCGAATCTCCCGGATTTGCGCGGTCTGCGCGTAGGTGGTCTTGCGGACCTGCGTTGGCCGACGCTTGGTGAAGCCGATAGCGAAAAGACGGATGAGGTATCCGTCAGTCGTCTTGACGTCGACATGCGCCTCGATGAGGGTCTGCCACTTGCGGACGAGGGAGCGGAGCTTGTCTGAGGTGAAGCTCATGCCGTGGAAGTTGGTGAGGCAGTTCTTGCCCTGAACTTCATCGATCCGGAGCCTGATCTTGCGGAACGACTGGTCCTCATCCTTGTTGAGGTCACCAAGCGATAGCTCGATGATACGGCCCTTGAGGGAGTCGTTGGCATTTTCTACGCACGACGTGAGATACAGGGAGATGAAGGGACTGGGATTGACGTACTAAGACCCTGGGACCTGTTGACAAGAGTCTTGCCGGCGTTCTTGACCTCGAAGATTGAGGGCGCCTTGATGTCGTACCAGTCTAGAGAGATATGCTCGCAAGAAATACTGGGCATACCTGATCAGACTACTCACCCTTGCGGGAGAAGGGGTCCACGACCTTCTTCTTGATACCCTTCTTACCCTTGGACAAACGCTTGTTCTGGACGTACAAACGGATCAGGATGATATTCATAAGTATTCGAAGCGCGAGAGGGCTTGCCTTGCCAACAGCCATGGTGGATGGAGGAAGGAGGGGCGGGGGAGGACCGCGAGGAGGTGAGCCGGCACTTGGACGGGCTGAGTTTTGGGATGCGTGAGCTTCGGCAGACGCGCACAGGCAGTAGGGAAGATGGCGTGAGCGCCTTGGGGGTGGCTGAACCTTACTTTTACAGCTGTAAAGATTTGCTCCCACGCCCCATTAGCCCATGTCCTCTCTTCCCCTCACTCGTGCACAGTTCGACGTCGCTTGCAAGGCCTACATTGCCCCTGCTGCCAATGGTGACACTATATTGAGACGCCGTTCTTCTGGGTGGACATGGAGGGAGCATCCCGTACGTTTTCCAGGGTCAAATCGTCGTCACCATCTCTCACATCGCCCAGTATGTCTCGCAGTTGGGATATCTCGCACGCACCGTCCAGTTCCTTCGCCATGCCCTTCCCGCCGATGTAGTAGAGGAGCTAGATGGGGGTGTCGAATTGCTGCATGAGGAGGATGGCGCCTCATGCACTGTATCGAACGATATTATTATATGCGACCAGTACGTTGTGTACTCCTCAACTTTTGGAGTGCCTGTTTTCTATTGGACGCTTCATGATCCTAGTGCGTGTTGAATCTGTGTACGTCCTTTGCCTTTCACCGAGGCTAGCTTCTAGGCGGCTCGCCGTTGACATTGGACGAAATCACGAAGACCCCCATCTTCCGCCGGAGCGCGCTACCTCCTTCCGAAGGCAGCTCGTTCGCTTTAACGCTTTCCGACTCCTCCCTCCCTCTTCTGTCGCAGGGGGACCATCCTACACTCGGGACACCGTCATGGCATTTTCATCCTTGTCACACCGCGAATATAGTCGGAGAGATCATGGCACAACTGGGAGAGGCCGAACGCAGCGACCTGCGGTGGCTAGAGGCATGGTTCATGGTGATGGGCAATATTGTAGACTTGTTCTTAGGGGTATGAATAAGAAAGGATCGGCCGCGCATGCCCGTAGGTCGACGAGTGTGGAACCGCCGCGAGGTTTGCGGGGTAATGCAGATGAGTTCCCATGGGGCGAGAACGCTGTGCACACGCGGGCGGCTGTCGTCGTCTGAGGGGCGGGACGAAATCACCTGGCACTGGGGATCGGTCGGCTCTTGTTACGACGTCCGATGGCCGAGCAGACTTATAAAGTCGACGCCCGACGTGGTCTCACTCTGTCCCCGCCTCCGACTGAGCGGTTGCACCAAGCTAGGACGACCGTCTCGTACGATCACCAAAGCCGACGCCTCACGCTATCCGTGCATTTATCGATCGCCTCGCGCCATCTTGCGGATATAAAGCTCGATAGAACATCATGTTCGCTGCCCGCATAACCGTCCCTTCTTCCTCCCGCCTCCCCCTCCGACACCTCTCTCGCGCCATGGTGAGTGCCCTTTCGCCTACTCCGGACGACCGTGGCTCCTTACCTGGCGTTATGCTAGTCTTCCGCCACCCGTCACGAGGCTGTCATCGTCGCTGCGTCCCGTACGCCAGTGGGATCGATTAACGGCACGCTCAAGACCCTCACTGCGCCTCAGCTCGGCGTAGTTGCTCTCAAGCACGCATTCGAGCAGTCAGGCGTCAGCCCTGACGAGGTCGAAGAGCTATACTTCGGCAACGTCGTTCAGGCTGGTGTCGGTCAGTCCCCAGCGCGTCAAGTTGCACTCGGTGCGGGTATGCCGACGCGTTCCGACGCGACGACGATCAACAAGGTCTGCGCAAGCGGTCTGAAGTCCATCATGCTCGCTGCCCAGAGTATCGAGTCCGGCTACAAGAAGGTTGTCGTCGCTGGTGGCATGGAGAGCATGAGCAACGCGCCGTACGTCCCACATGTTTGTTACGTACTTGCGCCGACCTCATGTGCATGTCACCAGGTTCCTCCTGCCTCGCCAGAACCCCGTGTTCGGCAAGTTCACCACGAAGGATTCGCTCGAGACCGATGGTCTTTGGGATGTCTACAACCAGTTCGCGATGGGTAACTGTGGTGAGCACTCCGCCGAGAAGTACAGCATCTCCCGCGAGTCTCAGGACACGCATGCAATCGAGTCCTATAAGCGTGCGGACCGGGCATGGAAGGCTGGTGTGTTCCAGAACGAGATCGCCCCCGTGACTATCAAGGGCAAGAAGGGCGACACCATCGTCAGCGAGGATGAGGAGTACAAGCGCGTCATCTACGAGAAGGTCCCCACCCTGAACCCCTCGTTCAAGAAGAACGGCGGTACCATCACTCCTGCCAACTCGTCGAGTCTCAACGATGGAGCGTCGGCTCTTATTCTCATGTCAGCAGAGAAGGCGAAAGAGCTCGGCGTCAAGCCTCTTGCCAAGGTCATCTGTGAGTGACTACCACGATTTCTGATTAACGCGATGCTAACCCTTGCTCGTCAAGCCTACGCTGATGCTGGTGTCGAGCCCATCGACTTCCCTGAAGCGCCGACTTTCGCTCTTCCATTGGCCATCGAGAAGGCTGGCCTCAAAGTTGACGACATCGCGCAGTTTGAGATCAACGAAGCGTTCTCCGTCGTTGTCCGGGTCGCGGAGAAGAAGCTTGGCATTGATCCTGCAAAGATTAACCCTCACGGGTGAGTTTTATTGGAGTGCTTTGTGATGTTGTATACTGAGTATGTTTAGTGGTGCTGTCGCCCTGGGCCATGCTATCGGCAACTCCGGTTCACGCATTATCGTTACTCTTGTGCACTCGCTGAAGTCCGGAGAGTACGGAGCGGCTGGTATCTGCAACGGGGTATGTGATTAGTCATATGCCGCACTGCCACGCATACTGATTGCGCTCCTTGCAGGGTGGTGCCGCATCTGCGTTGGTCATCCAGAAGCTGTAGATTATTCTTTACATCACGCACTGTACTATTCTCGCATCGCTTTCGATTCACTGATCACGTCAAAACTTCTCCTTGGCGGGTGCGCGGTTGGAATCTATTGTGTGAGTCGCGGCTACAAACAAGTCTATGCCCATGACAGCCGCGCGAACGTTGATAACGGCCTGACGGGCTCCCGCTTGCTGCGTGGGGCTAAGTGGGTGAGTGGTTTTGATGCGGCTAGGTATCCTGTCTTATCATATCTCAGGCAGGAACGATTTTCCACGCCGACGACTGATACCTGCTCTTTGACTCACGAGGCATATACATAGATTAGAGGGTCAAAAAACTCGGCCCCAGCGTGTGACCGACGTCTTGAGTCCTATCTCGCCCAACTTCTCGCCCTTCACGGACCCTCTACCCTCACTCGCGGCTTCGACAGCACCTCCGTCATGACGACAGTTCAAGAACGCAGGTCCATCGAGAAGGTGCCCGTAAGCGAGAAGGTGCTGGTGCGGGATGAAGAGAAGGACGCGTTGGATGCCACGACCACCGTCTCCGCGGACAGCATCGACGGTGACGAGGCGCTCCAGCTCGTGGGCAAAGAACGTTCGGCGCAGTTTAGCGAGGAGTACTATGCGAAGCTGCGGAGGAAGCTGGTGCGTTGCCCCGTTCATGCTCGTTGTCGTTTGACAAGGTATAATGGTCGGTCTAGGATTGGATGATCCCCCCTCTGTGCGCCGCCGTGTACTTTACGCAGTTCTTGTGAGTTCTTGCGGTGTGCAGTTGCAGGTTTCATCGTCTGACACGAATATTCAGGGATAAGACGTCGCTTAACTATGCGAGGTGAGATTCATTGCCAGAGCTTCTTCCTTTAGATGGTCACCTTCCTGCAGTATCATGGGCTTCCCGATCACGGGGCAGGTGCGTGGTACATCTCAGTACGCTTTGGGTAGCGAATTGACCATCTGTTACAGCATTACAACCTGGTATCGCTGGCTTTTTATGTCGGATTTCTCGCATGGGAGTTCCCTACAGTCTACATCTCCCAGAAGTTGAGGGTATGTGTCTAATCCCACTGTGCCTGACTTTGTACTCAGCGTCCGCTCGCGCGGTGTACAGGTTGCGAAGTACCTCGGCGCAAACATCATTATCTGGGGCATCATTCTGATGTGCCATGCTGCTGCTCAGTCATTCGGCGCCTTCTTCGCTCTTCGTGTCCTTCTTGGTGAGTGTGCTAACCTGTGTTCAGTGCGTGAACTGACCTGGCGTACAGGCATGTGTGAGAGCTGTGTCGCGCCAATTCTCATTCTGCTCATCACCATGTTCTACAAGAAAGATGAGCAGGTTGGTCTCCTCGATTCTTGCTTCGTTAGATCTCTTACCAACCATTTCTGCGTTAGGGAGTACGGATTTCGTGGTTCTACGTGATGGTACACTGCTTCGAGTTGTCACCCCTGGTCTTCGCTAATCTATAATGCATCGTAGAACGGCCTCACCGGCGTCTTCGGTGGCTTCGTCGCCTACGGCATATCCTTCGACGACGGTCATCTTTTGGCACCCTATAAGATCATCTACCTTCTCCTAGGAGGCCTCGCCATCATTGTCGGCGTCTGCGTTGTCATTTGGCTTCCCGATTCGCCCGTCCATGCGTGGCAACTCACCAAAGAGGAGCGGATCGCTTGTTTGGAGCGCGTGCGCGATGATCAGAGTGGTATGGAGAACAGGCACTGGAAAAAGGACCAGATTATCGAAGCTGTCACCGATGTCCGCACTTGGCTCATTGCCTTGACCACGTTGTTGAGTAAGTCCATTTCATATATTCAAGTCTTCATGTGATTTCTAACTATCTCCTTAGCAAGCATTCCGAATGGCGCCTTGAGTAACTGTGAGTGCGCCCATTCCTCTCCCTATGGATCGAACTCATTCCTGAACAGTCAGCAACATCATCATCAAGAGTTTTGGGTACACGTACGTGGCTTCGGACGATGAATGTTTTGACAAGCGAATTGACCTTTCGGCAGATCGAAGCAGACTCTCATCCTTTCGACACCGAGTGGCATTGTCGCGGCCTTCACGACGTTGGCTTGTGGCTGGTACTCCGATAGGAAGGTAAGAGACATTCCTTTCCTTTACCCTCGCTCATATGTCTTATGTATTGCAAAGAAAGACCGCATGATCGTAATCGTGGCGTGCCTTATCCCCACCATCATAGGCTCAGCAATGCTTATCGGACTGAACGACTCTGGGAATAAGGGTGCTCTGTTATTTGGTACGTGCACTCATGATCACTCTCTGGACTCTGCAACAAACGCCCCTCATACCGGACCAACAGCGTCATACCTCATTGGTACTTTCGGCACTGCACTTTCCGCCGTGTACGCCTGGAACGCGAGCAACACTAGCGGGCACACCAAGAAGGTACGAATCCGATAATGTAATGTCGTTCTTACCTCAGCGCTTATCAGTCATTCGATGTCTCTGCATAGAACACTATCAATGCGATTACACTCTCGACGTTCAGTGTCGGCAACATCATTGGCACGGAGATTTTCCAGCCCAAGGATGCTCCAGGCTACATACCCGGCAAAATAGCGATCATGGTCCTTCTCTCAGCGCAGCTCTTCGTCTCGTTCTTGCTCCGCTACATCAACCAACGTCTTAACAAGCAGAAAATGGCAGCATTGGAGGCAGAGAAGGCTAAGCGTGGATGGACTGACGAGGACGTCCAGAGAGAGCGGGAACGGCATGCCTTCGTGGATCTCACGGATAAGCAGTACGTCCGCTTCCTCAACCCTATCTGTCTCTTCTCTCCATATCGGTGTTTGATTCTGTTCATAGGAACCCCTACTTCGTTTACACGAGCTAAGACATACAAATGAGAACAGTCTGACGACTATCCATATACGTTACGAGGCTGTAGGATGGAGTAGTCATGAATCTCACGACCTTTTACTCGTGTGCTGGAGTGTGCGGGGTAACGTAACAGGTTCTGTGCAGACTATCTTGCCGCTATGGAGCTTCTGCGCCACCTGGCAGCGTGGGTCAGCTTGAACCAGCTCGCTGTTCGGCAGCTGTAACAACGCGGCTTGCGGCTCGTTGCGGGAGCCGTTCGTTATCTCCTTCCCACAGAATCTCAAGCTCCTCGGACATCCTTAGGTTCCCAAGCCTAACGGTCTGCAGAATGCAGTCACAGGTTCACTTAAGAGGTCGAGCTCCCGGAGAGTCCTTTCAAGGTGACTCGCTCGTCCTTCGCCGCTTTTCGCCACTCACGATGATCACAGAAGACACAACACTCAAAGCTCCGGAGAAGATACCAGAAATTGCTGTGGAATCTGATGCCAGCTCCGGTGCTGTTGACTTCAGGGACAAGGACGAGGCTCTGCGCCTCGTCGGTCTCGAAAGAACGGCACACTTCTCGGAAGAGTACTACACGAAGCTGCGTCGGAAGCTTGACTTGGTGATCCCTCCCCTCTGCGCTGCTGTGTATTTCACGCAGTTCCTGTGAGCACCTAACTTTATCCTGTTAGCTATCACTCTGACTGTTCATGTAGCGACAAGACTGCACTGGGTTACGCAAGGTGAACGATTTATGCCAGGCCCTCCCATGCTGACGCTAACGAAGCACAAGTATCATGGGCTTCCCCGTTACTGGACAGGCAAGGGCGGATGTCTCTCCACTTTCCTGCCGGTCTCTCATGCCGCCTTGGAGTAGGGATACAATCTCGTGGCGCTCTCGTTCTACATCGGTGAGTTGGGACACAAATTTCAACGCTGCGCCTAGTGACATGATCACCGCCTTGGTGCTAGGGTTCCTCGTGTGGGTATTCCCATCCATGTATATCGCCCAGCGACTTCCACTTGGCAAGTACCTGGGAAGCCAGATCGTTCTTTGGGGGGCGATTATGATGCTGCACGCTATTCCGAAATCGTTTGGCCCCTTCTTCGTGCTGAGGCTCATTCTTGGTGCGCTCCTCTGGTCATCCGCTGCGACAGGGCCAAGCTCACGCGGCCGCTGTGCGAACTCCAGGAATGTTGGAGAGCTGTGTCGCGCCTACGCTCATCCTCATCATCTCCATGTTCTATAAAAAAAACGAACAAGTATGCACTTTCCTCGACCAGCCTCTCCCAGGAAAAACCGTTCTTATGCTAGGAATTGTCAGGGAAGCCGCATCGCATGGTTCTACATGATGGTGGGCAGCATTGTTCTGCATACGTATTAAATCTCAGACATGGGCACCAGAACGGGGTTGCAGGCATCGTTGGTGGATTCTTGGCCTATGTAGGTCCCCATTTTGCTTTTCTATGCATCATGTCTGTTAAACTTGCCCTAACCACAGGGCATAGAGTTCATCCCAGCTCGAGGCAGCTTCGCCCCATGGAAGGTCATATACATCCTGCTGGGCGCAATGGCAATCGCTGTTGGCATCTGTGTGCTGCTCTTCATGCCGGACTCTCCTACCCGGGCTCACTTCCTCACCCATGAAGAACGGATCGCGGCAATTGAGCGCATCCGCGACGAGCAGGGCGGAACGGAAAATAAGCGTGTCAAGAAAGAGCAAATCATTGAAGCTTTGACCGATATTAGGTCATGGCTGATCGTGCTCGCCACGCTCATGAGTGAGTTTTTCATTTGCAGTGTTCCCTACCCCGTTTTACTAACCTTGGTTCGATCTGCAAGCCAACATCCCCAACGGGGGTCTCGCGAACTGTACGTATTCCGGTAAACTGACGACTTGGAAGTTGACAAACGCCCTTCCATCCCGTAGTCACCAACATCATCGTCGTGGTAAGTAGCTGTGACGCGACGCTACCTCTGAGACGAATGGAGCACCGACTCTTTGATCCGTCGTCCATAGGGATTCGGATATAGGTGCGTGGTCCGCGTATTCTTTCTTCGTACATCTTATGAAATCGTACTCGTGCATATACAGTGTCAAACAAGCTTTGATTCTGTCGACTCCTGGCGGTGTCATTGGCATCATCAGTTCTCTAGTACTGGGGTGGTACTCAGACAAAGCGGTACGTCGCCTGCCAGGTCTACGTGTCACACACCCTGCTCATCTCTGGGACCATTTCTCTGATGAAGAGAGAGCGTATGCTGCCCATAGTTTGGTCACTTCTCCCAACGCTTGTAGGAGCTGCTCTACTCGTGGCGTTGGAAGGTCCCAGCAACAAAGGCGCTTTGCTTTTCGGTGAGTCTTTCCAGCTATCAGTGATCATCGCCTCCACTCATCTCGGGTCGGATAGCTACTTGGATTGTCAGCACTTATGGCCCCTCCTTAGCGATAATTTACGCTTACAACGCATCGAACACCTCGGGACACACGAAGAAGGTGACGGTCAATGCGATGACTCTGGCCGCGTTCTGTGTTGCGAACATTGTTGGGACGGAAACCTTTCTCCCCAAAGACGCCCCTCAATACCTACCGGGAAAGATCTCCATCTTGGTCCTCCTGAGCGCGCAAATCCCGCTGTGCTTTTTCATTCGATGGGTGAACTTGTGGATGAACAAGAAGAAGAGGCGCATACTGGAGCAGATGAAGGCACAGAACGGGTGGTCAGACGACGACGTCCGGCGTGAGCGGGAGAAGGCTGCATTTTTGGATATGACGGACAACGAGTACGTCTTTCACGACATGCCATGTGCACCGATTTGGTCTGAGACCGCCTTGTAGGAACCCCTTCTTCGAGTACACAGCGTGAGGGGACGGCGAAGTGAGGAAGGAATATGTGAGGTTGATGGACTAGCGCGGGCCTCCAATAAATACTGTGTCGATCCTGGCACCATAGAATAGTGTCCGTCGCAACCTGCAGTGTGTTTCACGGAACACGAAGACTTAAGTACAAGAGTGACAGCGCAAGTCGACGACGACGACGTCACGTGCGAAGGATGTTGCCTGGAATTCTAAATGAATGTATCAGTACTTCGTCGGGCATATTTCGCAGCCACTGCCCATTCCCCTGCATGGTCTCGTTTGATGGCGTTCTCAGCTGCTCTTCCTCCTCTAACTACAGCCAATCTTCGTGATCTTGACTCGTCTCCTCATGACAAAGACACCTTTCTCCTCTCCTATCTTCGCTTGCAGGTGGCCAACAGCTCTGGTTACGCTCAAGAAGGTCGGCAGCTGGATGCTTCATGGACTCTTCAAAACTACGAAGCACAGGGGAACGATGCGGTTCCGAGGACACTCATACAGGACTGTGATCTGGAGAGTACGTTCCGAACTCCCCTGCTGAAACCTCGGGCCCTGTATCCTAAAACCCATCCACGGCGAAGAACGAGTGAAGACAAAGCTTCACATGGAGAAGACACCCATCGCGTTGGCTCGAGCCAAGTCGACCCGCCTGCCAAGCAGTACAAGTCTCAGAATAGCTCAATTGACACTCCCAAAGCCCGTTCACGGCCTCCCTCTAGTTGCGGCACGGCAGGCTCACGCTCGACACACAATCCATTACCAGCCACGGGAGAGAAGGGACCGCGCTCGAAGAGCAAACGAAATGGAGGGGGTCAAAGGAAGAAGCAACTTGAAGATGACTCGTCGGATGAAGAGCGTATCCACCGTACGTTCATATTCATCATTGCTGGCGCTGCAAGGTGCACTGACCTCTGCTTTTCAGGGCTCGCCGAGCGCAGAGAACGCAGACGGGCCAAGAGGGATATCGTCGATCCCCCCGAGAAGGTCGAACATGACGAAGAAGATCTGTCTGAGACCGAGCCTCGCAAGAACAGCGGAGTGCGGGGCAAGGAGCGAGGTCGTAAATCGAAGAGCAAGAGCAAGGACAAGAAGCTCAATGTACCGGCTGGTCTTGCTTTGATGCATGGTTTCACTGCGACTAACGTCGGCAAAAATCGACTGACGGTATGTTTTGCACTCAATTACGACCCCTCCTTCCCTCACGATGAATCAACAGCTACCATTTGACAATGTCGGTGTCTTCCGCAAGGGAAAATCTTCTGCTCCTGTGAAAGCTCCAAAGAGTTTGTCTATCCCACGTTTGTACTACGACGCGGTCTAACTTACATCTCTTTACACCAGAATCGAAGATATCATCTTTCTCTGAGGAGCTCTTCCTCTCAGCTGCTCGCCGACGTCGGAAGCCAATCCATGACCAAAGTTCGACCGACTCTACAAGCACCTTTCACTCGGGAAGGGTGGGCCAACGATGGGGAGGAACTCGGAAGAACACTTCAAGGGCAGCAGCAGTCTCCAAACGCAAGCGTCGCGAATCTCATAGCCCTCCAAAACCCTCTTCTCCCCGTACCATTCCAGCGTCCAGCCGAAACCCCAAGGTTTCTGCGACTCCATCGAGAAAACGTGCCCGCGTTACTGAGTCACCTGTGTGGGACATCGAGCTTGAAGGGGGGCAGCTTCCTTCTGAACCGGAACACGATGCTCGTGAACAAGTGGAGAAGGCGTCTGTAGTGGATGGCACCATCCTCGTGGATACTAGCAAGTTCGCTGCACGATGGGGACAGCTCAATGCTCCACCCCCTGGGGACGAACAAGCTCCCCCTAGGCCATCGTCGTCTCCATCCATTCATCCATCCCACTCTGCCTCGCAAATCGCCTTTCGACATCTGCTACGGGACGCTCATACTTCTAGGTATTTCCCTTCCACGACTCGTCAAGTCCTCGATGCTTCCGTCATGAAGCCGCCGGCGCCACAGCCATTTCCTGACATCTTCTATTCCGGGAAAGATGGCTGTGAAACTATGGCAAGGTCTCCAGAGGAACAACGACCGTCCGCTACAGAGCCTGAAGACTCAAATATTGCGGTGGAACAGCCATCTTATCCTTCTGCCCCCTTGTCGACACCTAATGCCCTTTGTCTTCCTATCACTCCCTGCTCTCATGGTGGCTCAGTCGGCTCTAGCTCTGGTCTCTCCATTGTAGCTTCCACTCTTGACGGTGATCGAGAGCACTTCCTGTCCGAGCATCCGTATGGCAGTGCGCTCAGGCGCGAAGCTATGATGGATATGGAACAACGTTCTCACTCTGCTGTTCCATACGACCCTCTCGGCGAATTCTCTGATAGCGCTGCCCAAACCCCTTCCGAGGCTCCAGAAGATCTTGCAGGATATCTGGACGACGTTGGACCCTACCAGCATCATATGGAGCCACTCTCGGCTTTCGACTATCCCACCACGGACCACTCAAATGGATTGATATCGTACTCTTGTTGGCCTAAAGTCGACAGTGAAGACGAGACTCACCACATGGGAGAAGCGGTCGGGGACCTTGACTACCACCTTCGGTCCGTGGGCTCCCAAGTGTCGGAACAGGATGATGCAGTCTCCGTTCTAGCCGCAGGCTATGACGCTCCAGGTCACGGCATCGCGGAGGACGACCCTGATTTCGCTTATCCTGCGGGCTTAGCCGACACCTTGCACCTGGACCTGGAAGACGGCGGAGCATCCGATGACGACTGGGAAGTAGGTTTGTCGACCTTACCTCAGTTCTCAGAAGGTCGAGCCCTTCTCCTGGGCGTTTTCTAGGCAGACCGCAACGAGGCGAACTGTTCCCGCCCAGGGGTAGGCAGCGTTGAGGCGGATGTAGCCCAGAGATTGCACAGACATTGGTTACCGCAAAGATATTGATCGACTGTGGCCCGTGACTCGTGACATTTCATGTAGAGTCTTTTGTAGCAACTCCTGCCTTGTTTGTACCTTTCTGTTATACTCTTTGATTGGCGCATCCACCCAATGTCCAGGGACGAAAAATTTCGATGATTGTCGGAAGGCCACATTATGCGTGGTGGACCCATAAACGACATGGATGGGTCTCGAATAGGAGCGGGCGAGTCATTGTGTGACGTAACGCGTTGTTTATCATTGTTTTGAGCGTGAAGCAGTCACGCCCCTTAAGTACTTTAGCGAGCGCGTCGACGCGACGCGCCTATATCCTTCCCCCTCCCCGTCTCTACCCTGCCAGATCGACTTGTGGACCAGACACACGCACCAATACCGCACACCGCATCCTTCCCGTCCTTCGTAGGCATTATGAGCCTCAAGGAAAATCAAAGCTTTCGTGTGAGCTTCTATGCTTCTAGCGCTCCAGGGTGCATTGTCGCGTGGGTCATCGCTAATAACGCTATCACAACCTTGTTCCTCGTGCCATCTCTCCTACAGAGCGGGCCGTTCATCAAGCCCGAGCCCGAAGAGCAGCGCATCACGCCTCTTGCTCACTCTGCGTCATGGCAGGCCGAAGCAGACATCAAACCGGTGGTCAAGCCCGAGCCTCTCGATGCGTCGTATATGGTGAGTGGTAGTATTGGGCACTTCTCTGTATGGAATAAGAGTATCAATGCGTCTTTGTATGTGCAGCCTCCCGCCCCTGTGAACGCGCCCCTCGGGCCGCAGGCAGACATGAAAGGACCCCTTCCAGCAGAACAGCAAGCTGTCGCTCCGCGTAGCTTTTACAAAGTTTACGAACGCGCAGAAGACATCGAGTACGCCCCTGAGCAAGCACTCAAGGAAGGCATGGGTATGGTCAAGGCGCTCAGGACGAACATTAAGCGGGTTCACCTAGGAAGCAAGATGCGCGAGAGCGTGTGGAAAGATGAGATAGAAAGGTTCGAGTCGTGTTTTTGTGCCTATCAAGTCTGTGCTCACCCCAGTCGGTTATGTAGCTTGTTGAGCCAAGGTGCTCCGACAACGATGATCGCGGTATGCGGTGGTGAGTGGCTATATGCGACTACTAGACGCCGTTCGTCTCATTAAGGTCTGCAGCCACCGGCGCCGGGAAATCTTCGATATTGAACGCCATTTTGGACGGTACGTGCTCCTCCGCTACAAAATGCGCGGGTTTGCTGACCGCTGGATGATGTCTTAGACAATGTTGTCCCCACTAGTGGTATGCGCGGTGAGTTGCTTATACCCCTGTCTGTACGCAATGAAGCTCACACGCATTTCAGCCTGCACCGCTGTAGTAACCGAGATAGCGTATCATAAGAAGACTATCGATGGAGATGTATCCTTCCTTTCAGAACATGAATGGCGCGACGAGCTCAAGGTACTCGTCGAAGACATGGTCGACGAAGACGGCAATATCAAGCGAAGCACAGATTTGCGAAGCGACGCTGGTGTTGCATGGTCGAAAGTGCACGCCGTGTACCCGTCAATCTCTCAAGAGCAGCTCGTGCGCATGAGCATTGACCAGATTATCGCGCGTGACCCGAGTGAGCATGTCGTTCATCCTGATTTCTCCGCGGTCTATTGATACATACGCTCTCGACAGAGATCGCGAAGCTGCTTGGCACCACCAAGCAGATTTCCTCCCCGGACTCGAAGGCGTTCGCCAAAGAGATCAGCAAGTATATCGACTCCAAGGACCAGAAGCGTGGCGACAAGAAAGACAAGAAGAAAGACAAGGAGAAGAAAGACAGGGAGAAGAAAGATGATGGGCCCGCTTTTTGGCCGCTCATCCGACAAGTTCGCGTTAAATGTAATGCGGCAGCACTCTCGACTGGCGCTATTTTGGTGGACCTACCAGGTGTAGCTGATGCCAACGCCGCGCGAAACAGCATCGCGAAAGATTACATGAAGAAGTGTGACTGTGTCTGGATTCTTGCACCCATCACACGTGCAGTAGACGACAAGACTGCCAGAGGTGACTTCCTTCAGACGCTGTTCACCTTCAGCTTGTCTGATGATTTGATGGCCACAGATCTTATGGGAGACGCGTTTAAGATGCAGTTGATGATGGGTGAGTGTTATCTTGGGATTTTTCAGGGTCGTCGACTGATTGGTGTTGGGTAGACGGAAAGTAAGTGAGCACACGTGTCTGAATCACCATATCTTGACAGGGTTATAGCTACGATGCCAACGCGATCACATTCATTGGTGAGCACTCGCCTCGTGTCGTCTTGGCCGCGTCACTACTAAGGTCTGTGTGTAGCCACCAAATGCGACGACGTCTCGTGCTCGGAGGTCATCAGAGGTCTCGCACTCGATGGAGACCCGGACCTCGAGGAAATCGACGAGGAGATCGAGAAGAGCTTGGAAGAGATTGAAGTGAACAAGGTGAAGAAGGCAGAGGCCGAAGCTGCTGGAAAAGGTACGTCCTTTGTCGTTCTAGGGAGTACTCGTTGAATGACTCCCATTTCTCAAGACGTCCAAGCTCAGCTGGCGCATTCCCGTGAGCTTTTGAAGGAGTATCAAGATCACCTCAAGGCTCTTGAGAACGGAGAGCCGTTTGAGCCGAAACTGACCTCTAAGAAGGCTTTGACGAAGGCTTCGTCGAGTAAGACGTCGGCCGAATCAGACTCGGATTCCGACACAGATTCAGGTTCCGACTCCGAAGCCGCCTCTGGGAGCGACCTCGATTCGCCGACGGGCAAGAAGCGCAAGAACAAACGGGGTGATAAGGCTAAGGTCCATCCCGCGAAGAAGCGCAAGGCAAACAAGACCAAGAAGGACAAGCATCGTCCGAGGGCCTCGAGCGCAATGGATGTCGATGAGGACGATGAAGACGACTTCATGGTAGAGGACGAGCTTGTTTTTAGCGACAGCGATGCGAACAGTGGCGAGGATAACAGTGATGACGACTCTTCCAGCTCCAGCTCCGACTCAGAATCCGAGAAAGGCGAGGACGCTATGGACGCCGAAGACGAGGTGACCCCGGAGAGTGTCAAGGCTAGGATCGCAGAGGTCAAGCAAGCGATTACGGACGGCCGTGCTCAACTCAACATCTTCAGGCAACAGCGAAAGGACGCCGTCGATACCCTCGCCTCTGCCAAGAAGCGCCAGATCGACGCTCAGAGACGCAAGAACGGTTTCTGCTCTCTCAAGCGATCAGGGGTATGGGCACCAGCTCGCATCGTGAAACCATGCTCATTGATCACCTTCCAGTTCTCTCGCGACGTCTTGAAGGAAGACTTCCGTACCGGGTTGAAGGACTTGGATGGTGAGCTTTCGTCGATCTCGTGTTCTTTTCATTTGACCTGACACTTGACCAATCTCACAGATGCAGAGCAAGAGAAGCAGAACCCTGACTCGTTCGATCCCACAGTGAACATTAGAGGTGCGTTCAGATCCGGCTTTTGCTTCTTGGCCCCATACTCTTAACGTGCTGCACTTAGATTACAGCTCCATCGACCTCCCTGTGTTCACATGCTCCGCACGCGATTATGTCCGCATGAAAGGTACAGTCCACCACCTAGTCCACGGCATGATCCTCGCTCATCTCAAGTCGCTTCAGGACAAGTCAAGGGCGACGGTGATCCCACGTGTTTCACCAGCACCAAGGATACCGGAATTCCCGCTCTGCAAGAATGGTGCCACCAGTTGACGATCTCGTCTCGCTCTCGTGCTGCCCGTAACTTCCTCACCCACCTTTCGACATTCTCCAAGAACGTTCGCGCCTTCCTGCAAGGTATCGGTGAAGTCACTGAGGCGGACCGGTTGACGATGAAGACCAAGTGGGAATCTAAGATGGCTGGCATGGATCCCTTCTATGATCAATTTGATCCTTACTACGACTCCGCCGAGGAGGATGATGACGACGGCATGGACGACTTTATGAATTTACCCCCAGGCCTCCAACCACAATTCTTCTACAAGATGAAACAAACCAAAGTCGGCCCAGATGGCGAGCCAGTTGGTATCACACCCCGGCTCATCAGGGTGGGTACATCTCCTCCCTGGCAGTTGTGCGACATTCAGTTCGATTTTTTTTCAACAGGAATTCCAAACTGTCATCGACGCTTGTGTGGAGGAGCTTCAAGAACGCTTCCGCGATGGCCTTGAGGAAAGATGCCATCTCGGCGCGCTCAACGTGAGTATCGGTCAAGATCACGGTGCTTCTGTACAATCTAACCTCATCTCCTTCATAGGCGGCTTCGGCTGCTGTACAAACGTCGGACACTTTCGCTGCGAGCATGCACTGGGCCACGTACCGTGCTAGTAAGTTACAGTGTCCTGGTGCGCTTGTGCCCCCATTTGACCAGCCTCCGTTGTCTAGCCCTTCGTCGCCACGGCTCCTGGCGTCAGGACCTCAACGTCGAGCTCACCAATCCCTTCACGCGCCAAATTGCCAGCTCATGGTCGAAGGTTTTCGAAGCCGACCTCTTCGTCTCGTTCGAACAAGCTTCGAACGAAGTAATCCAGCGTCTCCTCAGCGACATCGAGTCCTCTGCCGCGGCAGGGCTCAAGGACCGCGCGAAGGGCCAGGGAGAGCTCTGCATGGAAGAGGCCCGGGTCGCGCTCCGCAAGACGCTTGACGTCGTGAGCGAGACGATGACGACTGAGCAGAAGGAGGTCAGCCGGTGCCTTGCCCCGCACGTGCAGAACCAGCTCATGGACGGCTACAACCGTGCGATGGAGGAGCGCGGGACGGGAAGCGTCGCACGGCAGAAGGCGGTCTTCCACGACTACGTTGCGCGCACCAAGGACCACGTTTTCAATGGCGCCGCGGACGTGATCATGACGCGGCTCTCGAAGGCAGCGGAGGCAGTTGGCATCGCGCTCAAGGGGTCGCTGGTCGAGCTTGCGCGCAAGGTGCGCACTTCCTCACTCGCCTCTACGTAGATCCATTCGTGCTGACATGGAATCCATGTGCGTAGATCGAGGTCAGCATCGCCGTCCTGTGGGAGGGCGTGCGCGACGACCCGGAGCAGAAGCGCGTCCGGGCCGAGTTCGTCGAGACCGTCAACGAAGTGCTCGAGCAGGTGGAACTGTGGAAGAGCTCGGAGAACCTCTCCCAGGCGCTGCTCACCTACACCAACGACGACATGGACGACGCTGCCTAGGCGCGCCACATTCCTGTTTCCCTCCTATCTTCCGTCCTCCTCTTTGGCTTGATCACCCCAATTAGTCCCATGCTGTCGTATCTTATGCTTCTCTATCTCCAGATCCCCAGCACCTACTGTAGTAGTGAATGGTCTTGTTCGCCAAAATCTCTACTGTACAACCCCCCTCTTCTTTTGAACGATACTGTACCGCCTAGTGCTCCATACCGTATGCCTCATCGTATCGTCTCCCTCGTAACGTTTTGCTTCTTCTCTTTATCTCCTCTCTGTCTCCGTCTCCTGTGGTTACGCATGTGCCCCGAGCTGTGTGTATTCTGAAACTTTCGAAGATTCAATGTATGGACTCGCTTTCAATCTCGACCATCATGGTGGCTGTGTCACGCCAAGAGGAAAAGGAGGAGAATGCAATGTCGTCCAATCATCGAGGCCAGGTAGTGAGTTGGGCAGACGCTCATGCGTTCATGTCTGGAAGCAGCTCGCCAGCATACAGGTGAAGTATATGTGCATTAGGTCCGCAGAGGTACAAGAGATAGCGAGTAATAGGTAGAGCGTGAAAGCGATCGTAGCAGGGCCGTAAAAACGTGACAACGACGGATTGGCGCACACAGTACACGTCGTGGAATCGTGAAGTCGTAGGGGGATAAAGAGGACGGGGTGCATAGCGCAGCCGCGGAGAACATTAGGACATCGAGTCGACGGGTCGCGCAGGCGCGGTGGTGGTACAAAGGGCATAAGGATACCGGTCCGAGTCTGGGGGGAGACGAGGCCGAGGAACAATAAGGCGTGCATGATGTGTAAGACAGAGCATGGACGGAGACGGAGACGAGAGCGGAGAGGATACCGAAAAGTGTCGAGTCCGTGCGCGCGCGCGCGCGCGAAACCAAGGCCGGAGCCGCGCACCCGTCGCGGCACCGCCAGGGCAGGGAGTCGGGAGAACGCGCACTTCCCGCCTCGGGGGTGGATGTGTGTATGCGCTCACACGGCGTAGATGGGGCGGCCGCGGCGGTCGACGGGGTAGCGGCCGGTGCGCGGGTCTATGAACTCGACGTGGCGGTCGCGGCCCAGGCCGAATACGGCGGATGCGGTCGCCGAGGGGCTCGTGGTACGCGACGGACGGGCGGGGCGTGTGCGAGGTCGTGCGCAGGATCGGGACGGTCTCGCGGGGGCGAGACGAGCTCTGCGAAGCACGGTGAGGAGGCGCGCGGGGACGGGGTGAGGGGACGAAAGAACGTACGCGGCGGTGATGGTGGGAGTCTGGCTCGGCGACGCGGACGCGCGAGGAGCTGCGCGGGACCGAGCGCGAGCGCGGCGGAGGTGCGCGCGGGGCATGGACGGAGGAGGAGCGCTGGCGGGTGGTTGTGGTGTGGCTGCGGTGCGGGCTGCGGTGCGTCGTCGTCGTCGATTCGTGGTGGGTGCGATGGTGCGTTGGAGAAGACGGGTAGCCGCCGCTGCCGCCCGAGTGGTTGCGCGTGTGGCCATGGTGAGGGGAGGGGTGCTGGCGGTAGGTGGGGGCCAAGTACTGAGGCGCGGCGGGTGCGTACGCAGGGGCAGCCGGGATGTATGTGGTGCGGCGCCCTGGCGAAGAGTGGTGGGAGGAGGTGTAGACGATCGGGCCTGGGGCCATGGGGGGAGAGTAGGAGGCGGAGTAGGCGCGGGGACGGTAGGTGAGCTGGGGGGTAGGGTAGTAGGACATGGCGTGCTAGGGCGGGGGGCGGGTGTGGATAGGATGGAGCATGGTGCGCAGGGCGGGTCTTATAGCAAGGTGGAGGAGGCCAAAGTTTGAAAGGCGCCCTGCCAATGGCCGTGCGAAAGAGAGAAGCGATTTCGTCATTCCTCCAATCTCGATTGTAGATCGACCGCGCGTTCGTGGGCGGTGCGCGTCCCGCCTCCTCCCCCCCGTCCGCCCATCGCCCGCCAGTACTGCCTCGAGCAGCCTGTGCGCCCGCAGGCCCCTCCCCGCCGGCCTCCCTCGCTCGTGTGCTCTCGCCGCCACGTTTCACGGCGCCCCCGTGCCCGTCACCCACTCACATATGCCGCTCCCGCCACTGCGCCTCGTCCAATCCCAGTCCTCTCTCTCCGCCGGCTAGCAGGTGGAGGTTAACGAGGCCTGTGACCTCCGCAGCTCGTTCGTTGTCTTGCCGGACGCATTGTCTGTGGCAGGCGTCTACTTCCGTATATCCATGATGTATTCTTCATCCGCGGACGCCTACCGACGAACCTGCGAATCAGGGAGGCTCGTCGTGCTGCCACCTGGCCTCGATCCTAACCACTCGCACGCCTCGAGCAGGCATGCGCAGTCTCTCTCAGGGACAACCCATCTCTGTCCCTCGAAATCTATCCTCGTCGCACCACTTTTCTGAAAGCGCTCCATCCGCTATCACGCAGCACTCAGGGCGGAGCACCCCCGCTCTCGCCGCTTCCCCCTTCCTCTGATACACCACCTGCTCACTCCGCCCCCATAGCACCTATGCAATCACTTCAGTCCATTCCCATTATGGGAAAAACCCGCCGCGTGGCCGGTGGCCTTCTTCCAGTCTGCATGTTGCCTTCCGCCACTTGGTTACTAGCGACCGTCCAGCAAGTCATCTCTGGGCCTACCTCGTGTAAAAACAATTCAATTCGCCTCGCGGCGGCGAAGAAAAGCCTAAACGCATTGTGGCCACACTCAAAACCGCGCATCTCCCTAAACGAGCTCGAAAGCGCGTTATTCCCCTCTAGTATTCCGCCCCACGTCTCCCAGTTGGGGCGGAACACGACACGCGCCGCGCTTCGTACGTACAGACCAGCATATCACCACCGCGATCTCACGCAGTTAGGTTCTTGCGACCGCAGAAGCTGCATGTTCCCCGGCCACGCTGCATCGCAGAAGTGGCCACACAACTTTGACACTGCGCGTCCCCTCCGCCGGACCCGCCACTGCCTTTCTCAGGTGGGATGGTCTTCCTAGGTTGCCACCACCGCCGTCCCAGGCCACCTCTAGGTTTTGCAGGGACATAGTCTATCCATCCAGGGTACCCCCGAACCGACTGTGCCCGCCAACACGCACACTGTACCCGGAGCACTGTCACACACAGGCTCTACACGGTGAAAGCCCGAACCCGCACCGTCCGGGACGCGCAGCACCCTGACAGCCCTCAAACAAGCTCGAGGTTGAGCGCCGCGAGGCCTCCCATTTTCTGCAACCTAGCCACACTCTTTCCTCGTACTCGCGCCGCCACCACCACCCGCAGCGCTCCTACGGGGACGGGGCGCCCGCCACCCTTCCGACACAACCCGTCCTGCCTGTTCGGGATAGGCACTCTCGCCCCACCGCGCGAAGGCGTAGAGGAAGGCCCGAGCTCGAGGACGCGTGCGCGCAAACACCGCGCCCGCCCTGCGCCCCCCGACGTCTGTACGCGCGGCGTGCCCACATCGTGCTGGGGTGCCTCCACTCGCCGCGGTTCTCCCCCACCCACCGCCGGAGTGCCCCGCGCCGCACAACTCCCGGCTGCGAGGCCTAACTTTGTCTCTAGCCAGCCCCCAGAGCCCCCGAAAGCCGAACTCCGAACCGCGATCAGGACCGGAATGCACACCTATCCACCCCTGGCTTCCCGGCTTCCCTGTGCGATCGACCCCAAGACACGCTGCGAATCGCGCACATCTCCCCCGGACTCCCCCACCCGCCTTCCTCTTCGACCCCGCTTCATGTCGACGATGACGAAGCCGGGGCGCGAGGTCGTATGACGACGCAGCCGGTTGCTGGTGCGGCCTTCGCGGGATGCTTCCCGCGCGGGCCCGCGCCGATCCTCCGAACCCACGGACGGCGGCGGCTCGGGGCGGCTCGTGGCTCGCCCCACGCGCCTCGTGGGGGGTCGCGCCGCGTGCGAACGCCGTGGCACTCAACGCCAACACACGCGGACTGGCGGGTCCTTCGCGCTCGCAGTGGCGACATTAGAGCCGTTTGGAAAGTTACGATAGTGAACCGTAGTAATCGTGAGTTGGAGCGTTGGAGTCCCTGCTCCACGCGACTGCCCGGCGGGTGTTTGGCCAGCGGGCCGATATGCCGTGGAGCAGTGGAGGCACCGAAGTGGCGTCAGGTTCGTGCACTATAGTGCATTTCCAAACAGCTCTATTGAGCACCCAGCATCTTCGCACTCGCCACCCTGGCTCCGCCCCGCCGACCCGCGCTCGGTTGAAGCTTGAACGCTTGAACGTTGAACGTCGAACGCGCAGGTTCGAACGTCGTCATCGCAGAATGGACATTGGAGCCTCGCGCGCGGGCCCATCGTTGCGGGGCGGCGCTCGGGATGATTGGCCGCGCCGACAGTGGAGGCTGGTAGCACGAGGTACGACTGGTGCGATGACGTCCTGGTCTCATTCGCGGGAGGCGCGCGTGATGCGGGGTGCGGGCGTGGTTCCGAGTGCTAGAACTCGCGTGGGGCTCAGTGCTCGCGTGCTTACCGTGATTGGGCCGACGCGGAAATGGAGTTGTTCTCAGCACCACAAATGATATGGATCCTGGTCAGGTTTAGCGAGGGACGCGCGCGAGCCAGCGAACTTGGAATTTGGAAAGACGCATCGCGTCGAGGGACGCAATTGGCCGCGTCGACTGTGGGACAGCGACGGGGGGAAGCCTGCGGAGAGAGTTCCCCGTCTGAGTCGGCCAGGGCATGCCCGCCCGCTCACCGCTCCGCTCGCGTTCCTCGACTTACGGCGCGCGCCCCCGCCCCGCCCCGCCCGACATACGTCGGTGTGGGGCGCACACACCGTACCTACGTACCGTTTTGGCACGGAACACGAAGGCGCGCGGCGCTGTGGTCCCAAAGCAGACGCGCGCCCGTCGGAACTCTGTCCGCGCGGGTGGCTACCGCGCGCCCTTCCATTCCGGCGGGGCTGTCGACGGCGGAGCCCTCGCTCCTCGGTGAGGTCGATGTCGCGCACACCTCTCCTCATGTGCTTGCGAGGCGAACGAGTCTCCGCCGTGCGGGTGCCGTGCCTAAGAAGGCAGCTTTCTCGCAGTGGCATGTATGTATGCGCAAATATTCATGGGCCGCGCTATCGAAGGCGGAGCGCTAGCCGCGGGCTCGAGTCAGATTCGAGGAGGTGGAGTGGTTCGCAGAAGGAAGGGCGCGACCGCAGCTGCACCGGTGACACCGAGGCTTGTGGAGAACCCTCAAAGGCCACCACGTAGGAGTCGCGCCGCACGCCGCTGCGGCACTGCGCGAGGCCGACTCTTCTTGGCCTGCGAAGCCAAGTGCGGCGGGAGCCTAGTGCGCCCAGACGCATGCTCAATCGCACGGATCCATCTGGAGGCCGACGATCCTCGCTGGAGCTGCGTCCGACATGCACGATAAGCAGGTCCGGCCAGATCCCTGTTCGCTGAGCGATCGGTGCGAGAGAGCTAACTACGATAGGAAAGCGTGTGGCCAAGCCCGGATCCTGTGCGTGCGGTCAAAGTCGCGGCGTCTTAGGCTAGGACGGGGGCTGCGCACGAGTTCGTGCTGAGCTCGGCGTCCCCCATCAGCCCACACATGCAATCATCCCGGCCGCCACTGGAGTTTGTTAGGACAGAAACGAGGACTGCGGGCCCATTCGGGATTTCGTCCAAACAGAGGTATGAGCGACCACGCTGCAGAGCGTCTGATTGATGTCGACGAAGACCAAACGTTCAGAGTTCAGGACATCCATCGGGAAGCACGCGTATACGCCTCTCAACGCTCGCGAGCGTCTCGTGCACGGCCACGCACGAGGACGCGCGACCGTCGGCGACGTTCTGCGATGGACGTTGAAATTGTGTGTTGTGCGTGAATGCGGGGGCGTGCGGTGGAGGGAGATAATGAACGTCGGGCGCGTCGTGCCTCACGCTCTCCCCTCAAACGCCCCACATAATTAATGCCCGCCAGTGCTGCCCGCCGACTCCGCTCTCCCACCCGAACGTGCGCCGCATCCCACCCGAACGGGAACTTGGCGATCGCGTAGAGGGCGGAAACACGTAACCATGCGCCTGAGCTTGCCCCCACCGCGCGGCGGCCTCGAGGCGCGGTGGAGACGGGCACGGATCCAGACGGAGACCCGGAGGCGGAACTAGGTGGTTCTGAGTTCGAGCGTTCCAGGGGGCGGTTTGACGCGGGGGCGACTCTGCGGAATGGAGGCGCCGTGGGCCAATCGAGGGTGGTTGAGGAACCATTCAGGGCTGGTGGCTTGACCGACAAGTGTGCACTGTGCACGGGCCCAAGCCAAGGGTCGAGAAGAACAGCATTGATCATGGTCGACGACAAAACCCTAGTATTCGGGCGGCGCCAGGCGCGACATCCTACTCCATGTCGACAAAGTCTCCTTCGTCAAGGTTTCCGGGCTGTGTGTTCGTGCGATGACTTGGTTGTGATCGAGTCGGACGTGGCGATAGCAGCGGATTGTGAAGGAAGACCCCGTGAATGGAAAGGCGTGATACTCGGCAGACCCGATTCAGCGGCACGGAACCAGCACCCGTGAAACGCACCTCCTCCGGCTCTTCGTCTTCGCCGTTTGAATGACATAGTCGATGTGACTCAGTACCATCTCTATCCGAGGGCCCCGCCCTCATGGGCGATAAACGAGGTTTTTTTTAAAAAAAGAAGGGCATTAACAGCAAAGAGACACAGCATGGGGTACGCACGATGCCGCGGGAGTTGTGTTCTGTTTTCTCTTCCCGGCTCCCTGGAGCCGATTTGTGTCAGCCACTAGATACCTATAGAATGATCATGTCAGCTCGACGATATTGTGTAATTGGGACACCGATGTTTGGATTCCCGCGAAAACATACATTCGGACAGGGTTGGTCGGACGCTTGACCAACAAGTGTGTATAGGGCCCACGTCATGGGTCGAGAGAAATAGCATTGATCATGGCCTACGACAAAGAGCAGGATCCTGCAGACGAGGTAAAGCCCGCGCTGCAGCTAAGTCCAGGGGTAGTTGTACTACTCCATGTCGGCGAAGTCTCCTTCGTCGAGATCTCCAGGCTGGCGTGTGCGCGATGACCAGGGTTGCGATCCGGACGGACGCGATAGCGAGTTTGTGTGATAAAACACCGGCGTGATACCACTCGTCAGAAAACATGAAACAGCTCAGAACTCGCATATATGAACGTACCTCCTTCGGCTCTTCGTCCTCGCCATATTGCATGACATAGTCGATGTGGCTCAGAACCGTCTCTATCGAGTCAGGGCTTGTGAGGTCCAGAGCCAGGAATTTCACCAACGGATTTTCTTCGATCTGTCATATGTGCATGGTGGTTCAGCGTCGATTGTGATCATTTGGTGAATGTCCATTTGGTCCGAGGAGAAGACGGGCGAGGCGGGGAGGTTAGCGACGAGATCTACGGCGAAGTGCCTGGGACCCACCAGCTGAACGATGGCTTGGTTGAGCGCGTGGAAGCGCGAGTTACGTTCAGTCTTCTCCTCGCGACTTCCTGGGGCCGATACGAGGAGCATGGGATCGGCTTCTAGATACCTGATGGACGGGTCATGTCAGCTTGGCGAATTTGTGTAGCTGGGTGCTGCCGTTCTGAAATTGGCGCAAAGGGACAACAACGCAGGGTGATTGGACCGTGAGTAGGATCACCGACCAATAAGCAACCCGTAGTGAACGGGGCATACCGTCTCTCAGCAAATGCGAGAGATAACAAAGGCTCCATTTGGAGAAATTACGACGCACCGCCGAGAAGGAGGGGCACGATACAAGACAGCGTACCTTGCAATATCTTTTTTCGTACGCAGGCCATTCCGACCGCTCCCCTTGTCTTCAATATTTGTGGTTACAAGGTCCATTTTTGACATAATATTCAGCCAAGGTACTTCAAGATTGACCATAGCAGACATGGCGGAAAGCACACCACTACCGCCATGAATGATCAGAACGGTGCCATCATTTCTGTAAAGCCTTTGATACTCACCTGAAGAATTTGTACTTGTCCTCCATGAACTGTGATTCAATGAGGTACACAGCGCATGTCCGGATGCCCAACCTTTGCAAATGGCGGACAAGCGTCGGGAGGAAGGGATGGTGCGTGTAGAGCTCAATCTGACCTGCCTATCCGTCAGCGTACGTTCGTACTGGGAGGAGCACACCCACCTGGACAGTCAATGATCAGGTAGTCGTCCTCGTACCCGCCAAGTTCTTCATCGAGCCAGTCCATGTTCTCCATAAGATACCTAAGATACCAGCCATTTAACGTACGCACAAAACACAGAGTGAAGCACTCACTCGAAACAATACACAAGGCCGCCATTCGGGCCGTAACCCAGCTCACTCATCACGTCGTCGAGGGAAATGAGACCCCGGATGTCTATTGAAGGCTGGTACTCGAACGCGTCGGTGTTCGCGGCGGGGTCTAGGTTGACAAGATGTCCGGTTCGTCTTGATGTTGAAAGGTGTGTGATCATGCCGTTGCAAAACGTTGACTTGCCTGCCCCCGCGGGGCCTGTTACGAGCACGGCGTAGCGCATGGTAGGGAGTCACAGCGGGTGGAATGAAGGAAATAAGTTATCGTTAAGAATGGGAGACACAGTGAAGAGAGCGGACTGCTGGTCGAGGGCACTGGGAAAGCTGGGCGGGGGGAGATGGTGGTGGCGGGGGCCAGACACAGCGAAGTCCTAGTCGCGCGAGCGCTCGCCGCCTCGGGAAGATAATCTACAGGCGCTTCCTCCCGCTGCTGAACTTCAGTCGAGGCAGCCTAGAGTGCTGCTCGTGCCGCAGTGCTGCACGCCGTGCATTGTGGACTTGGCACGCCACCATCCCGCCGACGCCCTCTCCTCGCACTACCTCCAAACACTCTATCTGCTTCTGTAGTGCAATATCTCACCATGTCGAAGCCCGCCATCATCCCCGAAACCACCACCGCCGGCATCGCCGTCGATCCCCGCACGCTCGAACGCGTCATCCCAGAGTCCCGCAGGTTGGACGGCACGTACGTCTCGCCCGCGCTGTCCCAGTCTCGCCGATGCTCACAGCACGCTCGCACTCGTGCCCTCCGTACGCTTCCGTTCCGCCGACCCGCCGCCTCTCCCGCCCGCGCCGCTCTCCCACCATCGCGCCCGCAGCGTCCGCAAGCAGATCAAAATCCGCCCGGGCTTCACCCCGCAGGAGGACGTGCGCCGGTTCCGCGGCACGCGCCAGGCCCAGGCGGACGCGACCACGCTCCCCAAGGGGCACATCATCGGCTGGACCCCTCCCTCCGCCGCCGCCTCCACTCCGGGCGCGGGCGCGAGCAAAGCGGGGCTGAGCAAGGCGCAGAAGAAGAACGAGAAGCGGAAAGAGAAGCGGAAAGAGAAGCGCGACGAGAAGGTCAAGGATAACTGGGACGATGACGACGACGACGACGACGAGGGCGAAGGCGAGGCGGAGGCGGCTTCGAGCACGGCGACGCCCCCGCGCGAGGGCGCACACACAGCGGAGAAGCCGAACTGGGCGGTCGCACAGAAGGCGGACGCGGCGGATGCGGTCGCGGACAAGCTGGGTAAGCTCGAGGTGCGGTGAGAGGCGCGTCGTACATTGGATCTCTGTTGTATTCCATCTGTTGTATACCTCGAATCTTTCTTAAGTTTTCGTGAGTTTTGTTTCGTGCGTAGGTGTGCGAGCGCGGATACCATTAGCAGAGTGTAAAGATAATTGTAATGTCTGTATAAATGGATGCCGTTCATTGTAAGGAGTGTGTGTACCATATTCTACACTGTTGTGAGTTCTGCACCACTGAAAGGTATACGACGGCGACCTACCGAAATAATGTACATTCAGCGAGGCATCCGAGATGTACGTAGCCTATATTACCGACGTGCCTCTGATCTATCGGCCAATTCGCCTGCGAAAGCCTCAAAGTCTATGGGAAAAGACTAGCAACACTGGATGGAGACTCGTCTTCGCGCCGCTGCTTCGTAAGTTGCTTCGCGCGCTTCTCAGCAGCCTTGGGCTGGACGACATAGACCTCCATTGACACGATGATGACAAGCAAGAGGGCACCCAGTGCGCCTGGAGGTACATCAGCATTCGGGCCGAGATTGCACCCCGACTAATACTCACCGACAGCAGCCTTCATCTTCTCCCAGCGAGATTCTTCAACCTGAGTCTTGAGCTCGCCGATCTCGATGAGACTTCGACTCAATGCCTCCTGCGAGCCCATAAATATTGGCTAAGGCTATTCAATACAGGTGTTGGAGTCACTCGCCTCGATCTGCATGTCTATTTGCTTGAGATCACTCTTCGTGTCGTTCCTCCGGTTATCCAGGTCCATCTGGATCCTGGGAGCATGCCGTCAAACCCGGAATATTTGGACCAATGAAGGCTCGCGCAACACTCACTCATGCTTGAGAGTAGCAATGTCCTCTTTCATCAGCGTGTTCAGCGTGTCCGTCTCTCTCCGGAGCGCCGTAGTCGCCGTCCGCATCGCCGCCGTCTCGTTCCTCGTGTGCATGCTCGACTCGGTCCGCAGCTCCGACAGCGCTGCCTTGAACAAGTAGGCTTGCTGCGCACGCTCAACTTGTATGTCTCGTCGGCTAAAGCACAGTCACTCACTGCTTCAAGGTCCTGCGTGGTGAGCGCATCGTGCTTGACACGCCCGATGCGGTCGACGAGGAGCGCACGGGTCGCGCGCATGAGGTTCCGCGCGATGTCCGTCGCGAAGCTCTGCTCCAGTACGCTGAAGAAGCGGTACGTGTTGAAGGGGGGTACGAGGTGTTCCGGCGAATGCGGTGGGTGTTGGGGGAAGGGCACGTTCGTTCGCGGATCTATTGGCGGGTGCACGAATCGCGCAGGTACCGAGGACGACGCTGGTTCTACAGCTGGAGGCTGATCTCGAGAGGCTTCTGGTGAAGGCCCATGTGGACCCGTAGACGAAGCAGACGCATCGTTTCTAGATGGAAGAGGAGGTGGAGGTCCAGAATATCCGGACGGCGGAGGAGGTCGTGACGGGGAAGCGGATGGTGGCGGCGAAGTAGGAGGAGTAGAGGGCCCCGAGAGGCTGGAGGGATCCTTCGGATGCGCGAGGTGGATCGCCGCTACGTCTTTAGGGTGTCGTGGATCCGATATCGTGACATACGGAGCGAAGCGAGCGTTCCGTAAGGAAGACTTGTACACCCGAGGACGCACGATATCTTCAGGGTGTATGCGGGTGCCGCGTAGAGGCGACAAGCGAAGGGAAAGCATAGACAGTCGCCAATGGCTGTGTCGCGGAAATGGCGAAAGAGAGGAGGAGCGGTGGGTTCTAGTTGAAGAGACGAGGTCGCAAGAGGGTCGGGGGCAAGCAAGACTACTTGTAGACGCGCATGGCCGGCGCGATGTGGAAGCTGCGAATGGCCGGAGGCGCTCGATCTTCCTCTCTCGCCCACTGCTTTACTCTTGAGAACGTCTCTGGCAACATGACGAGATACACCAACTTTGCACGAAAGCGCACCTACGTGGAGGCAGGCTTCGACGAAGGACTCGATATGGACAACGAGCCAGAGAACACACACACCCTCACCAAGGCCACTGAGGACGCTCCAGAAGATAACTCTGCGATCACGGAGCCCAAGAAACGTAAGCGTGTACGACCCAAAAAGGCGCAAACGGAGGCCGCAGATGGGGAAAGCTCCGTTGATGTCGATGGACATGCCAAGGGGGGTGCGCAAGGGGAGGGAGCGCGACCGTCAAAACACTCGAAAACTGGCGACAAGCGGAAGAAAGAGAAGAAGTTTGACAAACGCGGACCGAAAGGTAAGCCTATCTACCCACTTGTTTTCTGTAACATTGGTCTTGATCAGTCGTTAGATGCGGCTATGCGCACACATGCTTCAGAGCAGCGGAGATTGAAGCGCATAGACGAGCGAGATGCGGATACCATCTGTTTTGCGTGTCGAGAGAAGGGTCACTCTGCCAGAAACTGTACAAACAAGTTGGCCGCCGACGCACCAGACGGGGAGAGGACAAGATCTGGGACCAAGGCCGGACGTGATGCGGTTGGTATATGCTACAGGTGGGCATTGTCGTACGGAAACTTTCCGCCGATCTTGATGGGTTTTGTCAGATGCGGCTCACGCAGACACAACTTGTCGAAATGCCCAGAGGACGTCAATCCATCCAATCCACTTCCATTCGCGTCATGTTTCGTATGTTCTGGCAAGGGGCACCTTGCTTCGAAATGTCCGAAGAACCAGACGAAAGGAATCTACCCGAATGGAGGATGCTGCAAGCTCTGCAAGGAGACCACGCATCTAGCTAAAGATTGCCCTCTGCGGAAGCAAGGTCGTGTCCCCTATTTTGGCCGCGCATGCTGCACTGTATGATTGAATGAATCGCAGAGGTCGCCACTGCGACTTTGTTCGTGGGGACTGGTCAGGCCGCTGGGGCAGATGAAGACGACTTCCACACATTCAAGCGATCGACAGTCGAGGTCGATAAGACAGAACGGGCAGAGGAAAAGGCGAAGAAGAAAGCTAGCGTCATGGTCGGGGCACACACGGGGGTCGTCAAGGCGTTTGGCAGAGGGCCCGTGGATAAAAAGAAGGTCGTGTTCTTCTAGCATAGATCTCCGTGTGGTACATGGCATATACTCCCCGTGATGATTAGCGCGGTGTGTCGCTCGCAGAGGTTTGGAGGTGAAAGCTTGACATCATCGGCGCGTGTAGGGCACGTGGAGACACTGCCACCAGTGGAATGCACCTGCCTCAAGCGAGGGCTCGGCTCCATGCTCTCTACGCTGCCACCCACGACGACTCGGGATGTCCAACCCTCTCCCTTCTCAGTCCCCGTCCGCGCCCCCGACCGTCTCCAAAGCGTCCGGCGCCAAAGCCAAGGCTGCCCCCCCACCCGCTTCAGCGATGTCAACAGTCAGGACCAAGAAAGACGTCGCCAAACCCTCCAACCCTCCGCCTACCATGCCCAAGCCTGTTGCCCAGGAGCACAACAAGAAGGTTCCGCGTCGCTCGAGCAAGCCGATCATCAACTGGTTTCAGCGAAAGCTCGCGGGCACCGTCCGTGCTCGACGTGCGTCCGAGTCGCAGCGCTATGGTGCGTCGTCTCCACGAGGCAAGACCGAGAAGCAGCATCGTCGCTCGTCAGTGCCCATGCCTCCTCCCCTTTCCGTCCACTCGCGAACTCGTAGCAACGGCACTCGTGCCCACAGTCTTCGTGGTACGATCTCCCTCAATGAGTCCCAAGACGACGTGGAAAGCAGGTCCTTCCGTAGTGTCTCGGACGATGGAATAACCTCCTCCGCCGCTCGCGAGTCCCTCTACTCGCCTGCAAGCTACCTTGAGGCAGATGACGACGCCTCCCTGCGGCCATTGCCTCCAAGTTCACCGCCCTCGCCGGCTCCCTCCCGCGACTCCTCCTCGTACCTGTCGCATTCACGTACATTCCGCTCGATGGCGGCGAGCACCAAGCCCACCACCCTCCTCAGTGTCGACCTCACCGGGGGTATGGCCCACATCGCCCAGGCCCCTCCCACCCCCACGACCCCAGGTAGCCGTATTCCGCCACACATTCGCACCCACTCTGCAGGCCTGTCCGCTGGCTCGATCACCTTCTCCGCCTTCCTGCCCTCCTCACCCTCTCGCCCCTCGTCCGGCAACTCCGGCGCGGCCGCCTCGCCGCGCGCTACGGCGCTCAGCGCCCCACTCTATACCTCCCACCACCCGCGCAATAACCCACGGCCGTCCTCGCCGCCCCCAGACGACGCGTCCATGCTCACGCTCGCGTCCTCCGCGTTTGGCTTCCCCAACGCGCGCATCGGCGTCGGCGCGTTCGCGCTCTCCGGCCGCGGCTCGATCGCGGACGACGCGATATCGCAGTGGAGCCACACCGTGGCGCTGACGGACAGCGCGAGCCACCTAATGATGACGGGCGACGTTGAGGAGGGCATGGAGGAAGGCGGGCGATACGTCTACCCGGACGTGGACGCGAGCGTGCGTGCGCTGCGTCCCCGGAGCTCACGCCGCGGGAGCTGGGATAGCGCGGTCAGCGGATGGAGCGCAAACGTGCCTGGGAGCGCGGTGCTGCCCAGCCCGGGTGGAGCGAAGAGCAAGAGCATGTGGACGGGGAGCGTTATCACGGGTACCGGTGGGATCAGTGTGGACGGTGGGAGAGCAGACGACAACGATGTCGAAGAGGAGGAGGAAGAAGAAGGGAATGGTGACGACCTGCGGACGGAAGAGGGCGTGGAGAGCAAGATGGATAGCTTGACCGCGTCTTCCCTCACTAGCGACGGTGCCACACCCAGCGTCGTCCCCGCCATCCTACCGCCTGCCGATCAACCCATGGAAGGGTTTGCGGAGCTCTCCACCACTGTCATGCCCGGTTCGAAGGCAGACCTGCCTGCCGATATCGTATCCACGGCCACCCTCGCAGGCTCGAAGACTCGATCCGAAATCCCTTCTCCCCCTGGTGCTCCTACCGATCCGCACCAGGATGGTGCGAGTACGCCTACGAAGACGGAAGTTGCTCCCGTTGAGCTCAGCCAGGCGACCACGGTGTTGTCTCTGGATGCGTCCAATCCGGATCTCGCGAAGGTCACACCTGCCATGGCGGTTCACCAAGCCCTTTCGGACGCTGCCCCTCAGGAGTCCACAGTGGAAGCGAGCAGCCCTGCTCTTCTGAGCCCAGCACAGACGGAGTATTTGTCGCCGTCAACACCAGCGGCGGCTTGAGTTCGGTCGAGGGGGCGGTTTCTTGGCTTGGCAGGATTGTCGTGGTAGCGAGGTGGTTTTTAGTTCGTGTATTACTACGCTACTGGTTTCTGTTCTCCGCTATTCTCGAACACACTCATGCTGAATCCTCCTTAGCTCTGCGTTATGAATGTCTGCATTTTTTGCTCGGAGCCACAGCTACTATCTCCACCTGTGCTACGGTGCCAACAAGTATTGTCTCGTTCGCGAAGAGCTTGTGGCGTGCCGCCAAGGTGCCTTGCCATCCTTGACCCTCATCCACAACCTCGTCACCTCCCACGACTAAACAGTGCCCCCTACGACACGTCCTTGTGGGCAATGCCTCCAATCTCACAGGCCAAGACCACCACCTCTGCGGCTAGATCCGTGGCAGGGTCATCCTCCACGACTGGATCGCCCTCCACAGCTGACGTAGAATCGCCAAAGGTCGTTGCGCGGGACATCGTTGCCTTGTCGTCAATTCTTCGAGATGCCCGACCGATAGATTCCACCAGCGCAATACTGTCAGCTGACATCAAGGACCACCTGAAGGCCGTGAGCAACATCTCCTTCATGTATACCTCAGGCGGCCCTGGAGAGAGCGGGACTAAGGAGGTTGCAGTCATAGGTCAGGCGGATACCGACGGTATCACCGCTATTCTCCTGTCGCGGAACGCATCTTCTACAGAAGCCGCAAAGTCTTCCGCACCTACCCGTATCCTAGGAAGCTCTGAGAGAGGCTACGAGATACTGAAGACTTCAACCGTCCCCCAGATGTATGTCTCGTTCGACTACCAGCGTTGTCCAAGCCATAGTTGCTGACTGAGATTTACAGGGACTTTTCCAATTTCGACTCCTACGCGGAGGACGCGACGTCCGTTATCCAGTTCTTCTGCAGCAAGGATCGCTCAGGGCCCGATCGGATATATATCGCTCTCGTTTTCGCTTTCATCATCACTCGCTGCTATCACAAGTTGCTTGCCCGCGTGGAGAACGGAGACAAAATTTGGGGTGGTTCGAAGGGCACCGAGTACGATCATCCGACAAGTTACATCCGGCGAGCGTTCGACTCCAAATCCCCATCGTCTATCACCGAGCAACACTTCGTCCTAGGTCTACCACCCTACATCGAGATCTTGCTCAGCGAGTGGGGTATTGAGCCGTCGTCCTGCACCGATCAGACTGTCGATTCCACCGCACCTGGAGCTTCGACCATACCTGGGTCCTCCGCCGCTCAAAATGCCTCCACAAGACATTTCAAGGTCTCGGCCGACAATGCGAAGCAGTGGGCGGAAGCCCTTCACGGCATCGTACACAAAGTTAGGACTTTTCTGCGCGAGATGGTGGAAAAGAAGAAGAGCTCGTACGAGATCCTCGAATTCCTGCAACTGGAATATTACATGGTGCTCTTGCAGGCTCTTTTGAGGTGTGGCGTTGTTTCGCATCTCATCACCGGGAATATCGAGATCGCACTTTCCAAAATGCGGGACCACAACCTGAAACGATTTGTCCTCAAGGGTGAGTCTCAGCTGTGATTATCGTGATTGCAGCGGTGTCTGACATGAGCAAAGCCATCATCACTAAGCCAGATACTACGGGTAAACCCTCGATCGACCCTCACGAAGGTGTGTTCCACGGGTCTTCGGATGTCCCGAGGCTGATGAGCCATACAGAGGAGAACTCGAGCAGAGGAAACCCTACGTCCACAGAACATGTCGGGTATGATGATGACGAAGGTGTGTCACTTCCTTACTATATTGCCCAACGAAATGTTGATCTCTCTCCGAATAGATCTGGCTGCGGACGCATCTACCGAACCAGGCGAGACGGAGAAATCCCATGTGATAAGATACCTCAAGACGCTTTTGATACCCTTGACCATCATCCTCACCTTGCAACGCCTCCGTAATGCGCGCCCCACCTCAGTCACCGTGTACCGTTTCCTGAGCTCCGCCTCAAGCCTCTCACCTACCAGCTCCTCGGGCCTGTTCAATGAAGTCCTGCGGGCAGCACATGAGAGCGACTTAGACGTATCAAAGGACTCAGACCTTTTCAAGCTGAGCACATCCAAGAAGACCAAGCACAGCGCAGTGATACACACCGAGGCAGCTCTCATGACTCTCGTTTGGTCTTTGCGCGCAAACCCAAGCACTGCAAAGGCGGTGTTGGGCGAGGCTTTTGAGGACCTACAGGACATGTTGCGTGTACGTCATGGCTAAGCTGTCATTCATCGAACCCTCGTTGCTGATTCCACTTCCTCATCCAGGAAGGGGAGATCCTGATAGGAATCAGCAAAAAATGCTGCTATTGTTGCCACCTCCTTGCCGAGGAGCTCGCGTCCAACGGGTCCCCCTCTCCAGTCAAGTTCGTTCTTCAAGGCACACACGCAACAGTTTACCCGTGGCTCCCCCCGGACGGCCTGCCGCTCAAGGTTCTTCAAGGCATCAGGGCTAAGCTCAAGGAGGCTCTGATGCAAGCCATCCGGGATGAGCTATCTAGCACCGGCTCGGCTCAGAGCTCGCCGTTCAGTACCACCTCTGAGCTAGCTTTTCTCCCCCCCCAAGAGACGCGTGAAAACTTCGTGAACTTTATGTTGGGTACCAACTAGGAGGATTGATGGTCAAGTGGGCTCAAGAGCCCTGCCGAAAGTTTACGATTCACTTTTTCTGTATTTGAACCACTTGTATGCTAAGTTGGTACAGAATATTACACAGTGCCGATCGGTTGCAACATGGTGCCTACCACATATGAGTGACCAGTCTTTCCTGCGTGGATGGCGTGCGAGGTTGTTGAGGCCTCAAGCTGTTACGGTCGCGGAGCGCGGGAGCGCGGAGGTCGGGCGAGTCGGAGACGAGCGGAAAGGCGGGATCGGATTAGAGGACGCGCTTGACCTCGGAGAGGCTCGCGGTAGTGGGGAGACGGGAAGGAGAGGCGACGGGGAGGAGCCAGGAGGCAATCGCGTGGCGATACAGTGAAGCGGGCGCGAGAATATAAGTGATGCAAGGTAACCAGTGGCGGACGATCGTATGCTGGGCGTCCGTAGCGGGTGCGCGCCGAAGCTCGTAACCAGACAGGCGGAGCAGGCCATAACACAAGCTTTCAAGCCATTAGGCCACCATTGTGGTCTGAGATTGAGACGATACTTCACCATCATTTTCCGCTTAATATTCGTCCCAGCCAGATGGAGACAAACCCAAATTCAGCAGACCTTCCTCCGCATTTGGGCCTCTAGCCCTGGATGACACTGCTGTATTGGTGTCAATTTGTGTGAGGAGCACCTCCGAAACATGTGTTGTCCTGCCGGCACCCGACTCGGAGCTGCGTTCCTTCGCACAGTACTCATGAAAAGGTGGTCTAATACACTGTCGTGATAGATCACGAGTCCTGCTATACTAAAGGGCTTCAACTTTATCAGACACCAGGAACGCTTCCCCTGGATCCGCTCTCTGGTTTCTTCGCAAAGCGGTGAGCAGGCCAGCCTCGTGGCTTCAAGTCGAGGGCAAAAAGCGACAGTACGGTGGTGGCCATAAATACTCACTTCGCACTCTTTGAGGTCATTGGAGGCGCTTTGTGAGATCGCCATGAAGGACTCTAACAACATATGTGTGCTGGTGGATTAAGATGGAGGCCATGCCTGTTGCAGAGCGAGCGCCGAGAATTGAACGGACAGGGTCGACGCGTGGGCCATCACGTGTACAAACGCAAGCAGCATCGCGGTCACCTGCCAACAGGCTGCGCAGTCAAACGAACGCGGGATAGATTCTTAGCTGTGTAGTTACACGCGCATATGTGACACACGGGGATAGAAAGAACGTAATAATAATAATAAGCCAACAGGCTGCGTCCTCCTGGATGCCCGGAAAATTTTGCCTGAGCTCCTCTTCATCTATGCTACCAGAGATGTAGTATCTGTGGCAGGTTCTTGACAAGCTCGCCTGGTTGCTGGGGCTCTTAGAAGACCTGAACAACAGTGGATGTGAGGAGCGTTCTGAATCGGAACCATATGGTGCGTTATCCCCTCCACTCGTGCAGTCTGTGGCTACTCAAGTGCTCACTACTTGCCTTGCTTGGAATGTGGCGCACTATGATGCTGAATTGCTGATGTAGATCACATCGTGTCATACCGCTCACGAAAGTCGCGGTCACCTGCCACACCTCTTGCGCCCGCCCCCCTCCACCCGCCGCCTGGCCTCGTATCACCTGGCATGCTCGTCAGGCCGCCCTTCCGATGAGAAGCCTTGTGGGCCTGGCCGACGCGTCTCTACATAAACTCCCCTCCACGCTCGTTGACCTCGTCCGCGCTTTCTCGGACTTTCCCTCGCTCGAGCGCGTTGCGGACGCCGTCAACATGAAGCTCGGCCTTGGTCTCGCAAAGCTCGCGCCGCTAGTCTCGCTCACCGCGGTCGCAGTCGCGGCAGCAGACTGCCCCGACTACACCACGTTCTCGCAGGTGAGTGTTTTGGCACTTGGTGCATATATGGGGCGGGTCGGAGGCACAGTGAGGGGGCGTTGGAGGGGCAGGGGGGGATGCTGCAAGGGGTCCATGCGGGAGGGGATATCGAGCTTTGGTGCGATACTGACGGCCTCGCGCTCGAAATAACTCAGAGCCCACAAGGCAGCCCGTCTTCGGGACCTCTGGCGTTGCCGTACATGCGCCCCGCGCCGGAATGCCGGACGTTCAATAGCACGGCGGTAGAAGTAAGTCTGCCTGCTTCCTCAATCGCGCGCCTTGATGGGTTTTGAGAGGGCTCCGGTTCTGAATCTAGCAAGTCATTGAAGACATGAAAAACCGCTTGAAGGATCCCGACTTGGCACGTCTATTTGAGAACACGTTCCCCAACACGCTCGGTGCGTTCTCTTGCCTCGCGTCTTGCGTTTCACTGGGAGGAAGCTCATCAGCTCGTGAATAGACACTACTGTCAAGTACTTCAATGAGGTGAGTTCAACGCATGTTGACGTGGGAGGCCACGCAGAGGCTCATAGGCATTTTATCCTAGACGGAGAATCTGGCCTTCATCATCACTGGCGTATGTTCTTCGTTACCGCTAGGATGCATCCCAGCCTGACATCTCGCGTTGTAGGACATCACGTAGGCAGACGTTCTGCTCCTGCATAAGCTACTTGACACCGACCGCACATACACAGCGCTCAGTGGTTGCGCGACACGGCCAACCAGTTCGCTCATTACCACACTTTGCTATCAAGTGACAAAGAGCTAGCGACACTCGTGAAGGCAGTCATCAACAACGAAGCGCGTTACGTCTCTCAGTACCCCTACTGCGGCGCTTTCCAGCCTCCCCCCGAGAGCGGACTCGCGCCCTCTCACAACGACTGGGCGGACGGCGTGACGGTGAACCCGTGAGTAACGCTTCCATCCCGGCCTGTCTCAAAGCTGATCCCTCTCGTAGTCCTGTCAACAACCAGACCGTCTTTGAGTGTAAAGTAAACCGACCGTGTTTGCCGTCTGACTGCAACGGCCGCTGACCTCTCTCGTAGTATGAGATCGACTCGCTCTGCGGTTTCCTGAAGCTCTCCCGATCATACTACAATGCCACCAAAGACGACTCTTTTATGAACGACAACTGGTTCTCAGCCATCGACCAGATCTTCAACGTCATCTGGGAGCAGTCCCAATCTACGTTTGACGACGACTACAACCTGGTATCGTACTACAACTGGACGGGTGGAAATGGTGCACTCTCTCCCGCCGTTCCTAACCGCGGAAACGGCGAGCCGAAGTTGTACACTGGTCTTGTGGGTACGCACCATCGGCCATCCGATGATCTAAGCACGTTCGGTATGTCGCATTTCCAGTGGAGTCTCAATGCAGCGACTGACGCATATTTCCTTGTAGCCTTCTTGACGCCCGCGAACGCGATGTTGAGCGTCGAACTTACACATCTGGCCAAGGTCCTCGACGACACCAAGAAGGCTCATAACATCAGCGCAGCGGCAAAGAAGTACAGCTCCGTGATTGAGAAGGCCATGTGGAAGACGACTGTGGTGAACAACATTTTCGCGTACGAGACGAATGGTGAAGCCTAAGGTTGTTGTGACAGAGCCCAGACACTAACGAAACGAAACAGGTTTCGGGGGGAGATACGTAATGGACGACGCCAATGTGCCCGTAAGCCCTCCTCTCTGCCTTCTCGAACGACTCCATCTGACTCGCCCGCCTAGTCGCTGCTCTCGCTCCCGTACTTAGGCTTCCTCGACAAGGCACATCCGGCTTATGTGGCAACGCGCAAAGTCCTTTTGTCGAGGCACAACCCCTACTTTTCAGCAGGGAAAACCTTCAGTGGCGTTGGGTGCGTCCGGCCGTGCGTCGCATCCGTGAGGGTCTAACACTCCAGGGACGCCTCCATCCCTTCTTCCGCACAGCGGGCCACATGTCGACGCGTGGCACCCATGGTCCGTGCTTCCGGACCGTGTGCTTCCGAACGAGTCACCGGCTCATTCTCTTCTTTTACAGGCCCATGTCGCGGATTTCTGCGATCTACGGGACCGATGACGACGACGAAATCATGACGTCGCTCTACATGATCGCCAACGTACGTGCACGCTCCCTCGAACCCGTAATCGGGCATGCTAACAGCTTTCAACAGAACACGGCTGGTCTCGGCCTAATCCACGAGTCCGTGTCCATCTACAATGGCACCGACTACACGCGCCCGTGGTTCGCGTGGGCGAACAGCTACTTTGCAGAAATGCTCCTGGACCTCGCGCAACGCAAGCCGCACCTTGTGTTGAAGGACGGCAAGCCGTATGTCCCCGGCGCATGACATGTGGGCCGAGCACGGCGTTGCACATATGTAGGATGATGTCCAGAACTGTGACGGAAAATGTACTGTACACGCACGCAGTGGTCACTTCGGGCTGCACGCCGGGCGCCGTACCGACATCAAATACCATGTGCGACGATTGACGAGCATCATCGTTGATGCCGCGCAGGGCTTTGCAGGCTTTTGCAGGCCGTCGCGTGTTGAGTCGGGGTGGTACATAATGACGTCCCGACTTGATCGTGGCGCACTGCGGTCCTGGTCTCTGGTCTGTAGTTTGCGTTTGAGAGGCGTCATGACGAGCGGCGGGCCGGGTAGGAGAGGTCGCAGGTGAGAACGACAAGGGGGAGAAGCAGATATTCGGGAAGGCGCGGCGTATGGTCACAGCGGCGATCGTCCAGAGCTGGACGTCCGAGATGCACGTTGGTAGGGGCTGGGAGAGGGAGGCTCCCGAAAGCGGACGGGTGGCTTGGCCGCGGCTCGAGCCGAGGGCGACGCCGACGCGCTCGCCGTCGCCAGCTGCCCCTGCCTGTCCCCGCACAAGGCTGTGACGCTTTTTGGCCTCCAGCTCTCGTTCAATAAATCCCTCCTCCTCCCATCTCCGTACGTCCGACTGCCTGGCCCGTCTCGCGCCCGCCCTCCGCCCACACCTCGCCGCAACAGTCAGACGCCCGCTCTCCTCCCCCCCCTCCCATGTCGACCGGCCGCCACATCGGCACGCTCATCGTCGTCGTCCTCAAAGCGGTCCGTGTGCCTCATTCCTGCCATTGTTTCTTGCCCGCGCTGAGACCACGCTTGCTTGTGTGTGTGTAGAGGAACCTCCCAAACAAGCGTCACATCGGAAAGCAAGACCCGTACTGCCAGGTCCTCTTCAACGGCGAGCGGAGGCGCACCAAGGCAATCAAGCGCGGCGGCCAGCACCCTGAATGGGACGAGGAAATCCGCTTCGAGCTCTTTGAAGATGTCGACTCGGACCTGCCGCACGTCCCAGGGTCAGAGACCCCGCCGCCGCCTCCGCCCAAGGCGAACGGCAAGCCCCCCAAGGTCCAAGGTGGCAACTTCATGAACATCGCCTGCTTCGCTGAAGATCCCCGTGACCCGGACCTGATCGGAGAAGCGAAGGTGGATTTGACGGAGGTGCTCACCAAGGGCGAGACCGATGGTACGTGTATGTGTTTTGGACGCGTGTTTGCGCAGACTGATCGGATTCTCCAGAATGGTTCACTGTGATGAACAAAGACAAGTACTGCGGGGAGGTGTACCTCGAGCTTACGCTGTGGTTTGATGTGCGTACTTTGCTTTGGTGCGTCAGTGCGCATCTCACTTTCGCGTTGCACTCCACAGGAGCCTCCTCCGGTCAAAAAAGCGACCGCTAAGCCTCCGAACAACGCCCAGTACGGAGGAAGCGGGACGTTTGTGCCTCTAGGAGAATCCGGGTCGGCCGGCTCTTCTTATACGGACCTTTCGCGCATGACGAGTTCAGCAAGTACGAGTACGACGGGGAGCCGTGACACCTTACCTCCGTCGCTACGGTCAGCATCCTCCCAACTCAACGTCTACCATGCGCCGTACGAAAGTGTCAGATCGCACAATTCATCTATCGATGGGATCACGAACGAGTTTGCGGAGCTGCAGGTGCAGCCGGGTGGACATCGGAGGCAAAGCATGCCGGTGCGTCACATTACTAGCCCTTTTCCCATCCGTGGTATTGAGGAGGCCTGCAGGCGCAAATGGGGAGCTACTTGCCCCGGCCTGCTTCGGCGATGAGTGCGGTCCCGTCTCAGCAACCATACCATACCCATGCTCAGCGCGGATCCGTCTACTCTGAGGGAGGTTATCAGTATGATCAGTACGACCAACAACAGTACGACCAACAGCAGTACGATCAACAGCAGTACGACCAGCAGCAGTACGACTATGGGGCTGACCAGCAACAGCCTTACGCCAACGATAATGTCCATTTGCCCGACCCATACCAACCTGCGTACGAGCAAAGAGCGCCTCCCGCCCCATCTAGCTTCTCTGCGCACGGGGGTCGACCTCGGTACAGCCTGCCCCCTACTTCGTCTGGGTTCATGCCATTGGTTCCTCAACCTTCAGGGTTCATTCCTTTGAACTCTCAACCGCCGGCACCCTCGGGTTTCCTCCCTCCCCCGTCTGTGACGCCAGCCCCTGGAGGGTACAGTGGAGCAGTTGCTGCAAGTCGGATACCGTCATCTAGCTTTTCCACCATGCCATCCGCCCAGACTGCTCCCTCTGGCTTCGCTGCGTCACATCCGCCGATGCATTCGTCTACATACCCTCCCCCGGCAGGACAGCCCTCGTCTATGTACTACAGCCAACCTCCATCTGCGAATGCTCCTCCCGCGAGCCCCTACCCTGGTCAACCGCCTGCACCTGGCTCGTACTCCCCGAACGGCTCATACCACCAACCACCGCCAGCATCTTCTTACCCTCCGGGTACCCCTCCGACCACATACCCACCTAACTTATCCTATCAGCAACCTCCACTTCAGCCCGCATCGGCACCTTCGCATTCGTACCCACCGCTACCCGCCCCACCTTTACACCAATCTCTCTCTGCACCTCCCGAGCAGCCTTCATACGGACATGTGTCTCCCTCACCTTCCCATGACAATATTCCTCCACCTCCTCCCCTGACGGACAGTCCGCCTAGCTCGCAGGTTGTTACCACACCAGGCTCACGTCCACTACCTCAGCCCGGCCAGTCGCCCCAGTACTCCCAGCAGTCACGCAGGCAGTCGTCGCTACCCATCCCGCCAACTACTCTGGGTACTACAACGGCAACGTGCCGCAGTCGTCCTTCCCAACCGCGATGCCGTACCAGCAGATCCCGCCACCCCCGCCGCTGCCTGGACAAGCTGTACCGCCGCCCATGCAATCGTCTTTCTCTAACGGCTCGCTGCCCGTCCCGGGTCCTCCGCCTCCTTTACCCCCTTCTTCGTCATTTGGCCAGCCCGCCCCACAGCCCCCGAAGCGCCGGCCAAGTCTTCCACCTCCGCCCGTAGGCAGTGGGTACGCCCTCCAGGCCTCAGGTTTCCAGCAGCTCCCGCCGCCTCCACCGCCGCCGAGCATGCCTTCGCACATGCAGTATGAGCCACAGGGCTCGTACTCTCCCACTCACAACGGGCAGGCATACTACCCTGGTCCGCCGCCCAGGCCACCACAGTATCTACCAACTCCAGGTGTTCAGCACGAGTATCAGTACAGCCAGTGATATATCGGTAACGAAGATGATGTCCCTGTTTCTGGATCATTTGTATCGCTCTCTCTCTCTCTCTCTCTCTCTCTCTCTCTCTCTCTCTCTCGCGTCTCGTATGTTTGCTCGTCTCTACGGACCCACCGCTATCGTTGTTCGTCATCTATACAGCCTGTAGGCTTTCTCTCTCTCGTCGAAATCCCCTCGCTTCTTTGGACTTGCCGTCACGCATCGCATACAACACGCACCATACAACACAGTCGATCGTATCACCCTCACCCTCTGACGTCTGCCCATTCACGAACCGAAAAAATAGCCATAGATCTAAATGTCTGTTGGACGTAATAAGCATCGGAGTCGATTGCTGTTGACATTGCCACGGGCTCTCTGTCCTAGTCGGCTGACACTATCCGTGTCAAGGTAAATGACCACGCAGTGGTGCACATATAACAGCGTTGCGGTCAGGAATGACAGTCACGCAAAGCGTCTGGCGCAGCAAGACACATGTAGGGCGAGCGGCTGGGTCGGTTCTAGCGCGATATGCTACACAGGTGTATATATGTATTGCATTGCGTATGCAAGTCAGTAGCCCTTCTATCTCCAAGCCCCCACCCCCCTCGTCTGCCTCAGCGTGGACTCGAAGGACTTGCCGGGGCAATGGATGTTGATGCGGCAGCGGCGCGCTCGCGCTCTGCCCGCCACTTCGCGATCTCGGACTCGGTCGCGACGAGCCCGCGCCGGGCGAGGTCGAGCCGGGCCTCGCGACGGACCGAGTTCTCGCGGAGGCGCTGTTCGAGCTCGTGCGCCTGGAGCGCGTTCTCGGCGTGGATGCAGAGGCCGAAGACGGATACTGAAGGGCCCGCGGCAAAGGACGAGGGACGATACGGAGGCGACGCGCGGCGTGGCAAGACGAGACGGTGAGCGGGTGCATCGAGATGAGGACGGGGATGGCGGCGGGAGCAGATGGCGGACGCACCGATCGTGACCAGCCACGCTTTGAACGGGAGCGTCTGCCTCCTGGTACGCAGGGCGACGGCCCACGCGGGGTACATGGACGAGAGACGGTAAGCGTTCCGCGCGCGTCCCTGCCCGGGGCCTCCTCGGTGCCGCACAAGACACCTCGCAGGAAGAGAGGAGGAGCACGCACCTGAACGCCGGCCACGAGTGGTGTCCGATGGCGGCGAGCCCGAGCCCGACCGCGCCGAACTGCGCGAACCCGCGGAGGCCCGCCGCGGCTTGCACTTGATACGCCTTCTCGATGTCTTCTTTGCGGCGGTCGCGAGAGTTCATCGCTTCGAGGGTTTCGTGCGTTGGAATGGGGGCGCCCGAGGAGGTAGGGGAGATGGGAAACCTAGCGGCGAGAAGACGTGTGCGTTGAAAGGAGCGCTGAGCGCTGAGCTCCGCGTCCTCCGCGGCCCGACGCCAGCCGATTCAAATGTTAACAGGCGCTCGTGCAGAGTCCGGTCAAAGAGATGCGATGAGCTTTCCTGGGCACGGTGAAATGAAGGCACAAGGGGCGTAAAACACAGTTGTATAGAAATGTGCGCGAGAACGTCCAAACTCCACATCCACATCCGTAGAGGCTTGAAAGCGCAGAACGCCGCGCGCGGAATCGCGTGAAGATATGTCAGCCCTGCCTTCTACATGGTGTTTTTGAATGCATATCGAGCAGTAGATGATCACCGATCGTGCAGAAACCATGGAAATCGCGTAAGCTTACTAGACTTTGTTTGGGGGCAATATTAGAGGCTAGTACCTGCAACAAAATTTCCCGTATATTATTCCGAGTGTAAGTGTCAATACAGAGAGGTCCAAATTGTCGCGGTGAGACCAACTTGGCGGCGAGACGGCGCAAGTTCAAGGAGCGGCAGAGCGCTTGAATCAGTGCACCTTCAATGCGCAGGTGCCAAGAGCTGAGATGGGTGCGCGAGGAGGAGAGCAAGCAGCTCTACAGGTCACAGCCACTGAAGGGCTACGAGAGCTTGCGCATGCCCTTCCACACCGAGGCCCGTCGCTCCCTCGCAGACTGCCAGGGCGTCCTTCGCAAGCGCAGTGGTGTCTATGACCGTGCCATCGCTCGCCCCGAGACCCTCTCCAACCAGACCCACGAGATCAAGAACCTCCGTCAATATGCCTTCATCCGTCTGCACGCACCATTTTCTTGATTCGATTTGATTTTCTCTCAGGGCGGCCCCGGGGATATGCCCTCTGGTAGCATGTCGATCACTGCTGATACTGGTGTTCGATGCTACTACACTTATGTCTTGCTGCAATACCGTCCGATGCACAGAGTTTTGGAGCTTGTGACGAGCGCCGACGCTGGGCAGCACCCAGCTTGAAAATTCGAATCACAGTCGGCCCGGGATGTAGAGTACCTTCATATATTATCACAATAATTTAGCGCCCTCCTCCTCAAACAGTCTGCCAGAAAGCGAGCTGGTTGTCGTCGGAGCAAACGAGGAGCCGTTCGCGGTCGAACTCGGCCTGGGTCGCCTTCCGGCCGGGGAAGCAAGGGATCTGCGCGGATCACGGGGGACGTCAGCCCCTACTTCGGACGCGGGCGCGGACGGACATACCGCGCGCTGTATCTCGGACGTGTTGCGCAGATCCCAGACGCGGACCGTTCCGTCCTTCTCGCTGCCGCCGCACGCGAACCGATGGCCCTGCACGGCGCCTGGTGGGGGGGGGAGCGTCAGACTCGGAGGCGACGGACGGGAGGCGGTCCGCTCACCTCGCGTGAACCGTCCGTGCACCTTCACGCTCGGATAGCCAAAGCGCAGGACAGGCTGGACGGGCGCCAGCCGGTGGTCGCGCACTTCGAACTGGAACTCACGATGTCCGATCTGCAATGGGAGTGGTCAGCAGGTAGGGCGACGGATGAATGGAAGGACGCGCCACGCACCTCCAGGAGCGTGCAGAACGGGGATTCGGTGGCGTGCAGCTGGTAGATTGTGTTTGAGAGCTTGAGCGCGTTCGTGACCCGGCCCGACGGTATGTCGAACACTGATACGCTGCAGTCGGCGCTGCCTGATAGCAGCTTGTGGCCGCCGTCTTGGGTCGGCAGCAACGCATGGACGGCGCTCGAATGCTTGATGGCGAGAAGGGTTGGGGCGGGTGCTTCGCCGTCCGCAGACGACCACAGGCTGATTGAGTGGTCGTAGCCGCCCGTGAAGAAGCTGCGTGGCTGCCATGCCGCGCAGATGACGCTAATGCCGCTTTTTCTATCCCCCTGAGGCGTATTTTTATAACAGCCTATTTCCACAAGCTGTCGCGGAGCCTTAGCGGGGGAGTCAAGAAGCGATGTGAGGGCACGAACCTTCTTGCCCTGCAGCCGCACCAGCGACACTTGCCCAACGTCTCCCGTGCGACCCACCACGACTGTGGGAGAGTCAGGGTCAGACAGCAAACAAGCACCATCCACCGTGTGATCGGAGGCCTGTTCGGTGGCTGGCTTGGTAAGCGCAGAGCACCTCAGAGGCTCACGTTCAACGAGGTCAAAGCAACCACGCATCGAAACGCTGAGAACGCCAAGTGCGGGCAGAACAAAGATCCGCCGAGGCTTGTCGTGTGGATCCCTGCGCATTTGAACGGCCTCGATGTAGTGCGGAGGTGTACATGGTCGACCGGGCTGGTCGCAACAGGCGACCGGGTCGTCCGTCGAAGCTGCAGTCACACTGGGACAGGGAATCGGTTGGACTATGTCTGTTCCCAGAGACCTGTGATCGAGAGCGCATGCAACCGTCAGTCGTGAGAGTCGCTGTGCCGATTGAAAGACAGCTACATACGGTGAATTGATTCTGTGTTCATGGACGTGCTCCTCGGGCGGGTTCTCGGGCGAGGGTCTGTGGAAAGGAAGTCGTATGTACAGCGTTCCTGATCGGAAGCTAGGACCCTTGCGTGGAAGTGCCGGGCCTTGTATATGCTCCGCTGGGGGTGCCGCGATTGTAGAGTGCGTCTGAGAGTCGGCGAAAGTACGGCTGGGTTCTGGGGATACGCTGGCCACCCCCTGCGTGTCCGAATGCGGTGATTCCGGACAAGGCGATGGACAATCGAGCTGCTGAATGAGCGGCCGCTCTTTCTGATCGTTCTGACATGAATCACCGCCCGAGGATGTCCCATGATCTGTGTCAAAGCTTGCGGGGGTGTGGGGACGACGTTGTGCGCCATCTTCATCGGACGCGCCATGCACCCGTACCGGTCGGAGGAAAGATCTGCTCCCGCCATTCAATCCATCCTCGAGGCGTATTGAAGCATGCCGCCTCTCAGGGGATGGTGAAGTTTGCAAACTGCGGGTTCCAAGCGCAATCAAGTCGAGGCGGCTTGATACCGGCGGCGCGAGACGCGCATGAGGTGGGTTCGTCGATTTCAGCGGTCCCAGTCCGGGACTAGTGGGCCTGGAATACTAGATTGTAAAACTGTGAGACATGCACAGAACTTGCACCATAATGAACTACCTTGTCTTCTTCCTCCCACTTAATTGGCGCTGACCGACTAGGCTCGGGGCGGCGAGTATGATACGAAGGCTGGTCTTCGAGTTTGACGGATGTAGAACTGTGATCTGACTTGACCCTCTTCGGCGCTCTATCGTCGCTTGTGTCCTCGACCTTGAAGCCGGGCGAAGACGTTGAGGACAAGTGGGGCGGCAGGTCGCGTTGTGGTGCATGAGAAGAAATGCGGGATATCGACCGGGAGTGTGCGCCTCGCCCATTTGAGTTGTGCGCACCGTAGTTCCCGCGTCCTCTGCCCCGCCCCCGATCTCCTTGCCGCATAGGTGGCCTCGACGCCCGAATGGTGGGCACTACAGCGCGGCCTTTGCGAGCATGACGCAACTCATTGGGTTGCATGTCTTCTTGAGCCATGCCGTCCAGATAATGTGTGAGTCGCAACGAGAGTCGGATAAGAAGCAGTCATCGGGATGGACGACGAGAGTCGAAGCCAAAACGCGGAGGTCCACACCGCCAGCCACCGCGAGAAGCGGGGACGGGCGTCTTGAATATTTGCTCTGCCCCGCCCGCCGCTCAGTTGTATTCGACCTTCTGCCGTTCGCATGAGCACCTCTTCTCGCACACTCAAACGTTCACCTTCCCCCTTTTATACTCATCTTGATGAAATTGTCCATGTCGCCGGTCTTGATATCCCCAAAGCAAAGAGGAAACGCTCGTCGTCTCCTGCTGTGGCTCGGCTCGATGGCGTAGAAGTGCCCTCCGGCGAGGAAGTTGTCGCCCTGCATCCATTACCCAAGGACAACGCGCACCTCAACGACATCATCCTCCATACCACGCTACGCCTATCGCAAGAGGGAAAGAGGCTGACCAGAGCACCACGTCTCCTGTAAGTTCTCAAGTTATGGTGCATTTCGTGGCTTCCAAGACGGCTAAGGCGGGATGCAAGATCTGGGAGGATTGCCTTTGCTTGGTACGCTATATGCGCCCATATCCCATTCACCCGCGTCTGACCGCAACTCCCAGGAAGTCTGATGATTCAGCTCGTGGCGAGAGCCTCGCGAATCTTCTCTCCGTGTAAGTGCCATGGTCATGGTTTGAAAGTAAGCGCTCATATGCTCTTTTTCAGGGAAGGGATTCGTATGCAGGATCTTGCCAGAGTCATGCGTAGAGCTCCGTCCGTCCTCGCTGGGAGTTCCAACACCAGCATGCGAGATTTGCAGTCAGAGGCAGAGCAACTCGCTTCTGTTACATTGCTTTCAAGCATCAAGATCCGGGGAATGCCTCCAGAGGCCTCCCTCACGGCCCCTCTAAATCGAGGAACGTCGGCGGATCCAATCATCATTGATGATTTTGATGAATATGAATGTTCCAATGGGTCCCCTCGTCAAACGGTGGTAGCTCATGAAAAACAAGAGCCGGTTGCCAGCCGACAAGCGGCTGAGTAAGTGCCTTCGTACCCAGTCCTAATTTAATTGACCAGCTAACCGTTATAGAGTCTCGCCAGGCCGGCAGTCCGTAGTGACATACGCTTCTGGACGTTCGGAATCACCGATGCCCAGCAACGTGTTCTATGATCGAGCTCCCAGCTCGCCGCCCAGGGAGCTTTCCAGAGAACTGCCTCAATCCGATGTCGAGCCTCGCCCTTCCCGTCCTTCACCAGGTCCTAGTACTCGTAAAACAGTTTCCGAGGCAGAACGTCTGAAGGCCTCTTACGGTGCATGGAAAAGTTTCTTGGAAGATTCGAGCGACGCCGACCCCGATGTCAACCATACCTCAAGCAGGGAATCTTCAGTCACTCGTGTTCCCCCGCTCCCTCATGAAGAATATCCACCAGTGGGATGCTCCCAGGCCTGTCGTTACTCCCTCCGACGACCTCGGCGACTACTGGCTCTCGGGCCGACTCTACCCGTGCGAGCGAGTCGCCCGATGAGCATGAAGTCGCAGTACTACGCCGGGTAACAGGCCTTCCTCGCGGACGCACCCGCCGGCTTGCGGCTCCAGCACAGTCTTCGTCCTCAAATGACCGGGCCGAGTCCGACAACCGCGCTGGGAGGGCGACAGAGCCGCAATGCGCGCGGACACGCAACGTCATCCTGAGCAGCGACGACTCCCAGGACGAAAACGATCGCGGCGCCACCCGCACGAGCCAGCCGCGGAGGCGGCCCATGCCTGCTCCTGCCAGCTCTCGCCGCGATCGCAGGGTGGGTGCGGGCGACACGACGGTCGCGGCTTCGGGCACAAGGACGGCCTCCGGTAGCACTCGGCGACCCCGTTCTCGCAGGCGATCGGCGTCGGCTTCGGGCTCCAACGGAACCATTGACTTGAGTTCGGACGACGAGCTGGGAGAGGCCGCGTCCAACGAGGGGCACTTGGTCGTCATACCCAAAGCGGACCACGCGCGGGCGAGGAGGCTGCTGGCGCCCAGCGATCCGGACATCCCGCTGATTGCGGTGACGATGCGGGGCGAGGTGCACTTTGTGGACCAGCGCAGAAGGTGCGTGCAACTATGACGTTCATATGTTGGGCACTGAACGTGTGTGGCTGTACAGAACTCGCAATCAAGCGTGTTCGCTTTATCCAGACGACGAGGACCTGCGGCGTGTTGAAGACGCGTGTCTCGTGGGCGGCAAGACGGTCGTCATCGGGTACAATCCCGGACCCTGCCAGGTGTCTTTAATTCCCGTGGGAGATGATCAGGTACCGGACCTTGGACTGTGGACTGTATTGACGATGGGCACTGAAGTTTTCGTCGCAGCGCCCGTTCCGCATCGATCTCCAGCACAAGGCGCACACGACGGTGATTGAGAATCCGTTCGCCGGGACGTCGTGTCTGAACCGGGGGATTACCTGCCTCGCACCCGTTGAGGACCACAGTTTCCTGTCCGGCGGGTACGACAAGAGGCTCTACCTCTGGAAGCTCGCGCCCACCGATCCCAGACGGGCCCCGGACGGGAGCGGAAACGCGATTGGCTTCTCGGTCACTTCCACGCGCGTTCCGACGAACCACGTCCAGCCGGTGCAGGCGTTAGCCTACTCGGCTTGGAACAACGTCGTCTACACTGCGGCGGGCGACCGCGTCGCGCAGACGAAGGTCGATGCCTACAGTGCTGGAGAAGCAAAGCGTGTGTCGGGCAAGGTCCATCAGGTGCACGTCCACCCGCAAGAACGGGACCTCGTTTTGCTCGAGGTGGGTCGCTTGCCCGTGTCGCTCCCGTGCAGCCCTTCTTCAGCCTCCATCATGATCTTCTGCTCCCCTCCTCCCCGCTCGGGCGTGCAGCCCCCCGATCGACGCGCGGCGGCGCGGCGGTAGAATCACCCGCCAAAGCCGGTGCAGGACATGGCTAACCTACATCGTGTGCAGATCGACCACATGGACCGGCAGGTGCAGGTGTACGACATCCGCGAGCGCGGGCTCAGCGGCGCGCCCGTGCTCGAGTTTGGTCGCCGCGCCGCGTTGCGGAGCCCTCGAGCGAGCAAAGGAACCAGGACCGGGCTGCCGCACCACGACACTCGATTCACGCGCGGGTCAACGGTGGACTCCCTTTTCGCGCGGGGCTACTCGGATGGCGCGGTACTCGTCTGGGACTACCGGAAGGTGAGTCGCCTTTCTGTTGCACCCGTCTTGTGTGGTCCTCGCGCTCCAGAACGTCGTCGTCGTCACCGCGTCGACCGCGTGCAGTCCATGGCGGTCGGTTGCCTCGCCGCGCTCGTCGCTCGTGAGGAGCACCGAAGCCGGCGGGATCTGGAGCGAGTGCCGGGGTGGCGGGTGGCCCAGGTCGTCCACGCCGCACGCTTCCCGTCTTCTCTTCCCCGCTCGCTGTCCACCTGCCAGCCCCCAGACCGCCGTCGACGCGTCTCGGCGCCGCTGCTCGACGCGTCGCAGGCCCTGCCCGCTTCCGACACTTCTCCCCCCGCCTTCTCCCCCCGCCGCGTCCCGTCCCGGAAGCTCCTCCTCCTCCGTCCGCTCACCCGACCCGCTTTCGCCCGCAGCCCGTCACCGAGCGCTGCGCGTTCCGCCGGCCCACCAACGTCGTCCACACCGTCCTCGCGGGCCAGGGCTCCAACGTGATCGCGTACGGCGCTCACCACCTCACTTTCTGGAGCACCCTCCACCCTTCGCCCGCCACGCGCTAGCCCTTCGATCGCTCACGCGTGCCGGCGGCGCTCCTCCAAGGCTCCTCTTCCTCGGCGCCCGCGCGCGCCAGGTGGGCCTTCGAGGGCCCCTTCGAGCAGCGCGATGTACAGCTGCGCGGGGAGAAGCCAGCAACGACCGCCGCGGACGCGCGGCGGACATGTTGTGCGCGTCCGGCCATGCCGTCGTTGGCCTGCGCCTGCGATATACGATACCCGAGCTCGACGATTAATGGCATCACGTACATCGAACCCGTCCTTGCGCGGCGCTCGCCCCAGCTGCTCCAGGGTCTATTGTAGAAGAGAGCATCGCTCCAGCCAACCAGCAGCCAGCAAACCAGCCAACCAAACAGCCAGCCAACCAGCTGAGCTATCTCCGATTTCCGCCTCCCCGCTTCCGCCGGGCACGCTCGCGTTCGCCGCAGCCGTGCGGAATGGCACAGACCCTGCCTGTGTTTTTCTCCGAACCCGCGCGCCCGTCGCCCGAGGCACCACGGCGCCCCCTCCTCTGGACGTCGAACCGGCGTGTGCCAGCCGCGCGAGCCACGGGACGTGCCTCGCCCCCCCTCGCGCGCGCCCGCGGGGCTTCTCGGTGGAAGACGCGTGGCCGGGCACGCCCTGCCACCCGCGGGCGAGAGCGAGCCGCTGCTGCCACCGGCGACCACCAGCCTGTCCTGACTCCCAGTCCGAGGCGGGGGGCGGTCCCAGCAACGCGAAACAAACGCGAGCCAAGTCGAGTCCGGCGCGCGATCTCGCAGACGTCCGGCGGCCCGCGCGCGTGGCCGCCGGAGATGAGCTTGTCGAGCTCGAGGCGGCAGCTCGATCGAGCACGGAGCGACGGCGCGCGACGGATACGAGTCCAAGTGTGCAGCGCCGCGCGCCGCGCGAAGACGAGCAGACCGGATTGGGGCAGCCGGAGGAAGCGAGAGCAGGGCTTCGCCCGTGACTGACGGGGGCACGACCCCGGCATCCAGAGCCCAGTCAGGTCACGAAGGCCGGCCCTGCAAGGGTGTGCGTGCGTACGCGAGGGTGATCGCGCGCGTCCCGCGTCGACCACAACGCAGAATCGTCCAAAGAGAAGGCGCATGCCCGCGCGCGCACGAACGCGCGATATCGGAGTACGTACATATTATACAACCTGCGTCGCTCGGCGACGATGAGGGCGAGCACGAGCCGCGGGCTCGAGCGCGAGGGTTCTCGTATGCAAGGTTCCGTATAATTGATTAGATCAGCGCATCTACACGCTCGTACGATGTGGGAGGTATATCCGATATGAACGCCTGCGTCTTCCATTACGCCGACTTGGTCCAGCCACCGAGCTCGACGGCGAATCCGACGGCAAGCTTCGAGAACTCCAGCATGTGCTCGAAGCTGAACTCGTCCGAGATGTCGGAGCGGCTGCAGAAATGTCAGTAGCTGTGCGCGGGCGGTGACCGGAAATCATCGGATGGATGTACTCACTCGTTCGAGGAATGGATGTACTTGTGGTTGGAATCCTCGAACTTCGCCTCTGAAGACATATGAATCCGATACGCGTGTCGACACATTGGGCAGTGAGGGTTCGTGCCATGTGAGTAACATAGAACGTGCCCAACACGGGATGGAACCCACCTATCGTGAACACACTCGGGTATCCGGCCTTGCGCCACGAGGCACTGGAACAAGCGTCAGCAGTGCGGCTCGACATTCGGCATGGTCATCCGGTCTCTTACTGGTCGCTGCAAGCGTAACCGCACTCGGTCTCTGCCCAAGGAATGGAAAGGTACGCTTCCACAAGCGCCTTGTTGAAGGTAGTCAACCTGACACGACGACACACGGTGAGAAGCCGTAGCAGGGACTGGATCTATCATAATGACTGACTCCGGGTCAGTGAAGTCGGTGATAATGCCGACTTGCTCCTGAGTTCCGCGCTTGACCCAAGCAGTCATGTCGTACTAGCGATCAGTGGCGTCAGTGCCAGATCGTGATAGACTGAGATTCAAACAGATAAACGCGAACCTGACTCATGGCAACCACGTTCATGTTCTTCCTTTCGTAGGCGCTCGCGACCGCTTGAGATCCGAGCAGTCCCCCTTCCTATTGCAGTAGCAGCATGTCGTAAGTGAAGTTCCGAGCGTTCAAGTACCGAGCGTACCTCAGCGGAATACCAGTGGAACTCCACCGTGCGCTTGGGCTTGAACCCTGAAGCAATCAACGCGCGGTACGCTTCCAGGATGCTCATAGAACCCGAGCCATCATCGTCGGCACCTGAAGCAAAGAAGTGGTCAAGACGAATTCTCGTCCACATGACAGGCGCGACTCACCAGGCGCCGGGAGGAACGGCCATGTGTTGGTGCTAACAGGAACACGATGAGAACAGCACACGAGCGGAACTGGAAACACGCAGACCTGTCCTGGTGCGCGCCGATGACCACAATGCCGTCGTCCTCAGTAGAGGTACCGTTGATGGTGACGATCTAGGACGAGTCAATGAGCCGGGGGCAGTACGGGCAGGGCGTGAGACGTACGACGCTGCTCTGCGTCCAGCTGTGAGGGAACTCCTGGATGGAGATGCTGCTCTGGAGCTCGGGAGAAGCGTATTCCTTAGTGAGCTGGAGGGGGACGGGATGAGCTCCGCCCGTAAGAAGCTAACCACATGGGAGGTTACCTCGGAAATCTTGCTCATCAGCCACTGCTGGCTCTGCTTCCCGGTCTGGGCGAAGGGGTCTGGAAGTCAGTAATAGACGTCTTGATAGACCGTGGGGCGCATATACCTCACTGCGGTAGTCTATTGCAAGCGTCAGAAAGAAGGTTAGACACGCAGGGCGCGGCACTCACAGCGCGTGCGGAAGCTGGTAAACTTGGCGAGCCCATCCTTGAGATTCTGGATGTCGAGAGTGTCAATCACCGCCTTGACGGTCTCACCGTGGCTCGGCGTGGGGAAGGACTCTGCTCGGCCGCACTATGTGAGAGAAGGCGGCGTGTGCGAGCGAAGAGCACCCACGTTTACGGGCAGCCCTGAACTGTGCGCGAGAGCCAAGGTCCAAAGTGTCCGTCCTGACGAAATGGGATGAACGGACGGAACACTGGAACAGACTCGGGCGGACTCACACATCGAAGAACCTGATCCCTTTGGCCTTCGCTTGGATCTAGGGTGAGGAAGATGACGCCATGAGAACAAGGAACTTAGCGGAGGCCGGGATGCGCATATAGCCACCTTCTCGAGCTCCGTCATCGACACGACTTCGCCATCCTCCTCGAGCTGGACCAGGCGGGGAGCGTAGAGGTCGAGGTCGAAACCGGGGTAGCTGGTGGGCAGGAAGTCGCCGAGAAGTGCCTGTTCGGCACTTATGTCGTACAAAGGCGTGGCGACGGCAGCGGAGACGAGAGCGAGGAGGGCGAGGAACTTCATGGCGGGTATCGGCAGGCAGGCGGTATCTCCAGGTCTAGTGGTGGGACGAGAGCAAGAGGAGGAACGCGCGTCGTGACGGCGGCGACGCGACAGCCACAGCGGGAGCCACCAGCGGGCCTGAACCGGTCGGCAGGGCCACCCGCGCCCGGGACTTGCCGCGGACCCTAACCTTGCGCTGGGTGTCCGCGACAGACGCGCACTCCTCTGCTCTCGCTGCCACGACCGACTGGCTGCCCTCGACGCTGCCTGTGGTTAGCCCTCCCCCTCCTTGCCTCGATATGTCCAAAGCTGCCCTCAATGCTAGAGCTCAAGTAATTGTGCGTTCCTTCCCCTCTCCCGCCCCTCTGGCTCCGCCCGCGAATCTCATTCTCGAATCTGTTCACAGCGTCTCCTCATCCCTGCTGGCAAGGCCGCCCCCAGCCCGCCAGTCGGACCTGCGCTCGGTGCCCGCGGCGTAAAGTCGATGGACTTCTGCAAAGAATTCAACGCTCGCACTGCGCACATAGACCCCGGCATCCCGATTCCCACATTGATCACCGTTCAGCCCGACCGGTCTTTCACGTTTGTGACGAAGAGCCCGCCGACGGCCTACTTCCTCAAGAAGGCCGCCGGGGTGGAGAAGGGCGCCGGAAAGCCTGGTCACGAAGCCGTAGGGACCGTCAGCCTCAAGCACGTTTACGAGATTGCGAAAATCAAGGCGACGGATGCCCATCTGAAGCACCTCCGACTAGAAGCGATCGCGAGCACCGTAATCGGCACGGCGCGGACGATTGGGATCCAGGTGGTGGCGTGAGGGCGCGGGCGGCTGGTGCGTGTGCGTGAGTTGCGTTGGACGTGTACGTACCTGTTGCTCAACGGTGCCGTACCGCCATCCATTGATTATCTCGCCTGGCCCGCTGCTTCCCAGAAGTCGTCGCGCGTTCGGATGGCGAGCCGCGCTGGGCAGCAGGCGTGTGCCTGGAGGTTGTACATAGGTAGTGCGCGCATGCGATATGCCAAGGAGATTCCAGCCGAGAGCCGTGGCGTCTGCACGGAAAGCGGGCGGGGTGAGAGGCTTCTGTCGTCGGCGAGGGTGGGCGCGTGACGAGGGTGGAAGAAGGGATGCCACGGAGAAGTCGGAGAGGTTGACGCGGGCGAGCATTCATTCCGCAAGGTTTTGCGATCTCGCTCATGGCTTTGGCGAGCAGGCTCAAGCTCTGGAATTACGGGCACGAGGGCCCGTCGCACAAGGCTCGACCTGCCCCATCGCGGCGAGCACTCCACGCGCGGAGGGCCTGCCTGCCCGTTGGAGGCGGCCGCAAACGTCAGGGTGGGCCCGGGCTTGCGGTCGCTCGAGCGCGGGTGGGCGGTGGGGGTGGTGAGCGAGATGGGGGGCCCCTTTGTGCTGGGCTGGGAGCGCGGGCAGGGCACGCTGCGGGCACGCATCCTCGCTGTCGACGAGGTGCGGCCTGTGGCCCAGCCGGCCGCGACCAAAGTGCCATATGCGGACGCTGCTCAGGCCTCGTGGACCGGCCACGGCTGACGGGCGCGGGGGGCGTCGGCGGACGGGGTGAGCACGGATTTATCCGCGAGGCTGCCTTTCGGCCATGCGAGGAGGGCAGAGCGCGCTTGGCCGTCGTGGCCGGTGGGGTCCGCGCCGTGTTCACAGTATTTCTATTGGCGTCGGGCAGGACATGCACGCGTCCGTCCACACATGGCGAGTGCGTCCACCCTCGTGTCTTCGATCACGCCGTTCGCGAGCGCGAAGCAATCTCGGGCCTCACTCCACTGTACGACCCCGCGACGCGCCGGGAGATGATGCACCATCCTTCTCCCAAAGGCACGTTGGCCCTCCCTGTACGCTTTATCTGCCGCCACGACCACGCGTTCTCGATCGAACATCCAGCATCACTCTCTCTTTTAAATTTTCGCATTGCGCGCACACATATAAAGCGCGACGCTCGCCGGGCTCAACGCCATCCTCGCACTCGCCTCTCGCGCGCACCCGCACCCCCTCCTCGGCCACGACCACCGCTGACGACCCTTACGACCGCGATGTCTACCGGAAACGAAGTGCTCTCCTGGACGTCGCAGGACCCGCGGACGAGCCAGCTCTTCGGCAGCTACGGCGTCCTCTACCGCTTTCAGGTGCGCCACCCGCTCTCCGGATCGCGCGGCTCGCGGGCGCCGGCCGTGCGCCCTGTGCGCCCCGCGCGGGCTCGCGCTCTCTGCGCTCGTCTCACATCCGTCTCCGCAGACGGACACGAACAGCCAGGGGCAAAGCGTGACGACGCTCTGGCGCGCGATCCGCGCGAACAAGGAGGACCGGGTGGCGAAGCTGGAGTGGGCGCCGAACGGAGGCCTCGGACGCGCCATTATCGGCAAGGTGCGCTACTCACCGCCGCCCCGCTTCCGATCCCGCTGATAGCGGCCGCGCAGAGCACGCTCCCCATGGCCGACCTCGTCCGCCCCGACGCCCGCGTCTTCAACGCCAGGATATTCAACGGCCCCGACGGCTACCAGTACCGCTGGCGCCCCGCCAACAACAGCTACAATGACGTCGTCGTACGCTCCCCCCGCGCTCCCTGCCCCCGCTCGCGCTCACGCTCCCGCCCCCACCCTCACAGCTCCAGGACCAGAACGACAACGTGATCGCCTTCTTCCGGCCCACACGCCCCCAGCGGTACAACATCGGCGAGGTCCACGGCGAGCTGCACTTCGTCCGCAACGCAGGCGCCGGCGTCGTCGTGCGTGCCCCTGCCCGCGCCCCGCCCGCATGATGGCTGATCGTCCGCTGCGCCTCAGATGCACCCCCCGCTCATGGACACCGTCACTGTCACCGCGATGCTCTACCGCTTCGTGATGGCTTTCGGTCTCTGACCCGGCCGCGAGGCTCCCTCCTCGACCGCGCTCAGCACCTGCACCTGCACGCCCATCCTCATCCTCGCCCGCTCTCCGCTCTGCCCCGCGCCCCGACGAAAATGTACCATTCCCGCCCGCTGTTTATCTATAAGTCGATGTACAACCTTGTATTCTACTTTCCCCGAGAATCGAAGCCGCATCTGTCCGCGTACCACACCAGTGGGCCCCGAAGCCTTCGCCCGCGCCCCGCACATCACTCGCCCGATGCACCCAAGCCACCGGGCTCGTCCGCGGAACTGGTCAGAACTCCAACGATCCGCAACGCGCGTGCGTGCGCCCACTTGCGCACGGTGGCTCGTCGTCGGCCCTCGCACGCCCCGCGTCGGCTAGCGGAAGACTCCGAATCGAGCGCAGGCTCGGTGCGCGCATCGTCGTGGCCCGTCCGCCGCGAATCTGGCGTGCCGCGCACCATATCGAGAGCGAGGACGCAATAGCACGCAGTCCGAACGACGAGCCCGCGCCGGTGCGCGCGTGCGCGCTCGCCCTCGCCCTCGCAAATGAACACTTAATGATATACGCGAGGGACGCTCCCCATTCCAACGCATCTCTCGCACGACGCGCATCGATCTGCGATCTCACCCGTCCGTCCGTCCGCGGGGCAGCACCGCAGCCCCTCGCGCACGCACGACCCTGCAGCCACTCGTGCGCCTGGCGTCCGCGCGCCCGTCGCACTCGGGGCGCGTCCTCGTTCGACGGACGGCAGGCGCGATCGGGCGACCGCACCGCACCGCGCCGCGCCGTCCGCGCGTGGCGCGCTAACCACAGAAAGCAAGCCCCACGCCCGAGCGCGAAGCCACGGGGCGAGGGGCGCGACGTGCGAGTCGCCGCGCGCCGGCCCTGGCGGACGATCCACGCGCGGGGGGCGGCACAGGTGCCCGTCTCCTAGCGCGAGCACGCTGCGGCGATCGGAGAGCGTCATCGACGTCGACGTTCGGATTCGGGCGCGGCGCGCCGGACAGAGGGCCCACACTGCAAGTGCCTACGTACCCGCGTGGATGCACGGCTCCCCGCACGGGTGCGCCTCGAGCCCGCGCACCCGCCGCGGCCGACGCCCGCAATGACGTCGCACCCGACCCGCCGACTTCTCGTTCCCGCACCGAGCCTTCCCGGCCCGCGCGCCCCGACCCGTCCTCCCGCCGCCGTCGTCCTCAGAGCTTCGCCGGGGTGCTCTCCGCGCCCGCGTCCGCCGCGGCGAGCTCGGGCTTCGCGACGTCGCAGATCGCGTCCACGGTGCGCACGACCCACTCCGCGCCCGCGTCGCTCGCGAGCCACGCGTCCTCCGCGTCGAGCCCGGGCGCGCCCCGCGCCTTCAGCAGCCCGAAGACGTGGCTCGTCAGCTGCGGGCCGACGCCGCCCTCCGCGCGGAGGCACGCGGCGCCGACGACGGAGCCCAGCGCGCGGCTCAGGTTGCCCTGCTCGGCCGCGCCCCGGGCAGCGGCGCGAGCACCGCGCCGTACGCCTGGATGATGAACTCTGTGGCGCCGGGCGCCGGGCGAGAGCGGACGGGGTGGGTTGGAGAGATAAGCGTGGGCCGCGTGTGGACGCGAGGGGCGACGGAGGCGACGGGTGGGAGTGCGCGAGGGGGTCCGGGACGAGTGGGGAGGAAGCGTCTGTCAGCAGGAACGGACGGGGCGAGAGAAGACGAGAAGAGACAAATAGACGGCGAGGGCCCGCACCCGACTGTGAAAGCGAGAAGACCAGGGGTCGATGGCGAAGGCCAAGCCGGCGCGAGAAGACGGTGCTGGGACGGCCGAGGATGCGGAAACGGACCCGCGAGCTGCGCGCGCCAGCGTCGGGCCTGCCCGGTGAACAAGCAGCACGGCGAACAAAGCACGGCCCAGCGCATCCGGTGGCCCGGCGCGGACCCGCCGATTCCGAGTGAGCCTGGACGAGGACTGACATACGGGGCATGCAGGCCCAAGGGCGCGGATGCTGCACATTATGTCCGTCCCGGAGGCCAGTCGAGCCGCTCTCGAGGCGCAGATTAATTCCCGGCGTGCTCGTCGTGCCTCGGAGCAGCCCCGCGGGAGCGACCGATGAATCGATGACGACAGCTCGACGGTCGCGCCGACGTGGGAGCCGTCCTGCGAGCACACTCCGGGAACGGCACCCGGCAACGAAGCGGACCTCCAGGGCGAACCCCATCAGGACTTCTGCCGGCCTGATCCTCCAGAAGGCGCACCGGAGAACTATGTTCAACCCGCCTTCTCGTTCTCCGCCGAGCGCAGAACGCCTTTTGTCGAAAGATAAAGACGAAAAGGGAAACAAAAAGACCGAGATTGATATGGCAACAAGACGGAGCGACTCACCGATGAAGTCAGGGTGGTACGAGCCGAGCTTGTTGTACAACTTCTCCGCATGCGGCGCGTAGATGGATCCCCAGAGCGCCCGGCCGCGGGTCATGATCTCGTCCACGCTCTCCTTGGTCGCCGTTCTGCACAGGTTTGACGAAAGCGTCCAGCCCGGGCGTGGGGACGTCCCCGTTCAGCCAACGTCGCGCACGCGGCGAGTGTGGGTGGGGGAACGCACCGTTTCGACGTCTTCCGGAGGCCGTCCCTCACGTCCTCCTCGATCGCCTCGTTGAGGGCTGCCAAGGACAGAATGGTCTGGACAGATCACACGGCAGCGATTCAGCCTCCATGTAGTCCCAACGCCGCACGAGACAAAAGATCACATGCCGCGCCACGACACGCCCCCGTGCCCCTCGCAACGCCAGCGTGATGCCCTCTGCGCCCGCCCTGATCGCATATGGCGAACAGAGATTCAGGCGCAGAACGCAGCACACCGAGTTGACGGGAAACTCCCCCGGGTGTGGCGAGGCACGAACGCTCTTCGCGGCACGACTTACGCGGGGCACGCCGACGAAGATGCAGCTCTTGAGGGCCGATTCGCGCATCAGCGCAGCTTTCTCCACGGAGGTGGCGAGCGGGCCACGAGTCGACGCGTTGTCTGGGTCTGTGCGTGTCGTGACGTGGTACAGCCGTCCCACCGTGGGGGGCGCGTTAGCGGTGAGCAGCGTGCACGTCTGTTGAGAATGGTGCGAGTGATCAGCGGATTCGGTCGCATACGGTCTGTGCGGATGAGAGGAAGTTGATCGTTTACCGCAAGCGTGAGCCATCCCTTCTCCGCTTTCCTGGCCTGTGCGTCCTGGAGGGTGTTGCGCAAGACGGCGTCGAGTCTTGAGAACGGTGGCGTTGGTCGCGGGTGAGGGTTACGGAGCGCGAGAAGCTGCTTGATACCTGGAGGCAAGTGTTTGACCATAGCGCTGCTGGTACGTAGCTCACAACCACGACGTTGAGTCAAAGCCTGTTTGCCCACCTCAGCATCCAACTAGTCGTCTTTCCCAGGCCCCAGGGTGCCGACAATCGGACGGAACCGTGGATGCGAGGCCGCGAGATAGTATTGCATGCACTCGTGACTTCATAGGCATCCCGATACGATCACGCTGCTGGCAGAACTGTTACGCGTTACGTCTTTGTGTATCCGCCAATAAGTCCAGCGACTTTACAAGGCTGGCTGGGCGCACCCATGTCAGGCGGGAGCGTTGAGCGCTGAATTACGACATGCACCCGCTCTAGGGAGAATGTCGAATTGATAGGTATAAACACTCGGTCATTAGCAGACAACAGTTGCGCATAAGCATGCGCAGTATGTCACAATATCACTACTCGATACCGTAAGAAATCTCCAAGATACACGACAACTCGCAGGAAGAAAGATCTGCATGAAGAATCGTCGTTGATACCAGGCCAACTTGGGCTCGCACTAAAACCCGCATCAACACCTATCCAGAGGCAAAGGCGCCGTGCCTTGCGGGATGACTTCGAAATGGGTATATGGTGAACGACACTAAGGTTCTAGCACGATGGTCAAAACCACGCAAGGACCGGCGCCACCTCGCGAGCTTAGTTGCCGTTGTTGATGACATAGTAGCCGAGGTCGGTGGGGGTCTTCGCGTTGCCGGAGAGAAGCGCGTTAAGGGTGTTGACGCCCTGGAGGTCGGTCATAACACCGAAAGGAGCAGCAAGCTCCATCCAATCGGTCTTGTCGACCCAGGGGATAACCTGGGTCATGAAGCTCCAGATATCGGACATGGACGCCTGACCACCACCGTTGAAGTTCTAGACTTGCAGTCAGCATCCGTACGGCCCCACGCCGTAAAACACACAAACCTGATCGGCAAACTCGGTCAGGAGGATAGGGAGCTTGAACTCGTCGTGGTAGGCCTCGAGGTAGGTCGTGAGCTTGTCGAAGGTGGTGTCGTACCAGTGAAGCGCCATGTGGCTAACCTGAAACCCGAACATCAGTAAGCATCAGACAGGGCACGGTCTTGTGCGGATTAACATACAGTGCAGCCACCGTTGCAAGCGTTGAAGAAGTCGCGCATCAACTGGTTGCCGTTGGGGCGGGAGGACATCGAGGGCGTGGCACACTTGAAACCTGCCGAGCAGTACTGCTCGATCTGGGCCTTCCAGACGGCGGCGGCCTGCTCGCCGGACATGTTGGCCTGGCCGGGCTCGTTGATCCTAGAACGATCAAATGATGAGGAATCAGACCCTGAGGAGGATCTGCGACTACGCACTCGTTGAAGCCGAGGATGAGGGTGTTGCTCTTGTCGAACGACTTCATGGCCGAGTGGAAGGCCGAGATCTTGTCACCAGCGTCGTCCCAAAGCATGGGCATGAAGACCAGGTTGTGCTCGTCAGTGCCCGAGGGCTTGCTGGGGCTCCAGTCGTAGATGCTAGACGACGGTTTAATACGGGAACACGACGCAAAACGGCAAGGGTACTCACGCCACGACATGGTCAGTCACGAAGTTGGAGAGGACAGACGGGGAGTTGCCCATACCCCAGGCGAGACCAATCTTGTGACCCGAGGTGCCGAAGCCGTTGGAGAAGCCAGCGCCACCGGACGAAGACGTGCCCGTGGAGGTGCTGGCCTTCGAAGTCGACGTCTTCGTAGTAGCGGCGGCCTTAGTGCTGGTCGTAGCGGCCTCCTTGGTGGTGGTGGCCTCGGCCTTAGAGGACGAAGACGAGGACGAGGACGTGGCGACCGCGCTTGAGGTGGTGGCACGGGCGCGGCAGCGAGTGGTGGAGTCACGCTTCTTGCGGGCGAGAGGAGCGTGATGCTCGACACGGCGGTTGAGATGGCCGTGGGACGAGAGGGCGGTGACCTGCTCGGGCCCAAACGAGGCCGCGAGGATGGCAAGCGTGGAGAGGGAAACGAGGCTGAGGAGCTTGGAGGCCATTACGCAGAGAGTGAGCGCGGGTACTAAGGAGTGACGGGCGTGAAAAGAGCGACGGGGCCCGGGGAGACAAGAGGGAGAGGGAGATGGACGTAGAGAGAGAACGCGTTCACGGCGGCGGCGAGAAAAGAAATCGAGCGGCGGGGGTGCTTACGTGAGCCGCCAAGGGTGTGCACGGACCTCGCAACGAGAGAGGACAGGCCCGGTCGCTCTCGCCGCTCGGTCAAGCCTTCCGCCTAACACACCCGATTGCGCTTTGCCCGTCGCCCCACCGCCAAGCTGGGGCCCTGAGTCTTCCAGGCGGCCCTCTATGCCCGCCGTTAGCCGCCGTCCGTCCTTCGCACCAGTGTGTGCCCGTCCGCGTTTTGTCAGAGCCTTTCGTCAATCCGCCCGTCAATCTCAGCCTGCCGATGTCTCCGCAGTGCCGGATCGCCCCCGCATCCCCGCCGCCGTCGGTGCGAGCGCAGTGGTCTGCATCTCTACATCGTGTTCGCCACGCTGCGTGCCGCAAGGGATGTGATGATCTGCAGGCTGCAGCGTGTTGCAGCAGCATAGCCCGGGCCTAGTGATGAGCGCTATGGCGACGTAATACAGAGCGGAGTTTGCCAGGCGTATCAAAACAAGCCGCCCGCCGCGGTCTGCCCTTTCTTCTCAACCCCCAAGTTTGGCACGAAGAAACCGGTTCAACAAGTTCATCCTCACGACAACCCACCAGTCCATTCCCCCCGTTCATCCCCCAAAATGTCTGATGCCCCCGCCGCCCCTGTCACCGAGAACGGCGCGCCCGTGCAGGAGACCGTCGTCGAAGAAGTAGGCTTCAAGGTGCGTCCTAGCCTCCTCTGACGTGGCACGCGCCCCTCATTCTCCTCCTCAGGTCTTCGCTGGCAATCTCGCGTACTCCACCACGGATGAAGGGCTAAAGACGTTCTTTGCGCCGGTCGAGAGCGAGGTGTACGTTGCCCACCCGTTATCCCAGTTTCGGCGTGTGCTTCCCCCACTTATGCGCTGCGGCAGTCTCTCTGCTCAGGTCATCAAGCGCAGCGGCAACCGCTCTGCAGGTTACGGATTCGTTTCCTTCTCCACCGCAGAGGCCGCACAGAAGGCCGTGGAGCTCCTCGACAAGAAGGAGCTCGATGGTCGCACTCTCATCGTCGAGGTCGCCAAGCCTGCTGAGCAAAAGGACAACGAGAAGAAGCAGCGCCGCCTCAAGAAGAGGACCGGTCGTCGCGGCAGCAAGTCGGTTCCCGGCGAGGTCAGCGAGGCCGAGGCGAACGGCGATGCCTCCGCCGACAACGCACCGGCCGCCGCGTCGGGCGACGCGGCCAAGCCCAAGAAGAAGAAGAAGGCCGTGAGTCATTTCAATCGCATATATGCGTTGTTTTGTCTGATCTGAAACTGGGGATGGTAGCGCAAGCCCAAGGCGACCAAGGATGGCGAGGCGCCCGCTAGCGCTGAGGGCGCCGCACCCGTTGAGGGTGAAAAGAGGCCCAAGGCCCGCAAGGCTCGTACTCCTCGCCCCCCTCGCCCCGCCGGCGAGGACCCCCAGGGCGAGCCGTCCAAGACGGTGCTCTTTGTCGCCAACCTCGGCTTCAACATTGACGACGCCGGCCTCTCCGCGCTCTTCACCGACGCTGGTATCCCCGTGAAGACCGCACGCATTGTCCGCCGCCGCTGGGGGAAGCCCCGCAAGAGCAAGGGCTACGGCTTCGTCGACGTCGGTGACGAGGAGCAGCAGAAGAAGGCCATGGAGGCGCTCCAGGGCCAGGAAGTCGGTGGCAGGGCCATCGCGGTCAAGATCGCCGTGAACCCTACGAACGAGGAGACTGAGGGCGAGGAGAGGAGAAGGCGGCCGAGGCAGAGCCCGCATGGAGGCCCCTGCCGTCGCCGCCTAAGTTGCAACCAACACGCAAAGGATTCAACGGAGGTTGGAGTCAGGAATCCCCCGAAGAATCTGTTCTTCGTCATGCAGTTCATCTTCCTTCCCCGCTTTCCATTCCGGTCATATCTATGTTGGGCTTCCGTTCTTCCCCTACGGTTACCCACATGTTCCCTTTCACGGTCTGGTGCCGTTTTCGTTTGTCGCCTTGCTTTGTCGCTTGTCAACTCCAGCGACTTTGCGTCTCATCCCTATCGAAAAAATACCTTATTAATTTGTCACGAATGGAATGACGTCTACGATTCTCCTTCTGGTGTGTCGCGTGAGGTGCTAAGGATGCTACAGAGGAATGTGGGATGTATGCATGGCGCTGCGATCGAGCGTCTCACTGGTCGCTCTCAGCCACCGACGTCCATCTCTCCCTTGTCCCAGATAAACTCTTCACCAGCTGCTTTGCAAACTGCGATGTCTGATGAAGAAGACGACTACCTCTCAGACAAGTTCCTCGTCGAGGTTGCCGCACCCACGTCCTCCGCTCCCAAGACATACGCAGACCGCCGCCGTGAAGCTCAGCTCGCGGCCGCGCGCAAGAACGAGCAGAACCGCACGCTCAGCCTTCGCGAACGGGAGCGCATATCGCGCGAAGAGGGCCTCAGCACTTCGCTATTTGAGCGCGCGCGGGAGGAGCATGCAGAGCGAGGGTCCGAGAACAAGGCACTCGCGATGATGATGAAGATGGGGTTCAAGCCGGGGCAAGCTCTTGGGGCGAAGGACGACGCCCCAGTTGCGGCGGCTGCACATGACACAACCCGAGACGGCGGTCAGGTTAAGCCTCCGGGGATGAAGGAGGAAGACGAGGCGGAGCCTGCGCGGAGAGGTATCGGAGCCCGTCCTGTCCATGACGCGTTGGAGGCTGCTATGTGGGAACGAACGCGAAAGCAGAGCCGTCCACACCATCGTCCACGTCGGCGTCCACGTCCACGACGACGCACCGCACTGTTCCCCTCGCACTGAACGAGTGGCAAGGCACGTCCCCCATCTCCCGCTCGCACTCGGTCCCTTGCATCACTCCACCCTCACGCGTCCTTACCCTGCCGCCCACCGCATCCTCCCCTTCCCCCGCCCCACCCCCGTATTCGCGCGCATGCTCACGTTTGCTCCACAGGAAAAACGGGGATTGGCCTGCGGAAGCGCGCCGCGTCCCCCAGTGCGCCGGAGCGGCTCGCGAAGATGGCGCGCATGGCGGAGGACCGCACGCACGCGTCCTTCCGCGACCGCGCGCGGATGGAGTACGAGGAACGGCGGGCGGCGGGGCGGCTGCACCCCGCGCAACGGACGTGCGCGACGCTCGACGGGAAGCATGGCGTGGAGGTCCGTCTATCTGTGCCTCGTCGCCGGGCTCTTGCCCCGGCTGGAGGTCTTGGGGGACACGTTCTCATGGTCCGCATCTGTGTCGGGTTGTTTCTTTTTGCAGTTCAATGTGCTGTGGCTGGACCCGGAGAACCCGGAGTCGTTCCCAGACGGCTTGCTGGACGCGCTGGACGACCCTGCGCTCACGGCACAAATCCAGCGCGCCCGCGTAGGCGACAGCATCGAAGGCCGACTGCGCGCGAAGATGCGGGCGGACGCCCTGCGGCCGCTTCAAGGCTCGTTGGCAGACGCGGACGACACGGGTGAAGGCGCAGCAGACCAGGTGGAACTACGTAAATCACCTTACTCCGAGGAGGAGCTCCAAGAGGCAGTACAATTCCTTCGACTTGGCGTACGCCCTCACATTTCCGTGCTTAGAATGCGTTCTAACGGTCGGTTCGCGGCCGACAGCCCCCGGACAGGCTCACGCTCATTCTGGACTATCTCCGCCGCAAATACGCGTACTGTTTCTGGTGCGGGACGCAATACACGGACGACGAAGACATGGCCGCGGACTGTCCGGGGCCCGATGAGGACGCCCACGACTAGAGATCATTCAAGGTTGAAACGCTGATCCGAACGGTACCCCACGGCCCTCTGTCCACATCTGGGCCAGACATCTGTCTGTGTGCGATGCACAGCGCGCTGACGGACCTGGCGCGGCACGTAGCGACTCGGTGATCTGCATCCTGTACGCACATCTCCACGTCCTCGCAATCTCAGCGCCCGTCTCTCCGAAGCCTGCAGCGGTCGATCATCCGAGTCGTGCACCTCGTGAAGGGGGCGCGGTCCCTGTCCCGGTCGTCATCAATCCTCGGGTTCGATTGTTTGAAGGCTGTACAGAGCCCGGGACGACGTGGACATCACCACCGCGCGGCGGGGCCAATTCTCCACGGCGGATTCTCATGTCGGCCTCTCCGCAACCACGCTCGTCGACGGGACCGCGCGGTCAGCGATCACACCCGTCCGCGCCCGCTTCACAAGCCGATGACGACGACGGGCACCCCAACGCCTCGTACTCGGCGGATGCGATTCCTGATGACAGACGCCAACGTCACAGACGTTGGCCCGGGCCCGACGTCTCCTACATATCCACGGCATCTGGTGATCGCCTCGCGGACGGTCGACGTTAGCGATGCCGGCAAGGACGTCACCGCCGTTCGGCGGGGCGCGACCGCCGCGCTGCGGCGTTATTTTGGACGCAGGTATTCGTGGAGACGGGCACAGAGGCTCGAACGCTCGCTCGGAATAAGTTGTTGGGAGCTCGCGCTCCGCCCCGTCGCCAGTCCGTCGCGACTCACGCACCTGCGAGTGGAGCTCCGGCGACGCGCCGGGGGAAGCGCATTGGGCGACCGCAGAATTGGACTCCCGAGCGTTCGTCGTTGTCGTCGTCGTTGTGGCAGCAACGATGGACGAGGGCTCTGTACGCGGCTGCCTTGCACCACCGTCCGTTCGTCCGACGCATGCCCTCGCCCTCTCCGGAGGCTAAGAAAGATCGGATGCTGTAAATGAGCAGGCCCCGTCAAGCTTCAAGGTTAGCGTCGGCGCAGATATGAAAAGAAGCCGAGCCTGCCAGCATGATTTGCCTGTGCTCATATCTGGGTTATGACGCCGAGCCCGTATGTCATATGTCAGAAGCCTCGTCGCACATCTCATTAATTACGGACGTCGATACCATGGAGCACGATCGGAGCGCGCGGTTTCGGGGCCTCGCGACCGGACCGTGTCAAACCTAGTCATTCCAAGCGTAGATGGCTCCCCCAAAAGTTCCGACAGAGGAATGGCTTGCCTTTCTTGGCGCGGCGGAGTGAGTCAAGGTTCGCGCCGTCGCGACGGCGGACACGCGTAAACACGCGCACGAAAGGTGCAGGGTACTTGCGCAAACACGCACACGGCAAGCAGACAAGCACGCGCGTAGAGGAGACACGGGCACGCACGCGCGCCGAAATGTTGCTACGATCACAAAAGTAAACAACTGCAGCAGCATGTACACGACAACGACAACAGTCCGGGGGAGGAAGGGGCGTGGAGCGTGTACAGGGGGGGGCAACCATCGCGGCATGGCACATCACGCTCTATCACGCTGCACCATCGAAGCCCCGCGCGCGGTGGCGGGGACAACGGGGCAACCGCGATCACGGCATGACTGCGCGGCGAGCGGGCTTGGATCCCAAGCTCCCATATCTCGAGGGCGAGAGCGCCTGCACCTGTTGTGGAGGCGAAGGCGCGGAGCTCAAGGCGAGAGATGGCCGTCGAGAGGGCGGATGGGGGCGGAGGAGATGGGGGGATGGGAGAGATCACCGCGACCAAGGAGGTTGTTGATCGGGTGCTCAAGGCGCTCGGAAGGCGATACGGGTGGGTGGTAGAGATCTCAGAGATCAGCAACGAAAGCGGTACGGGGGATAGCAGTCGAAGGAGGGGATATGGGACAGAGGACTCGAGCGGGTCCCCGTCTGGGAGAGCGGCAGCTGGGCAGAAGTAAGGACTGTGAACGTCTGTGACTAAAACGAGAGTGGATACTAAAAGAGTGGGAGCGTCCGTCAGATATGCGGTTCTGAGGAGATACTAGGATTCGAGGCGAGGTTCGGGCACGGGAGAGATGGAGAGATTGCAGGCACTAAGAGGCACGAGACGCGCGACCCCTGGGGATTACCGTATACATTAGAATATACAGTTTTTGTGCGAGGGGAGAGGGAGGTGCCGTAGGGTGCTGCGAAGAGGTGGGATGGTTGGTCCTTCCGTGGCCGGCAGGCGCAGGCAGAGATGTGGATGGGGCGCGAGCGCGGGCTGTCGCATGCGACGGTCGGCGGGACGCCGGGGGAAGGGGGGGCGGGAGGCGGAGGGAGGAGGGCGTGGCGGGAAATCGCGCGGCGGGGTCCGCGCTCACGAAACGGGGGCAAGGTGTGGACAGGAAGGCTCGTCGGGGCTGAGCGGCGCGCATACGGAAATACGCGGGGAATGTCTGACTGGCAGTAGCGAGACTGCCACGGAGGGCTGGCACTGACGCGCGATGACTGGCCGAGCTTGTACTCGGAGTCTGGGATCGCGTCCATGTCGTCTTCCTCGCTGTCGGACGACTGAGTGGCGAAGGAGGCGGGGGACAGGAGGGTCGGAAGGGTAGGGATGGTGAGGGGGTGTGCGATGGTCGAACTCCGTTCCCGTGTACGCGCGAAAGTCGGCGACGTTGGGGAGTTCTGGGGCGTCCGGCGTCGAACGTAAGAGGAGATGGGAGTGTACGCCATAGACTCGGACTCTGGGGTATTGAGGTTGAGGTTGTCAGGTCGGCGAGAACGGCGTCCACGGAAGGACGCGCTGATGGGCGAGAGGCGAGGGGAGGTGGAAAGTGCCTGGCGAAGTTCACTATGGATATGGATATGACGCAATGGAAGAGGAGAAAAGCTCACTCGAACGGGACCCTCGCGGGCGAGCTCTCCGTTGAGATAGGCATGGAGGCTTTGCGAGAATGGCTCTGGCGGAATGAGGCGCGGTTGGAGCGCGGCGGAGGAGGGACTCACAATGGCTCCGTAGGGGGAATATCTGGTGTGTGCGCGCGAGCGACGAATGTCGGCGGGCATCTCGGAGTCTTCTGGGCCGTTTAGGGCGGAGACGACGATGGCAGGGGAGGAATGCTTGTGCTGAAGGAAATAAATATTGCGGGGTGCTGATGATACATTGCTGGAAGATGCTGAAAGGGTGGATGCAGTGGAGGAATGAGAAGAGGAGCGCGAATGGTGGGGCGCGGCAAGCTTGGAGGGCTCGGGGGTGGGGTCGTCGATGCCGAGGGTGGCCATGAGCTCGATGAAGGACGGGAGGGCGGTCATTGGCAGGGCGGAGAGGAAGGGGGCGGGAGGCAGGCAGCCGGTTGGGGACAACCTTGGACAATAGGCCGGGACGCTGGGATTATAATGCGCGGGCCCTGGCGACGAGCCGAGCGAAGTGGTTGCCAGGCAGGGCGCTAAAGGGCGCTCGTCCAGATAATTGCGATCCCATCCAGCGCCCGCCTCGATCCGCCCACCGTCTCCATCCCACCGCCACGTCGCCCACGACCATCACCGTCGCCGTCTCCCACCCGCCCTCGTACGATCCTCCTGCTCTCCCTCCACCTCGCGACCTCTATTGTCATAGCTATTGTCCTCGTTCTGATTCTCGCCCTCGGCGCCCACCCGGCTGCGCGGCCCGCACCCTCTCCTCCTCGCCCCAATGCTGTCGGCATCGCCGGAGGCTGTCGACGCGACATTCCGCTGCGGCTGCGCGCGGCGTACCACGCCCGCATGCGTGCGGTGTGCCCAGTGCCACCCGTGCGTTCAGCCTGCGCACTGCGTGTCCGCGCTGCAGCATCCTCGCGACGCCACCGCCCAACGGACCGACGGCGCGCCCCTGTCGTCCGGCGACGGATTCTGCAGTCCGGGCGCCCCGGAAGTTACCCCTGAGACGACCGAGGCGAACCGCAGTGCGTCGTCATGCAGCCCATACGTAGTCTATCTCAATCTTCTGTACGATCCGCAAGTTTAAAGTACGTTGTGCCTTGCGAATCTACACGGCATCACGGAGCAATTTGACAGCAGCAGGTTGATGTGCAACACGAAGTCCCCGGCGCGCATCGGGCGGACAAGCAAACGTGGCCGCTATGGGACCACGATGTGTGCGAGGAGGGGAGGGCGGCTCGGCACGGTCGGAGTGGTCTCGTCCCCAGCCGCTCTGTACCGCACCCCACCACGCTCGTGTAGGCGGTGGTGGGGTACAGAGCGGCTGGGGACGAGACCAGGTCGGAGGAGGAGGAGAGCCCGCCCGCGTTCTTCGGTGCCCTGGGCGCCTCCTGCGACAGGCGCCTCGCCCGCACCGGATTTGGACGGATGGGGGAGCCAAACAAGCTTACACACCTGTCTGTCTTCGACCACGATGAGTGCTCAGCCTAACAACCCCTACGCCGGCCAGCCCGGGCCCCAGCCGTCATTCCAAGCCCCAGAACGCAAGGAGACATCCTACCTCTGCGCAGGTGAGCGTCCTCCTTCGCCCCCCACCTCCCCGCTGCCACTCACCCCGCTGCCGCAATTTTTCGCTCGGTGACGTGATCCGTGCCTCCGCCTCGCTACTCCTCCCACCTTGCCTCGCGTCCTCGCCCGCGCAGACTGCAACCTCTCCAACGACATCCGTCCACGCGAGCCCATCCGCTGCAGGGAGTGCGGCCACCGCATCATGTATAAGAAACGCACCACACGAAGTAAGCCGCCACTCCCTCCCCCGTCCGCGCGCGCGTCTCGGGCTTACTCCCGTTTGCTTTTTCACACAGTGGTCCAGTTCGAGGCGCGCTAATTCACGCACCGCGACCGCGGCGCATGCAGCGTCCCTGATTTTGGCACCGTCTTCTGGTTCCGTCGTCGTCTCCTCGTCGTCCGGCAACGCGCTCGCACCCGTATCCACACCTCCTCACCACGCTCATTTTCTCCTTGCGCTCTCGTCTGACCTGTCGACGTGCCTCCCCCACGACCAGCCCGGGGTATCCGGATGTGGATACGTTATCCCTACTCCTGTTTTGGGCGGGCTTCACGGTCGTCGCCAAGGGTCCGGCTTTCATATCCCCTTCGAGGGACAAGGGTTGCGACGGTGGACGCTCTCGTTCTACTTGTGTTTCTCGGCGTCTTTCCTTCCACATCTGATCCAAACCGCCCCCTCCAGACCTGTAGGTAGAACGTGTGTAGATTAAGTAGCAGCGCGAATGCGATAAGTGTGTGCACATGCTGTCTCGCCGTACGTCACGGTCCACCCACGTTTGGCTCGATTCGTCTAGCGTATCCCGCTTTTCCTTGGCGCCGCTTACCGACGACTCACGAGAGCCGCTAGAACGAATTAGTCAGGTCGCTAGGCCACAGGCCTCAGTCGGCGTACAAAGCGTGGCCCGGGGCTTGGAGATCGCGTCGAGCGGTGATAATCAGCGTCGCTCCCGGAGCGTCATCGGCCTGTGCACCACCTCGTCGAACCTGACCATCGCGCCCAATCTTCACCCTGCGCGCACCCCGAGCGAGCTCCGAGCCGCATCTCTCCAAATGGTGGTATCACAAACACGAGACCCTCGTTCGAGCAGTTCCTAGGTAGTTGCTACAATGCAAGTGCTGCCTGAGACCCCCCTCCCCCCAGCCTGCCCCGCCCCGTCGTCCACTTGTCCCGTGAGCTCGTACCCGAGACGAACCCTGCATGCTTCTCGCCCGACCCCCGCCGGCCCACATCACCACCACGGCACGCCCCCGCCCCCTCCTCCTTCTTCGCCCGCACGGGCCCCTCCTGGTGCGCGGCCGCGACCGCCCGCACGGTCTACCACGCGTTCCACCGCCGGAACCAGACGTGGAGGAGGCAGGTGACGACGACGCGGTCGAGGAAGGGCTCCGCGCGCTCGGCGACGCGCAGCGTGCGCGTCGCGTCCGTCCACGTCGCGAGCGGCTTGCCCCGCGCGCCGAGGCTGTCGCTCACGCACTAGAACCCGGGGAAGGGTGAGTGGGGGGACGGCGGGGAGCGGGGGAAGTCGGGAGTGAAGCGAGAGAACGAGAGCGAGCGAGCGAGGTGAAGGGGTGAGTGTGAAAGAGGGGAACGCGTCGCGGGAGCGGATGCACAGGGAAGGACTTCTGTGACACGAGCAGAGAGGTTTGGGGGGCGTACAGGAGCGCTGGAGTGAAAGGTAGGGCAGGTGATGGGGGTGGGAATTGTTGGCGGGCCTGCCCCGCAGGGTGGCGCGAGGGGGTTTTGTGCAGTGACAACGTCGGGGTTTCGCAGGAGGTCAAGGGTGAGGGGGGTATAGAAGGTAAAGGGAGAGGGAAGATGTGCGACATGCGGAGGCCACCCCCGAGCTAGAACCCCCGTGATGACACAGCACGGGGGAAGAGCCCGGGTACGCGAGCGGGTGCTGGACGAACAGGGGCGACGATGTAGCGGGGCCGTGGGGAGGAGTGAAAGTGCGATTGGGAGGCAGGGAAAGAGAGTGAAGAAGGAAAGGGAGGAGGTCTGGCTACTCACGGTCATATCGGTGTTGTTCTCCGCGAGTTTCCACTTATACTCCGTGCCGTTCACCTTGAAGCGGCGGGATCTGTCGGTGATGCAGACATGAGTGGCTGGCCCGCCATTGGCGGGCGACTTCGTAAACGCTGCCGGGGTACCCACTGGCTCGATGGCTTCTTCGGTTTGCGCAGCTCTCGTATTGATATCTGCCCCCGCCCGCCACCAAGGTAAGCGTGTGCCTCGAGGAACACCAAAGGCCGGCCCAGATCGATGACGAGGTCACAAGGATCGGCGACGCCACAAGGGGCTGGTGTGCAGCACTCACCCGCTCAACGCCAAAGTACACCGCGCCGCTCGTGTTTGATGACCATTCAATCTGGCCTGCGTTCTCCCACACGCTCGTCTCGGCGTTCTTCCGCTGGATAGACGTTACACCGGTGGGTATACCTGTGTTGGGATGATAGAACTGCGGGTCGGAGCCAGGGGACGTCCGGCGGAGGGCAGGGGGCGGGGGGTGGGTGGTCGCGACAATTTCCGTACAGCAGCATGTGGCGTAATCAAGCGAGGGAGCGGCGGATATATCGTGGAATCAAGGGCAGGTGGAGCGGGGCCGGAGGCACGCAGGACCCCATAAACAGGCAAGACGGGGGGAGAGAGTCAGCGTACGAGTTGAGGAGGGCGACTGCCGGCCCGCGGCCCGCGGCACGTCGTCGGGCAAACCGCAAGTCGTGCAGCGGAGGAAGGCGGCGGTGGGAGGGCAAGGGAGGCGGCGCACCTTATAGAGGTCGGCGGGCTCCGCGCCTTCCACGATCTGCCGCACCTGCATCGTGCGGGGCTCGGCATTGGGGTTCGTTAAGGTGGCGTATTCGTATCGGAGTACGATATCTGTCGAGGGGTCCATCGTTCGTAAAGATGGCGTCAGGCTCTTAGTGTGTCGGTCGTTGGTCTACCCGCCCAAACGAAAAAAAAGTGTGGCCGTCGTGGACCGCGTATTATTGTCCTGTCGCAGGTCGCGTTTCAGCTTTCGCAGAGCCGCCAGGCTAAGGGTATTAGGGTTTCACGTTACGGGAGTGTCAATGGGGCAACCGTAAGGCCGGGTGTCGTGGGCGATTATGACCGCGGCCAAGAAGGCAAGAGAAGTCGGTTGGGTAGGAGCAGGGGACGGGCGTCGTGATGACAGAATCTGGTGATAGACGACAAATTTGACAGTGTCGGTGAGTCGAGACGGTAGATGAGGATGTAGTGGCGATGGAGCCGCTCGTCCGGCAAGACGGCAGCTGCTTTATGGCCCGGCTGAGCCACGAAGCCGGGCAGGGAATACGCGAGCTAGGCTTTGGGGATCCGAGCGCGTCCTGCCTTAATCAGGGTCCCAGCAGGGGGTGCTGCAGGCGTGGCCGTCGGGTCGGATGATCGCTAACAATCTGATTAGCACCAGGCACTACCAGAGTTAAACTCGCGTGGCCAGACCTTGCTTGAGATATCCAGAGAACCTCCACTGGGATATGTTGTGTGTGACGTGATAGGGCGTTCAATTGCATGCATGCGGATCGCGTGGACATCTTCGCCGTAAAGCGAGGCTCGGCAGTAGTCCACGCACGTCCCTGGCCATCTCGATGCTGATATTCTCTTCCGGTACTGCCGGGAGGGGTGTGAGCACGGGGCGACCTAATTGGACGGGAAGTCAGGTGAACCGCTGGAGGTCCACGAAGCTATGTTTGAATTTGCGAGAATCGCGTCAGAGCACGTGGACCATGAATGGCGGCCCTGGATGAAGTGCATATCTGGAAGCAGCGAGCAGGTGTGCCGCTCTGGTGAACGAGAGGAGCCTTATCGATGCCTGGTTGGAGAGCTATTACGGATTATCGGCTGGTGTCGATGTGACCGAGCCAGGCGCAACAACGGTTGAGACGGGCGAGATTCCGGCAATGGAGCTGATATCGACCCGGAGGTTTGAACCTTGGAGGGGAGGAGACGTTCTCTGAGTGCGTTTGCCGAGGGAAGAGAAGAGTCGCGTCATGGCCCATGGGTCCCACCTGGTCACACGCTGACTTCGACTACAACCTCTTTCGCACGGCTAGTCACCCAGCGGTTATCGTCTATAGTCGGCTACAAGGGTCGTATTAACGCCGGGCGACCGCAATGGGAGATCGTCGTCACTTGAAGGGGCGTTTTGTTGCTACAAAATATGCACGCACGGCTGCAAACGGCCTCGTGGTGCACTCTGAAGCGAGAACCAAAGGGCGGCAGAGATGGCACTAAGTCACACACAGCATGTGTCTCCCAGGGTGCCTGGTCACCAGAAAAATCCAGCATCTGTGAGGGACAAAGGTGCCGGCAGCAAAACCTACTTGACGGTCACCTACACATAACCACGTTGTGCGCACAATCTACCCAATTGAATGGGGGACGATTCGGAGTTTGAACACGTCCCGTAGACCCAGTGCACGAAGGGCGTGCTGATGCGAACCCTCGGAATGCGATCGCTTAGAGGAGAAATGCAGCGAAAGCGAGCAGTGCGTGTCGTTGTCAGGCTGTCGAAATGTCTACTTGACCTACAGTGGAAGGCGAGGACTGGACTGGGAACGCCGGAGGGACACAAGGGACAAGGTTTGTGCACTGCACAGCGGGGTGTGATGATACGGAAGGGAACCGAAGGCACGTTGAGGCGTCTCAGCAAGATACAACAGCGGAGATGAGCGAGAGAGTCGAACCAGGCAGCATGCGGGGACGTAATTGCCGGGACTGGTGACACACACTGCCGTCACCCTGGGGGTCCTCCGTGAGGTCTTGAGTGAGTGCTCTGGGCCGGAGCCTGTGGCTCAAGGACGTTAGAAGTCTTCGTTCCGCAATCAATCACCACGCACCCGCCAATTTCTTGTCTCGTTAAATTTCCCGTATAGGTGCATCCCACGGGTTCAATGAACGGACGTGGTTGGACTTCGTGGGGAGGCAGTAGGTGAACCACCGGGTTCGCCGGAGAGGTGACACACGCCGCCCGGAGGCGGGACGCGCAGCTGCGGTCCGTGGTGGGTCAAAGCGTAGCACGTGCGGCGCGCGCCAGAGGACGGCCGACCGAGCCCGCGCGCATCGGCGGCAAAGGAGAAGCAGGCGTTAGCAAGCAACGAGCTCGTCCTTGACTCGCCCCCTCCCTGTTTCCAGGCCCAAGCCCGAGACCGTCCCCGCTTTCCTGAGCACTCATCCTCTATTTGTCACCTCGTCCATCATCATGCCCGAAGACAGAGATCGTAGTGTGTCCCATGACCTCGGTGCTGAGGTCCGTTACGTTCCCTCTGCGTCCCTTGCGTACTCATCCGTACGAAACCTCGTGCAGAGCTCCGACGATGACGCTTCGCACAAGGACGACTCTACTCAGCCACCGGTGGGTAAACCCGGCAGGAAGAAAAATCCAAAGTAGATCGTTCTCTGCTCAGCGTGATGACATGCTCACGGTCCGACTGCCAATCCCAGCTCCCAAGCCGCTCGCAGGGATCAGAACAGGATAGCCCAGCGCGAGTTTCGTCTGCGTAAACAGCAACGCGTGAGTGGTTCTCTTCGCCGACCTGCTCCCCATTGTCGCCTTTCGGGCTCGACGTGGTAACTCACCGTCGCTCGCACAGATCCGTGACCTTGAAGCGAGTGTCGAGATTCTCTCAGGCGGTAAGGATGAGGCACTGTCCCAGTTGAGGAAGGTCTTGAAAGGTACGTGTCCTCCTCGCTCCATCTGTTTTCCTAGCCATTAACGGTCCCCACCCGAGACCTTATGCACGAGAATCAAGTCCTCAGAGGTCTCCTCAAGAACCTGGGCGGCTTCATCGGTGACGGTGCTGGAGGACTACTCCACAAAATGGGCTGGGACATGAACGAGTTCAACGACCTCGTCAACAAGGCCGAAACCGACACTGCCTGGGAGAGCTACCAACGCCACAAGCGTGAGCAATCGGAAACCTCTGCTGGTCCTTCCAAATCAACCAACGGCCAAAAGCGTTCCGCAGAAGACGTCGATCCTCACCGAAGCAAGCGTGCCCGCGCTGGAGAAGCGAGTGGAAACGCCGACGGCTTCCCGCTGCTCGTGCCTATGAATCCCGGCGTGTCTTCTGTGGGTGCCAACGGTCTCTATTCTTCCGGACGCCCCTCCAACGGCGAACCCAGCTTGCTGTCGGAGTATACTCGCGGGTCGTCGAACACCTCTCCCATGTTTGTCCCCCCATCCTCGCCTCCCAATGCCACCGGTCAATACGGGTCCTCCGCCAACGGTAACATGTCTATGCCCTTCCAGTCTTCGTTTGTCGGTGGTGGCATGCCATGCAGGAACACATGTCGTCCATGACCATGGTCAACAACACCCTTCCTAGCATGTCGACGGCTTCACGGACACCGCAGTCCACCCAGTCGCAAGACGACGAAGACATCGACCCAAAGAAGATGGACGCCTACAAGCTGATATAGTAAGTTCGTGTTCCGCGGATATTCTGTATATTCAACTTGGCTTTTTGCTCCTTCCAGCTACCACCTCGACAACTGGAAACGTAACAACAACTATTGTCTACCCTCGTCCCTTCGTCCGACACTGGTGCAAAGGCAAGTCATTCTTGAGGATCTATCTCTTCATCTTTGCTCATATAGCATGCGTAAATTAGGACCATTCCTCATGGTCAGTTTGCATTGCTCTTGACATGTGATAATTTCTCACCGTGTGTATCGCAGAGAGTGCTATCGACGGTGTCTTGCATCCTGAGCTTCGCGACCGAATGATTCTTCTCAGAGGTATGCCCGTTACACATACTAACGTCTTCGGCCTGTCATCTCGCACGGAGCCAAGTTCAACCTTGGACACCGCTAACCCTCTTTCCCTCAGACCGATTCAACCTCGTCGACTGTCTGCACGACTACCGGCTCGCTGTCAACATTCACGGTGATGATGTTCTTGCTCACGTTAACTGGGAGATTTCGGAGACTTGGCTTGGACGTTATAAGCATGTGTTCAACTGTTTTACGGGGTTTCCACTATCTGACCATCATACAGGTTCCTCGTTGACCACGCTACACTCAATATCAGTAACAAATGGCGTAGAGAGCGTGGTGACTCTGAGCTCCTCGGTGGAGAGTATTCGACAGAGGGCCCGCGCAGGCGTAGCCGTCGGGAGCGGTACAGTGTGCACCAAGGACATGAATTGTACCACGGGCCCTCCCTCCAGGACGGGCATTGTATCGACTAGAATCTCGCCCTCATACCCTGATTATGAGCATCACTAAACCTCTCTTCAGAGTCCTTAACGTAGTTGTCGCTGTCGCTTGTTTTCACGTATGCTCTTTCCTTTTATATGTGCTCGGCCTAGTAGTAGCAAACACGGTTCGGTTTCGTACGGAGCTCGAGCGTGAAGGATACGTGAGCGCGATGAGGTAGTGAATTAGGACATGGCGTGCGTGAATCTGCACGGCGTGTCAGTGGAAAGGAGAGCCAAGGTAGTGGTGGCACTCACAAAATACAAATGTCTAGGCAGCTGAGAGAAGGACTACCACATTGCCTTCCGTACACCGGGAAGCTCCCCTGCCAACGCTTTCATGCGGAATTGGTACTGCGAGGACAAAAGGTCAGCCCAGAGGCCCGGTCCTTGAACCCTGTCCTCCATGTGGCCGTCAAATCCATTACCACCGACGGGCTCTCCAACCACGCACACCTAGCCCCCGTCCTCCCAACAGGGCTCCAAAACGGCACTCACCCTGCAGAGCCCAAACTCGCCGATGACACCACGCCCACGGCCGCTGACGACGCAGCGGTTCTTGACGGCGGTCGGGCGCTCGTAGCGGCCAAAGGTGTTGAGCTGGAGCTGCGCCTGGAAGCGCACCTGCGGCGGCAGCGTCTGGTTGCGGGCGACGTAGAGGTACGCGCGGCGGAGGATCTCGGTCGCGTTCACGCCGTGGCGCGCCTTGATGTCGCGCAGGACGCGAGCGTTGCCCATCTTGCGGATTGGTTTTTTCTGTGTGAGGGGGCGTGGAAGGAGCCTGAAGAAGCGGCAGGCGGACCCGAGGTCGTGCGAGGATGGAGGCGGAGGGAGAGAGGGCTGGCGCACAACGTCGACGTCGGGCTACGGAGAGCGGAACGAGCGGGCGCTTGTCTCGCTGGATGGAGGGACTCGAGACGCCCGAGGGCCCAGCCAATCGAGCGCTTCCGATCCAGGCTGGCCAGCTCGACCTCGGCCAGCCGTGTTCTGTCCCGACATCGACCTCTGTGCCTCCTCTCCTTCTCTTTCTCTCCGCTCATCGCGCCCCCGAGGGCGTCGACCGATTAGACCCGCGTTTGCGGAGGAGGACATGGGAGATTGAAGCTTCAGGTGCGTCAACTCCCGTCCGTGCCAGCGCAAGGGAGGACTCAGACCGTCCGGTTTTCTTTCCCGTCTCGCAGGCAGCCAAAAGCAGAACTCTGCCCCCACTCCCCATTCCACACGGCCCTCTTTTCCAGCTCTGCAGCCTCCCCGCGCCCCACGCGCATATCCTACCCCAGCTCCCCCGACCCCGACTCTCCGCCGACCCGACCCGGCCGCGACTCCTCTCGATCCCTCAAGCCACCGCCAACACCCCCACTCATCCACGCACGATGTCCTACGACACCCTCCTCGCGCGCACGCTCAAGCTCAACCCCCGCCAGCGGCGCACCGCGCTCTCGTCCCTCTTCGGGCTGACGGCGCTCGCCGCGCTCGCGACCGTCTCCGCGTCCGCGCTCCTCCCGTGCCCCGTCCCGCGCAGCCGCTTCGCCGACGACGGCGGCGGCGGCGCACCCGCGGGTGGGCACAGGGTGACGACGGTCGTGGACCGGAAGCCGCGGCGGTGGATCGAGGAGACGCGGCCGCCGGTGCGGCGGGGCGCGGCGGACGCGGAGGAGCGGTGTAGCGCGGGAGCGTCGTGTCGCAGTCGCAGTCGCAATCGTGATGTTTTCTTTTTCTCGTCCTTCGCCGTCCTCCGGGTGCGCGTGCGCGTGAGGTGTGCAGTGCGTCGTGTGGATGAATGTGTGCGTCGCGGCTCGTGCACTGTGAGGCGTTGGCCGGCGGGTGGAGCGTGTCCGGGGTTTGTCCACGGCCCACGAGCAGCTCGCGAAGCATGGGCGTATGTGCGGTGTGTACATGTGCAAAGTGGACTTTTTCGTTTTCCCGTCCACCTGGGTGTACCTCGCTCCCCGGGTAGAGTCGACCCAACTTCCAGCAAGAAGACCACCACGCGTCGTCTGCCCTTCTATCCATTCCTCAACGCAAGCCCGTCGAAAGCTTGGCGGTCGTTCTCACCCCTCGCCCTGTAGCCCTGTATGAGCGCGGCCTCCCACGCAGCTAATCACGAAGTCTGAAGGCCTGAAGGCTGAAGCTTCAAGCCAAACGGCGCGCACGAGCCCGTCGGAACCACGGATCTCTGTCCAACCCAAGCCCGGGGTATCATTACGTCGTGGCGTATGTAACCCAGTCGTGACTACGCTAATGCTAGAGGACCTCTGCCCCCTCCCCCGCCCTGCTGTACCGGCGGGGGGAGCCCTGGGGAGCACGGCGGCCGCCTTTTCGGCTAGTCGTACAACAACAGTGTGTCTCTGTCTCTGCCTCGCGTCTGCGTCCGCGGCCCCGCTGCGGCGGCGACGGCGGCGGCGCCCACAAGCCCCCACAAGCTAGAGCACGGGCCGTGTGCGGTCATGTCCGCGCGTCCGCGTCCGACTCCTCGGCGTCCGACACCGCGGTGTGCTCCGAGTCCGCGCGGGAGAGCGTGTCTCTCCGCTTGCGGTACGCGGCCTCCTGCTCCTCGTGCGTCCCTCTGCGCGTCCCGGGCCGAGCGCGGCGGGGGAGCGAGGTTCCGAAACGCACGCGCATGCAACGCGAGGCGGACAGAGGGAAGGGATCGACGATTCAAAGCGAGACGTCAGTGTCGCCCAACGGGTCGGAGGAACGGAGAGGGCACGCACGGGAGGATGTTTTCCTGGATGGGCAGGCAGCAGAGGAAGCAGATGAAGTTGATCGCGGCCTGGCAGACGAAGACGACGCGGAGCGCGTCCGCGTACGAGGCCACCGCCGCGTGCCGCAGGTCTGGCGGGAGGCCCGGGATGATGGTCGTCGAGTGTCTGATGGGGGGCGGGCGCGTTACGGAAGGGAGGAGCGCAGGGCGGAAGGGTGGGTGAGGTTGAGTGACAGGTCCGTCCGCGGGGAGGAAGGACATGAGCTTACCGGATGTCCTCGATTATCTGCGGCGTTTTCGGAGACAGCGGAATTGATGCACGTGGACGTGTGCACGGGACGAGGGACGCGAAGCGGTGGCGAGAAAGGAGACGAGAGTGTTAGTAGGGGAATTGAAAAAAATACGGTAACGTACAGCGACTGCGTCAGGCCCGGTGATACGTTCGCGAAGCTTGGCAGTGAGTACGGACTGTAGCAGGGCGCCGCTGAGGCTGACGCCGATGACCTGCCCTGTGGTCCGGAACAAGTAGGTGACTGCGGGTGCGTGGTGGGTGATTTCGTCAGAGTGCGCACAAGACCGCGAGGATGACGAGAGAGGGACGCACTGCCGGTGGCCACAGCCAGGTCTTCTCGGGTCACGCTCGCAATCATGGCCTGGGGGCGAGCGCGCGCGTATCAGATACCGGGGAATCGCGCGCACCCTAGGACGCGGGCGCGTAGACGGGACGAGGCGAACTCACGATGAGCGTGGTCGTGATGACACTGGCCATGCCGAATCCCTGCGGGACGATGTCAAGCCACAAATGGTATGTTGCGGTGTTGTCGTCCCAGAGCGCGACGAGGCTCGCAGCGAACACGGTGAGGAGACAGGAGAACAACGTGAGATTGTAGAGTCTGCCCGTTCGACGCATGACCCTGATAGAAGACATGTCAGCGGTGCGACTTTGATAGTAGATGTGGAACGCTGCGGTCAGAAAGCTGGTGGAAACAATGCACGCACCATCCGGCGAAAACGCTTCCGGTGGAGATAGCGACCTGGGACGGAGAAGGCACGGTGAGCCCCGGACAGTACACGAAGATTGATACCCATGACATACAGAGTGCGGCAATAAGTGAAGCCCTGAGAGCAAAGTGAGCGCGCGGGAGACAGATTCTTGGCGATTGGCTCACCTGAGCCTGTTGAGGAGTTTAACTTAACGGCGGAGAAATACTGAATGCCAACCGGGAACAATCAGAATCGGTGAGTTCTGGATGTGAAAGCAGGGCGTAACGTACTAATGGTACGTTATAAATCTGGGGAAACGTGAGGTCAGCGTGGACGCCACGGGAATGCGTCAAGAAGCGGGACGTACCATGGAGAACGCGGCGACACTACCAAAGAAATTCGAGAGACAGACGAAGAACGGTGTCCGTTGCCTGACGAGGCGCATAGGCATCACGGGGTGGGACGAGTAGCTGGTCTCGACCCAGATGAAGGCGGCACCGAAGACGAGACTGGCGAGCAGGAGGCCCCAGATGAGGGGATGTGCCCATGCGAGCTCCTCGGTAGACTTGAGGGAGAGGCCGAGGAGGAGGCATCCGACCATGCCGACGAGAGTAAACGAGCCGAAGCCATCTATCTTGTGAAGCTTCTCGTGCAGGGTCTGGTTCTCGACCTCGTCGGGGAGCCTGACGTTAACCTTGAGGGCGACAAGGAGGAAAGAGAAGACGAGGATAGGCATCTGCGGCCGTCGACGTGAAACGATGGCGGGCGCGGGCGTGGACGGGCGTGGGTGGACGGGAGAGCGGGTCGGTCATGTGGACGCGATTGGAGGCCGAGGCGATCGATGGGGAACAGAGAGGCGTGGTCAGTTCCGGGGGGGACGGAGGAGATGCGGAGGAGGCTCACCTGGAGCAGGAACGCGGCGCGCCTGTGTGGTGGCACAGCGGACCGGGAGAGTCAGTTGGCGCTGGTGCCGGCACGAGAGGCGATGGGAGGCTCACCACCCAAGCGTATCGTTGAACCACCCCCCGAGCGGTCCCCCGAGGCCTGCGCCGAGACCAAAGAGACTGCGAAGGCGGTGAGCGACAGGCGGGGCGGAGCGACGAGGACGCGCACATGTTGGTCATGCCCTGGTAGAGCCCGCGCTGGCGGCTGCGAGTGGGGTCAGTCGCGCTGGGCGGGGCGGGGGAGGGGAGGATGCTCACAGCGGGATGAGGTCTGTCACCGCGACAGAGGAGACTGACCAGCGCGGTGAGTGCAGGCCGATGACGTCACGCCGGCGGACATACCTGTCATCACTCTAGAGGGCATATGTCAGAAATCTGAAATTCCGCACCGAGCCCGCGGCACTCACCCGCCTCCGCCCATGCCTGCAATGGCCCGTGCGGCGATGAGCGCGTCCATCGTCGGCGCAAGCCCGCAGAGCAAAGTGCCCGAGCCTGCACGCCCGCACCCAGGTACGCGTTAGACGCGATTGATACGCGGCAGCCGACGCCGGAGATAACATACCGAACAGGGAGAGCGCAAGAAGCATCGCGCCCTTGCGCCCGAGGATGTCCGACAGCCGTCCTGCGCGCACGCGGGTCAAGAACGAGCGACGGGCCGGATCCCACGCGCGACGCACCGTACAGGGGAGTGAAGCAGCATACCGACAGCAGGTAAGACGTCCCGATGTACGACGACCGGTTCGACTCGTTGAAATAGCTGCCGATCGGCGAAAGGAGGGTGGCCACAATCGTGCCTGCCCATCAGAGCAAACGTCGAGCGCACGGGTGGCAGGAGAGGTGGACGGGGGACGCACCATCGAGAGCTCCAAGGAAGACGGCGCTCCAAAGGCCGGCGAGGACCCAGATGAGGTCTGCGCGCGAGATCTTGTTGACGACCGGCGGCTCCGCGGGGGGCTCGTCCGAGTGGGTGAAGGAGGAAGCGGTGGAAGCGGTGGAAGAGTAGCGAGAAGCGCGGGAGGCGGAGCGGTGGGGGAGGAGGGGGCGCGTCTCGTCGGAGGAAGAGGCCATGGCGCGCGGGGCCGGGGGAGGAGGGCGGGCGTGACTTTAGAGGGGCAAGCTGGCAGGGGAAGCAGAACCCGGGAGAATCGGCGTTGGATTAAGTGCGAACTCGCGGACGGGATTGGCAACGGCGTACCACGCGCGCAGGAAGAAGCCGAGGGAAGGCGGGTGCGGTCCCCGTCGTCCACCGCCAGCCGTCTTATATCGCCACGAGCGTCGCCGCGAGCCCGACTCGAGCTGGCTTCAGAACGCAGGCTCCCCTGCGCCAGATCTCCCTGCAGATCACACCCCGTGCGCGTCTCCCCGCGCGCCTTGTCATGCTCCGTCATATCCGGCTGCCCTCCTCTCCTCTCCTCCATCCTCCCCCTTCGTCCCAACCCCACCCGCCGCGCGCACATCCCCGCCGCCCCCGCCGCCCTCCGCGTCGGCCCCGACGCCCGCCGCGCCCCGCCGCCCGCCACCCGCGTTTTCTCCGACGAGCACGGATTCGGTCGTCACTCTGACACTCTGTCAACACAGCTCTCGCCCCACCCTGCCGGTCGGTCCTATCAGCCATATAATTGCATTATCCGACCGCTCATTATCCTCCTCCCCCACCCGGCCTGCTTGTCTCCAGCGCCACCGCTTCTGTCCCCATCCGTCCGACCACAACCCCTCGGGGTGCGGGCCCACAACTGCTTGCCGTTTCCGACGAATAGATTCCAGTCGTGTTCATTCCCCTTCTGATCCGCCGCCCGTCGGAGTGTTTCCCGGGACAGTCTCCGTTGACAAACAAACGGCATCCCTTTCCGACATAGGCCGCCGGCAAACACACAACAAGACACTCCACCGTTGTTTTCTCGCCGCTTTCCGCTTTCGATGGACCGCTCCTCCTCGGCGGCGCAGCATGTACCACCCCTCGGAGATCGTTAACGACCCGGACTGGACGCACCACCGATCTCCAGAACGTATGCTTCGCTGTCAAAAGGCTCGCCGTCGCCCACGGCTCGCTCACGCCGAGCTGCGACTCTCTTCCCTCGGCGCACGCCCTTTCCGCCTTCCCGTGACAACCTCTGCGACCTTGTGTCGGGACGCGGTCCAGTAGAACATTCGTCTCTGGTACACGCCCCCAGATATGGACCCGAGCGCCTTCGCCGTCCGCTGAATGATGCCCCAGGTGCTCGTGCTATCATGTCATCCTCCGATTTCCTCGTAGGCACCCCGCTCCCAGCCAATCCGCACCCCTTCCCCCGCCCGTCGTTCACAGCCGTGCTCGCACCCGCGCACCACGACCCGCCCCGCGAGCCTCGCCCACGCCCACCACCGCGCCGCACGCACCCCAAACTACGCTCGAACCCCGGCCTCGTGCAGCCCGACGCCCCGCGCCCGCGCCACCGTCGAGCCCGCCAAGGGCAGCGCTCCTGCCCGCCGCCCTCGCGCGCAACCACCCCGCCGTGCACGCGGAAGGCGGCTTGCCCGCCCGCGGCGCGCGCCCGCGAGCACGTTCCCCCCCCCGCGTGCTTCTCCGCGCGCGCGGACGAGGACGTCGCCCCGGGCGCCCGGCGCACGTCCTTCTCGTGGGTGGTTCGCGCCTGAACGCGCGCGACCGCGTGCCGCGCCGGCGCACGCGCACGCCCTCCCTGCGGCCGCTCGGAGGGGCCTCGGTGCGCCTGGGGCGGACGTGCGCATCCTATTCTCGTCGGGGGAGGGGGGCGCAGGGTTTTCATTTTGCGACGGTTCCAGGGACGCTCTGATCGGCGTGCGCGATGCCGCCGCGTCCCGGTTTCCTCGAGGATGTGCAGCGTCGGGCGGGCGTTGGGTTGGGCCCTGCTATCTCCGTTTGCGCGGAGAAGAGCTGCTGCGAGGATTGGGCGGTCCTGATCGTCACCCGACCGGGTTGGGGAATCTGGCCATCCCACTCTGGCCCGGCCCGGTCCGTTGCTGCGAGGCGTTGCGTAGTACGCATTGATCACGGTCCTTCCGCACACGGCTGAATGGTGCGGAGTGACTGAACGGACCCGTAGCATGTATAGCAGTGCTCAATCCAAGCTCGTGTATTCCCAGGTCGCCACGCACGAGCATTGGTCTTACTGTGCCCGAGAACCCCATTCACGCCCATGCAAGATCCTCCCGCCCGTCGCGTGTCCGTATGCAGACCGCCCTTCCTTCCGGTCGCATCGGTGGGTCCGCTCGAGTCATTCCTGCCCTTTGACCACCAGCTGGACGCTCACGGGATCCGATATCAGGGCCTGATTTACGTGCGGGCGCTCTACGAGCCCGCCGGTGGCAATTTTTCTTGGTCGCCCGCTCGCAGCTGCACACCACAAGACATTCGACAGGTGAGCGCCGTCCTGGCACTTTCTCCCGTGAACGCATCGCGCATCGAGATCCGTTCCTGCGGACGCCGCCCAGGGCCCCGGCGCTCCGATCACCTCACTCCCATTGCTTGCGGGCGCGGGCCGGCCCTGTCGTACGCATTAATGCTCACATTCTGGTCGAACGGGTTGCAGGACGCGCGGGCGCGGGCGCGCACGCACGCACGACCTGGCAGGCGCACCACGCGTCGATGGAGGACGCCTCGGCGTCCCGCGCCGGCTCACATACCGCCGCCCACGAATGGCCACAGTCCGTCGTCGAGTTCAATCCGACGCGGAACCAGGTCCACCTCGACTGGTACGTCGAGCACCACGCCCCCGCTCCGCCCGCTCATCATGTTACACGCGCCACTTCCAGGCCCAAGCCCGACGCTAGAGAGGGAACTCCTGGGAACTCGTGCTGTGCGGAAGCGGTATCGACCGAACGCATCCCACCGCTAACCAGTCTAGGCGTGTCGCTCTAGGCCGCGATCGTCGACCGGCTTGTCCTAGCGCCCGTTTCGGCCCTCACTAGTCTCACTGACGGCGACCTGGGAGGTTGGCGGGCCCTCGTTCATCCACGAGGCGCTGCCGACCGCCCGGCGCGCCCTACGGCGTGCAACGCTATGTTCCATGACGACACATGCAGCTTCCAGGTTGCCCGCAGCGGCAGTCCATTCCTAGGTGCGTCCGTCCGAGTGCTCGTGTTCACGTTTCGCCTGGTCTCTGACCTCCGTCTCCGACCTCGCAGCATCCGTGCACCACTTCACCTCGTGCAGACGCCAGCCCTATAAACACCCGCACGGGCGACATTACATCCCGTCTGGACACTTGAACGCACGACCACGAGCGTCATTAACGTCCCGCGTTTCTTTGGACTCAACGCGGGGCGCCGTTTCACCACGGCATTTTGGGCTTAGGTCACCGGATCGTGCGATCGTGCGATGACGGTGTGCCCAGGCCTGTCCCGTCCCGTTCTATGTATCGTGCTTTCCGAGTCGTCGCGTTTGCGTCGAAGCTGACCCACTTCCACCCCAGCAGGTGGCTACACACGACAACGTTCCGGATCCAGCGACGATACGCAGTGGACGCTTGCGAGGCGGGAACGTTGGCGTCCGTCTCGGTCGGAGGCTCGGTTCGCGTTTGTTCCCGTCCACAGCGCAGTAAGAGGCTTCTGGAGACGCAAGGTACGTCAAGACTTGTGCTATTCCCAGCGTATTGCTGTTCATTGCGTTCCACGGCCAACAGGGACGCTGCTGCTTGCAGCATGCCTCGTATTCCTTGCATTTCAAGGCCGGCGGCGTGCACCCGGCAAGCGTGGCGAACACGCCTTTCACCACGGAACATTGTGCAGACGAGGGGCAGGCCGGTGGAGCAGACTCACGCGGGCCGTGACCCTGTGCCATCTGCGACAAGCACGGGTGGTTAGCAAAGCACGTTTTCGACGCCCTCAGGCCCGGAACGGGGTGATTGGCCGGTCCCGCGTGATATTAGTGTCTTCGGCAAGGAAGAAAACGTCGCGCTTTCGCTAATCCACCGATCTCTTCGCAGCGCTCGTGAGTGCGATGCTCTCATGACCTGTTCTGGTCTTCTCAGCACGCCCTTTCGCGGGATCTTCTCATGCTATCGTGATGTCGGTGTCAAACAAACTGTGCTACAGAGATGATTTATGCCCGGCACAACGCGAGGCTGTCGTCCGTTGCGTCCCTTGCCTTCGAGGCATATCAAAGCCCTCCGATACACGACGGTGAGCACCATTCCTGCACACTCATCACGCGCGCGATATCAACACTCCGCAGGCCGCGCGAGACCTGCTATCCCCGTAAAGACATGCATCGGCAAACGTCCTATTCACCGCACGGCACCTAAAACGCGGACGAACATATACTTAGGTGCGCCCTCCCGCTCAACCGGCACCGGCGCAGTCCGACACACGCTTCTTACCCCCGGCCGTAGTATCCCCTTCCACCCCCTTCACGCCTCCAATGCCATTATCTCGCGTTCCCGAATTCCAGACCGAACGAAAAGCGTCGCCCACGACGTCATGGCGCCCTGGTGCCCCTCCGGTACCATCGGTGGGTGTCCTCGCCTGGATCCTGGCCCTGGCACGCCCACGCCCAGCGTGGGCGTGCCTTCCGATGGCCCGGAGAGTCGCGGGCTTTGCGAAAACCGGCGGCCTGCGAGCGGTGTTCCGTGTGCGCGGGGGAAGAGAAGTTGGAAGACTGCGCCGCGGCTCCCGACTATCACCGTGTGTAACATGCGTGTAAGTGTGTAAGGGTGTTCGTTCGTTCTGCGCCCGGGCCCGCACACCTCCCACGTCCGATTACACACTGGGCACACGTGGTTCGTCGTACGGGCGTGCCAGGTCTACCGTCTGGAGGTTTCAGTGGGCCAGACGGGCGCGCGGCCTCCGATGTCCCGGAGATCAACGGGTGGTTTGTCCTGAGCAGCGCAACTTGTGGTACACAAGATCCGATCCCGAGCGCGCTCGGTCTCGAGATGGGCGCGCTGGCCCGGTCTTTCAGTGTGTCCTGCGCCAGGTAGAAATCTTCCGCCTCGCGCTATAGAAGTCCTGCACACACCCAGGTCGGCGACCCCTCTTCTAAAACTGGTATGACATGTCGTGCTCGGGGCGGGGACCGAGAGGGCTATTAAATAACTCCCGCTCTGCAATGGACAGCCCACTGACTGGTGAGGGCATTCTAACGATGACATGCAGCCGAGTTTACTGACGTTGTGTTCAGGAAAGTGTCCTTCCTGTCACTCGCGGAGTGAACTGCTCAAGTTCCCGTGTTTCGTCCACGGACTCTGATGCGCTAACAGAGTCTTCTGTACTTTTTGAATCACACGTCTAACAGCAGTATGGATCGAAGCATGGGGCTTTCGTTCAGGTGACGCCACTAGGTCTCGGGGAGGAACCACTAGCGACTCAACCACTTGACTCCAGCATATACCAACGATCAGTTCAACAAGTTCTTTTGATGCAAATGGAGGTTTCAGGTCTCGAACTCTGATCGTGTTCTTGTTACTTCTCCGCTTCCTCATACCGGAACCGGAAAACTCCGGGCCAAACACAGTAAGCCCGCAGCTCGCATGCCCGCCCGCGCTATTTCAGTCTCACATCCTTCCGCACATCCCACAGATGCTCACCCTTGCTCACCGTGGTGCCTCGCCAAACACGATGGAAGATTGACGGTCGCCCGCAGCGATGGACGATCCTCAAAGCACCGTAGCCGTTCATCGAAGCACCCGCGACCCGGTCGGCGCCTGCGAAGTGCGGGATCCCTCCGCCCGAGCCCCTTGAGGCGCACCTCGCCGAAGGCACGCTAGAAGTTAGAACTCGCGCGAACCTCCCCATGCTGTGCTACCGCGTGGGCGCGCGTGGCGGCACCGGGAAACTCCTGCCAGGCCCGTCGGCGCGGTCGACGCCTGTCGCAGGCCTTGAAGCTTGAAGTTGTGGGTCCGCGGCTTCTCAGCTCTGCCCACGTTCTTCGAGTTTGATACGCGGGCCGTGGCCGTCACGGGTGACCCTGGCACGCACGTCGCTCCTGCGCTCGATACGGCATTGGCACGCTTGCGCGTCTGGCGAGGGGAGGTCCGGACGGCAGTCTCGCATCTCGACATATGGAGACGGTGAGCGTGGTCCTTTGGGTTTGAGGGCCGTCTCCGTGCACGTTCAACGTGCTGACATACTGAGGGAACGGAATGTGTTTCACATGACAGTGCACCACGGACGTGCCCACGACCGTCGGCGACAGGAAAAGACACCTATCATTGCGTGTGCCAGTCGGGCTTTTCGGTAGGAAGACCTCGGCGAATCATCTGCGATGCTGACTGCGTACGCGGATGGCCGTTCGGAAGGTTGACTGACTTGCGGGAATGCTGCATTAGCGATGTCGTACTAGCAAGGCATGATAGCAGGCTGTCAACTCGTCAATCTATAGTACGTGTGCGAAAGCGGACGGCTGCAGTCGCAGTCCCGCACGCACCCATGCGGCTCGAGGCGGGCGGCCCGTGCGCACTAACGCAGCGCTCGGGCCTGCCCTCCAGGACCGACCACACATTTTGAAAAGCGCATTGATCATCCACTCGGGGAGCCGCAAATTTCGCAAAGATGCCGGCGGCACGTTGCAAGGCATGGACGCACGCCCACGCCCGACGTCCCAGTCCGTCCGCACCGTGGCAGGTTCCATGCACCGACGGGGCGCACAGAGGCCCCCCGCACCTCCGCTTGTCTCCGCGCTCGAGATCCGGAATCGACGGGAGCTGGCGTCGGACTCCGCCCGCCGGGGGCCCTGGCGCTGGGGCCGCTCTGCTCGCCCCCTCGCCCCCCTCGCCCATACAGGCTCGCTGCCACAACGGGCATCTCCTGTGTCCGCCGGCTCGCGCACAGGGGACCGCACCCTGCTTCCCGTCAGCCCGCGCGCGCATCCGCGCCCTCGTTCGCCCGCAGGCTCGCCTTCCAACAGATGGTTCCCCATCCCCTCGTCCGATGTGGGCCGGACGGTGCGGGGCATGGTGGGATCGCAGGTCGCCCGATTGACAGCGACCGTTTGAAGCGTTTGAGGAGAGGCATCGGTCACGGTGTAAGCGCGGCCGGTTGGAGCTGGGAGGCGACAACCTCCTGATCGCCCTAGTTCGCGCATCGGAGAGGGCGCGCTCATCAGCGCCGTTAATTTTGCGAGGTACCGTCGAGAACGCTCCGCGCAGCATCCTCAGCATAAAGTTGTGTCACGACGTCGCCGTCGCCGACGGTGCGCTGTGCGGGCTCGTATCCGTTGCAGCGCCTGTGTGTTTTGCGGTGATCGAAGCTGTTGGCGGAAGTGTGCTGGAAGACCATGATGAGGGTGCCTCTGAGCCTGTGTATCTTTGCCCAGCTTTGGGTGGAAGGGGCGATCCGAGAAGAGCTGAGGCCACCGTGAGCAGTTCTGCAGATCAAAGGGGGCGGTCTTGTGATTTCCCGAGAGTGCGGGCGATACTCACGCGTTACACTGTGGAGGGCGCATGAGCCATCTCCCATCTCCTCCACTTGATAGCGATGGCGAACCGCGAGCCTGCGCGCAGATTAATCACGTCATGGCCCGCGCGGGGCCAATTGGAGATTAGATGGCGGAGGCAGATGCCAATCGTAATCACCTCCCCGCCCCAGACGAGCGGGCGGGGTCTCGCCCGTGCGTGCCAGCCTCTGTCACAGTGCCCGCTGTGCTCGCGTCGCCTGATGCGCGCAATCAGCCCACGTCTGCTCGCGCGCGGGGGGCCGCGCACCCAACCCAACAGAAAGGCGACGGACCTTCTCCCATCCACCCCGCGTTCGCACGCACACCGCCGCTCTCCCAGCGTCCACACCCGCCGCCCGTCGGCGCTGGCTGGGGGCGCGCTGCGCCGGGCACCTTGATCGAGGAGACGGAGATGACCCGCGCGCGGCTGGCGGGAAGCGTCTCGCCTTGACCCGCCTCCCCGCGAGCTTCGTCTTCGTGGCTTCTAGTCGTCGCGCTTTGAACGTGGCGCTGTGGCGACTTTCGTCCGCCGCGGCTGCTGCGGGCTTAGCGGCACCTTCGTCCTTCGCCTTCACTGCGAGCCCTTCCGGACGCGATCGCCGTTCTCCCGTGCGGAACCCGCGGCGCGCCCTGTTCTCTCCACACATGGGGCGCGCTCCCGCCGCGAACCTACCGGGAGGGGCGGGGGCGCGTCGCCGGCGGGTGTCAAGCAACCTGGATGGGGTTCCTGGGTAGGTGTTGGACGCCGGCCCCTGCTGGTCTGTGCGTGGGTGGTAAATTTTCCTGAGCTCTGGACGGGTCGCCGCTGAGGCTCGGATATGAGTCTTGACCGCGTGGGTGGTCATGAAAGTGGACATCGGATCAGAATAGACAGCGGGTCCACGGTGGTTCGATGTCCTCGCCCTCCGAGTCCGAGAGGTGTTCGTATCTTTTGGAGTCGGGTGCTCTGGAAGATCTCCGCGCGCACAGGCGAGAGTAAATTGAAACGTGCATGGCAAAGAATGAGATCTGTGTGGGCGTGACAGAACTCTCAGACGGTCTTGTGGACGGGTGCTAGCTGAATGGCGCCAATGGAACACGTACAGTACTTCGTAACATACGAGCACGCCGTTGAGAAGGCTTGATCAGCTGGCCGGTCTATGTGCGCGTTGGGGACCCGGTGACTTGTGCAGGGGCCGGGGCAAGGGGTCCACAGTCTGTCTTGTGTGTGGTGGGAAGGGTGTGTGTGGTTGAATTAGAACTGCTATGTGGTGCTCAGGAGGACTTGGGCCTCCCTCGCGAGTCCCGCTGAATTGTGAGGCCCAGGAACGCGGAGGATGATGGGACGACAAGCGGTCTCATAGATCTTAAACGGCTAAACCTTGTGTCGCCGCGGCTCCGCTCATGCACTGGCAAGCTCGTTGGCGGGCTCTGGAGGGAGCGTGCTGCGGAGGACGGGGCGGGACCAGGCAGGGCGCGTTCCGCCAGACAGGGGGCGGGAGGCGACTGAACGGGCCGGGGCCGGAAGGGCGCGCAAAGGGAATAATGCTTACTCATTGTAGTCCGACTAGAACGCCGTTTACAACGAGTAGTCTGGCAGCGGCGTAGTGGCGCCGGCGCGCACGTTACGCGCGAGACGCTCGCCCGAAGACGAGCGCCGCCATTGGCAAGCGACTCTCGACAACCTGCTCCGCTGGACCCTCCTCTGCTCTCCCATCTTCGCCGCCACGCTCGCTGTCTCCCCTGCTCTGGAGGTCGACCCCAGGTCGCGTCCAAGCCGTGCCTATCCCTCCTTTCATCACCATCACTCGCTTGTGTCGTGCGAACCCGCCCCTTCCGCCATGGTCCACTCCAGTCCCAGCAATGAAAACGTCAGCCCCGTCATCTCCCACCATTCCCCGCATACAGGCCACCCTCTCTCTCCGACGTCCCCCGCCACCACGCCTGCATGGAAGTCATTATTCAAACTTGGTAGTCAGTCGAAGAAGGCGTCCAACGCTGCTCTTACACTCGACACTACCGTCCTCCACGCCGCCCCGGGCACCCTCACTCCTCTGACATCTGCCGCGTCTTCCATTCCCACCGCTCTCGCCTCTCCGGATCGACGGTCTTCCTACAACTCGTCCAACACTCTGTCCACCGACTCCAACCCCTCGATGCCTTCTCGAACCGTGCAGCAGACGCCACCTACCCCGGACTACTTCCAACATGGGCCATCATCGGAGATAGAGCCCTCGCATTCTACCGACAAGTCGCGCTTCAAGAAGCGGTCCGACAAGCAGCGCATGCTCGGCCGTAAAGGCCCCCAGACCGCCAACTCCTCCCAGATGTCCTTCATGCCCCCCACACCGACGACCCCATCGCGGTCCGGGGGCCCCCTGTCCCCCAAGGCCATCGGCGCGAACGCGTCGCGCTTCATTCGCCGGGTCGCGTCCGCACCGAACGCAAAGGGGCTGTTCGCGCTCGGCAGGTCAAATGGGACGACAACGACAAAGAACGGCCTACTGTCGCCAGGGGACTCGGTCCCACCGATGCCCGAGTCTGTGTCTGAACAGGGCACGAACTCGCTCGAGACATTGTCTTCGGCGTCTTCACGGGGAGCGCCGTCGCGACAGGCCCGGTCAGCCAGTACCCAGGTATCCAGGACCAAGGATCGCGTCACCAATGCGCAGACGTTAGAGGGCCCGGGGAAGATCGCGTTCAGGAGGACATACTCGAGCCATTCTATCAAGGTGAAATCGGTGAGTTCTGCCTCCCCTCTGCATCTTACGTGCGCTGTAATGAGCGTTGCGTTAGGTGGAAGTGAGCCCGAGTAGCTTCCATAAGCTCAAAATGCTTGGAAGGGGAGATGTAGGGAAGGTGTATTTGGTGCGGGAAAAGAAGAGTGCCAAGCTCTTCGCCATGAAAGGTCCGTTATTATATCACCCCTCTAGCACCGAGCTGCATTGACCGGGCGTGCAGTTCTCTCGAAGAAGGAGATGATCGAGCGGAAAAAGATCAAGCGAGCTTTGACGGAGCAAGAGATTCTTGCAACGGCAAACCATCCGTTCATCGTCACGCTCTACCACTCCTTCCAATCGGAGAACTACCTTTACTTCTGCATGGAATACTGCATGGGTGGCGAGTTCTTCCGCGCATTACAGTCGCGACCCGGAAAGTGTCTCTCGGAGGACGCAGCACGGTTCTATGCCGCAGAGGTGACAGCGGCGCTCGAGTACCTTCACCTCATGGGCTTCATTTACCGGGACTTGAAACCTGAAAGTACGTGGTTTACCGGTAGTACCGGCCCTTCGTGGCGCTCCCGCGAAGCGGTGCCCCTTTCATTGTCTGCGCGTGGAGCTGTGCTGACCTGGGGCCTCTTGGTCAGATATCCTATTACACCAATCTGGTCACATAATGTTGTCGGATTTCGACCTGGCAAAGCAGTCGAATGAGCGCGGCGGTCGGCCCGCTATGGTGCACACGGAGGAGAATGGGGTGCGCCACTAATCTTCCCTAATTCTGTCATTGAGCTTAACCGACGTGAACGTGGCCGGTCTCGCCCTCCAGACACCGCTGATCGATACAAGGGCGTGTACCGCTGACTTCCGGACGAACTCCTTTGTTGGGACAGAGGGTGCGCCTCATAATCGTTCATCCGAAACCAATGCGATGCACTGACGCGGTGGCCCTTGATTCCTTTTCAGAGTACATCGCACCCGAAGTCATCCAAACTTCGGGCCACACATCTGCGGTGGACTGGTGGACCCTTGGAATCCTCATATACGAGATGATCGTGAGTATCCTGTCCATCTCTCTTTAATGTCCCTGGTGTGTCCTTGCCCTGACGTACCTGGGACACCCACAGTACGCGACGACGCCGTTCAAGGGTGTTGAGAGGAACGACACGTTCCATAATATATTGAACCTTCCAGTTCATTTCCGAGACACGCCGAAGGTGTCACCGTGAGCACGTTCCTCTCTGGTTTTGTCGCCCACACCAACATGATGGCTCATTACGTGGACGATCTCAGGGCGGGCAAGGATGTCGTCACGCGTCTCCTCGATAAGCGCGAATGGACTCGTCTGGGCAGCAAGAGCGGCGCCTCGGAGGTCAAGCAACACAAGTGGTTCGCCAAAATCAATTGGGGTCTCTTGCGGAACACGCAGCCACCGGTGAGTATTTCACCCTTGTCACGCTTTCCACGACGAATAAGGCATGAGGGTCGTCCACACCTGGGACATTCGCATCGGAGCACGCGCACATGCATCGAGGTAATCCAGTGGAGTGCCGAGGCAGCCGGGCCAATGTGGACGGCATGCTTTGTGGCATTATCCCGTGCTAGCGATGAAGACCCCCGCGGCGTGCAAGGGCCAACGAAATGGCCGAGCGACAGATCTCCGCCTCTGGTCGCTTGATATTTCCTAATTGGTGTGGTCCTCCGCTGGCTCTCTTCCCGATCTCGATCAGTACGAGGTCTCTTGCGAGTTACTGTCATCTTCTTCGCGTTAGATACGCGGGATAGCACAAGCGATATGGCGATGCCGTGCACTTGTGCATACGATGTGCATACTCTCGTTGACAGCGTCTGTACTGTTGTCGTGGACTGTGCCGCAGGTGGCCCCGGATCTCCCGTTTCGTCGAGCACCGCGTTTTCGCTTAGGCGGAAGGGGTTCTCGGCCTCCACGCGACCTGGTTACCTCTTCATGCTCGATTCGAGGTCTCACCGTCATAAACTTTCGCTAACGATCCGCTATCTACCTCCACCCTGTCTTCGCCCTCCAGATTGTGCCCACAGCGTCAAATGGGGTCGACGCCGTCAACTTTCGGCAAATGCACGAGTCGACATCACTCAACCTCGAGAGGCAGATGCCGATCAAGGGCGTTGCGGGGTCAAGCGTGCCCGGGTCACCCGGTATGCCAACGGACGACGGTTTGGACACCGTTCCGTCACAAGTCGTGGACGAATTCAGCGCGTTTTCAAGTATCACGCTGCAGTACGACGGCGAGAGCTAGACGGAGCCCTGCGCAGCGGGTGGCGGTGGGCGTTTAGGAGCTGAATCTTCTCAGGCGCGGGACGCACCGGGGGTCACCGGTGGAAGAGCAAGAGCGAGCACACAGGACGGCATGGTGCACCACTCGGCCCGCCACGCACTTGCCCTCCTGCCGGAAAACATAGGGGTGACCTGGTTTAGTCGCCGGTGGCCACCGATCGTCGTCGGCGACTTGATCAGACACATCCCTTGCCCCCTCTCCGGCATCTCCGGCGACCTAGCTTCCTCAACCATGCATCATTCACCTCCCTTCCTCCTATCTTCCCCTGCTGCGCTCCCTCCGACCCCGCACGGCTCGGACCTCTCTTGGGTCCTGACTGTCCGCCACACATCCCGGAATGCTCTGTCAACTTCTCTCCGCCTCTTTCGTAACATATTCCGCATCCAGATTTGAGATGGTCTGGCTGGCGGCGATAGGCTCGTGGTTGCAGCACATCGTTGCATCGACGTTCGCCCGACTTAAACCCAGACTTTGCGTTGTTTCCTCGTCATTGTTGGATACTATGACATGTACGGATGATGCTGGGGCAATCGTCCGAACACTGGTCAATATTCGTAATTGGCTTTGCTCACTTGTCCTATACTGCGTCCCCTCATTCCCCACTCCACTCATTTCGTGACCTCTCCCCATGCAGTCTCATAAATACCAGTCATCATTGTACCATCATCGGCACCGGAGCTCTTCTATCGTCGGCCCCTCGTTTGTCCCTCGCTTCATATAACGTTCCAGGTCAACTTCGTCGTTCACCACAGCCCATACCGATACCGCACGTAAATAACGAAACGCACTACTACCGCTGACTCCGACTTTACCCTGTACAACTTGGTTACCCTCCCTCGCATTCCCCTCACGTACGCTTTCGCTCTCTCTCTGTGCGGTTCGCGACATAGACTACCAATATCAGCGACGGGCCGCCCGGGGGCCCGTAATCGTTCGTTGCCATTTCCCTGGGCCAGCCTCGACGCCCCCCATCCGCGCTGAGTCGCAATCGAACGGGAGCGTCGTCCGACCACCCTCCGACGCCAAGCACCGTGGTCCGTGGGCGTGGGAGAACCCGAACGGGCCGTCGATGTGTTGCCCGGAGTCGCTCTGGTGACGTCGCGACGTCAACTGGCGGACTCCGTGTGGCCGTCGGCCTCGGGATCAAGCTTTCGAGGTCGATCAGGCCTCGGACTCGCACACGGACTCAAACCCACGCTCGGCGTCGGAGGGAGACGAGTCTGGACTCTGGCCCCCCCGGCCTCGTCGCGACCCTCGACGCTCGAGCGGAGCGATGGATCCATCACGCGCACGCATCACGCACGGTCTGCCTGGTGCCCGCGGTGCCACGGCCAGATGCAGGGTGCGGGCGGGGGTCCCGGGCGGCCACCCTCAACTCGAGGCTCGCGGCATGCGAAATATTGGGCCCGACGTCGACGTCGTCGCTTCGTCCCCCGTGCCGAATTCGAGCCCGCGTCGCGACCCTGCGCGCTGAGCGAGAGGCGGGCCGCCGGGCGCGGAGATAGGCCCCCCGACGGCCGTGGACGCGCTAGAGCTAGCACTGAGCACTTGCCATTGAGATCTTGAGACGGCGTCCGAGCCGTCGGGACTCGGCGGCGGCGGACGACGCGGGCGAGGGTCCTCACTTCTAGCTGGCGGTGGGTGCCGTACGTGCGTGTGCGAAGACACGGTAATAACCTGCGCGGGCGCGCGCGCGGCGCAGTCAGGGCGGGGGACGGTGTTGGCGGGCGAAGCGCGATATTGCGGTGCGACCACGAACGCGACGGGGGAGGGGGAGGAGCCCGACGCGAGCCCGAGGGCCCACCGCGAGTCGCGGCCGGGCGCCGCGGACGAAGCCCCGAAGTTCACGAACGTCTGCCAGCGAGCCGACCCCGCGCGCTGTGCCGTACGTACTGTGCGTGCGTGTGGACGTCGCCCGCTGCCGAGATGGTCTCCGCCGCTTCTCGATCTCAGCGCACGACGTCGGAAGCCCTCGAACGGTTCTACGCGGTACCTGCGTTCGCAGCTGCACGACGGACGGGAGATCGTCGCGCACCGGGCGCCCGCTCGCGCACTGTAACGCGTCGCGGGTGCGCGGATCAGGCGCCGGGGCCCGCCGCGCGGACGGGGTTCCCTGTACGGCAAGCTGTACGGCATCCGTTGTCGAATATTGAGCCATACTGAACGTTGAACGTTTGAACGTCGTGCGGGGGTGCGTCACGGTGCTGCCGCGCTGTTGTTATTACCGTTGCAGCTGATATCGCACGGACAGGGACGGCTTGTGCGCACCAGGGGCGGCCGCCGTCGAGAAGCCCGGGGGCAGTAGCTGCAGCACGCCCGGCAAGCTGCCGCCACCGACTAGAATGCGTACCTCCACTCCGAGCCACTGGAGACTCCCGGTCGAACGCGAGGCCGCCGCAATATGCGGACAGCCGAGGGCGTCGGGCCCTGGGCCTGCGCTGCGGCCTGAGGCACGGGTATGTGTAGATTTGGAGCTCGAGGTGCGGAACGGCAGGCGGCGAGGCCCCGTGCGCGTGCGCGGCTGTGGCTGCAGCTGCACGAGCGGTGTGCGTGTGCGGGTGGCTGCAGGCCTGGCTGGGGCCCGATGCCACCCTCGATCACAATCGCGCGTCCGCGCGCGCGGGGCTCGTCCCGTCCGCCCTCCTGCGCGCCGCGGGTCCGCTCTCCGCCTGCGGTTCGTGGGGTCCTCTGAGAACGGGCGGGGTCGAGGCCGCGACGGCGACGGTCGCGCGGGGGGCGATTGTCTGTGGCTAGCACAAAGCAGGAGCGCAATTGTCTGTGTGGGCGCAGCGCGCTTGGGCCCGTTGTCTGCGGACGTAAGGATGTGGTCTGTGGGCGCCCACACTGGATCGATGATCCCGCGGCGGGGGACACGATCGAGCTGGACAAGGACGGAGGGGCAGACAAGGTCGGTGCGCCACCGGGTTCCTGTAGCCCCAGTTAAGACGCCGGCCTAGGGGCTATGTCACGCAGCACATAGCACGGCGTCGGGAGCATAGCGCAGGGCGCACGCCAGGACGGGGAGCACGAGGCGGCGGCGCTCGCGCTCGCGCACCGAACTCTCCGTTCGCTCGCCCACGGACGCCCTCAGGGATCGGGCGTCCGGCGGTGCGAGGAGTGCGAGGAGCGCGAGCGCGAGCGCGCAGGCGGTGGGGGAGGGGGAGAGGATCGTGCCGGCGGAGACGTGCGGGACGGTACACGCGCAGCGCTGTCCTGTGCAGCCCCGCGTCCGTGCCCAAACTCCAAATTCCAAACCGCAGACGGAACTCTCGCGCGACGCCATCGAACTCAAAGCAGCGCGTCCGAGCGCGCGCGCGCTCCCCCCGATCTTTGTGCCCGAACCTTGTCTTGTGCGTGAGGGCGTGCCCTCCAGATCTCCGGGGCCCCGTTCGAGGGACGCTGCGCGGTGGCGGCGGGGGGCTGCCGGCCCACGTACAGGCGCGACAGTGACGGGCGGACAGGAGTGGATGTGACAGGAGCTGCAGGGTGCGAGGGCCGCGGCCCCGCATCCTGCACCGGGATGAACCTCCTCGGCCGCGCTCTCCCACCGCGCGGGGGTGTGGATGATCATCATGTTCGCGCGACGGTCTGTTCCCGGGCACAGAAAGAGGGGAGGCGGGATGGCGATGATGATGATGATGATGATGATCAGCCACCGCCGTGAGTGCCCAAGCCATCCATCCATCGCGCGCGGTGGGGCACATCGTCCCCGTCAGCTTCTGCTGCCCACAGCCTGCCCGCACTGCATAGGAGGCCGGCGCTGTGCTGCAGGGCGCGCGTGGAGAGGATGCTCAGCCGTCACGGACGTGTGACGCAGTGGTGCGAGGAGGCGAGGATGTGTTCGGCTGGTTTGGGGATCTGCAGACGCGGTGCAGGACGAGGGTGTTGCGCGGCGGGCGAGTCCGACGCGCCCGCCGTACGCCGAGCGGAAAAATGGGACCGAGCGCGTGCGCGGGGTGGGGTGGATGGCAGGTGCCGGGCACTGTATTGGGAGCGCGCTGGGCTGGGAGGGAGCGCATGGACGCGGATCGCAATAGGATCGGGAGTGGTATTTTTGCGACTCCGGCTTATCGTCCGACGGCTGGTGCGGACGGAGAGGGGACGACGCAGACACACGGACGTGGACGGTGCACGTCTGCCACTGCAGCTGCTGCGTGGGCGATCGCATGTCACGCGGCGGCGGAAGCATAACAGACCGGGCAGGCGACGGCGGGGTCGTGCCGGATTGGGGAATGGGAGGGATACACGCGGCGGCGTAGGCGACTCCGTTGTGGCGTAGAAGCGGGCCACGCGCGCGGGGCTCTGGCGGCGGGGCGGGCGGGGAGCTGCTTCGCGCAGGATTGCAACCCCGCGCGCGGGTGGCGGCACCGCGGCTGGGCTTCCGGACGCGTGAAGAAAAATGACGTCGCAGGGGCGTCCAGTCTCGCGAGGACGCAGAACGCGCGTGCGGCCAGGTTGCCGGTCGCGCGCAGAGGTCGCGGGCAGTCGCGCAGAGGTCGCCAGGCTCGCTCTCCAGCGTCGGGGTGGGGTCTGGCGAGCGGGGTCGAAAGCTGTGCAGCGTACACAGGTGATCGGGGAAGGCGGTCACCCATTCCGGCTAGCGCGGGTCGGCCCGTGAAGGTTGGGGGAGCACCCTCGAACGACAGCCAATGGCGGGGGCGGGCGCTGCCGAGATGCCGACGGCGGAGAGCACGATGGGCCCGTCCGGCATCGGCGGGCCGTGGGCAGCCTCGCGGGGGACGGCGCGGGCGTTGGGGGGCCAGAGGCCGGGGCGGTGTGTCAGCAGAAATGGAGTCTAGTACGGCATGCGGAGAGGAAAGTGCCGAGGACGAGCCCGGATTTAGACGGCGATGTTCGATCAGACGCTCTGACTGGAGCCATCGCCCGCCAGTTTCCAGAATGACGGTCACTCGAACGGCGGTCACTGCTCGAACTCTATTCGGCGTGTGACGCGCCCCGCCCCCGGGCACCCCGACGCGATGATGCCCGGTCGGTGCAGGATTCTAAGTCCACCGAGTCTGCCCCGCGACCCCCTCCGCGGCCTTCCTTTTCTGCGCCCGCACCGAGTCCATTGCACTCGCGAGCCTTCGGCCCTAAAAGTGTTGCCTTCCTCTGCCCTTGTCTCCCATCCCTCCCTTCTCTACGAGAAGTCCTTCTCTCCAGGCCTCGTGCCCCTTCATCTGCCCGCTCTGCCACTCGTCCCGCCAGTCCCCCGCCATGTCGGCAGACCTCTTCCCCCAATCTGCCTACTCGCGCTCGTCCTACCCGTCGCGCGCCGACCAGCCATACTCCCTCCCCGCCTCCTCCTCCGTCGTCTACCCGCCCCAGCTCCTCCCCACCCAGCCTTCCCTCTCCGAGCCCCACTCCCCCGACGCGAGCTCCCACCCGTCCCCGCGCGACTCCCAGTCGCCCAAGCAGGAGAACGCAGTCGCCCAAAAGCAAGATGGCTCCGCCCAGCAGCAGCCCGCTAAGCCCCAGGCCACCTTCCTCACGAAGCTTTACGCGTACGTCCCTTCCCCCTTCCTTCGAGCGCGCCCCCACTCAGCTCCCCTGCAGCCTCCTCGAGCGGCCAGAGAACCACCACATGATCCGCTGGGATCAAGCCGGCGAACACATCATCGTCGAGCGGCCAGAGCAGCTCGCACTCCATGTCTTGCCCTCTGTCTACCGCCAATCCCGGTTCGCGAGCTTCTCGCGCCAGCTTAATGTGAGTCCACCGCTTCCATTGTCTGCCCCGCGCACCCCTTCCACCAGTTCGCGCTGCTCACCCCCCGCCCCAGATCTATGGTTTCATGCGCAAGGTCAACCTCCGCAACGTCGACCCCGCCATCGAGGATCCCGACGCGAGCACTTGGTGTAAGTCTTGACCTCGGCGCGCGTCGGTGGCGCTGTTGCTGATCGTGGCGTCTATTCCTTTAGCCCACCCCACCCTCAACCGGCACTCGTCCCCCGACGTCGTCGCCAACTTCAAGCGTCGCGTCCCCCCGCGCCTTCCCAAGCCTCGCAAGCGCGACAACGACCTCGCCCAGCTCCCTCCGCCTCGCTCCGCGATCGGTACGGGCCATCTCCCCCTCTCAATCCCTGCGGGTGATTTATCACCTTACAAAGGTGGCCGCGCGCGAGGGTTCTCCGCCCCTGGTTCGTTCACCCCGCTCGGCCAGCCTGGTGCGGGCCCGTGGGGCACGAGCTACCCGCGCTCGACTCTCCCGCCTCTCAATGTCCCCTCCGACGCACCCTCGCTCTCCTCCCATGGGAGCTTGTACTCCCAATCGTCGCATACCCTCCATCCCGTTTCTCCCACCGAAGATACCCAATCCTCCGGCTTCAGCTCGATGACCTACTCCAGCTCCGGACGCGAGTCTATGATGTTGCCTTCCCCGTCATCCTACCAATACCCCGACCAGCAGAGCAACTGGTCTTTCTCTCCAAGCAGCGCGTCGAACGCGCATTCCTCTGGTTCGCTCTCCAGTCTTCTCAACCCTAGCAGCAACGGATACTCGGGCTCAGCGCGGCCACAACCGTCTGCCATCAACACGTACTCGTCCTCGTCTTATGCACCCATTGGCCGCGGCCATCACAGCGCGGGTCCCGTCTCTCCGGACAGCAGGCCGACCTCGGGTTATTCGGCCTCTTCCATGTCTTCCCTGCCGACCCCGTACGAGGACTCCAACGCCGGTCACTACTCGCACGACTACTCGAGGCCGGGGTCTGGTCACCATCGTCCGATGAGCCCGTCGTCGTCCAGGCCGCCTTCGTCCAAGTCCTACGCCAACGGTAGCGGACTCAGCATCCGCCGCGAGAGGCGCCACAGCCAAGCCATGTCGCCTTACCCCTCCCCCTACTCCGAGCACCCGTCTCAACGGCCGTCGACTTCGCCCCATCCTCCCGACGACCATGGTTCCAGCGGTGCGATTCCTCGCGTCCGGAGCATGATTCAGCTCCCTTCGGTGGAGGCCTCGTACTCTTTCAACCCTGCGCAGGGTGACTTCGCGTACGCGGTCGACGAGAACGGCAGCCACGGCTCGGGCTTGTACGGTGCGATGCCCAGCCGCAGCGTGCGCCCCTCCACGAGCGCTTCATCGCTGAGTACAACCAGCTCCGCTGCGAACACCCCCGGTGCCGACGGTTACGGCAACGGCGCAGGGGAAGCGGATATCACCCGATGTGAGTGAGTCCTGCTTCTTGGATGACTATTCCATCGGGTGCACCCTATTCCCCCTCGGCCTGCAAGGGTTGCATCCATGGGACGTCGAGCGCGCAAGCACGGTGCTGACTCCCAGCCCAGATTCACCCGACTACGGCTTCGTGCCGATGAATGAGCACCTCCCGCAGTACTCCAAGTCGGAGCTCTGAGAAGTCGTGCCTGTGGCATCGTCCTCTCGCCCGGGGTGTCTGGCGCGCCCATTCCATCCCATCCTCCCTCCATAGACGTCTCAACTTTCGTCTCCAGGCTCGTAAACATATGCGCTCTCGCCTTTTTTCTTCTAGTCTTGCTGCTCTCATGGACCCCACCCCGCCTCGCTATCTCGGTCAGCGCCCAGCTCCATGGATGAAGCCGCCGTCTCCGAATGGACTGTATCGGTAATTCGCAGTGGCTACGTCCGCGTCCTCGTCCTCGCGGTAGTTACAGATGGTGGCCGGGATAGGACATGGTCCGTCCATCTCGAGCCAGCGTCAGTCAGCGTCCGTACGCCGGAGGATCAGAGGGGCCGTTGCACAACGGATGGTGGGAATCGACCACAACCTGTCCAGTCATCTGTGCGACCCAAGCGGTGCACGATTGCGGTGGACCGGGTGGTGCGAATGGACATCGCGGCGCCATTCTCGGGGGCTGGTGTGCTGATATGCGCCTCGGACCGTTTATGTTTCTCGCCTTCATCCATCTCCCTCCTGTCCCCTTTACTCGGGCTCGAGTTCCCCATCATCTCAGTTGATTACCTATATGTTGACGGAGCCTCCCTCTTCCCTGCCCTCTATCCCCTCCATCCATCTGTCGCTCGATGGGCGCTGTCGTTGATGAACGCTTACCCTCGCCCCCGTTCCGTCCGTCATACCCATCCCTCGTACGTGTGTCATAGTCCCATTCCTGCTTTGTCGCTCTTCTGATTCCGGTTTTGTGTCGCTTTCGGTCTGTATCTCCTTACGCTGATAACTGTATTTGTCCGACCCACCCTCGCTTACCGAACCCCTCCGCTCCGCTGCACCCGCCGTCTCGTTGTAAGATGTTTATTCTCCTGGCCTCTTCGCTCTGCAATTCCCCCGTATATACATACCATCCTGTTCCTTATACAGTCTTGTGCATCTTCGTCCCCCCTCGCGGCCGCGACAGCGCTCACTGACATGAATGATCTCACAAGCTCGAAGGGCGATAAATAGTCTCGAGGACAGGTTGTGTAATGAACGCGTACGCGCGCGCATCAGCAGGTGTCTCCCTGTCCAGACCCGTCGAGCGTGGAGGGTGGGCGCGCCGGCGGGGACCTCGTGCAGAGCGCCTCATGTGGCACGGCCGATAACGAATACGAGCCCGCCGTTCACCCCAGATCCGCTCGCGAGATCGGGTCTCCGCGCGCGTCCGAGCCGCTGGGACAAGGCAGCGGGCGAGGGCGCCAGCCAGCCAATCGCACGCAGACCGCGGAAGCAAATTGCGCGTACGGTCACGCGTGACGACCCACGGAATCACCGGTGACCGACCGATGCGCTGGTGCAGAGCCCAGATGCGCCCACGCTTTCAAACTCAGCGAGGGTGGCGAGCGTGCTGCGTGACCGTGAGAGGATCCGCCGGCGTGAGAAGCCCCCGTGGGAGGACGCGCACGTGGGGCGGACGGAGGCCCAATAATCAGCAGGCGCCCGTACCATCGTCTCCGTCTCCGTGAGGGCGCCTATCGCTAGTGCCGCTGCCGCTGGAGCTCGCCTGAGGCTGCTGCCTGACGTCCGCGACACTCACGAGGCTGCACCTCTTGGCCCTCTCTGCTTCCTTCCGCTTCGGCCTCGCCCCACGTTTCCTCTGCTCTTCTTGCGCCACGCGACCCGCGAGGTGCCTGAGATCCTGCTCGCTGCCCGCTAGAAGCCTTTCGTGCACCACCGAACGCAGACCCGGCGTAACCACCCGCACACGACGGACCTGGCTTCACCCTCGCCCCAGCGGCCACACGAAGACGTGTATACGCACCCGGGAGAACTCCCCGACTCGTTATTGTGCAAATGGAAATGGACGCCGACGACTCGCCAGTGCAGCGGCTCGTCGCCCAGTGCAAGTCTAATGGTCAGTCTCTCTCCCCTTCCAAGCCACCGGCTTCGACGCTGCCTCTGACCGATATCCCTCTTGTCTTCGTCCCTGGGATGCCCCCAATGCACATAATTGAACCCACGAAATCGCCCACCCTGCAGATATCGACGTGAAGGTCGACGCGATCACGAAACTGCAAGCCGAGTTCGAGAAAGGATCCGAAGTGCGTCATTTCGTCCTCCTCCGTCCCTCACATCGCTGTCTGTGACCCTAATGCGCCCAAATTTTCCACACTGCCCCCCGCCTCGTCCGTGCCCGCCGTCCTCGCAGATCCCGGACCCCGACGCACTCGTCCAGACCTTCAAGGCGTGCCTCCGCACCCCGAACCAACACCTTACTACGGCTACGCTTGCTGCGCTTCCCGCACTCATACCCCTCCTCGTCCGGCGGCACCCGGCGCAGATCCCGCTCCCGCCGTCGAACACGTCCCCCGCGGTCTCGACCGCCTCGTCCGGGGCGGGCGGTGGTGGCGGCGGCGCGGTCGACGCGCACGCCCTCCGGAACGTCGTCGCGCAGCTCATGCCCGCGGGCGGCGGCGTCGTCGACCGCCTGGGCGACGCCCGCGAGCGCCCCCGCGAGTGCGCGCGCGCGACGCTCGTCGCGATCGGCGGGTTCGCGTTCCGCGCGGGTGGGGGCGGCGGCGGTGGGGGGAGCTCGGGGCTGGGGCGGTCGAGGTCGGACAAGCACGAGACGCCGCTGCAGATGTTCGAGCGGTTCCTGAAGGAGGGCGGGCTGGGGAGCAAGGTGGCGCGGGTGAGGGAGCAGGTGAGTGCACGCCGTCTTGCTTGCGCGTGAGGAGGGTGACGGGTGCGAGCGCGGTGCTCGTTTTTGCTTTTCCCCCACCTTTTTTGATCGCCTCTCCGGACCCGCTTCGACCTACGACGCCAACGCGGACGCGGACGGGCAGTCGATGTTGACGCTGGTGCACATCCGGCGTGGCCACCACCAGTTTCCCCTCCGGCCGTACCTCCCGCAGCTCGTCGACGCGCTCGAGGACACGGACGCGAAGGTGCGCGAGTGCGCGCGCTCGTCCGTCGTGGAGCTGTTCACCGGGCCTGGCGTGACGGACGCCGCGCGGGCGGACCTCAAGAAGGAGATGGCGAAGAAGGGCGTCCGGAAGGCGATCACCGACGACGTTCTTGCGAAGGTCCTCGCGGGCGCGAGTTTCCCCGGGACCCCGGCATCCGAGGGCTCCGACGGCGGGGACGCGTCGCCGCAGGAGTACGTGCCTCCGAGTATCGCGCTGATGAACCAGACGAAGAGACCCGCGACGTCCCGCGTGGCAAGCCAGAGCACCGCGCGCGAGATACCGCGGCCGGTGAGTCGCGCTGCGGCCGTCGTGTCACCGACCGGGGAAGGGCCTGGGGCCGGGGCTAGTGTGTCGGAAGTGAAGGCTGTTTACGTGAGTGTTCTATCTGTTCTGAGGAAGCGGACGGCGAATTGACGGAGACCGTTCCATGCGACAGATTGCTTCGAGCAGAGACCTCGAGACCGAGTTCGCGGCGATGCTGAGACATTTCGAGGTACGTGTGCTCTTGAAAACCCCTTCGTGCCATGCGTCGGGGCCGCTCACCGTCCGTCGTGCCTGTGGTTGCAGGGTCGCGAGTCTGAGCACAACTGGGCAGCTCGAGAGCAGGCGATACAGCGGGTCAGAGGGATGCTGAAGGGTGAGGCACACGAGCGCTTCCACGACACGTTCATCCTTGGCCTGAAGAACGGATTTATGGACGCGTCACTCAAAACGGTACGTCCGCGTTTGCCCCACGGACGCGTGGAGCGTTCTCTGATGGTCCTCGTTAATGAAATCCCCGCCCTATCAGCTCGTCAGTCTTCGGACGACGGTCGCGTCCAACACTTGTGCGCTCTACAACGAGCTCTCTATCGCCCTTGGCACCGCTCTCGACCCGTTCTGCGAGCTTATGTACTTGAACCTTCTCAAGATGTCCACCCTCACGAAAAAGATCACCGCGCAGATGTCACAGGCGACGGTCACAACTATCATTCAACACAGCTCCACGCACCCGAAGCTCCTCATTTCAATGCTGTGGAACGCTCTCCAAGACAAGGCCATCCAGGCCCGTCAGTATGCTATAGGTCACGTGAAGACATACCTGGAAATCCACGGAGCGCGCACGTTGCACACTATCGAGTCTTCGGGCGTGATCGAAACCCTGGAGAAGATCCTGAAGAAGGCGCTCGGGGACACAAGTCCCAGCGTGCGCGACACCGCGCGCCAGGTGTATTGGATCTTCCAAGGCATGTACCCCGAGCGCGGCACCGTGATCATGGCTTCCCTGGACGCGTCCTCCCGCAAACAGCTGGAAAGGCATGCCCCAATCCAGACGCGCTCACCGCTCTCCCCACCGTCACCCCACCACCACGGACGAAGAAGAGCAGCGTCGCTGCGGCGATTGCGGCGAGTCGTGCCAAGGCAAAGGCGATTGCGAACGCCCCGCCGACGTTGCGGCACCAGGCGACCTCCACGTCGCACACGATCCGGGCAACGTCGCCCCCGTCGCGTTATGGGCTCACTGGGCTCGGGATCTCCAGTGGCGGTGGGAGGCCGATATCTCCCAGCCTCTCGACGGGCAGCTCGACAGGCGACCGGCATGGTTCGCCACCTAGGTCAAGAGTCATGTCCGCTGGAGCCGTGACGAGCTTGCACGTCGTTCCCGGTTCCCGGAGTCCGCCAAGGAATAGCGACTCGCCCCCCTCCCCCACCTCAGATCAGTCCTTCCGACGCCGATACACCTCCCCACTCACCACCCTCAGCCCCTCGCCACCGACGTCTAACTCGACATTCCGGAAAGCCACGGAAACAACGTTGCCGGCATCCCCGCCCGCGTCCGTCAGCCATTTCGTGTCGCCGAACCCACGCCCGCAGAAACTCGGGGTGAATCCCATACCTCTGCACCGCGAGTCAATGTCCATCGCTCAGATGTCCGGTGGCAACACAACGACGAAGAGTCACTGCTGCTCGCGACCAACATACCCGTGCCCGAAGACAGCGACTCGGACATGGACATGGACATGGACAACGACGCGTCCATGAACTTGATCTCCTTCTCGACGCCGTACGAGAAGTACCCGCCGGCGCCACGGTCGAACTCGCAGCAGAACTCGTTCTCACCCGCGTCAACGACGTCACGACCCCAAATCTTCTCGAACGCGCTCTCCACAGGAACAAGCTCACCCCCGGCGGGCGTCGGGCAGCCACTCGTCGAAGACGCGATGCGCGCTCGTGCGGAACAGGCCGAGAGCGCCGCGGAGCGCCTCCTCGAGCTCGTCGAACCAGAAGACGCGAACGACACGATGCTAGCGCACACACTTCCTCCTGCGCTTCTTCGCAACGGGACCCAGGCCAGTCGCCCAAGCGCCGGTGCCAGCGGTGGTGAGACGCGGCCGAGCCTCGCGCACCGTCCACGGACGAGCAACGGCGGCTCCCGATGCGGGCGCCCGCGCCCCCACCCAAGACGCCCGTGAACAAATCGAGGAGCGCGGCGATCATGCAGCAGGCGGCGCTGTTCCAGGACAGCCCCGCGTTCGGAAGCAAGACGGCGAACCTGTTTGCGATGGTCGACGGCAGAGACAGCGCGGGGCCATGGTGGGCAAGCGAACGGCAGGTGAGCACCGTTCCCGCCAACGCTCTGGTACCGCTGGCCTGCGCATGCGCCGCGCGCCAGACGGAGCTGTATCCTTGATTGCGTTTTCCCTTTCGCCCGTCCCCCCGACGTTTTCTTTGACGCTGACGAGCCTCTCTAGTGCTCAGGGCGCCAGAGAATGGCTCGGCGCTCGATAGTGACCGCGAGAGCGCCGTGCGCGCCCTTGTTGCGGCGCTCGAGGATGATTCTGCAGATGTTGCGGCGCTGAAGACCCTCGCGCGCCTGTGTGCGCACAATTCCCTGCGCGAGCCGCTATCGCCGTCCTCACCAGCGTTCTCTGTGCCGCTCACCCCGTCGTTCATCGACGGCTCTGGGAACCAGCTCTCACGGAGCGAGTTCTGGGAGAAGGACAAGCTGTTCGACCGGCTATTCAACGCGCTCGTCAAGTTCTTGAATCCTAAGAGGGTAGGGAAAACTCTGCTGCAGGGCTGCACTGTTGCTCATGCGTTACGTCCTCATGTTCAGGGTGCGGAAGAGCTCGAGTACGGTCTAATCGTCCTGTGGGAAATGCTCGAAAACCAGGCGCCGCTCCTTGAGGAGCGTGAGGCCGAGATATTCAGCGTGCTCCTCCACATCCGATACTGCGCGCAGCTGAACGTACGTCGCCCTTTTTCCCCACCCACCTCCCCGGACCCGCGCCCTTGTCTCGCGGCGGGGTCGAGGGTCGAATGAGTCGATCGCTTACGTACCTCCTCCCGCATGTAGGTCATGCAGGCGACGAACTTCTTCCGGGATACGCTCACGAACCGTATCGACCCGGTGTTCGGGCTCACCACGTTCCACTCCTCCCTCCGTCAATTCAAAGACGAGGCCCCGCCTGGGGGCGCGACGACGGAAATTAGGGACAGCACCTTCGCCTTCGGCCTGATCGCGCTAGGCAAGTTCTTCCTCCGGCTGCCCGCCGAGGTGCTCGAGGAAGAGCTGCCTCGCCTCCGCTCCACGCTCATCTCGGTGCGTCCTAGCCCCGCGCTCTTCCCATGGGGTGCTCACCTTCGTCCCCTCCGCTCCCCTGGTCCCCCGTTCCCGTCGTGATGCAGTCCCTGACGGAGAGCACGGGCACGAACGCGCTCGCCGTCCGCGAGGCCGCCACCGCGGCCACGATCGCGGCGCAGATGGTCCTCCGCGACGAGACACACCTCTTCACGCTGCTCGACGGCCTCCCGGACGAGAAGAAGAACCTGCTGACGTACATGTTCGACAAGCACGGCGCGCGGGGACCCGCCGCCGCCTCGAGCTCGAACGGCTCCGCCGTGGAACGCCTCAACCGCGAGATGCGCCGGATAGACGGCCGTCTCAGCTCGCCGCGCCGGTAGAGGAGGGATGGCCAGCGTCCGCGGGGCCGTGGGGCCGTCTGTCCGCCAGCACATTATTGCGTTACGTTGATATTCTAGACCGTCCACGACACAGTGCATCCGCCTGCCGCCCCCTTGGGCCCACCGGGCACATTATCTTAATGCGCGGCGAACGCCGACGACTTCTTGCCCGCCTCGCAGCCTCACTACTGCAGTCCTACGTACGGCCTCCGCTCACCGCTTTCTCATTTCGCCCAGCTTCGTAACCCTGCGCTTCCGACACTTGTTTTCGCGACGACCCGGTCCTATGGTTATGATCATGCGAACGAAGGATACAACATTTCAAACCCCGCGCGCGCCCTCCCCCGGCTGGAACAATTAATCGCCAGCCCCATCTCCGCGCCCGTGCACGCCCTTCATTTTGCGGGTGATATTGAATTTGATGTGAAATAAGGGACGCGCGTGCAGGCGACCGCGGGGATCTGAATTCTGGATTCCGGGTCTGCGCGTTATGAAAAGCGTGCGCGCCGACGCGCGCCGCACACGCCCTCATCTCCGACGCCCTGCAGGGAGGAGCGCTGTGACCGTGAGCCGGTCGGGTCTCGACGTCTCCTGACCCGAGGGGGAGGACGACGCGCGCGCGGTGCGTCAGAACGCATCCGCTAGCCCGCCCCGCCCTGGCCACGTTCCCCCTCCCCCCCCCGTCCTGGGTGTCCAACCCTGAGTCTATCCAGGATGTCAGAAGCCCCGGCCGCGTCGCGGATGTGCACCCGCGAACCGTGGGCGGCTGCCGATGGCGGCGAACGACCCTGCCGTCGCTCACCACAAGCGCCACTAAAACTTAAGTGCGCTAGCGTGCCTCTCCGAGACAGCCCTGGGAAGGGCCGGAGCACCGGTGACGCGAGCTGTCGGGCGTAGGAGGCAGAGTGGCTGGGCCGGGAGACGCTACTTTAGAGCCGGCGGCGCACGGTAAGCGGGCGACGGTGGGCGACGTCCTCCAGGCGTGCGGTGAGCTCGCGCAGGAGCCACGCGTGTGCGCCTCGGCCTCGCGAGCAGGGCGGCAAACTCGAGCTGGAGGGCGTCCGAGGGCGCGTGTGAACGTTTGAACGTTCGCCTGCCAGTGCTGGATCTGCTGGGATATTGTTGCGCCGTCGGATGGGTGTGCGGCGAGTGACAGGATCGAACGAGAAGGCGGGTCGAGAGAAGGGGGAGAAGGAGAGGACGCCGAATCTGCGGCGGTCGATGGCTGGGAAATCTTCGCTTGTCGCGTGAGGTTCTGAAGTTTGAACAGAGCCTGGGGGCGGCGGTGCTGGAGTTGCCCGCGTTCGAGGGCGCTTCAACACTGGAGGCGTGCGTGCTCTCGGCTACGGCGTATATTGAGGGAGATCCGAGTCGGCCGAGGAGACAGCGGAAAGGGTGGCGGAATAACAAGACACCCGGCTGGACAGAATGCTTCCGGGGGCCTGGGATAAACCCGGAGGAGGACCACGGCGTTGTGTTTCTTGTTGGCGTTGTACGTCCCTCTGCACCGTCACGGCGCGGAACTCCGCGGCGACAGGCTCCGAAGGATCCTCCCCCGCAGCTCCGCCAGCACGCGCCGAAAGTCTCGGAAGACCCCGGCGGCGACCTCGGTACGCATGAGCCGCCGCGGGTCTGCGGTACGGAGGCGAGGCGGCACGAGTTCCGTACTGCTATCGTTGGCAGCGTGCGCTCGCACGGGCCCGGGGTCATCAATACGGGAACGTTCTCCGATGTCGGAGCAGACGATGTCATCGGCGACGGTCCGAGTGACAAGAGGGACGCAAGGCGAAGCACGCAGTCCCAGGGCGTCCGGATGTGAGGAGACCACTTCTGGAGAGTGGTCACGTTGGAACGACGTGCATCCCGAATGTATGCTATGTTGTTCGAACGTGGAGGCTTGACTTGGGCTTGACATAGTGTGGGAGAAGACTCTCTGTCGGAACCTGGCTCCGAGATCGGCGCGAAGGCCGCGATGGATAGAAGTCCAGTGCTCGGAGGAGGGGATGGGAACGGATTTCGGATTGACGCGGGGGACGGAAGCGAAGCCGGCAGAAGCGTAGTAGTGGAACGGGGGGCCTCTGAGCGAGTAGACTCACGGGCGGTCGCAACGGCACGAGACCGTAGCCCAGTAGATAGTGAAGGAGAACATGGCGAGTCGTCTTCATAGCCCAGTTCAAGAATGGGAGTCCCCGGGGCTGGGGGGTGCAAGGAAGGCGTCTCGAGCGGCTTTCCAAGAACCCCTGGAGGGCTGGCTTCAGGAAAGAGCTTCGTTCGTACAGGTGTCAGCAGATAATCCTCGTTCTCGACCATTCCAGGGAGTTGTAGATCAAGGGATACGCCTTCCGCGCGATGAGGCTGAGTTGATACCCTGTCGTTGTTGAGACCTTCCAGCATAGATCCATGGGTAGAGAGGACTTCAACTCTCTGTTGATCTTCTACCACTTCGGCGTATAGAACATCCAGCAACGAGTCGTTACGAGATGGCTGGTCGAGTGGTGGGCTGACTGGTCCGGACGGCACAAGGCGATGTGGACCTCGAGAACGCGGCGGTATGGTTGTGTAGCGATCGGAGAGCGCAGGCGACCGCATGAGGGACAGCTCGCGAAGTGTGGCACAAAGAGCAGGCGCCATTGCAAAGCGTGTCCGCGGCTGACACAGCCACGGCCTGGCTGACTTCTACAAAGTACCAAGGAACAAGACGACATCGTCATGATACACGCATTCGGGCGGTTCGTCACTGGCTACTGACCCCTCGCAGACCCTCGCCATCAAAGCCCCATTCGCGTGCTGCGGTACTAACCCGCCCACCACATCGGGCAAGTACTCATAGGCGGTGACTGGCAGTTCGCCTCTGACATATGTAGCTCGTAGTCAGACTCTGGCGCACAAGCGGATTGCGTGGACGTAGTCCTACTACGTTGAGAACTAACTTTCTCCGGTGATAGTATTGGTTTTTCGTGCATCCGAGTTCATGATAATATAATTCCAGATATTCACGCAGTGGATTCCATGTCTGAGCGCAATCGACAAGCATAAACCGACTGCGCTTGACTGCGGCCAATACAGCCTTGAGATATCACGACAGCGCAGAGAAGTCGAGGTACTCACGATGGGGGATGTGGGTGACTTCAAGTAGTACTAGTGTTGGCTTGTGTGGCGTTTCATCCGCCCCTCGTACCGCGGCCACCGCGACCACGCCCTCGCCCTCGCCCGGCTCCGCGACCACGGCCTCTCCCACGAGGCTCAGTCCCGTAGTCCGGACGGGGATGGAAGAGATGCCGCAGCAACGTCTCCAGCAAGCTCCCAGCCTTGACCTGCTCCCGCGGGATGTACTTCTGTTCTCTTCGACTATAGTCACTCAGAGCGACTTCGGAACGGAACCTTTCAATGGGTTCGCCTGGATTGGGAGGGAGAATGAAGTCAACGATGTTCACGTGGGTGCAGTAGAGGAGCTGGCGATCCCAGTCAGCGTCAACAGAAAGGTGTCGGGAAACAAGATCGTCTCACCGCCTTGCAATCTTTGATTCTGCTCGGAGGAGGGTTCTCTCCCAGCGCGGTGCATAACAGCTGCCACGACGCCAATCGATCCGCGGCGTGCCCAAACATCTGCTCAAACTGTCGCACCATGGCGTATCCGAGCCGCCGCTTATGTTCGAACTTGATGTCGTCCTCCCAGTCTTCGCCGTCCGAGAGCTCGTAGAACTGCTTCCAGACGGAGACGGTCGGATCGAATATGAAGTGAGGCCATTCATCAAAGAACTCTTGAACGGCAGTGGCCTACAGTCGTGAACGCGTGTCAGTGTGAATCGAGAGCAAACCACAGCGGGGGGCGTACCATGACACCAGCGACGAGCCTGCTCGTCAGTGGGCGAGTGCAGAAATGAAGCGGTTGGCAAGGCTGGCGCCCTCACCTTATCCTCCAACGGCAGTGGGCGTGAGAAGAGCGGCTCCTGCCAGGTGTGCTGCGGTAGGTCGCATTTAGCGAACGCGCCCCATTCACGTCACTCGGCACGTTGCTTCAACACATGCGTTGGAGAAAGACACATCAATCAAGCGAAACAGCGTCCAAAGACGTGGCATTATGAGAGGATACACGGTAATATGGGGGAGAGCGTGACTTTGGCGGGTCTAGACGTAGGCAACCCCCGACAGCCGGCATGCAAAGCACGCACGAGCCCACTCACCTGTCTCGACGCGAAACAAGCTGCCGAGGCGCTACGAAATTAAACAGGGCCTGCAGGTATGGTCAGCGCTTGGATTCCAAGTTGTGAATCGCATAGTCGCACCTACGGTACACAGCAGGGAAGGACGACAAGACCTTCACGACCCACAACGGTTGTCACGATCATGCAGTCCCCCGTCCCCGCCTTCTTCTACTTCCACGACCGCGGCTCTGGCCCCTCCCCAGCTTTTGAGTTCCGTAGTCCGAGCGCGGTGAGATAAGCTGTCGCAGCAGTATCTCGAGCAAGCTACCTGGAGCAAGGTCTTCGCGCGGGAAGAATTTCTGGTGTTTTTTGCTGTATACGCTCAAAGCAGCTTCGGTACGAAACTTCCGGACGGGCTGTCCAGGGTTCGGAGGAAGGATAAAGTCCACCAAGTTGACGTGGGTACGGCGAAGGAGCTACAGGCCCACCAGCGCCGGCGTCAGCGCTTCAGCCATACGTGGCAGGACCGAGAGCGGCATAATCAGGAACTCACCGACTTGCACTCCTTTATCCGGCTAGGGGGAGGGTTCGCTCCCAGCGCGGTGCACAGCAGTTGCCACGACGCCAGTGACTCCGCGTCTTGCCCGTACATCTGCTCGAACTGTTCGACCATGGCCTGTCTCAGCTCTGTTTTGCGCGACTCCTTCAACTGGCTTTGGTGCCACCCCTTTTTGTCCGAGAGGTCGTAGAACTGGGTCCAGACAGAAACGGTCGGGTCAAAGTTGGAGCTTGGCCATTGCGCGAAGAAGTCTTGAACAGGACTCTCGTCGGTGGCCTGACCTCGTTGTGGCATATCAGTGCTATTGGGATCAGGGAGCGGCGGGGATTGTACCATGGTGCCGGTGAGGCGAGGCAGGAGTTGCAGGCCAACTCGTCAATAGACGAGGTAACGGGCAAGGAGTCTCACAAGTACTCACTGAGCGCGAGCACCCCAACGTGGGCGTGAGAAGACGTCGCGGAGCTTTCATGTCATCGGCTGGGTGTGCTGCGGGCGGTCGCATTTAGCGAACGCGCCGCATTTCACGTCACTCGGCACGTTTCTTCAACAAATGCGTTGGAGAAAGACACATCAATCAAGCGCCGCCGCGTCCAAAGGCGTAGCATTATGAGAAGATACACGGTAATATGGGGGGAGCGTGACTTCAGCGCAGGCAACCTCGCATGCAGGGCACGCACGAGCCCACTCACGTGTCTCGACGCGAAACAAGCTGCCAAGGCGCGACGAAACTAAGCAGGGCCTGCAGGTATGGTCAGTGCTTTTATCCCAAGTTGTGAATCGCATAGTCGCACCTACGGTACACAGCAGGGAAGGACGACAAGACCTTCACGAACGCCGACGCGCTTTCGTACCCTCCTCCATCAGCTCCGGTATTGTCTCGAGACCCCGTTCGCGGGCCAGCTTCTCGGATATGATGCGAATCCTGCGCTTCGTCACGAACAGCTGCCTCCACCTCCGCCTCCTCGCCAGCAGCGCCAGCTTCACCAGCGGGGGCCTGATCTCCAGCGCCTCCGCGTCGAGCTCCTTCTGCACCATCGCCCCGCGGAAGAGCGGCGGCCGGCGCTGCCACCGCCGCCACTCCATCGCGCGCGTGCTCCCGCGCCGCCGCTTGAGGTGCTTCCGGATCGTCTGCCACGTCGTCTTGAAGCTCCCCCTCAGCTGCGCGGTGTACTCCTCGGGCGACACCTTCACGAGCGCGGGCTCCCCGGGGACGAAGATCGGCTTCTCCGCCCAGACCTGGCGGCCGACCCACTGGGCCTTGCGCGTCGTCGCGCCCGCGAGCTTCTTCTCCGTCTCCTTCTCCAGGTCGGAGAGCTGGCGGAACTCGTGCCGGAGCACCCGGAGGTGGGTGTCGATGTCGAGGCGGGGGACGCCGACCGGGGGCTTGGGCAGGCGCGCGCGCTTCTCGTCGTGCTCCGGCTGCGGGAGGGCGGGGTCGACGTAGGTGAGCAGCGGCCTGGAGCGGGAGATCTGGACGTGGTCTTCGGTCGTCTCGTCGGCCATGTCGGACCGAGGGGAGAGGGAGGGAGTGTAGAACCCCAGCTTCTGCCACCGTTCGCGGAGCTCGGTGTAGTACTCGATGTCGTACTTGTGCCGGCGCGCGGCGCGGGCGATGCGGACGTGCAACCAGCGGGTGAGGAGGACCTTCCGTTCTTGAACGGCGACGGCGACGGCGGGGGTGAAGTGGGAATGGTTCAGAGACATACGAAGTGCAGGAATCTCGTTCGCGGGGAGGTGGAGCGTCCAAGCTTTCATTGTGCGAGTTTGGTCTTGCCACCAGTCTATCGCTGCGGTGACGTAGTGTCGGACCAGTACGAGGTGGCCGGCGTTCGCGAGCCACTTGATCATGATGGCGTACGTTTTGGTGGTAGGTTGTACTTGCGGAGGCTTGAAAGGCGCCACTTGGGGATCCGACTCGCCGAAGTCGTCATCTTCCTCCTCGTTCGGGTTCCGGTGGATGGCACTCGCAGGAAGAGGATTGGTGACCACCTCGAAAAGCTGGACGAGCTTCGAAACCTCCCGTTGGCTCCCAAGGAATTCCAGAGCAGTGTGGAAGGCATGGATGTTGAACCGAGCCGGGACGTGTTTGGACTGTGAATCGGCAGCGTCATCCGTACTCGCAGAGCTTCGATTCTCCCAATATCGCAAGGGCAATCGATCCGGAAAGTCCATGTCGATGCCGTACGCGTTCCTCATGAGGGTTGTGAAAGCTTCCATGTCCATACTCTCCTTCAGAATACGTGTTACGAGATCAACGTTCACCTGATCCAAGGGCATGTTCGCCCTGGACATCTCCTCCATAAGTATGTTGCACCTCTGAGCAAGCTTGAGCACCACACGCCGACGTTTCTCCTCGTCCATGGGGAAAGTGAGGCGATGGGCGATGGACATGAAGACATAGGAATACGTTCGGGGTTGTTTCGCCAGTCCTTGGCGGTTGATCTCCTTGAGAAGCAGGAGCGCGTTGTTAAAGTCCCCGCGAGCCGCAAAGTACTGTAGTATGCAGTGGTATTCTCGAAGCGAGGGCGTTTGTCCAGTGGAGCGTATATTACGGAGGACTTGCCGATAGCGCGATTCGTACACTGCAGGAGCCTCCCATCTTGTTCTCTGTACTCGATGTCGCGCCGAAATGGTTCGTACATTGAGAGGAGGCGGGACGCATTTTCGAAGCACGCGTTGGTGGATCTCTAGTGGGACCGTATCGCCAGGATGGAGATGGAGGACTTGCTGGTAGAGAAGCCAGACGCGGTTTGGGTCGGGTGACTTGAGAGACAAGACGGCTCGGAGCTCCTCGAGTTTACGTGCCGGAAGAGTGTCGGGTCGTGAAGGAGGGGCATCCTGAGAAGGAAGGGGGGTGGAGGACGAAGATGTCACGGGTGAGGAGGATGAAGAAGTCGAAGGGAATGACGATGAGGGGTCCGCTACCACGAAGGAGGTGAGAGTGGGGTGGAAGGCGCGAACATGCGGGAGGCTGGGTGGCTTCGCGAGTCTGAATCGGCGCAGACAGCGATGGGCCATGCGGCGCAGAGAGGTCGGGGCCCAAGCAGAGTCCTCGACGCCGTGCTGAAGGCCCGGGTTCCGCCACGTGACCCCGTCCAGCGCATCGCTCAATTAGGCAACACAAACGCCCACTGCCACGATCAACGTCAACTTCGCGGTCATCCTGCCTTCTTTCAGTGTCAGCATTTCCCCTGGAGCTTCGGTCACATAGAGCCAGAAAAAACGCCAAGCAGAATCTTCTGCTCGTGGTATGCACTTTACAACGCTCACTCAGTCACTACGCGTGGCAAGAGACGGCGGTAAGACTCTACGAGTTCATCTATCATATTCAAAAAGTGTCGGCTGCAAGCAGTGCATAGGCGCAGGGGGCAACAAGATTCTTGCACACATCGACGATTCCTGCGTTAGGTGCTGTTAGTGGCTGCGAGACAGATCCGGCCTAGCGTCGGATGCCCAGGTCGGAGCGCCCAAAGGACACGTGGGAATCGTAGCAAAAGGCCAAATTTGTGGGTCCACGCGTCGTCAGCCACTCCTCTCCTCCTAACCATATCACTCACACTTCTATCCATATCTCATGTCTGTGGTCTGCCAGCCCCTGCTCTCCCGCCGTGAAGAACAGTCGCTCCGGCAATCGAACGGCGAAGTTGTAATCGTGGTCGGCCCGCAACGAGCGTGCGAATGCTACAGATGAGAAGACTACGGTCGTCCTCTGACGCGCTCTGTATCGAGACACATCGAAGATCGACCTACTCAACGGCACATGCCCTATATCGCGCACCCGGACTTTGAAAGTCGCGCGTGAATGCCGCTTCCAATTTGGGAGGTTCCGCTGGGAAAAAACGATACTGCTCGAGTCCTTCCACCAACCTTCGTGAACGAGCGTGTTCTCACAGGGAGACGAGGTCTGATGGGTTCGGAAGCCCAAACTCCGGTGGATGCTTCGTACGCCCGGTTCTCTTGGTGCAGCTTCGGGCCCTCTGTCCTCTGGTCACGACTTCAGCATATGGGGGTGCCGTAACTTTCGCCGTCCTGGATGTTCAGGTGAGCAGTCAACCGGACGTAATAACTCACTCGCCTACCGCTCCCCTTCCACGTTGGCTGATAGCGCATTCACCTGTTCTTTTACGTGACTGCAAGAAACCCTGGGCGCAGAGTTGTTTCTTTGGCCAACCCTGAATCATCGGACTCCAGTGTGCGAAGAACACGGAATATTCCGTGGCATACCCGCTGTGGTCGGATATGAGAATACCAAAACTACGTCACGCCTCGTAATCCACGGTATTCTCAATGGCATGGAGCCTGTCCCTCCCACGGGAATGAGAGATAAATTTGTACACACGAGGACAGGGTGAGCTTCTCCTTTGATTGAGTCACAACCAATATACATGACTCGACGTCCATCTTGCCAGCGGGCAACAGCTGTCAGTGGCCGGTGGATCGTCTGATAAATGTGCGGAAGCCCGCGATAGTCACTACGGTGCCTACCAATCCGCTACTCCTTTCTCAAACTCTGTCCGAAAGATAGATTTGAGCGAACGCTTCGCAGAGGGCCGGAAGCTGTCGAGGAATGTCCATCACCCTTCGATGGCGGACTGGGTTCGAGGAGTCGCGGTCCAAAGCAACACAATTCACAGAACCTTCGTCGGAGCATTGAATTGCGCGTGAGTTCAATGTCCTGTCGCGTCTGCGTTGCAACTTATGCGCCTCCGGACCATGTTTATTTTAACTCAATGCAGCAGCACCGGAGCCATCCGCTCAGTCGTGATAGATAAGCCAAAGCCCGCTGCCCACTGGCAAGCAGCGGGTATACTGAATGGGCCGACTTCCGCAGCTTGTCTGCCGGCGAGCTGGGCAGGCGTGTCGCGGGGTGAACGGACGGTGCGACGGGGAGCATCTCGGACTCTTTTCCCAGCGCACCTCTCGCACCGCGGGCTTCGCTCAGGCACATGTCGATCCACGCTCACCCTGCGCTCTTCTCTCTTCTCCCCCTCCAGTGAGACGAGCGAAGGGCGGAAGCGAGCGGTGCCAAGTCTTCTCTCTCGTACTCCGCGGCGGGCTGCCTTCGCCCAGCGAGCTCTTGGCACATTCTTGTGTTTTCCTCAGCTATCCGCAGAAAGCGGCTGGCCTCGTCCCACTGTCCTTGCGCACCTCCGTCCTCCGTCCTCTCGCAGGCAGATCGACGGCCGTGCGCTCGCGCCGAAAAACTTCTGGGGTGCGGGTCCTCCCAGGCAACCTTCCAGCCCCCAGCCGCCCTCGAACGCAAGATCGAGAGCGGCGCGCGCCCGGGTGCCCGGATCGGCCACGATCGCTCCCACCCTCGCGTCGCGGCGGGGCGAGTACGTACAACGCCTCGCGTCCCGTTCCCACGTCCACCTGGCGCTCTCGCCCCTCTCGCCTCTGCGCGCTTCTCGTCTTGCGCGGATTCTGACGACCTGCGCGAATTCTCCGCGCCGCCGACGATCTCCTGCCCTTCTCGGCCTCTGCCCGGTCCTCGTCTTCTGATCATCTCCTGCGCTCCACTCCGGGCTCGCTGTGGGCACCTCTCCCGGGCTTGCTGCGAGTGCCGAGTTGAAGACACAGACGGGTCCTTTCGTCTGACAGATCAAGTGCAGGGGCCCTGCACAGGGCTGCCTGCGAGCGGTCCGCGGAGGCCCAATGATTGATCGGGCGAGGACGTGCTGGGCGACACACGAATGGGCCGTGACATAGGGTTCTGTGCGGGGTGGAGATGGACAGGCCGGGCTTTCACGCCAGCGGCGGGGAAGAGGCGGGGTCGTCGCGCGCGGCCCTGTACCTGCGGCCCCGCCACCGGACTGGACGGACGGACGGACGGGCGTGCGCGAGGGGCATACGGACACGGACACGGCCACGAACGCGTTCGCGCAGTTGCCACCCCGACCGCGCGAGTCCGAACTCACCGAGCAATCTACTTGTGGCGGAGAGGGTTCGGACGCTTGATGCTCGACGCTTCGCTCGGCAGCGCGGATGTGGGTGTGGACGAGCTGCGGCCTCGACGGCGTCGGGGAGGCGACGTGGCAGGTCCGCGTCCGCGCAGGCGAACAGCCTCTGGCTCGCCGTGCGCCCACAGACCCCGGTCGACGGCTGCACAGTGCAGGCCATTCGTATTCCCGTCTTTCCGGGGTGAGAGCGGCGGAGCCAGATGCGGACGCGATGTTATTGGACGCGGCGCGCGGGGCCTTTCGCGCCCTCTCCTGGTGATACGCATACAAACGAACAAATGAAACCATCGCCCCCCCCAGTCGCCGGCCGTCTTTTGTCGCGCGCGAGGGTCCGTGGTTGCTGTCGCTGCCGTTGCTGTGCACGCGGGATCTCCGATGGCTATGTCCGTCTTCCGACCTTCGTTGTTCGTCGAGCGTTTGGCGGTGCGTCGCGAGGGGGCGCCTAACCTTGCGTTATTGCCCCCTTTGCGCCCTCACTTCCCTCAGGGCCCCTTGGCCTGTGCCAGTCACAGCCGGGCGGGCGTCCCTCTTTACTGCCGCAAACCTTTTGTATTTCGCTGCCGTCGCCGGAAGACCGCTGCCCATGGGGCGTGTGCTCGGGGAGCGGCGGGTTTTCTGCGCAGACTGAAGCTGTGCCGCGGGATTCTAGTACGGCCTCATTCGTCACTGGCGGGCCCGTGCCAACGTCCCCACTGCCATCTTCCTTCATGTGCCCGTCCGTCCGTCCGGGGATCGGGCGCCTGGTGCCCCACGTCCTCGCACCGCATTGGCGATCGTACTGCCGTGTCGAGAGAGGAAGAGAGAGCACGGGGCACGGGGTGGGGCGAGCGCTGAGCAGCAGAGTTCGTTCGTTCGCTCGCCCGTCTGCGGCCGTGATCCCGTTCCGACGCTGCTCCGTCCTGGCGCTGCTGCACTGGCTCGCGGGTGGAGAGGGCTACGCGCGAGCGATCAGCGAGCGCTCAACGCTCAGCCAACGACCGCACCGTCACGCCCAGTTCCCCGCGCACAGCCAGGGCCCCAGCCCCGGATCGGGGTGCAGATGCAAGTGGGCGATGGGGAGCGCAAGGCGCGCGCACCGTCCTCCTCTCTCCTCGCGCGGACAAGACTAGGACGGGTCACAAAGGGCAGCCCAGGGGGGGGATTTTGAGATTTTGGGCACCGGACGAAGAAGGCGGCGGGGAGCCGGGCGAGCGGGACGTCGCGAGGGCCCGGTAGGAAAGTTTGCCTGCTGCCACCGGCCTTTTGTCGCGCTGCATGATGATGATGGATCGCTCGATGGACCGTGTGGGACGCGACGGTGGTGGCCGCCGTCTGGCTCTGCAGCGCAGGTGTGTTGTGTGCCCGGCGTTCCTACGTCGGTGTGCAAAGCGTGAGGTGGCAGGCGTCGGGGGCGTCGGGCGGATGTTGAGAGCAGCGAAGCATATTGGCTGCCCTGGGAGGAAGACGCGAGTCGCCAGCTGGTTCCGAACGCCACAAAGCTGCTCGAGAACTGCCGGCATCCCCCAATTCTCCCCCACGCAATGCAGTGACAGAAGCACCGGCGCCTGTCCCCACCAGATCGAACGCGCGCTCGCTGGCCGTGTCACGCTCGCCCTCTCGCGCGGGACGGATCGAGATCCGCGCAAGACTCCGGAGGTGTTCGGGGGCCCCTGTCACGCCCTCCCGCGGGCGCTCGTCGGCGGAGGCGAGCCTCTGCTGCAGCCCGCCCTCCGAGCGCCCGTGCCCATCGTCGACGCCATCTCGAGCGCGCCACCGCCTGCACTGGCCGCTCGCCCGTCGCTGCCCACGCACGCCATCCCTCCGCGCCCACCCCGGCCCGGCCGATGCTGGCACGTCTCCCATGCCACCGCGTGCCTGTGCCAGCATCGTCCCCGCTGGTGACCGACAGAGTGCTCGAACGGACTCGCCAGAGCATGCTCGAGCATCTGATACCCCCTCCACACCCTCGCGCATCCTCCGGTGTCCATCGATCGCCCCCTGCAGGCGATAATCACCCGGCCTTTGGCCTGCACACCTCCAACGCCGGCGGAGCGCTCCAGACCCTCTTCCAGGCCACCCGCCTGCAAACTCTCTGCCCGAACGAGCGAGCAGCGAGCATGGGCCTGCATGGCGCATGATCCCACGAGCCCCCGTGGCGAGCACGCCCTCGACGCGTAAGTACGCCCCGCCATCCAGCGCCGCCACTCATCAAACCTTCCCGCCCATTGGCTCGAGCCGGTCAGTAATTGGTTTGGCCGGCCGTGTCGTGCTAAGCACTTACTACTCACTACTCAGCAGAGCTCACCACTCAGTATTCAGCACTTGTCCCTCGCTGACTCGTCCGTGACCGCGCAGCACGCCGGCAACAGCGCAAAGCCGACCCAGGCCCGCCGCCGACGTCACTCATTACCACCAGGGCGCGCGGGCCCGGGCGGGACGCACGTACGTCGGCGGTGGGAGGTGCGGCCATCGCGCGACCCCGCGCGGTGCGTGGGCGGGGTCAAAGGCTCTTTCTGACCTGAAGTCTCCAATCCGAATGCGACCCCAATCCGGAATGGGACGTCGCCTGGGTGCAGCGTCGGTTTAGCCTACCCTCGCTCCGCCCCCGCCCCCCCCCTCCGACACCGCTGACTGCTGACTCGCTCGCTCGCTCGCGCGCGCGCAGGGCGGCGATAGGGCGCGCACGGGGCGGGCTCCTGGGACGTACGTACGCGCACGCTCATTCGTTCGTCCAGCCGTATCGCGCGCGTTGCAAATGCTGATCACCCGCCGGGCAGGCGCACGGACGGACCGCAGACGCAGGGCCCGGGCCCTTGTTCGACGGCGGCGGCGGCTCCTTTGCGGACGAGCGCGCCATCCTCGCATCCGGCCACGTCGATCGCCCGCGCGCAGTCTGCTGCCCCCCGTTTAGGCTTGTTTACGCCCGAGCCACCGCGTCACGCCCCCCCCGCCAGCCGACGAGCGCGGTGGCGCGGCCGTTCGCGCGGTGACGGCACGCAGAAATTCCGCCGGGCCTTCCAAACGCTACTCAACGCCCGTCGCGTCCCACGCCCGCTGCCCCGCGCGCCGGGGACGTCATGGTCGCATGGTGCGAGTGGCGGCTGCGGTCGGAGCGGGCCCCGTTACGCTCCTCTGCTGAGATGCCTAGAACGAGGTGACGGGAGTAGTAGGACGGGGTTGCGAATGTGTTCATTTTTGGTCTTGTGTGCAACACCACCTTCCGAAGCTCAGCCTATCGTATCCTCCCGCAGAAGCGCCGAGGACTACAAAGTACAGCTATGTAGGTTGACAACATACCGACGGAGGGCTTTGCGAGAGGCTCTCGGCTTCAGCCCAGTCTCGCCACGCAGCCGCAGCTGACGATATCAGCGACGTCAAACAGGTTTCTGCGTCTGTTCAAAAACCAGCCTTTGTCACCCTCAGGCCGTGCTCACCACTAGCGATCTGGATTCTGAGTTTGTTCGACCCCGGCCTCAAACGCCACTGGGACCGTCCTGCCGCGCGATCGCGCATGCGCAGCGCACAGACACGGCGCACCTCGACCGATCCATCCAACAGACTCCAACAAACTCGCCGCACGCTAGCGCTCGGCGCGGCGCACGTCGCCGCGTCGCCGCCGCCGTGTGCGACGACGAGCCTCGGACGCTGCAGGCGGCTGCACAGCGCGTATCCACGTAAGACGACGAGGTCGCCGGAGCGCAGGCCTAGCACCGTACGTGCGCAGCCCCAATGATCGTCCCACATACGGCGCAGCGGGGACCGACGCCTGCAGCTTCTCCCGCCCTTCCCCCCCCACAATTCCGAGCGCGGCATCGTCGATTAACGTCGCGTTCGCCGACCCGGCGCTGCTGCCGACGGTTGTGCGCGAATGCAGAGGCGCGCCGGAGAAGAAAGCGCAGCACGTACGTCCGCTAGTCTCGTTCCCAAGGTCGGTCGTCGCTCCGTGACTTCTCGATAGGTCAAACATTCCGCCCCACATTCCGCCCCACACAATACCCTGCTGCGGCCCCGTGTACATGCCACGCGAGTGTCTTCCCTGCATCGAGCTAGCACTGACCTTTAGTGCCCGAGCCAAGCGCGGACGCGCGACACGGTCCACATCATTCGCATTTGCTACAGTATCGGGCCCGCTCAAGCGGCGCGGACCTGCCCTTCGCGGCGCACACCCGCGAAGAGCCACGAACCGCGCGCCTGCGACGAACAGCTCGGGCATCACCCATGATGCAATGGGCGTAGCTCTGAGAGCGCCCCCCCCCCGCGCCTGTTCCGGCGGCCCAACTCGACACGCACGGGCCCAGTGGGAGGACTCAATCAGTACGTACATGCGTGCATTGGGCGAGCGGGGACCTCGACCGCGATATCGATGTTGCCCATGTCACGCCCGAGCGTCCGCGCGCCTGAGCGAGCGCAGATGAAAGCCTCGTAATTGGGTCTTCGAATCCAAGACCGCTCGCGGGCGTGGTTCGGAGATTGACCTCCTTTCGCCGCATCAGGCGCCGAGGCGATATTCACGAGCGCCTAGATCGACATCGACCCCGAGAGTCGCGTCGGAGTGTCGACACGAAGGCAGTCAGAATACCGAGCCAGGTGCGAAGTGCGAAGCGTGCGCGGAACATCGGGGAAGCGCTCTGCCCGATGCAGAATTCGTGAATGAGAAACAGAGTTCCGTAACGGCGGCGGGGACCGCGAACTTCCGTCCCGGACTGCACGCGAGCGAGCGATACGCCCTCTCGTTCGCTCGGGGTCTGGCTAGCCTCGAGGCTCTTAGCGGCGACGGGGAGGAGCGCAGACGCGGGCCTGGCGATGCGATTGGGCTCCGCGAGCGCGGGGGCGGTGACAGCCGTGGACTCGTACGCGGACAGGGCGCGAGCGTGCAGATAACGAGCCCTCGCATTATGTGGTGTACAGGCGCCAGCTGACTGCGTCCCAGCGCCGTCTGTGCATCAACTGAGGCGGAAGGGGCGGACGCGGTGAGCGGCGTGCGGTTTCCATCGGTAATGCACTCACAAGTCTCGTCCACGTCCCGGGCCTCACCGGACCCGGCGGCGCAGATCGGCGGAACCCTCTCGCGACGCCCGTCGTGCTACCCCGCTGGGACGGCGACGGCGCGCGCGGTGTCGTCGAGGCGGGCTGGATGGGGAGGCGAGTGTGCCGGCGGAGAGCAGCAGGCGGGTTACGGCGTTTTCTAGCAAGGTCCGATTCACATCTCTCTCCGGGGGTATCGTCGAAATACAGTTCGCGTGGCCGCGGCGGCGGCGGACGGAGGAGAGCAGCGCGGCAGGCCAGCCCACGCCCACGCGAGCACGGCCAGAGCGGGCAGCTATATTGTCCGGACCGCGAATGCGACGCAGATGCATATGATGGAGTCCTGTTTCGGACCCGCGGTAAGCGACGTCCTCTCGGCCGGCCCCACCTTGCGCCTCGCGCCCCGTCGGCGGCGGCGCGGTGGTCGGGGCGACGGCGTAAACGGAAGGCGGGCGGACGTACGTTGGCGAACACCTCCTGCGCGACCGCATCCGAGTCTTCCCAGTGGCACACCAAGTCCGCTCTGGTGCGGAACGTGCGAGCGCCCCCCTCGTCAAATCCACGTCGTCCACCCCAACCTGCTTCCGGGAACTCACCTGCCGCCCTGTCCCGCGTTCTCGTTGATCTGCGTGAGCACGATGTACTTGCTGCACCAACCCCGGTCAAAGTCAGCCATCCGTCTCCGTGCGGCGTCAGTAGAGCCGACTCACAAGTCTCGTGGCTGGATTTCTGTCGGGCACAACCCACGGAGGCCGTCGCGCAATCGTCAGCGTCGCCCATGTCGTGCGCCCGTGAAGTGGGCCGACGGATGACGGCACGCACCCAGCATCCGCTTCTTGACGCGCTCCCCGATCTCCTTCATCCACGCCTTGACTTTGTCGCGCTCTCGTGGCTCCGGCCAGGTCGCCGTCCGGAGCGTCGTCGGCAGCAGCTCCTTCATGTATGCCTTGAGCAGCTCCGCGTCGAACGTGACTACCGGCCGCGACTGCGACAGCCCGAACGCAGGCGAAGGCGAGGCCGCGCTCGGGCGGGGGCTCGGGGCGGACGATCTCGGTGTCGAGGGCGAGCGCAGGCCAGAAGAGATGGAGGTTGCCATGGGCAGAGCGGAGCAGTCAGTCGGACTTGGGACAGACGAGAGGCAGTCGTCGTCGTCCGCCACCGCGGGATGCAACAGCCTGCCTGCCCGATCCGGCGGTTGACGTATGTTTGGCCCGCCTTCCTCTCTCCGCGCACGTGGCGGCGTTTCGCGGCGTCTGGCGCCTGGCGGCCAACGCAGGCGCTGGCGTCCTGGTGGGCGGCTGCAGTCGTGCGTGCGAGTTGTGGCATCCCATCGTTCGCTCTCCACCGACGGTCTCACCGCTGCACTCGCCTTCGAGCCCCAGCTGCCCTCGCGCTGCACCCTCTCTTCCTGCCCATACAAGCGCAAGCGAACCGAGCACGCTCCGCCGCCCGGTCGGACGCCACCCGCCATGTCTTCGATCACGTTCCCGTACGCCGCACATGCTGCCTCGTCCTCCTTCGTCTCTGTACACTCCGACCTCGCGTCTTCCTATGACCCGCCCTCCGACACCTCGTCATTCCAAATGAACCCCCTCTCATCACATCCGCCGCGTACACCCCGCACGTCTATCATGTCTTCCGCCTCGCACGTGTACGCGTCCGATTACGAGTCTTCCAAAGAAGACGCGACCCAACTCGGGGAGCGCGAGCCGGAGGCGGACGGCTACCACACCGAGGACGAGGAGGACGAGGCGAAGGCTGCTGCTGCGAAGAGCCGGGTGCGCAAGGAGGAGGTATGGCGGGAGGTCCTCAAGACCGCCTACGGCCGGGACAAGGCCTTCGTACGTCGCCCCAATGTCCCGTTCTGCGCACCGCCGCTGATATCCGAGTCCACAGAAACTGATACAGTATTCGATGAAAATGTATCTTCTCTTCCACGTCGCCCTCGCCTCGAGTGCCGCCTTCAAGGGCCGCTCTCGTCCCGGCTGGGAGACCGAACTCACGAAACGCCTCACCTCCGCCATCGCAGGATTCTCCCTCACCCGGTGAGCCTCCTCGCTCCTCTCCGCGCACCCTGTCTCGCCCCGCAGTGCAGCACGATCCTGACCGTCTCCTTCCCCCTCCTCGCCCGGCCCGGCTCGGCGCACAGAAAATGCCTGATCCTCTTCAACTGGCTGCCCCCGCTCACCGCGATCCTCGAACAGCACGCGTCGGACCCGTACGCGGCGCGCGGCGCGCGCAAGGGGCAGCGCAAGCCGCTCCTGCACACCATCCTGCACGCGCCGCCCCCGGTGCTGCTCGAGCTCCTGAACGGCCTCGCGGACGACGCGGCGACGCTCTCGCGGCTCGGCCTGCTCGGCCCCCGCGCGGGCGAGCGCGCGGGCAAGCTCGCGAACTGGTGCTGGTTCGCCGGCACGCTCGTCAACCTGGTCGAGAACAGCGTCGAGCGGAGCGTGATCCTCGAGCTCCAGCATCAAGGTGCGTTCTCCTTCTCTAGCGTGGGGGCGTGCGGATGATGCTGAGCGTTCGTCGGGTGTGTGTGCAGTCGAAGGCCGGTTGTACGACGAGTCGATGGCGGGGACGACGGCGAAGTCGAACCCGGCGGCGGACAAGCTGGACCACAAGGAGCTCGCGCGACTTCAGAAGCAGGACTATTGGATCCAGATCTCGAAGTGGAAGCTCGTCATGGACCTGATCTTCGTCTGTGCGTATAAATTTGATTATCTCCTCCCCAGCTCGTGCATTACGTTCTCATTTCGCTTTGGCTTCGCTAGCCTATGATGTGTTCCGCCTCAAACGCGCGAAGGGCCAGGTCCAGACCGCTGCAGGGCTGGCGTCTGCAATCCTCAGGTGAGTATTTGCTTGGCATACCCCCTTCCGGTCGAGTAGTCTGACGGTGGCGTAGCTCGATGAAGTATTACGACAAGCACAAGAGCGCGCTGAGCAAGGCGGTCTCGTCATAGACCCACGTACCTATAAGCTGCCTTATAATATACCACCGTCGTAGATCTATGTGTATCCTCTCGCCGTATCTGGCTCCTCCTGGATGGGTTCCTTAATTCGCAGTATTCGTAGTATTATGCATAGCTTTTTTCATTCCGTGAGCGGGACGCTGAAGCGAAACGAGCACCGTACCTGCGAACCAGCGTCACGATGGACCACCGCCCGACAGACGTGTGGCAGGTCCAGATGTTGAGTAGAGCACACCAGCACACGCTACCAATGCCACCACCGCCTGCCCGCCTGCCTGTCGCCCTCCATCACACCCCGGCCTCCCGACGCCGCCCGTGCCTCCACCACGTCCCGCTCATGCCGGAGGGCCACCACTTCCGCCTCGAGCTCCCGGACGTGCGCCTCCGCCTCGACGAGGAACCGCTCGTGGGCGAGGTGCTGCTGCCACGTTCGTAGGCCCTGCGCACGCCAAGTGTGTCCGTCGTGCGTGGGAGGTTTGCGTGCAAGGTTGGGTCGAATGCGGCCGCACGGAGCGGCGGGGAAGACGAAGCCGGGGCAGCGAAAGATAACGCAGCCGCACGTGCGCAGATAGAGTCGCAAAGCAAAAGACCGGGTGAGCTTCGCGGACGTGGGAGGAGGACGAGGAGGGCGGTGCGCACGATGTAGACGACGGAACCGAGCAGGGCGACGGGGACCATGCCCGCCGCGTACTCGGAGTAAAAGCGGGCGTGTGGTGAAGGAGGAGGCGGCGGCCTCGCGCCGGCACCGGGGCTGGTTTGCGTCCCGGTGGAAAGTGGACACGCGGGCAGGGCACCGCGGGGTCGCCTGAGGTGCGCCAGGGGCGATCGGGGCGTGGAGGCGCGGCGGAGGAGGGCGAGGGCCATGACGGGCGCACGTTCGAGGAGGGAGAGGCTCGCGCGGACCGGGGAGAGGGCTGCAGCGTCGGCGTACGAGCAGAAGAGGACGAATGGGTTATTCGCGGGGGAGGCAGGAAGAGGAGAAGCAGCCAAGGTCGCGGGGCGCGTCACTGCGGGCTCACGCGGGGGGTTGGCGGGCGCACGTGGTACGCCAGCGGCCCCGATACCCTCGTTGCGGGCGCGAGCGGGGGCCGGGCGATGCTCCGCCAGGAACAGTGGTCGGGACTCGGCAGGCCCTCTGGCGACGAGTTATATCAGACCACCGGCCGCGACGTTTGCAGAGTGCAGAGCGAGGCTGGAGGACTCATATTTGGCGCATGGACGACTTTGCATCCATGCGTCTCGCGGCACTGCCACCGCGGTACGTGCATTCTCGCGTCGTTGCTGCGGCGGGGCAAGTCTTCTGTCTGCGAGCGCAGGGACAGATTGGGGCCGCTGCGAGCGATACTGTCGATGAGGGGGCGTCGCGTAGCAGGCAAGGCCCGGAAGCGCCGATCCCGGCGGGGGGATCGCGAGGCGTGGGAAGCAATCAGGAATATATACCTCTTCTCTAGGCCCGTCGCGCTCCCGCTCCCCAGCCCTCGCGGCATCATCTCTGTCCCTGGCAGCATCGTCGCCGCCGTTTTCCATCCTCCCCTCGCCCTTCTCTCTCCCCACGGATCCCTTTGGACTGGCCTCCATCTTGCAATGGACTTGCACAACCTCTCCACACGGCCAGGACAGCCCTCCCGTCTCTCCATCTCGTCCACACCTCTTCCCTCTCGTCCTCTCCCTCCCCTCCAGTCGCTCACATGGCCTCACAGTCGCATCGATTTGCCCACATCCAGGAAGTCGTCTACGATGAGAAGAAGCATTCCCTGTCCCAGCTCGAGCTGTCGTCCCACAGGCCCGCGGGTCCGCCCCAGGACATGTCCCCGATCGCTGGCCCTTCTTTCCGTTCCCCCGTCGCGTCCTCCCCTGTGTCCTCAATACCGCCATGGATCCGGTCCTCGCGCAACCACCAGCCACGCACTTCGCACCTTCATCCGCCCTTTTCACCCGCACCTTGCCCGATCGCGTCTAGCTGGCCAACCACTTCGTCTGCGTCCACCGCATCTCCCTTCGCCACCCCCTCACCATACACTCGTCCCCGCGGCCTCCGGATAGCCAACCTAATCAGACCATGGATCCCCATAATACTCTACATCCTCACTACACTTGGCTTCCTCGTCGCCGTCAGCTTTTGGAAGGTCGAGGTCTTCCAAAGTATGTGTCCTCCGCCGTGCATCGCCTTCGTTACAGCCCGTGCGCACAGCTCACGCTGTTCCATCTTGACAGGTCTAGATGCGCTTTCGAGGTGGCTGAAATCCGATACCTACACCGGATACGCAGTGATATTCACGCTCATTTTTATCACCACCTTTCGTAAGAGTCCTGCTGCGGCTTCCACCAATTCGCGCTGTCTAATCGCGCGGCTTCTCTCCGCAGCACCCGTTCCACTATACTCCACGCTCATTATCCTCTCTGGGTACACCTTCGGCCCCTGGACCGGCGCGGTCATCTCCTACGGGGCCTCTCTCGCCGGTGCGCTCGTAGTGTTCGGCCTCTCCCGCACCTTCTTCCGCGCAAGCATCTCGCGCTGGTTATCATGCACGCAGTGGGTCAAGCGCGTCGTCCGCGCGATCGAGAACAACCCGAAGCTTCTCTTCCTGATCCGCCTGGCTCCCTATCCCTACAACGTCATGAACTGCCTCCTCGCTGCGTCGCCGTCTCTCACCCTCCGCACCTACACATTCTGCACCGCCCTGTCGCTCCCGAAGTTGATCATCCACACGTCCATCGGCTCCTCGATCCACTCGTTCGCCGAGTACCACGTCAAGGAATCTACGGGCGAAGACGACGAGGGCAGCGCGCTGTCGCACTACTCGACCATCGCCGGCATCTTCCTCTGCCTCGCCATCTTCGTCTACCTCTCGTACATCACTCGCAAGGCCGTCGACGAGGAGCTCCAGGATGAGGATGCGATGGAGGCTGCGTACGCAGAGGAGCGCGTCGCGTTCCTCTCGGCGAGGAGGGCAGGAGTCATGATTTGGAAGAGTGCATGGCGGAGGCTCCGCGGGCAACGACTCCGGTCAGTGTGTTCATGCAGGGCGCGTCGGCTTCGGCTGCAGCATCTCGCCAGCCATTGGACTCGTAGTCCCTACCGCTCTCGACTTCGACATTCACCCCTTCAGCATCCGATCCTCTTTCCCCTCCCCCTCCCCCGCTGTTCCGATCTTTCGTGCACACCATCTTTTGCTCGTGCTGTCGCTCACGCGCGCGTTCCTTTGCGTCCTCGAAAGTGAAGTGGAGAAGTTAAGTATAAATATACTGTACATATGCTGCCTCTTTTCCCTCCCCGTCCCCGTTTCACTTTCCCTCCGCTTGCGGACGCTGTACCAAAACTGTTACATATACTGCGTGTAGGAGGCCTCGGATCCCCCAACCCTTCGGCACATACGGACGTTGTCTTTTTGGGAGCGCAGGTGTGGTATATCTGCAGCGCGCCGTCGGACCGGACCTCTCGCTGCGCGCGTTGTCCCTCCCCGCTCCTGGGGAGCGTGTCGCGCGCGCGGGAGGGCTTCGCTTGCTACCCGCGCCCTGTCAGGTCGCGGTGTTAAGATACATAGAATACAGCGCAAGGCGGCTGGCGGTGCGTGCATGCACACGTCGAGGCCGTCCGCGCCGCGCGTGCGATGACCGAGGATGTTCCGGCTCACGCTAGCTAGAACCGCCAGTCGCTCCACTATTCCATAACAGTACCTACGAACACTACTGTACGTTGCCGCGGGAGCCCGTCACGGGGCATCCAGAATGTAGTTAGCGCGGTCGTAGTAAATATATCGGGCTCTTGTCATTCCTCACCGTCGGCGTGGGCACCAGATGTTGGAGTGCTTGCTCTGGTTTCGAAGCGTATTGCGCGCGTGCCACATTTTGACGACCTGTAGAACTTCCCGTGTTCCGCACTTTCGCTCCTGTACGTTTCCGATCTCGATCGAGAGAAGGTATAGAGGTCGCGCCGACGAACAGAAGCGCTCTGCGGCGCATCTAAATCCTGAACCTTACTACACAGCCTCGCGGCCGCATCTTGTGGCAGCCTACGGATGATCTTGTGTGCCACCACATTCGGAACGGAGAGAGCAGACCTTTGGTGCAGCCACGCAGCTGCGGGTATTCACGAGGAGGGGATGATATCGCGGGTTGGGCCGCGAGGCGGCGCCGGTCTGGTGATCCTTTGGCGAGACCCAGTGCAGTCGTTCGAGTGCCTCGCGATCGCGCGCGAGTGCTTGCGGCGCCGCGACTCGAGTCTCGGAGGCGTCGGGGTGCTCGGGTGCTCGGATGCCGGTGCGGTGGGAGCTCACGAGACCGGACGGAGCACGACGGTGCGCGGAAAGCATTCGTTCGGGCGCGGACGTGGTTGGCTGCTTGGCTTGCGCAGGGCCGCGACAGAGCGTCGTTGGACCCTGGGAACGGGAGCGGGACGACAGGGCCCGGGGTGCGCGAGTACCAGTGCCGGAGGGACCGACGAGCTTCCAGGCCAACGTGACTCTGGCGCGTCGAATATCCAGCATGGTGGCTTTGAATGCCCGTCAAATCCGCCGGCGCAGGTGAGCGGTGCGGGGATGCCATGTCAACTGAGCTATACTGCGTGTGCCGTATGTCCTTCCATAGTGGACTCCTACTGCGGTGTGGACGTGCGTGCTAAGACCCATGGAAGTTCGAGGTGACCCAATGTAGTCATCAAGGAGAAGAGACAGGAACAGCTTGCGTGGCGAGGAGCGGAGATCATAGGAGTGCGAGTGCAGGGCAGCTCCTGAACGGAAACAGCCGAGGCTGTGCTCGATATCAGTTTGCTATCATAGAACTCAAATGTCACTCACCGGACGTTGTGCAGTCCGAGTCACGGTCGATCTGGGACAACCGTGGTTACAGGCGCCGCTGTAAGCTGCATTTGTAATGCCATCCCCAGGATTGAGCGACATTGACAGATGTGATATCTGCACCTTCGATTTTGGCGCGCACGAAGGTTTGAACGCATGGGGGCTCCTGGAACAGAAGGGGCCGGCAGAATCTCCGCGGGATGCAAACATAGCGCAGCCGCCAGCGGCAAGAGGAGAAAGAAACAGCAGAGCGGTAAGTTTGGCGAGACCACGGGCACTGCGGAGATACGAAGGGCGAACCCCGGGCATATCCCCTCGACGCACATGGCTTGCTTCCTCGCCGGATGCTTACACACTTGGGAGCTTCGGGCCAGCAGGCCAAGGCTTGGGAGACGGGAAGCCTGAGGCCTGCTGCTACTTCTGTGGAGGGCTTATGACGCAAGATCGCGCCGCCATACCGGGATGGGATTCCCTCGGAAGAGAGCGAAGGCCGCTGAGAGAAGACACAGCGCACGGAAGGACGGGTCGCCGGGGAGGAGGAAATGACAGATAGGCGGGGTGCGGCTGGGAGGGATCTTCTGCGCATTGACGTGACGGTGGTGGGGGGAGAAGACACCTTTGGGGATACTGCGGGGCACGGACTGGATCCAATCGCGCGATGACTCAGGAGACCCCCCGACGGTAGCATATGAGCGTGACTGCGAGGAGGGAATGAATGGGTCCAGACACTCGGCGGGTGTGACTGCCAGCACTGTCTTGATGGGGTCCAGACTGCGAGCGACGATGAGGGCGGCAGGTTGCGGCGACCGCCGTCGGAGTTCATCTGGAGAATTTGCTCAGCAGGACAGCTCGCAGCGTTACGTACCGCACGGAAAAGGAAACGCCATGAACCCCATAATGGTAACCTGTTCGGAGGAGTAGGAGATTGCAATTTCCGAGCATTCAAAGGCACACATCTGTTGGTCACGTTATAGTGCTTCGTCAAAGCGAGCTGGAGCCGCTAGCGTCATTTATGCCTACAAGTTAATCAATGATCAGGCGGTGATTCTGGTCCATGGAGGGTAGCGAGGGAACCTGGGAGAATCAGCTGCGTGTGGATCGCAGATGCGTTCACACCGATGGGTTATGAGGGGTGCAGCGATACAGAAACAGACATACGCGCTACATGAAGCCGGTAACTGATACAATGCAAACATGCGGCCTTGAAGATAACAGATGAGCAAGGGCCGCTCAGTCATTTGTCTGAATGCCCGAGAGATTGGCCGGGTAGTACGTGATCCCGTATACGCTGCTTCTGTGAACAGAAAGCCGCACAGAGATCAGAAGACGGCGTTCAACCAGGGCACGACAGCGCGGGGCGGTCGTCACAGTACTCACAAGAACCTTCAATTCGGGGAAGCCGTTTTCGACTTTGCGGTCCCATACGAGTATCGGGGCTTTGTCATCCAGATATAACCAGACGCGAAATCGCCCAGCGGTCTCGTCACTTCGCAGTGGCATGAGGTTGATCGCCTTGATCGCAGGGGCGGGAAAGGTCAAGAAAAGTTCGGTGGACACCCACGTCGCTCGATGTAGCCTGATGGTTGTCTGCTTCAATAACGTAGCGGTTTCCTGCTATATTTCACGCACCACCGACACTGAGAAACAAATTGTCAGGAAAGTGGACACACTCAGAAGGGGTGGACATTCACCCTGTCACAAAATTCAATCGTGATGCTGGGTTTGATGGCTTGCGAAGGTGGCGCAAAGGTGGCAGTATCCATTGGGTTGTTCCCCATGTTGCCGTCTATGTCGGCCATAGTCCTAGTGCGTGTGGTGATGAGAGACAGGAGTCCACAGACCGTTGGGTGGCAAGTATTATGTGATGTCAGCAAAACGGTCACGTGGACGAGACGCGCCATCGTGCCACAACCATCCAGTCCCCACCGCCGCTTTCTGCTTCTCCACCTCCCTCCATCACCACATCACAGGGCCTCGCACAGCGTGTGAAGCTCTTTACCAAAAACCGCGAAGACAGGTGGGCGGACTCGACTCGTGCCTAGGCTGATTCGATACCGGGGCGATATTGGGGCGAAACTAATTCTGATGGTGTGTAGTCGTGCGATCAACGACATTCCATGAACATGGACCCACAATCGCCCTAGCGCACAGCGGTGCATCGACTATCTGGCCTGTGCATAGTGAGTCCACTAAGGATCACGCACAGCAGAGTACTGACACGCTCACCAGTCGAAGTGCGCGTACGAGCCAACGCCACTTCGCGATTTGACACGATCCGGAACGCCGTAAACTCGTATCTGACCACCGCCCTCTCCGACATTTATCTCCCTTCCGTCATCGGTGGATGGGAAGATGTACCTCTGCTAGCCTCGTCGATTGAGCGGATACATGCGTCTGAAAGCGCGTGTCCGGCATCCTTCTTGCCCATCGACCAAACGTCTCTTCAAATTCACGTTTATCAGCCCACGGAAGCCGACGCTTTCGAAGAGCTCACTAGTGGCAGCGGTAGAGGAGAAGACGAACAAATAATGGCCGCGTCGTCATGCGAACTCCCAAGCATGCTTTGGGAAGGCCTGTGGGACAGTCTCATATACTCCGACAACATCAAGTCCAAATTACTTGATTACATCCATGCAACGCTAGTTTTCAGCGATGCGAATGTAGATTGTAAATATGGACTCCTGGCGGGCTCATTTCTTGACTGATCTGTTCATTTCAGTCAACGTTGTGTCGTGGAATCGCGTGGTACTGCTCCATGGGCCACCCGGTACGGGCAAGACTTCACTCTGCCGCGCTCTGGCACAGAAGCTCTCTATCCGGCTTTCTCACAGGTGATGGCATATCTCCCCCAACGGTGGACCGCGAATATCTGATCGATAGTATCATCTAGATACTCTCATTCGCGATTGCTCGAAATCAACTCGCACTCGTTGTTCTCGAAGTGGTTCTCGGAGTCGGGAAAGCTCGTTCAAAAGCTTTTCAGTAGCATCATGGAGATGGTAGAAGATGACGAGACATTCGTCATTGTTCTCATTGGTGAGCACCATCCTCTTGCAGCTGAAAACTCGCATTACCCGTCTCATGGGTTCGATTCAGATGAGGTGGAATCCCTGACGGCGGCACGGGCGGGTGCAATGGCTGGAACAGAACCATCGGATGCGTTGCGGGTAAAGTAACCTCTGGTTCCAACGCTTGGCTGGAATTGACCTGGAACTAGGTAGTGAATGCGCTTCTGACTCAACTGGACAAACTGAAGCATAAGAAAAACTGCTTGGTCATGTCTACAAGCAACCTCGCCTCCGCAATTGGTAAGCGGCCAATGCCATCCGCTGCTGCACTTCTCAATGCTCACCTCCTCACTTGCAGACTCCGCTTTTGTTGACCGTGCTGATATTGTTCAATACGTCGATTTGCCACCACGTCAGGCGATCTATGAGATTCTACGCTCGTGTCTTGTCGAGCTGATCAAGAGAAGAATTGTCGGAGACGTGGTACGTTCTTTCGGGTATGTCGGTAATCGTCTCACCAATGCTGAGAGCGAGCATATAGGATATCCCGGATTACCCACAAGCAGAAATAAACGAACGGACGGCCGAGTTCTCTAATCTCAGCCTGCAGTCACCCGGAAATCCGGCCATGGGCACCCCTTCGCAGATCGAGGCGCATGACACCCGCGAGAGGTCAAGGCTGGCATCTATCCGACTGATGAGACTCGCACAGGCTTGCAGGGTGCGTGCTCAGTTCGAGACTGGATGGGCATAGGCTGACTGTAGTCCAGGAGCAAGAGATGTCCGGTCGTTCTCTGCGGCGACTTCCTGTCCTTGCACATGCCAGGTACATCGGTGCCGTTCCTTTTGTGACGCCCCGCACGCATGTCAACGGTGCATCAAAGTCGAGGAATGCGGCGGCAAACACTCATGGAGCGGCAGCAGACGTTGAGATGTGGTTAGATGCAATGGAACGCGTCGTGCAGTCGCAGGCGACTGAGCGGACCCGTATGCAGAAGTGAAGGGAAATCGGTAATTTTGATGTCGTGAAGCTGTTGCATTCTGACAACCGTGAACGTACAATGTAGCTCTACCATTCTCATGCAATTGTCCATCCGTTGTACACATAATATACGCGTTCGATTTGTAGTCTGCCAGTCCAGGTGTGATGCTTTTGTCCGACTGCTATTCGCCTGGTAAATGTTCCCATACTGCTTACCCCTGGGATATTATCGCAGGTGACATGGATGAAGTGGCATAGAATTTCTGGTTCGCTGTCGCTCTTGAGCGTCATATGAACTGGAAAGTGAGCGAGTTAGCGCCCCAAGTCCTTGACAGCACGAGAAGGTTGCCACGTGATCGCGCATTTCCTTGCTCTCGTTCACCATGTCGAGCATTGCTGCCAGCACTCTGCGGTCCTCTCTCCGGCGAGGAGCACCACGGGCTCGCCTCTCCTCCACACAGATCCCACCTCTTTCTGCCTCTACGTCTGATGCTGCCCCCTCATCGTCTCCCTCCTCGGACCCTGCTCCCGAACCTGCAGAGCTAATGCCCCAGCTCGTCCCCAAGGTCGACTTTACTCTCCCGGACGACAAGATGCGCGTCCTCGTCGACCTCTATCACGATTCCCGGACGTGGATCACGCGCGAAAACCTCTCCTCCCGGATCGACGCCGCCTTCATCCATTCCCGGAGGGACAACCCGGACCTGACGCGCTCGCCGGAGCGGCCGCTCATCACGCTCGCACACGACCTCACGCGCATGCAGCGGCAGCCCAAGTTCGCGCCTCCGTACGAGGACAAGGGCAACAAGTCGGCGGCAGCGACGGCGTGGAGCGAGCGGCGGTCGCCGCGCGAGGAGGCGGTCCTGCGCGCGCTGTATGGCACGCACTCGCGCGGGCGGCCGACGTTCGAGGCCCTGGTGGACGAGTACGAGGGTATGAAGAAGGAGGTCGAGGAGGAGAAGGCGGCGCCGGGCGCGTAGGGCGTTGGGTGAGTCTATGGTTTTGCATTGTGGTGGAGGACGCGTGCTGACACGACGGCTGTAGGATACATTCTAGAGTACATTTTGTTCTAATGCTATGGGCTACGGCTGCTGCTACTCTTCTCCTGCTTGCTGCGATGGAGCCCCAACGTATTGCTTCAACCCGAGGGCTTCGGGTAGCTTCTCTTCGGCTGGTCCCAAAAGTCTGCCTCGTCGCCCCCTCGCTCTTGTGAAGGCTGAGCACCGCGACATATCCACCGTGATCCTGAACTTCCGCGACATATCCGGCGGCCGGGTACACCTGGCGAATCTCGCTGTCAGCCGTCATCCCGCCTCGCCTCGCCTCATTTCAACGTACGGTTTACGAGGTGCTTACGACGATGCACAGGTCCGCCCTCTCCACCAGCTTGTCGAGCCTTTCCATCTGCCACGACCGTTTCCCAAACCACACCACCCCGGGCGGGTGAGAGCCCCGGAGCGGTGCACCGTCGCAGGTCTTTCTTGGCGACACTGGGCTCGGGTGCGTCGTGCTCGTACATGTCCTCGTTGCCCTTGAGCGTGGCCCACATGGGCGACGCGAGCGAGAACTCGTGGTGTCCGCGCGCGCGGGACGTTCACACGACGTCGAACAGGCGGTCGTGCATCTCGACGGGCGCGAGCGAGGTCGCGGTCAAGCTTTTTGCAGCGCACGCGGTGGCGGTGGCCTCCGTGGCGAGCAAAGGATACTCCTCGGCGACGAGGTGCATCACGCACGGCTGAGGCTGTCGACGTTCTGAGTGGGACGGGTGCACCGAACCCGGTTCGTCTTCGTCTTCGTCCCATTCTCGCTTCCAGACACTGGGGTCTGGAGGCAAACCAACGGAAACCATCTCTGAGTCGTGTGGGAAGCGGTCGCATCGTTTGTGGAATGCCTGCGCGCAAAACCAGTTGTGAGTATAGAGGACGGTATATACCACCTCTACTTTCTTCGCCTTGAAAGTTGCTGTTGGCTTTGGAAGGAGCCAGAGCCATGTTGATGTGAAAGTGGAGGACACAGAAATCTGTTGAAAACGCGGATGATGAAGGGTCAGGATTTCTATTACGGGTCGCCGTGGGCTTGCTAGACGACGAAAGCGGACCCGGCCGCGACACGCCCCATGAGGATGGGGGGAACAACCGACGACGTTGCGGAAGGGCAGGGCGTCCCGGGAAGGCGTCGACACGGGGTGGGGATGGTATGTACAACAGCAGAGCGGTGAGAAGAAGACGAAGAAGGGGGGAATGTTCGGCATTGAGCGCACTCAGACATTGTGAGCTCGGCTAACAGGAAACAAATAGGATGTAGGTGCATGGCAATAATGTACAGAATACGATGCAGCGCTGCTTGCGGACGGCATGGAAGGATTGATTCAATGACTCCGACTCCGACTGCTTCAAGCGGGTTTCCCGCTCTGTGCACGTGCCTTTCCTCTTTCGGACGCCTCGGAGCCGGGTCGCACAACTTTTCGTACCACGCCCTCTTTCTCTATTCGCCCCTCTTGCTTCTGCACCACCACCACCACCACCACCACCACCACCACAGCGAAGGCCAAGGCCCTCACTCGCAACTTCCACCGTCGTTTTCACCTCGCCCTCGAGCCTAACAATCCACCCATCGCCATCTTCCCACAACAATACCAACACCACCCCGATGGCCAAATCTACCCGCTCCAAAGTCAAGCGCCATTTCCGCGCAAAGAAGCGTGAAGACAGTGTATACGCCGCCGTTGAGGCAGCCCGCCTCCACCGCCTCAACTCGAAGCTCCGTGCGCTCGTCTCACTGAGCGGCAAAGAAGACCCGGACGCAGACGCGATGGCGGCCGACAAGGAGGAGACCGTGGACGGAGAGGGCAACGCAGGTTGGTGCCGCCGCCCCGCTCTTGCTCAGGCCGTGGAGAGACAGAGGGAGCCGCGCGGGCTCCCGAATCCGCGGGCTTCGCTCTTCTTGCTCGGGCTCATGGACCCTGCGGACATGACTGCGGACGGTCTTGGGGAGCTCTGGGATGCGCTGCCTCCGTCTTCCGAGTACGCACCACATAGCGGGCCCTCACGCTCGGGTTCCCTCGGGGGCACTGTGCTGCGGCGTCCTCGATCCGTCTCCCAGTGCTCGCCCACCGGCGGGCTCGACCACCTCTTCCCCTCCTCCTCGTCTCTCTGCTCCGACGGCGGCGACGATCGTTGATGCCTCTGTTCTCTCTCCTCTCCACTACCACCAGATGCCCAGGATCCCTCCGGCGACGGCGCAGGTCTGTACCGATATCCCCTGTATCCATACCACATGGTCTCATCGTATCCAAATTTATGTTTCCCCGCGCACAGACGCCATGGCCCTCGACTCAGGCGCCGGGCCTTCCTCTGGATCCTCCTCGAAGGTCTCCACACACGGCCCACGCAATTCGCGGCGGGAGCAGTGGCGCGCGTCCAAGGGACTGACCCCACGGCCGGCCGCGCGGGGCATGAACCGCCAGGGCGGCGTCGCCGCGCGGCGGAAGGCTGGACGGTCGCAACGGAGGCGATGAGCCCCGGACGCTCCGTGCGTCGTCGCGTTCGCGTGCGCCGGCGTTGTCAAAACTCTCGTTCGAGAGACCGTCCATGCGTCATCCCTCTGGCTTTTACACCCTGCTGCTACTCAGGCCGTCATGTACCGTCTCCCTTCGACCTTGTATGCGTTCTTCCTTCGCCGCGCAGTAGCTATTACACCGACTGTATGCTGTATGTGATATGGCTCTCGGTCCCCACCTGGGATACGAACAGACAAACGTCATGAGTACTTGTTCTCAATCGAGCGACAGCATCCGTAGGGCTTGTTGATCACTGAGCGTCGTTCGGACAGACCGTGTACAGAATCATGCAGACCAAGGGGTTCAGATTTCCAGGTGTATTCGGTGATGTCTACATCATCCTGAGAATCGATAGTATGACTTGCAACCCATCGAATCGAGCCGTAATAGAGCTTCGATCTCTCCGGATCCACGAGATCAGTAGAGACCCTCAATCACAACAACGTCGCTCGGGCTTATGGCACCAGCACATCAAAACCAACGGCCAATACACACAAACCGCAAACGCAGTTGTCTAGTCACATTCCATGCCGCAGACGACGGAGGAAAAGCGCAGGAGAGCGCGCCAGCAGGGCGGTAGTTATGTACAATACACAGAGGGGGAGAGAGAGAGAGGACGGCCACCGGCTAAGCTTCGACTGCTTCGTACACGCGCGCACGTTGGGAGGGGGGAGGCCCACTCGCTTGGTTCGTGACGATTCGTGCGGTGCTTCAGCGTGATGGGCGGGCGGGCGAGCGAGCGAGCAAAGGGCGGGTCGGGCGTGGACCGCGGGCGTGTCCAAGAGCCGCAGGCTACATGGGGTGGGGGGCGGGAGCGACCGGAACAACTTGGGTGAGAAGTAGTGTACGTGAGTAATGTAAGGAGAGGTCGGAGAGGTAAGCAGAGTCTCCAGTCGTGTGCTGAGAGGGGGAGAGAGGCGTAGGGGGGCGGGGGCGGCTCATACGGCGTGGAAGGCCTTTTGTTCGGCCGACTCGTCGTGCGTCAGGGATGGCGCCTTCAGGTCGGACTTGGCGGTTGAGGGGCTCGGCCTGCAAGAGAGGACGTCTGGAGTCAGAGGACCAACTTCGAGAGGTAGGGAGACGGCGGTACGCACTCGAAGTCCTGCATGACAATGTGGTCCGTCGTGACGTGCACCTCCGGGCGCGGGGGGTAGCGGGAGGAGAAGCGCAAAGGCGGGCGGGTCGTCGCGGGCGAGAGCTGCGTCGCGCTGTGTACGTACGGGTCGTCGTTGTCATCGACGGGTCGGAGAGTAGTCACTGTTCGGCAGGCGGCCATCGCACTGTGAAAAGTGGAAGAGGCATTAATTCTGATGTACGGCGAGATAAAGATGAATTGAAATGCGTACGTCAAGACAGCGGCAGGAACCTGCGTGTGTATATATGTCAGCGACCTACTCGAGTACGAAGGGGTCGCATGCGGGACTCACAATGCAGATGCTAAGAAGGAGCGACGATTCGCGAGGTCAGTAAGTATATAGCTTTTTAGCTATGGTCGACGAGAACCCCAACTCACAGGTCCATGATTGCTGCAATGGCCAGGTCAGTCAATCGATTCGAAAACATATTCGTCGAAAGACTACTCACGAGTCAGGTTCAACACGGTCATCACCTAATTGCCACAGGATAAGACACTTGTAAACGTGCAGTCCATATGAAGACACTCACCGCAGCAGGGGCGTTTGCCGAGAACGCCACAAGGTAGCAGATCACGCCATCCTCAACGAGCAGCTCCCACAGGGTCGCACCATGATCCCGGCGCATGAGGCCGACGACGTAAAAGACGAGAAGCACGAAGTTGTAGGCCAGCGCTGCGCACCAAACCCTTTAGCACACACATACTTCTACGGCGCTGAGATCAATGAGAGCACTCACTCGTCCAGAACGTCGCCCCCAGCCACCTGAGGTGGTTCGTCGTCGCCGAGCACGCGAGCGCGGTGGGATCGTACGTCGCGGACATAACGAACATTCCGCGGACGAGCAGGGCCCAATCGCCGAGGCAGAGAGCGCCAACCAAGAGGGAAACGACGAGCTGCCGCCGCCAGAGCGCGATGCTGTTGAGGCTGGTGAGCACGAGGTCATAGACGAGGGTGATTAGAAGGCATACACTCTAAAGGCGAGGGTGGCGGATGCGCAGATGATGGAGAGGTTCCCCGTTACCTGAATACATGCGTTAGTCAACGGAGAAAGAACCGAAGGAGTCTCCATACCGAGATGAAGGTGTAAAGGCCTTGGCAGTTGATCTAATTGTCGTTCGTCAGAAGGGCTTCCGATCACTTTGGTGGATGATACCGACCGGGGATTTCACCGTGAAGGAGGCCATCCTACGGTAGCGAGTTAACCATATGATCGGGTGGGGGAAATGGTGGGACGCACAACGCAGCGACGGAGGGGACAAGACTGTACCGGCAAACGAACATGAAGACTGGAGGGAAGACCTGAGGACTGTCGAACGGGATTTAGATGAAAGAGCACGTACTCTGTCGAAAGATTAGCGCTCTGGAGCTGAGGAGGGAAGTAGATGAAAAGGACTGACCCATTCCAAGCGGAACTTGCGGCGGCCACGAAGCAAGGAGAGCTCGAAGTCGAAGGTCTGGAAGACTTCCCAAATGTACAATCCAAAGCATGCGAAGATGACATTCGTGTAGGCCACTACGCGGGGAGTGTCAGGCAAGGACGCGGTCGGAAGCGAGAAGGGAGACGACGGACCACTCTCGTGCTGGAGCTCCTTGGGGTCGCTCCAGTCAGGCATATCGGGACAGGCGGAAGGAGGAGGAGAAGGAGAAGGAGGAGACCGGGACGGTGGGGGAGGGGGCGAGGAGAGGAACCGGGGCCTGCAGCGACACGGGGTATGTTTTATGGCGCGGGCTTTACAGTGGCGCGCGCAGGTCTGGCGCGGTTACGGCAAGCGTCCGAGCGACGGGCAGCGCCCACGGGCGAGGGCTTCTTCGCGGCCGTCCTTTGTTCTCTCAGGCGGGACGCCTCTCCGCCCATCGCAACGAGTGAGGCGCCTCGGGCTCGGGGTTTGTGGCTGGCTTGCGCGCGCGGGGATCCTGAGCGTCGACGGGTGGGCGAGAAGGCGAGTGGGGAGGGAAGACGAGCGGAGGAAAGACGAGCGAGACGAGCGGGAAAGCGAGCGGAGGGAAGAGGCCCCGATCTCCCTCCCAATCACCCGATCCAGCAGCTCCTGCCTTTTCTGGCCGTCTCGAACTCGACATTGACTCGCGCCCTTCTTCCCTCTCCAGCTCCCCCGCGCACCCGCCTTTCGCCCGCGCGACGGCCTTGTGCGCGGCTGCGACCAACGACCCATCACCGGCACCTGCATCGCTCCCCGCGAGCGACGGCGCTGTCATGGCCGGCCAGCGTCCAAGTATGTACTTACATCCGTGTTTCATCGCTTGCAATCCACGTACATAACGGCAGCGCTGACGCCGCCCCAGCGTCCGTCCCGTCTGCCGTCGCGCAGCAGACTTTCGCCTTCGCGAGCCACTTCCAGCTCTGCGCGCGGGTCCGTGAGCGAAGCTTCGCTTGCTCCGCGGCCCTCGCGACTTCATAAATCTGCATCGCGTCCCGATCGCACCCCTTAGCCTGCATGGCTTACGACGCGCCCGCTGCGCGCGGCGAGCACGAGGCGGCAGCGTGCGTTTGCCATCGCGACGCTGTCAACTCGTCCGGCGACTTGCGCTTGTCCGTCTCCGGCCTGACGTCAGGCGCCCTCCGCCCTTCGACCGGACTCTGATCCCTCGTTCCGGTGGGCCCGGACCCCACCCGCGCACCGACCGTGGCTCACGGACCGTCTCTCGGGAGACTGCATGGCGCGTTCCTCCCAAGGATGCGCACCACAGGTACGCGATCCACCCATCACAAGCGCGAGGCTTCAAGCTTCAAAGCTTCATCTCCGGTGTTCTACGCGATTGGTGCGGTCACGTACATACCGAGCAAACAAATGATCGTTGCACCCGCAATATATCCCTACATGCGACGGTCCCCACCCGCCCAACCCCGTCCCGATCCGACGCACCAAGCACCGTACAGTACTACACGTGCTCCGTATGCACTAGCTGCACCACACCGCCACCTGTCCGTCCGCCCCCGCGCTCACCAGCCACGGCTGCCGCGGCACCCAGCGGACGCTAAACACCCCGAGCCCTCCCGCACCCCGTGCCCCCGGAGGATCTTGAGCGGGACGATGAGCGGGTTCGTCATCAGGTCGTTGTACACCCGCGCGTGGAAGATCTGGATCGAGCCGTCGTCCGACGACGACGCGAACAGCGGGTACGTGGGGTGGAACGCGACCGACCGCAGCGCCCGAGCGTGGTACCTGCGTGGGTAGGGAACCTCGGTCAGCTGCCCTGAGATGAGCGCAGGAGAACGGAAGAGGGGCGCGCTGCGGCGCGCCGGTGGGACGGCGATGGCGCGGGCATCAGAAAGTCAACATGTATGATACAAAGTACATTCCGATCTCAACACGGAGGTCCAAGCAGGGAAGACAGACAGGAATGGTGGTTGTGATGTATGCGCGGAAAAAGCGTGGGATAGAAGTTGCGCAATCACATACCGGAGGATCTTGTACGGCTTGTCGCTGAGCTCGAGGTCGAACCAGCACAACTTGCGGTCGTACCCACCCACGATCAGGTGGTCCCCTGATGGATGCACGTCCATCGACGAGATCCAGCGCGTGCCGGGGGTGAGCGTTTTGAGGAGCTTTTGCTCCGCGAGGTCGTACATCCGCACGTATCGCTGGGTCTGTTTCCGCCAATCACGGCCACAGATAGTTAGCGTCAGAACACAACATTAGCATGGATGTCCGAGGGACGGGGACGTACTGCGACGAAGAAGTGCGGTTTTGAGGGATGGAATAGAACGAGCTGGACCGCGCCCTTGACCTTCTTGAACGGTGCCTGCGAGTGCCGACGAGACATCTGGTGTATCCAAACCCCTGCCTGACCTTCCGCTGCGACGTCCCGATCTGTCAGCGCACCGGACATTGATAGGCAAGGGTTTCGAGACGTACACATTGAAGCGACATAATCCCCTTTCGGTGCCATACGAGCTGTTTGGGTGGCTCGGGCGATGTAGGGAGGTTCAGGGTGAGTGTAGGAGCTCTGATGATGATTGCGCAGCCGGCACCGAACTCCATTTGACTGGTGAAGCAACGGCGCGGGAGGCGGAAGGTTTGCAGGTGCCAGAACGTTTTGCGTTGCGGTCAGCACTAGGCCGGGAGATTGGGAGGATGATGAAATGGATGTGTCCTCGCTGAAGAACCGAAATCAGCGGCCTCACCCAGCACCCCCACAGAAGGCTCACTCACATAGCGACTGCGAAGAAGCTGACGTCCGTCCTTGGACACCATTCGACCGCCCAATCTTGCTCTTGAACGTCCACCTCTTCACCTCCTTCCCAACCATGACCTCCCACAGCTTCACGACTCCGCTCTCGTCGCCACTGACCGCCCATCCTCCGTCTGGGCTCACGCTCAAAGCACGCACCCGCTTGTTATGCGGACCTCCAAGCTCCTGTAGACCGGGAACGGCTTAAGGCTACTCGGGCTGGGCAGCTTCGGGATCAGGCTCTCCGGGTCGATCCGGAGCTTCACGCGCTGGACGCGCGGCGCGAGATACAGGTCGAGCTGGCGACCAAAGCGCTCCTTGATAAACCGGTCGTACGCGGGCACGAGCCGGAGCGCGCTGTACTTTTGCGGCAGGAAGTCGCGCTCGCGGTCCTCCGGCTCCGTGGCTTCCCATTGCGCGCGCTCTTCCGGCGAGGGCAGATACTCTTCTGGGGGTTGTAAGATTCGGCGTGGCCTGGTAGACGGGGTTTGGGTGCAGGGAGGGGCGCGGGCGCGCCGGAGGGCTCGTCATTCCAGACGGAGTAGAACCGAGGCTCGGTGGATGCAGTCTTCGGCTTGTTGGGCACAATACGGCCTGCGCGGATAGCACGAACGATCTTCATGACCTGTCCAGGGGCATTAGAACGCTATGCATTCAGCAGAGTCTGTGCAGCGTACCTTCTTCTTCTCCCACTTACTGGGAATCCAACGCCTCTTGGGTTCCGGTGCGGCCGAAATTGGCATAACCTCCTCCTTGCCCTTCCCAGTGAACCACTCCACAGTAGGCTCATATGGGTCATAGGCTGCATCCGGATTTTCGCCTTCCTGCAACCGTCGGATGAGGTCCAATTCCTCCGGGGTCAATGGCTTGTCCATTTGCATCTTCTTGTCGAATGCTGACGTCCTGCACCACGTTCAATGAGCAGTCCGGCGAAACAAGGATGCAGCCCACCATGCTTCAGAATCCTCGACGGTTTTCAAGAAGTTGTCCAACTCGTCTCCTCGAGCGGGGCGTAGGACCTTCTTCCCATTAATATCGTAGCCTATATGCGGTAGATCGTCGTACCAATGCATTGGAATACTTCCGACGCGATTGGGAGCCTGCGGAGGAGATGTACGCAGCGTGAGTGAGATGAGACTGCCCCCAAATGCGAGAAAAGGTATCCGTACATCTTCTGTGGACGAGTCCGAATCGTAGTCCGGCTCAATCTCCGGATATACGCGTTTGGGCTGCCCAGTGATATCCGATATGATGGTTTTCGACTGAGGGAATATTCGCAGGTCGTCGTCCGAGGCGTCTTCCGATTCCTCGTCTTCTGGGTCAAGGTCGTCCTCTTCATCGTTTTCGTCGCCTGCCTGGTAGTCTCCATCGTCCTCGTCTGTATCGCTTCGCGCATCAATCTCCGGGAATGCCTCCACTTCGCCGTCATCCGACGCGACCTCGTCTTCTTCTCCTTCATCCTCGCTACCCATCTCCAGAACGACCTCTTCAGGAAACGCCGAAGGAGGCGGGGCGGGTGCATCCTCTTCAGGCGCGGGCTTCCGTTTCTTGGTGTGCTTCTTCAGCTCTGCCGCGACCATAGCGAAGAAGAAGGGGGACGACAAGGGCAACAAGGGAAGGGAAAGAACAGTGAAGTTGCAGAGTGCGAGCGCCTCCGAAAATTCGAGGATCGAGAGCACGTGGACAGGGGGAGATGCGATCGGGGGGCGCGTTCGAAAGCCGTTGCCTCTCGTTGCGCGCCCGTGCTTTGCACGCGTCCTTCTCTCCGCCACTTTCTTCTACAGCATGGTCAATTACGGTGGTGGTGGGTCCTGCGTCTGTGCAACTGCCGGCATGCACTGACTGACGCTGTACTTAGACGAGGTTTCGGCCCTGGTACTGGACATCGGCTCGTCCTCCTTGCGCGCGGGGTATGCTGGAGATGACGCACCGAAGGCAGTCGTGCCGACGTCTTTTGGTTATATGGAAGAAAAATCGACCTCGAACGGAGACGTGGCCATGGGGGATGCTGCAGCGCCGGAGGGTGAGCAGCTCTCTGCACCTAAACCCAAGGCCAAGCTATATATCGGGCAGAACGGCCCCTCCTTGTGGCGGAGCGGGATGCAGGTCGGGAACCCCATGCACGACGGACTGAGTACGTTCCACAATACGATCTATGTCGTGTGCGTTGCTGGATGTGTCTTTCTTCCACTCAGTCCAGAACTTTGACCCCATACCTTCCCTCATCAATCACGCGTTCTCCGAGGTTATGCGTTGTAGCGCTGCGGACCATCCAGTCCTCGTGACAGAAGCAGCATGGAACACACAGGCCAACAGGGAACGCATGGCGGAGATTATGTTCGAGGAGTTCCAGACTCCTGCCTTTTACATTGCTAACACGGGGGTTCTCAATGCGTACGTCCGATTGTGCTCTTGAACACGATTCAAACATGACCTCTCGTCGGGACAGCTTCGCAGCAGGGAAGGGCTCGGCACTCGTCATCGACATTGGCCACTCAACCGCAAGTGTTACCCCCGTTGTCGACGGCTTCGTGCTCCGAAAAGGTTGGCGTCCCTATCTTGCACTCATTTGCTTTGTCCTCATCGAGGCTTTCTTCTAGGTCTTGCGCACTGCGCGCTGCCACAGCTTGTCCATGCCCACGCGAGACACCTCCTCATGAACCAGACCTCCATGCGGCCCGGAATCCAGCTCATTCCCCACCAACTCATCGCGAGCAAAACCGTGAGCATCCCGTTCCCCGCCTTCTTCCCCGCTCACACACACCCCCCTTCATGCACGCAGCCCGTCGACGTCGGCGTCCCTCCCAAGTTCGTCCTGCGCGAGGACCGCAAGGCGGGCACGACCGACTCCTGGCGCGCCTGGGCGGAGGCGCACGAGGTCGAAGAGTGGGTCCAGTCCGTCGGCGGCTGCCTCGTCCAGGGATGGAACGAGCAGCTCGCCGTCCAGCAGGGCTCCCGCCACTACGAGTTCCCGACCGGCTGCAGCGCGCACTTCAGCGGCCCCGAGCGCTTCGCCGTCGGCGAGCAGTTCTTCACGCACTCGCAACAGCTCGTCGTGCGTTCTTCCCTCGCGTTTAGAACGCACTGTGGATCGCTAACGGATCGTATCGCGCGTCGCGCCATGCCTAACAGGCTTCGAACCCCAATCTGCCCAAGACGGTCCCCGCGCTGATCATGAACTCGATTGGACACTGCGACCACGACCTCCGCCAGGTCCTGCTCGGCAACGTCGTTCTCACCGGTGGCGGCAGCCAATTCGCCGGCTTCGCGGACAGGCTCGCGAACGAGATGGCCCGTCAGTTCCCACACGTCAGTCGACACTCTCCATATGCCATGTGGACGCATCTGACAGGTCTCTCTTTGTTTCGTTCGCAGGTCAAGCTACACGCACCGGGTAACACCACCGAGCGCAGGTTTGGAGGTTGGCTGGGTGGCAGTATGCTCGCTAGCTTGGGTACCTTCCACCAGCTGTGGATCAGCAAGGAGGAGTGGCAGGTGCGCTACTTCCGACATCGCTCGCATGTCATTTCATCGATGGCTCACAATCTACCAGGAGCATGGACGAGCTATCGTCGGCCAGAGGTGCAAGTGAAGACTGTACTCTCAATTTCAGGAGGACCGCGGCCACTGTAAATGATTGATACTGCGCTTGTCACAATGTTGTTTGTTATCCCTGTTCCAGTACACTCTCGCTCGGCAGTGGCAATCTCGAAGTCTTCCGCCGACACACGCACACTAGGACGAGCGAGGGACTGCGCAGCATACAGGAAGTATACATACGGCGGACTGCGTTATTCGAGCAAATGTATGTACGGAGGGAGAAAAACTAAACGCAACGCGTACGAGACGTCGCCACGGGCAGGCAGAAAATGCGCGCGCCGTCGAGCGCAAACGCACCGCTCCGAGAGGGTCGAGGACCGCCCTCAAGAGCGCATCCCGCGCCTGCCCAGCATGGCCTAGTCGTCCGTCGATCGTCCGGGGGAAGCGCCGCTTCCCTACGCCCAGCTCCTCCGTGCCACACCTCTACGCGAAAACGCCGACCGCGCTCGCCTCCACCGACACACACTCGAGCTACTACTACTACTCGGAACATAAGACCACCGACAGCACCGGAACTAGAGCCGCCTAAAAGTCCCGCTCGTCCTGCCGATGGTTATCGACACAGCAACGGGCGGGACGTGGACGAGGGTAGAGGGAGGGGTGGAGTAATATGGGAAGACGAGAACCAATCAAGGGATGGGGGAAAGTAAGGAGGGGATGTTACGGAAATGGGAATGGCACAGGCCGTAATCGCATACGCCATCGTCCGTTCGATACACGCACGCCGTTAAATACGCTGGCAACGCAGAAGAAGGAAAGTGGCAACATCATCCGGGCAGGAAGAAGGTATCGTACAGCTCAACGTCGCAGAAGAAAATCACAGTCCGTGGGTGTCGTGGGGCAGGGCAGCGGGGGCAAACGCGCAGGGTATGTTGGGGTGTAAGCCGGAGGGAAGGGCGCCAGGGCGTATGGATCTAGTACGCCTCGACGATGATCTCACGGCGCTCGCGCGCGTGCTCCAGCAGGGCGTCGACGGCCTTGCGCCTGCTACGGGTCGCGAAGTTCTTAGGGACGAGCTCCTCGTTGTTTGAAGGGGGGCCGCGAGGCTGGCGAACAGGGGTGCTTGCCAGGCGCTGCACGACCATCTGCGAGTCCTGAGGGACGACGACGTTGATGCCGGACGGAGCACGACCAATACCGAGACCTTCGAACAGCCTCTTGGTCGCATCCTCACGAGGCGAAAGGGGGACGTCGCCGGAACCAGCCGAGTGGGGAGTGCTGGGCGAGGAGTTGGACTTGGAGGAGGAAGAGCTGTCGTCCGCCTCAACACCATCACCGTCGATGGCGACAGCACGCTGCGAGGTCTGGGCGGTGAACCGGAGGGGAGTGGGGCGAACCTTGCCACCGGCGAGTCCAGGGGGTGGAGAAACGCGCTCGCTGGGCGGCGGGGTGATCTTCACAGTGGGCGATGAAACGGCACGGTTGGCACTCAAGACCGAGTTGTTTGGGGCCCGACGCCACGAGACTGCGGCATCCGACTTGGATTGAATGGTGGGGGTCGGAGGAGCACCGAGCGAGGTACCACCGCTGATAACCGTGGTGTAGCTTGGAGTCGCCGGAGGGCGGGCACCAACGGAGGAGAAATCATCCTCGTCCGAGTCGTACTTGCCGGAGGCGAGGCGGCTACCAAACTTGCCGTTGAGGGCGGCCGTCATGGGAACTTGGTCTTCCGAGACGCCAAGCGTGGAGCGAAGGTGGTCGGCCTGATTCATGCGGCGCATCTGGCTGTTGTTCGCGCGAAGATCGAACGAGGTGTTCATCGGGCCTGCGGTGACGGCATGGCGTAGGAGACTGCGCGACGGTTGCCTTGCTGCGCCTGACGCTGGCGGTTCTGGGCAGCCTGAGCTTGAGCGATGAGTTCAGCCTGGTACTGTTGAGCCTGAATGGCCTGAAACACGATCAGCACAATGCAGAACAAAAAAATACGACGCTGAAACTCATACCTGCATGCGAGCGAGCTCCATTTGCATGAGCTGGAGTTGAACCTGCTGGAGCTGAGCGGAGTTCATGTTGTTGGGGTTCATGTTGAAGGGCATGCCGCCGTTCATGGTGTGCTGCTGTTGGTGCTGGAAGCGGTTCGGGATGCCATCCACAGCCGCAGTCATGGGCGCCTGGCGAGGGTGGTTCTGGACGTAAAGGTTCTGGGACATCATGTTGGAGAGCTCCTCTTCTTCCTCAGGAGGGAAATAGTTGTCCTCTTGGTTGGGGGCAATGATGCGGGGAATGTTGAAGGTGCCTGCGGGAGCGGCAGTGTGCGGGATGGGGCCCGAGGAGGAACGGACGCCGCCAGTGCGGAGGCCGGCGAGGAGAGAAGCGCGGGGGTTGGGGGCGGGAGTGGCCATTTCGTGAGGGGATATACGATGACTGGTGGTTCTGTCGAGAAGATTGGGTTCGAGTACGAGGAGTGGGAAGGAACGGGGGGAAAAGTACAGCTGGGAGCGGTTGAGAAAGAGCGAGTACTGCGAAGAGGCCCAAGAGGGCTCACCTGAGGGCTCAGTGGTTCTTCGGGCTAAGAAGGCAGTAGGATGGACAACGTCCGTCTCTCTCCGAGACTTTGGGTGCGTGGTGGATCGCGGGTTTTGCTGCTGGGGCGGGATTGGCGAGAAAAAAGGCCGGGGGCGATTAGAGTGGCTGGCCGAGGAAGAAGTCGGACGCGTATAAGGGGTAGCGATATATATGATAGAAGGTGAAGACCGAGACGAGGAGAGACAACAGAAAAGGAGGAGCCACCAAGAGGTCTGAGAGAGAGAGGAGACGACAGCTATCACCGCCGCCCGGGCCTAGTATCGCCATCGCCCCCGCCCCCCGGCCACCGCGCACATCGTCCCGCCCCAGACGCGCCCGGCCCGCGACTGCTCCTCCCGCTGCGACTGCGGCCGACTGTGATGAATCCGTGTCCTGCCGCGGTACAAAGTACATGGCCGCCGCCACTGCGGCGGGTCCCAAACACACACTCCTTGCTTTGTCGCCAGGACCCCGTCCATTCCAACCCTACCTCCGACCGCCACTGGCTCCACGCAAGACAATAAGCGCAATGGCGCCCGCTCCGGCCCGAGCCGGTGCTCACAGATACTTTTTCGCACTGGCGCGGACCCGCGCATCGAAGACCGCACTCCGGATCGGCGTGTGCGCGGTGTGGAACGGGTTGAGCATTGTCTGCGACAAAGCGGATGAGCGCTGGCCTTCGGACCCCCGAGCGAGGCGATTCACCTTGACATACAGCTCCCAGACATCAGTGAAAAACGCTTTGATCCCGTCGTCGTTGCGGGACTCGTGCAACAGCACGAATTTCATGTCTAACACAACGGTAGCATCAATCATCCTGCGCTGTGGGAGCAGCGCAGGGAGCTCACTTCCGGGGGTGACGAACGCAGAGATCGTCCATTCGTTGAACTTATCCACCGACTTCAGATACCTGTCGGGTGGAAGAGCGACATTGAAGTCCGGGGGTAATACGCATGGATTACGAGTACTAACATGACGCTATCTTTGCGCATCACCTCCTCTATCGCATCCAAGCTCGCGTTCGCAATCATTTGGATGACATGCCTGTCCTGCCCGCCTCCAATCTTGACTGTCCCTCCCTGGTGTGCTTGATTTGCGCCCGTCGCACCCGACAGCGCGTTCAATGTCCCAGCAAATGCGGAGGTTGACCAGCTTGGAAGATTGGAAGCAGAGGGGACGTCGTCGTTTGAGACGGCTTAGACGAGTAATGCGTCAGGTTGTAGAGAGGGGTGTCGGAGGAGAAAGCAAGAACAAATGGTGGGACATGGCAGCGGATTGCAGTGTTGTGTAGAGGATCGAGAGGGTGCAATGAACAGATACTTGGTCGCGCAACGCAAGACGAAGGCCCCCGAATCGTCGGATCTCGATCTCGATCCCGGCAGGCACCTCGACGCGGACCAAGCACGCACAAATATCCTTCAGCCGAGCGCCCACGCGGTCTCGGCACGGAAGCTGGCGAGTATTCTGGCCGACGCATACTTCCAAGTTCCAGCATCCTGTCCTCGGAGTCGATGATGTCGATGAGGACGCTGCTTACCCCGCCTTTTCTTGGACACAATGCACGCGCATTCCACTCTTTCGGTGTCCCACGACGCGCATCCACCCTCTCTGGCTTCTTGGGCGGCGTTCTCAAAGCAACACACCGCAGTGGAATCAACTCTAGCAGCAGCCAGGCTCGAATCAGAATATCACTCGGTCGGATAGGTGGCGGTGGCGGCGACAGGGGATCCGGAGGGCCCAGGTTCCCTGGATTGAACTCGATACCAAGCAATTACATCTTCTATGGGATCATGGCACTGAACGGCGCGGTATTTGTGGGATGGCAGATGGCCACGGCGGAGTGGGTGAGTCTTTGCTCTCTCGTGTGTTTTCTGTCGCGGTGGTCTCATATATGACCGCCCAGAAAAGTCTGGGTGACAGTAGCTCTTATATTCGGATGAGGAAGAACTTCACAAGTTCAATTTACAACCTCCAACAAGGAAGATGGTGCGCCGCGTTTTCAATGATCTCTCCTTTTGCCTATTAATCAGTCGTGGCGTGCTCGCAGGTATACGCTTATTACCAGCAGCTTTTCCCATGAAAACTTTGGGCATATATTCTTCAATGGCTTCACCTACTTCTTTTTTGCGCCTGCAGCCCTTAAGATGCTGGGGAACGCCAGCTTCCTGGCTCTCTACCTGGGAGGTATGCCCAACAAATATGACCATAGCCTTGTTGAGAAATAACATGCTCATTTCCAGGTGGTGTGGTGTGCTCTCTGACAAGTGTCCTTTGGAACCAGATTCTGTCGCCCAGCCATATTCAATGGTCTCATGGTGCTAGCGGTGCCATATACTCGATCATCTCTCTATCAGCATGTGTGTCTCCCCGGACAACATTCTTGATTTACGGAATCGTTCCGTTACCTGCATGGGTCTTCTTAGCGGGTATATTCGCTTGGGACGGTTACAGTGCCATAACACACAGGGTAAGATTTCCCCTCTCGCCCCGTGACGAGGGTCATTCGCTGACGGGCCACTTGCATGCACCACAGCAATCGTCGACCGATTCTGCCGGTCACATTGGGGGACTCCTTACTGGAGTAGTCTACTTCCTTGCGAAACGCCGTAGATTCTTCTGAGGGATGCGGGGCTATGATGCCCGCGCTTCCCCCGTCCTCACCTTGCGTCCACACTCTTGCTCACACTACACCACTCTGTACTTTCCACGATGCAATAAATTACAACCCAGTTCATATCCACCCATGCTCTCTATCGTAAGGTCGCGATAGGATCTTTGGGCCCCACTGCTCCAGTAGGGTAGTAGCTGAAAAAGAGTATCTGAAAACACAGGGCAACGGCCGCGTGCATCGCAGCTAGCACAATGATGATGAGCCGTACCGGCTTCGCGTCCGCCTGTCGCGCATGCAGAGTCAGCCTCCCTTCTCCGACACCGACGGGCCGCGCATACGCACCGTGGCAAGGATGGGGTACACGTTCGCGACCAAGAACCACCCGGAGATTAGGGACGCGACCCCAGTCAGCACCCAACGCACGATCGGCACCGGGATTACATTCAGCAGCTGGTGCGGCGCCGTCAGCTCAATGAGCGGGACAGGGGGGCGCAGAGAACGGCAAGGCGTACCGCAACGGGGATCCACACGAACTGGCCGTAGCCCCAGACGGCGACGGCCTCGATGACGCTCCACTCCCCAACGCCGAGGTAGCGCAGCGCGAGCCAGAGGAGGACGGGCACCCCGAGGCCGTACGCGTACACGAGCCCGACGGCGGTCGAGAGCAGCCCGAAGTCGTACTCGAGGACGACCGCGGCGGAGGAGTCTGCGGGGTCGGAGAGGTACGCGGAGATGGACGACGCGAGGGAGGAGAATACGAAGAGGGAGAAGATCAGGGTGGTGAGCGTCCAGAATGGGCCGTAGAGGTCCGCGGAGGGTGTTAGGTGGGCGGAGAGGTAGTTTTGGGTGTGTGGGAGGAGCGTGGTGTAACAGCGACGCAAGACCTGCGGATGTGGAACAGGACAGTGAGACTTAGTTTAACGGAGTGTATGGCGTATAGAGATACGACGAGCACGGTGGACAGGGAGGAGTAGAAGGAACACGTACGGTTTTGGTGTCGACATCGAAGTAAGGCTGGTAGTATTCGAGCTGCCAGAATCCTGAAGGCTTCGCGGGACCTTCGGAGAAGTAACCTGCAGCGAGTGACCTCAGTTCGATGAGACTATATGCACAATATGGAATGGAGACGCACCTGAAGACGGAGCACCATTGCCACCTTCCTGATTCGCCGCGCGGGCATCGGTGCTCAGAAACGCTGGTTGAATTGTGCACCGCGGTCAACAAGGCGCAAGCTGTGTTGGCTTGCGCGACACCCACATTGGAACTGCAGCCTCTCGGGGCCCTCCTCCATCCGCTGCGAGCGGGGAGACAGTGACGTCAGTATAGAGAACAAACGAAGGGGTCTGGCGACTCACATCATCGGATTCAATCTGCACATATGCCATCCTGACGTGCCCGTAAAGCAAAGTGAGAGAAGGGTTATCAGAAGGAAGACAAGTGGCAAGCGAAGCGTCTCGAGACTCGCCCGCGGCCGTCAACTCCGTCGCCGCAGGTTCGGGCGCCTGGTCATCAAGGCTTGTCCGATGCCACCACCACTCACAGCGACCTACATTATACGCGTAGTTCACGCTGTTCCTCCTCCTCTCGCTGTGGCACCTCAGAACACAATCTAAACATAATCAACAGACATGGACACCACTCCCGCCAATTCACCGGGCCGTGGCAGGAAATCAGGCCCGCGAAAGCGCAGAAGGTCCACCTCCGACACTAGGTCTGTCTCTTCAATACCATCGACCGTCAAGCGTGCCGTAATTCAGGAACAAAAACGCATTCGGATACTCGATCGACCCAAGCCACCAATACCCATGCTTGTGAAGAAGCAAGAGCCACCCGACGAGGTCGAGTGCGCTGTCACTCATGTCTTCTCTGGTCACTCGCCAGTGGAGGATGCTCACGTTGTCCCAGCCGAAGTATCACAGGACGAAGTGAGTGGGCTTTATCTCGGTTAATGGCGGGTTAGACTCATTGTGTGAGGAGCTCGCTGCCCTCGAGTGGTCATGGGACTTAATACGCGGCACTTTCGATGTCAATGCCCGCGAAAATGTCATACCGGGTGAGTTTCTCCAACTTGACTTACCGTGCGCGTGTTCGATGGGCGTCTTTTTCAGTCACAGCAGAACTACGTAGCTGGTTTGATTTGCATGAAGATTCGAAACCCGCCGGGTGGTTACTGCTCCCTGCCGAATACGCACGCGAAGCGATCAAGGCTATGTACGAGCAATATGTCGGTGAGGACTTCACCGAAAACGAGTACCGCGCAAAAGCTGTACCTGGCACCAGGGACTGGCGGCAGGATCCTTCGACTGTCCGTCCTAATCCGCTCTCCAAATTGCCCACTGCTGACTTCCCTGCCCAGTTTTACCCAGACCGAACCGAGTTCCAGTACAGGCTCGTTCCTCTGCCCAGCATGTCACATTGCCTCTCCGTGCGTTATTATACTGGTGGACCCGGTCCATTCAAGCTCGACCAGCTGCAGCTGTTCGTCTACCCATTCGGCGCCTTTCCGACCTTGACTCTCCGTATCCCTCTTCACCACGCGATCGTTAACAGCGGGCAGAAGCTATTCGCGCTCTGCGGCGACGCGCCGTTGTGTCTTCGCACCTTCTCTTTCCTTCGCGCGCACGAGCTAGTGATGCTCTGTGTCATACGAGACATCTATCTTGCCTGGGTCCGTTCGTATCCGTCAGCAGGATTCCGACACGGCGAGAACACAAGTTTGCACCATCCACACACTCCCATGGAAGACCTTGGGCACCAGAGCTTCATCCATGGGACTCCCTCAGCAACGGCAGCAACAGCACCTTAAAGGCCACCAAGGATCCCCTCATGAGTATTTGGACGAGGAGTTGGAGTTGGATGGACAGGAATGGATCGAGCGCATCGAACAGTGGGCGCTGGATGTGTGGACAACGACACATAGCGACCTGGACGGTTCTCGACAGACGGATGGAGTTGGTATGGGTGTCATGGACGTTGATCCAACTACCACAGTCGGATGATTGCTACTCATGAGGCCGGGATGTCGAAAGTTCCATGAGGTCGAATCCTACCCTGTATATAATAATGCTTCTTTTGCTTCCATAGATAGATACCTGGGCTCGATGCGAGGGCAGTGAGAACAAAAGCGGCTGGGTCTGAGGCGTTCACTTAAGTTCCGGCAACTAGATGCTAAGTAACGAACGTTGAACGTTAACGTTGGACGTTGAGCTTAGCACAGCGCGTGCTTGTTGCGCTGATATCTTCAATCCACCAACCCGAGAGGTATCATCATGCTCGAGCACTCGGGCACAGGGACGATATGCGCCACTCGTCAAGCTCGTCTCAACTTTCAAGCTGGCACGTGTTCATTTGCTGGCAAAAACATTATACATCCACACTACTACACGGCGGCGAGCACACCAAAGGCTCGCATCTCGATGGCAACGGGCGCACGGGGCTTACAGGTGTGCCTTCACACCGTACTTCTCTTCCACAGCCTTCTCCTTCTGCCGGAAGCCCTGGTGACGTTTTGTGACCAGCGGAGCGCGCTTGAGCTCGCGCTGGCCGATTTGCTGGATATGCACCGCGTCGGGGCCCTGTATACGAGCGAGCGAGAGGTCAGCGGTAGGTTCAACGGTTCATGGGCGGGGGTAACTGACGTCCGCGATCCGCAGCGTGCGCAGGCCAGCGTACATCGCGGCAAGCGGGGTGTCTTGGCTGACGCCCTCCGCTCCGTACGCCTGGATGGCGCGGTCGATGACTTGGCAGGCCATGCTCGGGACGACAAACTGGCGAACCCGGGTGAGCTTACGCACGCAGCAGGGAGCGAAGAGCAGGTACCTTCGCATACCGATCTCCTTGAGGGCACCCTTGGCCTTGACCTTATCAATCTACACGAAGCGCATAAGTGAAATGTGCTCGGCTCAGCCTAACGAGATCCCCTACCTGGAGCGCCGCGCTGTAAACGAGCAATCTCGCAGACTCAATTTCGGCCCGAGACTTTGCAATGTCCGCAATGACCGTGCCTGCGCCATGTATCAGTCGAGTGGTCATTAAGCCATGGAAGTGAAAGCATCCACCCACCGTGCTCGTAGAGGAACTTCCCGAACGTCTTCTTCGCTGGGTCCGTCACACGCTGGAGCAGCAGGTCGAGAGCGTACTGCGCCGCGCCGATGGAGCGCATACAGTGGTGGATACGCCCAGGGCTGCAAAAGCGCGTCAGCACCCCGTCGCGTGCGCTCTGAAGGCAGTCTATCGCGCGCACCCAAGACGACCCTGGATGATCTCGAACCCTTGCCCCATCCGTAGACGAGGTTCGAAACCGGGACCCGGACGTTTTCATAGATGATTTCGCAGTGGCCCTCCGGCGCGTCGTCGTAACCGAACACGCCCATGGCGCGGACGACCTTCACTCCGGGGGCGTTCGCCGGGACGATGACGATGCTCTGCTGGCGGTATTTGTCCGAGTTGTCGGGGTCGCTCTTCCCGAGCACGAGGTGAAGCGCACAGCGCGGGTCACCAGCACCGGAGATGTACCTGCGCACGGAACGTCAGCATCCCCTCAATGCACGGGAGACAGGAGACGAGAACGAACCACTTGTGCCCGTTGATGACGATCTCGTCGCCCTCCTGGCGAATCGTGGTGCGGATGTTCGTCGCGTCCGACGAAGCGACTGTCCCGCACCGTGAGCCCCGCGTCCGCAGTCACGCCCCAGTTCAAGCACGCACCGAAACGCTCGGTCATCGAGAACGCGGAGCGGATCTCGCCGTTGAGGAGTGGGACGAGCCACTTCTTCTGCTGCTCGGGCGACGCGTACCGCGCGAGCACCTCTGTGTTTCCCCGCCCGTCAGCACCCTGGAAGACATACGGACGAACGGACGGCCGACGCACCCATGTTGCCCGTGTCGGGCGCAGAGCAGTTCACCGACTCCGACGAGACCTGGCCCGCGCGCCCGAGGAGCTCCGCCATGACCGCGTACTGTCCGCGCAGCCCCAAGCGTGAGCGCACCCGCCGCCGCCGCCGCCCGCACGCACACGCACCTCGAGGTTCGTCAGCGGCACCCCGAACTCCGGGTAGTGCGTCTTGCTGAGGAACAGGTTCCAGAGCCCGAGCGACTTCGCCTTCGCCTTCAGGTCCGCCGTCACCGGCACGACCGCCTTCCAGCGCGCGACGTGGTCCGGCGGGACCTGCGCGTGCGCGACGCGCACCGCCGGCCACACGTCCTCCTGTGCGTCCCCGCGGGTCAGCACTCAGGGGTCGCGGGCGGGCGCACGAGGCGAGAGCGGGCGACGTACCTCGAGGAACTTGATGAGCTTGGCGAGCGTGTCCTTCGCAAACGGCGACAGCTTGTCCTCGATCTGGCGGAACGCGTACGGTTTGCCGTCGTCAGCGTCCTCGCCCCTGTAGAAAGAGCACCACCACGCACCAGCGCCCACGACGACGGCGACGTGTACTCGACAATAGGGTGATGGCCATGATTATATGGTAGTGAAGTGGGCGGTCAGAGGAGGAAGGGGGGAGAAGGAATGTGGGGAAAGGGAGAGGAAGACTTGTATGCTGCTCGACCCCGCACTCCATTGATGGCCGGTTATACCGGGCACCTGTTCCCCCGACCTAGACGCCCCCTGCGATCGAGACACGCCTGGAGACGGCTCATGTGCGCTCCAAATCACTGACAGGAGGCCGGAGGACGTATATAGGCCGAGCACTAGCAGCTTTGCCGAAGCGTCAGCCGCACAACCTGATTTTCGACCTGAATCAAGCGTCGAAGCCAGCTCATGTGATCGCGAAACAGGATGATTACATATCTTCGAAGGTTACAGTACATGAGACGGAAACAGGTCCTTGTCCAAGAGTCATTAATCACGGTACACGACGCAATCGTTCAACTTCAGCTACATACATAGAAGGAGTCATTAGTTTTAGTCTTACTAGCGTATGTCCGAACAGCAGTCGTATAGAATATGTAGTACAGGTACGTATACAACAGCAGTTCCTTGTTCTGAGACTCGTCAAGGGGGCATAGAGTGAGACCGAAGATGGCAGAGGATGAGAGGAGAAGAGCGGGGATGGAAGAGACGAAGGTCATTTGGGCGTGAAGAAGATGTGAGCTGCGGCTCCCCTGGGAGTCCAGCAATAACGTAAGTCATAAAGTCGTGCGCGCGTGGTCACAAACCATACAATACTAGTGGTACAAGTCGGTAGCCCGATGGGTGCACGTGGATGACAGTAACAGGGAACCGAGAAGCATGATTTGAGCAAGAGTGAGTGAGAGCGGGGAATGCAGCACGAAGCCCAGCGAGCCGGAGAGGTGGAGCGAGGTCGGAGTTGGCGAGGCAAAGCAAGAAGGACAGCCATAAGAGTGACGCACGGCGCAGCGCAGCGCACCCTGTGCTAGCCAGCACTGAACACAAAGGAGGCGCGTACGCTCGCGCTCACTGGGGCCCAGCCCACTGCGCGTCGGTCGTGAAGTCGCCTCCGAGCGTGAAGGCCATCTCCGGGTCGACGCCGTAGTTGTCGAACGAGCTCTGCCAGTACTGCTCCTGCTGGTCGCCCATGAACACAGGCGCGGCTCCGCCTGCGGGATTGTAATTCCGGATGAAGTCGAGCCCGTGGAACGGCAGCCCCGGAGCTGCGAAGCCCGCTGAGGGCGGCGTCGTACCCGTCGCGCCGGCAGATGGGCCAGCGGTGATGGGTGAGAAGGGATCGTAATTCCCTCCACCGGCGCCGCTCCCGTTCTGGGCGTTGAAGTCGTTCGCGTCGAGCAGGAAGGGCGAGGAGGTTTCGATGCCTGAGAGCTGCGGGCCCGAAAAGCTGCGGACATGGCCCTGGCCAAAGGCAGGGCGGCTGATGGGCATGGGCTGCGCCTGCGCAGCCGGGTCGGAGGGGAAGAACTTGAGCTCGTTCGCGTCCATCGCGGGGCTCGCCCACCTGTCCGTCGTCGAGCTTGGGCTGGGGAGCGTATAGTCGTAGTCGAAGCGCTGGCCAGCACCGGGGATCTGGACGCTGACGTCTCGCGGGGTTGCGGAGGGTGCGTATGGGTTGGACTGGATCATGCGCGGGCTGGTGTCGGTGCCGTCGATGGAGCGGCGGGCCGGGCCGGGGGGAGAGGAAGTGTTCACGGAGATGGGAGAAGAGCCCTGAGTGCTGGGCGGGCCCATGGCGGCCAGGGTGGAGCGCCCGGGGTAAGAAGAGGGCAGGCCGGTGTCTGAGCGACCGGTGTACTGGTCCTGGTAGAGATCCTCGTCATGTGGCCGCTTCCGGGACGTGGACCGGGCACGCAGAGCTGGGGACAGGGTGTCAGTAAGGCGAGAAGGGGAGTGCGGGAGATCTGCCCGGAGAAGCCGCGAGGACTCACAGTCTGCGCGGAATTGCGACGAGGCGTGTGCGTTGCGTGGCGAGATGGGGACATCACGCGACCGATTCCGCCGCGAGGGCCTGTTGCGGATGAGCCGTTCGGGAACATGGCCCGGAATCTGCGGCCCAGAAGCCATTCCGTGGGCGCGTCCGTCGACAGCCATCGGCGCAGAAGACGGAGAGTGGGCCGAGGGCCCGGCGGACGCGAACCCGTCCCGCGTCTGTCCCGGGGTGTTGATCGCCTCGCCCGCCTTCGCCGTCAGGTCCTCCAGCAGCTCCTTGCACTTGCGCGCACCCGGCCAGTGCCCCTCCCACGACTCCAGCACCACAAGACACCGTCGCGCCTCTTCCAGCGCCGCGCGCGACGCCTGCGGGTCCGTGACGTGCATCGCGTACAGCAGGATGATGACCGCGGAGCTGAACAGGTTCTGGATGAAGAACGCCAGGTGGTGGCTCGGAGGCACGACGTTTTTGATCGATGGTGCAAGCCGGACGCATGCCCGCGCGGTCGAGACCGCCTTTGCCGTCGACATCGGCGCGACCGGCTGTTCGCCTCTGACCGGGATGAAGTTGCGGTGGAGCGTTGTCAGGATTGAATAATAGTGACTGCAAAGCACCGCCGCCATGGACACCTGCTTCTCCGTCGTCGGCGAGGACTTGAAGATCGCCGGCAAATCTTCGCACCACTTGCTCAGCGTCCGGTCTAGAGTCTCGACAAACCGGTGGAGCTCGTTGCGCTTGTTCATCTCCAGATTGTCCTTGCACATGTCGATGGCGTAGACCTCGCGCAGAACCCGGCCGGCGATCTTGTAGAGCGAGATTAGCTCGATGAACCCGCGCATGAGCGGCACATGCCCCGGCGGAAGGGTGGCGCCAGAGAAGTACTGCGGCAGCTGTTCGTCATCCAGCTCGACGGGGATCTCCACATCGCAATCTCTGTCCTCGATCGCCAGCGGACGGCCGAGGGCAAGGGCGAGCATCCTATCGAGGGTGTACACGCCCCACCAGATCTTGCGACGGGTCTCCTTCTCAATCGGGCTGACGAGAAGCCGGCGGGGCGACCGCTAGTTATGGCAGGGTCAGAGCATAATTTTCAGTCGACCGAGAAAATCTTACGTGTAGACCGATATCCTGCGCCGCACGCACCGCCTGTCCGACCAAAAGCCACGCTTGTGGCAGGCAGTTGATCGAACACAGGAAGGAAGTCATGAGCAAAAAGCACTGGACATGCTCGACTTGCATCGAAGAGCCGCTGATGTAGTGCAAAATCAGGGCACTGGATGAACCGTCAGAAGCTCAGTTGTTTATTCCCCAGATTCGTGGAAAAGCGAAGAGACGCACCGTTCGTGATAAACCATACCCATGCCTGCTTCGTCAGCAATATCGGACATGGTCAGGCGGGGGTCGTCCACGAAGCGAGAAGCAACGGCGAAGACTGCGCACACGAGGGCCACAAATGGTGCGTGTGTTCGAATGAATTGGAAGTCGCCTTGGTGGTCCATAAGAAACCGGTACCGGCGCATGAAGTCCGGCTTGTCCAACACGGGCATCAAGAAGTGGAAACGTGCGAAATAGGCCTCGACCTGGAGGCGTGTCAGGCCCGCTTTACCGAATCTGAGCACGGGGTCTAAAGAACCACGTACCAGTTTATCGGCGAGATCCCGCTCGGGGAACTCGACCTCTTCTGGATTGGGGAGAGCTCTGACCTTCCCGAAGTACACGCTTGCCGGGAAGTAGAGCTTGTTGACGCTCGGGCCTGGCGCGAGAGGATCCTCTTCCATCGGCGAGACACGATGTAGTGGGGAGGTCGTGGCATCCCGCAGTCGCTGAATAAGTGTCATGGTGGACGACTTTCCTATCCAATGGAGGTGGCCGTGTTCGTCGAGTGCGAGCTGGCCGAATGCGTCAAAGACATCATCCTCAATCTTGACGGCGACGTCGTCCCCTTCAGAGCCTTGACCACTAGAACTGCGGCTGCCGATACCGTTGGAGAGAATTTCACTTTCAGATATGCGGGGAAGAAACCCCTGGAGCGTTTCGGTCGGGGGTACCGTGCCTCCTTCGTTCGCGGAAATTGCAGAAGCCAATGCATTCAGGTCGAGACCGGTCGCCTGTCCAATTTGCTCGAGAATCGGGGCTGTCTGCTGGAAAAGAGTCTCCAGCTGGAGTAAGCGGGCTTCAAGCTCCTGCACATAACTGTGGGCATGTCAGGAACGATGAGATCGAAGGTGAAGACAATCAAATGAAAATGGAGTCAGGGGATAAGACGTGGTAACGGCAGACCTCCGCAAGGACAATGTAGTGAGACGTATGGACGCTCTCCGACTGATGATGCGTGGAGGCGCAAACAAAGGGTTCAAAGTCCAGCTTCGTTGACATTTCGCCGACGGGGTATCATTGGACTGAGCGCAATCAGGTAGATCTCGCCCACAATTTGCCATCATATATATGTGTAGGCGATGACGAGCGAGGGCCCCGTGACGCTCCCGCGGCGGATGAAAAGGCCAGGAGAGCGGGGAGTAGAGAGAAGACTCACTGTCTGCTGAGTGCAGCCCTGTCCTTGGTCTGCAGCCAGGTACACTGGCTCTTGGAGGCCAAGCATTGCGAACATGTGGGCTCCATGCCATCGCACTTGATCTTCTTGCGCCTGTCGGGCGAGCATGGGGGAAAACGTGGTGATCAGATCGGGCCTGGGACTCGGAAGGCGGGCGCAGGGGGACCGGCGCGGGGAGGGGTTCGGGGGCGGGGGAGGGACATAGTGGGAGAGCGACGATCACGGGCACGCACCTGCAGGACTCGCATGCGCGCCAGACTCGTCTGCGCTGGAGCTGGACGGGTTTGAGGCCAGCGTCGGGCGGGAGGGCGGGGTCGTCGACTCGCTTCTTCTTGGGTGGGTGGGGGATGGTCATCGAGGGGGCGGGGGCGGCGGACGAGGAGGGCTGGCCGTCGGGGTCGGAGGTCGAGTTTGGATTTGGTTCTGTGGTCATGGCTGGAGGAAGCGGGCGGGCGTATATATGAAAGGGGGGAGGCGTGGAGGATAGGGAGAGGAGCAAGAAGCCGGCCGCGGAGAGGGAGAGGGTGAGATTGAGAGCGCGAGATCTGAGGGAGTCGGAGATCGGGTCGTCTTTCGCTCCGTTCCTGGCGCCTGGCCATATATCCTCTCCGCCTCGCCCGGCCTGCCACTCCCCGCCACCACTGCCATTCCACTCGCCGCGCCTGACCGCCGCCCGCGTATGCCCGCCCCTCTCCGCCGCCGTACCCTCCGGACGAGCGCACTGGTCAGCACACACCGCTTTCGCATCCCCACGATGACCTCGGCCTGCCACGCTCGATGACGCGCGCGAGAGCGCTCTCCGGCTCCTCGGGACGGACAAGCGCGGGCGGGCGTACTTGGTCTGCGGCCTCTTGTCCTTGTCCGTCCGCACGTCGACTGCGAAAGCCGTTCGTGTCCGTCCACGCACCCCACTGCCGCCCGCCACATGCTCTTCCCCACCACTTCTTACCCCACACCCGCGGCTGCTTCCCGCGCCCGAGGCGCGCTTCACTGTGCATTTCGCGCGCGTCCCGCCGTCCTCACATCATCTCGGACGCCCGGCGGTGCGGACACAAACGCCCATCCACTGGCAGCAATTAATGCCAGCAAAAGGGAAGGCCAGGGCGAACCGCGCGGCGCGATCGGAGGGGGTACGACCAGTGGGCGCCGGCCCAGCAGGTCGTCCATGCGAGCCACGCTCTTCAGGCCTGTTTCCTCACTTACCCCGCATCGACAGCGCCCCCGCTGCCCGATCGCACGAGCACGCGTTCGACGGCTTCCATCGATCTCGTACGCCCCCTCGCGGAGTGCTCGCACGAGGTCCATGTAAATAGCCGACGGGCCCATCCAGTACTGAACCCCGCCAAGCCCTCGAATTCGCTTCCCGGCCGTCCATTAAGCACCTGCTGCTGCGTATACGCCGCCCAAAGTACGCTCTCGCCATTGCCGTGCTCGTCTCCTAAGTATTGCTTCACCACACCCTCGTCACCCACTGCGTTACGTCGCGCGTGCCATGCTCTCCGCCATCGCGCTGTGTCTCGCGGGCACACCGGCGACGGGCATCCACCCCCACCCATTCAATCCCCCTTCCCCTCCCTCCGGCTTCCGGGCCCGGGTGCCGTCCTGCGTCCCTCCCCGAATCCACCACCGCGCGGCCGTAAAGGGCCCAATCTCCATCCCCCACGTGCGCGGCGCACGACGCCTTCCTTCCCACTGGCGCGTGGCTATCCCGAGGCTCGCAATTGAGCTCGCGAGAGCGCGTCGGCGGCTTCTGAGATAATGATCCCGTCCCTCTACCCCGATCTAGCGAGGTGCGCCGAGTGGCCAACTCGTCGCGTTTGAGAAGACACAAAAAGCTCGGCGGTCGGGCCCGCGTGCGCATATACGGACCACTCCGTGCAGTGCGGGCGAGCACAGCGCGGCCCAATCGAGATAGCACCATGAATTGAATTTGGTTGGTACGCGGGGCTAGTATGGTGTCGAGCCTCGACGTCGCCCGATCCATCTCCCGGGGGTGTGGTGCTGTGTCTCGGCCTCGAGACACAGTTCGAGGGCGTGCTTAAGACGCCCCCCGATCCACTAGACCTGTCGTCGAGCGCGACCTCGACACGGACAGACCGCTTCGCAGGCGCGACCCCACCCGCGCAAATACGCATACACATTTTGACCGAAGCACACACCGGCATTGGCACGGGACCGTGTTGGGCGGAGCCCGATCTCCCTGTCTGCCCATGGGGTACGGTCATGCGATGCAATTCGTCTGTTTGTGGGGCTTGTACGCTGTGGACGCCCTGACAACAAGCGACGAGAATGGCTTGAAAGCTCCTCGGATCGAGAGGCCACTCAGCGAGCCCTCACCCGACACTCCGACTCCGAAAGCCCGACGCCGCGGCACCGTCGAGCAGGGGGAGATTCGCAGCGAGAGACGCAGGCGCACGAACAGTGCTAGTCCGACCGAGGACGCTGGACAGTGCCTGGCCACACAGCTGGCGACGCGGACGTCTGCGCGGGCGCTGCCGGTCGCCCGCTCGGAGAACCGTTGCGAAGTCCGCAGGGGCCGCGCTGCGTGCCTTCCGCTTCGGGCACACGACGATTGCGGGAGCGCGCACGCGAGGACGAGCGCAAGGCAGGCACGCCGCGGGGGCGATCTGGGACGGCGTGTGCGGGGAGAAAGGGTGCGGATTATGTATGAGCTGTGTGTAGACTATCGGCGGGTCGGCGACGGGGCCCCAGGGGGCCCAGCCCCTTCGCGGAGTCGAGGGCTGGGGCTGCGTCCAGATGGAAGCCGAGCGCGAGGGCGAGCAGCGGGTGGGCGCACGCCTTCCCAGCCTAAACCGGCCGTCGAGTCCGGATGCCGCGCCGGGAAAGCGAGCGAGCGCGCGGGGTGCGGTCGCCAGTGCGCGGGTGGGCAGGGCAGCGGGCGGGCGGAAGCAGATACGGATCGCGAGCGGATGCGGTCCAGGTCGCGCGGTGGATGGAGAAGAGACGAGGTTCAGACCCCCAAACGTCAGCGGAAGGGCGAGAAGACGAGCTCGACGACGCACGCACCTCTCCTTGCCCTGCGACTGGCCAGCGACCGGGCCCGGTCTCCCGTTTGTCTTGCGTGATTCGTCCACCAGAGCGTCGCAAACCACCCAGCGCGCATTTCCGTCCTCGTCTCGTCTAGCCCTAGCCCTCGCACGTGCCCATTATCTCCCGCCTCTAGCCTCTACAACGCGTCTCCCGTGTGTGCCCATTCCGACCCGCACGCGCGTGAGCACGCTAAGCACGAAGCCCGCGCGAGATGGACGTCATCTTCTCTGCAGAGTCCCGAAGATAGAACAGCTTCGCGCGTCGCATGCGCGGGCCCGGCTTGCCCTCGGTGCCGTGTCTGCCGCGCGGAGGAGGACCTTGATCGCCTTGAGGTGCGGCGACGCAGGGAAGTACTGCACCTCGACGCCCGTGCGCTGGACGACGTTCCGGAGCACGAACGACGTGTCCGCGCCCCGCCGGCGAATCGAGATGAGCACGCCGGTGAACGTCGTCGGGGCTTGCGCGTTCGTCACCTGCAGCACGGACCCGGGCAGTATGCGCTCAGGATGCCGCTTCCCGAACCGAGCGATGAGGTCTTGTTTCTCCGCGGAGAGGTGGCGTTGGGGGAGGTAGGACATGAGCCCCTTGCCAGCATAGGCGTTTGTGGGGGCAGGAATGGCGGGTGGGGGTGGATTACGGCCATACTAGAGAAAGGGTAGGGTGGTGGAGGTAGACATGAGCCGTTGGGCGCATCTTCGGAAGGCGTTGAGCATCATGGAGGCCGTCGGGACGTGGTGGATGGAGAGATGCGCCAGCGGGGCAACGCCAAAAAGCAGACGCGTATCACGTGATGAAACGCCAGACGCGTTCCCGCGATTGACAATGACTCGCACGCTTCACGGCGTATGTTGCTCAGGGTGTGTGGCCGAGAGCGGGCCCGCGTCGAAGCAAACTGTGCGGATATGGGGCAGACGTTCGCGTACACGAGGATCTCAGGCATAGAGTAAAATTTTGAGGTGCCTGCGACTAGAAGACCGCGCAATGTGTCAAGCCACGAACCTTGCGAGCTTGGTACTCTCGAACACCATATACTACGCATGAGGGCCCGGTAGGCGGTCTCGCTCGAAAGCAGGGATATACAATTGGGGCGAGGGGTGGATACATGGTACGAGCCTGTGCTGGCGTACAAGACGACTACGGGATGCAGATGAGGAGCCGATGGATCGGGGGAAGAGCGATTGAGGAGGGCAAGGGACGATAGATCGTGGGTGTAGCGGGCGAAGTCGTGCAAGGAGAAGGAGGGATGACGTACTAAACGGGCTCTTGAAGCGACCAGATTGCCGTCCTGCAAGACTGGAAGGGCTCTAGACGGGCTTCTGGCTGCTTCGGTGGGGAGCTGGCCACAGCATTGACGTCCACGGCCACGGGCGACGCTGGGGTGATTGGGAGAGTGTGACATGAGCTGATGAGCGGGGGGGCGTGGAGGGGGGTCAATGTGGATGTTGTGATAGGACGCGCGCTGTGAGAGCCGTGGTGGATCGTGCTGATGAGCGTCGAGCTACGCGAGCTGACCGAGAGCACGGGTGCACATGGCATGTCGGGGTTGGTTGAGAGCGCGCGAGCGAGGACAAGCGAGTGAGACGGCTTCGGGGGCTGGTGGGCGTGGTGGAGAGCGGGAGGGGAGCGAGAGACGATCACGTGTGTGGTGGGCGGTCAGAAGCGGAGATCGTCTTCACGGCGGAGGCGTGCAGGGCACAGGCTGCGGGCGTGGCAGCGGGCGAGAAGCAGCGGTGGCCTGGCCAAGGCTTGGACTGCGTGTGGGCGCCTGCTGCGTGCCCCGAATGCTTTCGGTCGCGCGCGTCCCTCGAGCGAGTCCTTCTCCCTCCACCAGGGCCACCCCAGGGCCACGCCCTTTTTTCCGCCCACGCGTCTTCCCCGGCTTCTTTCCCTCTATATAGCTCCCCCGCCCGCGCCATTCTCCCCAACGTCAGCCCGCAGCCCAATGGCCCTCCAACTCCTCCCCGTCGAGCTCCTCGACGCCGTCCTCGCCCCGCTCACCCACAACCACCGTGCCCTCGCCGCCGCCGCCGCTCTTCCGCCCTCCTCAACCAGAGCGCCACTCGCCTCCTTTACCGCCATCTCACCCTCTCCGACCATGCCCACAACCTTTCTCTCCTCTCCCTTCTCGCATCCCACCCACACCTCGCCGCCCATGTGCGCACCTTCACCGTCCACCTGGACGATGTCGACTCCAAGCTCCTCCCTGAATACGCCCACCTACAAAGCGCGTTGCGGATCATGACAAACATCTCCGGCCTCTCCCTTTATGTCGACTGCTCCGCCAGCTGGGTTCTCTCACCCCCAGTGACCGAGAGCAGCCACAAGACGGATCACGTCCCCATTTCCGCGCCCGCGGTCTACTCCCGCCTCGAGCATCTGACATGTAACTTCCCGCCCGACGCCCATCTCACCTCCTTCCTCGGCCACACCCCCTCTCTTATCTCCCTCGCCCTTTCCTCTGTCATCCTCGGTGTTGACGTCGACTCGGACTTGGAAGACGAGCCCCCACCCCCGCCCCGCGTCCAGCTCCCACCGTCGCACATCCCCCTTCTCGAGACGTACACGGGACCGGCCTATCTCCTTCCCACCCTCGTCTCCCGGCCCCTCAAGGCCCTCCACCTCTCCGGTGACCTTGCCCTCGAACTCTTTGCCTCCGACACGGGCGCTCCGTCGGCGGCAGAGGCGATGCTCCGTCTCCGACGCACCAGCGCCCGAGCCGATCACACCCGGAACACGGCCATCCCGTCCTCCGACGCTCCCCCGCTCCAAGTGATGAGCGCGATGTCCTCCTCCCCGCCCGCCGCGCTCATCGACGTCCTCGCCCGCGTCTTCCCCAACATCCAGTATCTGCGCCTCGCCACTCCCTACGCGCTCTCTGACTTCCCGAGCCTGGTACGTCATCTTTCGCGCTTTTGGCCCCACGCCGCGTGCTGACCGCTTCGCGTATCACAGGAGTTCTACCCGCACATCGCGGAGACGCTCTCCACTCTCCCCAACCTCTCTGTCTTCGAGCTCGGGGGCCGGCCATGGGACTCGCGCGTCAAGCCCGCGACCTCGCCGTATCACCCCCCTGAGAAGGAGTGGCTGTCGCCATCGACGACCCCGCGGGGGTTCGCGCTCCCCGCAGAGGACGAGCTCGACGCGGATCGCGACTACGACTTCGACGGCGCGTTCGCGGATTGGTCGTACTAGACGATCCGCCACGACCGTGCGATCGGGCGGAGAGGGAAGGGCGAGGTATCGATTGAGCCAGTGCGTTATCGTGCGTCATTGCCGCCTGCGTCCTTGCCTCCCCGTCCACAATCCCACTGCCCGGCCTCCTTGGCTATCCGATCATCCACCCCGACGCTCTTTCGCTCCCTCGCCACCACCGCCGCGTCGCGCTCGAACCCGACGGGTTGGACCATCCCCCTCTCCTCTCAAGGACTTTTCGTGAACCAAAACACGAGTACGCCGTGTACTCTCCGACCCCATGCCTCCTCCCTCCGCCCATGGTTCGCATCGCCATAATCCCCGACCTCCTTGGGCCACGCGCCCATCGCGGCCATATTGCATGGTGCCGCTCGCCGCTCCTCTGATAACTTATCCTCTCCCGGACCTTTCTTCGGACATACTGCTATCATCCCCTAAAACGTACATTTCCCTCACTATAGCAGCGTTAAAACGTTGCGATTCCGCTCTTCGTTACTGTACTCACATACCATGCTTTCTGCTTACCCACCTCGCACGCGTATCGGCTTCCGTCCTGCTATCTCATTTCCCCACCATTCTCACAGTCCCTGTTCTGGATCGCATTCCGCTGTTGCATCACCGTCACGATTGTGATTCACCCACCGCAGCATTTCTGACTCGCTCTGCCTCGCCCCATGCACGCCCCGCGCCTCGTACGTACTCTACGCTGAGAAGACCCCCGCATCTCAGATATCCCTGCTAGTTAACTTAATCCACCCCGCCGTCTTCTGCCGTCCGTCACCGAGCGCCCGCCCGTCCGCCTCCCTCGCCCATGCACACCCTCTGTTTCCCCTGCACATTTTTGGAAGCCATGTCCATATATCCCGCACGCCTCGTATATCCCGTCTCGTGTACACGCACGCCCTGTCTGTTGTCGCATAGAACGCCTTCGTAATCCATCGTCCTCCCCCCGTATTTCTTGTGCAGTGCGCGCCCACATGCTCCCACTCCGCACCCGAAGCCCTGCACGAGATCCGCGCGCTCTGCCCTCGTTCTCAGCCGCTCCACCTGTGTTTGCTTTGCAGACTCGCGCGCGGGCCTGGTTAGATGCCGTGGAGCGGGGCGGCACCGCGTTGCGTTCGGGTGTGCGGCGTGGCCGCTGCAGCCGCTGCAAGTAAGCTCGAGCAGAAGTCCTTAGGTTCTCCGGCCGGCAGCGCAGGCGGACGCGTGTGTAAGCCGGTCGTTAATAAGTAGTAAGTAGTAAGCTCCCTCGAACCTTGCGCGTTCTAAGGCTGGCGATCCGCGAGCGCAGGTCTGCAGCCGTCGCCCTCGGCTTGAAAGCCGCGGCCGGAGGAACTGCTGTCGATCGGGGGCCGCTTCGATGCGGTGAACGCAACAGGCTCGAGGTCGACGGTTCAAAATTTCACCGTTCAAACGTTCGACCTTGCTTACCGCGCACCGCCAGATACGCCGGCCAGATTGCAGGCGTCGGCCCACGCCCGCCCTCCATGCGCGTTGCAATCGTCACCGGTTCACCAGCCGGAGACTGGTGGATCATGAGGCCGTGAAGCCGGCCGAGCATCAACGCGCGACGGGACACGCGCACGCCGGGCGTGGACGCGTTCCGTTCCGCACCGACGTCGTCCCGCACCTGTCCTCGCGCAATCGCCAGCTCCCGCGAGCCCGCCGACGCGCTTCGACGCGATACGACGCATGCGCAAGGACCGGTCATCGATGGCCCTGCCGTGCATTCGTCTCGCCTCGTCTCGCCTCGTCTCGTCTCGTCCGCGCCTCGGCGCAGGCCTCGGAGATGGCGACGGAGATACGTGCGGGTGCTCGTCGACGCTGCCCCGCTCGCGATCGCGACAGATTCTGCGGATGCGGCGCGGGCCGCGAACCAGGCAGCGCAGACCAGAGTCTGAGACGCCCTAGCTAGCCCTGTCTGCGCCGTGGCGCCGCGTCCTCGGTGCGTATCGCTCGCTCGCTCGTCCGCACGGTTGCCTTACGCGGCCGGGGAAGATCGATCATCTCGCCCTGGGTGCGCGCGGCGAACTGAGCAGCAGGTGCCCAGTCGTGCCGGGGCCGGCGCGGACTGCGTTGGATCCCTCTCCCTCTCTCTTACCGCCGAATCTAAGAGTCGGTGTCGGACAGTGGTGCGTACATACGACCGACGTGTGCAGTTCTGACCGCGCCGGACGGAGGACGACAGACCCCAGCCGGGACCTGCGCGACGGAACGACGGGTCACGGAGACGGAGTTCGGGCCTCGGAACGCGGGGCGCGGGCGCGGGGCTCGGAGACGGAACGGAAGACGGAAGGGAGGGGGCGCTCGGAGGCTCGGAGTGGGCACGGGTCGCGAGTCGCGACGCACGGGCGTGGCTGCGCGCAAAGAACGGTGTAGCTGCAAGCTGCGAGCCGCGAGCCCCCTCGCGCTCTGTGATCGAGAACGCGCGCACGGGAAATCCGTGGACGCTTCTGTTCTCTGCCGTTCCGCGCGCGAGTCTCGAGAGGCCCGCTGACGCGCCGCAGCGAGGCTAGCGGAGCAGCGCCTGCTTCCGCGAGCCCCGTCACCCAGGGCCTGGGCCTGCCGGGCGCGAGGCAGCGTTTTCAGGGGCCCCCATGGCTGGTGTGGGAGCAGACCGGGGTGTGCTCTTCGGACGGGCGGACTCAGGGTCCCAAGGCCGGACGACGCGCGGGCTCGTCGCGGCTCGCGCAGTCTGACTCGCCCGGCGCAGAGCGCGCGGTTCGATCGAGCAGCTCGCTGCGGCACACGGCAGGCCCTGGCGACCGCGGTCGAGGCCGGGTCCGGACGCGCGCGACGCGCGTCGGACGGACGGTCGTTCGTTCGTCCAGGGCCCGCTGGACGCGGACGCGGATAGGAACGCGGGCTGGAGAGAGACAAGGCGAACGAACGGGCAGCCGTGCGAGCGGTGATGCGTGCGGACGTACCCCAGATCCGCCATCTCACGCCGGCGGAAGCAGAGAAGGAGGGCAGGCCGCGGGCGGGCGTGGGGCAGCCCGGGCTTCATATGGCCTAGCCGTCTCGGCGCACTAACGCAGCACTATGTGGATGGACAACGTCGAGAACGCAGCGGGTCCAGGCGGGAGCGGAGTTGGAGAAGGGCGACCGCGGGATACATACGGGCCCAGCGCGGGCGCGGAAGGGCGAGGGAGGATGTGCGATTGCGGGGATCGAGAGTGGCGAGGGGCGAGGGGCGCGTCCGGCGCGGTATTCTACGAGGATGTACCGCCCGGTAGAGAACATGGCGCGGATGGGCAGCAGATAGGCAGCAGATTCGCGCGCGATGCGCGATGCGCGTGCGGCGGCGCGAGAGGACCCTGCAGGACCGCTGAGCGGCTCGCGCAGGTTGCCCACCCACCGGTCCCCAGTCTCGTCGAGCGCGCACCGTCCGTGTCTTCCGCCGTAGGAGTCAAGCCAGGGCGCTCCGTGCCCCCGCGTCGGAGAGCGCGATAGGGAGGGATCGGCGCAGGGGCATCCGCGCGCGGGTCACTGCTCGGCGCTCGCCCGCGGCGGGAGCGTGGGAGGGGCGCGCGAGGTTGGTCTGTGGCCTTCGCCCGATCGACGGGCAGAGTTCAGACACAGCCCGGTTCGCGCCCTATCGCGCGCGAAGACTGCCACTGCGGGCACTCCGCCGTCTTCGCGAACCCACCCGCCGCTGTGCTTCTTCCGAGGCCTGAACGTTCTCTGCCGCGAGCCGCCGACCTTGCGCGCCCGCCGGTCCCGCACCTCGGCGCTGCCAGGTCTGCAGGCGGTGTGGAATGTCGTAGTGCATGGTCCCTTGGGAAGAGAAGTCCGCCGAGGTCCACCCGCGGCCATCCCGCGACAGGTGACTTGATCTTTCTTTTCCGCACTGGGTGGCACCTACGTCATCGTTTGCGGCGGTGACGAAGGCGTGAACGCAAGCGCTGAGGCGAGTGAATGAACCCACCTTCCAGTCTTCCTTCTGACATGCCGACCCACAGCACACCACCCGCTTGCACCCGTAGCGTTTGAAGGAGGACCCGGACGCTTTCACATCTCGCGCAGACCTTGAGCGCCGCCATCTTCGCCAAGGCGTTGCCGTCAGCCCAGGCCCAGACGTCGAGGCCCATCCAGAGGTCCCGGTGAGCCAGAGCTGGTCGTGTCTCGCGCGGGACGTTGCTGAGCAGCTCTGCACAACAGAGACCATCGTCAGCTTCGTGATGGCGAAGTCCCCGCTTCGCGTGCATTCGAGGCCACGCGAATAATGAATGGCAGACGTCCGCTCGGGCACTCACTCGCCTGATCGCCCTTCCCGAGGATCTTGGAGAGCACGTGCGATGGAGTCCGACGTTGCCATGAGGAGGTGCTGACGCGCGAGCTCACCGTCGCCTCAGAGCCGGATCCGCAGAGAAGCCACCGGACTCCAGTGGGGTGCGAGGCGGCGGATCCACTCCTCTCTCATCGTCGTCGCCGCTGAGGGCGGCTTGTCGCTGGCCTTGACGAATGCCCACACTTCGAGTCAAACCACGCGAGGTGCTGCCTATGGCCAAGCGCCCCATTGGCGCGCCCTCCTTCGTCTAGATGTCATCGCCCGAGCAGGGACGCAGCATCCCCGCGATCGTGTTCCTAGCGAGAGAACGAGAACGATGAGCAAATTTGCGCGAGGCCGAGACCAGGCTCGCAGTGTGGCCGGCGGGGACCCACGCGCGTGTCGTCTTGCGATAACGAGAGCCGAACGATCGCCTGCAGCACGCGCGCGTCTAGACGAAGAGCCCCCAGAAGAGCCCGACCGCTTCGCCGTCGCCGTTCAAGCAGGTCGGGCCCAATCGACGGAGCAGATCTGCGCGTCCTGAGACGTTCGACAATAGCGTTAGACGAGATTACGTGCGAAGAGGACGGTTCATATACTTGGCTCAGACTAGTGCGCCTTCCTCCAGCCTGGGGATTGAGGCCAGCTTGCGTGGTGGGCTTGATAACCGCGACGGAAACCACGGCGTCGAGATTGTGGGGATCTTCCATCGCCTTGAGGAGGTAGGGAGCGGCTTCCTTGTGTTCGCGAGATCCTCTCTGCATGCGCAAGCTTCAGATCACGTCCGCGACGAGGGCACTCACTTTCGCGCAGATTCTTCGGAGACCATGCCACCTCCAATCCACATGATGACCTCTACGCTCATCCGTCGCTGGTTTACCCTGCCAAGAGCGGGGAGGTGGGTACACAAGATGATAGTCGTGACTCGTGGAAGGAGACAGAGTCGACGCGTCGGCATTGATGCTACGCCACGCGTCAGCCACAAGTGGAAACAACTCGCATTTAGGTCACTTGACCGCGTTTTGTCGGTGTACTAAGCTGTCTTTCTCGGTAGTCTAGCTCCAACAAAACAGCGAGATTGAAATGGCAAGTCATGCGCCTGTGTAGACCAGACGCGAGGGTATACAATCATACAAGTTTGTGTGTACAACCCTACGAGAATCAAATGAACAAGGTGACAGACAGCGTATACCACTGCGGCAATCCTTCGCGCGCATCACTTCTCAAACCCGTCCGCGACCCACGAACCTCCCAGCCCGTCCGGGTCCTCCGCTTTCGCCTTCCCCTTCCTGTTCGCGCTCAGCTCCGTGAACACCGAGATCGTCGTCTTCGGCTGGACCACCGGCACCGGTCCCCAGCTGAACCCCGACGGCGGTGGCGGCGGCGGCGGCTTCGGCCCGCTCGTCTGGATGGGCTTCGCGTGCCGCGGCTGCTTGCGGTTGCGCGAGGCGAGGCCTGTCGCCGGCTGCGCCCCCGCCGGCTCGAACTCGGGCTCGAACGGCGGTAGCGGGCCCCACGCGCCGGCGCCGAGCCCTGCGAAGAACGCGGCGCTGACGTCCGCGCCGGACTCGGCGCCGAGCATCGGCGCGCGCCGCTTGGCCTTGTCGCGCTTGAGCGGCATCGCGTCGACGGCCGTCGTGTTGAGCAGCGGCTTCGCGCGGGCGGCGAGGAGGACCTTCTTGAGCTTCTGCGCGCTGCGCTCGGCGTTGAGGGCCGCCGCGGTCGACGCCGCGATGTTGGGCGTCACCTCCCGGCCGACGCGCGAGCCGCGGTCTGGCAGCCGTTTGTCGCGAGACGAGGTAGAGCGGTGCAGGCCGGACAGAGGCTCGGCGCCCAACTCGAGCACGGCGACGCGGTTGACGAGCTCGGAAACCTCGGTCTCTTCTTGGTCTATGGCTATGTCGATATTTCGGTAGGTCCGGTTGATCGTGTCGAGGGTGGGTGGCTTCAGAGTCGGTTTGCCGGTCTTGAGGCTGTTCAGCTTCTTCTTGGACACCTGAATGTACTCCTCGAGCTGTTGTACCCGCCCTCGCATGGTCTGATCAGACAATAAGAGTCAACAATCGCGTCGAAAATTCCCACACGCAGACGTACGCGTATATCCCGTCTGAGCTTCGACTGAGTCTCCAGGTGGTCGGGGTTCAGCGCCCTGGTCTTCAACATCCGCGCGAAGTTCGCATCGCTCGAAGCCCTGCTGAACCGCTCAGCCTCCTCGTGGCGCATGTCCGCTGTTCCACCAATGAGTAACCGGCGTGTTGCTAAAGCCAGGGCACATACCTTTCATCATCTCGCTCTCCAGCTCTCGCAGACCCGAGATGCAAGTCGCGTGCGCAGCCTCCCAGGCCACCAGGTCTCGCTCAACTTCCTGCATGATTTGCTTGAACTGCGACAAGTCGCCCATTGCCCACTTAGACGCATCAGTAAGATCTTGGCTGCTCTTGGGGCGGATGCTAGGTCCGTTCATCGAGGTGGTCAGAGACGCCGCATGAGCACCCAATGCCTTGAGCTGGAGAGTACGAGGTAAACCAAAATGGCAAAGAACTCGGGAATATTTACGCACCCCCACGAGCTCTCTCGTGAAGCTCTCATACAGGTTTGTGAATTCGGCCCCGAGATCTTGCGCCGGCTTGGGGGGAGTTGGCTGAGGCGCAGAGAGCGGCGCAGAATCTTGCGTTTTCGGTGTGGCGGGCGGAGCAGCAACGGGCGGTTTTGTTGGTGGCGGGGTACCAAAGGGGGAAGGCTTTGGTGAATCACCGGGACTTGCCAGCCCACCAAAGATCGGTGTCTTGACCGATGCCGGCGCAGGCGTCTGCGCCGAGGTCGACGCTGGAAGCGCTCCAAACAGGCTGGCCCCACCGAACACCGAGGTAGCTGGTGTCGAGGGCCCGGCAGTAGCAGTAGATTTCGATGCAAAGATACTGCCAGCTGGCGCGGTGGTAGGAGGCTTTAGTGCAAACAGGCCTCCAGCTGGTGCGGTAGGAGGCGGTTTCGCCACCCCAAACGGACCGCCAGCCGACGTGGGTGTAGGGGGATTAGCCACGCCAGTCACGCCACCAGCTGGGGTTGTGGGAGACGCGAAAACTGGTGCTGGAATCTTAGGGGTACCGAAGATAGACGTTCCGGGTCCCGACGAAGACGATGCCACAGGCTTCGGTGAGGCCGCAGCGACTGGAGCGGTGGACGGGGGTGTGAGCGAGAAAGGGGTGGCCTTCGGCAGGGAAGCCGGAGCACCGAAGATCCCAGGTGGGGTTTTAGGTCGTGCGGTAGGGGCGGGGGTCGTCGCAATGGCTGGGGAGGCAGAGCGGGCCTTCTTGAAAGAGGGAGAAGGAACCGGGTCTTCGTCCTCTTCGTCTTCGTCTTCTGGGTTGCTGATAGGACGACTGGCCAGAGGGGAGCTACGTGCCGGGCGCGTGGACTGTCGTCCGACGCCTAGAAGCCCTGCTGACGACGACGTGGCTGGTGGAGCAGACGCCGCGCGATCGAGAGGCACAGCAGAGGGCTTCCCTGAGGAAGATGAAGAGGTGGGAGGTGGGACGGGAGACCCCGGGGGCGTGGTACTGACTGCGCGTGCTGGCTTTGATGGCCCTGCGAGTTCTGTGAGATCCTTCTCCGCCTTTGAAAAGTTGAAGAAATCGCCTTCGGTAGGAGTTGGAGGGGCCTCAATCTTGGGAATGGGCTGCTTTGCCGTCGTCGACTCGGGGGTTGGGTACTCCTCGGTTGTGTCAAGCTCTTCTTCCTCAGCGCCGTCGACATCTGAATGAGCGTCCTCTTCGTCTGTGCCGATATCTTCCTCATCCGACTTCAAGAACGCATCGATCCCATCGTCGCTGTCGTCGTCCCGGAAGGTTGTGTCTGCCTCGTCGTCGTCGTCTTCGTTCTCCTCCTCTCCTTCCGCTTCGTCTGCGGTAGACGTGTAAACATCAAACCACAAACACAGTATAGGTCGCTTACCGTTCTGAGCAGACGTACTCGCCGTGGTTGACAGCCCGGCGAATGCTGAAACCGGCTTCTTCCAAGCCTCCGCGGTATGGCTGAGTCCTTTCGCCTGAGACTCAGATGAGTCCTGACTACTACTGCCCCCTCCTTCTGGCGAAGCAATGCACTAAAGCCGTTGCTCGAAGAGCTGGCGGCTGCAACGGCTCCAAAGGGACTGCTGGAGCCAGCGAACGCAGAGAATGCCCCGGTAGCAGGAGTGGAGCTAGGCGTCGACGAAGTATTTTCAGCCAATGAAGGCGTCACTGCAAACGTGGTCTTCCCGAACACAGAGGTGTTTGCTGGTGCACCGAACGCCGACTTGCCAAACACTGAGGCATCCGGCTTACCGAAGCTCGTCGTGCCGAAACTCGTCGTACCAAAGACGGAGGAAGGCGTGTTGCTGGAGGATGAAGATGATGCCGGAGTTCCCAGTGATAAATTGCCGAAAGCTGAGGTTTCTGGCGTCACTGATGACGAGTTCCCGAACACTGAAGACGTCTGCGATGTCCCCAACATCGACTTTCCGAAGATAGAGGGCGTGGACGATGCACCGAACGGGCTCGAGCTAGGTTTCGCCTCTGCCGGGCTCTCGTCACTCTTCTGCCGCAACAACTCGCTGAAGCCCTTGTTCGATGAGCCCGCAGCTGCACCCCCAAAGGAGCTGCCGGTCCCAGCAAACGCAGAAAAACCAGAGCCTGCCGGAGCCGTACTGGGTGTCGTCGATGTTGTCGGCTCCTCGATGTCCAGTGACTTCGTGGGTGTCGTTCCGAGTGAAGGTTGCCCGAAGGCCGAGGTGTTGACTGGCGTGCCAAAGGAGCTCTTCCCGAACACAGATGACGGTGTCGTAGGAGTTCCCATCGGAGATTGTCCGAACGCAGGCGGTGTCGTCGACGCCAATGCTGATGGACTCGTTGACGATCCGAAAGGTGAGGGAGTGGCCGGAGTGGCCGGAGTGGCCGGAGTCCCGAATGCCGACGGAGTCACTGGAGTCCCGAACGCAGATGTTGCTTGACCCAAAGATGAGGGGGTAGACGGCTGCGCCCCGAACACGGAGGTGGCAGGTTTGGGGTCCTTATTCTCATCTTCACCCTTCTGGCGAAGCATATCACCGAAACTCTTCCCGGAAGACGAACCCGCGACGGCGGCGCCGAAGGAGCCACCGCCACTCCCCGCAAATGCTGAAAATGCGGACGTTGACGGGGGAGTCGTGGTGGGTGTCGACGTGGGCTTCGCGAACGCTGACTGCCCAAACGCCGATTGTCCGAAAACAGAGGGTGTAGAAGATGTTCCAAAGACGGAAGTTCCAGACTTTCCATCTGGCGTCGTAGATGGGTTGCTGAAGGAAGTCATGCCGAACCGCGAAAGGGCCGGGGAAGTGGTGGGAGGAGCGGCGAAGGGAGAACTAACAGGAGTAGGGTTTGATGGCGTAGAGAAAGCGCCGAACCCCGCACTCAAGCTTTTGAAGGCGTTGGTGGAAGTGGAGAGGTTGCCGAACGCAGATTGAGTGTTCGAGAAGCCACTTGTTCCAAAGGCGCCCCCGGCAGTAGAGGATGTTGTGCCGAATGCACCCCCAGAAGGGGAAGAGGGCGTCATACCAAATGCGCCAGTAGAGGCGGCGGGTGCTTTACCAAACGCTCCCCCGAAGGCGGAGGGACTCCCGCTAAAAGCACTACCAGGAACAGAGGCCGTCGTACCAAAAGCCGTTGCCTGCGGCGTGGGCGAGGCCACCTGCGAAGCGACAACGGTAGGGGAGGTGGTGGTGGAAGCGGACGAGCCTGCGCCGCCCATGCCAGGGTACGGGACTCCTTGCGTCTGGATGATGTGCCAGCCGGTCAATGTCCCGTCGCTGGCGTAGAGGTACATGATGGGCGGTGGAGGGACGTCGGATGTCTCACCGGATGGGCCGGTATGACTGAACGGTTCAGTTGCCGTGAGGTCCAGGCCCAGACCGATCGGTATGGTGTCGTTCGAGTCTGCGTCCAGTGGCACGGACGGCGTTGAGTCTTCCTCGAGAGCAAGGTTGCACCACGACTCTAGCTGGGACGAGCTGGGGTCCGGCACACTGCCTATGAGGCCGATGTCTGAGGAAGTGCTGTCCCCTATAAACAGCATGTATCTGGAGGGGTCCCAGCCGCGTAGCACGATGGACAGTGATCCAGGAGGACGTAAACCAGGATAATTGAAGTATGGAGTGCTGAGCTTGACATCCCCGGTGGTTTGGCCTTGCTATCGAGCGAGAGAATGTAGTGTGTCTGCTCGACTTGAGGGTCAAGCGGACCGGCTGGCACGTATATGCCGTGAAACTCGGTATTCGAAAGCCATGTGGTGGTGATGACGGATTGGCCGCTGGCCGCTGGCGGACAGGGCACCGAGAGCTTGGGAGCGGTTGTGTCGGAGGGACTGTACGTGACGATGTCCCCGCTCTGGAGACCAATCGCGATCTGCGTCCCTTTGGGTGACCACGATGCTATGCGAAAATCAGAACAGGAAGAACACAGTGCATGATGTGTACGAACCTGAGACCGGAATGGTGTGCGGCGAACTGCCGGCGCGCCAGCCACCAATGGACGACATCGTTTGGAGGTCGAAGACTTCGACGGAGATTTCATCGTAGGGCTCACGCAAGAAAGCGACTTGGGCCGGAGTTCCGGGGTTTGGCAGGATATCCCGCACCGGTCGTCCGCTGGACGAGGGGAATGTGTGCTGGGAGAGGTGGAGGAGGATTGGAAAAGGGCCTGTGAGTCGAAGACGTGGATTGGCCGGTGGTGCATGCGACCAAAAGTTTAGAATCGTCCTGTGTGAACACGACTACGTGGGGAGGGCGGAGAGCGGGACTATATGGCGGGGAGTGAAGGTGGAGGAAGGCTCGGTGGAAGAGCTGGATGCGAGGGCGGAGCGCAATTCGGCGAGAGGAGAGAGAGCGATAGCTGCACAAAGTCAGGAAGAAAAACATACGAAGAGGTGACCGACGGACCATGCGAGCCGTCTGAACTCGTAATTGCGGCAGAGAACCAACCCGAAGTATTGGAGATGGCGAAGAGGTGGCCCTTGGAAGGAAGGAGGTCAACGTTGAGAGATTGAGGCGAGATGCGCAAGCGAGAACGCTTGTTGACCATCCTCAGAGCAAGAAAGGACTGTGAAAGCAGGATGTGAGCTGCGAAAGAGCGCATAGATGTGCATGGGACGAACATCGGCATCCTTGCTGACAGCCTCGCGGGAGATCCTTTGCAGGTCGGTAGACGGCGAGGGTTGGAGCTGGCTGACGTTCATAGTGGCCCCCAAGCTAACGCAGCGCTGATGCTGCCACCGCGCGAGGGAAAGATGAGCGAGGCGTGGGCGCGAGGAGAGCGCGGTGGCGGGGGCGCGTCGAGCGAGTGCCAGGGTCAAGTGAGCGCGGTGAGCTGGCGCCTAACCTCATCCTTCGGCGAGCTTGGCGCTTAGCATTGGAATCCCTAGGAGGCCTCAGGCTGCCTATAGTAAGCTCACGTATGAGTAGCACAACATGGGTATTTCTTTGCCATCCGAGATTTTGCTAAGACACTTTATGTATGTAACGTGATTCGTTGGTGCACAGAAGAATGGCATGCAATGCCGGTGGACCAGTCCCGCGACTTTAATAACGTTCTTGGGCTTGTCAAAGCACGGACCTAATGTTCAATGCGCTCGCTCGCCACTGTGGCCGACGTGTTCACTCCGCCGCGGTCGGGGCGTTCGCTTCGCCGTTTCCCATGGCCCTTAGTGTTCTAGGACTCTCACAATGCTGACACTTGAACAGGCGCGGCACCGGTCTTCCGAAAACCCCTTCATGCTGATGGCCCTTCAAACAATTTGCGCAAGCCACTTGAACCTGCGCCGACGTGGTATTCTCTCTTAACTCAGGCGTCTTTAGCCTGGGCTTAGGTCGTCATGCAGGTGTTAGACTATTCAAATATTAATAACACCCAATAGACCCGTGACGGCTTTTTGCGTAGACGATATTCCCTCGACGCTCTTGGTGAAGTTCATATACTACAGCCAGCAGTGGTACAGTTATAAATTCGTTGCGCCACAACCGCGTATTAATGTGACATGACGCGCGTGTCACATGTGTCGGAAAATTCAAATCGGCCTTGCGAGCCGAGATTCTCGTAGCCGCTTTGTGATTAGATTGCAACGCCTCCCGTGACGTGACAGCAGCATCGCAACCCTTTGAGCGTCTTGCGGCTCGTTGCGAGACGGCCGGCAGATCTTGCGATGATATCGCGAGATCTGGATGCCGTTGCGATAGCTCTCGGCTCCCCCTCTTTCCTCTGCTGTATTATACCATTCCATATACTTTGGAGTCGGTGCGTTCTCTCCATTCGCCCTCGCTCAGGATGGTGTGTTTAGCACCTCGACTAGCTTATGTCATCGCGCGGGAGAGGTCGCCCTCGCGCTCCCCTTGGGCCTTGACTCTTGCCTCCCGTGCTCGATATGTGGCAAGAAGTACGCTCCAAGGGGGATCAAGAACCACGAACGATCATGCATGACAAGTGCAGCTCTTGAAGAAGATCGTGCCGACCTCATTGAGGGGATTCATCGTGATCATCGTACGTGCTATCTTTCATTGTCGTGGCCGTCAACTTACGTCCCTCGCTCGCCAGTCTGACGCCCACGCCCCGCCCCGCCAGCTGTGGTGGGTGAGCGTCGATCGAGTGCGCCTGTGGCTTGGTCACGACTCCCACTTGTGACCCCCCACAACGCGCCCTCTGACGGTTCCTGACGCGTCCAAGTTGCGCCGCCCTCCAGCCAGATTCCGACGTGTCCACCCCGACGTGCCCTCCGAGTCCCGACACGTCTGCCCCGTGCTGCAGCCCAGGGTCCCCAGCGAGCCTACGGAACATGCGGGATGAGTCCCTCACACTGGGTGGTATTTCCGTCTCGTTCGTTCGGCTACTAACACTCATTTGTGCTGCTGCTAGCCACGACCCTGTCCTTTCCTTTTGCGCCCCTCGGTCCCTCTAGTCCGCACCATCACCCTTCTTAGTCCAGGCGACCCACCCAACCCCAAAACCACTCCCTGCGCTGCGCGTACCTGCCCCTCCTCGACCTCCGCCACCCCAGCCTGCTGTGTCGATGGAGGCCGCCGCACATGCGTCCCGCAATACGACTGTCGTGGGCCTAACATGGATGGAGATGCCAAGGCTGGGACAATGGGAGAAGAGCAGCCCAGTGGACTGGCTCAGCGCGGGGCTCAGCGCGCTGCAGCTGCACGTCCCGTTCAAGGCCCCAGGGGCGATCGAGATCGGGGACCTCGCGCTGGACTTCACACAGGAGAGCGAGGTGACGAACTCGCGCACGGTGCAGGCGCGGATGGAGCTGCCGTTCGGGTTCAGGGTTGATATTGAGACGTCCTCGGCGGGTCAGCGGAGGCCATCCACTTGAGCATCGACGGTGCGTTTCTCTCTCTCTCTCTCTCTCTCTCTGGAGGATAGACACCCGGGACTGACGACGAGAGACCGGCAGTGGACATCTTCAACACGTCGAACCTGCAGCTTGCCACAGACACGATGAGCCTGAAACTGCTGCGCGACGGCGCGGTGATGGGCACGACACTGCTTTTGAACTCGACGCTTGAGATGGGCAACAACTCGTTGAGCGTGCAGGGAAACTTCACGGTGAGGACGAACATTTTAATTGGAAGGCCCCGCGACGCTGACGCCGCCATTGGGTGGCCGAACGACTCACTGCAAGGTCTCGAGATGTTGAGCCAGTTCGTTGGGAGCACCTGGTCCTGGCACCAACGTCCAGGTTGCGAAGCACGAAATTCGAATCACTCCTCGCCGCGTTCGAGAGCCTGAACATCAACGCCACGCTTCCTGCGCTCTCCTCAAATCTGCTGAACTCTGCGTCCTTGCAAGGTACGCCACATCGCGGGTGGCGAACATTCTTACGCTGACGTCAGCCTTCCGACGCTAGTGCTGTCCACGACCGGGGAGAACAACGTCTCGCACACGACCGTCTCGCTTGCGAACCCGTTCACCGCCGCGCTCGAGATCACACACCTCGTCCAACGTCACCTTCCAGGGCATTTCCCATAGGACCATCGATGACACCGTCGCCTTCTCATCCGCAGGCAAGTCGACGACGACCTCGCCTGCACTCAACCTCAACCTCAACATGGTCCCGCAGAGTCTCCTCACAGTCACGAAGCCGCTTGCAACGCAGGCGGGCAAGGACACAGCACCCCTCGACCGGATTGTCACGCTCGGTGGGTCGAAGCAGGCGGTCGACACCAAGAGGGACAACATCTTCACATACGCACTCCCGTCCACGTTTTCCTGCCCTCGGAGGCTGACCGAATATTGCAAGAACTTAGAACTCCCTTCGTCGACAAGGCGTTCAAACTTCACGAAGCTCGCCGCGGAGGTCGCGCTCACCACGGGCGTCACAATCAGGGACTACCCGACCATGCTCTCTTACACGCAGCCGAACGTGACGATCAAGACGGACGCGAGTGCCCATGCTCACGCAGCCGATCGTGCAGAACATCGTGTCCGGCTCCGTGCTCGGGATCGAGATGGTGGTGATCAAGGACATGCAGGAGAACTCCAACGCCGGATCATGTATGTCCCCGCCCTCGTCGCCCCTCTGATCCGTTCTCATTTGGCGACCGTATCGTGCAGTCGACGCAAAGATCGCGTTCCCCGAGGGTCTCACCATTGTCCAGAACGACAAGGCGCTGGGGAGCATCAAGATGCCGGACGTGAACGTGGTGGGTGGTGTCGGTGCGAGCTTCGACGCGACGTTCGCAGTTGCGGACCTCGCGAAAATGATGCTGACGGAGGAGTTCGAGTGGGTGATCTCGGGGAGCAACCTGTCGGGTGCGTGTCGCCGTTGGAGGTTTGGGCGCGCAAAGAGCTCACGGAAGGGGCACAGCGGCTGCGATTGGCATCTCGGTGCCAGGAATCGGGCTGGGGCCGCTGGGCAAGAAGAAGGTGACGCTCAAGGGCATGCCAAACGGCCTGAAGGGCGGGGTCAAGATCGAGACGCTCGACCTGCCGAGCAATGATCCCGCGGGGGTGTTCACTTGACGCTTCAGACTCCCAACATCACGAACGTAAGTTCCTTTCTTTCGCGTTCCTGCGTCCGACGAGTGCTAACGGGATGTGCAGCCCTCTCAAGTTGGTGTGGAGCTCAGCTCAATCGCGTCTCCTGCACGGGTCCACTGCTGACTGGAGCCGCAGGCACATGTACAACACCTAAATCATCCGACTGGACAGCTACCCACACACTCGACGCCATGCTGCTCCTGAACCAGACCACCAAGTTCCTTGAGCTGCGCGTGCCGGGGATTAGCCTGGCACGTACGCAAGTGGTCGACCCGAACCGCGGTGTTGTTGCTGCGGCGCGCCTCGTGAACGCGGGGACTGGGAAGGTGCTCGCGCGGTACGCAGACTGGCCACAGCCGTACCGGCTGGTCGAGCACCCCGACCTAGAGCTCAAGGTCGTCGCCGACGTGGAGGAGGGGCGCGCGCACATGGGAATGGCGCGGCCGGTTGTTCACATTTTCCCACCACAGCAAACACCCGCTCTCGCAACGAGCTGGTGGTGGTAGCTTAGGTTTGCTCAGCCGAGAGCGTGCCCCACGTGCACACACTGACGTTCTGGTACTGGTCGCTTGATGCGGGCAAAATTGACTTGATAGACAGTTGCAGATTATTGGGCTCATGCTAGTTAACCGGGCGGCACTGGATGCTGCCAGGTGATGGTAGCCTTGCAGAAGCGTGCTAAAACAATGTGCTATATAAATGTATGTTAGAGTGCTCATAACAGACCTATGGACTAATGGTTTTTCACGCCTCGATAGATCTCCGCTCTTCAATGACGTGCAGTCGCGAGTTCGATTCCCACACCGTGAGTCATTTCTGCTCAGTGTAGTCACCATACTAATCATGTAGTAGCACAATTACTATGCAATAGTTTGTAGTTGGAGAGTATTAGTAGAGTATTAGTACCAGCTCAGGAGTACCAATTGTAGTGTGTTTAGAAAGAGTCAATAATCAACAATACCATCCATCAATAATAAGAAGTGAAGACTTAATAATCCCTCATAGAAGGAACCACTAGAAGGTAGAAGAAATTGAAGGAAGCTAAAACTGTCCGTAATCCCTTCTTTTGCATCGCGTGTTGCCTCTTTTCAATCTCCGCTTGGAAATTGCAATGGGACCTGCTTCTATTGCGATCTCCGCTTGGCTGTCGCGAGCGTGACACCATTGATTGCAAGCTGGCGCGCGGCTCTTGCAAGGGGCTGTCACGGCGGTAATCACATTGCGAGCTAATTAGCCTGGCTCGCGAGGCCTCGCAACACCGATCAGTCCGGAATCCCTCGCGAGGCCTCGCGAGGCCGATTTGGTTTTTCCGACATGCAAACCCCGTCACGTTTAGCGCCCGAAAGTTTGAGAGAGACGCGGCGAGTGTAACGTCAGACCGAGTCTGGTCTCGCCCAGCACAACTTCGCTTTCTCCTTCATCCATTCCATCCCCTCTTCACACCCACCGCCCCACCACCATGGCAGACGTCGCTGCCACTGCACCCACAAATGAAATGACTGACGCCATCCTAGACAATGGCGAGGAGGAGGACTCCGTACGCCGACAACGCTTCCCTTTGTCAATGCGTCGTTTTACTGACGCCTTGAACCGCGTAGGAAATCCTGCTCATGAAGCAGCGTGTGGAAGAGATGGAGCGCGAGGCGAAGAAGCTTCGTGAGCTGCAGGCGGCGGCGGAGAAGGCGGAGCAGAGCGCGGCGGGTAGTGAGGGAACGCCAATGGAGACGGAGGAGGAAAAGGCGGCGTCGGACGGGCGGAGCGTGTACGTGGGCAACGTGCGTGTGTGGTCGTCATATGCGCTGCGCGACTCCGAGGGATACTGACTGGGCGGTGGCTCGACAGGTGGACTATGCGGCGACACCGGAGGAGATTCAGCAGCACTTCCAGGCATGCGGGACCATCAATCGGGTCACCATTCTCTGCGACAAGTTCACGGGGCATCCAAAAGGGTATGTGTGCGACTTCCTCGCCGTGCGCTGTGCAATAATAGGGGTGCGGTGTAGGTACGCGTACGTCGAGTTCGCCGAACCGGAGCATGTGGACGCAGCACTTGCGATGGACAACTCACTCTTCCGTGGCCGTTTGATCAAGGTGAGTGGGGGGCGGGTGTGGATACCGATCGCAGGCGAGGCTGATATGGCCGTTAGGTCACGCCAAAACGGACGAACATTCCGGGATACACGCGCGGACGAGGACGAGGAGGATACCGGGGCGGGTACAGGGGCGGATTCCGGGGAGGGTCGCATGGATATACGCCGTACCGTGCTCGAGGGAGGTGAGTCTTTGCACGTTTTCAAGGCGCCGATCTGCTCTGAAGCGCAGAGTATGCAGAGGACGGGGCCGGGGGTTTTAGAGAGCCCAAAAGGTCGGAGGCCAAGTGCCAGACTGGTGTGTTGCGTGTACTATTTATCTCTGACTGTAGCTTTGGGCAATACGCCGTCCTATCCATTGCCCCCGCGGATTAATTTCGACTCATGTATTCTCTTGTGCCAGAGCAGACCGGTTGGGACGAACGTTGTGTGGTGCCAGTTCACCGCAGACGAAGCAGCCGCTGGAGCCTATTCTTGACCCGACCACGCAGGCTGTCAGCGCGAGGCTTATCCTGCGCTTCCCAGTGCAGCCCGCCCGCGGCAACTGGCGACACGGACGCAGGTGGCGCTCAGCGCTGACCCGCATTCGATCGTTCTGCCTGTGCATGAACTGTGCGGCGCGCAGTGAGTGGTGACTCGCCCCGTTTGGACGCCTTGTCGCAACTACCCTATCTACTCCCCGTACCAGCTCCGGTCCAGTCTCTGCTGCAGAGGGAAGCGCGGACCTGCTGGCTGAACGAATCCTTCCATGTACGTTCTTTACCGATCCGATACTGTCTACTACTCGTCGAGGTCGTAGGTTGTTTTCAAACATGATAGACGCGGGCGCTGGAACGACCTTCCATGTCCTTCTGTTATGCATTGCACTGACATCGCTCTCGACGACATCCCAGGCAGCCCACTTGACACGCCCACCAAATTGTAAACACAGTCGTAAATATTGTTGAGTCAGCTGGCAAGACCCAGGATGGCGCATCTCTCCACATGGCGCATCCACTGCGGTACCAAAATACCTCGGGACCGCCAGGTCAGGATGTACATAGGTCAGAAGTCGGCTGAGGTCACCACCCGCCTCCGCGCTTCCCGCCTGGTATAAAATTGCGATACGTCCCTCCAAGCCTCTTGTTGCTCTCCGCCGCCCACCACCGAGGTCGCACCACCGCCAACGCCATCACCGCCGAGCAGCACGCCCCGCACGCGACCCTCAGTCATGGTCTTCCTCTCTCTCCATAAGCTCGCGACTGTCGCGCTCCTCGTCGCCGCCGCGCTTGAGGGCGCAGCCGCGAAGATCGCGAAACGCTCCGACGGCCGCATCCATGCGAACATGCCCCCGCGCCCGACCGCGCCCGTGGTCGAATCGAGGCCGCCTCCGCCCCGGTGACCAGCCGGAACGGGACGACGCTCCCGCCGTACAACACGACGTACTACTTCGACCAGCTCATCGACCACAACAACCCGAGCCTGGGCACGTTCCAGCAGCGCTACTGGCACACGTACGAGCTCTACGAGACGGGTGCGTCTTCGTCATTATCGTCGGCGCCTCGACGACGAGCGCTGAGTCGCATGTGATGTGTCGCAGGTGGCCCATCGTGCTCTTCACCCCCGGCGAAGCGAACGCGGCTCGTGAGTCTTTGCTTCTCCCGCCTCTCCTTTTACCGCACGGCTGGCGCAGAGCGCCGCGCCGCCTCCTCCCCACCCCCGCCGTACTGACCACCACATCCTCGCGTTGCAGCGTACACCGGCTACCTCACCAACAACACCCTCAACGACCAGATCGCGCAGGCTCAGAGCGGCGCCGCGATCGTGCTCGAGCACCGTTTCTACGGGCTCTCGAACCCGTACCCCGACCTCTCGGTGAAGAGCCTCCAGGTGCACACGATCCAACAGGCGATTGACGACCTCGATTACTTCGCCAAAAATGTCGTCCTCCCCCAGCCGGACGGCGCGAACGTCAAGCCCGGCCAGGCTCCCTGGGTCCGTATTGGCGCCAGCTACTCAGGTGCGCTCACGAGCTTCATGATGACCAAGTGAGTGGAATCCTCGGAGATTCGGGCGGAGACCGGACTGAATCCATGCGCCGCTTCGCAGCAAACCCGGCCTCTTCCAGGCGGGCTACGCGTCTTCTGCTGTCTCGGAGAGCATTACGCGCGTTGGCGTCTCTCACGGCGCTGGGGCTGCAAGTGTGCTGACGCCTGAAGTCTAGTGACTTCTATGGCTATTTCACGCCCATCCGGGAGGGCATGGCGACGAACTGCTCGGCCGACGTGCAGGCGGTTATTGCCCACATCGACAGCGTCTTCACTTCCAAGAACCAAGAGTCGATCAATACCCTCCTCGCCATGTTCAACATGACGGCGCTCGCGCCCCACCTCGACGATGCTGCTGGTTCCCGTACGTAACCTTTCACAATGAGCGTTTGCCCTGCCCACCCATAGTTGAACGCGAGGACAGTCCGCAACAACCTCTGGGATTGGCAGTCTCTCTCCCACCGCCGGCTACGGAACTTTCTTTCAGTTTTGCGACCCGCTCGAAGTCAAGCAAGAGCGCGAGTGCCAAGGGCTGGGGCCTCAGCAACGCGCTCAAGGCTTGGAGCTCGTTCTGGGTGAATGAGTACTACTTGAAGCGTACGTCTTCTCTGCTCTGTCGCTTTCTCCCCGCGCTCATGACCTATTTTGTCTAGTCTGCGGTGACTCGGACGTCGTATGAGCATTTGTGTCCCACGGTCGATTCACGCACCCCTAACACACGTCCTCGCTCAGTTCCTGCCTCGGCTCTTACGACCCTACGCAGGAGTACTGGACCGACACCTCGATCGACAACGCCGGCCGGTCCTGGTTTTGGATCGTCTGCAACGAAGTCGGTCTCCTCGCGGAAGGCGCGCCGAAGGGCACGCCCACGCTCGCCTCTCGCCTCATCCAGCCGCTGTACGACGAGCGCCAGTGCACGTACATGTTCCCCGATCAGTTCAAGAGCCTCGGCGACCTACCCGTGCCCAACGTCGACGCGACGAACAAGGCGTATGACGGCTGGTTCACGACCACCCAGAACCTCTTCTTCGCCAACGGTCACCGTGCGTCTCCCCCGTTCCCTGCGCCCCATTTCGCACGTGGCTGACCCCCCTCCCCTCCCGCCCGCGCGCACGCAGGTGACCCGTGGCAAGTCCGCCGAGGGCACGCACTTCGAGAGCACGCCCGGCCAGCCGATCGCGATCTCGGACGGCTTCCACTGCTCCGACCTCTCCACCGCCAACGGCGCCGCGGACGCGACCGTGATCAGCGTCCAGAAGGCCGGGCTTGCGTCCATCGCGGGTTGGCTGGCCGAGTGGAAGCCCTCGTGAGCGGGCGAGGCTAGCGCTGGGTGCGTCCTTGCACAGCACTTCTTGACGACGGTGCCGACGTCCTCAGATAGTCGGGCTCGAGCTGCAGCTACTAGATACACTAACGCAAACGTCTCGCACCGGAGGGGACAGCGTGCCACCAGAGGAGGCTCACAGTTGCGCACGCGCTGTGGGGCGGACGTGGGCACTCAGGCAGCCGAGCGGACACTGGCCCCGGACGAGGGGGAGGTACGGACGCGCGGAGCAGTCATATGTTGTGGAGTGTGCCATATATAGCAATTCAGTGTCTTACCCTTCCAAACCGCACGAAACTGCTTGAAACCTACCCCAACCATACGAAACCGTACGCAACTTTTTGAACAGTTCCAGACGGCTTCTTTCCCCGGTATTACGATTTCAGGCTGTTTCCTAGGGTTTCTAGGGAAACCATGTAGCCAGCGTGAGCGCAAGTGAGGCGGCGTACGAAACGCCGAGCGTCTATCTTGTTGCACGATCTCGATCAAATTGAATCATCGCAACTTGCCTCCTGCCCCCACCGCACCTCAAGCCAATCTCCCGGCTTGACGCCAAAACAAAACAGTCGCATTTAAAAAGGCACTGGAGACAAAAAAACCATATAGCCACCTGATATTTTCTCGAGATGTCCTACGCGGAGCTCATCTATGTTTCCACTTCCGCGAACAGATTTGCCCAGGCCGCCGACATCTCCAGTGCTGGTCTCGTAGCATTAGGCTCTGGCAGATTTATATCTCTTTGGAACTCCTCCGTAAGCAATGATAATGTTCCTGCCTTGACTCGCTGACCCACTTTTCTGTCTCTTTTTTCTTCCGCAGGACCCACGCGACCACGGCGTACACGACACCCTGCCCGGCCACGACGGCCTCGTGACGTGCATCAAGTTCGCGAGCGATGCGCTTATCGTCAGTGCAGACGACAAGGGTGTGCTGCGGCTGTGGCACGGCTTCTCCACTACCCAACTGAAGGAGGCGCGTCCTCACATTCTGCTTAACCACTCGCTCACACCCTAACTAATTCCGGCTCCAGGCAGACGCAACACTAAAAAGCGTATTCGTACAGGCACACACAAGCGGCGTGGCGACGCTCGCGGTCGGCGCTGGATGCGCCGCGACCGGCTCGTCGGACGGGTCCGTCAAACTGTGGACCATGCCGGACGCAGCAGACAAACAAGGCGCACCCCGCGAGGCACAGACTATCCGGATGAGGAAGGGCTTTCCGCTTTCTGTCGCGCTGGGCAGCCTTCCCGGCACACAGTGTGAGCCTCAGGCACGATCCGGGCTGCGAAGCGCAGTGCCCCTACTCACTCCTGGATGCACACAGGCGCGCTCCTCGCGGTCGGGTGCACTGACCGGAATGTGCATCTTTATACGCGTGCGGACGATAATGTGTGTTGGTTTCTTTATTCAATTAAAGGAGAACTGTCTGATCATACGCTCGTGTAGGTGCAGTTCGTACCGGCCGCGGTCCTACCGGGTCACGAAGACTGGGTAAAATGCCTCGCATTCAAGCCGCCCGAGAGTGAGGGCAACCCGCTCGTCCTCGCATCTGGCTCGCAGGACAGCACTATCCGCCTGTGGAACATTGAGGCGTTTGCTCGTGGGGCGCTGGGTGCGTCGGCGCTCCAGACAGACACTGGCGGGGATGCAACGGACGAACTGCTCGATGCGTTCGAAGCCTCGCTTGTAGACCTGCAGGACGCCGACGACGGAGGCCGGCAGATATCTCTCAAACGGCACGTTCTGACTGTCAAGTCCTCATCAGAAAGGTGTGTGTATCCGTTCCGCATGCTCAGTAGTCTCCACCCTCATCCAACCCCCTTCCTTCAGCCCACAGCTCTTCTCCGTCACCTTTGACGCGCTCCTCGTCGGGCACGAAGCCGGCGTGACCTCGCTCGCCTGGCGCCCCGTGCAAGGCGCATCCACCTCCCCGACGTTGCTCTCGACCTCGACCGACTCCTCCCTCATCCTGTGGTCTCCCTCGACGGTGCTCGCCGGCGACGATGGCGCCGCGACGCTCTGGATCAACCGCCAGCGGTTCGGCGACGTCGGCGGACAGCGGCTCGGCGGCTTCGTCGGCGGGCTCTGGGCCGCACGGGGCCGCACCGCGCTCGCGTGGGGTGGAATGGCGGCTGGCGGCGGTGGGCACGCGCCTCTAGTCCTTCGACTGCCGTTGAAATAGGGGGGGAGAACGAAAGCGGGAGCGGGCCTGGGAGCAGCGCCGCAACCGGGGCGGTGGTCGCCCTGGAGGAGTGGGAGGAGGTCGCCGCGCTCACGGGCCACCGAGGTGCTGTGCGGAGCGTCGCGTGGAGCCCAGGTGGGGAGCTGCTCGTGTCCTCGGGCGTGGACCAGACGACGCGCGTCCATGCGTCCGTCCGCACACGAGAAATCTCGAACAGGGACGAGGAAGAGGAAGCAAACGGTAGCGAGAGGGCGTGGCACGAGCTTGGACGGCCGCAGGTGCACGGGTACGACCTCGTCGGCGCGGCGTTCGTGGGTCCGCTCGAGCTGGTAAGCGTTGCGGACGAGAAGGTCGCGCGCGTCTTCGAGGCCCCGCGAGAGTTCGTCGACGCTGCGCGCAACCTCGGTGTCGCCGACTTCGGGGCGGAAGGCGAGCGGCCCCGCGCGGCGGCACTTCCTCCCCTCGGACTGTCGAACAAGGCGCTGACGGACAGTACGTGCACTCTCTTATTCTGCTTGTGAGGTGTTTCTGATAGCCTGACGTATTGACAATTAGTGAGTGCGGTGGCAGAGGTGCACCCCGAGGGCGACCCCGCACGGACGCGCCGACGGCCATTTGAAGGCGAGCTTGCCGCAGCAACGCTCTGGCCCGAGACCGAGAAGGTCTTCGGACACGGCTATGAGGTGTGCTGATACGCCCCCTTCCCTCAAGCCCCTCCTACTCACTGCACTCATTCAACGGCAGTCGATTACGCTCGCCGTCTCGACCGCGCGCTCGCTCGTCGCGACCGCCTGCCGCGCAACTGCGCCCGAGCATGCCGTCGTGCGCGCGTACGATGCACGCACCTGGCGGCCCGTCGGCGCGCCGCTTGCAGGGCACTCGCTGACCGTTACGCGCGTCGCGTTCAGCCCCGACGACGCGCTCGTACTCACCGTCTCGCGCGACCGCACGTGGAGGCTCTTCGCTCGCGATGACGGCGAGCTGGGGGAAGGGTACGTACCCGTCGCTGCGGAGCGCGCACACGGGCGGATCGTCTGGGACTGCGCGTGGGCGCCGGAGGGGGACGCGTTCGCGACAGCGTCGCGCGACAAGACCGTCAAGGTGTGGCGACAGGTTGAAGCGGGTGATCATAAGTGGACGGCGGTAGCGACGATCGCGGTGGACGCGGCGGCGACCGCAGTCGCGTTCGCACCGGCGCCGGGGGACCAGGAGACTACAAGGTACGCGTTACTTACCTCTGCCTCTGTGAAGATTTGCACTCGCTGAGGACATTCACAGACGGACGTTGGCGATCGGCCTCGAATCTGGCGAGATCCAGATATACACATCTCCACGAGACAAACCTGCTCAGTGGAAAAAGGCATTGACCATTGGGAACAGGTGCGCACTCTCGTACTCAAAGTGTCGATCGTCTTTGACAGCCTTCCGATAGGCTGGCACACATTGACCACGTCCACTGTCTAGCGTGGCGACCAGCAGAGGCGCAGCGAGACGGACACGGGATCTCGCTGGCCAGTTGTGGGGAAGATGGTACATTGAAGCTATTGACAGTTCATATCGCGGCGGAGTAACGCGTATGCGACATGTAGTTAGGTAGGAGAGGCTACGGCGACGAGTGAGGAAAGCTATGCAGTATACAGTGTATGGGCGCAAGCGGGATTAGACCCAAGAGCTGGTGGCTAGTAAGGAGACAATCGGGGATAGATGTAGGAAGGGTATAACACAGTAGAATGCGCTATGCAGCTGACTTAAATAGGATATACGGCAGCACGAATCGGCGGACAGCTAGGAGATCGAGAAAGCGGGCGTTATAGGGATACACACATGGGATACGTGAAATCAAACAATATCGCGCAGGCTCATGGGAACTTCAGGCTGTGGAAGAGAGGTACGTCAGCGATGGACGTTCGGTGATACAGCCAAGGATGGACACATACACATTTAATCTTGTAGAAACATTCTATGGAGCGGAGCATTTCAACGTCACCACCGGTCGCAGTAACAAAGTTGACGACGACACCAGCACGAGAGTAAGTCGGAGCAATCGCCGGGGCGACACTAAAAGAGCTACTTTCAGCGCTCTGCGGGGGCACGGAAAGGGACAGGTTCTTACCGGTGCGCGTATTCTTCAACAGCCTTGGGCAAATCTATTGGGTGCGCGGCGTCAGCATGTCAAGGCCGATAGGAGACGACCGTCTTACCGTAGTTGATGACGAGAGGGATCTGCGAGACTTCGGGCGTCTTGACTTGAACATCGTAAACGACGAGGACTTTCGTGGCCGTCGGGCGCATAATTCCAGGAGTAGCCCTGAACTTGTTCAGAGCAGCGAGCTTCGCGCCAGCATTCATGTCACCGTGCTACGAAGGAAGAAGGTCAGTCTGGTGCACGAGGGAGAAACGACCTGAAAGCTCACCAAAGGAACAGCGTCCAGTCCACGGCTCGACAGCTTGTACACCACCGTATCCAGAGCAGCCATGCCACCCACGTGGATAATGGCCTGCGGAAGGTCCAGATCGTCGAACAAATCAGCGAGCGCATCGAGCTTCCACTCGCGCGCCTGCGCCGTTTCCGCGCTCATAGCACCTCGGCCCGAGCCGATCGTTCCAAGCCCAGCTTGAGGGAGCGGCGCGTCGGAGCGGCCGCTGGCGGTGAAGGCGAGGTACAGATAGAACTGGCGCAGTCCGCGAGCACCCTGGCTGGTGTCCGCGTGCGTCACGTTACCGTCGCGGCGCACGAGCACGCGGACGGGCTCCCGGAGCTGTATCGCGGAGGCGAGGTTGAGGACGTCTTGCGGAACCGTGTTCGAGAAGAGGGCCGTTTGACGCTCGATCGCCGAGTTAGCGCCATTCATACCCCCGTCCAGAGGCGGGGAGTTGCCGATGTTCGAGAGACGACGCGTGAGACTCTGCGATGGAGTGAGGAGGGACGATGAGCTGCTGTTGGCCTCGAAGTTCTGGAACGGCATCTGGGGCGTCGAGCCGGGTGTGTTGCTGTTAGGGAGGGCACGAGAGCGGGGCGGGGGAAGCAACTTGATAATGTTGAAGACGAACTCATGCAGATTCCTAGCAATGAGCTGGTCGACTTCGTCGAGCACCAAGAACCTGACGTCCGCGCCAGAAAGTCCCCCTGGGGCCGTGAATAGGGCATGAAGCTTTTGAGGGGTACCACAGATGATGTGAGGCACATTCTGCTGGAGAAGACGGAGCTCTTGAGTGAGGTCACCACCGCCCAAAGTTGAACCAACACCAAGTGCAGACTTGATACCGATAGGGCCACCAAGGTCCCTGATCATGCGTTGGGCCTGAGTAGCCTGATCGACTGTGGTGGAAATCATCACCACGAAAGGCCCCCGAGGGCCACCGCGGTTCGACCCATGCGTCACAGCGATATGAATGGCTGGAATCACATAGGCCGCGATGCGTTCCTGGGTTGGCGGCGCCTGAGCGATGATGTCCGACCCACGCAAGAGGAAAGGCAGTGCCCGCTGTTGAATTTTGTTCGGGGGGCCAACGCTAGTGGGTACGAGTTAGCGTCAGGCGGCGCGCTACCCCACATACGGCGCACTCACCCAAACGTGCTAAGGGAACGCAATAACTCCGGCGCGAGGTTGAGCTGTTCCCATTTGGTAATCATTGGGCCACCGTCGCGGGACCCTCCGGAGAGACTCTCACCCTATAACGTGGGTACATGAGTGATGGGAATCAATCCAGCCGCAGTCAACGTGAACTCACCCCGACAGATTCACGACGCATCATGCCGCTAACCGACCGCCTCTTGTCGCGATAGAGGGAGTCCTGTCTGGCCATTGACGCAGGTGACTCCGTGGTACGCATCGGGATCTCCAGGTTACCCGTGGACCACGTACGCATAGGCAGGTTGGAGGCACGGGGATTGTGCCTCGTGTTGGACTGCCCAGGCATGCCGTGGCCAAGCAACGTGGGATTCATCATTGGAGGGAGTCCAGGAACGAGCTCGTTGGGAGGCATGCCACCCCCGAGCATCTGGGCGTTGTTCACCTGGATTTGCTGCGTCTGGAGCGCGAGGAGCTGACCCACTGAAGTTGTCAGCGTGTTGAGCCGGCTGGAGATCGTCGTGATGTCGTCCACTGGGGGGTTCTGGTTTGGGGCGATGTTCGCGATGGAGCCACGCGGACCATTGATTCCGGGGGCGGAGAAGCTGGCACTTGGTGTCGACGACGGTGCGAAGGGATCCTTGAACTCAACCGGGGCGTTCATGCCAGACCCATTGCTCATGGGATGCAGAGCGCGCTCGACAAGGATGTCCACCTTGCGGTTCACATCTCCAAGATCCCGCGAGATCTCCCGGTGGGCAGCCTCGAGACGCATCAGACGCTCGAGGACCTCAACCATCAGCGGAGAGGACTTGAGCTGCGAGTCAAAGCTGCTAGACGAGACTGAGAACTCGAGGCTGGGGGCGAAGTGGCTGCCGGAGTCCAAAGAGGACGCAGGTGAAGAGGACACGAACGGGGGGTGAACGAATGCCGACCGTCCGCTGGTGGACTCCTGCATCACTGGTGGCGTGCCCAGCCTCTCCCGGCTGCGGAGGTTCGTGTTGGTGTAGAGAGATGGCGCGGAGAGCTGGCCGTTCATGCCTTTCATGGGGATCGGGACAGATGTCGGTCCGGGAGTGTCGGTCTCATCACCGTCGACGGGCACGTCCATCCTCGGGGATATGTTGAGCTCGCGTGCCGAATCGTGGTGGACGAGGGTTGGCCTGTCCATGTCCGACTGGCGGAGATTCGGAGAGCGGCGTGCAAGCTCGCCAGGGGAGGGTATCTTCAGGCCGCTTTCAATGCGCCGATCGTCGTGTGGGGGCTGGGAGAGGTGCGCGAGTGAGGTAGTCCGAGGGTGACAGGGAAAAGGACGAGGAGGTGCTGTACTGCTGGTCGCGAGATATGGACTGTCTGTAGCCACCGAGAGGGCCGAGGGCGTCATCCTCGCTGAGGCGCATAGCACCAGGAAAGAACGGCGTGGAAGCAGGGTTTAACGCCGGACTCCGAGAGGGAGGATCCATGGGACGGGTACAGAATTACAGAGGGGAGGGGAGAGCACGACGACACTGCCGAGGCGATGAGCCACTGCAGGACGGCGGCAAGAGGGGAGACGGACCTGTGACGCCTGGGGTCCAACTAACAAGAGAATGCCATGCGAATGAAAGAGACGAGAGCGAGCGAAAGACAGGACAGCTCGAGGGCGAGCTGGTGGTGGGGACGAGAGCTGTGAGGCCGCGCTCGGAGGTCGTCTACAGCGTCGGCTCTGGCTGGGTTTGATGCCTGCTTACCAAACATCAAACAACCTGATTCCTGTTTCTGGAAGACATACAACGTGGCATTGATCATACTGAGTACTACAGAGGTCGAGGAAATGCTACACATATGGGATCCTAACAACGAGCGTGGTCGGCCGCAGCGTGCTGCAGGCCATTCGAGGCGAAGGAAAATAACGGAGGGGAAACGAGTGGAAACGCCCGTAGAGGCGCTGGTGGCGGTCAAGGGAATCTAAACATTCAAACAATTCCGGATAGGGCGAGCGTCCCGCCCGCAGTGGCCTGTGCCTGGTCTGATCGCCAACGGCAGTGCTGGTCACCTTAAGTGCCCGAGGGAACTACTTATGCACTGTGAGTCCGCCGTTGTTGAGTCCTTGAGTGGCGCGTTGGAACTACGCCCGCCCCAGGTTCGCCATACTCCTGTCCATTGCAGCCAGCGTGGGGCGTGCATACGACCGCGTGAGGGTACGCTTGGTACCTGTGGGTGCAGGACTGCGAACCAGATTCACAACTCGTTCGGTTCTCTCGATTGTCAGGCGCCTACGTGGCCCCAGCAAAATCAGCAAGCAGTTGCACCGAGAGACCAAAACAGACACATACTTCGCGAACCCGATGCCCTTCTGGAACCTTGTCCGTCTATCGATGGGGGGATTAACCATGTCTTCCGCGATGGTGAGAGCATCGGGCATATCGTTGAACGTTACCGAAATCTAATGGACGGTGGTAAGTGACACTCCGACCACTACGATGACTAACACTTACGATGAGGTTTCGGCCGCACAGTACTTGGTCATTCTTCTTGAGAGCCGAGAGGACAGACCTGGGGCTTTGGAAAACGACGTTGGCGTAGTGGATGCCCTCGGGTTTGTCGGAGAAAAATGTGCCCCGGAGGTGCTTCGTGGGCACGGCCACGCCACGCGCAGTGCGCATCACGATCTGCACAATCGGGCCACAGTCATTGAGAAACTCCCGGAGGTCGCTTTCTTCGACATCAGAGTGGATCTACCGGGTGGTCAGAAAACCGAATGCACCGCTACCGATGCACTGACATTGCCAATCCAGACCACCGAGAACTGATGAATGTTGGACTGAATAGCAGCGACCATATTCGTGCGCGTTTCCTCCTTCTTTGCAGCCTTGTTCTGCTTCGAAGGGTTCCTAGCCGCCCTCGCGGCAGCGCTGGCATACTTCTTGCGAGGAGGGACTACCTCCGGCACAGACTGGTGAAGGGGGAGGGGGGTGGGGGGTCAGACCATTCAAATGTGTGGGAAAAGCCGACCCGACCCGAGTGGCAACGATTTCCGAGAGAGATTGCTCACATTCATTTCCTGAACACTAGGAGTCCTCCTGAGAGAGGAATCGGAGCTCGACGGGCATCGAAAGCGCATTGCGGGAAAGATGCAGAAGGTTGGGATATTTTGCGGGTAGAGAGATGGGAATCGTTGAGGCTAGTGGTCCTCTTGCGCGGGCAGAGTGGTGGTCAAGTGCTTGAGTGACGGACGCGTTGATGGGGGTGGGGAGGACGCCGGACATCGTTAAATACCTTGGGCACTGGTTGAGTTCAAAAGGGGAAGCGGCTTTGGTGACAAATTGAAGCGTACCACAATGGCAAGAGCAGTGATAAGAGCGTACCACGAGGCGCGTCGATCGGCTGTGGATGCGGAGGGACAATGAGGTGGGTGCCCAAGCGTGTCATTTTGGGTGCACAATACCAAGACATAGGTATTCACGTGACCTGTTTATAATGCATTAAGCGCCGTGTACGCGACGCCAGGCCTTTGAGCGAAGCCGAGCGCTCTGTGTTTTCACTTTCACTACCACATAGGTTAGCCTGCGTGATGGTGACACAAAGATTGCACGCTTACCGGAGCATCGTTAGGGAAGTAAGCCGCGCGGTACGTTTTGTGTGCCACGTATGCATCCCTCGTCTACTCACTTGCGTCACTGTCCTCGCCAGGCGATCTATCCACGAGCAACGCGCCCCAAAGTTGTCTCCCAGCATTTGCGGACAGTCTTCGAGGAAAAGCAGCCAGCGCAGGATGACGCGAAGTTTCAGCGTGACATGCGCAATGTCACCACCTTCTTGAAATCGCAACAGATGCACAAGGTACGCGCCTTCCTGGATCGTGCAGCGCATTCAGCTGATCCGTGACATACGCAGATGCTATTGGAGCGATACAACCCCTTGCTCGGCCTGTCAGTTGAAGATAGGGTGAAGAAAACTGCCAACCGTGTCGGTCTTAATATGCCCATCACGCACAAGAATGAGGAGTAGTGTAGACGTCCTGACCGGTTGTTCACCTAGACTTTTTCCTCCCGTCCACCCGTTATGCGCTTTGTCAAGCCGGCCAACCCCAGCGTACTCGCGTTCTTATATCGGACATATCTTATTTGCCACACGAGGCAGCATGCTGGATTTGACGATAGCAGCCATTCATTGCGACCAGAAGACGTACATGATGGGCCGACGAGGCAGGAAGAAGTATTGTACACGGACGACTTGTCAAGAAGGGTGATAGCGAGCGGAGCTTGCGACTGGATCCATCGATTACACGAGCACTGGACGTTAGTCTGTTGCCTCTCTGTAAAACCCACAACCATATGAGTTGAAAGAGCACTCGCGGCCAAAGAGAAACACTTATAATATACAGCACGTTGTTACACCTTCGTCAGAGTGTCAGGCCAGGAAAAAGTTTTTATGGGAGATGAGCAAACTCACCTGATGAATACTTCCCCAAGCGCGCCATTTGACTTTCCGTCCTGGAACTCCTCAGTGTTGGCGAGCTAGCGAGGCATATGAGCGGGGTGCACGTAGAAGAAGCGGTAACGACGTACCTGAAGGTTCATGTACCCGTCGGTGCTGACCAAGAAGCCCTTGTACTCGAGACCCCACTTGAGACGGACATAGACGGGCTTGCCCGTGAGCTCCTGCATAAATGGCTTGGGGTTGACGGGGTTGACCTGTGGGGAGGGGGTGATGAGCTTCGCATCTCGCGCTCGTCGGCAAGGGGCAGACGCACCGCAGACATGGCCGGCGGCGGAGGGCGGGGACGAGGAGGGATGAGAGGGAGGCACGAGCGGGCGTGAAGCGAGGACGCGGGTCGAGGCGAGCGAACACGTGCGGCAGCAGGCGCCCCGCAAATGATCGCGGGCAGAGGCGAGCGCGCCCGGCGTCCGTTTCCGAGGGCAAGTCTGGCTCACCCGCGCGGATATAAACGTGCCCTGGCCCTGCAGCGCTCCGTCGCCCCCGCCACCCCGCCTCCGCCGCCTGAGCCCCCCGCGCCCGTCGCCCGTCCCACCCACTGCCGCGCTCGCGCCCGCGCCCGACCCCTGCGAAGCCTCCTCTCGTTCCCCAGCCATGTCCGACCATGAGGCCGGGGGCATGCCCTCGGATGAGGACCTCTCCCTCCCCAAGGCCACCGTCACCAAAATGATCCAGGGTGCGTGTCTCGCCCCGCGGCGCCCCGCGCCCCGAGCTCATCGCGCGCGCAGAGCTCCTGCCACCCGAGATTACCTGCGCGAAGGACACGCGGGACCTCGTCATTGAGTGTTGTGTAGGTGAAGTGCTGCCGCTGCGATCTCGCACGTCTCACGTCCCCTGACGCGTCCTTGTTCGGCAACAGAGTTCATCCACCTGATTTCGTCTGAAGCGAACGAGATATGCGAGCAGGAGTCGAAGAAGACGATCGCGCCGGAGCACATTATCTCCGCACTCAAGGTGCGTCGCGTCGTGGACCCTTTATGAGAGTACGCGTGCCAATTGATTTATGCCCAGCGACTGGGTTTCGAGCAATTCCAGTCAGAAGTGGAGAGCGTGCTAAAAGACCACAAGCAGCAACAGAAGGTGCGTGGTCGCCGTTCTCGTTGTAAGCCCCAACTAAGGCCGTTCGCAGGACCGGGAGAGGAAGGTCTCCAAGCTCGAGCAGTCGGGGTTGACAGAGGAGGAGCTGTTGGCCCAGCAAGAGGCTCTATTCGCACAGAGTCGCGAGAAGTTCCGCACCGCGCAGCAATGAATTCTTTCCCCTGTTGCGTTGGCTGGATCCCGGTCCGCCTACATCCCTGCCTTCGCGGACACGCCCCTGCATTGTGGCTTCATGATGGACACATCCCTCTGTATCATCACTGCGTGCATGCATGACGTGTGCTCATCGTTCTACGTGCATCACTGCTATCTTCTCTCCCCCGCCATGTTTTCTCTTGTAATTTGACCCTGATTTATTCACTTTGTATCTTCCTCCACTAGACGTTTCTGTAATTCTTGCAATCTCTGCTGTGGTGATCCGTCGTTCCACTTCTCGACCACAACACCCTCATCCTCGACCTGTGTGTAGCGGGGTAGGCCCTCTTGCTCGATGATGTACGATGCTGATACCATCGCATACAGGACCGCTGAGAATATGCATCAGCTGCTGCGAGGTTGTGCGTGGCAATATGCAGTCTGATCAACTTACCTTCCTTGACGTCGCCATCGCTCAAAACGAGACCGGCTCCCAGACCCCCAAGGAAACTGTTGCCACCGCCTTGGGGTGCTCGTCAGCCCTACACTTCTGGAAAGACGCAGCATAAGCTGCTCACCGGTGACATCGACCACTTTGTGCGCGTCATTCGGCGTCCAGAAGGCAGGAATCCAGGTGTATGGTGCGTCCTGCGTCCCAATGCACGCCCCCATGTGCGCACAGCGGATGATCACCGACCCGGCGCCGCGGGGGCCGATTCCCATGTCCAGGAACCGGCCACATGCCTCTTCGACGAGTTCCTTGGTAGGCTCGACCGTTGGCATACCAAGCAGTGCCATGGCTTCTTCCGCGTTCGGACTGCGGGATCAAAGTTGAGCGATACACGCGCGCGAGCCACCAGGGCAGAGGTCTTCACCTGAGAATGGAGACGTCGGGCAGGCATTGTTGGAGAGCGGGGAGCTGTTCAGGGACGCAGCGGTACTGACAGCTCTTGTCAGTACGCTCCGTCCAACAGTGGGGGCTTCCGGAACTCACAGGTATGGGCTCATAGACGGTGGTCGGGTGCCATGCTTCCTGCGCTTTGACCTCGTTGAGGATGACGCTTGCCCGAGTGGGCGAGCAGATGAAGTGCAGGACTCGCGGGCGCGCGAGTTTAGTATTGGCCAGGTCGTTCGGCGTTATGCGCACTCGTGGCGTCAGGTATTCGAAACTGCAATAGGATCAGATTGTGTCTCCGACACGATGCGAACACGTACTCTCTGAATTCGCCTTTGTAGGAGTTCAGGGCCCTCGTCGTCCCACGACCGGGATCGTCGCGGAAAAGCCACATGTCTGGCCCGTAAAGATCTAATTCTGCCTGAATATGCGGCGGGAAGTCGTATCCCCTGTCGATAATCATGCCCACAGCCTGAGGTGGTAGCCTGCGAATCCAATTGCAAAGTAAGGACGGATTAGCATTTGACTCCTAACGGAACTACCAGATCCGCGCCCCTATGGCAGCGTACGTTCCTCCTCCTCCAATCTACGATCGAAACTCAGCTGAATGCTGGGATGGGACGCTTGGGAACCTACCTGTCCAGGCAATGTCTTCCCTGTGAGATTACCTTCTGCGTCCCTGAACTCGAACTCATCCACGATAAACATCCCCAGGGATACGAATTGGCGTGTCGAAGTGTCGGTTGCAGAAAACATCGGTGTGTGTATGTGCGGTGGCCCTGGAGAAGGATAACAGCCAAGTTGAACGACCTGCGTATATGTCCGCATTGGAGAGGCTCGATCGTGGCAACCTAGCGCAGAGTGAGCATCCTCTGTCAGGCTGCGATAAGCGGCCATCCTCGGCCCGAGGCGTGTGTGGTTTGAGCGGGCCTTGATCTCGATCTCGCACCCTTGCCAAGCGCTTTTCTGCTACCTTCAGACTCGATCGACGACCTCGAGACCTCACTCAAACCAGAAAGCTATGGAAGTACGTATTGTCACATTAGACACCTCTGTGGTTGGCGATCTTGAGGAGGTAAGCACGGGAACCCACGGGCGCCAGAGTCATGAGGAGCACCACTTCATGAACCATTACAGCTATACAACAAGGCTCTTGCACTTGTCGACGATGAATCCAAAATCCATTTACAGAAGTACTACCATCGAGTGGATAGTGTCCGTGAGTATCTTCCACTCTTGGGTAACCACTAGCCGACATTGGCTTAGGTGGACTCATTGGTCGATTGCTGCCGCGAAGGATGTTAAGAGAAAAGGGAATTGCACTGGCGGATATGATATTTTCGAGGACACAGGCTGGGAAGCCATATATTGTGTGTCCCAGTTTCGACACGCTCGGGCCCGTTTTCTGACTCCTTCCCCGCAGACGACGCCTTTAAATCCACCTGTCGGCTACAACATCACTCACGACAACGGGGTCGTTGGGATGGCACTCAGCAGCGGGGATGACCTCTATCCAGACCCTCCTGCTTACCGAGTCGGCCTGGATGTGATGCGCTTGCACCTAGACAAGCGTGACAACTTCTCTGGTTTCGTCGAGATATTCAGTGAGCAAGTGAGGGAACTTTGTCGTGTCATAATGATTCGTTGCTTACCGTTGTCTCCAAGCTGACGAGCCGAGAACGACTCATTCTTCTTCCAAAGGCGCCCTCATCGCCGTTGTCGTCACGGGAACAACTGCGGCGCTTCTACCTCATCTGGACCTTGAAGGAGGCATACACGAAGGCTTTGGGACTAGGGATGGGCTTCGACTTCAGTCGTATAGAATACGACGTTTTCAACGATGCGGTGCGGATAGACGGCGCAATACCGCGGGGATGGAACTTCATCAGATTCGAGTTCACAAACGAGTTCAGAGGAAGAGAAGAGGAGTACGTAGGGGTCATCGCTCAGTACACCGGCTCAAACAACGAAGCGAAGGTTGAAGAACGGAGCACCGACGGAGGGTGGTTCAAAGTACAGGGTGCTGCTCAATTTCTTGAGAGATGCTTGGAGGAGTTCGATCCTGTTTGAAATGGAAAGAAACATGAATCATACGTCTATGGAAGAGAGGTTAGAGGCGGAATAGGAAAGGTTGAGCGGGAGAGATACGAATATGAGCGTCTGCTGAAAGAAAGGACACGTGATGACTGCGCTTGCCGAGACCATGCTTCCCGAGATGAGCGTCCTTTGCACCATCTCCATCCTCCATCGCCCTCCCCTCCGCCCCTCTTCCACTCGCCGCCGTCGCCGGCACCCTCTCCGTCGTCCCGTCAGACCTGCCGGTTGTCGACAATGCCCCGCGTACGCTCTCTCCGCACCAAGACCCTCTCCTCGAAGCGTGATGTGTCCCCTGGCCCTCCCTCTCCCACATTTACCGAGACGACGAACGCTTCCGTCCTCAACTTTGGTCCCGAAGGCCCAGAGAAGATTATAACTCGTGCGGACCTCAAGGCTGGCCTACAGTCCTACGATGACGTACGTCGCGTAGCTATTTTCACCCTCCCGAACATGCTTTGACTACCACCTTATCTTCCAGCTTCTGAATAAGTGCGCGACGTACCGTGCTGCACTTCTGAACATGGCTAGGGCAACGGCAGGCTTTGCGGATGCGATGGAAATATGCTCGGGGTATGTCCGTTCTACCACCTTCCCGCACATGTCTATATTGAGCCGAATCCAGGCTCAAGGGCCCAACCTACGAGTCTGGGACCCGGATGCAGGCAGCGGCGGGCCTGCACCATCTCATGGGCAATCACTATCATGTCATGGTGAGTCATCTAGCCCGTTGTCTATGGCGTAATGCTAACTGCGGCATACAGGCGGAAACGCTCGACAAGCAGTTCGAGAAACCGCTCCGGCAACACCTGGAGAATTACCGCACGGTTGTCACGGTAAGTGTAGTGTGAGGTCATTGACTCTGTGCATGTTTCTCATCTGAAGTCGTTATGTAGGATCGATCCAACGGATACGAGAAAGCTCTGCGGGAGAGGAGCAAAATTATCCGCCAAACCGAAATGGGTAACATGAAGCAGAAGGGCAGAAGTAAGTCTTCATCTGTGATACCATCTGCCTACTACTCATGGTATCGGCACTTTCCTTCTAGACCTTCAGTCATTCCGCGAAGCATTGGTTGTCTTGCAGCGACAAGTCGACGAGCTCGATGAGCTAAAGGCCAGCCATTATCAGGAGATTGTTGAGCACGAAGAGGAGGTGTGGGACTTCGTACAAGGGAAAGTCTGCCTGGTCGTGCGATCCACAATGGATGTGTTTGACAGGCTTACCTCTAAAGCGTATGCTTCTAGTGTTCTTTTCCACCCGTTTGACTTCTAACGCCGGTGCTTCTCTAGCTCTGATCCTGTGATAGAGCCAATGCTGCAAACGATACCCGACCCCTTCGATTCCTACGGTCCGCCTCCCGCGGAGGACCAGATCTTCACCATCCTCCCTCCCTTGTCTGTCATCGCCAACAACGCTTCAACAGCCCCGAGTCCCTTGTCCGCGTCTACCCCCGAACTTGAAAGCAGTGATGGGCTTCCCTCAAGCAAGAACTCCTGGTCGAGCACAGGGGGCTTCTTCCCTGATACCGCTGCGGCTTGGGCCGATGTGCCGTCGAATTCACCACCAGCAAGCACAGGCACTGCGTCTGGCACTACATCTCCGGTGCGCTCCGCTTCGCCTCCAGCTATACGACTCGCAGGTCCCACCAAGCGACACTCCCACCCCTCCGCATCCTACTCCCACCACTCCCGCAAGTCGGAATCCAAACTCCGCAGCGTCCTCTCCGTTCTTGACGAGGACGTGTCCGGTGGCGCATCCCGCACCCCACGACCAAACGGCACCGCAGTCGACGGCGAAGAAGGCCACGCAAGAACCCTCTCCACAGATTCTGGCGTAAGCCTCTCGTCCTCAAGCGGCAAGTCCCCCGACTATGGCCAGTCCGACGCCGCCGTGTGGGCGAGCAAGCTCCCAGATACTTTCGGCGGACCGGATGGGGGCATGGAGAGCGTAGGCGGTGAGGACACTACTCCACGTAACACACTCCGAGTGCGCACCCAGTCCCCAGGGATGCCGTCCTTCGAGTCCCCCGAGCGTAGCCGGAGCCCGCACTCGGACGACACGGCTATCCCTTCACCCGTGCCTTCCTCATGAGGTACGATCCGACCCCTCATCTCTCCGCATGATCAAGTTGCACACAGTGCATGCCTGCGATACCTCTGCAACGTCTTTCCCCCACCCCCGTATCCATCTTCCACTCCCAGCTTCGAGCTTCGTCTTTAGCCCCGATCCGTCGAACCTCTTCGAAGTCGATGTGCGGTTGACACGCTTGCTTACGCTACGGACTCTCACTTACCGCTATGTACTTACGTTGATCACCACATCCCGATATCCATGTCTTCACGTTCGTATGTACATGTCCAGTATAATTTACTGATAAGTGCTGTGTTGTGTGCTCTCCATTAGCTCGCGCAGAAACATGATTATGTGGAGCATAGTCAAACGGTAGTATACGTCTAAGGGTAGCGTGGTACATCTATGATGAACCTTTCGGACTCAATCCATACTGCGCGAGGACATCCGCGGTGGACGGAGACGGGCTTTTGAAGAGCAAGTCGGTCCCAGCGGCGGTCTTCGGGAACGCGATGACGTCCCGGATCGACGCCGAATTGCAGAGCATGGCCATGAGACGATCGAAGCCTGCAAATACCCCGGCAGCCTAAGTATCATGAAACTGCTATATGCCAGAAAAACGCTAGACTCACCGAACGCGAACCCACCGTGCGGCGGCGCGCCGCACGTCAGCGCGTGCAGCAGGTGGCCGAAGCGCACGAGCTCCTCCTCGGTGAGCTGCAGGACGTCGCGCATGACGTGCGTCTGCAGCGCGGCGTCGTGGATCCTGACTGAACCGCCGCCGACCTCGACGCCGTTGAGGACGAGGTCGTAGTGCTGGCCGCGCACGGCGGCGACGTCGCCCGCGCGCAGCAGGGCCACGTCCTCGGCCATGGGGGCGGTGAACGGGTGGTGGGTCGCGCTCCAGCGGCCGTGCGCGAGGAAGTCCTTGTCCGCATCCGCGCGGGTGAACAGCGGGAACTCGGTCACCCAGAGGAAGTGCGGCGCGCGGGAAGGGCCAAGGCACCGCGGCGCTGGGCTGCCTCGGCGAGTGCGAGGCGGACGCGGCCGAGGGGGGTCCAGCCGCCCTGTGCGTGGGAGGGGTTCGTCAGTTTAGTCTAGGTGTCTGGCGAGGGGAAGAACTTACGTCAGGTTTCTTCGGCCGCCTTGCGGTCCATACCACGCTCTTACCGGGTTCCAGTGCACACCCGTTGACAAGATTGTAAATCTGCTTCCATTCCGAACCTGGGTCGTCGTACCGCTTGACCTCTGGAGGGACCTCCACGTCGTCAGCGACAGCGAGGAACGGACGGTGATCGTCGTGGGCGTTGACCGCAAGAGCTTCAATGACCTCGCCGTTGGCGACCAGCTCTTCGCGGAGCGGAGAAGGCACCGCGCAAGTGAGGTCAATAATCTGTGAAATTATCAGCTCTCTGATTCATGCACGATGATCGCATACTAGAGACTCACCTCAAGGCCGAAACGAAGGTCGGGCTTATCCGAACCGTACTTGCGCATCGCTTCGTCGTAGGTCATGACTCGAAATCGCTCTGGAAGATCTACACCTTCGATCTCATGCCACACTCGGCGAATAACACGCTCGACAACGTCGCGCACTTCACCACCACCCATTCGCCACCCGGTCGTCGTGTCGCATGGCCCCAATTGACCCATGCCATCTCCAGATCCACTTGTGTGAACTCAGGCTGTCTATCCTTCCGGCCATCCTCGTCTCTGAAACAGCGAGCGAACTGATAGTACCGGTCAACGGCGCCCGAGACAACCAGAAGTTGTTTGGGTTGCTGGGGTGATTGGGAGAGGGCATAGAACTGAGGTCCGGCGGGCGCGCCTGGAGATTGCTTGACGCGAGTGGGGACGAGGTACTCGCGCGCACCCTCGGGAGTGGAATTCAACAGCATAGGTGTTTCCACCTCCCCGAATCCTACGGAGTGTCAGGTTAGACACACGATGGACTCCAACGATCGTACGCTAGCGTACCTGCTTGCCGAAGTTCGTCCTTGATTAGGTACGCAACTTCGCTACGCTTCTTCAAGTTAGCGGTCAGCTCCGCTCGGCGGAGGTCAAGGTATCTGTAACGGAGCCGCAGATCTTCGTTCGCCTGTTCGTGTATTTCAGCTGCGCATCATAGAGCGAGGGGATTGGGGCGTACCAGATTTTCGGGGTCGTGTGGGGAGAAAGGTAACTCGCCAGCGGGATTTAAGAGTATGAACGACTTGACTGACACTTCGACCGACCCGCTGCGTTCCTGAAGTGCGGCATGAATACATGGGATGGAGGTCAGACGCAAAGACGCACCGACCGTCTTTGTGACTCAGGACGTGCGACCACCAAGCCTCTCACAAGAACAGTCGACTCTGGAGAGATGGCTCGCACAGCAGCGAGGTTGTCTTCTCCGAGGACTCGAGCATCCATGATGAGCTGTGCGGTGCCATGACTATCTCGCAGCCCATAGAAAGACAACTTCTTCCCAAGCTTTCTAGTGGTTGCACGGACCTTGAGAGAGGGAGGTTGCACGTAGCATTCGGTGCTCACCCTTTTGACACCAGCCAGCCCATGAGTACAACCTCCTTGTCTACATCCACAAGGTCCAGGCCGCCACATGTATGGGTCCGGGTAGGGTATGGACCTAGTACCATTGAGTGGCGTGCAGGAGAAAGAAAGCAAAGCAGAGTACCATTGTGCGCCGTCAACCCGGCCCTTGTCTCATCTGGTGCTGGGAAGTGCAATGGAAGGACGCGATGCGAGTGCGTGTCCGGCATGTGCCCGAGAACGCGAGGGCGAATGGGCGTGCCCGTCCTGACCGAAGAAGCAAGACGCTCGCTCGAGAAAGCATCCAGAGTCTCAGGGATGGTTGCTGGGCATGTGGTGTATTTGAGAGGGATTCAAGGCAGCGCGAGCGCGACGCGGAACTTCGCGTGACGTCGGCGCGCAAGGCGAGCGTCCACGCCGGCCCGGCCCATCCCGCGTTTGTCGAGCAACGTCCACCAGCAACGTCCATGCGAATTCTCGGTATTGGCGTCGACGTCCTACATGCCCCTCGGATTATTGCGCTTGTCGGAAGACGAGGGGAAGCCAGATTTGCACGTCGCATCCTGAGCGACACCGAGTTGTCGGTCTGGAACGAGATTCCTGCTACCTGCGGGGAGCGGCGCATGCGATACCTCGCAGTCAGGTGAGTTCACGTCTTCTGCATGTCCTGCACAAGCTGAAAGTCGAATTCAGGTGGAGCGTCAAGGAATCTGCGTACAAGGCGCTGTTCCCTGCTGCTATTCCGACATGGAAAGACTTCACGTTTCACGGTCTCTCTGCAGACACGAAACGAAAGCCATTCCTCGAATACCATCCAGCAGTACGGTCCAGCGATGCAGATTGGAATTTCCATGCGTCGGTCAGTCATGACGGCAATTATGTATTCACGAATGTTGTTGTAGAAGCGTGATGACCTCGTCCTCGATGCTGCCATGAAAACTATATTGCTCAGTTGTTCGATGGGAGAGGGTCATACGGATTATAAAGTGGCTAAGTTTTAAAAACACTCTACAGAGATGACTCAGGCATCCCGTGCAAAGACGTCTACTGCTGGGAAGAGGAAGCGGGCCACCAGTCGGGCGAGTACGGCGTCACTCCCCAATCCTGTCCTTCAGACGTCGACGCAATAAACTTGTGCAGTCCTTGACTCGCAGAATCAACCTGTTCCATCCTCATGAGAGCAAGCCCGACGCCTTGCGTCGACGTGAGCAGTTTCCCGGTGCCCCGGAGGCGGGATCTTTGTCTGTCGTCACTATCGGTGGGAACAGGCTTAACCTTAGTATCTGGAGGTAGTTGCGGGGCTGTATCCAGAGATCCTTCCATCGTATCCAGTCTGCGGTATCATCAGATACGGATTCATATATTGCACCAAACCGACGTACGTCGTGTCTGTCCTGTGTAGCGCCACCGGAAGTATGCGCTTTCGCAGCTCGCCCTTATGATAGGTGCGGACTGTGAGCTCTTGCCCGACGTAGCAACCCTTCCGAAAATCAACTGCACGATCCACATAATGTCAGCGTAGAAATCGCGCACGTGCAGCACGACACTCACGCCCGCCCATAACGTCCAAGTTGGACTCCATAGGGAAGGCTTGCAATGGCGGGATGTCTGTCGAACCTTCAGGCACTCCTTGTAGCATTCGATGCAAGGTGTATGCTTCTGTCCCCAGCACGTCATGGTCTCCTAGCGCTGAACCCGTTCACTCGCATCGAGAACGCGAAGATACAAACATGAGAACTCACGAGTATCGCCCTTTCTCACCAGCAGTCGCCGCCCATCCTACTGCCCTCCGGTCCTGCATGATACACTCCGTTGACCCCCATGGTGATCCAGCGCCCTTATCCCAGACGGGCTCGATCACCCCGCTTGCAGCGTGAATCCACTGCCGCTCTGCTTCCCAGGTGTCTTTGGACCCCCATGCCGCCCAGACGTCGTACTCCTCAGTTACATCCCGAAGCTTCACTTTCGATCGAAGCACAAAACGCTCAGCCATGGCAGGAGGGGGCCTACTTCGAGGGTGTCGCATCAAATTCGACGAGGTACCCTGGCTTGCCTTGAGGTGTAGTGTGTGCCCAAAGAAATATATCGTGAATCACCCTTCCCTGAAATGTGCCGGCGTGAGCGTGATATAAATACAACGTAATGGCATGGGTGCGCACCTGGGCGTGCAAGAACGCCGAGAAGAAGTGCCCTTGGGGTCACTTGGAAGGGAGGCCGCAGTAAGGCCGTTCAAGAACTCGCCGCTTGTGAGCCGGTGACTGCTATGAGCTGCCGCGCTGATACAGGGGAAATTGTAGGAGTCGTGCGCACCAGCGCGCGCAATGCGCGCGGTAGTGGCATCGCGCGTGGTCAGAGCAAGAAGGAGAATGCGGCTGAGAAAGCAGCTGCTGCCACAATGCCGTCAAGCGCAAAGTCGGCCGACGCGCGCGTCCGGAATTCGTCGGACCGCAGTGGCACGCCTTGCCTTCCGCCATGTCCTCGTCCTGCTCTCATCTGCTAGCTGCACTCAAGGAGTGCGTGTTGTACTCAGACTGTGTCATGAAGCAAGGCCATCTCCCCTCCGACTGCCTCCGGAACCACACCGACGAGCTCCCAGACGCATGCAAGTCTCTGAGGATGGCAACTTTTGAATGCAAACGGGGGATGGTACGCCTGTTACTGAACGGTCTTGAGCCGTATAGTCTTGGCTTATGCAGGTCAAAAAGCTCGACATGAGGAAGAGATTCCGGGGGAATAATATCGACATCCCTGCGTCATCCCCAAAACCTCGGGAGCAGCCTTCTCCTGAATCGGGCTAGGATACCGGGTGGGTGTGTCCAGGAGGTTCGTCCTTCATCCATCTGGCTGCCGTTAAATGGGACAATGAGACCGTACGTACTGGGTCTTAGTTGCATATGACCATGCTTAGGTGTGTTGAGTACCCCTTTGTCTATGCTCCCTGCTGATGCGCTCTCTGTTGCCTGCAGACACTGCATGTCACTATAGCGTACGGATAATGTATCTGGGCATCGCCTTCTCACTCCGCGTCCACAACGTGGTACGCCATGCTTCCGACGTGCACGCTTCTACTTATGACGTTCTATCGCCGTGGTCAATCTCCTTCTCCACTGTGCCTGGAGTGGACTCCACACCTTGCACTATACAAGAGCCTCCGGCTCCGCCCCCCAGGCCACGATTCCCCTTCTTGCCGACTTCTAGTTTCGGATCACCTCTCACGACATCTGAACGACATATACCATGACTTACCAAATAGCCGCCTTGCTGCTCACTCCCTTTCTTTGCCGTGCCTCGGCGCTTGTTATCAACGATACCCCCACAGTGAACGCGCGTGCGGTCACGAACACCAGCAAGGCTGGGCTGCCTTGGCCGAACGGCAATGCTGACGATATCAATCAGTATCTAAGCACTGGCAAGGTTCAATGGTGCGTCTACTTGTCTCTGCGTATCTGTCCTTCGTCTCAGAAGTATGTAGGTATTACACGTGGAGCCCTTCCCCGACCCAAGCCGACCTCGAGTTTGTTCCCATGCTCTGGGGCACAAATCAAGTCGACCAGTGGGATGGAACTATCAACAAGACCGTTCAAGACCTGCATGTCACCCACGTCCTGGGCTTCAATGAGCCAGAAATCCAAGGGCAGTCCAACATCGACCCTCAAGAGGGCGCCGCGCTTTGGAAAGCGCACATCGAGCCGCTCCGTGGGCTGGGCGTTCAATTGGGATCTCCTGCCCCAAGCGGATCGCCGGCAGGGAAACAGTGGCTGCTCGACTTCATGGATGCGTGCCAGGGCGGCTGCTCCGTTGACTTCATTGCCGTGCACTACTACGACATCAACTCGACCGGTTTCATGGAATACCTCGAAGACTACCACAACACGTTCCAGCGTTCGATGTGGGTAACGGAATGGGCGTGCCAGGTCCGTGACCCGCAGGTGCCTCCTTTCATCGCATTTGCTGACTGTGTTGCAGAATTTCAACAACGCGGATATGCAGTGTTCGCAGCAAGACGTGGTCGACTTCATGAATTCTACTCAAGCGTTCATGGATAGCACGGATTGGGTTGAACGCTACGGATGGTTCGGCGCTATGGAGAACCTCCAAGGAGTGAATGAGGTGCGTGGCTGGCCCGGTGCCCCGCCGTGATCCAAATTGTGGGGCAACGCTCACGTCTTTGGTGTGGCATTAGGCAAATGCTCTCATGTCTTCCCAGGGTTCTATCACGCCATTGGGTCAGCAGTATATCGGCGCGACTGTACCCCAGGTTGATGCCAACTACACCCCCGGCGTTGTTCATGGAGGCTCGGGCTTACCTAGCGGGGATGGAGGGTCGAATGCTGCCCTTCTGTTCGGCCACACGACCCCGTGGCAGACCCTTCTATTGCCTGCGATGGTGACTTGCGCCATGATGAGATTTGCGGTTTGATGACATGCGTTAAACCGAACGATATCCCTGTTGTATAAGTACGGACTGATTGAGCATGTAAGAATGTCACGATGCAAGCTTTCTGCTCGGCGTAGAGTTGCAGACTGAGACATTGACTGTGGCTTGAATGGTTTGTCATCGAGGGTACAGGAAAGCTCGCCATCGTGAGCGCATCACCCGCCTTCTCATACAGAGCCCCAAGGGACACATGAACGTTGAACGTTTGAGCCCCGGGGCCTGGGCCTGAGGGATTACGCACCCACGCCAAGGATGAGTAAGTGATCACTGGCTGCTGAGCAAGCGACCCGCCTGGATGACGTTCGTCCTGTCCGTGGCGTCTGGCTTGTTTTAGAGCAAGTACGGGAACATGGACTCAATATAAGATCTGGGCATGTTTAATCCGCTTCGCACATCGGTTTCCCGCCTCAAGCCCATTTATCCGCCAAAGCCCTTGAAGTATCAACGACCAGTAATATGTCAGCTCCTATCGTGCTATACACTGCAGGCACGCCCAACGGCCACAAAGTATCTGTTTTTCTTGAAGAGCTCAAGACCGCATACGGTCTCCAATATGAGTACGTACATGGCCCTGCTCAGTTCAGGATCGAGGCCGAATTCAAACGTTTTTGCCCTTGTTACAGCACGCAGAAGATTGACATCGGCAGCAAAAACGAGCAGAAAGAGCCGTGGTTCATCAAGCTGAACCCCAACGGCCGCATCCCGACGATCACCGACCGCTCGCGCGGAGACTTCAGCGTTTTCGAGACCGCGGCGATTTTGCTCTACCTCCAGCAACACTATGACAAGGAGGGCAAGTTCGGGTTCGACAAGGAGTCGCAGCCGAACGACTACAGCGAGATGCTGCAGTGGATCTTCTTCGCTGTGAGCCACTTCCATTTCAGCAGAGCAGGAGGATGCTGTACTCACTGGATTCCTTAGCACGGTGGCGTGGGTCCCATGCAGGGCCAGGCGAACCACTTCAACCATTTCGCACCCGAAGACATTCCCTATGCGAAGAAGCGTAAGTAGTCCACCTGTGCATAATGATAGGCATGATGCTCACCTGCCACCGCGAAGGCTACCTTAATGAGACGAAACGCCTCTATGGCGTGCTTGAAATCCGTCTCCAGGATCGCGACTGGCTCGCTGGCCCGGGTCGCGGTGTTTACTCTCTCGCGGACATCAACGTCGTCCCTTGGATCAGGATCCACAACTATGCGGGGATCGAATCTCTTGATGAGTGGCCACGTGTGAAGGTGCGTCCGCCGACGAACGAAGTGAAGGATCGATGTGGTCTGACGTGTTGTCGAACCAGGCATGGGTCGAAGCTGCGTTGGCTCGTCCGGCTTTCCAGGTTGGCATCAAGGTCCCGGCGTAAAAACGTGTGTGGGAGTTGTAGCATGTATGCATTTGTATAGACGTCATCCTGGAATCGATGTGAAGAGTTTATGAGTGTCCGTCAATCCTGGCGAGCGACGTTCTTGCACATTAATGCTGCCACCGATACTCGTAAAACTCGCAGGGCAGCTCACTTGATGCTTCAACTGTGCAACAATGAGTAGCCAACAAAGGCAGACAATGCGAGTAGGGAGGCGGTGGAAAACAAGAAGATGAAGGCCGGTATATAGCTAGGCTAGTGCAAGATTGCCAAAATGAAAGACACGCTCGAAGCGCCGGAGCTCAAGGAGAGCTGTGAACTGAAAAATTGGGTATGCGGCATTATGATGGAGGCAGAACACGGAACCCCCTAGTAAAAGGCGAGGGGGTTGTCTGATTGCACTACCTCCTGCCGCATTTTTAGATGTCTGCGGTAGGGACGTATGGGTGAAGGTTATGCATTTTGTTCAGCTCGCGGGTGGGCGCACATGACTTGGTTCCCTCTGAGCGCGTCGCGTCTCGCTTATGGCCCATGGGCCGTGGCCTTGCAATACCCAGTGCTCCCTCATCCCACACCTGGCTCGTCCATGCCATGTCGATCGAAGACAAACTGAAAGTGATCGCTTCCACTGCTCTTGAATCTCTTTTCTCCAGGAACACTGTCAAGACGCCTATCTCGTCCTTCGACCTCCTCACACACGTCATCTCGCTCGGTACTTCCCCTGGAGTGGTCCCCGGCTCTGGGCCATCGCCCAGGTTTCGCCTTGTTGATCTCGCGCGTTTCGACCGTATCCTGGAACGCCTTGCGGATCATTGGGACTGCGGCAAGATTGTAGTGTCGAGGGATGAAGACCCAGATGGCGGTCTCACCGTCATGGACGTGCAGTTGGGCGTCGTGTCGACCAGCCAGCCAGAACGATCGCCGCCTCGCAAGCGCAAACGCCCCGTGGACGAGGACGATGACTCTGCCGTAGGTCGGACGCAGGAAGCTGAAGAGTCAACCCCGGAGAAAGTTGTGCGATGGAGCCCTCCCCCCGGCACTCTGGAGAGCTTGAACAAGGTCATGAAGGAGGTGTATGGGCTGATGCAGCAGAGCACCGCCAAGGGAAAGCTGTTGGCGGAGCAGGTGCGCAACTCTTTCTCCTTCACACCAACACGTATCTCAGTGGTTATTCTACATCCTTGTAGTTTCGCTCACTTACGGGGAACTTCGAGCCATTATGCCTACGCATAACCAAGGAAGAGTGCGCTCGGGCCCGTGCCGAGTCGAATGCATCGTCGAGTCCTTCGAAAGGCCTCTCACCCATCTGTGACCGCATACATTTCCGTCCTCTCATTCGACCGCACACTGACCCTACCTTGGGACACTGTTCCTACCTCAACACATGCTATTCGGAACCAACCTACGCACAGTCGCCTTCGATTCCGCCGTTGCCGTCCCATAGGCAAATGCAGTACGGTGCTCAAGGTTCTGGTCCTGTCAGCTTGCCGAGCGGACTGGGAGCAGGCGGGAGGGGCAAAGAGAAGGCGCCCTGTCGATATCTTCACTTTGAGGTCGACTGGGACGTCAACGATGGCCAGGGAATGGTGGACCAGCGATCTGTGGCGAGGCGGAAACCCTACAAGGTGGGGCTGGGTCTCGGGCCCATGAAGACGCTCTCGAAACCAGTGCGTAGCCATTGACACTCGATGGACAAGTACCTGCTGACTTGGTCGCCAGCTGCCAGCTCAGTGGATCAACTGTGACCTCCGTCGGTTTGACTACTCGGTATTAGGGAAATTTCACGTTATCATGGCAGACCCCCCATGGGATATCCACATGAGTGTATGTTCCACGACCATCAACATCCGCTGTTCGTACTGAAGCATCTTAACAGCTGCCTTACGGGACGATGACAGACGACGAGATGCGGGCCATGCCCATCCCAGCCCTCCAGGACGAAGGATTCCTCTTCCTCTGGGTCACTGGCCGCGCCATGGAAGTCGGGCGCGAGTGCCTCCGCTTCTGGGGCTACACCCGCGTGGACGAGGTCGTCTGGGTTAAGACCAACCAGCTCCAGCGTGTCATCCGCACAGGACGCACTGGGCACTGGCTCAATCATACGAAGGAGCACATGCTTGTCGGGGTGAAGACGGTTACGGACGAGCACGGGACCCTTAAGTTCCCATCGTGGGCCAACAGGGGGCTCGACACGGACGTGGTTGTCTCCGAGGTGCGCGAGACGAGCAGGAAACCGGATGAGGTGTACGGGATGATCGAGCGCATGTGTCCGGGGGGACGCAAAGTTGAGATCTTCGGGCGGAAGCACAACACCCGGCCTGGGTGCGTAACGGCCATTCTTTCGCGCGAGAGAGTACTGACGTCGCGGTCGTTGCAGGTGGCTGACGCTCGGAAACCAGCTCGGAGCGGATCAGATTTACGAGGAAGACATGAGGGCGAGAATTAAAGCCAAGTTAGTGCCTTTGTGATTTTCATATCTACTTGACTGCTGAATGTCATTCCCACCCCCGCAGGTATCCGGAGAGGAACCTCAACCCGCCTCCCGATGCTATCATGCACTGATGATGTATCATTATCGTTATGTCTTCATAACTGGACGCCTGGACTACAACTGTTACTTCGCTATCGCCTTTCTACTGGCGAACGTGGACGCTTGTATGTATGCATGTATCTCTCCTACGGAATCAGATTTGTTGCGCGTACATCTGCGCGAATCTCGGAATCGATGTTCTGCTTGCATTCATGAGCTGTGTAGTTCGAAAGTCCAAGAGTGTCTGCATCGATCCATGTAATCGTTGGCGTACAAGACAGCTCTGATATCTTACAAAATGAGTGTTCAGACATCAACCTGAACAAAGTCACCTTCCTCTTCATCCCACCCCAACGTCACCGGGTCGATCCCCAGCCTTCGCAGCATCACCCCCAGCGTATGTTGCACGACCTCGTCCTCCAACCCCTCATCTTCGTCTTCACCTAGCATCTGCCCTTCCCCATCCATCCGGGCTCTTTTCTTCGCTGGACCCGCCTCCTCCTCCCACATCCCCCTCTTCCGCCCGACCTCATCGCCGAACCCACCAGCGCCCGCAGCACTCCCTGGGTCCATGTCCCTCACCCGCTCCCACAACGCCCACGCGACCTCGCGCCCCGCCACGGTCCACTTCCCGGCGAGCCGCGCGAGCTCCGGGTCGCTGTCCGCAGGCGGCGCGAGCTTGATCCGGACGGCCTGCCGCAGCGTCTGCGCCTGGCTCTGCAGCGCGCGGATCGTCGCGGCGGCCGCGGCGGAAGACGCAGAGGAAGACGATGGCGTTGCGAGGGACGTGGAGGGCGGGCCCATCGGGGCCGGTCCCGAGGGATCGTCGGGGTTGGGCAGCGGCGACTTGAACGGGCGGGCGACGCGCGCGGTGCGGTGCTTGCTCTGGTCTGCTGGGGCGGTCGCATCGGGGTCCGGTACTGGGGTTGGCGCGGCCTCGGGACCAGGGGGAGTGGCCGACGCGGAAACTCGTGGAGCCGGATCGAGCAGAGGCGTACACGGCTTCTCGTCCCCCTAGGATGAGCGGGCCGGTGATGACGGGCGAGCGGAAGGGCGCGGCGAGCTTCTTGTGTTCTTTGGCCCGTGAAGCGACTGTGAGGCGTTTGGGCAGCGGGGCCGTGGACCGAGTGGAAGTGGGGTCGTTGGGCGACGAGGGCGGTGGTGATTAGTAGTGTCTAGGGTCTCTTCCGTGTGTCCATCAGGCTTATGAGAACTAGAAGGTTCGTCGTCGTCGTCGGGCCGTTGATTGGTCACAATGTGCAAGCAGTCCGTGGCATGTCATCTTTGCTGTTATGAATGCCGTCTTGTCGTCATCAAGATCAGACAATGGTTGGCTGGAAGTCGGCGGAGAAGGAAGCGGACCAGGGCTCTGGCAGGGAGAGGAGAACAAAGGGACGGGACTTGAGGAAGCAGGAGGTGAAGATGGTGGAAGATCGAGCATAAAGTCGACGCATGCTTCGGAGCAGACCGCCAAAGCATCAGTGAGCCTTTCATCCCCGCATATACTGTCTTCGAGCGTATCATGTTCTTCCGCGCACATATGAGGCCAAAGGTAAGAATCTCTTCGACAGTTGCGTCGGCGGTGGAATCAGGGGGTCCGGAACGATGCTCCGCTTGATTGAGGTCGGCGTCTTGACAGAGTGACATAGACTGTGAACCATCGTCGCCCGCGCACTCTTCGTGCTCCAAAGAGCACCGGTTCTGGCTGAATATTGCACAGAGTACTTGCTCGTTTGTTGGGGGATGCTAGAGTCGACGGAGAATCCATGACTTCGACAGAAAGGATGGGAGAAGAGCACTGCGCTTCCAGGCAGGCCGGGCAAGGGGAGATTCGAAGCGCTGTCAATGTCGCTCCCGCTTGGTGTTGCATGGACAGTAGAAAGCGTCGAAGAATGCAGCGAAGTTGTGCAAGGCGATTCACTGGACCAAGGGTCAGCAGATGTCAATGGGGGCTTGTGAGCGGCAGGGGAGTAGTGATGGGTCCGCAGGAGATCTCAAGAACAGGAGACGCAGGTAGGTTTGTGCCAAGATTATCTGGGGTAGTCGCGAAAGTATGGGGAGTGTCGGATGATCCCAAGGACAGCAAAGAAGGTGGCATGGATTCAGGCCCGCAGCCATCGGTCTCTGTGACAGCCGCAACGTGGGATGTGTCTGGTGATCGACAGCCAGCGGCGCCAGTACCAGTCTCTTTGAGGACCTCCGAGTCTCTTGCGGCAGATGACATAATTCCGATCGTAGCCATATGGCTGGCAGGCTCTCCTTGAGGCATGTCGTCCGGCGTGCGCAAGGTGCAGATGGAAGAGCAATGGGCCGAAGGCGGCGCCACCGCGGATGGGTCGACAGGCGGGCTGGCGAGGCCAGAGCAGGTGTTGTCGGAATGGATATGAAGTTCACGGGTGCTAGAGGGCACATATGCGGAGACCGGGTCATCTGGGGTGGTACACCGGACCCTTGAAGGTGGATATATGCGGGTGGCAATGAAGCTTGGAGACAATTGGAAGGTGAGACGGAGCGCTATGTGAGAAATGACGGGCATGAGCGCGGGGGGCAGGTGAGGTGGGCACAGGTGGAAAATCACCGAAAGACGCGTTTCAGGTGACTGCGGGCAGTCCATGGTCGAAGCTGGAGAGCGTCGAGGCAGGAGTGCGAGTGCAGAGGAGCGAGCGGTGCGGCGGGCTCGGAGGGAAGGAGATGACGTAAGGGCGCTCGCCAGATCGGGCGAGATGTATTTGACACTGCACAGGATGTGTCGGGACAAGTCCGAGCAGTGATCGGCATCACTCACAGCAGCCTTGCCCGGCGCGCCGGCGCGCTCGCCTCGCTCATTTGATCCCTTGCCGAGCATGTTCTCCCCCCGAGCTCCCTGCTTCCGCCCCCCACGTCCCCATGGCCGCTCTCCTCGCCGCCTCCGCCCTCGCCCTCCTTGTGGCATGCGTACCTGGAGCGTGCGCCCAGGGTACGAACGCAGTCTGCAGCTTTGGTTATGATTGGGTACGTCGTCCGCCGTCGTAATCTACGCCTTCTGCCATCCTGATCCTGTCGTGCATGCGAATCCCTCAGATGAACAACACCATGCACCAGAGCCCGTGTCTCATCGCATCTTGGCTCTTCACTCCTTGTTCATCGTCTGCAGGTGTGTCTCAGAGACATCGTACGCAAGAAAGCCGGTCTCAAATCCCGTTCAGATTCTTGGGTCTATCCTCTTGATGACGGCTACCACTACAACACTCCTCTCCTCAGCGCTACCAGCGCTACACCATGCCGGTGCAACACTGTTTTGTACTCCGTCATCGAGGCCTGTGCGGTTTGCCAGGGCCAGGCAGCGGGTGTGCCCCGTGCGCATGATGCCCTCCATCCCTATTGTTCGCTTCTCATTCCCTTGTCAGTTGGGCGACGTATTCCCAGAACTGCACGGCCCCGGGATCCGATGTCGTCATTGGGCAGTAAGTTGCTTTTGATCACATTGCTCCTGGATCCCGCAAACACACGGATATCGCAGGTTCCCAGAGCCCATTCCTGCAGGAACCTCTATCCCAGCCTGGGCTTACATTGATGTCACCGTACGTTGTCCCGCCTCGTGCTTCATTCGCGTTGCTCAACAGGTTTCCACAGGTCTCGGGCACTTTCAACGCCACATTAGCTCAAGCTCGGGCCAATGAAGACCTCCCTGACTCTAGCGCACCCGTGTCCGCGTCTTCAACACAGACGACTCAATCGACACCTCCCACGAGCTCGGATTCCGGTGCAACCAACCCTACGTCGGGCTTCACCACCACGTCCTCACCTTCCGACAACACCAGTGCTCCTTCCGGCACTGATACACCTAACAGCAAATCAAACGTGGGCGCGATTGTCGGTGGAGTCGTTGGCGGAATCGCAGGGCTTTTGGTCATTGGGGCGTTCTTCTCTATGCCCTGCGTCGCCGGAACCAAGGATATAGAGGCGCGCCGAGTGGGCACGTCGACCTTGCTGCAGGTTCCGACCAGTTCGCTACGCACAGCCCGTACACGGATAGGGCGCCCGGCAGCGAGCCTAGCCCCAGGCTCTATGTAAGTACTTCTCTCAAGAGCACAGCGCCTTTGGCTGATATATTGGGACACAGGATCCCAATGACCCCACTACGTTCCCCTCACAGGGCCACGTTCCGTCATTGTCAGCGCCTAGCTTCAACCCTACTATGATGACCCAGCACTCATATCGTGGTGCCCCGGAGCTGTGACCGATATACCGAGCTGTGTCTGGGGCAGCGTCTGGGGCTCATATGGGTGCTGGACATATATCCTTGTTGCATTGCGGTGTCTGCGTTAATTGAGTGGAATGCGCCTACATCACTACTTAACATCGACTTCATAATATGTCCTTCAACAAAATGTATGGTGCCTACTCACACGAGTATCATCAACCATCCCCTTCCAGTAATATGATGTGTGCAACTAGAATTGTACAGTCCGCAAACGGGTTCTATGGTGAGTGGTACAGGAGGCCGGTGCTACGCAGTACAATCAGCTCTGTTGCTGCATGCGCACGCGGGGGTCGCCGCGCTCGCTCCGTTTGCGCAACTTTTCCTGCCGCTTGCTCGTCGGAGCCTCCTTCGCTTCTGGCTCGGGCTCTGCGGACGCGGCCGAGCCGCCGAAGAACATAGGCGAGATCACGGAGCTCCAGAGCTTGTAGACGGCGTACAGAGGGATCTATAGCGGCCGGGGCGCAGCGTGTGGGCAGGCAGCGGGCGAAGAGCGTCGGGAGTAGGAGCCGAGCCAACCAGACACGACCAGAGTGTTTTTGCAGGACACGTCCGGGGGACGAGGTGCGGGGAAGAGGGCGTGTCAAACACGGGCACGAGCATACCGACGAGACGTGGAGGACTCACGATGAGGTACGCCCACCAGACCCACGCGCCGAACGCGCCGCTGAACACCTGGCACGCCCAGGTGATGTACACGACGTCGAACGCCCACTCGATGATGCCGGGCGGGAGAGGTCCTCGCCCGCGGCGAGGAGCGCGCCGGTGGTCGGGTCGCGCCGCGGGGAGCCGATGCGCGTGAGGTAGCGGGTGAGGAAAGCGAGGGCACGAGCGAGAGCGCGTACACCCAGAACGCGGCCGTCGTCGGCCGCAGCGCGTGCCGCTGGAAGAGCAGACGGAGGAGGAGCGCGAGCGCGAGGGAGGCGACCTGGCCGTACTGCATGTTCTTGATCGCCTCCGCGTTCTGTTGCGCTGCGGGGAGCGAGGGGGCAGCATGAGCGGGGCGGCGAGGATATCCGAAGACGAGAGACAAGGGCGTACCGGTCTTTTTGGCGGAAGCGTTCGCCATGATTGGAGGTTCGCGGTGAGGTGGCGGGAGGAGACGTGCAACGTCGCGTCGTGTGGCCACCCTTTCCTCGGCCCCGTGGGCGCTCAGAAGAGCACGTTTCGAGGCGGATGACGCGCCGGATTCCGATCGTGTTTCTTCCTCCGACTTCTATCTTTCCACAAAGCGACAACGGCGAGGGCCTCGAAAACAAACGGACATGCAGGCCGGTCCGTCAAGGATTCCAGAAGAGCTCATAGCTCCGGCTCTGCAGGCAAATAAAGACCACCAGTACGCATTGAAGGTGTATACTGAACGCCTGGAAGCTGAGCTCGAGCATCTGGACAAACTTTTAGTACGACTATTCCCCTTCTCAGAGACATTCTCCTCTGATAGATAACGCGGGAAGGCTTCCGCTGATGTATCTGACAACGAGGAGGAGGAAATCTCCATTCCAAACTGCGGAGGTTCCATCGCACTTCCCGGTGCAACCAGACCTAGGGGGCTGTTCCCTGATAGCATGTTTTTAGAGGAGGTGAGTGATAATGCTCTTTATTATCTTGCTCGAAATTACGACTAACCATACTTCATACAAGAATTCTCCTTTTTTCGAGGATGCCACAAGAAAGCAACGATACGACGACCTGACCGTGGTCCACCCAAGTACGCCATTGCGCATTTAGAAGTTCCCTCATTAACCCAAAACCTTTCCAGTGCAGCGACAAGAGCTGGATGCTCTGGCAGAAGCGGTTCGCGCAGAGAATTACCGCTTATATGCGCTGCAAGCACAAGCACAGTCGGCTCTTCATCTCTACATGCTCCGTGATATAACCTAACTTCGCCAACAGAGGCCTTTCGGCGTTTCTCGGAATGGCGGAACCTCCGCCCGAGTTCATCAACCGGAACAAAGAGGGGATAGATTGGGAGCGTGTCGCTCAGAAGGTGGGAGACATTCCGTCTTCCAAAGTCAGTCGCCACTGACACCATCATCAGGTATCTTCCGTCAACTCGACAGTCGAACGCACTGCACGCGAATGCGAGGTTCGTTGGCTGGGCGAGCTCCATCCTGACTTCAACGACGGGCCGTGGACGCAGCCTGAAATCCTCAAGGTTCGGCAGCTCGTGGGATCAGCCCGCGAAGGCGAGGTCGACTGGGTCGAAGTCGCGCAGAAGCTCGGGGTGAGTCCTTTACGGACGTTTCTGTCTGACGTGTAGCAAGGCCGAACTGGTTCCACAGACCGGGCGCACGCCCGTCGACTGCATGCGGCACGCGATCGCGCGCAAGACCCACGTATGGACCTCGGAAGCCGACGCTTGCCTCATGCGCGCCGTCGAGGTGTACGGGGTCGACAACTGGGCTCTCGGTGTGTCGTCCAGCCCCGCCTCGTTTCGTACGCGTCTAACATCCCGTATCCATCCCTCGCAGTCGCGCGCACGGTATCGGAAGACGCGACCCCAGCGCAATGCCAGAACCGCTGGCAGCGCACGCTCGACCCGAGCCTCCGCCGTGGGCCATGGACGGCGGAGGAGGACGAGCAGCTCCGGCGCGCGGTCGCGGTGTTCGGGAATGCGTGGATCGAGGTTGCCCAATTTGTCGAGGGGCGGACGAACGAGCAGTGCCGCGAGCGGTACCAGGAGTACGTGAACCCGACGGTCGCCAAGGGCAAATGGTCGGCAGAGGAAGACGAGAAGTTGCTGGAGGTGGTCGCAAGGGTTGGGGAGGGAAGTGGAAGGAGGTCAGCCGGCTTTTGGACAATGGCCGGACGGACAACATGGTACGTTGTGCCTATGCCTCGCAGGAGCTGCTTTACTAACGGTTTTGTCTGCTAGTGCCGATCGCGGTACTCGGTACTGAGCAAGAAGCGAAAGGGAAGAGCCACGACGGCGACCCCAGGCTCAGAGTCAGCCTCCGACGTGCAACCCCCACCTGCGTCTCTTCTCGCGGACCCACCCCTGGACCCGGCACCGGCCCTCAGATCTCATCTTGCACCCCGAGTCATACACATCAAGGTCGTCCACGAGCACTCCAGCCCCGGAAACAGCGGCTCAAAAGCCCAAACCGAAACCAAGAGCCGGAAACAGAAAGCGAACGTCAACAGGATCCTACCTGGTCTACACCCGCGATGGCAATGTTGCTGCGCCACTCGAGTCCGGGTCGTCCCAAGATCGTGTAATAAACGCACAAGTTGCCGGAAACGGAGAATCTACGCCGACGGCCAGTGCTGAAGGCGTTGGCTTTGAAAGCTCCGGCAGGCCCAGCAAACGGAGACGGATTGCAGAAGGGGATCATGATGCCTCTGGTAATGCGACACAGCAAACCGACGAAAATGCGACAGCGACACAAAGCCCAAGTCCACAACCTGTGGGCAGTGCTAAGGCTACCGCCCCGGACAATGCTGAGGTCGACGACGCTACGAACGCAACAGGCGACACCGATGTTACCATAACACCTGTTGAAGATGAGCCTGTAACCCGTGGACGAGGAAGAGGCAGAGGTCGTCCTCGAGGTCGTGGCCGAGGCGGGGGAGGGGAAGGGGTCGTCCACCAGGTGTAAAATCGTGCGCCAGGCCAGGAGAGACTTCTCAGCCAGCCGAAGACTCCACGAACAACACTGCGGATACCGCAGACAATCCATCGGCCGCGATAGTTCGCCCAAACCCCTCCGTCGACAGCCTTCCCGTGGCACGAGCAAGGGACAAGGGACGGCATCTGTAGAGTCTGGTGAGGCATTCAATACCTGACGAGTGTCCCGAAGCAGTCGCCTGTACATTGATAGCATACGATGGTGTGATATACAGTATTACACGATGACGGATCCCCGCTGGGATCTTCATGATAGCCTCCATCGTTTTCGAGGGTGGGTGGTCGACTCCCAATTCACCGTTGCACCTAGAAGTTCTGCATCTTCCGTCGCACTGTCTTCTGTCGCGAGAAGGAGATTCTTCAAGGAGTCCTGCACAAGAGACGCGTTCTGCAGCTTTTTCTCCAATGAGGGGATTGCTGCTTTCTTGGGTGGAGAAATCTAAACCGGGCACTCCAGTCAGCCGAGACACGAGCGAAGAAACCTGTGGTTCATTTACTGGGGTGCGAAGGTAAGTGTGTTTGGGAGGTAGTGGTGGAACATAATGAGGCAACGGTCGCAGTGTCATAGGGCCGGTTGAAGGTGTGCCTTCGTCATCAGAACTGAGTAATTCTGGCGACGGAGAGCGTTTTGCAGGAGGCAAAAGTCTCATGGAGCCGTCTGCTGGATCTTCGCGAACACGATATATGAGCACGTCTTCGTTGGAGTTTCAGAATGACAACACGTACTGCGCTTCCGCTTCCTTGACTTCTTGCTTAAGCGGTATATTTCCACAGCTTCAAGGTTGAAATCATCGGACGCACAGAGGACGTCCGTCACGACAGGTTTCGCTCGGTTGGCGAGGTTCGCGTACTCATGTGCGCGCTCGTAGAGTTGTTGCACCACTACACGATGGGTGATGCATAAGACGCGGGATGGCAAGACACGCGTAGATGATACTCACATGCGGCAACCTCCAGCTCCAACCTCCTCACGGCGCGGAGTTCTGCAGACTCGAAACCAGCATCCCGCATCTCCGTAGATATCAAGCGTCCCAAGGCATGGGATGCAAGCTGCGCTGTCACGCCTGGGATTTCCGGGGCGGTGGGGGGTTGCGTATGCGCGCCGGAATCGAAGGTGTATCCGGCGGGGTAGTTGTGATAGAATCCAGTGCCGTAGGGGTACGAGCCTGCAGGGAAGGCGGGGAAACCAGACGCTACAGCCTGAGTCGCCTGGGGTTGCGTCTGTGTTTGCGCCTGGGTGTGCGGTGGATAGTGGTGGGCCATGCGGAGCGGGGTGGTGGGTGGCAGAGGCAAAGGTGTGGCCGACACTGAGTCCGAGGATTCCGGCGGGAGCGGGGAAGCGCCGGCGGCCGACATTCTCGCTGGTTCTGTCCGCGATCGGCACCGGGGACTCATTTCAGCATCTGCGGACAGAGCAGCTCTCACCCAGTGCGCCTGTCCGGTCCTTATTTATAATCCGCGACCCGTATCACCGACACACACACGCCCCGCCTCCCCCGCCCCACCCGTTCATGACCGTCGTCCAAGCTATGGGCCTCGAAGAACGACCCGCTGCGCCCGTCGGCACGAATTCGTACCGCGTATCCCGCCCGGCCATTGTCGGACCAGAGGTCCCGCAGGCACCGTTTCCCATCCTGCTGTCTGGACCGGTCCAGCACGGATTCGGGCGCGGCGGCAAGGATCTGGGCTGCCCCACAGGTGCGTCTGTTCACGCGATCTCAGATGCGTCAAGTAATTCCGGCTCATGCGCTTCTCTGGAGCTAATCTCCCGGACGAGAGCATCACGCCGATGAGCTCCATCACCGAGTTCGGGGTGTACTATGGGTATGCTCAGGTCGCGAGGGAGATGGAGGGCCAGCCTGTACTTCCGGAGGGGGATGGGAAGGTCTTGCCGATGGTGATGAGTCTTGGGAAGAACCCATTCTACAACAACGAGAAGTTGTCCGCGGTACGTGTCGTACAGTTATCTGTGGGCTTGACCCTTTTTCGCTGACTGTTCACTGAAGGAAATTCACATCATGCACGATTTCAAGGGAGACTTTTACGGATATGGGATGAAGGTCATGGTTTTGGGATACATTCGTCCAGAGCTCAATTATATCTCTCGGGGTAAGAGGAAGATTTGTCTACGAGTTGGTGTGCGCAGCGCTGACGAGGATTCCAGAGGCCTTGATAGAGGACATAGAAACGGACAAGCAGGTTGCACTGCGTTCGTTGAGCCGTCCAGGATACAGCAAGTACCAGTTGGACGCCTTTTTCTCTCGCATGAATGAAGCGACACAGCCTAGACTGTAACAGTAATGGATATGGACGGACTATCATAATTAGAGGCTTGTTTGCATGGGTGTACGGCATACACCCAAGTACCCTCCATCATGCTTGTCCGTCTTCTCTCTGTGTGCGACCGCTGATCTAAGCGATGAGTCGGACGGCATGACTCTTCGCCCATTGCCGCCGAAGTTCACACGCCTTGGCGCTAAACATGCCCCTCCGCCAACGGAACGCGCTTGCATGCGCCTCGTCCACTCACCTCCATCCTCTTCCAACCATGTATAACGGAATCGGTCTCACTACACCGCGCGGCAGGTACGCCTTGACGGCGGCCTTCTTCTGGTCTGCTGCTAACTTGCTTTGGGAGTGCAGTGGCACGAACGGTTACGTGGTACGAAACCTATCCGCTCTACGGAGCTTCCAGACACCCCAGGATCGCGCAAGTGCGTGGGACGTTGCCCCTCCCAAACACAGAGAGCCCGATGCGGAGATTCTGGAACACGAGAGGAAGCGTAAAGTGGAGGTGAAGTGCCTGGAGCTGCAGCTCAAGCTGGAGGACGAAGGGTGAGTGCACATTCTGAGCTTGGTTCGAGCACAGATTGAAGGCCTCTGTCTTAGCGTCGAGGAAGACAAAATTGAGGAGCAAGTAAGCGAGCTCCGCACAAAACTGCTTGCCGAAGCGAGCGCACAAATCAACGCGAAAAGTCTGAAGCCGTCAGATACCCATGGCATCGCCTACGCGAAGAAAGACGAACTCAACAAGATGGCCCGGGCGTTTGGCACCCGAAGCGACTACCACGAAGGAGATGCCTTCGACAGGGAGAAGCAAGAGGAGCTGCGTATGCGAAGGCACGCAGAGAGGGAGGAGCGGGACAGGCAGCGGGAAGAGGAACGCGCGAAGATGGTTGCTCAAAAAGAAAAGTGGGAGGCGGAGCGGAAGGAGCGCGACCGTCTGCGGCGGCGCGAGGAGGACCGGCGGCGGAAGGAGAGGGAAGAAGACATGCGCCGCAGAGATAGGATGCCTCCCCCTCCCCTCCCCCGCGACCGAGGTGGCAGGGAGTACCGCGACCGTGACCGACCCAGCAGGAGCAGGAGCCCCATGCGCCGAAGCCCCTCACCTGACGACGACCGCGACTATCGCCGCCGCCGCTCGCCCTCCCCCCATCGCCATCCTCCATCAAGGTCCCCTACCCCGCCTCGGCGCCGCGTTGCGTCCCGCTCGCCGTCCTCGCCTCCCGCGCGCGTGCGGCGTCGGTTCGAGTCGCGTTCGCCATCGCCACCACCTCGACACAAACGCTCTGGATCCGTTGAACCGCCCTCGCGAGGCGAGCGTGGCTTGGTGCGGTCTCCGCCTCCTCATGCGCCCCGGTCCCCGATTGCACGGGGTGGAAGGGGTCGGCCGCGGTCGATGTCAAGGTCGATGTCCCCAGTGCGGCGTGATCGCTCCCCTGGTCAGGAGTCATCCCGCTCTCGCTCTCGCACCCGCTCTCCGCCTCGTGGGGCGAAGCGTCACAGTCGCTCGGCGTCGAGCGATTCTTCCATGTCTGTCAGTTCGGCGTCGGACCGGGACTGAAGGGGCCTTGGTTGTAGGTTCCGGAAAACTCTCTACTATGCTCTTTACTGTGTACATTACGAAGCTTCGTGTCTGACTGTCGATGGTCTATGAATACGCACCTTGTTGTGAGCGCATTGTATGCCGATGAGTATGGTTACATAGTCGTTTCGACCAAAGTTTGACCGTGGTCGTGTGTTAATTATCTCCTCGCAATAGCCACGCTGTAAGTCGAGCGACCTGGCCAAATTCTTCTGAATAGCATTCACCGACCTGTTCCGTTAAACGAGCAAGGGTGGTCTCCCCCAGGCAGTACAATTAGGGCAAGCACTGTCGTTGCAGATTAGATATGCGATCGACTCGTGACTGGGTCATTGCAGGGACGCCAATTGACGCCGATTCCCGCATTATTTCTTTCAGCCATGACTCGCGACGCGAGATCGGAACGCCCACTCCGCCTTCTTCCACCTCGACGCTCACTTCTTGGTTGTCTTCTTGGCTGACGTAGCACCGCGAAAAGTACCTACACCATAATGCGAGCAGTCACCCGCAACGCGTCTCGGACATTGGTCCGACCTCTGAAAAACACGCTCGGAGCACGCTGTCTGGCCACGCAGGTATGCCTGGTTTGCTTCGCACACACGCCCCTCAGTCGCCTCACCCCTTCGTAGAGCAACGCCAGTTCCGGTCTGTCGCTTCCTACTGCACCTTCGACGCGGTATACGGCGGTCTCGCACCCCGAAAACGCGTCGTCCGTCACTCCCAAGGTTCAGGCGCTCCTCGACCGCTCCGACGCGTACATCCTACCCGTGTACGCCCGGCCGCCCATCGTGCTCCAGCGTGGAAAGGGCTCCTACGTGTGGGACGTGGAGGGGCGCGAATACCTCGACTTCAGCGCCGGAATCGCTGTGAACGCGCTTGGTCATGCGGACGAGGGTGTGATCGAGGTGAGTGCCTCTCTGCTTCTGCGCGGAAAGACGGTGCGGCTGGGGTCGGGGGCGGCACAGTGTCGGAACCGCTGGTCTTCGAGGTTGTGCTATTCGTGATGCGCAATGGCAGGAAATAGCACGCAGAGCTGTCGACTGCGGACTATCTGATCGACTGAAGTCATTGCCGACGCAGCGGGTTGGGGCCTTGTTGCTTCATCGTGATCCGTAGCCGTGTACACGTTCACCGTAAAGGCTATTTTTGTTGCCACAGGTTGTACCGAGCCCGAGCGGGCGCAGTCACATTCTCATAGCCACGGGAGCGAACGTTCGGCTTGCGACGACCCCTGAGGTGCTGTTTCCAGGGCCTATTTTATTCTATGCTCCGTAATGCCACGCTTAGGATTGGCCATAGTTCTGACGCTATTCATGTTTAGACCATGAGAACCGCGGCGTCAAATCTTCTGCATACGAGCAACGTCTACCACAACGAGCACGCCAGCAAGCTCGCGGAACTCCTCATCACGCTGACCCAAGCCGAAGGTGGTCTTGGGTGGACGCCCGGGAGCTCCCAATCCTGGTCTAGCGGCTCGAGTGGCGCGAAGGTGTTCTTCGCGAACACGGGCACGGAGGCCAACGAGGGTGCACTCAAGATAGCACGTAAAGTTGGGAAGGCACGCTGGGCGGAGAAGACGGGCATGTCGTGGGACGACGCTTCGTGCGACAAGCACGAGATCGTCTGCTTCGAACGGTCGTTCCATGGGCGATCCATGGGTGCGCTCAGCGTCACGTCGAACCCGAAGTACCAGAAGCCGTTCATGCCGTTGATCCCGGGAGTCAAAGTCGGCCGACTGAACGAGCAGGAGGCACTGAAGACGCTCGTTGACGACAAGACGTGTGCAGTCATCGTCGAGCCGATCCAGGGCGAAGGCGGGATTAACGCGGCCGACGTGGAATGGCTTTGCGCACTGCGTAAACGATGCGACGAGGTCGGCGCGGTATTGATTTATGATGAGATCCAGGTGAGTCACGTTCCGGTTTATCACACTTCGGTCCGGGCGGAAATAGCGGCTTGCGTGTGTGCAGTTGCGTTCTCGTCGCGGCTGTGTGAGAGACAGAGTACTGATGGACTGAAACGGATCGTTGACAGTGCGGACTTTATCGGACTGGCTACATCTGGGCACACTCCACATTTCCCGCCGACGCCCAACCGGACATGGTGACCACAGCTAAGCCACTGGCCAATGGCTACCCAATTGGTGCCGTACTCATGAGGGATAGTGTGGCGGAGGTGATGACCGCGGGTGAGTAGATTCACACAGAATGCATCGCATGTCCGAGGCTGATACACGATGGTGGGACGTTTGTACAGGCACGCACGGAACGACGTTCGGCGGCTCGCCACTGGCCTGTGCTTTGGGCTTCCACGTCCTCTCGCGCCTGTCGGACAAGGCGTTTGTGGCGAACGTCCGGGACACCGGGGGGTACCTGCAGGAGCGCCTTGGCCTGCTGACGCACTGGTTCCCGAACATCCTGGAGAACAAAGTTCGGGGGCGGGGGCTAATTCTCGGCCTGGGGTTCAAGAACGCTAGCCATCCCGGGCGTGTGGTGGAGATGGCCCGGGAGCGGGGGGTGTTGCTGCTGACGGCGGGAGCGGATGCGGTGAGGCTGGTGCCGAGCCTGAACATCGGGGCGGGAGAAGTTGGGCATGCAATGGAGGTGGTGGAAAGCGTGCTGCATGTACTGAATGAGGAGTAGACTAATGCGAGAGTGGGACCAAGTCTGTCATGGGAGCTTACTGCTGCGTGCGCCGGAGTCCGTGCATAGCCGGCGAAGAGGCCGCCGCACCGCGCGAGCCCCCCGGGCCAGCCCAGGGGCCAGGCAGCCTCCGACCGGGGGCCAATCATGCGCTGGCAATTACTCGGCCCACCCTGCGACCGAGTGATTCCCATAAGAGGCAGCCCGCAAACCGCTGGTCTGCACCTCTTCCTCCACCGTCTCCCTCTCCGTCCGGCCGCTTGCTCTCATGGACAAGCTCTCCAGCATCACCCGCTTCAAGGCGGCCTGCCCTTACCTTGGCCGCACCAAGTCCTCCACCATCCGCACCCTCTACACCGCCGCCTCGCCCCGCTACCCATCCCTCTCCAAGCTCACCGAGAAGGCAACGCAATGCCCCGTCATGGGCCAGGCCCTCACCTCGCGTTCGACGCAGATGATCGCTGGGTACGCGAGCCTCGCTGGCTCTGCCGAGTTCAACCAGATTCCCGAGCACCACAACGTCATGCCCTCTGCGGCTGACGCTGCCAAGTGCCCGCACGCGTCCAAGGCTATGGCCGCTGCGCGCATGGCCGAGGAACTCGCGCAGGCGAAGAAGGGTAAGGCCCCCAACTGCCCTGCTGCCTCCGCCGCGAAGCCCGCGACAGCCGCGCCGGCCGGGTGCCCCTTCCACGCCAACGCCAGTGCGCCCTCGACGTCCGAGGCGAAGGCGAAGACCCCCAGTGGCTTCGACTACGAGCAGTTCTACGCCACGGAGCTCGAGAAAAAGCACCAGGACGCGTCGTACCGCTACTTCAACAACATCAACCGCATGGCCGGCAAGTTCCCGATCGCCCACACCGGAGACCCGAAGGACGAGGTCGAGGTTTGGTGCGCGAACGACTACCTCGGAATGGGCAACAACCCGGTCGTGCTCGAGACGATGCAGTACGTCACTGCCGCTTGCTTCTCAACCCAATGCAGGCCCACTGATAGGCGTTTGTGCTTCTTTTTCCTCCGGTCCGCAGCCGCACCCTCGATACTTACGGACATGGTGCGGGCGGTACTCGTAACATCGCCGGCAACACGGGCATGCACCTCGCGCTCGAGGCCGAAGTCGCCTCCCTCCATCGCAAGCCCGCCGCGCTCGTCTTCTCGTCCTGCTACGTCGCGAACGATGCTACGCTCGCGACCTTGGGCCAGAAGCTCCCCGGCATGATCTACTTCTCTGATGTCATGAACCACGCGTCCATGATCCAGGGCATGCGTCACTCGGGCGCGAAGCGTGTCATCTTCAAGCACAACGACTTGGAGGACCTGGAGATGAAGCTCGCTCAGTACCCCAAGGAGACGCCAAAGGTCATCGCTTTCGAGAGCGTCTACTCCATGTGCGGCAGCGTCGGTCCCATCAAGGAGATTTGTGACCTCGCGGAGCGGTACGGCGCCCTCACCTTCCTCGACGAGGTCCACGCTGTCGGTCTCTACGGACCTCGCGGCGCTGGTGTCGCCGAGCACCTTGATTACGAGGCGCACAAACGCGCGGGTCAGAGCCCCGACCCTATTCCAGGCACCGTCATGGACCGTGTGGACATCATCACTGGTAAGTCTGTTTTCAATCCCGTGTTTACCCTGCTGACCATCCTTGCAGGCACGCTCGGCAAGGCTTATGGCGCGGTTGGTGGTTATATTGCCGGCTCTAACGACTTCGTCGACATGATTAGGTCGTACGCTTCCGGTTTCATCTTCACCACGTCGCTGCCACCATCGAACATGGCGGGTGCTCGCGCCAGTATCTCGTACCAAAAGGAGTACAACGGCGACCGCCAGCTCAAGCAGATCAACGTCCGCGACCTTAAGTCCCGCTTTGAGAAGCTCGACATCCCCGTCGTTCCCGGCCCCTCGCACATCGTTCCAGTACTCATCGGGGACCCCGCTCTCGCGCGTCTGGCGTCGGACACGCTCCTCGAGAAGCACAACGTCTACGTCCAGGCCATCAACTACCCCACCGTCGCCCGCGGCGAGGAGCGTCTGCGCTTTACCGTTACCCCCGGCCACAACCAGGAGCAGATCACTCGCCTCGCTTCCGCTGTCGACAGCGTCTTCACCGAGCTCGGTATCAAGCGCACCTCGGACTGGCGCAAGGAGGGCGGCCGTGCCAACGTCGGTATGGCGAACCCTGAGCCCGTCGTCCCCGTCTGGTCCGACGCGCAACTCGGTCTCCTCAACGGCACCGCGCCCAAGCAGCTCCACACCGGTCAGCGCCCCGTCATCAGCAAACAGGCCGTCACCATCACGCGCGAGAAGTTCGACGACCTCCTCGGTCCGTACGTTGGCCCCGCCGAGCCCGTCGCACCTCTCCCCAAGGAGATCCCGTCGGTAAACACTATCACTGCGTCGATCCCTGCGGCCGTCGCGGCTGCCACCGCCTGAGGTTGCCCTCGATGTCTCGGTTGTTTGCGTAGGATCCCGATATCTCGATATGCAGTACTGTCTCGTTTGCGGCCGTTCGGTGTCTCGCCCAGGGGGGTTGGTTGATTGTTGTGTGGTCGTTGCATGGATGTATCATTGTGCTCGTACTACCATTGCTAGATGTGCTATAATGGAGACGAGTAGGAAGATGGTGACATATCCTTGGTGTGATCGCGTGTACAAAGTAACAGGTCGAAAGAACTGCTACGAAGCTGCAGAAGTAAGAGCCTCCAGTAATGTGGCTGCACGTTCTCGCTTGGTCGTGTCCGTGGGTGACGGTTCCGCAATAGGCTCCGGCTCTGCAGCGAACTTCACTGTCTGTTTCGACGGAGATGCACTGTCTGTCTGCGTTTCTGCCGTATTGGCTGTGGATGGTATCTCTGTCTTCTCAGCCTTCTGAGCTTCCATAGCGTCTCTGCAAGCTTTGAGCAGGGTCTGAGGTTAAGCTTCAGTACAGCGAAAACTCGAAGAGGACAAACATGAACCGACTTCTCGTACCCCTCCCTGCACTCCCTGCAGATATTGTATCGTGAGAGGTAGATACTGCTCCGGAATCTGCAGAAGGCCGGATGAGCATTGGAGATAGAGGGGCGATAGAGATAATCCCGTACCGCTTCCGCCAACCATATATTACGGATGAGCCAGTTCTGTCTCGCTTTGTTGAACTTCCACGAGGTTGGGTCATTGAACTGGCTGAACGCGTATTGCAAAGCTTAAGACCATCGGTATGAGAAATCGGAAAGTAGAAGTCGTTGAGCAAACATAGATGGGGCACACCTTTCTGGGCTTGCTCGGTCAAAACCTCGTCCTCTGCTGGGTCAGGATACGAGTTGGCGGAGGAGCGGTGTTTCCGCTTCTTCTTCTTTGTGACACTAGACGTCGAACTCATCACAGGAGCCTCCTCTTCATCTTCCCCTTTACTGTGTTTTTTCCGTTCCCTCTTCGACTTGTTCACACTGCCCTCCTCGGCCTTCTCGTCCGTGCCCTCTCGCGGTTTCCGCGACTTCTTTGACTTCACGATCTGGTCTTGACTTACAACATCCGCATCTGAAGACTGCACACCCCCCAGTCCTGCTTCTGCCTCCGCTTCCGTGTGCTTGTGCTTGCGCTTTTTCTTCGCCATCCCGTCATCCTGAAGCTCTGTCCCATCCACTTCTAGAGCATGCTTGAGCTTCTTGAGCTTCTTCTCCTTCGGAGAGGACGGCGCTGAATCTTCGACGGGGGCCAAGTCTTCAGGCTCAGATCTCTTGGACTTCTTGGATTTCTTGGGCTTCTCCGAGGGTACAAGCGTCTCCGCAAGATCTTGGACGTCGGTGGACTTCGACTTCCTGTGCTTGCGCGCGGGCTTTTCGGGAGTACCTGCGGACATTGTGGGAGCCGACGTTCGCGGAGAGCTGGGGGATAGCAGTGTACGAGGGAAGACAAGAAGCTGCAGACGGGCCTGCAAGCTTGGCAGATGGGCCGGTGAGCTTCAGCCACCGACGCGTTTTTGCCGTCGGCAAGTGCCCGGCGCCGAGCAGGGCCGCCGACAACGGAAGGCGCCCATGACGAGCAGCCGACGCGGGGCGGGGCTCCGGCGAAAGCCTCTTCAGCTCGCCCCGCGTCCTCTCTCTCTTGTCCCTTGGGAAGCCGCACCATGGGTCTTTCTTTTTCTTCTCTTTTCACCTCTCTCTCGTCGCTGGTGCGCTGGAGCAAGGACCAGGATGTCCGGATATTGATGCTCGGTTTGGACGCGGCCGGCAAGGTGCGTACGGGTGCTCCGGTGCTACTGTGCGGTGTGGCTGACATCTGCCTTCTAGACCACGATTCTGTATCGTCTGCAGGTGCGTCCGTCTGCGTGGTGTGCATGTGAGCGACGATTGACCATCGCTGCCCAACGCCGCATAGATTGGTGAAGTCGTACCAACTATCCCCAGTAAGCGTCGCGTCCCCTCTGACGCCTACGCGTTGCACTGACAGAGTCATCCGGACAGCAATCGGCTTCAACGTGGAGACCGTCCAGGTTAGTCGCGGCTCGTAATACTGCATGGCGGTCCCCGCTAACGTCCGCGAACATAGTACAAGAACATCAAATTCCAAGTGTGGGATCTTGGTGGACAGTCGAGCATTCGGTGCGCACCTACCCCAATTCCCCCGTGTACCCATTCCAACGCAACCGCTGTACTCGCAGGCCGTATTGGCGCTGTTACTTCCCCAACACGTCCGCCATCATCTACGTCATTGACTCTTCTGACGTCGACCGCTTGGATACGTCGCGCTCCGAGCTCCTCACCATGCTCTCGGAGGAGGAGCTCGCGGGTGTTCCCCTCCTCGTCTTCTGCAACAAGCAAGACGTACAGGGGGCGCTCGCGCCTGAGGCCGTTAGCGAAAAGCTTGGCCTTGCGGGTGGAGAGAAGGAGCGGCAGTGGAGCGTCCGCGGAAGCTGCGCGACGAAGGGCGATGGTCTGGAGGAAGGGCTCGACTGGTGCGTCTGCCTCGTCGCCATGGTCCGGTCTCGGTCTTTGCTGATCCAGCTGCGTGGGGTCTTCCAGGCTGGTGAATGCAATACAGAAGAAGTAGAGTGCTGTCTGACCCGTACAGACCCTCGGCGTTCTCTCTGGTCGCTCCGCGTCGGCTTGCTGGGTAGCCCGCTCGCAGTGCTTGGACACACCATCTATCATACTACATACCCGCTGTACACCATAATTATTGCACAGCTCTCACGCATTCCATCCATAGACTTGTTTTCCACGCGCCTGCCGGCACAAGTGCCTCACGATCAGCCCGTATGGTCCAAAATCAGCAAATGCCGGCCCAGGCAGGGTATTAATCCTATGAACTATGCTACAAAATGAGTGCCCATGCACTTTACGGTTGTCTCTAAAGCGGCAATGCAACTTGCGAACGCCTTCTATGCCGATGCGCAGGACCACTCCCACTTCATCTCCTCAGACTCTTCCGCACATCGCCGGGCGATCTCCACATCGGGTCTCCACACCCTCACTGTCCCATCGTCCGCACACGTCGCAAGAATCCCGTCCGCCCAGTCCAGCGCCCCCACCTCGCCCATCTGCCCGCGCAGCTCCACGCCCGTGTTCGTGCACCCCGCGCCCAGACTCGACGAGCTCGAACGGCCGACCTCCCAGGCGCGACGCGCCGACGCGGCGGCCGCGGCATCGAAGAGGTACGCGCGGCCGGCGACGCCGTCGACGACGCTGCCGCTCGCGAGCCAGCGGCCGCACGGGGACGCGGCGAGCCGGACGTAGAACGAGTTGGTCTGCATGCGCGGGTCCGCGAACGCGTACGGGTCCGCGCCTGGCGCGGCGCCGGAGAGCGGGGCGAGGGTGGGGAGCGCGTAGGTGTGCACGCGCGCGTCGTTGCTGAGCGCGTAGAGGAGCCCGGCGGTGGGCCCGGAGCCGAGCGCAAGAGTGGTGAGCCCGCGGGGGCGTCGGGTGTCGGCCGCGGTGGTCGGGTCGGCGCTGGTGAGGACGGGAGCGGGGCGAGGGGGTTTAGTGGATCGGGAGGATTTGGTGGGGGAGGCGGTGGGGAGGCGGACGTCCCAGAGGTGCACGATGCTGTTTGGTGTGTGAGATACGCTACAAGTGAGCTTTTGTGCCACCTACCCGTCGAAGGAACTGCTGCTGACAATGCCATGTGGATGGACATCGGTGTAGAGCAGGTGTGTGATGCTCTTCAGCGGCGCATTCGGAACGAGTTTCCTGCCTCTGCTCTTGGACTTGGGAATCTTCGCGAGGTCATCGTGCGCCTTGGAAACGGTGAGTACTGGTGCAAGGGAGCCGTTGTCGAGCCGCCGTTCCCCAGCTCGCAGATCCCATAAGCAAATGCTGCCATCTCGACCGCCAGTACAGAGGATATCGCCGTCATGACTGGGATCCCAAGCAACACACTTGACAGTGCCTTGGTGGCCGTGGAGAACATGGAGAGTCCGGTCCGCCGTTGCGACTGAGGAGGCGAGGGTGGTTATCCGAACGCTTTGGTCACCAGATGCAGTAGCAAGGAGGGAATCGGAAAGGGACCAGCGAACGTCGAACACTCCATTCGCATGGGGTTGGAATGACGTCCGCTGTGGTTCTATGATAAAATGAGCCCACACCTTCTGCCGGGACAAAAACCACGCACCTGCATCCCAATCTTCTCGTTTCGAGGTGTTTAGGATGTGAATGGTTCCTTGCTCTGTTGCTACGGCTAGGTGTGGCGTAAGCCCCCTCTTGGCACCTACCGTTTCAAGGAGAGTGGGTCATCAAGTTCATGAATAATAGAGTGTTGACCATACCATGAGAATATGAGCAAGCGTATGGAGGCGCGATGAAGGTTTGCTCATCGATAGAGTGACACTTGAAAACATCTGCTTTGTTGGAGGACACAAACGTCGACAACACAGCCATACTTGGTACTGTGGCAAAATCAGAGAAACACATACAGCTCGGGAAAGGCACGTACTGGGAAGTTGTCGCCACCCCGTTGAGGGCCCTCCGAGCCTTCCCCGATTGAAAAGCGCATGAGATGAGAACTGCCAGTGATTCCGTCTAATTGGCCCAAAAACATTTCCATCGTCTCGCTCGCACTCCGAATCCACGTCCATCGAATCCCTCTCCTTGTTTGACACATCGAACTTGATGCGCTTCTTGTCGCGTTCATCGTCGCCTCGCTGATGTACGCGCTTGCGTTCCGAGGTTGGAGTGGGGAGACCGCTCGGCTTTTGCTGTGTGTGGAAGATATTTGTGCGGTCGGCCAAGCTGCTGTCGGGGGAGGGGGCCATTGTGGGATGGGAGGGGAAGCTCCGTACGCGTCGCGTCGCGTCGAGAGCCCACAGCGCTTGCACCCGGGCGCTGTCAACAAATGAGACGCGTCGAGAGCACGTGATCGTTCCTGCCCACGGCCAGAAGTGGCTTCAATGCTTATCTGAGGTTCGTATCTGTAGGTACCGCTAACTCAAGCCGCACTCAATGCGTACAAAGTAGCTTACGATCTTCATATTGTAATCTGTCTAATACCATATTTCGCCCATCGGCAATGAGGGCACGTGACCGCAACGATCGTGATCAGCTGGTCCGCGCGATGTTTCGCTCGAAGCCCATGCCTCTAACTCGTCCCGCTGTCTTCTCAGCCAGCCAACCCGCAGTTTCGCGAACCGGGTCCTGAGGATGAACCCCATACCGACGACCAGTGCCGAATGGCTCGCGCAGCACGAATCTCTCTCGGCGAAATGGGAGAGACTAGTCAAGGAAGATCCGAGGCGCGCGGTGCGGGTGCTACTGCTGCACGGAGTGAGGGACGAAACAATCGAAGGCGACACGGGTCATGATCTATCGTACGTTCTCGGCCACCTTCGCAAGATGACTTTCGACGCGAAAAGCCAAGATTGGAGGGCGATGGTCGACGCAGGAGTAATGCCCGCACTGTGAGTTGTTACACTCCTCGAGCCCTCTGCTGTTCGACCATGTGTTCACGCCCAACACATGGACAGCCTCAAGGCCGCGTCGAGTGTGCAAGGCATGATTATTCCCCCAGGGCCGAATGCGCCGAACTTCGAGGTCGACGCGGCTGTCCAAATGGTGTGTTTATGTTGACCTTCTGTGGCGTTGCGAACATGACGTATGCCACAGACACCGACTCCCTATTTTCCTATTCTTGAAATTTTATGCAATGCTATATGCTCGTGCTCGATACCTCCAGGACCGACAGAGCTGAAGATGGCTGAGGAGATCAAAAAATCATGGTCAACCATCATGCAGAGGGTGCGTGGAGCGATGTCCGCTGAGAAATGACATACTCATGTACATCCACAGGTATGGTCAGAACCAGGCCACAGCTTGGACCCCCAACCGGAACGAATTCGTTTATTGGAGCGTATCGTCGTCCCACAGATCGTCTCACGACTGCCTTTGATTGACCCGTCGTTCATCGAGTAAGACTGTTCTAACAGAGGCCCCCGAGAGAACTTGCTAATCAACCTCAGGGTGATTTTCAAGCCCTCGGACCTAACTCTAGCCGTCATATTCCGGTACTGGATCCATTCGACGTCCGTGGCTGATTCCCGGATGAACGGCGGTGTCCTCTTATATCTCTTGGACAAACCTGTGGGCTCACATCCTTGGAAGGATGGCCTTGAAGCATACCCACCCCCTCTCGCCAAAGAACTTCTAGCTCGTATCTATCTCGGCGCAAGCAAGACAGCGGGATCAAATAAGAAGAAGCGGACGCCTCTTCAAGCTGCCGAGTCAATCCTGGCAGCCTTCATTCGACACTTCAAGAACCTGTCTCTTGATGAAGTCTCGGTGGAATACAATTTCTTTCACGCATTCTTCGACCTATGTCTCAAGGAAAATCGCCCTTTTGTCCGAGCAACATACAAGTCCGAAGGTTTTTGGAAGGCGAACGCAGACGTCATGCGCCGCGCCGCGGAGACGCCCGTCCCACAGTCTCCAGCCGTCTTTCTGGCCGGGCTCACGACATACTCTACAATGAGCCATCCAGTCCAAGAAGACGGGAAGGAGTTCATCGACGCGATGGCATATAACTGGATATCCTCCGGGCTCATCGACATTCTGGACAAGTACATCGATCGAGTTATAGCTGTCGGCCGGGGCCCGAGTACATGATTTCCTTGCTAGCATGAAAATCCTCGCTGATGCTTGCGTGGCTGCCGTCGCAGTGATCATGACAGGAATCCTCGCCGCATTCGAAAGCTACCTACCGAAGCTGACGGACAAGACCAAGGCGCTCCTCCGCTCGCAGTTGCCCCGGCCGCGAATGACCAAGCGACTCCTCGTCTCGGGGACGATGTCCACCGGTGAGGAGAGGCAGCGGCTTCAAAATGCCTACTCCGACTTTGTCCAGAACGGCTTCGGCGCTGACCCGCGGAGCGTAATATGGCTCCAAGGTGCATGGCAGATGCTTGCAATCATTACGGCGAAGGTCGAAGACCCCACGCAGTGCGCACGCCGTGGATGTGCGTTGGACGCTGAGCCGGGCGATGAGCTGACGTGCAAGTTGTGCACCAAAGCCAGGTACTGCTCACAGGATTGCTTGAAACGGTGAGGGTCATAACGGAATGGACGTGAGGTGACTATGCGCTGATCTGTTTCTTTGCTAGGGATGCGGAAGACCACCGGCTCATCTGCGGCTGGGTGGGAGTCCTCGACATGGCGGCACAGACAGGGCAGCAATCTCGGCCGACTGGTGGGGCCAAAGTTGCACAGTATCGACAGGGACCGCCCCCCGAGCGCACGGAACCCGTCCCCGGCCCACTTTCAGGAGCTTCAGAGGCTCAGATGTCCGTACCCAAGTCTAATATACCAACGACCAGTAGTCCTTCATCGGCCCTCGAAGAGTTGGACTGATGTATTTAGTGGTCGGGACTGCAGTTGATCCCATTTTGTACGAGTATAGTCTGATTTTATCTTGCGGCCTGTTGGGGAGTTTAGATGTGTGCCTGGGTGCCAATGTGCGAACGTTGAACCCTACGGAGATGCGAAAACCCGCGAATTCGTGGACGCGGTCTCCCACGTGATCGCGCTACTGGCGCAAAAACATAGTCACTTCGGCTGCACGGATGATGCTGGCATTCACAGTAGACCGGCTTCCGATAGACCTGACTGCACCTCTTCCTCTCTCTTCCCGCTTCAGCTTCCACACCCTGCCCCAAAATGTTCTGCACACCCGTTCGCCACATGGCGGCAGCAGCGCGGCAGTCGCTCAAGTTCGGACTCATTCCTGCGGACGGCATCGGCAAGGAGGTCATTCCTGCAGCCCAGAGGGTGCTCGAGGCGATTGGCTCCGACATCCCGAAGCCCGAGTTCGTCCCTCTGCTAGCTGGCTGGGAGGTGTTCACGCGCACGGGTGTAGCCCTGCCTGATGAGACCGTTGAGTGAGTCTACACTTGAAAACCGAATTGGTATATATGAACACTCAACTTGTCTCCTCCCAAGAGTGCTGCGGGAGTGCGATGGGGCTCTGTTTGGTGCCGTCAGGTATGTACATGCGTCACCGTGCATAAGGCAGCGGGTTTTTATCCCTTTGGTAGCTCGCCTTCGAGGATAGTAACCGGCTACTCGTCGCCCATTGTCGCGCTGCGCAAGAAACTCGACCTGTACGCCAACGTTCGCCCAGTCGCATCGGTCAGTGCGTAGGATGTCCCACCTGTCCGTTCGCATGTTGAACTCTACCAGGTGGCCGCCAGCCCGGAGGTGAAGCCCAATGTTGACTTGGTTGTGGTACGGGAGAACACCGAGTGCTTGGTACGGTTTTATTTGCTGCAGCTACAGATATGAACCTGATAGTTTTTCAGTATGTCAAGCAAGAAACTACCACTACCACCGAGGACGGCGGCATCGAAGCGCGCGCGACACGACTCATCACACAGCGTGCATCTCGCAGGATTGGCAAGATGGCCTTCGACATCGCGCTAGGCAGACCGCGCAAGGTGAGTACGATTTCCGTCCCCGAGTCCACTCGAGCCAACGCGCGCGGCAGCAAGTCACCATCATCCACAAGTCGAATGTCCTTTCGGTCACGGACGGTCTGTTCAGAGAAATGGTCCGTGGGGTCCCGTCTCTTCCTGAGGTGAACGGTCGTTTCGACGGAGTCAAGATTGAGGAGCAGCTTGTGGACAGTGCCGTGTATCGGTGAGCCATGGTCAAAACTTCGACGCTTCTACGCAGCACTGAGCCATATCACCAGCCTGTTCCGTGAACCTCAGTGAGTGACCATGTTTTTTCTCGTCATGGATGGTACTCACGCGCATGAAGAATCTATGACGTCATGGTCGCCCCCAACCTCTACGGAGACATCATCTCGTCCGTGCATCTTTATCTGAAAGCAAAGCTGTCTCTCATATTCTTCCTGCAGTGACGCTGCTGCTGCTTTGGTCGGCTCGCTGGGACTGGTTCCGTCGGTCAACGCGGGTGACAACTTTGTGATGGGCGAGCCGTAGGTTCCAACCTTCGCCATTTGTCGCGGTCTGCTCAAATCCTGTGCAGGGTGCATGGTTCTGCTCCTGACATTGAGGGCAAGGGCATTGCGAACCCTCTAGCGTCAATCCGCTCCGCAGCACTCATGCTTCGCTTCTTGGGCTACCCGGTGGGTGCAGACAGTATCGACCGAGCAGTCGACCAGGTCATCCGGGAGGGTGAATTCTTGACACCCGATCTGGGTGGGAAGAGCGGCACTGAGGACGTCCTCAATGCCGTACTCAAGAAGCTTTAATCACACAAAGTGAGTGTGTCGACATTTTGGTAGGCTGCGCAAGTCTGACCTCGGACAGAATACGATATGTCAAGTTCAACTTGGAGGCTACTTACCGCTCACATTGCGTCCTGTGGAGTAGAGACATACCTAAGCTAGAGTTTGCTGCACATTTACTACATAATGCCTCAAGCAGTCGACGTGGGTTTTCTTCGGTGTTGACAGGAACAACCAATAGTATGGTCCGCTGACGGGTTTTGAACGCTTTCTCGTATTGTCACGGCATAACTTGGATCCCCATGTATCCGGGTCATTTTCGATGGCCTTCGTTCTGGAGGAGGCGTGCTATGCTCGTGCATTTGGTTGCCCAGCGCCTCTGTCCTCGCCAGTAATCTTCTCTCATCCCACTTGCTGATGGCCTCGTTCAATGTCCTAATGACGACTACAGCTTTAAAAATGCAACCAAGTTTCGGCGCAGAGTTCGAGCTGACAGACTTCGCTGAAGAGAGCGGCCTTTAAGCTTCAAGCTCCATTACCGAGCGGGCGAATCCAACTACAACCGGCGCCTAAATGCTCATTGTAGTCTTATAATGCAGGTTCTTTCGATGGAATCTAACGCCGAAATGGCCGAGTACGGAGGAGTGGAGCGAAAGTGCGTGATTTGAGAGGAGTTACGGGAGCGTAGCCGTTCCGCGAGTGGCCACACGCTAGCGCCCTCGCGCACCACCCGCGACGGGCAGCCGTCCGAGCGCACCGCCGCACCGCGCGCGCGTGCGATATCACCACGATCTAACTCCTCGCGCACACGTCCGGAATGCCTCTGCACCTGGTGCGAGGTTGTCCAATGTTCAAGTCCTGACAGAAGGTTTGGCATGATCCCTCGCACGCGAGCACAATGCGCAGTGGGGGTGCACACAGAGACATCGCCACGACTGCGCGGCGCTCACGGTGGTGCGCGCTGCCCGTCGCGCGGTGGTGCGCGAGGGCGCTAGCGCTCATGTGGCCCGCTCCAAGACGCTCCTGCGCGAGAACGGCCTATCGATATTGGAACAGTTGTACTTGCGGGGCGGCGTGGGATACGCAAATAACTCGGTGGGTTTCGGTCAGCCATAAGTAGGTGGCTATCTGCGTGCGAGGCGCAGAAAGACTCACGTCAGCGGCGGGAGGCATGGCTGCTGGTTCCTGGGCCCACGGCCCGTGTGTGGGTCTGTATGGCGTTGCTACACTCCGATTGCGGGAGTGACAGAATCCTGCAAGTACTGTCACACAATGTAAAAAAAGCGAGTGTAATATGGGACACTGACTCGTTCATCGGACAGCCGGGACATGCCGTGTACTCGCGCGGGGCACACATGAATAAAACGAGGGACAGACAGAAAATTCACTTCCGGATGTACAACCAGTGGCAACAATTGAAAAAAAGAAAACACATACACCAGGATTCGAACCATGAGCCCTCCACAATTCTTACACTGACTACAGCATCATAGACAGCTAGAGTACATCGCCATATAACCCAAGGCATTTTAAATACAATATGTAGACAATGCGCACATAAAGAAGCGTCCCAAAACGACAGGAAGCCTTTGGAAGCTGCCGCCGCCGCCGCCACATCGCGCGCCCCATCTTCCTTGCGCCTTGTCCTTTCGGTTGCGTTAAGGGGGTGAGTTGGAATTTCCGAGCGGGCAGCAATCCTCGAATGAGGCAGGACGGAAGGCAGCGTTGGACGATGGCTCGAACGTGCAGGAGCTCGCGCCTGTCGACAGTGGGTTCCAAACAGGCCCGGTTTTTCCGTCAGGTGGCTGAACACGCAATGACATCTCGGGTAGTTATGGCATCTTCCAGGGAAAGTAGCCTCACCATCGCCGCGGCGTGGCGGCGGCCCGTGGTCCAGTTCTCGCGAAGGCCAGGGGCGCTCTGAAGGCGCAGGGGATAATATTAGACGGACCGAAGGGTGTGCACGGAAATACAAGATGTACGCGGTCGTTGTAGACGTCACCGAGTTTCGCTACCGCTCGGCTTTCACTCTGGTTGAGAGCCCAGCGCGGTGCGTTTCCTCCTCCTTCACTCGCTGGCGGTTTGAATCGGCATCGCGTTGCAAATCCCCCTCTTTCATCCGCTTCGTGGCCGTGGGAGGGGGGTCGTCAGGGGCTGCATTTGCGTGAGTGCAGAGCGCAACAAGGGGACGAAGGACGCGTACCGGCTCTCTTGCGCGGATCTGTTACAGTGAGGCTTCTGACGGGACTAGCACGCTGCCCCGGGTCGGGCTTGATTTCCTGTGTCGGAGCGGACGGAGAGGATTCCGCACCCGTGCGAGAGCCTTCCGTATTGACTGCTCGAGCCATGTAGAATGCAGCAGAGAACTCCTCGGAAGCTGGTGAAGCGGCTCTGGGGTCTGCCTTGACCTGTGTTGTCGATGCTGTTGTCCCTGTTCGACGTCAGCACAGGCAATTGAAGTGGTCCGCATAGAACAACATACCGTTCGAACCAGAAGTTTCTGGCTGGTGTCCTCGGATGGCCAGGAAGGCAGCAGTGAGATCCTCGGACGGACCCTCTTCAGGCTTCGGCTTGACATCCGGCCCCGATATGTGCTGGGTAGGCTGTCGCATCATCCGCTGCCGCTCCTCGAAGGTCGCTCTGAACTCCTCTGATGGTCCCGGCTCAGGCCTGACTTCGCTCTTGACCTGCTCGGCCTTCACGTGGGGCTGGTCGGATGGATCGGGCTTGACGGACGGCTTCACTTCCGGCTTCTGGTCTACGAGAGTAGCGGCCTTCGGCGCAGCCGCTGCACGACGAGCGTCAGCTTAGAGAGCCAGAGAGCGTCGGCGATGCCGCAAATAACTGACTCGCCGCGCCCTGAGCCTCCCTCGCCCGTATCTGCGCGGCCGCCTGGGCCTCCGCGCTGCCCACCGTCCCCGGGGTCAGCTGCGTCGGGTGCGCGTACGGCTGCCAGAGGCTCTGCGGAAGCGCACCGTCCACGGCCGCCGTCAGTCGCGTTCTGATCGCCGAGGGCACGAGAGGGCAGACGCACCGTGTCCGGGACCGGCGTCGGCTGGCGCATGGGCGGAGAGGGAGCGCGATGTCCGCGGACTTGCGCCCGCGCGGCGACGCCCAGCTGACGTGCGGGTACGGGTACACGACGGGAAGTGGACGTGGGCCGGCGGCTCGGGGTCCCTGCTGATGCTCGCGCTCAGGGTGTTCTCGTGCCAGTTGTCTAGCGGCGGAGGTGTGCGCGTGCGCGTAGGCGTGGGGTGCGAGGGCGGGCGGCGCGTCCGTGGGCCGAGAAGGGGAGCGACAGAGTCAGTCTGGTGCTGTTCGACCGATGCAGACTTTCAAGCGGAGGCGTTCGAACGAGGGAGTGGCGACGTACGGGTTCCGGGCTCGCCCTTCATCCGGTAGTCGTAAGCAAACACGTACGACACCTTGTCCTGATCCGAGGTCTTTGCGCGGTCGCCCAGGATGCGTGTCCATGGGTGCGCGCCGACGATGGGCACCAGGTCCACCTCTTCCGGAAGCTCAACGATCACTTCATCGCGCTGTGTTTTGTGTTAACGGTTATTTATTACTCTCAGCGACGGTAGGAGGCGCACGGTTTTCCTGGACCATACGGTGAAAACCGGCACCGTCTTCTGCAGCATGAAGCGCATCCAGGTGCAGAGCAAGTTCCAGTACCACTGGTCCCGCTGGTCGCCTTTCTTGCCCCCTGGCCATGGGTTTTCGATGACGACGTACTTGCAGCCTGGGTCGTCATTATACGGTGGTCCCATGGAGGACGAACAGCCCTCTGCCGTTCAAGCGATGTGGTGGGAAGCAAGTCGGAACGTGCCTCTGCAACGCGCTCGTGAGAACCCTGGCGATCGCGTCGCGTCACGCTCCCCATGTGCTCCTGTCTTCGAGCGAACCACGAACAACAAGCTGGTGATAATGTACATATATTCCAGTGTGTTACGATGGTACAGAATGCGTAACAATTATGCAAGGGTCTCTCTAGTAACTAGCTGTAAGCAGGTGCAAACCGAACGTCCTCAGTAACTGTCAATGCCGCTGGTCCAAAGGAAAGTGGGTCATGAACGGTCGTAATAGATGTAGTCTAAGTTGAGTTCTATGGGGAATAGAAACTGCGAGTGAGATCCGCAGCCCGGTCGAGCTCCTTCACAAGGAGGTCATTCGTTGCCTTCGGGTTGTCGAGGTACACTGGGATAGAGCGGACAAAATAAGCACATAGGCATTTCACCACAGAAGAAATCGCCACTCACCATGGTGACCTGCGTGAGGCACAATGTACATCTTGCCCAATCCGTTCCCAGCCTGGCGCAGTCGCTCTACAGATTCCTTGCCGCCCTCAGGGTCCATCCAATCATGATCACCGTCTGCGATGGTTCAGTTCCAGCGCCACGTGTCAAGGAAGTAATGCTACTCACAGATAAAGGTAACAGGAATCTTCAGAGCATCAATCCGGTCGACGATCGGCCGTCTCGCGTATGCACCTGGAGCAAGCAAATGCGCTAGAGGAATGGCGTTGAGAGTGAGGACAGCACGAGAGCGAGCAACTCACAGATGCAATACTCTCCAGATCCTTTCGCGAGCGTGATGTTCATGATGTAGTCGTGCATGGCGCGGGTATCCTCATCCGACAGACCGATGAACCGCCTTGACGAGTACTTGCCAATGAGCATCGGGCCCCAAAGCCAGGTGGACCGCACGACCTGGAACGGACTCCATCCTTGCTCCCATAGGTACTCCAAAACCTTGCGCGACGTGCTCGCTTGCCGCTGCTGACTCTGCTGCTCCTGCCTCAGGTTGTTCACCCGCCCCGACGTAGCCGGCTCCGCGTGGTCCTCGCCGGTCTGACCCGTCGCCTGCTGGTCCGTGGCCTCGCGGAGGGCATGGTCGTGTCCGGCCCAGGCGGGATGCCGGCGGGCGAGATGAGGATGAGCTTGTTGACACGCGTGGGGTGGCGGAGGGCGTAGGCGACGGAGAGGTACCCGCCGAGGGAGTGGCCGATGAGCGTCATGCGCTCGAGGCCCATCTTCTTGCGCCACTGCTCGAGCGAGTCGACGAAGAAGGACTCGGCCTCGGCGACGCGCGCGTCGACGTCTTCGCGCCGGGACTTGATGTGGAAGGTTGGGCGGGAAGAACGGCCCATGCCGAGCCAGTCGACGGCGTAGACGGAGGTGCCGCGGTTCCCTGCCCACATGCCGAGGGCTGGCAAGTTCTGGAAGAAGAAACCGAGGCCGGCGCCGTATCCGTGCAGCATGACTGCGGGGGCCGGGGCACCTGAGGAGGGGGCAGTAGTTGGGGTGATTGAGACGGTGTTCAGGTAGTTCTTGGGGTTATCGAGCTCGACTTTAGATCTTGAAGCAACGACAGGATGGGTAAAGTCAGGCGTGACTGGTGGTGACCCTTCTGGGCGAAAATATGGCAGTTTCCTGGCACATGGAAGATGAGCAAGGATGGCATTTAGCCAGAGGTGGCGGGGATCTCACCGGAGTAACCGCTCCTCGCTCGCTGCTGCACCCTTTTCCCCAACACTCCACCTTTGCGATGTAATCAGAGACGATCTCTGGGCTTACGGCGGGATACTTACCAGCTCTTTACGCTGGACATGAAGGTGCCTGGGATCTCCCGGGCGGGAGGCACTGAGATGAAGGGAGTGGTGGGATCCATGTGCGCGAGCAGGGCCTGTCGATGGCGCGCAACAAATGGCCGAAAAGCAGAGGAAGACAGAGTGAGAGGAGGAGCAAGAGCGGTGAGAGCGAGAGAGGCACAAGGGAGGGGAGCCGGAGATGTGGACAGGCGGCGAGCGGCGCTTGGGCTTATGAACGGCGCGAGGCAGCAGAGCCGGGCGGACGCGTGGTGTCCGGCCGGGCCAGAGCCCGCCAGGGCAGACGCTGACGGTGCGCAGCCGGGACGGAGAGACAAGCTTGAGTGGGCGACGTCCAGGACCTCCGCCCGGCATTTGTCATGTCATCCCGCGCGTTGATCGTCGGGAGACATCTCGCAGTGTCTCAGATGCCGTGCGACGACGGCCCACAACTCCGAGCGAGGCGCGCAGGGCTCGATTTCATCGTTTCCATTAGTCCGTGCAATACAGTAGCCGGCACCCACTCCCCGGAAGCCCCTTCCACATGGGTGCCGCGGAGAGAGAGCAGTGTAGGTGAAGTAGCTGCAGCACGCGGAGGACATGGTCTAGGGTGCGGTCTCCCGGCGATTCTACATGTCCGCCACGCCTTCGTATTCCCCGCCGCACGAGGAAAACACGCAACGGCGCATCGCAAGCCCTGCGCACAGTCCGTCAGCCCAGACTCTTCGCAGGACCACAGCGGACAAGGAGACGACATACCTCTACAACCGCCTCTCCTTCTTGCCCCGGTCGCCCCCAATCTTGATCGGCGTCCTGTCCGTCAGGCGTGTCAACCGCTCCCGCACCTTCGTCCCCACCGGGCCCTCGACGACCGCCGCAATCGCGTCCCTGCCCGACCCGAACCCGCTCAGGTTCAGCCGCCACCAGACCGGGTGCCCCTTCTTCATCTCCCGCTCCATCTTCGCCACCACCGCGAGCGCGCACCGGTACGCGGGCTCGTACCCGCCCCGCGCCGCCTTCTTGAACCCGAACTTGCCCGGCGTCGACTGCAGCAGCGTGCGCTCCCCGCGCGTGAGCGTCATCACCGTGTTCCGCTTCGAGGTCGTGACGTGCACCGAGTACTCGTCCAGCCCCGCCTGCGCCGCCAGCACCGCCGTCTCCGCCCGCCGCACCCGCCCCCGCGTCTCGCGCACCATCCGCATCGGGTTCTGCCCCGCCGCCGCGGACGGGGCTGGGTCGGGCGTGGAAGCCTCGCTGGAGGCGGACGCGGCGGGGTCCGCGGCAGCGGCCGCTGTGACAGAGGCTTTCGGGTTCTCTATGCGTTGCAATAGAGCGTCGAATTCCGCTGCTGCGTGCGAGCCCGGCTGCGAGGCAAAGAACGCGACGCCGGACATCCGTTGAGGGAGCGGTTTTCGGAGGGGGGGAGCGTGCGGAGGAGCGACATGGTCCGCGGCGAGAGAATAAAGACGTTGGAGTGAGAGAAAGGGAGGGAGAAGGCACCGAGGCCTTAGTTTGAAGCTGTGCGCCGTAGAGTGAGGGGGCGTGCAAGTAGTCGAGGTCGACGAGGACGCAGGCCGAGACGCGCTCCCGCCAGTCTGGCGGGCGCCTCTCAACAATTCCGAACTCCGCCGTGCAGCACGAACCAGCGCCTACCTCCTTTCCGGTTCACCACGAGCACACTTGCCCGCCATGTCTGTGAGTCCTCGTCTCCCTACCGCCGCTGTCGAGGTCCCGCAGAGTCTGATTGTCGTGCGGACAGCTGTCCACCATCTTCTACAACACTATTGCTAAGCGCAACAGTGAGTTTCCTTCCGTGTTCTCAAGTGCTCGTGTCGGGTCCGGGGACGGCGGGTTTGACGACGGCGCGCAGGTGTGTACGTGACGAGCATCTTCGCGGGCGCGTTCGCGTTCAACATCGGTTTTGACCTCGGCGTCACGTCCTTCTGGGACTCGTGGAACAAGGGCGTACGTACCCGCTCATGAGTCCCCTCTCCCACCCCATGTGCTAACACTCCGCCTCACTGGCTTTGCAGAAGCAATGGAAGGACATCCGTCACAAGTACGTTGAGGATGCATGAAAACGGCGACACCTACGGCGTTCCATTAGCTTCCTTGTGTATATTCCCACTATAATAGACTGCTCCACACGGGACACCCTCTATTCGAGTGAGTACCACTACGCTGAACTCTGTTCCCCTCCCCCATGAAGACGGAGACGTGGCACAAGCTCGAACTCGAGCATCCTTGTTGGTCACCAAAGTTGGCACTTCAAAAGCAATATTGAGCATTGGCTCTGTACGTACTTCGCTCGTCGGTGTACGGGCATTCGAAGCAATTCGGCACGGTAACAAGACAAGGAACACGGTCAAGATTATGTACGTCGTTCGTAGCCTACTTCGATTGTTACATGTACATCGTGCGTGAGGTAGAATGAGGTCTAGCGTTCGGTTGGGGTGATGATGCATGCGAACAACAATGCGTACGGGAAACACGGCCGATACGGAACGCCTAAAGGACATGAGAGGTGAAGTGGAGTGAATGAAGAGACATGGACGTGGGGAACGAGGTTATTGGAAAGCATGAAGTTGCAACGAGACATGAGGATACGAGATACGGATGCGTATGAGGAGAATGAAAGTGAGGATGTGGCAGAGGGCATGAGGGGGCATGACAGCGAAGTCAAGGTATGTACAAGATGGTAGCGCACCACGGAGGAACACCCACCACCCCATGTGCCAGACGCACGAATGTAATAAAAATGGGTCAAGTCGAAATATACCCGAGGTCCTCCTCGCCCGTGCCGGGTCGCCTGAAGATCTTGTCAAAGATCTCCTTGCCGTCCGTGGCGAGTGGTGGGAGTTGTTCTGCGGCCGCAGACGGGTCCTCGCGCGAGAGCTTGATCCGCGACAGCCGCTCATCGTTCCAGATCCGCTCCAGTGTCTCCGCCAGGTTCATCAGCCCGAAGAGGAACCCGCGGTCGGGCTGGTCCGGGTAATGTGGCGGGAAGCGGGCGTAGATGAGACCCGTCACCGGGTCTACCTCCGCCTGGTAACCCTTTCCGCTTGTCACCTCCTCTGTCTCCCCGTTCGGGGGTGGGGACGGCAGCCAGTCCTGGCCCGTGGTGGTGTGCGCGAAGTCGACGAGCCGAATCTGCATCTCGCCGCGCTTCCGGCGTCGCGAGGAGCGGTCGGCGACGGGGCCGATGAGAAGGTCCTCGGAGTGGGAACGGCGGAGCGTGCGAGAGGCCGGGACTTCGTTCTGCGAGCGGGCATCCAGCTGGCGTTCCAGTGACTCGCCACGCTTGCTGCGCGCCGAGGGGTGGTCGAGGACCGAAGTGCGAAAGGCCTCCTGGGCCTCGCGGTCGCCGTCGTAGATCAAGAGCAGGCTGCAGCCGTAAAAGCGGTAACCCTTAAGGCGGTTGATGATGCGGGCGAGTGCATAGATCTTGCGGATGATGATGGGAATCTGGTAGACGAGGAGACTCTCGCCGTTGTGGAGGAAGGAGGCAAGAACAGCGGGGAAATCGTCGGGACGGACTTCACGGCCCTTATACTTGTCTTGGGTCACATACGCTTGCAAGGCGTGGTTCCAGACCTGGATATACCGAGTTAGCGGCGGATATATAGCCATCCGTCATGGTCGGACGACTGACAATCCCAAGAAGGGAAGGCAGCCCACGGACAAACAGCACGTCACAGCGGTGATATCCAGACACTCACCTGCATCCCGCACACGCGCACCCCCAACGCCCTGCTCGTCGTCCTATCGCACTTCTTCCGCTGGCTCTTTTTCTTCGCCGGTGTCGCGTCCATGCCGTACTGCCGCGTGCCCATCTTGAGGTCGAGCACGCACGAGTGCCTCAGCCGCCCAGTGAGGTCCTCCATCAAGATGAAGTGATTCTGACGGGTTACAGTCGGGTCGGGGTCGCGGACATGCTCCGACAGTACACAGGCATCGTGGTACAGAGGGGGGTGGACGAGGGTGCGAGGGACAGAGCGCGACCGACTGCGGCCGAAGGAACGAGCAGAGAACGACTGTCCTTCGCGAACCTGCGACGTGGACATAGGAGCTTCCTGCGGCTCGAACTCAAACATCTCCGCCGGTCCGTCATGCTGCTGGTTGGCGTGTGTGGGATACTGTCCAAGGCTGCTGATCTGGTGCTCGCTCTGCACCCGGCGCAACGGTTGCCCGAGCAGGCTGCTCTCTTCCTCCCGCAACCGTTCGACTCGGCTCAGCTTCTTCTTCCGACGATACCGCCGCGAGCCGTCGCTGAATGGTCCCCTGTCCGCCTCGCCATCTGCCACCTCGCCGTCGTCCTCCCCTTTGCTACTCACTCCGCGACCAGGAACCTGTCGACATAGGCGACGAAGAAGGGTGCTGAAGACATGGTCCCGGAGCTTGGTGTTGACGACGGTGGAACCCGTTCCGTTGAACCATCCGTTTTGGAACGGGCCATTCGGAGAAACGGCGCCGTTTCCGGGGAAGGGGAAGCGGGGTGAGGTCGACGGCGTGGAGTCATCAAGGTCGTTTGCAGTGTGGGAGTGAGCCAACCGGCTCGATGGAGGCCGCTGGGAGGAGTTGGGGGAGAAGGGGTTTAAGCGGGAGGCGATGCCCAAGTCCGGGCTGGATGCAGTCAGCCCACCGATGTGAGGGCGTCGAGGGTGCCGGTTGACTGGAGGCACTGACGAGGAGGAAGCCGAATGCGACATCGAGCGGTGACGTCCGCCACGAAGTAGCCATTGGGGAATGATGTGCCGATTGTAATCAAGAGCGACTTCAGGGAGCTCGGCTTCCTCGTCATCGGTGTCACCCTCGTCCTCTTCGGCAAGTTTCGATGAAACAGTCCTTGGGCTGTCACTGGCGGCCTTCTGCATGATGGGACGGGCCGCCTGCGACGCTCGGACAATCGCGGAGGGATTGCCGCTGGAGGGTAGCTGAGGAGAGACACTGGAGCTCTTCGGCACTTTACGGTAGCTTACAAGCATGACGCCCAGGTACCGAGGGATAAATTCAAGCAATGGAGGGGCTTCCCGTTCAACAGCCTCGTAGAACAGGTTCTCACGCGAGACGAGCGGCTAAAGTAGATGAGCCTCAGGTCGATACTCAAAAAGTATATGACGAACCTTGCATACAGCGCGTTTAGTAAACTTGTAGATGGCACTGTGCCCACCGACTTGATTACGGAAGGGGCGGAGGGGGATATGCGGCAGACTCTCCTGGGATTCGCCGAACGACCCGATAAGACTGGCTTCGGGAGGACCATCAGCGGACGAGTTAAGCTCCAAGTCGTCGTAAGGTGACAACATTGCCCGTTGCAGGCGCTCTTCGTCCTCGTCGCTTGGATTGTGCACTCGAGGTTGGGGATGGGGGCTGTCCCGAGAGGGTGAGAGAGGGAACGGCGAGGAAGCAGACGTCGTCGAAGTGGAGGTGGTAATGGATGCTGTCTCCCATGCTGATTCGTCGTCGTCGTCGTCGTCGTCGTCGTCGTCGTCATCGTCGTCGGTGGACCAGGGAGATTCAAGGGGGATTTCGAAGCGTGTCACGGCAGCGGCGGGGGTTGGTGTGGGGACATCGCCCAGGGACGGCGAGCTCCTACGAGCAGGGGGCGGGAGTTCGTGGAGGTCGAAAGGAGAAACGGGACGATCCAGGGGCGAGAGTGGCGGATGGAGGTCATGAGAGGGTGACGCGCGGAGATGGGGAGAGAGGGGAGGCAAAAGGGCGACTGAGGGCGACCTGGGGGAACGAGTGTCGTGATGGAGCGTTGAGGCAGAGGAGATGGAGGACTCGGAACCGGGCGAGGCAGAGAGATCGAGGGGCGGCGGGACGGGCTGCTCGACCCGCACGATGCGCTCTCGTGGGCGGCCCCTGCCGTCGTCGTCGCGGCCAGGCTCGACGGCGGCACGCCAGTGGACGAGGTCGCTGAGGACGGTGTCGCGGCGGGAAAGAGTGCGCTCCTTCCGCTTTCGGAAGTCGGGCTCGCGGGAGCTGGCGACAGAGGAGACGGAATCGCGTGTGCGGACACGCTCCAAGCCTGTCGAGCTCTTCTCCCTCCGGATAGCGGCCGCCTCGCGGTCGGGCCAGTCGGACCGTTTGACGAACTCAAACTGGGCCTGACCAACCTGGTCGACGGGAACGGTTCCTCTCCTCTTGGACGAGGATGACTCGGGGCGGGGGAGATCAAATACATCAACCTCGCTCTGCTCCTGCAACGGGCTCGGCGCCGTCTCCCTGAAGAGGTCCAAGGACGCTGCGACCTTGCGCCCGATGCCCGAGGCGGAATTTGGCGGCACTACGCGGTCTGGACTGGAGGAAGACGACGAGGCGGAAGAGACAGGGGATGGCGTTCTTCGGGAGACGGCACGGCGGGCCTTGGTGGGCGAGACGGTGCGGAAGAGATCCGGCTTTGCGGGCGTACGAGACGAGAGGAGGGTCAGCGCCCTTTCCGATGCCCCGCGGAAGGCGCGCTGGTAGGGCGCGCGCAACGAGTCCACCTCCTGCTGGGTCTCCGTGCCAGAGCCATCCGAGCCGCTCCTGCTCGAGTTGCGGTGTGCGCGTTTGCGGGGGACCTTCTGGGACTGCGCGTGTGAGGGCGCGGAGGAGAGCGCGAAAATGTGGTTCCTTGCAAGGGCAGAGGGGCCCGCGGGGGGCGGAGTGGCATGGCCAAGAGTGGGCGAGCTCGGGGAGGGCGAGAGGGAAGAGGGCGGGGAGGGGGGAGAGAGGGGAGCGAGCCTCGCGGAGCCAAAGCTCTCGGAGGCAGAAGGCATTCACGGGTGGCAGGAGATGGCGAGCGGCGACAACGAGAGCCGAGGGAGTGTCGGGCGGAAGATATGAAAAGGGGAAGGCGGCGGGGAGCGGAGACGGGTGTAGATATAGCAGAGGCCAAGGAACGTTGGTCGCCCGGATGGATGAGCGTCGCCGGAGATGACGATGGAAGAGAGGGACTCGAGGAGGCGTTGTCGCGGTGGGCGGTACAGTTCAGAGTTTTGCCTTCGCAGTGACGATATGGCCACCGGACGTCGCACGTGGGCCCGCCCCAGCGCTGCTGACAAAGCACCGCCACCCCCGACGCCGCCCGCCCGCCGTGCCCCTATATGCTGCAGATGGTCCGCCCGCCCCCGCCGTCGACACCCGCGGCGGCGCGAGCGATGGGCCCGCCGGCCGCGCCCCCGCCAGTGCGCGCCGGGTGATCAGCGGGTGGCCTTGCGCACCTTCCCATGCCTCACGCACGTTCGCCCTCGCGCTTCCGGCCACGCCCCGCGCCAGCCACGGTGTCCTGCTGTCATTTGGCCGACGAATAACATTCCCGTCGCACGACTCTCTGCGCTCTCGCCGTGGAAACCCCCGCTCGCGCCCGCTCTGCCAATGGGGACGAGCACGCGGACGATCGTCGTCCAACGGCCTCCTCCGCCCCGCCCACGCGACGTGGCCTCCCGCGGCCAACAACGGCGTCGGACGCTGCGGCCAACCTCGCGCGCACTCCGCGTGGATGATCGCCGACGCCCCCGCCGCTCCCTTTCCCGTCACCCTCGGCCGTTTTGCCAGCTGATGCGTTCAGCCCAGTCCTCCGTGGCACCGGAGTATGCCCGTCAATCTACGTAAACATTTAGTGTTTGCCTTCCGCCGGCCAATCCCCACCGCTCTGCTTCCAGTCCACCCGGATGGTCTCGACACGATCCGCCCCTGGATATTACCACATGTCACTTACCCACGAGCAAGATAAGATAAAAGAAGATGCCCTTTTTCCAGCATAATGCCATCTCAAGATCTCTCAGAATGAGTCACAAAGTATGGCTGTCATGTGCTATGGGGTGGGAAGGTCTGAATTTGAAACAGACCAATCCTTTATAAAGCCTGCAATGATCTCGACCTCAGTTTCGCACTCTTTGTCACCCCACCACCATCAGTATTCTTCCTCTTCCCTCCCACCAAGCACTCGGACAACATCTTGCAGCCATGGCATCCTTCACGGCATCCTTCACTACATATGGATCAGAGTCACAGTGCTATATAGTTTGTGGGATTTGCGGTTTTGTGCACATTGCCAAAGCTATAAGTGAAACAGGTATGTGATAATGCTAACATGACTTGATGGAGCATTCTGACATAAATTCTGCAGGGTTTGATGGGATGTACAGCCTCTTGCTTTCATTAGGCCCATCAGTGATCTCTGCTCCTGAACATGTCAAAGGCTTACATCCTGTGCTTATTCCAAAATCCGGCACCTTTCGGCCCCCATATGTTTACCCATTTCCTATCCCTCCTCTTGACCCCTCTATATGCACTCCTCTGTGGGACAACACACATGCAAGACCTGCATCACCTCTTTCACCTTGCGTGTCGTCAAGCACTGTCTATCCTGTTTCTATTGGGGACAATGCCACAGCCAATCCACAGATATTGGTTTCCGATACTTGCCACCTCTGGAGTTTATTGCCAAGCCAAAGTGCAGTTTCCCAAAGTGTGGTTCCCAATCATAACATCCAAATTTCTACTACACTACTGCCCATGTCACAACCACAAAGTGCAAGCAACACCACTGCTATTGCCATCACCGCCTCTCAAGAACAACCACAGTATGCCAACCCCATGTTATCATCTCACACCTCCTCAACATCCACACAATCCCCCGTCACCCCACAAACCTGCAATCACAACACAATGATAGACAAAGAGGAATGGTGCCCACCAAACCTTTTGCTTGGAATCACACCAAAACAATCAAAAATGGAGGTGGAAGAGGCTGAAGAAGATAACGCTGTGGACATTAATACAGGCAAGCCATCACCAACCAAACCAATTTGAACACTGATATTAAATAAATTTCACAGAACCTGAAACCACATCTCGAGTCACACCAACTGTGGCCCATAAAGTCGCCTACAGATGGCTGGACACCATCAACAGCTTTCTCAAATTGCACAAGAAACAGAAGACAGTGAAGCAAAATGTAATAAAAGAATCATTTAGGACAGTAGTGAAGGCTGTGGAGGACATGGAGGAGCAGATGGACTTGGTGAGCTTGGCTGTACTCAAGGTAAGCACCCAGAATGGCGGGGTGGCCAGACTCTGATGTTGCACACCAGGATACCCGACTGCCAGTCGCAGTACGGCGTCTCGCAAACGCGGACTTGGGCTGCAGAACGGCGCCCCGCCCAGACCACGCCGCCAAGACCGTCCTCAAACACTGGAGGAAGCGCTTCAAGGCCGAACAGAAGCGCCGCTAGGATCAGGCGTGATGCGGAAAGCGTAGAGACCCATCGACTGTGAGGATGGACCTATCGAACCGCCATAAAGGCGGCATATACGTTATATGCCTCGACAGACACGCTAGCGTGTCAGTGCTATGATGACCATTACGAAACCTTGCTCCGTGTTTCCTCATCTACCCCATCGACTATAGCTATGTATTGTACGGAAGAGATTGCGCACTATGATTACAATGCTCCGGACTCAACGAGAGCGGCGGGTCCAGTCTGAGGGCCCGCCACGTTAGAAATTACATTGCTATATACAAAGTCTATGCGTGCGCGTGCCGGCGCGGAGGTTAGCATCGCGTGAAACGGTTAGCGAGAGGAAAGTTCTATGCAGTCATGACGTCCACGACGGGATCCTCCAGTCGCCGGCGCTTTGCTGCGGGTTCGTCTCGGTGTTCGGGGTCGTCATCGTCATCAACGACGACGATAGGCGAGTCCGGAGCAGCTTCGGCGGCTTGTATTGGTGGATGCGCGCTCGGGGATCGGGAAGGAAGAGGAGCAGTCGTGAACGGGCCGGTGGAAGTCTCTGTGTGAGGAGCGGCGGAAGCTCCCGTGCCCGTTGACGCCGCACCACGACCCGTCGCGCCTCCCCGGCCTCGACGAGGCCGGCCGCGCCCACGGCCGCGGCTACCCTCGGCCTTGAGCTTCTCCTTGTAGTAGCGAACGATATATGCCTGAAGAATTTCGAGAGCCTTCTGTGCGCCAAGCTTCTCTAGGTCCTGGAGTTGTGGCTGCGTGAGGTGGGCGAAGATCTCGGGGTTGAGGATGAGTGTATTGGCATGCAAGACGATGGGCTGGGGCGGGCCGTCGCCTGTATTGTGTGAAGCAGGCACGGGACCAACCACGATTGGGATCCGGACGGACGCTGGGATAACGGGGAAGGGGGTTGTGGCCGATGAGCCGGAGCTTGGAGGTGATGATTGGGATTGTTGAGCCAAGACACTGGCTGGGGGGGCGCCGGCCGGAAGGAGACAAGTCTTGGCTGGAGGGTAAAGAGATGGTGCGAGGGAAGCGGAGAGCTCCTCCGCTTTCACAGAAGACGAAGAACAAGCCGTGGGGGGTGTTTGAGCGGCTGACAACGACGCGGTGGTGTCAGGAGTGAAGGCGGGCTTTGTGGTCTTGAAGACGAGAGGGGCAGAGGTGAGCGGCGGAGGCAATGGAGCACCTCTGAGATCTCCTTTCACACTCCTCTTGAGCGGAGGTTCTAGCGGAACGCTTCTCCCCTTCTTCCCACCCAGCTTCCCATCCTTGCCACCACTAACACCGACGGCAGCGCTCTTGCGTGCGTCGAGCTCCTCGAACGACTGCTCGTGAGCCTCATCGACTCCCCAGAGTGCGCCCTTGCCCTTCTCGTCCTTGGGGCGGAGGAGCTTCTTGAACCCGGGGTTCGATGATAAGTTGTGGCGGACCGAGCTCTGAGAGATGACGTCAATGCACGCACGAGAAGACGCAACGAAATAGACTCGCCTCCCAGTCCTTGCTACAGTACTTGTACCAATCGAACGTGTCTTTGATCCATTGACAGATCTCCTGAAGGGACGCCTTGCCGTTGAGAGCCTTGATAGCCCGATAGCACAGCTGGGCGTAGGTCAGCTGCGGCTTGGGCGGCATGACTTCTGGAGTGGGGAGAGGCGGGGAGGCCGTATCAGGCTTTTTGCGCTTCTTCCCGTTCGGCTTGTGTGGTATTGCATTAGAATTAGGGAGCGCAGAGTCCGGCAGCGGCGGTATCTTGGGGGCAGAGGCAGGAACGTGCACGGGTGGCGGGGATTGGGAAGGCAATGAGGATGGTGGCGAGTAGGAAGTGATATCAACTGAAGGCGAACGTGCCCTGTGGCCGCCAGACGACTGGGAGCTAGGGGAGGGGGAGTCTTCTGGGGGTGCGGGAGGGGGCAGGATGAAATGAAATGTGCGCGAGGCAATCTGTATCTGTGACCTGCTGAATGCTTCAGATAAGCGAATGAGGGTAGAGGGCTTTATAACGCACCTGTCGCCGAGAGGGACCTTGCTGCCACTGCCTGACCAAACACCATCCACCCACGCGCCGTTGCGGCCGAGGACAACGAGGACAAAGCGCTCCTCGTTCTCGTCGTACTCTATCCTCGCGTGAAGACGCGACACGCTCTTGAGAGAGCCGAGATCGACATCCACTTGTGGGCTGTCGGAGGTGGAGGCGATGTTGGCTGGGACGCAGCGGCGGCCAATGGTGACGGTGAGGGTCTGGAGATAGTAGGTGAAGTTGGGGAAGACGAGGGAGTAGTACGCGCTGATCTTGTCCGGGAGGGGCTCTGCGGCCTCCGGGGGCGGAGAGACGACGGGCAGGGGGGTATCTTGCGGGCGGGAGATGACGGTGGCCATGGCGGACGCTGGCGAGAGCTGGCGAGCACGTTCGACTCAAGCCCCGCGCCAGCGCTCGAGCGCCGGCAGCTGCCGGAGCGCGACCGCGCGGATTCGGATTTGGGCTTGTCTCCCCCGCCGCCGCTGCCGCGTCCCCGCCCGGCCCCCGCGCGCTCGAGCTCGCCGTCCACACGCGTCAGCTTGCTGCCTCCCCGTCCCTCCCCGCGCCCGTGTCTCATAACCACGCCCGCGCCCCCCGCGTCTCCATCTTCCCTCACGCCCCGCCCACCATGTCCGACCTCACCAAGGAAATCGCCCAGCTCGCCGACAAGGTGTCGATTCCACCGACTCCGACCTCCGCTACATGGCCTACGGCGCGCGACTGAGGACCGCCCTCCGCGCCGGCCACCGCTATATCGCCTATGTAAGCGCATCCTCCTCCAGTGTCCGCGCCGCAACAAGCGATAGATTCACGCCAGACCAGTGATGTCGGCGAGGCCTTCCGCCCCGTAGTACATCCTGCGGTTGTCACCGCTGCGTATGGCGTATCGTGGCTATACCTCGCAGGGTAAGCATCCCGCCATGCATCCTGGTTTGCCCAACCCGCACTTACCGTTGCTGCCGCTCCGCCATTTCTCCGCGCCGCACGCCGTGCTGCTATCGTCCCATTCTATGCGCACAGTGACGTTGGGTACGAGACCTACAAGGCCCATCGACAAGGCCCGAGCGCGCTCGAGGCCGCACATTTCTCGGAGCCCACACGTCTGACGATGGTCGCCGTCAAGCGCTCCGCCTTTCAGTCCATCGCGTCGATGTATGTATGCGGACGATCGTTGCTGCGCTCGGGAATTCTCATCCATATGTGTACATTCCAGGGCACTGCCCGCTTTCACGATCCACACGGCCGTCCGACAGGCCAAGAAGGCGTTCGCAAACGTGCAAAACCCGCGTGTCCGGACGTGGGCGCCCACCGTCACCGGTCTCGCCATCGTTCCCGTGCTGCCGTACATATTCGACAAGCCTGTCGAACATGTGACGGATGTCGCTTTTGAGTGGATAGAAAAGCAGCTCGCACGTTCCACCAGCGCAGAGCCGCGCAAGCCGGAGCTATGATGCTGTATCCTGGTCCCTGGTCTTGTCCGTAGATCTATATACCATTCATGTAATAGAGTCTTTTCCCCCGTTCACAGCTGCGAGTCCGCCAGCAGGCGAAGGGAGATACAAGATGTTTTCGGCTTCTTCCGCGCTATCACTACAGGGATATACAGGCGTTTCAAGTCTACGTAGCTACCTCTGTCCACTAATGTACCTAAGCTATAAATGTAGTGCGAGCGACGAGCAGCGTTGGGGACCAAGCGGGGAGGGAAGCGATACATGAGGTAGGAATGCAGGTGCGATGTGGCGGACTGGGGTAGACGCGAAAGCATGACACAACAGAGGAGGGAGCGGCACGATCAAAGAAGACGGCCCAGCGCGACGGGTATTGAGCTGATCGAGTTGGGTGGAATGACCCCGACCTCGGTGACGACCGCAGTAATGCACGTTGGTGGAGTGAGGTCGTAAAGCGGGTTCAGGATCTCGAGATTAGGCTTGTTTTCCAGTGTGAGCGATTCTCGCGGTTTCGTGTTTGGAAATGACGAGAATAGGTCACCAAGAGGAGCTATCGGGCCATGAGTCAAACGCACATGCGTCTTATGGTAGAGGGTACTTACCAAGTTCGTTCTTTGTGAAGCTGTCCAGCTGAACACTCTCTGAGAACTTGTACGTCTCACAACACACAACCACCGGAACGGAGTGCCGTTTCGCCATCATGGCCACCAACGCTGTGCCTGCACGCGAGTACACAGCGCCGTTGGAGTGTATTGAATGCGCGCCAACGAAGACGGTCGACACCTCGTTGATGACCGATCCCAATGCCGGAAGGAGGAGATATGTGCACGGGATGCCCGCCTCAGAGAGAACAGCCAGTAATCGCTTGCCTGTTTCTCAGGTTAGCAAGACGACGATGAGTAAGCAGCAGTGTGTCCCACCTTCCAACATGGGTCTTGAATCGACAACGATGACAGAAAAGTTGCGGCCGCATGAGTGGGCCTCAAGCAGGACTTTCTCAACCACCGATGACCTGTTCCGATGGTATTAGGAAGATGTGGTTTGTAATAGCATACTGCGCGCCTAGCGTATGTGAGGACAACATCACCGTCCTTAATCTTGCTCCCCGCAGTCTCCTGAATGACTTGGTCTGCGATGATTATGCGCTCGTGCATATAGGTATCGATTTTCTGGTATAACGCCTTCTTAGCCTGAAAGAACATCAGCCTACGCAACGGCGTGAAAAATCGATATGCGTACATCTTGCTCGGGCAAGTCGATGTCCGATCCGCTAATGTCCAGTTTGACCTGACGGATTGCATTGCCCATAGTAACAGACATGGGTCGAGCGGCCACGAGATGGCTGATTTGAGGAGAGAGGAAAGTCATGAGGTGTCGAGAAAGCGTGTTGTTTGGAGGAGTGACATAATCTTGTATGACCTGGGCAGAAGTGAGATCTCGCGCATGCAAAATAGAGAACGGCATGTAACGCACCGTCTTGAACGCCGTCAAGGTCGCAATACACCGCGCATTCGCTCCCACAATCTTGAACGAGGAAAATTGCAGCGCCGTGCGCGCGATCGCAGGGTGGATGTCACCCTTCGCGGCGCTCACAGGTTTGGGCAGGCCGAAGTGTGAAAAGATGAGGAGCCCCCTCGCCTGGTTGCGCGCTCCTTGGTCCGCTGCCGACGCCTGCGCCGCCTTCGCCTTCTCCGCGCCCTTCACCGTTGGGGTGTTTGGCGGCTTGAGGCCCGCGTCCGAGCTCCGCCCCGCCTTCTTGCCCGCAACGGGGGCCGCACTCGCGGTAGGGGCGAGCCCAGGAGGCTTGCCGCCTTGCTTCCCGGCTGCACCGTTCGCGGTGGCCTTCGCTGCCTTCGCGGCGCGCTGCTTCTCCTGAAGCTCTCGCCGCTCCTGCTTAGTCCTGTCGAGAGAGCGGTGAGACACTCACACCGACCGACGAGAGTCCTGATCTCTGATCGGCGACGCACATTGCTTTCTGCGATTTCTCCTGACCCTGACCCTCGGGGGCTTCTGGGTTCGGCCCATTGGGCGGATGAACATCAAGTATTGGAGCGGGAGCCATTGGTTTGGCTGCGAATTTTCGAGCGCAGGTAGGGAACAGTGAGCGGGAGGAGTCTGCATAGCAGCCTCCTCTGTTCGAGTCAAGCAGCGCTCTCAGACGCTGGGCTTCTTTTCGGTCCGCCACACTCCGGTCAAGATCCGGGCCGGAGACGGGCAAAAGCGCACTCTCACTTGGAGACCGCCAGCTAGTGACTACTAGTAGTGAGCTGGAATCCTCCTCTTCTCTGGCTGAGGCAGTACACAGCGACCCCGTATATTCTCGAGAAGACGAACTAAACGGGGAAATCAGAACTCCTATCCGTACTATTGTCCATTCGTAAGGTCTCGTACAACTGTCGAGGTTCAACTTTTCCCATATATCTTACATCCCAAGCCCCATAAGCGCATTCATGAGACGTTCTGCGATGGCTTCTGGTTCCTGCCGAGCCATCTCCACCATGCTAAGCAGTTTCTTAATGCCGACGTTCAAGCGCCCCTCATCCTCCTCGGATCCCCCAAAGCCCGCCTGCATGAGCATGCTGATTGCCCGACGACGCTCGTCGGACGAGGGGAAGAGTTCGACCTCTTTTAGGACAACTTCAAGCGCGTGTAGGGACGCGATGGGAGGGACGCGGAGTTCGGAGTCGAATACCTCGTTGAGGCCGAGATCCGTCAAGACGGGCCGGAGGGAAGAGGTGACAAGGAGGAGGAGTCGCCGACCCTATAAAGCGGTCATGAGCAAGTGCAAGACCGCTGTGTCATATTTCAACGAACCTTGGGTGGCCGACGGGCTAGGAGCACCATCAACGTCTGTAATACCGAGTTGGAGAAGCGAGGTCCGATGGGAGTAAAGTCTAGATGGCACATTTAGCTTGCGTTCAGGCGCATAAATGGCGAGCTGATCTCACCGAGCAGACGTTCGATATTATCGACGACGATAACACTGAGAGGACTCTTGTAGCTGTCCTGGAAGACCTTGGTGATGGAAGCGACCTTTTGCGCCTCGGAGAAGCCGACCATGCTGTCAGGCGTGATCAACTTCATGAAGGGGTACTGCGACGCTTGCGCGATGGTCGCCGCGAGTGCAGTCTTGCCAGATCCAGGAGGGCCATGAAGTAGCACACTGACGAGTGGCGTACGTGAGGAAGTGCGAACCTGGTCGACAAAGAGTTCGCCTGAGCGAAGAATGTCCTGCAAGGAACCCTCAGCGACGGATAATCGGTGCGAGACGCTGCACGTACGTCGACAACAGAACCATGGTGAATGATGCCGTTCTGTACAACCTGCTCGAGCTCCTCCTTGGCGACACCGAAGGCGGGCTGAACTTCTTCGAGGGCGTTCATGAAATCGACCCGGCTCACGCGGAGATTTTCCACGTCATCCGATATACCCGCGAGAGTTCCGACCTTGACGTGTCTGCTGAAGGCGAAACTAGTTGCACTTTTGATAAGACCGCTGATTTCAGCTCCAGAAAAGTTTTTCGTCAGTGCGGCAAGCTCTATGATGTCGACATCACTGTCCATGATGCCATTGGCGCGCATCTTGGCGGTGTGGATAGTGAGAATTTGCACACGGCCCTTCTCATCAGGGAGAGATATCTCCATGTGGACTTCAAGACGACCTGGACGAAGCAGCGCTTCATCGATCATGTCCAGACGGTTCGTCATACCGATAATGAGGATGTTGTTGAGCTGATCGACACCATCCATCTGGTTTTGTAACATGATTAGTGTGACATCGATGCCTCCGCGTCGAAACACATACCTTTGACAGAAGCTGATTGACGACGCTATCCCCAACACCGGTACCTCCTCCTGTCGAGCCACGCTGCTTGCAAATGGCGTCTAGTTCATCGAAGATGATAATATGCAAGCCACTTTCATCTGCCTTCTCTTTGTACTGCACATAACACCTGGGTTAGCGAGTGTTCTGACACAAGCAAACGAAGGTGTGCGCCAACCTCCTTCTCGGCATCCGCGAACAGTTTACGGATGTTCTCTTCGGAAGCACCGACATACTTGTTCAAGATTTCGGGACCGTTGACAATCTTTGGCTCACGAGCGTTGAGCATCTTGCCAATTTGTCGCGCCATTAGCGTCTTTCCTGTTCCCGGGGGACCAAACAGAAGGATGCCCTTCACGTGGGAGATACCGAGCTTCTCCACTAGTGCTGGCGGGAAGACTCGAGAGGCGAAGGCACGACGAAAGATGGAGCTAAACTCAGAGTCCAGGCCTCCAATACCCATGTCCTCGAACTTGAAGTTTGGTGCGAGAATGGCATTCGGTGGTGCCCTATGATTGACGAAGTACGTGAGTGTGTGTCCAGTGGCGGAGAGATGTCCAAAACGTACTTCTTTGCGCTGGACTTGATCTTAATAGGACTAGAGGGATCTTTCATAAACGTCACGTCCGTCTTCTCCATCACAATACCATAGCTGTCGCCACCTGGGCGCTGACCAGGCAGTTCGACGACGCGTGCACCCTTGATAGTTGCTTTGAGTGTCTGCCCGTGGAACTCGAAGAGGATGACCTCTTGAGCAGCGAAGATGATGCCGCTGAACGCGCGGATGAAGTTCTTGACCATATCATCTGCAGAGAAGGCCTCGGCGATCTCCATTCCGCGCTTCAAGAACCCGACTTCTATGTCCAGACTTTCGAGGTAGGCGGGAGATTGGGAGAAGTGCTCGATGGTAACCGAGTCCCCGGTGAGCGACAACTGCATCCATTGGCGCAATACTGCAGAGGCTCCAATGGCTCCCGAGGGTATCTTCCCGGTGTTGTCGTGGCTAGTGAGGATGTAGGTCTCAGACAGTGTGAGACGAGGTAGACGGATTACAACTTACCGAAGAGTAATAGGGTATTGCTGCTTCACTAGTACATGCTGGCCGTCGGGGAAGTCGGAGGGGTTGACAATCAAGCAGTTCGTAAACGCAAGCACGTCGCTTGGTGCGCTCTGGACCGAGAACCTAATTCGAAAATGACGCGAGAGGCAAACAGATGGAGAGAAGGAGGACGTACTCTCCGCCCCCTCCTCCCCGCGGAGGGACTGGTTTACGATCGTAGGACCTTTGTTCATATCCAGATTGGTCATAGCGTGGGGCGGATGCTCTCTGCGGTCCCCCTCTCATGGGATCAGCAGGAGGGAGGCGGGAGTACGAGCCAGGAGGGGGCGGTTGGTTGGGCTGATTGCCGCGGAAGAAGCTCATGGTAAAGAGTGGGTAGTCGCCTGATCTTCAAGAGGGAGTAGATAAATAGCGGTTGACGACGTGTCGGTGTCGTGTCTAGTGGTCGTGTCAGAGAGAGGGAGGGAGAGGGAGGGAGGAGCCTGGAGGGATCAACGCCTGGCGCCACCGCGTTGCACAGGTGAATACATAGCAGCGTCTGTCAGAATGGGCCGCGAGCTCCGCGGCTCTCTCCCATCCACCACCGCCATGCTCGAAAGGCAGTATATGCCCTATGCGGCCCTTCTGAAGTCCATTCCTCGCTTCTGCGACTCATCCGTTCCAAGGACGTGCATTGTCTCCAGGCATCTCGATACATGAAACGACGCAGTAAGTACATGTATGCACTTAACGGACCGCCACGTCGTGCGCTGACTGCGGTCATTCTACGCTCCAGGACCCCATGACTCTGGCGGAACTGCGCCTTGGCTTGGTCTCCATGGCTTTGGCACGATTCGCTGCTTTCTTGTCTTGCGTCTTCCACCACAGTTTCCAGCCCATGCCTTCCGTCAACTCCATCCCCACTGAGCTGTGGAGGACCATCATCACTGCAGCATGCACCGACGGCGGTTTTACTGGAAGCTCTCTTGCTCTCACCACCCACTTCTTTCACGCCCAATCTCTGTCTCCCCGCTTTCGTTCCCTTGCGTTCGACGATCTCCGACATATGGAGGATTTTCTTTCCTTCCTGCGAGCGCAACCAAAGGAGTGTTCACCTTGGATCGAGCATCTTTACATCTCATTCCTACGCGAATCCACTGTGACAACACCGGATTTCTGGAAGACATTTTCCCGCCTGTCCCCTACGGAGAAGGAGGAGTACAAACGATCTAAGCTACAGCAGAAGGACGAGTGGGATGATAGGTTCATATTCATCGTCTCCCGCCTCCTTCGCCTTTCAGCTCCAACGCTTCGCACGCTTTGTATTCTCGAAGACGGCGGTAGCGCACAGCTGCCCTGCATCCCATGCACATCTCTACCAAAGCTGGAGGAGCTGTCGTGCAAACGTCGAATTCCTACCTTCCTACCTGAGCCTTCCTCATGCCCCGACAATTCTCTGCATGGCCCTCCCATCAGCCCGTTCGCCCAACTTCCGGCTCTCAAGCGTCTCCACTGCGTTGAAGGCAATCCAGAAGGAATGCTTCGAGCTCTATCCCTTTCCCCTCCCTGTAGCCTCACCCACCTTCGGTTCTCCGACAGTTACGAACCCACTCCTGCCGTTTTCGCCGACGTCCTCGGAATGGAGCCTTCTCTCGGCCACCCTCAGCAATCACGCCCGAGTGCCCTCAAGTTACTCGTGGTTCACACTACTGGCCCAGCGCCCGGCGACTTCTGTGATGCCCCCTTCGCGATGTGGGAAGAAGGCGTTGAGTGTATGCGGGATTGGGCGCGTCTCTATGAAGAATCGGAAAAGGGAACCCGAGTGGTCGTCATTGGAAGAGCATGGAGGAAGAATGGACGATGGCCGGACAGGTTGTACGACGACTGGTTGGATCGTATGAACGATGGAAAGGGTTGTTGGGTGGAGTGTGACGAAGACGAACAGGAGTTGGAGATCTACGAAGATGATTCGTGCTCAGATCTGGACGGGGTCGACTGTGAGTAGTTTATGACATAGGCCAGGCGAGTGTGTCACTCATCGACTACTACATCATTTCTCCTAGGGAACAATGGTGATCTTTGATTTACGGAGTACGTGTACTACTTAAACAGGTTCGAGCATATGGCTCACATGTCCGTTGCAGCGTACGCGTGTCAGTTATAGCATGTCTGCCGACGTTCTTGAACGACAGACGCGTTGTTGTGTTCCTGCAGAAGTGCACTTGGATACATCTTGTGTTCAAAAGCTCGGCGAAACGATTCGCTAAACCCGGAGTACACACTCCCTGGCCATGCTGATCCTCCTCACATGTCCCAGCGCTGATGGACGGTCGTGACCAAGATTGAGCCCATTTCTCCGCCTCCATCATGCACAGGACCGGTCCCTCCAACCGAGATATTGCCGCCGAGCCTCGGTACACCTCTTCTGCATATAAGACAGTTGCAGGTCTCTTCCCCGATGCTTTCCCCAGCAACGGTTCCGCGCCCATCATGGTGCTCTCTTTCCTACTCGTCGGGGTTCTGGCCCTCCTACCTGCACTCAGCCGCGCCTTCACGAACCCGGTGATCTGGAACGACCTCGCGGACGTCGAAATCCGGAACATCAACGGCGTCTTTTATTACTCTGCGTCGACGATGCACTACTCCCCGGGCGCGCCCATCCTACGTTCTTACGACCTTTTCAACTGGGAGTTCATCGGGCATTCGGTTCCGAGCCTCGACTTTGGCAGCAATTACGACATGGCCAACGGAACGCGCGCGTATGTCGAGGGCGTGTGGGCATCCTTCTTCAACTTCAATCCGCACACGAATCTCTGGATGTGGGGCGGCTGCATTGACTTCTGGCACTCGTACATCTACACCGCCCCGGCGGTCACGGGTCCGTGGACACAGCACACGCAGATCTACAAATGCTACTACGACGCGGGCATGCTCATCGACGACGACGGGAGCATGTATGTCTCGTTCGTGCAAAACAATAACATTTGGGTCGCTCAGCTCACTGCCGATGCGACTGCGGAGGCATCATCTCAAGAGGTTTTCCCGCAATCGGACACATATGGTCAGCTACATGGCAGTCGGAGTTTATCAGTGTGGTTACTGACATCATGCGATTCCCTTAGGGTACCTCGAAGGCACACGCATGTACAAGCGTAATGGCTACTACTACATCCTCGCGGACCATCCATCGACCTCAGAAATCGTCTTCAAGGCCTCAAGTCCATTTGGCCCATACACCAGCAAGGTGCTTGTGGACACGGTCTCCCCGCCTTTGACGGCCGGCCCCCCGCACCAAGGAGGCATCGTCGACGCCGGGAATGACACTTGGTACTACATGGCGTTCGTCGATTCCTACCCCGGAGGACGCATTCCCATTCTTGCGCCGCTCACATGGGGCAGCGACGGCTTCCCTTCCGTCGATGTATGTAGCGTTGCACCCTCTCTCGCGTCGCGTCTGCTCACCAGTGGCTTCCCGTAGCTCGTGAACGGCGGCTGGGGCTCCTCCTACGCCAACCCGCTCGCCGCCCATCCCGTTCCAAGCCTCACGGGCACCGACACCTTCTCCGGCACCTCGCTCGGGCCGCAGTGGGAGTGGAACCACAACCCGGACACGACCAAATTCTCGGTCAACAACGGGCTCACCCTGAAGACCGCGACCGTCACCCCGGACCTGTACTCCGCCCGGAACACGCTCACGCACCGCATCCTCGGCCCGTCCTCGACCGCGACGATCAAGCTCGCGCTCGGCGGCATGGCGGACGGCGACCGCGCCGGGCTCGCGCTCTTCCGCGACCACACCGGCTGGGTCGGCGTCGCGCGCGACGGCGGCGCGCTCGCGGTGCGCATGGTGACCGACGTCGACCTCTCCCAGACGGGCTGGACGACGACGAACACGGGCGCGGACGGCGCGAGCCCGGTCGCGCTCCCGAAGGGCGCGGCGACGATCTGGCTGCGCGTGAAGGCGGACATCGCGCCGGCCAGCGACCAGACGGCGCAGTTCTCGTACTCGACCGACGGGAGCAAGTTCACGAACATCGGCGGGCCGTTCACGATGGAAAACAGCTGGAACTTCTTCATGGGGTACCGGTTCGGGATCTTCAACTACGCGACGGTGGCGCTGGGTGGCTCGGTGAAGGTGTCGGAGTTCACGCTCTCCGCTTGAGGGGATGGGCTTTGTGGGGGGCGTCGACAGGTGGTGGTGCGTGCGATGGTGTGTTGTGAGTTTACACAAGTTGCACAATGAAAGTGTCGAATCTCGTGATGGTATATCTTACCGATGCGTAGAAGCCGCAGGAGGGACTCCGATTGTAGAGGTGTATCTCATATGTGCGCCAATGTATGGTCCTGGCTCATGTGATGACATAGTTCGGGGATTGAACGCTTGTCAAATGCCGATCAAGGGTATCTGCTGCAATCCCTCAACCAAAGAAGCCAAGGCGCATACGCAAAGACCACATCAATCATATGTCATGAAAAAGCGGCTCCAAACCAGGCTCATCGATCTATAAAGAAGGGAGCGGTGGTGTTAGTAAGCCGCGTACGTCGCTTGCAGCGATACGCGAATTTAGCGAAGTTGCCGAAATAAGCGACTCTAACCGAGGTTTTGCCATGTGGCTTCCACGTGCGCCGGCCGGCCGAGCCTGCGAGGCTGGCGCCTTTGTGTGGCCGAGCTTGCGAGGCCGCCCCAGGTCGGGACTGTCTTTCGGCCGAGTTTACGAGGTCGATGCGCGGGGCGATGAGAGAGACTATTATTATGGGCGAGTTTAATACTGGCCCAATATCGATTTTCGTGCAGGAGCGCGAGTGCGGCCGGGTTAACGTTCAACGTTCAGCGCTTCAGCTTTGGGCGGCGGGCGGCGGGCCACATAGCGTAGCGCCCTCGCGCATCACCGCGCGCAGTACAGCGCAAGTCTGAGCAAGTCTGAGCGCGCCGCTGCGAGCACCCACGCGCGTGCGGGTATATCTCCGCATGCACTGCAGACTCCCCATGTGTGAATCTCGCAAGGTGGGGCAATAGCATGACATCGTCGTGGAATGGCCTCTGCACCCAGTGCAAGGGCACGTCCTACGTTCAGGTCCGGGCAGGGGTTTGGACATGAGTCCTCGCGCGGAAGCAAAATGCACACGTTGTGCACACGGGGATATCGCCATGCGCGCGCAGTGGTCGCGGGGGTGCATGAGGTCGCTATGCGCTGTGGCCCGCTCCAAAACTGAACACAGCCCCACTCGCGCTCCTGCGCGAAAAGGGCCTATCGATATTGGACCAGCTATTTGAGGCTGACGGGCCCGCGCGACCCTTCCCTTCTCACGCGGGGGCGCGCACCGCCGGCGCAACAGTCCCGGACTCCTCGCCTTCAGCTCACCACACGGCGCGTGCGCATGCGTTACTGGACGAGGTTCTCGGGCACTGTGGAAATGATTATACAACATCCCACTATCCCGACGGGCTAACTACCTCCCTTGCTCCCAACCGATCATCTTCAATTCCACACCACCAACACATGTGAGTGCACGTTGATAAAAGTTCTGCACGCCTCTTTGCAGCACATACTTCAGTTTTTGCCGTATCGCTATAAGTATTATTCATCAAATACCCGCCAGACGTCACGTCTCGAGGGCCAAAGGCCCGCACGCGCCGTGGCAACGCCACGGGTGAGAACTAGTTCTCGGTTTATTACACCAAACCAGGGGGATATAACTACGACTAACGCTACATACGTTTGACACATAGATATCATGATGCAACAAAGCTCGCGTGACACACACAAAACAAACAAAACACTACCGACAAACCAACGGAACCAACAGCGTCCTCAAGGACTTAGATCTGCACCCTCGGGTCTCTCCCACCCTATTACTGCACGAGCACGAACCGGCCAATGTACCCCTCCGAGCTTGGCTCAGGGCACACCACATCATCCGGCCCTATCCGCGACCTGAGCCATTCCACGACATCCGGGCCCACGGCCGAGCAGTCGTAGAGCTCGAGCCGGCGGAGACGCGTGGGGACGACGCCCCCGAACGCGGGAGGGCCGCCGCCGTCCGGGTTCCGTGCGTCGACCATCTGGACGAGCTTCGCGATCCCGTCCCCGTGCGCGTGGCAGCCGCGGAGGGCGAGCGTCGCGAGGCGCGGGCATACCCAGCGGTCCTGCCCGTTGTCTTCGTCAGGCGCGCCGAGGGTGCCGAGGAGGGGCTCGAACGGCGCGGCGCCGACGTGCAGAGCGCGGAGGCTGTCCAGCTCAGAGAGGAAGTGCCAGGAGGCGACGCCGGGGCCGCTGACCCAATAGTAGCCTGTGTGCGGGCCGGTGTGCGTGCCGTAAGAGAGCGAGAGCCGGGTGATCGGAGGGTTCCCGGAGCGGGTAAGGAGCGAGGTGAGGGTATCTTCGATCGGGTCGCGTGCCTCGATGTCAAGGATGAGGGTATCGAGGACAGGGAGGACGAGGACGTCAACAAGGTTGGCGAGCAGGTAGTGGCCGCTGAAGTTGAGGCCCTTGAGATGTGGCAGCGTCACGGGCTTGAGCGGTAAGACGGGAGGGTTGGGGGAGGCAAAATGGAGCGCGAGAGACTGGAGGCTCGGGTTCGCGGCGACGATGTGGAGGATGCGGTCGAGGGAGATGTGGACGGTTGGCAGGCTGCGGAGGGTGAGATGGTGGAGGTTGCGGAACATGGGCGAGGACCACTGGAAGGGCACATGCTGGAGGGTCAGAGTCCGCAGGGCAAGGATGTCGTAAGACGTCGAGGCAGGCGCCGACGGAAGCCATTTCCAGTCGTTGTAGAGGACCGGCTCCGAGTTCGAGCATGAGATCTCGAATTCTCGCAGCATGGGCGCATCGCCTGCGAACCGCCGTCAACAAAGCGCAGGCTTGATCAAATTCGCGGACATACCTCCGATGGCCCGCAGCGCGCCGATCGACGCGAACTGCTTGTCGAAGCGGAACACGAAGCGTTCCCAGCGCGCCATCTGCTCGACGAGGTAGTAGAACGCGATGTGGCCCCAGTGCATGTTCTTGCGGGTGCGCTGATGGGGGGCGATGGTCCGGGTGTCCGCGTTCAGCAGTGGCGGCATCTCGAGCTCCGCATGCGCGTGCGTCGGGGATGGCGGCGTTGGGCCAGGGGGGTCATCCGCCACCACCGCCTGGACGGGGACGAGATGGACGTCTCCTATGTGCAACGGCAGGGCCGCACCACCCGCAGCGGGGCCGTGTGTGTGTACGACTGGTGGCGGTGTTGTCCATCCTGGGGGCGGAGCCCAGACGTCTCCGGGGGCGTGGGTAGCAACCGGGACACAGCGTCTGCGAGAGCCGTCGGAGTGGTGGGAGGAGGAGGAGCAGAGGACGATTTCGATGTCGAGCGGTACCGTGCGGCCAGACCGCTCGAGCCACAGACGGATCGTCTCTGCGGAGGAGGCGTGCGCTGTGACGAGACGAATCTGCGGCAGAAGGCGGGGTCAGAAAGCGTCCACACCAGGTCTAGGAGAGTCCCAAAGGGAGCGGCGCGCACCACGGGGGTGGCAGAGGGAGGTGATAGAGGGGCAGGGTGTGGGTGCGCAGCTAGGACGGGGGAGGGAAGGAGGAGGGGCGTACCTTTGACCAGAGCTTGGGTATCGAGAGCGCAAGCCGGCGCCAGAGGGTGCAGACGGCCGAGAGGATCCAGGGGGACCAAGAGCAGTCGTCAAAGACGGCAAGGAATATCTGGACGAGGATCTCACGGGGGAGCCGCCTGATGGGGGAGACATAGGCCCTGGTGAGCGCGACGCGGTCCTCGAGGGTGGCGAGGTTGTGCTCGAGGCCGCGGATGGCGGCCTGGCGCTGGTCGACGATGTGCGCGAGCTCGTCACGGGCGGCCTGGATCCGGCGGGCGAGGGCCTGTGCGTCGGTGGTGAAGGCGTCGAGCTGGGCGAGGGCCTGTGCGACGGACGCGTCTGTGGGCGGCTCCGGAAAGGGGAGATGGGACATGGTCGCGAGAGGGGGGAGCGACGGCCGGGCTGGACGCGAGAGCCGCATGTCGCCCATTCATACTCCCCGGCCCGCCACGTGCCCCCGGCGGCGCCCGTTCCCCGCCCGCGGCCTCGTACCTCGGGTTCTTGACAAGCATTCGGGCAGTAGATACAGATACAGCTCCTATACACGGAAGGGTATGTGCACACGGCTTCCTCCCCGCCCGCCCCTCAGTGCGCGATCCCGTTCACGTGCAGCACCCCGTCCTCGTCCATCACGCTGTCCGAGTCGTTCACCGACTGCTCCGCGGACTCGGCCACCGACGACGACGACTCCTCGTCCTCCTCCTGCATCAGTCGCTTCGCCATCTGCCACCGCCACCTCGTCAGTCCGGTCTCGGGTGGGCTGTGGGCCGGGTACTCACCTTCATCGCCTCTGCTTCGTTGGAATAATGCCGTCCCCGGGCCCGCACAAACGCGGCGTGCTTCCGCGCAGCTGCAGCACACACACATCAACTACTCTTCCCATACGGAGCAAGAGCCCTGCGCAGGCGATCCGACGCAGCGGAAGGGGCATCGAATCGGGAAAGAGACCACGCACTCTCTTCGTCCATCTCCTCGTCGCACTCGATCTCGTCCCCTGGCTGCGGTCCGTCCAGGTCGATGACCTCGCGCGCCTCGCTCGGCAGGTTGAAGCTCGTGCTCCGGCTCGAGCTCCCGCTCCGCCCGCCCGGCGTCGACGCCCGCCCGACGCTCGAGAACGACGTCCGGCGTGACGGCGGGCCCGAGCCCCCGCCCGTCGCCCCCGTGCTGCTCGTCGGCGACATCGCCCGCGGCGGCTCGACTGCTACCGGGCTCGCCGTCCGCATCCCCGCGCCGTTCAGGTCCAGCGACGGGATGTCTGCCGATCGGCCCCGACGCGGGCGACAAGGGTGCGAGGCGGTGCGGCACGGGTGCGTCATGCGAGCGATATGGGGCGTGTTGTGCGCAGCCGGCGATGCGTTGTTGTTGTCCATTGTTGTCGGCCGGCGGCAGGTCGGGTGCGGCTCTCATCAGCTCAGTCGCGAAGCGGCGGGAAGGGCAAAGGACCAGGGCACGCACCGCTCTCGACAGTGTCCGTCTCCGCGTTGTAGCGCACGTAAGGGGTCTTGGGCTCCGTGATCTTCATATGGCTATCCTTCTGCGCCTCCGTCAACGCCAGGTTCTCCTCGTCCCACTGCAGCGAGCTGCTCGTCCGCCGGCAGTGGTCATCTATCTGTAGTCCCGCATCAGATCGCAGGCGGGGCTCACTGCTGGGTGCCGCCAGGGGCGTTTGGTGGTGCGTTCTTGAGGATGCCCTTGGGCTTGCCCGAGTTCGCGCGGGACATGGGAGGATGGGTGTTCTCTAGCTCTTGTTCTTCTGCGGACATCGTGTGGTAGATAGAGAGGTGGGCGGGAGGGAGGGACGGGTGGAGGTAGCAGCAGGACGGGGACGGAACGAGGGAGATGAGGGGAGATCGGAGGCGGAGAGTGATATGAAGCAGGCGAGGTTAGGGTCGTGGAGCGCGTTTATGTCGAGCACGGCCGTGCGGGGCCTCCCTCGAATCTCGCGGCAGCTACTCGAAATTTCCACTGCGCCCAATCACCTCCCGCTCCTCCTCGCCCCGTCGCACCGCGATCGTCGCCATCGCCATCGGACTGCAACATGTGCTTTGTATCTCGTCATAGTATAGTCTGTAATATCGCTGATAGGCCACAAGGCCAACAGATCTACCGCGGTGCCAGGCTGCTCACGTCCCTCAAGCCCAAGAAAAAGTGGATGAGGAGCCGACGAGCTCACGCCTGCGGCTTCTCCGACGGCACGCCCGCCGAGTGAGCGTCCAGCAGAGCCTGCAGCTTGACCAGTGTCCGTTCGAGCGTGATGATCCCGCCACCAGATAACCTGGGCACCGCCAACTCCCGGTCCGCCTCCGTAGGCTCTTCCTTGCCTTCCTGGCTCTTCTTGATCAGAGCCCGCGCATCCTCCAACACCTTCGTCAGCTTCCCGTTCGTGTAGTAGAACCATCGCAGCTCCTCTTCCAGGCTGCCCAGCGGGACCTCGAGTGCGCGACGGACGAACCCGCGCGAGAGGACGTACGCCTTCTCGCTGTATAGTCGGCTATACGTTGGTCAGCCCACGAGTACCGATCGCGATACCAACGCGCGACTGACCTGTTCACAATGCCGTCCTCGGTTCCCCGAAGTTTCTCGTACGCTGGCTCGCAGAACCACCTGACGGAGATTCGCGTGAGCACACGCGTCGGGCCAATGAAGATAAGAGAGCACCCACGGCTCCTTCACAAGCACCAGCCCCTGAATGGACACGAACGCCTGCAGCAGCGACGACCGCGCCGCGCTCCACGACTCGCTTTTGTCTCCCGCCCACGTCCCGAGGATCGACAGGCAGACCTTCCCTTCCTCGTACAGGTTCGGGTTCACTGCAAACGTCACTCGTCAGCCATGCGACGGACAGTCAACGGTGGAACGCAGTTCACCTCTCCCGTTCCCATTCGTCCAGCTGAGGAAGTGCGCGACGGGTGGCGTCTGTGGGAAGTTTGAGTCGAGCATCCAGTCAATGACGAACGGCGCGTTCTCGTAGGGTGTGTTTTCGGGGCCGATGATCAGCGACCGCAGGAGGTCCGACCGGTCCTCGTATGCGCGCACGAGGATCGAATCTGTGGTGGCATACGATAGCCGCATGGGCGCAACAGTAAGCGGTCCGCGCGGATGACTCGTGGTTCGTCTAATATGCGTACCTGGCAGACTACTCTGGAGTGCCTTGTACTCTTTCGTGAGGCGCGCCATGAAGTTTCGCGACGGCTGTGCGGGCGTGGTATTGTAGTACGCGTGGTCCACTGGTGCGGCAGGCAGTACCTCGAAGCGTTTCCAAAGACTTTCGCCGTCCTCGCTTTCCGCATCATCGTCGGGGGCTGTGACTGCCTCTTTCGGGACGTCAGGAGTCTGTGTGCGAGTAGGATCAGGCCTAGGCTCCTCGCTTGATGTAGAGTCAACGTCCATGGGTATCCCGTTATTCGGTGGTGGGATGACCGTAACCGTGGATGGTGACCAGTCACCACTCTCCCCTTCTTCGGCGTCCTCCATCACCTCGTCCTCGTCTTCTTCCGCGGACTCCCAGTCATCGTTGTCCGACGCGCGGCCCTCCACCCAATGACCGTCCTGGTCCATCTCCCAGACCTCAACATCCGAGCCCTGGTCGTCGATCGTCCCCTCGTTGTCATCCCACATGTCTTCCAGCTGTTCGAGACTGTCATACAATCGTGTCAACCTGTCCAGCGGCACCACTCGGGGGACACCGCCAGGGAGCATGATCTCAATCGTGCCGTCTAACCGGAGCTGTTGAAGTTCTTGTTAGCTGCGCAAGTACGCACAAACAGATCGAGATCACATACGTCAGAGATTTCGCCAAACCAGTCAATGGAGGTGTCACCCCTTGGAAGACGAAGAATTGGTGGTTCCTCGACGGCACCCTCCCTGCCACGCGCTTCCGCTATCTGGGTCCCGATGTCTGCCATCGCTCGTCGCCAGCCGCCAAGCTGGCCATTCGAGCCGACGACGGGGGTCTCGCGGACCCATTCTTCCACCTCGCCGATTCGCGGGACCATCGGTGTAGTGGCACCATTTGTTGAGTTCTCAGCGTGAATGAAAACGAGGTCTCCGCGGCGGATTCCAAGACCGTCGGTGGGGGCGATTGCCGACCAGTCGTTCGTGCCATGCGGGTCGAGTTCCAGCACGGATGCGAGTTCGATTGCTCTTGTTTCGACGACGCGGACCTGTGCAGTTCGTTCTTTGGCATTTACTGACTGTACTATGACGTGCCTCTTTGAGTCTTCCGTCTTCCAGAGAACATGATCCCCAGGCCTTGAAATGATCAGTTTTCATATAAAACAAAATCCGTAGGTACCTTACCAGCAATCGTACTCGTCCGGGTTCAGATACGGAACGGTTTCCTTTGCCGGCAGGGTCTCCTTTGTTCCATCTTGCCACAGGATTTCGATGGTGGTTTCGGTCTCTTGCACTACAAGGGTGTCGACCTCGATGATACCATCCTTGTCTGCCGTCCTGCCGTGTTTCGTAGTGGGCGTGGGTTGGCCGCTCTTTAGTCGGACGCGGTCACCAACGCGCATCTCCTCCTCCGCTCTACTTGAGACAATAAGAAGTTTCCCGAGGTCTTGCCCGTACCAATAGCGTTGGGGACGTGGCTTGGCTTGAGCCGCCTCCGGAGTGAGCTATGACGTATGTCAGTGAGCTACCAGGTCAAATATGAACACTAGTCAAACCGTTTGGTTGATTGCTAGCCATGCAATAGCGAGGACCGTGTGCTTGACAGAAACCACGGTATCTGCAGCACTCGGTTGAGTGCTACCCAGAAGAAATCCGAACAGCCCTTGTACAGTAGACATAGGCTGAGGAAGAATGTCCTGGAAGCCACAACAGTTTGTGACGCCTTCAGCACAAAATGACTGGTACTCACGGGTCCTCTCTCTCCGACCGCGAGGCGAGCGCTCAGTTCCGGTAGACGAACAAGACTTCCTCCGGAAACTTCGACGCAGGCTTCGTCAAACATCTATGGGATGGGGGCCTCGTGAACATCACGAGAACTTGGGCGCATGAGAACATGGACGCACTTCAACAACCTAAAAAATAGGTCGTTCAATTATCTTGCAGAGAGCTTCGAGTGTTATGTCGTACCTGGCCGACCCAATCGTTATAGATGACATAGTCTCCCATGTCGATCTCAACCGCCGCGCGCAAATCTCCGAGACATTTCCAGTCTGGCACAGGTTCGCTGCTAATGGCATGATCCAGGCGACCCTTTACGATGGTCCTGAGAAGGCAAGTGAGGCGCGTGAGCATCCGCACGCCCATGTACGTCGCATATGGCCGCACACACAAGCAAGCATTAAACGACGTACCTGGTCACGATACCGGAACGCACATCGTCCACGCTGCGCTTGAGCAGGTCCCCAGGCTGGTACATTCGGTCTACCAGCGTGAGCTGGTCTTCCGTGATGATCTCCCGTAACGGTTGCGGAAAATACGACACGCCGACCTCTCCCTGTAAATGCAGCATGCACCAGTCCATGGACCAGGTGAGACACACAGATTGAAATGGAGGGTTAACACAAGCCTCGTACCTGGACGAGTGGCCTCATGAGCGGATCCGCGTTATCGGCGGGAGGGTGAATATCTTCTGCATCCTGCCAGCATCTCTGCAACCCCGCCATGCACTGAGGATGTATAACAGACGCTTGCAGCAGTAGAAGACGCACCAGAACCACCCCGTATGTCTTGGGGTCGTCTTTCCGTTGGACGATGTCCTCCTGGTAGAACTGTCCGAATCGCCAAACATGAGACCGCGCCGCCAGACCGCCAAAGAAGAAGGGGCCACGTACTTTTGCGGCGGCCCTTTTAGGGTTGGATGGTGCCATAGATCAAGACTGCAGCGATGGCGCACAAGAAGTGCTGCGGGTAGATGGAGGACGGTTGTCGTCGGTGTGGCGAAGCTGGCTCGGAGTGCTTGAGCCTTCAAGGGAACAAGGACAGCAACAAACTCTGGCGTGATAGCGAGCGTCGGGCTTGCTGGGCGCGAGTCCACAGAGGGTAGGGTATGGAGAGAGGAGAGGGTTGTGGACAGGTGTGTGCCCGAGTGAGACGCCATGTTTGGCGATCGACCCGGAGTCCTCGGGTCCGCTCCGGTGCGAGTGTTCCGCCGCAATTGTCTCCCTACCACCTAGGCAAGCTTTCACCACCATCGTTTCGTCCATCAGGTTCAAGCGTATAAAAGCGTGCAAGCGTTGTGTTACATCGCCGAAAATACGTTCAGGTGCAGGGGTAATGTACAGGTATTAGAGATAGAAAAGGTGTCGTGAGAGCGGTGAGACGTGAAATCGAGGATAGCGCGCCACTAGACAGTCGACAGACCGAGAGATATGTCCATGATTCAGGGAACAGAGACTGCGTGTGCGTTGGGACTACGGTGATCCCGCCACACATCATCCATCGCCTCTTTCCTCGCCTCTATTCTCCGACCCGTCCATTCTTCTTCCCCCACACGCTCCGCCCAGTCTTCTTCATCACCCCATGCTGCCCACTTCTCGTCTTCGTCACGAGATAGCTCGACCTCCTCGGGTGGTGCACTTCTTGAAACCTCAATGTTCATGTATGACGGCGGGTCAGCCTTGAGGGCCAGTGGGGGTGGGGGTTCGCGTCTGCGAGACTTGGAGAGGGAGGAGTTGGAGCTCAAAGAACTCGAGGCCGAGCTGGGAGAAGCTGCGATCACGGAGGGCGGGTATGCGTGTACGGAAACACCGGTATCGATGGGCTTGGGCTGCGGCGTGGTCGAACCTGATGGAACTGCCGTAGTCGTACCGGTGGACTTCGGCTCGCTCACTGAACTCTGGCGCTCCCTGTCGCGCGAGATAGACCCAGAGCGTGGCGCCGGGTTTTCGATGTCGTGCCGTGCTGGCAGACCGTCGTCGTCGTCGTCGTCGTCGTCTTCGTCATCAGACGTGCGGAAAAGTGGTTCGTTGGCAGGGTCCATTGATGCGCGAGGAGTATCGGATCCGAGAGCCAAAGGAGAGTAGGTCGAGCCTTTGACAATGGAGTCGATAAGCCAAAACTGGAGGATGTTCATCATGATGGGGAAAAGGCCCATGGTGCTGGAGTGAAGCAGTCAACGACCGAACGAGAGAACTCGGGAATTTTGGTCAAAACTCACAAGATGACTTGGGCAGCATCACTTGTCCCAAGGAATCCCAACAGCCATTCTCCGAAGTCGAAAATGGCAGGAAGAACCGCGAAGAGCGAGACGACCACAAGCTTCATGGTGGTCAAGGCAAGTACGTAGACAGCCGTTTGACGGAACCAGTAGCTGATGGCGGGGGGCGTTCCATAGACTCCAGACTCGAACCCTTTGAAATGCAGCTTCACTGTGAGGACGTGGGTCATAGCCTGTAAGAGGACATATATTATGCCAACACCTTGAGAGGAGATCGGTTGGTGGTCCAAAATGCGAGAGCAGGAGGGTATGTGACCCACCGAATGTCGTGTCGATGAGAATATTGAGGAAGTAGAGAACGCAAGCGTTTGCGGTGGAAAGATGCGCGACGACGTCCGAGATAAGAACATTCACGCCATGGACAAACATTTGGCCGACGATCTGCTTGGAGACGTCGAAGAGCCTGAGTTTTTTTCCGGAGGAGTTAGAAGGGAGTCCGGAAAAATACAGGCACAACACGAACCATATCCTCCACGGCCGCTTCGGGGTCTCGCGATGACGTTTATAGACAAGAGAGAGGATGACCAGCACACCCATGAGAGCCTGCACAATCTGCGACCAGTATGCATGAGATCTCGCCATAACCCGTCCCTGGCCACGACCGAACCCACCAGTGCAGTTGGACCCAGAAGGCGGCATGACCGCTTGTCAACGTTAGGCAGTTCATCTAGAAATTCGTCGATCCCTTCCAGAGGTGGCATGGAGTGTCAAAATGAGAGAGTGAATGGGGGGTGCAAAGGGGTAGGTCGTCAGAGAGGAAGAGAGAGCGAGTAGGGGCAGGCGGTGGCGAGACGAGAGCAAGCCTGGCCCTGGTCGTCGGACGCCGTCGGGGTCCACTCGGCGCCTAGGGTCACTTCGCGCCTTGAGTACAGGCGCCCGTCCGCGCGCGTTCTCGAAGCGGCTGTGTGTCTGACAGCGGGCGCTGTCTGCGGTTCGGCGAGCTTGTGCAATTCCCAACACACGTGTCGAGTATGAATTGTCAGACCGAGGCTCCTGATTGCGGTGCAGGTCTAGAGTAGAGTACCTATGAAAAGCATGCATGCATTCGGACCGGAGACGTCATGAGTACTACCTACCGTAACGACGAAATCAAGACGAATGACGATTACATGGGCGAGGATGCAACATGGCGACGATAATAAGTAGAGATAGCGATGCGCGGATATCAAACATTGCGTAGAGATACAATCGACGGTGTGTGCATCAGGCAGGATCGAGATCCTGCGTCCGGTCAGAGAGTAGAGTCTGGAAACAAGAGAGAGGAGAGGGAGGCCAAACAACGCCTCAGGTCAAGTCGTGCATCCCGTCGACTGAGCGGTAGAAGTGAGACGTTAAGGAGAGAAGAAGAATGGTTGGAAGTGACCTGAGCGAGCGCCGGCGGAGGCTGGGACAGGATATACAGCGAAATCAACAGACATTTCACTTTTTCCGCAGTTGGGCACGGAGAGTTGCGTTTTCTGTCTGGACTGTGTTGAGCTCGTCGAGAAGCGCCATTTGCTGTGTTTGCTGGGACATGCGCATCGCCTCTACGTCTTCTGTCGCTCGTTCCAGCGCCGCCTGGTTATTTTGCAGCTCTTCCTCCAGCCGCGCCTTCTCTGCCTCTAGGCTCAACTTCTCGACTTCAAGTCTCCCCATATCCTCCCGAAGGCGCTTCCGCTCCGCCTCGAGCTTCTGCTCGAGCTTTCGCCGCTCCGTATCCGAGGTTGCCGCCCCATTGCTTTGTTCCGCAAGATTAAGAACCCGAGCGCTGAGCGTGTTGTTGGCTTCCGTAAGCTGACTGCAAGTCTCCGCCTGTTCGGCGGCAAGAGTCTCGAGGTCGAGCTTTTCTGCTGTTAAGCGATCGACCGCTTCCTGCAGATTGGCAATCTCGTCTGTGCTAAAGCAGCATATCGCGTTAGCTCGCGCACAAATCCCAGGAATGAGCGGTACTTACAATGTGGCCTGCTTCGAGATCATGGAAACGTTGCGCTCCTCAAGCAGCTTGACTTGCTTCTGGTATGTCTCAAGTGCAGTATTGCTCTCTTGCGCAAGCTTCTGCGCCCGTTCAGCGTTCTTCTTGAGCAGATCGTGTGCTTGCGCGAACCGAATGAGCCGCTCAATGAGTGCACGGTCGTCGTTGATGAGGGCTTGCACACGGGCAACGAACGCCTCGACACTGAAAACGTCGGGGCCGCCTGGTCGCGCAGAGGATAAGGCATTGGGGTCGTACAAAGTCTTGAGTGAGCGAACGTCCATCTCGGAGAGGGACGCGGTACCCTTGTTAACAGGACTGGTTCCGACCGTAGGGGAAGGAAGAACAGCTTTATGTTTGCCCATCTTCTGCACACGCGCTTCGGGAGATGGAAGGATAGACCAGACGGGTTGGAGGAGCTCGGTGATCTTGGCCGCTTCGCCGGTGTACTCGACCGTTGGTGCATGGCCGTCCTGGTATTCCTAAAGAACATCATGCATACCAAGTTAATCATTGACGAGGATGTATTCATCACCAGGTGAACGTACCCTGACTTTCCCCTCCAGTATGTGGTTGTCGGCCTTGGCACTGTCGCGCTCCTTCCTTGCCGCTTCGAGTTGCTCGTCGAGGGCTTCCCGCTTGTCGAGACTGGCTCGGAGGTCGACTTCGAGCTTCGACCGTGCGGCATTCCACTCTTCCTGGGTCCTCCCTTGCGCGTCGAGCTTGGCCTGCACCTCTTCGAGATGTTGATCAATCGAGGCCGCCAGCGCAATGACTGAGGAGTCGCGGGAATAATGTGAGACGCTGTACTTCATCATGACGCCCTGCAACGCGTCCACTCCGTCATGCAGCTCCTGCTTGTTTGCCCCGTCGGCGAGAAGAGCCACCCGCTCAGCCTTGAGCTCCGCGATCTCCCTGTCCTTCTCATCCAGTTTCCGCCGTTCCCGCGCCAGGTCCGACTGCACTGTGGTGATCTCCCCGCCCTGTCGCTCCAGAAGCGACATTTGTTGTTGAAGCCTCTCGACCTCGCTCCGCTTCTCATCCAGCTCCGCCTTGTCGTTCTGCCACGACATCTTCTCATTCTCCAGAGACCGCACGCGGTCGCCAAAGCCCTGCATGTCGCCCATCTGTCGTTCCAGCGCGGCGATCATCTCCTCCGACTGTCGGAGCTCCGAGTCCTTCGACGATGCGAGTGAACTCTTCTCTGAGCGTAACGAAGTGAGCTCCCTCGACATCTTCTGTTGCTGCGCATTCGCCACCTCGAGCGCATCTTGTGCGGTCTTCAGCTGTTCTTGTAGTGCTGTGAGCGCCGCGGACGAAGCCCCTAAGCCTCTTGACGCGCCGAAGGGAACAATGGCGTCGGAGTGACCGGCGAAGAAGTGCGCGCCGTCGAACTTCGACCGGGATGCGTTCGACTGGGCACTGAGCACCGACGACTGCGTTGGGCTCATCGCCGAGTTGCGGTTTGGTGTGCTGCCTCCCGACGCGCTCGGGTCGCCGTTTGTGTCTGGGCCCGCCATCTTCTTCTCCACGCTCCGCAACGAGTAGCTGAGGACGCCCGCGCGGTGTTCGAGCAACCGCCGGTTGACTTCAACTGCCTGCTCCGATATGCGCCAGACCTCCTTCTGCGCAGCATCGACTTTGCGACTGGCATTCTCGACCTGCTCAGATGTTTGTTGGGAACCGCCCTTGTACGAGGAGGTAGCCTTAGACAGTGAGAGGGCAGCATCTCGGAGCTTCGTCTCCAGTGTGAGCTTCTTCGACAGGGCCACCAGTCGTGTTGTGAGCGTTTGGGACTCCTACGGGCATGAGACCAGCGGCATGCACACAAACGGCGGTCAACCCAGTGTACCCTGACAGTGAGAACTCGTTTGCGCACCTTCTTGAGATCCTCGACCTCCTCCGCACTCAAAATATCAAAATCTCTGCTGTCCACAAGAGCCTCGCTCGCGAGGAGCGTGATGAGCAGGTCGTCCTTCGAGCTGTACGTCGCACTCGTCCGCTTCGACGTCGCCGACCCGTTCCGCGCGAGCTCCGCGACCCGTATCGGCACCGGGGCCCGCGGTGAGGAAGGCCCCGCGATCGGCGAGGACGGCTGGGTGGACGTGCGCCCTGACTCGAGCGAGTTGCGCGAGGACTGGAAGGAGGAGTGGCCGTCGTCGTCCGACTGCCGCGACGGCGGCGTCGCGCGCGAGCGGTCCTTGCGGAACACCAGCGCGGCGGTCGTCTTCGGGGGGCTGCTCTCGTCGACGCCATTCGAGACGGAGGGTAGGGGAGCGGTCTGGGACGAGGGCGTGGCGGATCCGCCGCCGAGGAAGCGTCGGACCCCGTTCATCTCCCGCTACGGGTGCGTGCTGAACCGTGTGTCTTCTTCGTCAATGCGGGGGGCGAGCTCGGGCAGGCAGCCTGCTGCTCGGGAGGGATAGAGGGTCCCTAGGGTATGTGGTGGCCTTCGGACGCGGAGGTGGCCGTGAGGGCAGATCTCGCTTTATTGCCAGAATTGTGGCTCAGCAGTCGTCCTGAGGAGATACGCAGCGAGTGCTGCAGAGTGTTTAGAGGCCGTTAGAGGCTAGAGAGGAGGTCCGAGAGACCAGCGAGGAGGGGAGCATGAGCGTGCAGACCAAGATGCGGTCGGCCAAGCCTACAGTTGATCTTCCATTCTCCCACCCTCCGCGCCGCTCGCATCGGGCCTGATTTCGGTTAGAACTATGTACAAGCAATAATACGCAGCACCCTCGGCGGTCTGCTGTCTTCCATTGCCAACTCCCTAGTCTATTCCTTCGCGTATCACAAATCCCATGATGTATTCTTTCCTTAGTGAATACGACGTGCGCACCGCGTAAACGCAAGAACAGCATGCGCTCTTTGATCCGGAAGCTCTCAAATCCGGCCGCATACGCAGCAGTCCACACCATGTGGGAAACGGTTCAATAACACGCCTGGTCAAAAGACGTGACACCCGCAACGCACAACTACATCATGGAGCCCTACTACGCATGTCAGAGAGTGCTTCGCCGTCGTCTATCATACGCTTCCGCGCCAATAAACCGGCCCAATTCTCTGTATCACCGCCCAGCCCATCGCCACGCTTGCTGCCTCAAATACCATGTAGGCGTGCGGGGACCTGCGAAGAAAGCGACCAGAGCAACCGCTGCCATCCCCCACCGCGGCGAAATACGTTCGTGGATGTGACCGGTGCTGCGAGGTTCAGTGCAGTTAGCATAAGAGCGAATTCATGACATAGAGGAGTCACGTACAACAGAACCTTGATGCCAGTACCTGCGGCTCCACTGCCCAAAACTTCTACTAGGACGAGGAAGGGGGCAACGTAGAGGAAATTATGGTCGCCGTCAAACGGCGTGGTGAGGCCGGCGGTGACCAGCGTGCGGACCCATACTGCTAACACTGGAGCGACCAGTGGCAGAAGCCAGGTCATGAGGAGGAGGATATGCAAATGCGCGTTCACTTGTTGATTCCACGGAAGGTCGGCTGGAGGGATCCCTCTTGCCTCTGCGCTTGGTTGATCCAACTCTTGGCTTTCGGACGACATTGAGACCAGGGGAATTGCGTCAGGCGACGACTGGGCAGACGAGGCGGGAGGAGTAGAATACACCTCAGACAGGACAGAGGCGCAAGTGTAGAGGTGAATAAGCCAGCAGCCAAGGAACGCCACTTGCCAGGGCACCACGACGAAAATGAGAAGGAATATGATAGCCATGGACAACAGGGCTGAGGTTCGTCGTCGAAGGGCAAGATCCTCTCTGCGTCTGTGAACGCATCAGAAAAGGTGACTTCTCATGAAACAGATCGGCATTACCTTGGGAATACCCTCAGTATACGTTGGAATGGCCAGAGTATAATGCGAAGGAGCCACCACATAATGCAGACCAGTCCGAAGGAGATAGGAAGCAACAGCGTCGACAGCAACGCAAAGGAAGGTTCGCCCGCGTTCCCTAGCCATAGGCCCACGCGTAAAGGCAGAAGGGAGACCAGCAAAGATAAGGCTGACAATGCTGGGAGGCGTCTCCGCGCGAAAAACTCCAGTGATCCGTTGACGTCTGGAATCGCCGCTGAGTGGAGAATTGACGTGATTAGTGGAGGATTGATGTAGATACAGAACAGACAGAAACTCACCACCTCGCTCTGCTATCCCCCATGTGTCCCATACTAGAATGATGGCAATACCTACGGCCCAGCAAGCTGCGGCCGGTCCGTACCTGGTGCCCCACCTCCCAATGGTCGCCCACCAATCCACGCGAATTGTTAGTTTCTCTACTGCGCATTCTCCGGACGAGTAGATTGTGAGTGTGTGGCCCCGTGGGTTGACGGAAGAGATATAAGGTGCCGCAGCATGTGAGTGCAGCAGGAGAGGGCGTCCAAAGCCGGGGGCCAAGGGATAGTAGTGGGTTTCGACGGGGGATGAGCTATGCTCGAGCAACGGCAGGAGAACAGTGTTGGCTATTGAATAGGGCAATTAGCTGTGTCGATAGGACACCTCTAGTAGTCAACGTACATGAACAGTCAGAGCTTTGATCCACAACGGGTGTGATGGAGTAAACCAGAAGGGAGTTGGATAGGAGCCCCGGAATGTTGATGTGCGTTCTGATGCCGGCAGGCACGTCTACTTCCCAGCTGCTGAAGAGCAAGCCTGCACGGCATTCAGCTCAGATGCATGATGGCATAAACACTGGACTTACTTAACAGACCAACGTTAGCGTTTTCAGGCTCCCCGTTGACGAACCCACCGAGCACCCATCCGTGCTTGTTTCCTTCCTCCAGGGTAACCATCACATCGCCTCCTTCGGCCAGTGACAAATCTGCTTCAAATAATACTATACCTTCCGACTCATCCGAACCTTCATCTGGAACCGGGAAAGGAGACCCCGCGATTGGGCTTGGAAGGAGCTTAAGAAGTTTGGGAGCAAGGGGCGAGCATGGACTCGGGTTACGGCAGTGATGGACATTGACATGGAAGGGCAATGGCTTTTGGGGAGCTATTGAGGCAATCGAGCCCCGCGAAGCATAGAGAACAAAGGTTGCAGAAGACCGTCCGTCATGTGCAGGTGGTAATGACAAGATGTAGGTTGTGGATTCCTCGGGCTGGCGTACGAGCAGGATTTGATCTGAACGAAGGTGATACGATGGGAAGACGGAGAAGGTGGGTGTTGCGGGACTGGATTAGAGCGAGGCGACGTATGACCATCTTTCAACCATTTGTCTAGAGCCGCCGTCCGTCCTTCGAGTGTGCCAGCAGCCGCGATGTCCAAAGCTGCACGAGCAACGCGCCAGCGGACCTGGTGACACCATACCATAGCCAGGTGCCCGACACCTGTCCAGCAACCTTCTAGAGCACTGGTGAAGACCGTTCGTCGGTATAGCGAGGAGGGGAAGTGTATAACAGACGGCAGGAGCATGCACGCCTCTGAAGGGATCATCAAGTCTGGAGCGCCGCCACAGAGAGACAAGATAGGCGTCGGATCAGAGACCAGACGTTTGTGGTTTTCTGCATAGATATGATCTATGCGGCGGTCGAACCTAACAGGAGGGAGTGTGTGAGGGGTCGACATAGTGATGACGGCGGAGATGTTGGGGTTTGGTAGGAGCGCCGTAGCAACGACACCACCCATAGAGTGACCCATAACGATGATGGAGGTTCCTGTGGGATATTGTGACAAGATGTAGTCAATGGCTTTAGATGCATATGCTATTTGGGTATCGATAGTGGGACCATGGAAGGCCGAGAGATCCTCGTTGAACTCAACTGCGGCGCGACTAAGTTGACAAACCCGCTGTAAAACTTCAAGAACAATGACTTACCGGCAAAGAAGTCGAGCCCCTTGTACCCTTCTCCCGCAAACTCGTCGGCGACATGGGACGGGGCGGAGAAGTACTGGTGTGCAGCCGAGGACGCTATTGAACGAACCTGGTGCGAGGACCCGGCATTTCCAGGGATGAAGAGTACGGGTGCACCGTGCAGCTACTGATACTCAGTCAAAACCCCACTGTAGCCTAGATATCCGAGTTGCTTACCTCATGGCTCTCAAAGTCGTTGCCTTCGCGGTACAACCAGAGGTTGTAGCGACGAGCCAAAGGCGTCCATGAGGGATCAAACTTGTTTTGGAGGATGTAGCCTGGCCACATCCATGACATGCGGCATCCTTGGGGCGAGAGGGAGGAGTAGGTATCTAGAACGGCATAGTAGAAGGCGGCGAGGGCAGCAAGGGTGAAGACGGAGAGGGCAACGAGCAACCTGCTCATCGCGGGAGACGCGAAGCGAGGGCGCTTGCGCCGTGGCCGTCCCGACGTCATGCGCCGGGCGCTAGTGCGCTCTCCTCCGCCTCCGCCGCTTCGACTCGGAGCTTGGCCCTCGACTCGCCCCTTGCCCCGCTCGCCCGCCCTCGGTCCTCTCGGCCACGCAAGTTCCCGTCGCGCCTGCAGCTCAGGCCGTCCCGCCAAATTTTACCTCTGCGTGGTGTCCCCGGCCTTCGCCCCCTGCCCAAGTGAAGACTGGCGGACATGGCCTCTCCTCCGGACAACTCTTCCATCCTCTCCGGCTCCGTCTCGAGTTCCCCGCGACCCATTCGGATCGACCACTCTCCAGTTCGCCGTCGCCAGAGCGTCAGCAGCGACCTCAACGATGGCCCCTCTCGCCCTCGTATGTCCCCAACCCTCTCCAGGTCTTATAACCCCAACGACCCGGAGGCTCGCGAACGCCAGCGAACCATGGACGCCGACATGGCCCTGCATCTCTCTCGAGCCCGCTCAGGAACAGTAGTTCTACCCTCCCCAATTGCCCCTACTCCCATTGCACCCTCTCCACGCCTGCCCTCTGTCGACGACTCTCATTTTCCCAACCTGTCACTCCAAGAGCGGCAAGCTATCGATGAGGCACGCGGCACTTCTGCCCTGCATGCGGACGGCGAGAATCAAACACAATTTCAGCATCCCGGCCCTACTCCTGGCAACGACCTCCTCACAAACCATCTAAACTCTGCCCATGATCCAGCACTTCTCGTCCCGTTTCAGGAGGACCCTGCGTTGGGGGGACTACCTATGTATCAAGCAACGGTAGATCGTGCAGAGGTCCAGCAACAGTACGAGTTTAGTCTCATGGAGGAGTATGCCCGAGGCGAGAAGGCGCGATTGGGGATCCACACACCCGGGACTACCCTCGACTACAGGCAGCCTCAAGCCTCCTCTTCCACCCAGATCCCGCTCCCAAGCAGCAGCGAGGATCCGCTTGCGGGACCGGGCGAGCCCGCGTCTCAAGACTCTTCAATGCCCTTCACTCTTCCATTGCCCAAGGTGCGGCACCGGAAGCTCAGCGTGAGCTCGCCCGCACCACGAAGGGGCAAGATGGCACTGTTCGAGCAGGGCGCCCCTCCGCCGTCCATCGTGTTGCGCGCCCCTCACCTCGCGATGGGCACCACTCTTAGCGCAGTCCCGTCCTACGACAACCTGGGCGACTCCCACCGAGGGACCCAAGATGCGGCGGCACACGGCATGGGGGGAGGGCCTGGGTCAGGGCACGACAGACCGTACCGCTTCTCGTTCTACTCCAACTCGCTCTCGGCCACGATCCACGCGCGCAGCCTTTCTGAGCTGCCGGCGGACGGCCAGAGCTTTGAGGATATGTTCATGGGCCGTAACCACTCTCATGACGCCTCCGACCCCACAAGCGCGCGACCGTCGATTCTCCAGCGAGCGAATGCGAGCTTACCTGGATCCATCCCCACGTCCGGCGCGACATCGCCTGTTCCGCCGCTAGGCATGTCGAGTGGCATTTCCAAGCTTATGCCGGGAATGCCAGGGGCTCCAGGAGAACGCCGGCCGGGAGATGGGACGGGTACAGACTCCACATGGTGGCTGGACGTGCTCGCTCCCACGGACGATGAGATGAAGTTGCTCAGCAAGGTACTATGCAAGGTCATCGACTATCTAGTTGCTCATACTCGGACTTGATTAGGTGTTCTCTATCCACCCGCTCACGACGGAAGATATTCAGATGGAAGAAACTCGCGAGAAGATCGAGCTCTTCCGGAATTACTATCTCGTCTGTTTCCGCAGTTTCGACCAGGACCCATACAGTCCAACGCACTTGGAGCCGCTCAACATGTACATCATTGTTTTCCGTGACGGCATCCTTTCCGTAAGTATTACATGGTCTTGGCACGCGGCACGTTTCACCGCTAACCCCGCACAGTTCCATTTCAGACCCACACCTCATCCGCAAAACGTGCGTCGGCGAATCAAGCAGCTTAAAGACTACATCAGCGTCACGTCCGACTGGATTTCCTATGCGCTGATTGATGACATCACCGACGCCTTCGGTCCGCTCATCCAGAGCATCGAGTACGAGGTTGACAGCATCGACGAGCTGGTACTCATTCTGAAAGAGGCGGAGCAGAGCGATATGCTCAGGCGGTACGTCCGAACCGCTGTCGATCTCGTGACCCCCATTGAGTCTCTTCCGTGGTAGAATCGGGACATGCCGCAAGAAGGTTATGGGCCTTCTCCGGCTCATGGGCAACAAGGCGGATGTCGTAAAAGGCTTGGCCAAGCGGTGCAACGAGAACTGGCGCGTCGCGCCGACGTCCGACATTGTAAGTTCCACCCTCCCACCCCCGTCGTCTCCACTTGACCCCGAGCTCACCGCGGCATGCAGGGCCTATACCTCTCCGACATCCAGGACCACCTGATCACGATGACCCAGAACCTGAACCACTACGAGAAGATCCTGTCGCGCTCGCACTCGAACTACCTCGCCCAGATCTCGATCGAGATGACGGACGCGAACAATCAGATCAACGACGTGCTCTCGAAGCTGACCGCGCTCGGTACCGTGCTCATCCCGATGAACCTGGTCACCGGTCTATGGGGGATGAACGTGCATGTGCCGGGGCAGGACGTTCAGGTGAGTGTCCCGCCTCTCGTCGCACTGCGTGGAGATTGTGAAGCTCACTTCGCCTCACGAAGAGCTTGCAATGGTTCGGTGCCATTATCGCCTGCCTCGCCGCATTTGCCGTGATCGCGGGCTGGTCAACGTACAAGCTCATGGTGCACCGGTGATCAGTGGTTGCTCCTGGGCTGTTGCCATCTATAGACTCTCGGTCGCCTATTTAGCCTAATAGACGGACACTACACATGATTTCTTTGGGCATCACCAGAGGTTCTTTCACGCTTCATCTTACCGCATCGACATGATATCACATTGTACCTGCATTTCTTGTACTACATTAAACTAGACGATTACATGCTCTGCCTGAAAGTGGCACGGAATGCGTTAATGGTTCGACTAGTTGTATCTCGCGCAGCACCCGAGTGACTGGTGTATCAACAGACGTTCCAAGAAGAATAGAATTACCCAGTAAAATTACAGACAGCATACGGCAGAATCGAGGATAGAGCACAAGCAACATGGGACTCAGGCGGAACGTACGTATGTAAGAGTAGCAAAGACTCGCAAGCATACCGGCATGTATACATGGACAGGAGCATAAACACCAGCAACGAGGCCAAGGAATATCTCAATCACCATCAAGCCAGTTCACTGATGCCGAGGCGGGTGCGTCGGGGACCGTCCATCGTGCGGCGGCGGCGCGCCCCATCGGTCCTCGTCCCCACGTACACTCATGTTCTGCCCCCAGTACGTGGTGACAGGCTTGCGCGTCCCAAGCGGCGACTGGCTGTTCTCGACGTGCTCCCGTATGTGCTCTCTTTCACGCTCCCGGTGCAGCGACGGCGGGAGCGCGCTCGGGCCCGCGCGGCCGTACGCTACGCTGACCGACGGCGTTGGGTGAGACGGCGGGGGCGCCCGCGTCGGCGAGCGCAAGTCCGCGCCTGGCGGGGCGAGCATCATCGCGAGGCTCGGGGACATGCCCGTGCCCTGGTTCGAGCGGCCGACGGACGATGACGAGGACGGGGGGGCTGTGGCGTCGAGTGCTGCGAGTGCGAGGAGTGCGAGTGCGAATGGGAGTGCGAGTGCTGCCGGTGCGGAGAGCGCAGCGGCGGCGCAACAGGCCGCTCTTCGGGCGACATGTCATCGGGGTACTTGCGCTTCCGATGCTGCTGGGGAGGGGTGTGGAGGATCGTGGGTGAGCGCAGGTGCTGCTCGGCGGGCGAGAGCATTGGCGACGCGTGCATTGAAGAGCTTGAATGGCTCTGCGAAGTTGTTGGAGGAGCGCGAGAGCCACCGGGCGGGGCAGCAGCGGCCGCGGCGGAACTCCAACGGCTTGTGCTGCTCGAGACCCACGGTGGCGGGGGAGGGATGTGATGGTGGTGGTTGTTGGTCGACTGCGGCCTGCTGTAGTGGTCGTTTGGTGGGGGCGGTGGGGGAACGTGTGAGCTCGCGTGAGAATGTGACTGGCATGGGAGGAGTGAGGGTGAGGAGCATGCGACGAGCTTCCATGCGAGGGAGGTTGTTGAAGTGGGTGCATCGAACGGGCCATGTGAGAAGTCCCGTTGGGCACAGGGAGGGGAGCGTTGCTGGGCCCGGAAGTCCGCGGACCGCCCGAAGAGGACGAAGCGCCATTGGGAGCGACGTTGTCCGGCTGTCCAGGTGTGAACCGGATAAGCTCCACGAAGAGCGTCTGCGTGAAAGGAGGAGCCAGTCGCTGATAAATGATGTCCTTGCTAAAGGTCTCCAGCATCTCCTTCGTGTTCACAAAGATCTCCGGGTCGGCGTTATCTGCGATGCGCAATACTTTGAGCACCCATCCAATGGACAAATGGTGGTGATACTTACCGACGTGCTTCACACGTACCTCCGAGAACGGGTATTGCCTGTTCTTCCGCACACAGCACAGCGGGCACAAGAACATCCCGCGCGACCCTGCCTCGACTGGGAAGAACACGCAGCCGCCATGGTACAGCTTCTGGCAAAGTTCGCACTGCACCTGCGGGAAGTTGAGCAGCCCGGGCGTGCGCCCGCGGCAAATGCACCGCGTGTGGTCGATCCAGTCCTTGTCAAGGTCCTGGCCGAACACGAACTTGGGCCGCCGCCGCTTCTTCGTCCGCACCGGCGCGGGCTGACCCGCGAGCACGCGGTGCAGGCTCGCGAGCTCGAGCCCAAACGACACCCCTGGCGTGGGTGCGACCGCGAATTGGATCTTGTAAAGCTTGCGCATGTAGTGGCGGACCTGGCCGAGGTAGTCGAGCCGCTGGTTCGCGGGCTGGTTGAGGAAGGAGATGAATTGACCGATAACGCCCGCGAGGCGATCGACGCGGTGCACGATGATCTCGAGCTGCTTCCACTCCTCTGCGTAGTAGCGCGAGACGTCTGGTGCCTGCATGAGGGTCGTGGGCAGGTAGCAGAAGTGCCAGGAGCGCTCCTTGTGGATTGTCCCGTTCCAGTGGTGGTGGTCGCAGAATGGGCACGAGCCACCGTTCGCCGCGCACACACCGTGGAAGCGCGCGAAGCAGTGATCGCACTGCACCGCGTCCGACACCTGGTTGGCACTGGGTGGGCGCACGGGCGACGTGCATATGCAGGTGTAGTACTCGTCGTTCGGCGGGAGGTCATCCTCGGGGCGGGTCGACTCGACGACGTCGTCCAAGATAGGCTGACCGTGAGTATCGTTGTGTTGCCTGCAGTACCAAGGAAGCGTCTCGATCCACCGGTAGTGTGCCGCCAGCTGCTTGTCGAGCTTCTCGAAATGGGGAGCGCAAACATCGTCAGATGCTCGTTCGCATACTTGCGCCACTGGATCATGGTTATGAACACGTCCGGCTCGTCCGCGTTCTGGTAGGTACCCTTGACGACAGCTTCGCAGCGCGACTCCAGATCCTGCGCGAAGTCGACCGTACGGCGGAGGTCGCCGACAGCGACGATGTCGAAGTCCTTCTCCGCCTCGGTAACGAACTTCACCACGTCTGTGACCTTCGGCTTCTCGGGCATAGGGCCGCCCATCATCCACATCTGCGCCTGGCGCTCGTACTCCTTGCCCCGAGCTCGGAGGTCGATGAGCCGCTGGAGAAGCTCCGAGTCAATGGGGACGTCGAGATAACGGATTGAGCGAATTCTTCCAGCTCGTCGAGAGTCCGTGGGTGCTTGTCGAGTATGCGCTTCGCGTTTTTCTCCCACGCTTCGCCCTTGCGATAGAGGTGATCCAGCCAACGCATGCGGGGATCCTCAAACGAGAGGGTGCATGCCTGTGCACGGGTCACAAACGCGCGGACGTCCTTGAAGGAGAGTGTAACGCTCTGATCCTGATAGACTGGGTTCAGCTCCTTCACGAGCTCGTCGCGGAGCACGACCTTCTCCAGTTCGATGACCTCGGGAACGAGCACGTGGAGCGACAATGACAGTTGGATCAGCTGCTTGCACTCCTTCACCCACTCCTCGGGATCTACGTGAACACGCAAGCGGTTCAACACGTCGCGGGCCGTCTTGCGCGTCTCCTCAGCATTCTTGGCGACATCCTTGAGTTCAGCGATCTGGGGGGCATCGAAACCTAGATGCTCAACCTCAGCGAGGAGCGCGTAGAGATCGTCAAGTGTGCGCTCCGGCCGAGGCGGTGGTTCATCCACGGGCTCCATGCCGCCGTCTGCGGTTGCGATCGACGATCGGCGAGGCTTGCGACCTCCCTTCCGGTTCGGCTTGGGATTGAGGATCGCGTCCGCAGCCTCCAGCCAGTTGTTCGCCTTGTTAACGCACTTGCGGAGGTGCCTCAGCTCCTTTAGGTGGTCTTCGATGATCTCGCCTTCCGCGCAGAGCGTCATAAGCGACTGAAGAGGAGGGGTGGGGGTGTCGTCAAGGAGCTTCCTCAACTTGTTGCGCCACTGGGTAGGTACGGAGGCATGTTCGGACACCTTCGCCTGGATGTCCTGGAGCTCCGTGTCGCTGAAGCGCTTGCGAAGGACGCGATTCGACAGCGGGCACTTGCACAGCTCCGCGACGTGCTCGATGCAGCTCACGAACTTCGTGGAGCAGGTGCATGTGATCTGCGAGAGGTAGCAGAAGACCTTGCAGACGGCGCACTGGTACTGATCGTCCGAGTTCCGGTCCGTCTGCTCCAGAATTTCGTTCATCTGCATTTCTCGGGCTCGTCTCCGAGCATCCATCTCCCGGTCAGTCATCTCTTGGAGACTGTGATTCAGCCTGGCGATCCAGCAAGGTTAGCCCCATCGCGGATCGGAAGCCGGGTACGTGACAGATGACCACGTACCACATTGCGGTCTGAATTGAATGGGACTGCTGCGTAATAGTGATGAGGAGCTCGTCATGAGAGAAGACCGGCAGCTTGTGGTGATACTGGTATCGCTTCACGCAGTCGAGACCCATCGGCAGCCAGTCAGGAAGCGCGAAGTTCACAGCCTCGTTGAAGTTGAGCTGAACAAGACATCAGCTTGTCAAATGTCCACGCACGACTGGCGATGACATACGTACCCCGTGGTTGAAGCCCGCGTGATAAGCCTTCGGGAATGTACCACGAATTCGCCAGCGCGCTGATTGCAGCCATAGACGTCCACACCCGCCTCCTTGATGCGCTTGGGTTCATGAGCGTGACCAACTGAAAGAGCAGGTCAGGCTGAGCTTCGAACAGTCAGGGGCCTCCTTCTTGATGGCTGCTTCGAACTTCTCAGCGTCAGAACCGGGAATGCTGTACCAGGTCTTCGTCTCGCCCCAATGCACTGAGAAAAAAGTCTGAGCTTTTTTGAACGGACCGATCGTGTCCATCTCACTTACTGTAGTTGATACTGTATGTATAATGATCCTGAGGGACATAAGGTGAATATACAGCCGATAGATCGAACACTGCTTGGCGCACCTCGTTGTGCCAACAGAACGTAGAGAAGATCATTCCAACATAGGTCCATGGAACAGTCATCCCAGATATGTCGGACTTGATGTATCGGAGAAGCGATTGCGACAAGATGGGGATGTTGTTTAAATTCCAAGGATCCTTGGAATACAAATCTAGCGGGTGGGTCTCCAAGGATGGCATGCCGCTAATGACGGAGCGGTCAGCGAGTGCAGAAATTGAAGAAGGAATATAGCACAAACCTTCCGTGGGTCGTAGAGTGCACGTCGGCTCCATATTCCACCTCGACAGTCTCGGTCGGAGACGCCACAAGCCGCCAAAACTCTTTCTCCACGTCATCCTCGGTGATGACCATGTTGCCAAAGCGATTCGCGTAAGGGTCGGGTGGCGAGTCATTCGACGACGATTCGCCGTGAGCCAAGTTTCCAGTGAAAGACTCTGGCGGATGGCTGAGAAACCATAGGCGCCGGAACTCTAGGTCTCGGGCCTGGAAGCTTGACAGGCTGTGCTCTTCGCCTTCGTCGAACCCAAAATCACCGCCGGTATTGAACAAGCAATTGTGGCAAAACCATTCGCCTCGCGGGACCCCTTCCAGCGGCGGGTCGAGACAGAACATGTGGAACCCTAGTGGTCGTCCGACGTCTCAACGCCGGTTCCGGGCAGGGTGAGAATATGTAGCGACTCACCGCAATCACAGCCGTCACACAGCAGCATCTCTTCGCCCTTGTCTTGTTTGATGCAGATCTCGCAGTACAGCTTACCGTTGCATGAGCTGGCGCGTTCGGCGCTGGAGATGACACTGCAGTGACTCACCTCGTCCTTAGGGTCCTTCTTCTTGTCTGACGCGGTACCGTTGGCGGCATTTGCGGCTGTGGACGTTCGGCGACCACCTAAAATTTCCGTCAGCCCACCAAAACTTCCGACCGCTGCCGTAATTTGTGGCTTACGAGTATTCGGCTGCTCCTGTGACGTGTGCCTCGCGCTACGCCTCGGCTGAGGCTTCTCCTGCTTCACGCCGTTCGCCTGCTTGAAGTCGGGCTCTTCCGGAGGCTCCGACAGACTCGATGTGGCCGTTAGCGGGCTCGAAGGCGGACTGTCGTCGTCCGCCGCCGTTGAGGTGCTTGGGCCCGCCCTGGACACTGGCGCCGACGCCGACGTTGGTGGCGGAGAGCCGCCGCGGCCAGCCCCGGCGGTGCTAGCAGACTGCTCCTTCTTGGTGTTGTCGCGCGGCTTGATCGGGGAGAGCGTAGCCGAGTGGCGGACGCGCTCGCAGAAGTGTTCGTACGGGAGGATCACGCGGCTGTACGAGTTCCGCATCTGCGTCGCCAGCCCGGGGATGCCGGTGTAGCCCAGCAGACGACCGAGATCTGCCCACTTCTTGTCGCGTGTGACCTACGGGCACGCAGGGCAGCGGCGGGAGCAGTGGGAGAGATGGGCGCAGATAAGAGTCAGCACCGACGTCCCAGCCCAACGAACGGTTCAAACCAAAAGGTTTGCGTACCGCTTCATAGCCCCCGAGCTTGTGTACCTCCTTGCGCAAGAGCCAGAGGTCGAGCGGCCTGTGGTTGATGGTGGGGACCGAGACGCGAGAATTGCCCTGCTGCTTGTGGAAGCGGTAGAGCTGCTCAAGAAAATTCACCTTGGCCCTGCTCGAGGCCTCGATAGAGTTGAGCCTCTGGAGTCGGGTCTTGAAGCGGAACCTCTGTGCGCAGGGGGCCCAGGCGGTCAGTCTCGGCTACGGGGCACAAAAGCGATGCGCAAGCGAAAGAGGCGCGCGCACGACGGGCGCCACCGGGCCGCCACATGCTAGCACGGCTGCAAGAACGAGGAGCCCAGAGAAGACACAAGGAAAGAAAAGGGGAAGCACAAACGCACCGTGGTGTCTGTCACAAAGGGCATGGCCCAGTCGCTGGGGGGCACAATCTTGCACATGCCGTAGCGCTTTGCAGTGGCGGATATCGCGGTGATATACGCCATGGGGTCCTTCCACTGTTCGGCCGTGGGTCGGAATGTTGGGCAGTCCGTGAGGCCAAACGGTCTTGGGGTGGGTTTCGGTGCTGTGGGTCTCTGCGAAGGAGTCTTGACGGTGGAGAGTTTGAGGGAGGAGTCGACGGGGAGAGGGGGCCCATCGCGCAGCTGGATGCGGATACCACACTCGTCGTGCATCGAGTCGTTGAGGGATTCCTCACCAAGGGTGGACTGGGTGTGGGTGTGCAACGCAGCGATAGCATCCATCTTGGATTTGCGGGGGGCGCGCTTGCCGTCGGTGGGCGTGGCGGGGGCGTCGGGCGCACTTGCGCTCGGGGCGGGGGCACCGTCCGGGCGTTCGATCGGGGTAGCGCCCTCGACGGGGATGGTCAGGCACGAGGTGAAAGTGGCAGGAGCGCGAATAGAAAAATCGGGAGGGAGAGAGGCTGGAGTGGAGGAAGACGCACTGGCCGCGGTGCGGGGAGAGCGGCCACGACGGGAGGAGCCTCCGCGAGCGGAGGGAGAGCCGTGCATTGTGGCCGTGGAGAAGGAAGGAAGGTAAGAAACACACTCGCCAACGCCCCGCGATGGACGCCGACCGCCATCGAGCCAGACGCCTTCCGCGTGGGAATCCGCGACTTCGCTGGCTTCAAACCCACCACGCCGATCTTGCCGCCGCTACGCCTGCCTCGCGACATAGCCACCCCTGGAGCCCGCCTCCTGCCCCAGCACAGGCGATCCAACACAGGCGACTCCGCCTGCCTGCCTGTCCGCCCGCCGCTTGCCCACTTCCGCGGCCAAGTACGCTCACCCAATCGCCACCCTCCCACGGCTGGCGCCCGTCCCATCGGTCCTTGTGTATCGCGCCAAACGACCGCCCTCCGCACCACCCTTGCCCTTGGTCCCAGCGCCCGGCTACCACAGCATATAGTTAGCGAGACCTCCATGAATCTGCCGTTGTCCGATTTTTGCGCCCTCAATTCACCACCCTTGCTGCCAGACGTCTAAGCGCCCATTTACCCACATGCCGCATATCCGGATCCCTCCGGGAGGTTGCAGACCACATGCACATGCCCACGCAGAACGCAGAACGGCAGAGCTATCCGTCTGCCCGTATATCCATGTAGCAACAACATCTAACTCAGCCTTGATTCGACCAGCTGCGCGGGCAGTAACCCAATCGGGCTTCATAGTCCCGAGACCGATCCAGGGCGTTACACTCACCGAGATTTTCCGGTCAAACATCGTCAAAGACGAATTAGGCCGTACGGTAAAACATTGCCCGTTGCACTTGGCGGAGAAAGAGGTTTAGATGTAGCTTGACCACATTGCTCGCGCATCACACAAACAACCATGACGACGAAACTGCATGCTGATACCCTTCCTATACACAAAGCCACTAATAACTTCTCTCGAAACGTTCTCGTACGGAACCGAACGGGGGACAGCGGCGGGGGAAAGATTGCAGAAGATGGTAGGTGCGCGAGTATGATATGATGCGAATGCAGGATGCGATGATGGATGAGCAAGACATTACGACAAACTACACGAGAAAAACTTCATGACAATCTCCACATTACGCGCCCTCCTCTACGGGAGCCTCAGCGCCCTCGTCCTTGTCCGCGGACTTGTCTAGAGCAGGAAAGATGCTTAGTAACAACACTGCAGCTGGCATCCAATACTACTTACCAGACTCCTGCATGTCCGACGTCCAGAGGGTGAGGTTGTCGCGGAGCAGCTGCATGATGAGAGTCGAGTCCTTGTAACTCTCTTCCGAGAGGGTGTCGAGCTCCGCGATTGCGTCGTCGAACGCCTGCTTGGCAAGGTGACAGGCCCGGTCAGGCGAGTTGAGGATCTCGTAGTAGAACACGGAGAAGTTGAGCGCGAGACCGAGACGGATGGGGTGGGTAGGGGGGAGCTCGGTGACGGCAACATCGGACGCGGCCTTGTAGGCCTCGAGCGACTTGTCGGCGCTCTCTTTCCGCTTGTCGCCGGTCGCAAACTCCGCAAGGTAGCGGTGGTAGTCACCCATCCTGGAAGAACCCATGATCAGCGCATGATCGGATACGGCGGGCGTAGGAATAGCTCACATCTTGTGGTAGAAGACCTTCGACTCGCCAGAAGCGGCCGAGGGAATCAAGTGCTTCTCGAGAACGTCAAGGATGTCCTCGCAAATCTTGGCGAGCTCGCTCTCAATCTTCTCCCGGTAGCCCTTGATCATCTTGACCTGGACCTCGTTACCCTTTGACTCCTCCTTCTGCTCGATGGAGGAGACGATGCGCCAGGACGCACGGCGGGCACCGATGACATTCTTGTAGGCGACCGAGAGGAGGTTGCGCTCCTCGACGGTGAGCTCCTGGTCGGAGGAAGCGACACGCTTCATGTTCTCGACCATCTCTGCGCGCACATGACCCCACATGAGCGACGATCCCCCAACCGCCGGATCTGGTGACGAAGGACATACCTTCGTAGCGCTCAGCCTGCTCGGCGAGCTTAGCAAGGTAGACAGAGTCCTCACGAGACTGGGCCATCTGAGAGACAAGATACGTCATGAGCACGCGTCGAAAGCGTGTCGGACGCGTCCAACTCACTGCGATAAGAGTTGGGAGTGGTGGAGGGGCTGGGGTGAGGGGCTGGGGGAGACGAGTGAGCGGAAGACGGGGGCGGGGACACGAGGAGGGACTGACTTGTAGTGGTGACGGCGGGGACGATGATGGGCGTATGAGAGAGAAGTGAAGGGAGATAAATGAACAAATTAAATCCAGAGCAGGGCAGAGGGTTGTTCGGGTGTGGGCAGAGGGGAAGGTCACGTGTGTCGCTTCCGATGGAGGTTCCCCAGAGGCGAGATGCCATATCGGGGAGGCGCCGCCCGGCCGCCCTTTGCGCCACCCCCGTTCTTTGTCCTCCCCCGGCCGGCGCCGCCCTCCCCCGCGCCCCCGCCCGCGGCCCACAAAGCAGCCTGGTCCATTGTGCACCGCGGCAGGCGCAGCGGTCGGGCGCACGCGCACGGCGAGCGGGGGCGGGGGACGGAGCGATCGCAGGTTCTTCGATGCGGGGAATCGGGCACCGCCAAGGTCGCCCACCGCCCACACCAGATTCAGCTTCCTCGCCGTCGTTGCCGCGCCTCCCGCACAGACCCCTCCGCTCCCAGCCGCGCCCTCGCCAGGCGCGACACTGGACGTCCCTCCATCGAGCAGCGCTGGCCTTTCCAGCCCCGTCTGGCCGTCCGGGCTCCGCCGCGCGCACTCGCGCCGGGCAGACTGGTCCCCGCATCACGCCCCGTTTGGCCCCATCCATGCGACAGCCCGCCTAATCCAGGCGCCCGCCGCTTCGACCCCCGCGCCCACGCAGGACATCTCGCCACCATTCCTGCCGACGGTCATCCACTGGGTTATCGAGCCAGCGCCCAGGACGACCACATCCTGTAAACGTATTCCGGATACGTCGTGGGCCCGCCGCCGAGCGCTGTCCGTTCGCAGAGCCGCAGTGCGCGCCGCTCCAACATGATGGGCCCAGGGACGTCATCCACACCCGTTCACATTGCGTCGCTGGTGCTCCACTGCGCCGAATGAGTGGCTATGACGATCGTCGTTCGGCGCCCTGATACTTCCTTCGTTTCTCGCGACGGTAACGTTGGCGCCGCCAGTGGCCACCCCAGCACTGGCACACTGACAGCAGTGGCGGTCATCCAGGTATCGAGAACGCGTGATTGCGTGGACCAATCAACCGGTCTGCCATCCAGAGACGTCATCCGTCCACCGAGGTTCAAATCCTCCTATATCCCGTCTACAGCGGAGATAGATGACATGTACATATGACGTTTGCAGGCCATGCATTCGCGGACATAACTTCACATCCGAGTACCCCGTTCTTGTATTGCAATGAAAGGATCCTCGCAGTCCGATCCTCGTTACACTCATTGGTCGCGCGAGGCTCGTCTCGCGGAGATGGCTCTCACCTCGCGGCGGATATCGATCCAGACTTATCAGAGCGGGATTCGAAAGTCGCTGAACGGAGTGTCCATTCATCTCGGAACCATTCCACATTAACTGACTAGAGTGCACCACTGAAAGCCCAGCCCGCGCGCGGTATGATCGAGACCAAGTGCCGCGTTGTTGGTGATGCATGTATGGGTTTTTGCTGCATGGAGAGGCGCAGTCTGCAGACAAGGCCATGCGACTTTGTCGACATCCTTCGGCCAAGTTCACCAATGCACTGATGCCGACGGTATGGGGTAGCTCGCGTGGCTTCATTAATCCGGTATGGCGCTGTTGATCAGTATGTGTCCCTTCGCCTATCACGAGATCACTGTCAATGCCTCGTGGGGTCGGTGGTGCGTGCAGGCATGATCGAGAACTTTCACGCCCACATGCAGCGGCGAAGGTTGAAACTGGACGTAAGCAAGGTTTCAATAGCATCGATCGCCCAGACAAATGGACGGTCGCACCTCGTTCCCTCTGCGTATACACAGACAAACCTTGAAGCTTGAAGAGCAACCGGGATACTTTCAACGTAAAGATGTCGTGAGTACATACAGCGATCCCCAAACATCTTATAATAGACGTAAAGTAGTGGCACATGGCAGGCCGAACCGCAAGCAAGCGAAGCTATCGGACGTGGAGTACAGTATATAAGCAACGATGTAACATGAAGCATCCATAGACATATACAAACGCATACAGCGGCCTCAATTTCACGCACAATCCCGACGAAGGGCCGAAACATCTGAGAGGTAGGCACACAAGGCATGTAAACAGCATCGTGGAGGGGCTATCGCTCTTCGCCTACCGTCCAAGCACAGAACACAAAGTCCACATCCCACCTCCTCAGCTCCGGTAGCTCGCATACGACATCAGCGACGGCGACGACGGCCGCATCCCGCTGTAATTCGCGCTCCCGCGCGTGTTCGCAACCGTGTTCGCCATCGTGTGCGGCGACTGCGCGTGCAGGTCCTCCGTGCTGAGGTACGCCGCGTCGAGGTCGCGTCCCTTGTCGTAGTGCCCGTACATCCCCGAGTTGCGCGACATCGCGCTGTTGATCGAACTCGCCGACGGCACCCGCCGCAGACCCGACGCCTCGCCGGAGAGCGGCCGGCTCGAGAAGAACGCCCCTGGCGTCGAACCTGCGTGCATGCTGAAGCTCCGCTGAGGTTGCTCGGACGCGCGGGACGCGGGACGCGCAGGGTCGGGGTGTATCGACTGTCGGCTCGAGGTCCTGGACGGGGAGCGCAGCACGCTTGGTACGCTGGATACCGGCGGTACGCCGGGCGTTGGGTCTGGGTAAGGACCGGAGGAATGACTTGGGGTGATCGGACGTGCGGAAGGAGGGCGACCGAGGCTAGAGGGTGGCCGGCCGAAGTCTACCGAGCCGCCGCGTGACTTTGGTCTACCGAGAGAGCTACTGGACGACGAACCCGGATGAGCGTAAGGATACGCGGGCTGGCTTTGCATGGGAACTGGTGTTCTTCGTGGGGACGGTGGTACTATGTAGGTCGGGTTCTGGGGAGAAGGAGCTCTCTGATATGGTGAGTGCGCACCCTCACGGGAGGGACTCGGGGAGTATGGCCTTGAGTGAGGCCTTTCGGGTGTGGGTGTCCCATTGCCACGATCCGGTTGCATGTGACGACGAGAAGAGACTGGCGAGAGCATGTTGTCATGCAAAGAACCCGGCGAGATGCTCGAATTGGGTCCAGACTAGAAGAATCAAAATTAACGGAACAGTGAATGAGGCCTTCTGGTGTCACAGCCAGACGATATAATATTACTCACTGGTGGTTCTATGCGGATACTAACAGGTGTCGACGACGCGGTACGACGGTGACTACCCGAGTTGATTCTGCTGTTGGGTGGACGATTTGGTGACGGAGTATGGAGGGATTGGGTCCGGTGGTGCAGTGGACCGGGTGAGCCGGACGACAGGATCGGAGGGGCACCCAGCGGGGAAGGGGTAGTGACTTGCGCCGGTCGGTGAGGAGAGGTAAGCTTTTCCCGTGACGAAGAAGGGTGGCTCTATGAAGGAGCTGCGCGTCAGTGCGGGAGCGCGTATAAGCAGGGGAAAGTACTGACTTGACTTGCTGTGGATCTTCGCCACATTTCCATCTGTTCAGGGTCTGAGTAACTCAAATCATCCGCCATGCGTTGACTTTGTTCCCTGCTGCGAGAGTGAGGTCTTGAGGGTATCCCGTCCATATCACCCGGGAAGATGTTGCTCCGTACGCGACCGTCCATGCTTGGGCTATATTCCAACGTGCTTGAGACTTCTGGAATTGCGCTGAGGCCAGAACTGCGGTCACGAAGGCCCTTCATGGCGGTGGGCGGCGCGTTCACGAGATCGAAATGTGAGATCGTTGTGGACGGGAGAGACTCCGCAACCGAGCGAGGTGACGCCCTGGGCCGCTGACCGTATGCGTAGTCGTGAGGTCGTACACCAAGGGTGCTTGCAGAATTAGGTTCTTCGGACGGCGATACAATGCTGGGAGGTGCGGTGGAGATGGATGGAGGACGCTGCAATCCATGAGGTGGGGGCATGGCGAGTGTATGATCAGGACCCAGAGTCGGTATGAAGCCCTCTTGGAGATTGGTGTAATCCGAGCGCTGAGGAGACGGTGGGGCACGGATATAGCGAATCTCTTCATCAGGTTCCGAAACAGGCCATCCTGAAGGGACACCACGTTGTGACCTTGCGGGTAGTGTGGACTTGAACGTAGAGGGAGTGGTCATAGTTTCCTTGAAGCGAGAGCCCTGGACTCCAGCTCCGTAAGGGTCCAGGTCGTCCACAATTCCTCTGTCATCCTGAATCATAGTAGAAACAGACGGCGGGACGTGGTGCATAGGGGCAGGCGTGCCGAGGTTGATGGCAGAGAAGCCGTCTAGAGAGTCCATGCGATTTGCATTGGGAACAGGTCCAGGAGCATTCTCAAGGATGTCGTCCACCGGAGGAACTCCAGCCGGGGGAATGTCGAATTGAGATAAGCTGGGACCTACACCACGTGCATGCTGGTATCCTCTTCGGAGGCCCTCTTGGTATCCCTCCTTTCGCCCTTCCTCGCGCGCCTTCGTCTTCATCTGCTCTTCCTTCAACTGTCGCGCCGTAGACCGGGCTCGCGCCGCAGCCGCCTCCGCGCTGTCCCGCTGCGCCTCGATATCCTTGAGGAGGTCCGAACCGCGAAGGATCTCGCGCTGCGCATTGTCAAGTTGGACCTTGTACATCCGCAGCTCCGTGTGTATGCGCTCGTTCTCTTGCTGGGTAGAGACGCGAGCCTCGTTGACGATTTTGAACCGCTGCGCGAGTTCGAGGGCGCGCCGTTCCGCCTCTTGCGCGCGACGCGTCTCGCTGTCGAGCCGTTCGAGAGCAGCACGGAACATTTTGCGGTACTTCTTCGTCTCGTTGTTCTCGTCCAAAGCATATTTGAGGAAGTCGCGCTGGGTGAGGCTGACTCGATCGTGCTTGTGCCGAGAGTGCCTTCGATCGTCCAAACTGTGGCCTACGCCAGAAAGGAGGGAGAGCTGGGAGTTGTGGGGATCGAGTGGCTCGATCACCTCATCAAGGTTCTCGGCTACCTCCTCTCGCGGTATGGACTCCTGTTCGCTATCGTCCTCCTGAAACGGCGAACTGCCCAGGGATGGTCTGTACCTGTGACGCAGGTGGACGGTCCAAATATCACTCACTCGTCAGAACTATTGGACAGTCGCACGTTCAGTGGTTCGGCCATGGTTGTAGATTATGGGTTGGGAGAGGGCCCGGTGGGAGAGCCAATTAGCGGAGGATGTAATACAGCCTGATTTGGTGGTGGAATGACGACAGAGGGTAAAAGTACAGTCCTGAGAGATGGATATCCAGACGGAGCGTAGTGATAAGCAGATACAGTGGAATGTCTAGTGTGGCAGCGCAGGGGGCATGACGCGGAGGACAAGACGGGCAGGCGTGGGCAGCAGACTTCCCGTCACCGAGCTCGGCCTTGTTCTGAATGCACCCAAAGCGTGGGCGCTACCCGGCCACCGGCATCAGCGCTGTCTCCGCGTCCTCGGAGTGAGCGCGGCAGTTGCACTCTAATGGCCCTCGTCCGACGCCTCGTCCACTGCACTCGCCCGCAGTTGGCCAGATCGTTCATCACCCTTCCGGACCTCTCCTCACTCTCCCCGTTCTCTGGCCAAGACGGCAACAACCAAGGCTCGCAGGTGTATCACGAGCGCAAGGTCTTTCCGTACGTGTACGGAGTGTTGCTGTTTAGATGCACCTGGCGCCGTCGACGTATATGCGCATGCTGACACGCCCTCTGCAGATATTCGCAAAGACAGCTGTACGAGCTCGTCGCCGACGCGTCTTCGTATCCACGGTTCCTCCCGTTCTGTACCAATGCGCGGGTGCTCAGTAAGAAGCCGCACCCGTCCGATGCCGGGCACCTGAATATGGACGTCGAGCTCACCGTCGGCTTCCTGAACTTCACGGAGAGCTACATCAGCAAAGTCACCCTTCGGCCTTATGAGTCGGTCGAGGCGCGTCCACACCCTCTCATCACGGCGTCTCCGTGCTCACGCTCACACAGGCCGTCGCTGCGTCATCGACACCTGTCTTCAAGACGCTGGACACCATCTGGCGCTTCCAGCCGGCGCCGCCCCAGTCGCCGCCTCCCGGATCAAGGATCTCTTCGAGCACAACTTCTACTGCGGCGGGGCCGACGCTTGTGACTCTGGACCTCAAGTTTGCCTTCGCAAGCCCCGTTCACGCGGCCGTCTCTGCGTCAGTCTTTGGTCAAGTCTCCAAGATGATGGTCCAAGCCTTCGAACAGCGGTGTCAAGAAATCTACGGTCTGGATGAAACATAGGCCTCCGATTCGCGGCTCGATGTGTGCACTAGTAGCCCTTTCAGTTACAATTATGTACACATGACGTGTCTTGCCCTCGTGCGCCGCCAGGCCGTTCTTTCAGCAATGCGTCGGAAGCTGGGCAGGATCAGTAGAAAGCTTGAGGCCGAACAAGTTCTTGTCTGGCAAGCGGGATAAGCTTTGAGCATGGATGTTCCCATGGTCGTGGAATGTAACGAGCACGAGCTTCCACGGTGCAATGCACTTGATCTGTAGAGGCCGATCAATAACCCCACCAAACGCCCGACACGGCTATTGCCTGCGTACGGACATGCACCCTGAGAGAAGGGGTGCCGGAGGACTGAGCGGGTGTACGCCTCCTAGAAGCGGGCTCGGATGGCCGCTAGTACTGGCGACAGAGCATGGCTACAACCCGTGCCAGTCAATCAAGCGATGTATTTGTAGAAAGCATTAGTTGAGTTACGGAGTGGCAATGACTTCCCACAATAGAACGCACGTCAGTCAGGTAGATCTAGCCAGACAGTAGAGTGGCGGATAGCGCGGGTGACGCCGGGGGTGCTCGCTCCAAGAGTTTCTCCTCGCTCCTGTACACGAGGTGGAAAGGTGCCGGCGGGAGAACGCTTAGCGCAATCGAGTCGATCGATGCTTGTTCCCATTGAGTTGGTGCGGGACTCCGGAAGGCCGCCTTTCGAGCATGGGTTCCACATCGGCGTGGCGAGATAGAGTTCGCGGGTCTAGCGCAAAACGCATGGGGGAGGTGCCGGACCGATGCGAGGATTCGAGAACAGGGCAAGGGGTGAGCTAGTTCTACAAGCAGTAGAGCGGGTCGTCAAAGCACGGTTGAGACGCAACGATGGTTCAACGATTCTGGAGGGGAAAGAGGACACTGCACCGACTGTGATTGGCTGGCCTTAAGGAAGCTGTCGAAATTGTCGGCTCCATCCCAACAGCCAGTCACGGCGACTGGGTCTCCCGGTCTGAATATGAGGCCCGCCCGTACGGACATAAAGTTCGTAAATGACATCGCACCGGCCGGGCGAGGCCTTTAGGGCGGTGAGTATACATGGCGTCTGGTTATGACGAAAAAGATCGCCGTATACCAACTAGGCGGACAACTGGCAACGTGGACCGTATGCCCTTCGAAAACCTAGGGTTAATGGACACAACTTTCCTTCCGCTCCGCCCTTGCCATTATGAGGAAGGACTGCACATGATCACTCGCGAAAGGAACACACGAGGACAAAAAGAAGAGGTCCCTCGTGTCTGTGGGCACCCACGTCAGATGCGATCATGTGTCGATATGGATGCGCTTACGTTGGTTGAAGAACAGAAGTGAGGAGGCCGAAGGGGTGTGTTCCTCCTGCCCGTATCCCGGTCTGGCAAATCGCGAGAGCAGCCTGAAAGCGAGGAATTGTCTGCCGAAGACTCAATGGCAGGATGAAACGCATTTTTAGAATGGTTCAGACCCCCACTTGTAGTTGTCGCATTCCTTCCAGCGCCCAGCCATCTCACTTTGGCGAGACTCCAGACGGCGCCAATCCGTTCCGTGGATTCGAGCTAGAAGAACCTTCATCTGCATTCTCAGAGCGTATTTGACCATTGGGCGAATGCCACGACCCTAGCGGAAGGTTTTCACCGGCGCCGCACGAGTCCCGCATCATCAGATGAGCGTTGATACGGGATACTGGCATGGCGGAGAGTCTGGACCAGAAGCTTCAGGGACTTGAAGAACACATCAGTAGGATAACTCTGGATCCTGGAATTACGAAAATCTTTGTCACTTTGAAAACGCTACCGTGAGATTGGCTTCGTACAGTCGATTGCATGCATGCGGATGGTCGAACGGTCCATTTGTGAACACCCTGTGCCCCGCAATACGTCAACCACTGTGCGTGTGACCTGCAGGAATAAGGGCGGACATGAGCATGGTGGCACGGACGTCAACTCATGTCCCATGCGCGTGGGGTGGTGGACGATCATTACACATTAGACTCGGGGCTGAACAAATCTCACCGTGCCGGTTCGATCGCATAGCTTATCGGATGCTCAGGTGAGAGAGCAGCTAAGTCCATATTCATACAGGACGACAGATATAGCAGCCGATAAATAAACAGTATGTCGATACAAGGCGTCGCATTATTCGCGGCCAACTTGGTCTTCATGTACACCGAACATCCTACACATCGGAACCGTCGCATGAGGTATCGGTGTTGATCAAGTCGCATAGTCAGCGTTCTCTGGGCAGTCGCGAGCGATCTGCAGATGCCCACAGATCAGCACTGGAGAAATCTTAGGTGTTGTTGCGTACGTACATGGCCCTCCTGCTGGCATTTGTAGCAGGTCTTGTTCTTGTTAGGGTTTCCAATCGGGGCGCCAGTCTCACCGACAGTAGTGCCCGGTGCAGCGAGGCAGTCCCTGCCGCAGGCGATGAGGTCGAGGTCAAGCGCGAGGTCGAGATCAACGTACCTCGCCATATGGTTGGGACCGCCGCAGCGGTAGCATTTGACCGGGGGAAGGGTGGAAGTGTTCAGACCGCGGCCCGGAGGAGGGGCGCGGGATGCGAAGGCTCCGCCGGTGCCGTTAGGGCAGGAGCGCGCGAAGTGTCCGAAGCGACCGCAATTCTGACACCGATATCGGGGTTAAGAAATGGTAACGGTACCTATAGCCAGAGGTTTCCACTCACATAGCACTTCTGACCGGCGTTCTGGATCCTGAGGCTCGGGCACTCAGCCTGGATATGGCCTACTCCGCCACACGAGTAGCACTGCTTGGATGCAACCGAGCGCGGCTGGGGGCAGGCGGCAGACTCGTGCCCGGGCTGGCGACAGTTGTAGCAAAGGCGCTGCTCCGAGGAGCAGTTCTCCGCAATGTGCCCCACTAAGGATGGTCGGACATCGACCGAAAGCAGAGAAAGACAGGGCTACGCACGGTTCCCGCACTTGAAGCACCCCTTTCTACTGAACTGATACGCCATTCTGACCTGGCTTCTCGAGATACCTGGCCGGTGAAGAGAGATCACGGAGGGCGCAGACTACTGGCATGCATGTGCTTACGTACCTCGCTTCTTCCCGCTACCGACTGACCAGCCTTCCCTCCTCCTGCGTAAGGATAGGACTAAAGACGAGAGTGAGATGGGCGATGGCGATAACCAAGGGGCGGCCCAAGCCCATTGCCGCTTCAGGGCCGGTCCGGCGGCTCCAGCCTTTCAGGGCGGGGCGTGACCAGCTGCCGCCGCTCACGCCGTCGCCTCCGCCATCGTCGCCGCCATCGGGCAGTCGGACCCCGCCCGCAGAGCCCCCAAAGCCGTCCAACTGCTGCCGACCCGCTGAGCGGCCGGGATGCGCCAAGCGTCGGAAGCGTTGCAGCCACGAGGAGGCACGAGGCGCGTCGCTTGAAGTGCGGCCGCAGGTCACGCCCGACCCGAAGCCAACCACCCGGCAGGGGCCGTGGGCCTGCCTCGCTCTCCGCGTGCGCGCCACGCCTGGCGCGGCGTGTTGTGAACGTTGTCCGCCAGCTCCCCGCACCGGGCACCCTGCTCAGAGCATACCCAAATCCGACCAGGTGAGTGCCGTCCGTCCAGCCCCATTCAATTGAGCTGATGGTCGGCGCCAGGCTGTCCGGCGTCCGTGTCGCCCCCTCTGTGCGAGGACGTGCTCCGTCCGTGGTGCCCCATTGGCGGCCCGCGAGGACACCATAGGTTCAGCCCACCGCGATGTAGAGATCCAGATCTCCGACCTACCTTAAAAGCCTCGAGTGACTTCAGCGTCCGTCGTCGGCGCACCACCTCTTCCCCGGTGTCACCGCCCAGCCACTAGGTTTGTTTCGCCTCCCTCCCTGCCAGTGCAACGCGAGGGCACTAACCCCATCTCCGCCGTTCTCCCTCCCTCAGTACTCGCCCGACGACGCCCGTCTCCTTCCGTCGTACATCCGGAGTCCGCCCACCCGCATCATCGCGCTTCTTGTTAGGCTGAGCATCTGCTTCGCCGAGGGTAAGTCGTCTATGTCGGGAGATTAGGTTCGCAGATTAACTGCCTTGCTTCTTTCCAGGTTTGCCTGTGCGCCCTCTGCGAACTGGTTTGAGCAGCCCAACAAGACACGTCGTAACGAGCGCGCGAAGTCTGGTTGTGTGTGCGGAAGGCGGGTTTCCTCCCGCGTACTGGTGAGCTTCCCGGGCCATGGGTACGTGTATAGAGCACTCGAATGAGTTGCTTGCACGAGCATTTACGATCGCACAGGTTACATACGTTGTGAAGTGGCTCTCACCGTCCTTACTCCTCGAGATGACGCCGTCTTCGCAATTCTATCGAACTTATTGGCCCACTTTTCCCGAGCAGTACCTAGCCGACTCAATCGTCAGGTATGAACACAACGTTGCGCGGCTGCCTCCAGCGTCCCGGTGGGACCAGCGGACCGCCCTAACTCTGCGCCTCGCACTATTCGCGTTACATTGCGTACGCAGTCAGCTACACCGCCATTGGTGTATGGGTTGGTAATCCGACTGCGAGAGTTCTCATGGTTGCCGTCATGACATTATCACTTGGTGTGTTCAAAGTCGATTCGGAAAGAGGTTTGTGTCGCCAGATGTATTTGCTCACCGTGCATGATTGCTGCTCTTAGCGTTTGACCAAGAGCTAAGTGACTCCGACGATTCGGAGTTCGGACACGCGGTATATTTCATATCGTGACACACCTGATGCTTGCTTCCGGGCTCCGGGGATTGTGGCGACGTCAGAGTACCGCCGTACATGCCACAGTCCGAACATGTTAAGCGTTCGGCAGCAGCTTTGGCCCTACAATCACCCTGAAGATACTATCATTAGACCTGCGAGCAGCGTGCCATTTGGTCCCAGATGGAGGGTAGGGGGAGGCACGTTTCCCACGGGCCGCTTATCTACATGCCGAGGCTTACTCATTCAGGACTTACGGAGCCCATCGGCTGCGTGGCGGGCCCACATACTTATCAGCACTTCACGAGGATGGGGGACGGTTCGCCTTTCCCCCATCTCCACTGTCGCCATTCCTCTGAGCAAAGATGCAATACTCCGAGAAGCGTCCTCTCCAGAATGCAGTGGACCTGTCCCATCACCTCTCGGACCTCGCCCTCTCCCGGGCGACGTCACCGCTCAAGGGCTTGGCGCGGTACTTCGGCCGAGAGGGCATAATCAGCCTCGCAGGAGGTACGCATTGGCGGGATCACAGAAGTCGTCCGTCCTTTGATATTCTGGCTGGCATGCAGGCATGCCCAACCCCGACTACTTCCCTTTCGCTAACATCTCCGGCGACGGTAAGTAACCGAGCGTCAGAACGATTCCCCCCCGCAGTCGCTTACAGCCGGCTATGTGCCTCTTCCAGCCCTCATCCCCGACTCTTTTGCGGTCTCCTCCCAGCCGTCGACCACCTCCCTATCTTGGTTCTGGAAGCTCTTTGGCGGGGCACTAAAGAGAAGACGGCCTCGATCACTGTGCCAAAGTATCCCGTGAAGCCCACCGATGTCAACCTCGCAGTTGCGCTGCAGTACGGCACTGCGACCGGACTCCCGCAGCTCCAGAAGGCGGTCAACGAGTTTGTCGAAACCACCTTCCAGCCTGCTTACGCGGACTGGAAGACTCTGGTCAACACTGGGAACACAGATGGGTGAGTTCACACACTTACGAGTGCCATGCACTTGTTATTCAACTTCATCGTCGCAGCTGGTCCGCGCGATCACTACTCTTTGCAACCCGGGCGAGCTGTTCATCACCGAGGACTGGACTTATCCTTCAGCTCTTGCGAACAGCAAGCCGTACCACATCAACCCCGTCGGTGTGCCCATGGACGAACAAGGCATGCGGCCGGATGCTCTGCGCAAGATGCTCGCGGAGTGGGATGACGTTGAGCGGGGACACAAACGGTACGTTCTCGAGCTGCGATGAGCGTCGTGTTCCCACAACGGGACCAGATGAATGACGCCCCGGCGCACTTGGCGTCATGTGTACTGACTGTCCTTTCCAGCCCCCATGTGATGTACACGGTGCCCATTGGTCAGAATCCCACCGGCATCGTACGTGGTCGTTTGACTAGAGACATACACACGAGGCTGACGCCACGATAGTCTATGGGGTTGGAACGTAAGAAGGAAATCTACGACATCTGTGTCCAGTACGGTGAGTACATGGTGTGCGCGGATTCCACAAAGGATCACCGTGGCTGAACAATCTTCGCAGACATTATCATTGTCGAGGACGATCCCTACTATTTCTTGCAGATGGGCGAGTACGTCGCGAAGTCGATGCGGTCTTCGCAAGTAGAGTTCTCGGACTCCAAGGCGTGGATTGCCAGCCTTGAGCCCTCTTACTTGAAGTAGGCATCGTATTTGTTTCCTAGAGGCCCCGACTAACTCTCAGCAGGATTGACTACCAGGGGCGGGTAATTCGTCTTGACACATTCTCCAAGGTATGACATTTTTCGTACATTAATGGCGCGCTCGGTGTTAACAGATCTGCAGAACATTGCCCCAGGTGCCCGGCTTGGGTACTTTACTTGCAACCCGCGCTTCGCCGAGCGGTTGGAGCGCGCGGGTGAGACTACCACGCAGGCTCCATGCGGGTTCGGCCAGGTAAGCCTGCAACATTCAGCATCCTTAGCCCTAGACATTGACAGGATCTGTGACTCATCAAAGGCACTCGTTGCGCAACTGCTGACCACTTGGGGCTACGATGGTTATGCTCGATGGCTTCAGGGTGAGGTAGCATATTTATGCTCGTTATGCCGACTGCTTATCCTTTCCCTCAGGCCTGGCTGTGCAGTACAAGGCGCGCCGCGACTTCCTCCTGGATGCTCTCTCCGAGGAGTTCAGCATGCGCGAGTCCGTCGGCACCGCCGGCTCTTGGACTGGCTGCACCGTTTACACCGCGTCTGTGAAGCCCAAGCGCTTCGAGATGTATGAGAAGACTATGCAGCAGGAGCTGTTCAGCATCGTACCACCGTCGGCAGGCATGTTCCTTTGGGTGCGGCTGCACTTCGAGAACATCCCTGGCTTCAAGTCCGGGGATGAAGCTTCGTTGGAGATGAAGTTCTGGGAGCAGCTTGCGGAGGCTGGTGTTCTCGTTGGTCCTGGCACGTACTTCGCTTCCGACGCCGACGACGTCAGTCCCGTGGAAGGTCATCTGCGCATCGCCTTCAGTTACGCTTCGGTGCGACACTCCCCTAGCAACTGTACTGCAAATGACTAACATGATTTTGCCGTTTTCAGCAAGAGGAAATGATCAAGGCGGTCAAGATCTACAGTGACGTGATTCGCAAGTTCTTCCAGGAGGCACACTAGATGATCGTAGATTTTGGGTAATCTGAGGCGTTTTGTGTTCGTGGAGGATGTATACGTATGTATGTTATATCCATAATAGACGGTTGGTCTGCCATAGCCAGACATGGGCCCGTAGAGAAGTTTGAAGGACCTCGAATTAGGAGCTCGGGACTTGTGAAACTGGGCGCCCGTTGGTGCCGGAGGGAGCGCTGTCAGAGGCTCGGGCGCCTACGCGAACTTGCCTCCCCTCATCTCATCTCTGACCCGCCCTAAAGAACCGCGTTTGCGTGCAGGCCTGCCGTCATGGCCGCTGCTCCCCTGTCCGATGACATCCAGCGCGCGCTCCAGCAGGCCATCGAAGACGTGAACAGCACGGCCGCGGCCTCCATCGCCAGACATCATTCCAAAAAGCTGAAGCGACCGCGCGATGGCGAGCACACGGGCGACGACGGGATGGATGCCGAAGACAGCGCTGCCGAAAGAAGCAAGGAGAAGAAAAAGTCGAAGAAGCACCATGCGTTTAACGGCAGCGAAGGTGGCGAGTCGGTGTTGACAAACCGCCCCCCAAGCGCAAGTGGAAGTGCCGGTGAAGGTGCATCCACTGAATCCGCCGAATCGACCATGGCATCCGGTGCTGAAGCCGGCGCAGCGGCCGCTAAAGCGAAGAAAAGGAGCAAAGGGAAGGAGCGTGCAGTCGACCCAGTCCCAGCGCCCCCTCCACCATCTGCTGTGGACCTCATGAACTCGTCCGCGGACTTCCTGTCTGCCGTGGTTGCGGCGGCGTCTGCGACGGCAGGACAGTCGCAAACAGGTGCGCCGTACGAACAAGTGCCCCCGTACCTCTACCAGCCAGGCGACTTCGATCCCTACGCGTATCCTGGCCCAATGTCGCAAATACCCCCCGGTCCTCCGCCTCCGCAAGCACCCCTTCCTCCTAACCACCCACCACATCCTCAGACTGGGCCGCCATTCCCCAACACATTCCCTCCTGAGCATACTGGCGTCCTCCCCGAGCTCAACCTCAACTTTGCCTCTAGCGAAGATCTCTTGAGGAGCCTGCAGGATTTCGACATCTCCAAAGTTGTCACCGTACTCAAGACCCTCGGCGAGGCGGCCGCGGCCGCGAATGTGCAGCTGAACGTCCCTCCCATGTTCGCGCCCGGCCCTCAGACGGAGGCAGCTCCTCCAATGCAGCAGCAACCCGTGCGCTCGGATACCATTCTGGGGCGGCCAGGGAAGCAGAAGAAGACCCGGGGAGCGTCCGTCGTAGGGACGAGCTCAGTCCTGCCCCCGCCTGCCCCGCTACAGCCCGACAATCCTGACCACGCGCACATGCTGGCGAACGTCTGGATGAACGCAGCGAAGCTGGCAGAGTTGGTGAAGACGGAAGGTATGCACGCCTCTGTCAATATATGCTCGACGCTTGCTGAGCGTTCATTTGATACGCAGGCCTTGTCTACAAAAAGGGAAAGTTTTCTGCAACGGAAGAGGCGCAGCTGAATGGTGCGATCGAACGGTACCAGGCGGTACGTCTGCTCTTTGCATTCGGGGATGTCTGCGTCTCATCGTAGTGTTGTTCCTTGCAGCAAAAAGGCCTAACTCCTGCAGAGCTTGATCAGGTCATATTTTCCAACAAGATGGGCAAGGAAAAAGGGCATGAGTCGTTTTGGGCAGAAATTAGTGCGTCTTGTCTTGCGGCTTCATTGGAAGAGGGGCCGATCACTGATCTTTTCTTCAGCCTCGGCGATACAACTACGTCCTATCATCGCTGTGTATCATCACGTACGTCGGGCGCGGCATCCATTTGCCAACAAGGGGGCTTGGACAAAGACCGAGGACGACTTGCTAGTTCAGTGCGTCACACCGTCCGTAAGCGTCATTTTTAGTACTCACCACCATCCTATGAGTGTAGGTCTGTTCAAGAGCATGGACAGCAATGGGAAAAGATCAGTGATATGGTCCAGCGTATGGCTGGCGACTGTCGTGACAGGTATCGCAATCATTTGCAAGATCGTTCTGTCCGACATACCGGTATTGTTGTGCCCCCTTTGACAAGATGACGTTTGCTGATCCGCTTCCGCGTAGGACAATGGTCCAAGGAAGAGGAAGAGGAGTTGATCAACATTGTAACGGATATGACCGTGAACCAAGGCAAAGATATGGATAACGACATCTTCTGGGGTGTTGTGAGTCAGCGCATGGGCGGCAAGCGGGGTCGACAACAATGTAGGATCAAATGGTGAGCCATAAGTCACATTCCGCTGCGGCGGGCTCACTGTCTTGTATCCAGGACGGACTCGCTGGCGCCACAGATCAAGAACACCGGCGAGCGTCCCCGATGGGGTCCGATGGATGCATATATTCTTGTTCACAAGTATGTGACCCCGTTCGTCGGAGCATTGATCGCCACTGACAAACTACTTCAGAGTGGATTCCATGAACGTGCGGGACGATACCGAGATAGATTGGAAGCTGCTTCCGGACGACCATTGGAACATATGGAGCGCCCACTCTCTACAACGGCGCTGGCTGACCATGAAGCGCGGCATCAAGGGCTTCGAAGAGATGTCTCATGCTGGTGGGTTACCATCATCTCCCAACTCCTGACGTCTCTGATTTCCTCCTATCTCACAGAAATCATGGAGATCTTAAAGACGAAGAAAGCACAATCGCCACCACCTTCGTCTGCTAGCAAAAAGAAGAAGAGTAAATATATCAGCGCCGAGGCTGTCAATGATATCGATGATATCGACGTGCAGATGGAGCTCGAACCTGGCTCAAGCATGAGCCACGGGACCATGGGACACTAGTGTTGTATCGAACGTAATGTATCGTTGCACTCATGTATCCGTAACACACCGACATCCTTTGTGTTTTCTGCATTCTCCGCGCCGTTTGGAGTTTGTTAATGAGGTTGCATTGTGGAGAGACGCGCCCACGTGACCTGCTGGACGCGTCGTCGACAACATCGCCAAATACGTAAGCGCCCATAGTTGGAGAGTATTCAACCGACAGCCTAACAAGCTACACCCACCCTGTTGCTATTTCCTGTCCACGCCCTCGCTTTTCGTCTCGCTGCTCTCGTTGTTTGCGTGGCTTCCGGCTGCTATCCTCTGACCTTTGTCTTTGCCCGCCATGGCCTTGGTTCAAACACCCCGCAAGACCGTGCCGCTTGCGATGGAGGATGAGCATATTCCCCGGCCGAAGCCCAAATCACATTCTCCTGATGTCACACGACGGGTGTTCTTTTGCGGGGTGGTGGTGGAAGGCACGGAGGGGGGACGAGAGCTTTCACTTGGTGCGTACTACGGTTCACATAGGCACTGGCTGGTGCCGTCGCACTGGCCGTTTGATTGCCAAGTGTCTCCAACGAATGATGGGTTGTTCATGGCAGTGTTGCTTTACAGATGTCAAAGAGCTCATTGCTTCTCTGGGAGAAAGCATTGACTTGGTACCCGCTTCCACGAATTCGTCTCCATCCACTACTGACATGAAACAAGTACGTATCGTCTGCGGTGTGGTGCCCTCACAAGAGCTAACCGGGCTGGTTTAGGAGAAACGCAGGAGAGCCATGACGAACACATCCGCATTGGCCGACATTACCAAGGAGCTCGTCACTACTGAGCGTACCTACGTCAAGAAGCTTCGTGTACTCAAGAAAGAATATGCGGACCCACTCCGTGAGTTCTCGAAGAACAAGCACACAGCCATTGTTCCCCCATATCAAGCCAAGGCTATCTTTGGCAACATAGACAAGCTCCTTCCGGTCAACGAGGCATTCCTGACGGACCTGGAGAAGATGGATCGAGATGGCACTCCGGGAGTGGGAGACATTGCGATCAAGCACTTTAAGACTCTGAAGGCTTTCGAGTGCTATAGAGAGTACTTCGCAAAACATGAGGAAGTACAGAAACTGTTCGAGCATGAGGTGAAGAAGAACTCCCGTTTCGCAGAGTACATCGACGTAAGTTGCGCCTCTATATCATTGTTTGCGGTATGTGCTCTAACCGCACCTCAGCGTGTCAAATACTCTACAGCCTCAGACGCACGGAACAAATTCGGTCTCGTGGAGCTGCTTGCGGAGCCATGGCAGCGTATTCCAAGGTACACGCTCATGTTCAACACGATGCTCAAACACATGGCCATGAATCATCCTCAACGATCTCAGCTGGAGGAAGCAATCCAACACGCAAGTGACATCGCCAAGGCGGAAACAGATCCTCAGATGAAGCGTATGGGAATCATGCATTGTCTCGCAACATCCATTGAAAACTTCCCCATGGACCTCGTGTCAAGTTCGCGGCACTTCATCGACTGCATCGACGTACAAGATGTCGTCGCTCCGGACCCTCACGCACCAGTATCATCCAACGGCCCGACTGGTGCCTTGACGCTCCACTGTTCGTTGTTCCTGTTCAACGATAAGCTCATGATCGTGAAGAGGCCCGCGGACAAGAGCGGAAAGGCTCTATCGGGTTTGGATCAACTCGACAAGGTGGTGAAGGGCGGCGCGCTTCCATCAAGCATGCGGAAAAGCGGGTTGGTGTGTAAAGGGGTGTTGGATATTACGGACGTAGCAGCGACAGAAGTCGGTGGAGCCGGTGTGTATATTACTGAACCTCTCAATATATATTGTGGGCTAACTCGAATGGCAGACTTTCACCTATTCCTCGAGAACCCATTGTGGGACCAGACGGAGAAATGGGCGGGACGGCAATTCCGTTCGCTCTCCGTAGTCTTTCCCCCTGCTGCAGTTCACTTGGATCCCATACGCACGGCGAACGAGAAGAGGCGCTTCCTTGACGCCGTATGGCTCGCCCAAGCCCGCTTTCGAACCCGAGCCGAACGGTCCATCGTGCTTCGGGGCGAGGAGTTCGAGGTCGAGAACCGCGGTGGGTATGTCACATATGCTAGCACGTATTACAATGTGTACACCCGTACGAACTTCCTACAAGAGCCTAAGAAGGTCAGCGTCTTTCTAAATCGTCCGAGTACAACGATGTTCATAAGCTATTCCACAGACGAAGATTGTCCTCCATATCGATCAGGACGGCATCGCTGACGCCGTACCGTTTGGCGAGAGCGAAGGACCATACGTTGTTGTAAGAGTCCAACCTATAGCTGGAGCACTCGCACGTTACAACGTCACGTCAAGCTATGAGGACGAGCCTGAGGAAGATATCATGCAACCGGGGCGCATACCTGAGCGCATCGTACAAACTAGTAAGCATATTCACCGGTGCTGCACATGCGTTAGTTGAGACTCTTATTCACAGTTCAACAATACGGCCTCTTCAAATTCAAGACCGGGGCTCTGTCGCGTCCTACAACACCTACCGTCTCTCGCTCGCGCGCTGCCATTTTCGGCCTGGACGTGATCTCCCGCAATCTTTTCGGCGCTCGGTCAACCTCGGGAGGTATGAGCGACTTCTTCGGGGGCTCGATGAATGGACATCGTCGCGCAAGAACGGCTGATAGTCGTAGTTCAACGCTCACCGGTTCCGGGAGCACCACGGGAAGCAGTATATCGCAGTTTTCAAGAGCCTCTACTACAACCGTGGCAACATCGCTCATGGACGACGAACCGCCTCCCTCGCTGACAAAAAGCACAAGAAGCTCAAGGACACGTTCGCTTTCTCGCGGGGCGAAGAAACTCATCAAGCGAGCGAAATCGCCCTTCCAGAGCGATTACGAGGACGCTGTTGACTCCGATGATGCTGGCCCTCCCAGTGCGTACGATAGCGCGTCCATGAAACGGGGTCGCTCTGCATCTGCCGGAGAAGCGATGACTGTGGATGCTTCCGAGCGCGACCTGGCTAGGCGGCTCGAGTTGGCGCGCAAGAACAGCCAAAATCAACACGGGCGAGAATACGAGTCCCTTGCCATGCAGGAACCGGTAGAAGACACTATATACGAAGGCTCGTTTGCAACGGTATTTTGCCCGAATGCAGTTCTGATCTTGGGCTTCTCTTCACAGATGATCCTCCGCCCGCGCAACGCCCCCTCTCACGCGTTTCCCGCATGTCGCGCGCTCTGCCGGAGCTACCACAAGATTACGACTACGCAGCAAGCCAGCGTTCCACGACGCCCACGATCCGCGCGCAATCACCCGCACTCAGCGAGAGCAGCCGGCGCGCACGATCGCTTTCACGCCACTCTTCAGACCGATCAGATCGCCGACCCATGGGTCCGCGTAGCCCTTCCCCACTGCCAAGGAGTCCGCGCTCAGCACACTCCCGCATGCCCTCGGCGGACTCGGACACAGAGCCGGACAATACCCAGCCCATGTTCCCGACAACCCCGATGCGCACAGTCTTCCCTCGCACACCCATCCCGCGCAGCAAGCGACAGCCGTTTGAACCCACCAGTGCAGTCAACACAGACATGACACCAAAAGCTGCAGCAACAGAAGATGACGATCGCAGAAGCATGGAGTCTACGAAACTGCCTGGCCTCATAGAACCACTGGCGATTAAGAAACGCTCATCTGTGCGGACGAATGCGTCAACAGCAACAATTACTGACTCCCCAGCGACACCAGCCCATAGACCGCCTCAGCTGGCCCGCCGGCCTTCTCCCTACCAGAAAGGCCCCTCCGTGAAATCCCAAACAACTCGTACCTCAGGGAACAGGACGACAGTGCCTACTAAGCTCCCCCGTGCCGAGGAGGATGACGTCGACTTGGATGAGCTTCAGTCCGTCGTCAAGCGTTCAGCTGAAGCAATCAAAGCAGATGTTCGTGCATAGTAGTATCATACACGTGTCCTTATTGACGACTCGTACGCCAGATCGAAGATTCGCATCGCGCGATCAAGAAAATCAGACTCGAGACCCAGAAAGTGGCTACCTCGTCGCCCGTACGAGCTGCGGTCGTCGCACGGGAGACAAATCCACCCTCTCCTGTGAAACGTAGTCAACCACTCACACCGCAACGACCATCATCTCCTGCATGGGTACGTTTGTTGTCTTTTTTTCCATGACCCCCACTGACTTTAAGTAGACGAGAGAAGCCTTGACACGTCGCGAAGAGATGCTGCAAGCAATCGGCAAACGTGCTTCCGTCGACATCTCCTCAGGTGGACCCCCTCGCATCCGGACCGCACTGGGACCGTCTAGTTCCGCCTCTTCGCTATTCTCCGCCAGTAGCACGAGCGGGAGTCAAACGGATTGCGAACTCGCGAACTTTGTGGACGACGTTGCTGAGGAAGCCGAACATAAGCTGGATAGCGCTCTTCGACATCAAGAAGAGGCGGAGTCAGAAGTTCGGCGTCTCATGAGGCTGCTGAGAGACGTGAGCTTGCTTTCGAGCCCTCCCCTTGAGAACCCGCTGACACATTTTCTTCGACTCTGATAGCGTACAGACGACCTGGTCAAGACTGGCTTGGGGCTCCAGAACTGGAAGCGGCAATACGAGGTCGTAAGTCAATTGCTTGCCAACAGTCAGCAGGAGGTCAACGAGCTCTATCAGGTAAATCTCCAGCTTGTTCTTCATGTCTATGTCCCATATCCTTCTGGAGCATATCACAAAACCTAACACATGTTGTTACAGTACTTCAATGAAGAGCTTGAAGGCATGTTTGACGCCGCTAGTTTACCCGACGACGATGCGTGGGCAGCCATGACACGCAAGGTCAAGGAGGCACAGCAGGGCAAAGCGCGGGTGGAGCAAGAGAACTCCCAGCTCAAGACACGCATTGCAGAGCTCGAAATTCAACAAGAGCAGTACGTGGCCTTCGCGTGCTTGTCATCTGTGGTCTGACTGACGCAATGGATCTTCCAGGTGGGCAGCATTGTTGCGTGAACACGGACTTATATCATGACCGCAGTATGACACATCTACAAGTTTTGTAAGCCCTTCGATCTCCTCATGCATTTCTGCTCAATCTACATATGCGTTGTATCATACATCCGCGGGTTCGGGTCCTAGGAAACCGTCGTCCGTACCTTACTCATGTTCTCATACCATATCATATTATCAAAGCATCTCCTACATATAAATACACGGAGATGTCATATGCACGGACCAGCATCACCGGCCTAACTTCACAGAACCTCAACTAGCCCCCTTGAGGGCGCCACAATCGCGACAGGTCGACTCGTGAAGTCCAGTCCGCTCCCACCTTCGTAAGCAACAAGCTCGCCCACATCGCCCACCCATCCTTCTAGGTCAAGTATCTTTTCGAGGTTGATTGACATCAATTCATATGCGCGCTTCTTGTCGACCAGGCCATCGGAATCGAGCGCGGCCTACAAGCAGAGTCCGATGAGCACCGCAAACAAATCATTCAAAATATTGCAACACACCCAACCCAGCTCGAACCGCATGCTTTGACTGTGAGTCATATCCCCGAGACCGATTCCGACCTTGACACGCTTCTTCAGGAGTTCGTTGAGAGTAGTCGAGTTCGTGAGAGGTGGTCCGGGAAGACTGCCGCACTCGGCGTGAATATTTTTACATTACAATGAGCGATAAGACTCACTTTCGGCGTTCATCCCAGGTCCACGGGAATGCTCTCGAGGGCATGAGGATGACACCGATCTTTGCGTGGACTGTGTTGCAACCTCCGTGAGTATTATCATGCAGAGAGCTCGGCATACACTCGCCTAGTTCGTCGGCAACCATGTGCGCCTCGGTTGCGCGCGAAAAAACCATATTCATGTAGGACCCTCGCTTCTCTTCGATTTCGTTCTTCATTCGGATGATGGACACCATAGCGTCCGCACTTGCGACGTCGATAACGAGAGGTATCTCGCCCTATTAGCCGTACGACTGTGAGCCACGATGTAGACTTTGGAAGGCTACGGGGACACTTACACTGGCCGCTTTCTGGAACCATTTTCCCGTCTCGGTGTGCTCGTCTTCGCCACCCAGCAGCAGATGCCGCAGTGTTGCAATCTCCGTACTGACGCCGATACCAGAAGACAGCGGAGAGTGTCTTCCGATGGCGATATGAAGCGCGGTGATTGGCTTGATGATCGCGGCACGTTGCAAGCCGTTGGTTGCGCCGGTTCGGAACGTCGCCGAGAGTCCACCGACGAACGATCCCCGAGAGAAGAAGTGCGGCTTGAGGAAAGAAGTCGTCGCGTACGTGACCCCAGCGTGGTGTGCCACCCTGCGAAGTCGGACGCATGATGAGTTGAATGACGCTGAATCGCAGGCGGAGTCCACTCACAGGGCATTCCTCGTTCCGAATTGGAGAGCGTCGCTGACTCTCGTGAGGCCAGCGGCATCGCCGACGATGTCGGGGACGTTTCCTCTGAAAGGGTCGAACCGGGCGCCGTCGCCCGTCGACGGCTCGCTCTCCAACTCTTCCAACCCCAGCCCACTGCCGAACGCCATCAACGCAGGAGCCACCGCCCCGCCCCGCAGGTCGAACTCCACCTCGGCCCTGTCTCCATCACAATACCGCCCAAAGCACGCTACGCGCCCGCGGTCGACGATGACGTCCACGAAGTTATCGTCGTCCTCGTCCAACCCTCCGTCCAGACCGAACGTGAGCGGGCCCGCGCCGTCCCCGCGGTCGCGCAAGAAAACCTCGCGCACGTTCCGGAACGCGACGCGGCCGCGCACGGTGCGGTTCGGGCGGAGCGGGGGGATGCCGTCGAAGCGCACCGCGCGGTCTTTCTGTGTGGCGAAGTCCGGCACCGGCGGGGGGCCACGGCGCCGTGCGGTGGTGTTCTTGGCTTTGGGGACGGGGATGCGCGCGCGCACGGCGTCGACATGCACTTGCAGGATGCCGTCGATCCACACTTTGCGTGGGGAGGCGCCGAGCTGGAGAGGATGTGAGTCCCAGAGGACGAGGTCCGCGTCGGCGCCTTCGCGAATGATGCCAATGCGGTGGACGAGGCCGGCAGCGGTCGCAGGAACCGAGGTGACGGAGGCTAGGGCAAGATTGGGAGGTAGACCGTAGTGGTGCGCTTGTTGAGCTTCGAAGATGAGGTCGCGCGGGTACGAATTTAGTGCGTCCGTCTACCGAAAGGGTTCAGCATTTCAGTATGGAGGACGATTCTGCAGTGAAGATGCCCACCTTCATGGCCACTGGTATCCCATGCTCTGCGAGAATCCACGGCGAGAACTCAGAGCCGCGGAATGTCTCGCGCCGTTGGCGAGAGCTATCCGCAGACAGAACTACAGTAGGTGGTACAACACCAGGGCTGTTGGAACCAGATAAGTTCTGCGTACGACGCGCCAGTGAGCAACCTGCTCACATTGTTTTCAGGGCGTCAGGCATAAGATAAGCTTCATGAGCGCCGTGAATGGATGCAATCGGAACCTTGAACTCTTGCGAGAACTACACCCGGTGAAGATATCAACGGCTTTCCACGGGTGACGTCGCATGATGCGTACCCTGACCAGCCCGTCCAAGTCCACGGCTTCATCGCAGACCACTGACACCTGCCCAGGGATCCTTCAGCTCCCACCAAGCAGCATGCTCGTCCAAAACCAGTACCAACCTTGACCCTGCCGCGCAGCACGTCCACCAACGCCTCCCACCGGTAGTCCTCCGGGTACCTTGGCTGCTGACCTCGCCTGCCTCCCCAGGCCGGCCTCGGCGTGCGCGCAGTACGCGTCCTGGGCGTCGCGGAACCCACGCGCCATGGCGAAGGCCGCGCGGAGCGCCCACATGGTGTCCATGCGGTTGCCGGATGCCCGCGTTCGCTCCCCGCACGACATCCTGTGACGGTGGGCATGCGCATCAGTACGTCAGACGCGGAATGGAACGGCACGATGGCCAAGAGTAAAGTGGAGGGCGTGTACGACGGACGGGCGATGGAGTGGGCGGGCGACGTACACGAGGTGTCTCCAACGGGGCTCGTACGGGTCGAAGTCAGTGCCGTTCAGCTGGTAGGGTGCTTCGATGAGCATGGAAGTTGGTGTGCGCTGGGACGTCTTGCGCAGCTTGATCATGAACGCTTGACCGCCTGCGGGCGAGGTCAGCACCCAATGGAGCCGGGCTTCTGGGGGTGCTCACCAATGGCGTCGCGGCCGTAGTCGGGTAACACTTGGACCGTGGTGACCCCACCGGCCACGGCGTAGGGGTACGAGGCATCATGAGTGCTCAATCCGTCGATGCTCCTCAGCCAAGGAAGGATTGGTCCGCTTGGTGAGTCCATTTGCAGCGACGCGGCGGTGAGGGGGGCACTAGTGACCCCAATGTGGGAGTGCAAGTCCACTGCGGGGGTAGCGTTTCCTGTGAGCCCTGTCGTCCCGGGAATAACAATCCCGCTGTCGTACGCACCTAAGCCCGGAGTGATCCACCCTCCGTGAGCATCCACAACGTCGGTATCACGGTCCACGTAGAGTATTTCTGGGATGTACCCGATGCCTTGAACGAGCCCTTTGTCCAGGAAGATGTCGCCGTATACGATTTCCGTCCCATTCCTAGCCCCGGTCCATAGAGTGATGTTCTTGATGAGGGTAGGCCGTGTTCCGGGCTCAAACCGGTCTGACTTGCTGCGAAGGAGGGCGTCTTCACGTGCCCGTGGCAAAGCGAATCTTCTCGAACACAGGACATGTTCTTCAGGGGAGAGGGACGGATGGCTGCGGAAGCCTGCAGTAGTGGCCGGTGGAAGTGGGGGGATGATTGTGAACGCGCACACGCTGGCTGCAACTACCGCCGCGCCGATTACACGTTTCCGCGAAATAGTCGAAAACCGTCGTTGGTGAGACTTTTCAGCGTCGTGGGGGATAAAAGGACCACGGCACTGAGAGACTGGTCCTGTGGGTGGCTGAGGAGGCTTTTCTCGACCAGTCATCGGGAGAGACGAGAGAGAGGCGTACATGCACGGAACGTCGAGCGCACATATATGCGCGAGGTCATTAATGCCTCGCTTGAAGAACGTGTCCTTATGGCAGCTTGGATCACCCTGGACGTGGGTTGGTGGACCGACTGGAGGGATGTGAGGCTAATGCCCCTCATATGGCATACACTTCTGTGCGCCATATGAGGAAGCGTCCCACATTGAAAGCTATGACACCGTTACATTAAGTGCCGCAGACCGGAACGCGGTTTCCACGCGTCCGTAGGTTGGAACGCGAGCGTAGATGCTGCCGAAGTCTAGACACCTCCAACTAAGCGCTATTATCAAGAACAATTGAATCGTACTTCACGTCCGAATGGCAAGACATGCGTACCTGCCACAGTATTTCCTCGCTGGACGACAATGCCATGTGCTCGCTTTGATCGACCACATGCTCACCCTGTTGTCCACTGCACTAAGGAGGGCAGCTGGACTGATTCGCAAGACAAGCATTCAAGTAGTGGTATTGTATAGCGGATAGAAAAAGTGACCTACAGAAACTACACAACTCCTACCCCAAGCAGCGCGGCTCCGCCCTTAATTCCCCTTCCCCGCGCGGCAGCTAGACTGATGGCTAAACAACTGAGCAAGAATCCCGTGAATCTGTGCTGCAGCTCAGCAATTGTCCCTTCTAGGTGATAGTATGATGCACTCACCGGAAGAAGGCGATGCGAGAAAGTGAGCGTTCTTCGAATGCAGTCCGGGAGGAGGCGAAGATGGAGCGCAGCACCGCTGGTGTCACGGGTATCCGACTCCTATTTGGCGACGGCGGAGGGAGTGCACCCGGAGAAGAGGGAACGTAGCTGGGAAGGTAGACGGAGTTGGGGTGCGTTGCGGTCGGGGTGTTGTGGAAGGTGGAGGGAGTTGGGGTGACGGAGGAGGAGGAAGAAAGGTTGCTCATCTTGAGATTGTCTGATTGCGGTCCACACACGCTCAGATGGTGTGACGAGAGAACAAGAATATTGTCCGGAGGAGAGAGAGGCCCAACTGTGGTGAACGAGTGCAGGCTCGCCTGGCCATTCGCATCCGGCCCTGAAGACATTCCCACGACGCACTGAACACAGTCCATGGCCACTCCGGTGCTCTAATAATCACCACGGCTACATGTCTTGTACCTCACTCTTAACATACCTGTCCGCTCCACAGCCTGAACCAGTATTTTGCACAGGACAAAACCACCTTTGGAACAAAGGCACGACGTGAGCGTAGACATTCACCACTACTTACGTCTACCGCCTGTGATGAAACATACGCATGGAAATCGCCCTTCTGTAGGGGCCCGGTCATATCGGTCCAAACGCACGTTTCCCCCGCCCGGCAACCTCGAGCGGCCACAATAGTGACCACAATGGCATTCAGAAGCCTCTATAAAGCCGCCGAGGTCAAGACGCCTACTCTACCCCACGCCTGCTCAATCAGCCACCATGGAGTTCATCGATGCCCTCCCCTCAGATGAAGAATCATGCCACTACACCGAACACCTCGAGTTCCATCCAGATTTCGACTCGGCACTGGCATCCACCTACTCGGACGATGAACTCGCCGAGGTATTGCCTTACTGCCCAAACGTCACTTCAGCGCTCCTCAGTGGCATCCGCGGTCTTTCATCGCGAACCCTCATCCTCCTGGCTGAGAATGCCTCTCGCCTAGGCACACTCGATCTTTCCGGGTGCCTCGATATCACCGATCTTGGACTACGGGCGATCGCAACACATTCAACGTCCCTCACTGCGCTCGCTGTCAATCGCATACCAGGGATCACTGACCACGCCCTTGCCGCGCTCGTCCGTGGACTCCCGCGTCTTGAGCATCTAGAGATGGACAGCCTCCCACTCGTGACCGCGGCCTCAGTCCGGGATATATGGACGTTCGCACGCGGCCTCCGACGATGGACGCTCTCCGGATGCCTACACCTCACCGACGCCGGTTTTCCATGGGTATCGGAGCGCGGTGACTCTCAAGCAAGACCTAATTCAGAAGGCCGTCCAAGGAACTGGACTGATCGTCTCCCCCCTCTCACACTTCCTGCATCACACAAGATGAATGAGTTGCGTGTGCTCGACTTGAGCCACTGCTTCAAGCTCACGGACGGCGCGGTGCTCGGGCTGGTGGCGCACGCGCCTCGCATGCACCAGCTCAGCCTCGCAGGCTGCGTCAAGCTCACAGATCGCTCGCTACATGCCTTGTGCGGGCTAGGCAGACACCTGGACACCCTTGACATCGGAGGATTAGCGAACGCCACCGACGCCGGCGTGGTAGCAATCGCGAACGCGTGTCTGCGCCTGCAAGTGGTAGACATCAGCTGTGAGTCCCCTGTTCTCACCGTGTTATGAGGATGTTGACACCACGCCGACGTGCTCTGTGGCTGGACACCGGCAGTCATGAAACAGCTGACGGATTTGGCGGTGCTCGCGCTCTCAGGACTGGAACGTCTGCGAAGCTTGGCGGCGGGGGGGCTACCGAAGGTGACGGACCAGGCGCTATTTGCGCTCGCGGAGCACGGAGCGGCCCTCAGCGAACTCCACTTTCCCTTCTGCCCCAAGCTCACCCTCGAGGGTGTCAAGGTTGTTGTGCGGCGTCTGGGCGGGCTTGAGGAGCTGGGCCTTTCGGGGGTGCCGGCGCTCCGTCGGCAAGGGATTCGGAGGTTCTCAGAGCTTCCGCCAACGGTGCGATCCCCTCAGAGTTGACAGAGCAAACGGGCACTGATCAACGGCACGTGCAGAGCTACGAAGAAAAGGAGCAGGGAGCGTACAGGGTTTTCAGGCACGCTGGGATCCGGGCACTGCACGAGTTCCTGGAGAAAGAGGAGTGGCGAAAGCGAGAGTGCGAGCGGAAGAACATTTTGTACCATCCACGGGGCGACGACTCGAGGGCGCTGTACTGAGTGGGTAGGCAAGTCTGTGTGCGATTGACAGCGATCTGCGTGTTTCGTGGAGGCCGGGTTGCCTGTGGGGGTCGCCGCGGGTCGAGTCGTCTGTGGCACCCCGTCGCCGCTGCGGCTTTGCCTGATTCCGGGGCCCGCCGTCCAAAGAGGGCGAACGCCCAGGCAGAGTGTGCGGACCGGGCCTCCGGAGAATTAAAAGCGGTCAAAGCGGTGTCGGCGACGGTCAGGAATGGCGTCACCGCGGCGGGTGCCTCGATCGCAGGTCTTGTCGCCCTCTCGCGCGTCCTCGTCCCCGCCCCCATTGGCCTCGCCAGCCGCACACCACAGATCTCGCCCCTCACGACGACTCTAAAGCTTACCAGCAGCGGGAGCAGAGCCCGCGAGACGGGAGCCCACTGTATGCGCCATATCCACCATATCTTGGACTACTCCCGGTCAGTGTCTACCCATCGGCACCCCGAAACGCACAACGACGAGCAACCTGCCAGGCCGTCCCAGTCCGCTTGTTGCATCGCCAGCCTCCCGGGCCTTTTCTCACCATTCCCCTCCCTCCCTCCTTGCCCGCCCTTCTCAACGCGCCGTCCAGCCCACGAGCGCCGCTCTTCCCGCGCCCGCGCGCCATATCTCGCAGGCGAGCCCGCCAGAGCCCAACTGCCCTCCGGTATCATGTCAGCCTCCATGAACGTGCTCCCTCTCCCTCGCCGCTCAATCTCCTTGAACGCCGCACATCATCCCTCGCCGACATCCCGGACCGTCTCGCCCTCTCCAGCACGGTCAACCACACCCTCCCCTCGCCCCGCCTCCGCGCCCACCCCAGGGCTCCCACCGGTGCGCTTCCCTTCACCCCCCTCACGCCCATCATGGCCTCCCCTCTCCTCACCCCTGAGGTCGCGCACGCTGCCACGCCCACTGCCCTCGGTGCGCTCGAGCACGCCTCCCGGGTCCCCCGCCCCTCCGACGACTACATCACCCATCATCCCCCCAATCCCACATGGATGACCTCCCCTCCCACACCGCCGCCCAAAACTCCCAAACTCTCTTCTTCAACCCCACGTGCCTCCGGGTCCGGGCCCTCGTCCGCGCGCGCACAACGGCACCGCAGCAGAGCGCGGGCTGCTAGCACGAGCCCGAGCCGCCCAGGAATTCGTGCGTCCTCGCTCTCGCGCCCCACCTCATCCTCTACTCCGTCGTCGTCGCACATTCCCCCAACATCCCCCGTCATTGTGAGGAGAGCGACGAGTGGTGCGACACGCGACAAATTGCGCCGGCTCTCGCTTCCGGGAGACTTGTCGAAGCCGCTGCCGCCGCGTCCCGGCTTGCGCGGCGCGGCCGCGGACGCCCAGAAGGCCTTACCTCCGGTCCCCGGCCGACGCAATAGCGCCGAGGGCGACGCCCTCGCGGGCGAGGCGCTTCTCCCGAGTTTATCGCGGTGCGCGCCGGGACCACACGAGCGTGAAGAGGATAAAGGGCGGACAGGAGGTGAAACGGCGCCGCACATGCAGTCTGGCAGGAAGCTGTTCAACCTCGCGGACGAAGCTGATCTCTCGGACGACGAAGCGAGCCCGCGCGCGTATAAGGAGCAGGGCTCAACGCACCAAGAAGACCAGGAGCCGGGGCGCGACATGGGCCAGCCCACGTTTGGCGAACAGAAGAAGCAGAGAATGGAGACCATTCGAAGGTACCACGCCCTGGCCGAGCTTCTCGCCACTGAGGTTGGGTACCTTCTCGATCTTCGCGCGCTCGTCTCGGTATGTCCCTGCCTCCCTTCGCGTCGGTCATCGGCCCGCTCTGATGTTTTTTGGGCAGGTCTACCTAGACCAGCTCCTCCTCCTCTGCTCGCCGCCGGTCTCTCCCGCCTCCGTCGGTCTCTCGTCAGGCTCCCCCGCGTCGCTGACCTCTCCAACACCAGTTCCCCTTCTTCCCGGTCGCCATCCTTCTCGCGGATACACCTCGTTTTCAACACTCTCCATACCCTCAATACTCCCGGGAGCTCGGCCGTCTGTTCATGCTTCTCACCCGCCCGTGCCCTCGCACAGCCCCAGCACTCCCTGGACCTCAGCACAGACCGGTGATCGATCACCGGAGCGTGAACGGCAGCCTTCCGGAGCTTCCACAGCGTCCGATGCAACAAGCTACCGGGAATCCGACAAAGACGCCTGGGATCGTATCATTCCGTCAAAGAACTCGCATGCTTCTCCTGCGCCAGTCCTTATCGAGCGAGAAGTACGCACGGTCTGTAGGAACGCGCATGAGCTCCTCGACTTCCACGAGCGGTTCGTCGACGAACTACGTGAAGCGGTCGCCGCGGTCGGACTCCGAGAACTCCTGACACCCAACGGTGACGAATGGACGAACAAGCTGCCGAGTGACGACCCGGATGTGGAGGAGATGGAGAGGGCCGTAGAGGTCGTGGCAGCGAAGTTCGTACACGAGGTACGTGCGCGTAGGGTCTCGTTTTGGCGCGCCACTGACATTGCGCGATACGCTCTCGTAACTTCGTAGGCTGCGTCGTTTAACGTCTATGAACGCTTCTGCCCCGGTCATCCAGCGGCGACAGATCTCGTCCGACGGGCGCAGGAACGTTGGCCTGTGGTGTGGGAGGCCTACGAGCAGCGCTGTGCTTTTCTGGTTTCTTCTCCATCACCCGGGGTTTTCGTTGACGAGGCTGCCGTGGACATCTCTCCGACTTGCGCAGCACCGGAGGTCGATGAAGCGCTCTCCCATTCGCAACGGAGACAACGAAGACACTCCACCCCAGTGCTGTCTTTGGTCACCGGCAGCAGCCCATCCGCCGAGACCTCCGCGGACCATTCTTCTTTCCCTACCTTGCGTCATTCGAAACGGTCCCGGCCGACGTCCTTGGTCTCCGTGGAAGGCGGGCGGGCTGGCACGCAGAAGCTCAAGCTCATGGACTACCTCATCAAACCCGTGCAGCGGATATGCAAGTATCCGCTCCTCCTGGACCAGCTGCGGGACAAGAAACGACAGCGACTCGAACACGGGCACGAGGACCACCTCCATTCCTCCACGCTCGAAGCGCACCTCGACAAGGGCAAGGCCGCCGACGACGCAATCTGTGGAGCAGGGGAAACGATGCGAGCCGTGGTGGCGAAAGTCAACCAGGCTAGCGAAAAGGAGGCCCACAACCTCCGATCCGCGCTCATAGCGTCAAGGATCACGTTCCTCCACTCGGGCGGCCAGACTTCTGTCGCCAATTTCGCTTCGTCGTCGGTATCCGCGAACGTGCCCACATCTCCAGCAGCGTCAATCTCGGAGTGTGCCTCGTCACAAGAGGGCCATTCTGGATCGCTCTGCTCGTGCCCTTCTCCGTCCTCGGCGGGCTCGCCTTGTTCAACATGCGTATCCACGGTCGCCTCGCCTCGCCCAACCTCCCTCACCCCAGACTTTGTCTCATCACTCGGCCCGTGCATGCTTGCAGGTGCTTTGGACGTTGTGCAGTACCCTGCTCATCGTGCGAAGTATCTCGGTGTGTTCCTCTATTCCGGCGGATATTGTATCTTCGCGAAGATTCTGAAAGGCGGGAGGGTGTACGAGCCTCGACACTGGTTTTCCCTGAGCGCAGTCGAAGTTATTGATACGGAGGATGATCATGGTAAGTGTGCCTCCAGCAGGTCGATACCCTGCGCCCATTGTTGACACCATATCCTTTTCATGCAGCTTGCTTCCCATACTCGTTGCGCATCAGTGGATTCGGCCATCACATTCAAGTCGCTGCCTCTTGTGCTGCAGAGAAGGCGATCTGGCTCAGCGCGATCCGCGAATCTGTTTCGGCCACCCCCTGCTGGACCCACGAGCCAGTCCCAAGCCTACAGACGGACGACAAGTCCCCGCCCCTACCCTTGGCCGTCATTCCATCGACTGAGGTCCTAGAGGAGCCTATGGCGCTTCCGACGGTCCAGTCCATGTCGGAACTGGAGAAGCAAAGCGATTCGAAGGCGGAAGCTTCGATGCAGACCCTGTCCAAGAAGCATCCCAAGACCATCTCTCGGACGGACGGACATGCCATCAAGTCGGAACTCTCATCGTTCTCTGCAGCTTCAAGGCGCTCATCCACCACGTCCGTCAAGGCATTCTTCGGGTCTGCCACAGCGTTCGAACTCGTCAAGGTTGCGCGTGCGTCTTCTCAATACAGGGCACAAGTCGACGCTGGTCTGCACGACATCTTCTCCGAGGCGTGCATCGCCGCAAGGGCCCAGGTGCAGATGCGCGGGGACGACCTCTTCCAGCTCCGTCTCCCTTCCGGCTCTGGTTATGGAAGGAGACAGGGCAGCGGGATGTCAAGATCGAATTCTGGCCTCAGTCTCGCAAGCGCCATGGGATTCACTGCCGCCAAGCGCATGGTCGTCAATCGCCGGAACCGCTCCGTCGACCTCGACATGCCCCCCTTGCCGCCCATGCCTCCCATGCCGGTGCTCCCCCCTCCGACCCCTACCGGCGCTCCGGCCGAAATGATCATCTCGAGCGCAGTTCCGACCTCCTCCTCCTCGGCCTCGGGGTTCATGGAGCGTGCGAAGTCCTCGCTCGCCGCCCGAAGACACAGGAAGCAGCCGGCCTCGATCGCGCCTGCGATCAACACCGCCATTGCGCACATGCACCTGGGGTATGGTGGCGCACATACAGACGGCCCGATCTTCCAAAGCCCCGAGGAGGTGGAGGTGCCGACGCTGGACCTGGACTCGCCCCCGACGCAGATGTCGCAGGGCTCTCCGATGTCGTCGGCGCTACCCAGCCCTGTCGACACCGCGCCGCTTCCCATCCCTTTGCCTGTACGGGTCCGCGCCGTCACCGCTCCTTCTGGTGCAGAGACGAGCATGGACGCGAGCCCACTGCGCGGGGGACAAGAATGGGAAGGATGGCAAGCCGACGCGCTCGCGTTCGATGGTCGACCACGTGCGCTCCTTGTTCCACACACAACCGGCCCGCTCGACGTCCTCGACTGCTTCCTCCGATGCCGGTCGCGCCTCGCCTTCCCCAGCCCTGGTTGACTCCTCGCCCCCTCTGGACTACTCTAGCAGCATCGTGCACTGGTTGCGGCGCACCTCGCTCCGCCGACGTACTTCGGGGTCTTCGACGCCCTCGAGCACAGAGGATGGCGTGCTCCGAGCCGGTCGTATCTCGCGCTCCTCCATGGACTTCGACCTCATGCTCGCCGCCCATGCCGCCTCCCCCTTCCTCGAGCTCGACGCGTCCCGGCGAAACGGATTCGACGGCTCCGCCTCCCGGCCACAGCGGCACCGCTCGCTGTTTGTACCCAACGTGCGCACGCGCGAGCGTGAGCGCTCCGGCGGGTTCGACATGCGCATCGACGTTCCCCCGCGCGAGTTCGCCCCGGTCCCAGCGTCGCGCTCGACTCCCGGGCCGGTGCCGCCGTCCCCTGCAGGCTCGACGCTGTCCGCACGGAAGTCGCTCAGAAACCTGCTGTTGTTCCAGCGCTCGAACGCGTTCACGCCCGTGGCCGCGCTAACGGGATAGTAGAGCTGCATCGGATGGCCCGTCGAAGTGTCAAAGATGCTTGCGCGCCGCCCCGCCGGTCCTCGGGACGCGCCTCTGGCCAGCCTCCCCGCGCCGCGCCGCACCTCCGCCTTGTGGAATTCGGAAAATTTCCCTCTTTCTATCACTGTATGAATAGCTCCCTTAGCCACTTGCATTCGCCCTCGCTCCTTAATCACACATGCACCGTTCCTGGCCCCTGCCTGCCCCACGTACTAGTTTAATATCGTATACATCCATGTTTCTTATTGCGTTTTTATTCTGCACTGCGCAGTGCTGTCGCCCCCGAACCCCGCATCCGCATTCGCCCCGTCCACGTTCATCCACATTCATTCCCACACACGCGTCTCGTTCCCCTCCTGCTCCTCGCTGTGCTTCTCGCATCCCCCACCGCCTCATACCCTCTATATATCCCTTATACTCTGCTCTGCTCGATCTTCCCTCCACTTGTATTTTTCGTTGCTCTTAGCATAGATTAGGCATACCCGCGCACAACCTTGCTTGACGGAGGGTTTCGACGCTGCGTGCCGATAGTAAATCATTCAACCCTGGAAAGAGCTCACGCAAAGGGCGCGCATATGTTTTTGTGAACACTGCTGGGCCAGTGCGAGAACACGGCAAAGAGTACAACACTACGTAAATCTATCGGCGTTGGCGTTTGCGCTCGCGAGCGGAAGCCATCGCTTCCAGCATCCGTTTCTTGTCTTTCCGTGGCGAACTGCTGTATGAGAGCCTGCGCTTTGAGGCCGACATAGGAGTGTTCTGCGGTGGCGGCGTGTCGTCATCATCGGGAGTAGTGGCCGGAGAGGTTTCTGTTCCTCCTGAAGGGAGGCTGGATGTGCGCAGGCATCAGCTGGCTGGACTCGACGGTGGATGGAGTTCAATGTCCTCACTCAAAGGGCTGCTCGTCCTCTTCCGGCTCAGACGAGACGCGGGCCCGCTTGCGCAGGCGTGTCGGGGACTCGATCGCCCGCTTTTGAGGCTCTGGAGAGCTCGAAAGTGCACTATGGGCGCGGTCGTCCGAGCGCGCCGTGCTGGTGTGCTTTCAGTCAGCGACGACGCTATGTCCGACATTCGAAGGAGCGCACCTGGAAGCCCCTGCTTCTGTCGTTTCCCCGTCGTCGATCCAGTCATCTTCAAGGTTCTCTGCGTCCGTCGAGCCCGCATCGCGGTTTCGGAAGTCCACCTTGGCCCATCGTCGTGTGACCTTGAGGAGATGGTCCCATCGTTGCTCTTCCGTGAACCTCACGGCTTCGACGTCTTCACGGAGGCATACCGTGTCGCATGTGGGGCACTTCATTTCTTCTACCTTGGTCTTCTGTGGGTTGGGTCGGATCTTCAGTCTCATGCAGTCAGCGCAGTAGACATGCTTGCACGGAAAACTGGTTCCGAGATATGTCGTCAGGCGGGAAATGGGACGAGTTGAGACTGACCTGTGTGCTTTCTCTACATGTAGCAACTTGCCGCATTGGTCGCACGATTGGTCGTCGTCGATGGTCGCCGCCTCCACCAAGTCTGAGACCTCCCGCAGAATCTATCGGTAATCCAGAAAATGTGTGAACAAGCAGCGGAGAGCCAACGGGTAGGTGAGACAGACCTTCCGCAGGGAATGTGCGGAGTCGTCTGCCTGGAAGTCTCGCTCTTGGTCTCCTGGCTCATTCATTGCGGGGACTTGTAGCTGCGAGACTTTAAACCTCCCAGGAAGCTGGTGCTAGTACTCTGATGCCACATACCTGAACCAAATGCCTTCTGTACTCCGCCTTCGACTGTGGTAGCAGAGCCCCGAGTATGCGCACATTACCGCCCAGACGAACAAGGGTATTGGAGAGAGACACAATTGTAATAAATACTCACCCTCTGCAATGCCCTGACTTGTTTTTGAAGCTGCTTTACCTCAACACGCAGCTCCGATGCACTATGTCTATTCCTTTTCAGCGGATTAGACTCCGATGAAGACCTTCCGCTGCCGTCCACCTTCGCATCCAACTGTTCCTCGAGTTGCTCCACCTGTTTGCGGAGGAGCTTGTTCTCCTGTTCCATGGCTTGAGCACCAGCATAAGCCCTTTGTATCGACAACTAACAAGTTTCCGTCAGCGTGTGCTTCAGATCAAGGGTCTACGAGGGTGCCTACTTGCAGGGAACTAGTCGAGGGGGCAGTCTCAAGCACATCACCTTCTTGTATATCCTCAACTTTGACTTTACTGGAGGATGCTTGCGATACTAGCAGACCGGAAGAGCGTGTAGCAGGCGCCATCAAGTTCAAGCCCAGACACTGAGGTTGTGGCAGAAAGCGATAGGTAGTCGTGGTATGTAAGACGCAACAAGCGAAGCTGCGGCACCGTTTAGTCACGCCCATGTTCACACATCAGCGCGTCTTTCTCATTCCTGGCTGCGGAGACCGGGGTCAATGCAAGTACTTGCTCATACAATACTATACAACGGGACGCTGATACGCATGCAATCGCTCGATTCATTCCCCGTGACTCTTACGTGGTCTCGTCAATTGGAACGTGTCGGAGAACTGGCAATCAGTCGTCTCCAGAGACGCTTCGACGAGCCCTCCATGTCAGATGGCACTTGCGCCCCGTATAGGCTGGGCTCTACAATCGCTTGCACTGTGTGACATAAATGAGCATGCTATGTGAATACGGTGGTATGGCGACAAAACCTTGGAGTGCCCATGTTGTCTGCCATGACGGACTCGGTTTCCTCTGAGGCGTCCTCTTCCATCTCGTCGTCGCTTTTATCTTGAGCAGTGTCCATCCTGGTCCATTTGTTGGCGATGTCTAACAAGGCGTCCCACTGTTGTGCCGCAGTGTATCGCACTGTCTCGGCGTCCTCGTGGAGATATCTCTGACGACACTGAGAACAGGTTGCGCATTCCTTCCCCATGTCTCCATCGTCAGGGCTGGAGAGGCGTTTCAGCTGATTGAAGCACTCTTCGCATACCGTGTGATCGCAAGGTAAGCTGGGGATAACAGTCAACACATACGTAGTATATCGTTGGCTTCTCAGGCAACGCACCTTTTCGCGCTTTCGACGCGGAGCGGCTCCATACAAATGGGGCATTCTTCTTTATCTTCCAACGCGTTGGAAGCCATCAAGTCTCTGAACGCTCGCAACAACTGCAACGCGAGCTCAGAGAGCACGCCACACCGTCGCACATGTTCCCTGAACATACTTTGCGCATGGTGTGCACGCTGACGTCGCCTGCCCCGGTATCCAACTGTCACCCTCCACCAAGTCGGCTGCCTCTCTGTTGATTTCCTGCTTGCGGAGCTGCCAACAATTCGAACATGAGCAGATGGAAGCATGGTAATGCAAACGCACCTTGCGAAGCCTTCTTTTGTAACGCTGGTTGGACTGTTATCCAAAGATGCATTGGTGGGCTCAACGATCATAGGTATGCGTATGCAAACGCACCTCCGAGAGTGTTTTTACTTGAGCCTGCAGCTCGTCCACCTCGTCAAAGAGGTCGGTCCCAGATCTTGTACCTCTGCTTTGCCGTCTAGATAAGCGGACGCCCTCTGGGCTGTACTGAGTTCGCCTTCGTTGCCGCTAACTCTTTGCGGAGGTCATTATTCTCTCGTTCAAGTTCTGCTGCGTCCTTGGACGCTTGCTTCAAGAGGTCCTGATTGAGATCGTATGAATACACAAGTATGAGGTTGAAGGTGCAAGACACAAGTGCGTACCAGGATGCTCAGGTGAGGTTCCATGGCAGGCTCGACTTCAAGGGAATGAGCGTAAGAGTAACGGTAGAATAGATCGACAAAAACTAAAATTTTTGATCACTGCTCACTGCATGTCCCAGGCAGGATTCGAGCCTGCGTCTTCACGGAATTGTGCTGCCACAACGTGATGATCTAACCACTAATCGACAAGGACCGGAAACAATTTCGTTAGAGCCTCCATGATGTCAGGGGCTGGATTCACGGCTATGAGGCTTCAGTCGTTTTCAGGAGGTCTAGTACTTAAAGCTTAATGCTTAAGCCCACGACGAGATGACCACCTTCTCATCTGTCAACATCACCATCCTCGGGAGCGCGTCGCTCAACCTTCGTCGACACGCAATCACTCCTCGCTCGCTCTCCGCTTGAGTGGAATGTTTGGTTGTTCGATTGTGGGGAGGCGACCCAACACCAGATACAGAAGAGCTCGGTGAAGGTGGGTAAGATCCAGAAGATATTCATCACACACACCCATGGCGAGTCTCAAGAGTTTAAAAAAAACAGGCCCATTCACCCATATTCTCTTCTCACAGGCGACCATATATTCGGGTGATTCCGCTCCTTGCAATGCGCCTCAACGGCGCCGGAGGCATGGTCGACGGGGCCGAGGATCCCCGCACCTCCACGGCGACCCCCTGGGAGCTGTGCCGGTGCGTAGGCCGTGCTCGTGCACCCTTCCTCGTGCTCACGCTCAGCCCGCAGCTGCTCGAGATCTACGGCCTCTGGCACGCGCGCGTACGTCCGCGCCGGCCTGCTCTACACCCACACCCTCCTCGGCGCCCCCTACGCCGTGCACGAACTGCGCCTCGCCTCCGACCCGCCCGAGGGCGACCATACCGCGCTCCCCCCGCACGTAATGGAACGTCCCGGGCGCAACATCGTGCAAGACGCGGAGGGGGCCTGGCCCGAGATCTTCGCCGACCCGCTCGTCACCGTCTCCGCCGCGCCCATCCTGCACTCGGTGCCCTGTGTTGGGTTCGTCGTTGCCGAGCGACCCATCCCAGGCAAGATGGATCCGAAGAAGTACCTCCAGGAGCTGAAGCGGACGGGAACGCCGATGTCGGTGATGAGCCAGCTGCAGCGCGGGGAGGCCGTCACACTGAAGGACGGCACGGTGCTGCGAGGACCGGAACGGCAGCCGGGGCGGAAGATCGTCATCCTGGGAGACACGTACGACCCGTCGCCCATCGCACGACTCGCGGAGGACGCGTGCCTGCTCATACATGAGGCCACGAACGCGCATCTCCCGGGAGTGGATCCGAGCACGAAAACGGAAGACACGTACCTGAGCGTGGAGGAGCGCACCAAGTCCAGAGGCCATTCGACACCACAGATGGCCGGAGTATTTGGGAAGAGAATACGAGCCAGGAAATTGCTTCTGAACCATTTCTCTGCCCGATACGCCGGCGATGTTGACACGAACGAGGAGTCGAGAAAGATTATGGATGCAATCCGGGGCTTGGCCGAGAGTACATTCGAGGGGGAAGTGGTATGTGCGACAGACTTGATGAGTGTGGACGTGAGGCCGAGGAGAGATTAGCCTGTAGTCTAGAGATACAAAGAGATTAATGTACAACAGCCGGGTAACAGGTTCAATCATCAGGCATCTCGGAAAGGTCGCTGAGACTGCTCTCGTCGCTAGCTTCGCCTTCTTCCAAGTCCTCCCTAGCCTTTCTCTTCGCCTTGATATCTTCAATCTCGCCCTGCTCTTCGATCTCACCATGCTCAATTTCACCCTGCTCTTGCTCGTAATCGGTGAGCTGGGCAGGTGTGCTTCGACGAGCAGGCGTGAGGGGTGTATTTGTCCGAGATTGGGGACAAATGACCGTGCCGCAGGATTGAGGATCGTCTTCGCCAATGGCACGTCGTCCTCCGAGTCATGTCCGTCTACCAGCATTTTCCCATCCGCATGCTGGAAGGGACCCGGCTCCTCTTTGAGCTCGCCAGACTCCTCGCGGGTACGTACGCTTCCAGTTCCGTCCATCTCCACGTCTTCATCGCCGGGCTGAGCTTCAGGTGCCGGTGTTTCATCTTCCGCAACGTCTTTCCCAAGCAACCGGAGCTCGCTGACGCTTTGCACCACGGTGTCGAGCGCTGCCTTCTGCGCCTGGAGGAGGCGGTTCTGGTTCTCGTGTTCGGCCCGGATGGCAATCATGTCGTTCTCGAGGGACTGTATTGACCTGCGGAACACACGCGCACGTTTGCATATATACGCATCGCGCGAAGCCATGGAAGGGGACATACTGTTCGAGCTCGTCGCGACTGGGCAGCGAGTTGACCTTCTCCGCAATCACGTCGTATTCGATCTTCTGCTTGCGCTCCAGCTGCGCATGCTCGAGTGCCGCCTTGAGCTCGTTGATCTGATCCTTCAGCCGACTGTGCTCATTTGCTGGTCATGCGACGATCTCAGGACCGGGGTGTTAGGCATGCCGCAGGACTCACATATTCGGTCTCGTTCCCGCTGGTACTCCTCCACCTGTCTCGCCTCCGCCTCGCACACCATCATGCTCTTCTGGAGCGAGAGCTGGAAGGAGGCCAGCTCCAGAAGGAAGGCCTCTCGCGCATCGTCGACGGAGGATGCTGTGGACGAAGCGGCAGGGGGGAAAGCAGAAACGGTGTAGTGGTGGAACTTCTTCGTCACGCGGCGCAAGGCCTTTTCGTCGTTCGTGATGCGCGTGTTTATGATAGCATCTGTGTGGGCGAAAGGCACGTTTAGCCCAGTGGCGTGAACATCGGGTTGGGTGCTACGTACCTTCTTGCTGAACGGTCAAAGGGGGCGGCACGTACGCCTTTTCGGCGGCGGCATCGCCCGCGCTTCCGTTCATGACTTTGGCCAAGTCGAGTTGGGCTATAGGACGGGAGGGGCGTGCGGCCAGGCGGAGGAATGACGGAGAACGCGGCGACTTGGCACGAGGCGCAAGTCGCGAGTCGCGAGTCGGCGTTGTGACTGGCGGCACGTGCTGTCGAAGCGTGTCGTGATGCGTGACGAGAAGCAGCTCCGTGCGACGGCGCGGCGCTCCGTCCGGCTTAGCCACTCGCAGCACGCACGTTCGCCTGAAATTGCCCATTCCGGCAGCGGAATTTGAGGAACACGCCTCGGTCCGGAACGTCAGCCTTGCTCAAGAGCCCATTTCTCTATCGCTGCAGAGAGTGTCGGTTTCCTCCTCTCCACCCCCTTCTCCCCGCGCCTCCTCATCCCTATGTCCACCCAGCCCCTCCTTCAGCGCACCGCGGCAAAACGCATCGCGCTCCCCGTCAAGGTCGAGCCCAAGGTCGCCTTCGCCAACGAGCGCACCTTTCTCTCATGGCTCCATTTCACCGTTGTCCTCGGCGGTCTTGCGGTTGGGCTCCTCAACTTTGGTGATAAGGTGCGCTCCCTCTACCGTACATATGCTGCGCCGGCAGACTGACGCCGTCAGTAAAGGTGGGGAAGATCAGCGCCGCTATGTTCTCTCTTGTCGGTATGTCCACGGTGTTTTGGTCGTGTGACACTTGTGAACATGTTTGACGGCCCCTCCCGTTCTCAAGCCATGGGTGTGATGGTCTACGCGTTGTACACATTCCACTGGCGCGCCAACTCGATTCGCAAAGGTGGCCGTGGACCATATGACGACAGGGTCGGGCCGGTGAGCGAGTTTCGTGATGAGTGCTTTTGCGCATGCAGACCTAACTCCTATTGCAGACCATCCTGTGCTAGCTCTGCTTAGTAGGTTGCCATCCGGCATCATTCAGAATTGCAAGGCTGACGCTCTCCTCAGTTGCGATCATAATAAACTTCGTGCTGAGGTTCACGGAGTAACATCTTTGATGTTACTATCCTCTGCGATGCGTTCTTGCTAGCACCTCCGCGGGCAGCCCCCGCTCGCTGAGCGACGGTGTGACGGTGGACGCCACGTCCGACAAGTGCCCTCGGAGGGTGTCGTTCCTTCAGTTGAACGACCCTCACGGACCACATTGGATACGAGGCGTTATCTATGTCATTCGCTTGGTGTACCTACCCACTTATGATCATGAGTAGTTCATAGGCATGCCCTCCACGCCATTCCTCCAAACCGCCAGAGCATACGGGAAGTAACGTTCGCCCGTAATTTCAACGGCGGATTGTGGTCTTATGCAATGCGTTCTTGGGTTTTGCGGTGTGCGAAGGATCCCGCGCAGCGACGTTGGCCAGAACATATACACGGCAGCAATATAAGGATGTATTGGCAGTACGGTCTACTTCTGCACGCCAGTGTAGATGGGGTTCTTGACCTCGTGAATGGGAGTTTTGCCCTCCGGCGAACCAGGAATGGTCTTGATGAGACCCTAAAGGTCATGTGGGGGATGAATGAGACTCGGTGGTATAGACCCGGGGAACCGTCGACTCACCAACTTCTCAAACACGCACTTGTTCAAGACGCGCTCGTCTTTCCGGCACGGGTAGTACTCCTGCGTAATCGAACACGCACACGCATGAGCACCCTTCGAATGATCGACTGGTCGAGCACGACCGAACATCAAGACAGACTACGCACCTGGTTGTTGTACTCTAAGCAAGTCCAGTGCTTCTCGAACTCGGCCATGCAGTTCTCCCTCAACTTGGTGATGCTGAACACAGCGCAGTCAATTGACATGAGGTGTTCTCGTTAGTGGAGTGCGAAGGTTGAATTAAGCACAGCAGCACGTACAGGTCCTGCGCACAGCGCGTCACTCGCCGGCCCTCCTTCAAACAATGCGCGGGATCGCGATTTTCGGACTTGCAGAGCATGAAGTCCTCTATTGCGGGAGAGTTCGGTGTGTCAGCTCACTTGCACGTACCGTTCACCGTCCAAACCTAAGTGAACAACTGTCCCTCCAACCGCGAATCTCTTTCCTTCGTCTTTGCTCCACCCAATTCGCCTCAACGCTTCGTAGAGCACCTGGGACACGTACCATTATAGTCCTTACAGTACGCCCCGAGGAAGAATGCAGCACTCTTGAGAGGTGCGCTCGTCGCGCCGAGTTCCTGCACCTTGGGGACGCTCGGAGGGAGAGGGTTGGGGTCCACATACGGCTTCTTGGCCGATGCCGGGTCGTTGAATGTGCTCATGGCGGCGCTGGCGGGAAGCCGGGTGAGCAAGAGAGGTGAACCGCCGTAACCGCCCGAGTGTGACTGGCCTTGCTCAGCTTGGGCGCTTCGTGGCACCCGAGGTCCCAGTGGGGACACGTGCTTTGCGCGACATCGAGAGCCACTTTGGACGCGTCTCTACGTCTCCGCCCTTTGTGCTACGTCCATCACGAAGAAGCCATCATCATGGTAGGTCTATCTCCTTAGAGCGGTCACGAAGTCGCTCTGATGCATTTTCTGTAGCCCCCAAAGACTCAGCCAAAAGTCTTCATCCTTCTCCTCAAGACCCACAAGCTCACCGTACTCATCACTATCCCGAGTACGTCCACGGTGGACGCCTTGAAGACCGAGGCACTCGAAGCCCTGCAGTCATGCGTATTGGATGCTCCCAATCCACGCATTGACGCCATGGATGAAGATATGTCAGAGTGGACCGTGCCGAAGGTCGCGTCGCTGGACGACTTTGAGCTCGCAAAGGCCATCAAAGAGAAAGGACGACCCACGGAGAAATATGAGACGTTGGACGGCAGCACACAGCTCAAAGGCACGCTTGTGAACTGGGAGCCTGTATTTGTCCAATTCAAGGATACTGACTCTGGTGAGTGCATGTTTGTGATGCTTGACATCGACTACATACGTATGAATCCTCCCTGTCGTGTCGTGCACGCGTACAATGCATTATCCCGTTTGGCATGCAGGCAAACTACTTCCTGTGAAAGTGTTGTCCCCTCCAGTCTACCCCGAAGAAGAAGAGGCTCCATCGAACGACAAAGGGAAGAGGAAAGCCGTCGAATAGGCCTTTTACTCGCGTGTCTTTCGGCTACCTGTGCTATCGCGTCGCCCCGCACGTCTTTGAAGCCGTTGCATTATTCCATATGTAACATAGGATCAATTACAACTGTCTACCTGACCTGCAGCGAGACTTCAGGCTGGGGGCGCATTCTGCCAACGTTGTGGTGCGATAGGTAGGAGAGCCGCGGCCACACGACGTCCCTCTTCCGCGAGTAGATTGTATGTCGAGCAGGCGTTTCTCTGGGGAGCTGGCTAAGATGTATGGTCGCGGGGCGGAGCTGCCTGTACGCACTGTGCTCATGACGTCCACCTGGATTCCCATGTTATTCAAGTACTGCCGTAATGAAGGCGGCAACATCTCTGCTTTGGACCCTGTTCCAAGTAACAAAAGTTCTACCAGCCGGTAACGTTCACGTCAACTCGGAACACCGAGAAGACACAGTTGCTTCTCACCTGGTTTGGGGACGATCGCTTCGAAGAGCCCAAGGTGAGCGGTGTCCAGCCGTCCCAGACCGTTTCCGGGACATTCCAAAGGAAGACCTTTCCTTCGACAAAAACACAAGCAGACGGTATCACGTGGCCATCTGCCAGATAGATGCCCTCCGGCGTGACGTTCTCCACCTGCACCGCGAGCTGCTCCCCCGCCAGGATATTGGTGAGCCCACTGTGGTCGGTGGGCCTTCGTCGCGCGTGCGACGCATGGAAAGGCCGCGCGTGACGTGTTTGCACCAGCACTCTTGATTGCCTGAGAACAGAGGAAGCAGCCGGACGAAGGAGGGAGAACATGGCGGTTTGGACTCTGTCGCGGTTCAGCGCGTCATGGGCGATCGCCCTTGTGGCGTCGGCGCCTGCACCCTGTTGACCTCCGACCGCCATGGCCGCCTCTGCAGCTGACGTTCGAAGCATCCTCTCCATTCCCAGCGCCGCGGCGTCAGGGAGTACACCTGCCCCGAAGAAGACGCAAGCGAGCGAACGTACCCGCAAGCCAGAGGGCATCCCAAGGGAACTGTACGCCCTCATCGGCCCTTCTGCGCCTACCCTCGCTGCCCAGTTCGCAAAACCTCAACTCAAGCAGAAACCCAATCTCGGTGGCGGAAGGAAGGTCAAATGGTACGTAGCTGAGTTCAATGCAACGCACGAGGTCTTGCACTGACGGCGTGCGGTGTAGGGAATGGCGTCCGTTTAAGAACGGCGCGAGGTCGGACGAACTGCGACTCTCGCACTGGGTGAAGTCAAGTGAGGATCCCGAGACCGGTATGCACTACAGCCCCACATCATACTCTGATATCTCAAGAATTTTGCAGAGTATCACTTCGCCAAATACAATATCTCCACACCGTCCTACGTTACTCTCAAGAGGATTACTCTCAGTACTTAGAAGGTATGTGCCCCACACGTGCCCCTTTCCTCAGCTTAGGTATGTGTAGACCCGGACTGGACGAAGGAGGAAACAGACTACCTCTTCGGCTTGATGCGCGAGTACGATGGTCGGTTTTTTGTGGTCCATGACCGTTATGAGTCCCCGAACAGAAAGGAGCGGACAATTGAGGTACGCCTTCGTTCAGGACACCTCTGTATAATCTTCTCAACATGCCTGTAGGATATCAAAGACCGTTACTTCAGTGTATGCCGCAAGCTAGTTCGCAATCGTGCCTGGCTCGGAGATGAACACAGCAAAGCAGCTCTAATTGCGTCTTTATCATATGACAAGCGTAAGAGGCACAGTCGATGGTGGCTGCATTTACATGCTCAAAAATGAATCAGATCGTGAGAACACTCGAAAGAGATACGTGAAGTCTTTGGAGAACCGAACTCCGGAGCAGATAGCAGAAGAAGACGCGCTATATCTTGAACTCGAGAAGCTCAAGGAGAACGAGCGCAGGTTCAAGAAAGACCGGGACGAGCTTCTACGCACCCTGTGTGGTATTGAATCCGGTCTGCCTGATATCCGAGAAGACGATGAAGCGCTACTTGGACCTCTCAACGAGGTCAAAAAGAAGAAAAAGGGCGTATCAAGCAGCGTAGAGCCTCAAACACCCGTCACACCCGCCAGTGCGACTGTCATTGCACTTCCACAACCACAACCCAAGAAGTCGACTGCCAAGTCCGCCGCTTACGGTGCGCATTTTTTACATTCCCGATGTTGCTGAAAGTTAAGCGAGCTTGTCATAGATGCACTTCATTGTATCGTCAGAACAGACACCGACCACCCCACAACGAAGGCCGCCCATCAACCCGCACATCTTAGGAGTTACAAGATCGCCCAGCCGAAGCAAGGCGCTCAGTCTCGGGTCCCTCAGCTTCTTGGGGAACTCGGTGTCACCACTGGTCGTCTCGTCATGCCCACTCGTGACAACTTAGCAAAATATGCCGCTCTCGTCGATGCAGCGCAGCAACTCATCGAGCTGAAGAAAGCTGTTGACAAGCAGGAGCAAGACATTCGTGTTTCTCAGGCACGACTGGCGACCCTCCGTGGTGAGGATGCTGGGGGTGACAGCAAAGAAGTGCCACAAACGCCTATGGAAATAGACAATGGTGCAGACGGAGAAGCTGAGGCCGAAGGGGAGGGCGAAAGCAATCGGGCCCAGTCTGTTGTGAGCACTCGCAGCGCAAGAAGTCGCAAACAGGCATGTCATTTCTTCGTTCACTCGTCTGATCCACAACTTATCCCTGAGACTATTAGGGCCGTCGTTCAATGTCCATTTCTTCGGTAGACACTGCTGGTGGTAGCGTCAAACGGCAGAAGCAGAGATAATGCTCTTCGTTACTTCGTTGTATGATGTTGTATTTGCTTCTTGTGTATGTGTATATCGCTATCGACGTTCTCTTGTTCTATGCTGCCAAAGTCCGAGAACACCGGAAAGTGAAATGCGGGCCCTGTAGCGCGTCTCGGTCTTGCGACGGTCCCGACGTCACGCGTCTGACTGCCTTGCCTTGCACCACACTCTGCTGGACATCCCGACACTTGGCCTGTATAGTGTTGCGTCGCGGACTTTTACTGGGCGTTGCACCAACCATTGCTCAGTTCTCCAGATAGCCAACGCATGCTATTCACCTTCACACGCACATTCCATGCCTCGCGCACAGTGCTGCATCTTCGACGACATGCGTCCACCTCACTGCTCTCACCCAACCATTCCATCTACGTCTCAAGCTCCACCAATCCCTACTTCAACTTGACTTTCGAAGACTGGTGTGCGCGATGCTTCCCCGTGTAATGCCGAAGCTCAATGCGCCCCCATTCATCCAGGCTGTTCCGGCACAAGTCTCCGGAGAAGCCCATGCTGCTGCTCTACCGCGACGATCCTTGCGTCGTCGTCGGACGGAACCAGAACCCGTGGAAGGAGGTGAACCTGCGCGCGGCCCACGAGGCCGGCATCCCGTTCATACGGCGGTTCAGCGGAGGGGGCACGGTGTACCACGTATGTCCGTCCGTCTGCCGACCCCTCCAGCGCTGCGTCCCCGCGCGCACATGTGGGTAAGTACTCATGTATCTGCGCGCGTTGCTACAGGACCTCGGCAACACGAACTTCTCGATCCACCTCCCGCGCGCGACGTTCGACCGTCACGCGACCGCGCAGGTCGTGCTCCGCGCGGTACGCTCTCTCGGTGTGGACGCGACGGTGAACGACCGGAACGACATATGCGTGGGCAAGGACAAGATACGTCTTATTCTTTCCGTGACTCGCGCGGTTCTGCGTTCGGCTGACGGTCGTTTGGACATTTACGTCTCGGGCTCGGCGTACAAGATCGTGAAGGACCGAGCGTACCACCACGGGACGATGCTCATTTCTACGCGTCTGGACACTCTCGGGGAACTGTTGCGCTCTGGGAAGGTGGGTATGCGCATGCACGGCGGCGGATACGGCGCGGTCTCGCTGAAGACAGTAACACGCAGGACACGATGGAGACTCGCGGCATCGCTTCGGTGCGGTCGCCGGTGTGTAACCTGCAGCAGCACGGCGCACAAGTGAGCCACGAGGAGTTCGTGAACGCGGTGGTGAACGCGTTCCGGGAAGAGTATGGGGTGGTGGAGAAGGTGAGGAGCCTACACTGGGAGTGTGCACGACTTTGCGTTGACAGGGTAACACGCAGGTGCACGCCGTCGATGATACAGGTGGCGCTCAGAACATTGAGTACATTCGGAAGGGAATGGCGGAATTGAAGGCAAGTCGTACGGAGATGAACATGCGTGGCAGGCGTTGACTTGGTTGGCCAGACTTGGGATTGGGCCTTCGGTCAGACTCCAGAGTTCACGTACAAGATTGAGAACACATTCCCTTGGGGCACAGTGGTAAGTGAAACGCGCAGGATACACACCATAGAGCTCAGTGACCCTTGCAGAAGGCGGAGTTCCTGTCGAAACATGGCGTCATTCTCTCTTGTGTGCTGTACCCGCCTGAGGGTGCAGAGGAATCGGTGAAGTCGGGTCTTGCGCTAATGTCGATGGTGTTGGAGGGGCAGCGGTACGGCGCAGCAGATGACAGACCGAGGTCTTTGGCGCGTGACAGCGAGGACTTGTGGGCAGTGTGGGATTGGCTGAGGAAAGCAATGGACAGCTAGTGGAGTAGTGCGAGAGCAGAATCTATTGCGGCTTGCTAGTACATTAAGCCACCCGCTCGGTGTACCAGGCACTGTTGGTCGCGAATTCTTTCGGCGCGAAAGGTTCGGTCTATGCAACATGTGAGATAAATCCAACGAAAGCACGCGGAAGTCATAACGCACCGACTGTCCTCGGTTGTGCCCAGTCAACCGCCTGTCCCGCTCCATCATCATCTCGTCCCATGGATCGATGCCGTGGCGGACGGGCTATGTTACGATCATGTGAGCTAAGCTCGTGTGGACGGTCTTCATGAACGCACCTTGCCCTGGTTCTGCAGTCGCTTAGAAGTGTTCAAAAGCGTGCCCGTGGCACCGAACATGACCGTTACGAGCCCTGAAACCAGACTTAACTTCTGCGATACCCTCCTCGACTTCCACACGCACCGAAGGGAATGAGAGTCTCCCATGGGACAGGCATGGTGGACGATTGGTGTAATGGATAGAGGTGAGCAACACTTGCCTCCGCACTCAATCCTGCGCGCGCCGTCTCCCGCGTGTTTGCACGGCTTTGCCCGGGCGTTGCTGCACCCGTCCGCGGGCCGCTCGAGGCCGCTGGCTGCCAAACCGGGTACCTTCGTCACGCCCATTGCCGGAGCATGCAAATAGTACACAACATGGTCCGTGCGCTGCCTCTCCGAAGTATATACACCGTGCTCGGCCGTGGCTGATTCCTTACCACTCTGGCCTTTTGGCTTAGATCAAGTGTAGTATCTGTTCTTAATAGTTTAACCACTATTATGGAGGCACCGCCTCCATTATTGGTTATCTAATTTTTGCCGCCCTTGTTCCGCGAGCTCTGCTTGCAACTCGCGGGCGCGATGACCTTGCCACTGCACTACCGGCTTGAGTCGTCGGGGGATCTCCTTTGTTTCTTTGGCTTTGTTTTGTTACCTGCCAGTTGGCAAGGTAGCTAGCAAGGTCAAATGGATGAAGTTCTCTTTTTTGGTTGTTCGTTGCTGACATAGAATATCGTCAACGGTCATGCTCTGTTCATAGTTTTAAAAATAGGGAGTGTATGACATTAATCTCCAGTCTTTGATAATGTTGATGACTTTCATATTTTGAGTCGTCAATATCTTCAAATGTCGAAGTCATGAACATTTGAACATCAATCTGTGTGGCCATTGACATAATTTACAATGGGTGTGGGTCTACGACAATGCTACAAAGTTGGAAATGCAAATGAGGAAGAGTTTGCGACAGTGTTATGTGCTATGTGTCAAGTGTGGATGATGTCTAAGGATGCTGCTGAACTTCTGTCACTTCGCCTTTGAGGCCTTAGCAGCCTGAGTGTTTGCCACCGCCTTCCCCTTTGAGCCCACACTAGACTTCTTTGTCTGCAATGGCAGTCGCTCCTTATGCGCCAAAGGCTCACGAACAACTGTCGGACGCGATGTTGTCCTCGTTCTCGTAGTGGGTGCACGTACGGTGCCTTGGCTGTCGCCGCGCTTCGGCGCGGGACGGGGAACCCGCCCACCCGCAGCGACACGCTTGCGCTTCGCACCAGACGAGCTGTCGCTGGGCACGTACTCCTCGCCGTCCTCGCCCTTCGCCCGCTTCTCCGCGCGTTCGCCGTCCGAGTCCGAGTCCGAGTTCGATAGAAGCGTCGCCTGCACGGCCTGGCCCTTCCGCCTGCCGACAGTGCCCACGCGCGAGGAGGCGCGGGATGAGGAGCGCATCGTGGCACCGCCAGCTGCAGCGACCTTCTTGCGCGCAGGGACGTTGAGCGAGAACCGGACCTCGTCCTCGGCGTAGCGCGGCGGGAGGCGACGCTTCTTGCCCGCGAGGGACGGCGCGTCGCCGGCGGGAATCGGGGCGGGCTTTGAGCTCTCGTGGAGTCGGTGGGGGAGATGGGGGAGGTGAGGCTCGTCGACGCGCGCGATGCGCTGCGCGAGAACGTACGGAGCGAGGACCCGTTGTCCGTCGTGCTGAGTGCGGTGGAACGGCTTGCCATGCTGTCGAGTGAGAGCGTCGCCTGGACGGCTGTATGCGGAGCGCGCGGGGTACGGGGGGAGGGGGCGTGAGCATCAGGTCGTCGAGGTACTCCTCGTCGTCCCGGTATTGGCGCCGCGAGAAGGGGGTGCGTAGGGTCGTGTCGTGTCGTCGTCTTCATCGTCGTCTTCGTTCATGGGAATGTCGGTGTCCGCGGCCCGCGCTGTCGCCGGAGTCTCGTCCACGCTCATCTCCGTCTCAGAGTCGCGTCGTGGCCGGTCATTAATGTGTGTGGTGGTGGATGATGTATGCTGCGTTTGAGTGTGTTGAACCCCTTTCATGCGGTTTTCGTCGCTCGAGTCGCCATCGGAGCCGGGGTTCGGGGGCTCACGCGGCAACAGGAGCGACCTGCGAAAACCCTGCTGGGTCTCGGGGGTCTCTTCGTCGCTGTCTTCCTCTTCAATCCCCGCGAACTGCATACCGGGTCGTACCGGTTTCGGTGCAGCTATAGGCTCCCCGAGGTATGGTAGTCGTGAAGACGGGGCCAAAGGAGTCGGCGGGTAGGCGGCAGGGAAGGGCGGGTACTGGCGCCAGTCGTCGGAGCCAGGAGATCCAGCGGCTAGATGACGTTCCTGTGCTTCAATGGGAGGGGTCGGGAGACCCGTGCGCGAGCTGAAGCCGGCTTCATCGTCGTTGTCCATGTTGTATGCGCTAACAGGAGGCCGCCATATCTTCTGTGTCGGCGTGTCCGCATCGGACCGTTGAATGGTCGAGCAAGTCTGAGGCACGGAAGTAGTGGAGTTATCGCGCGCCGCGCTGGGTCTATCGGTGGTGATGAGCTCTGAGACGTAAGCACGATGATTTGCCGGGCGGGGTACGGCGGGCTCATCTTGGTGCCATGTTTGCGGGTCTGCCTGAGGCGGGTCGTAGGCCGTGAACCAGGGACGGTACCACTTGTTGAACCGGGCGAGTAGCCGGTAGTAGTAGTCGAGAACGTAGTTGACCGGGATAGACGCTATAAGGATGAGGAGATCGGCGAACGAGAACAGGCATGCAAACAGGGCATCGAGCGGCGCGGTGTACGGCTTGATCAGGGGGCGGATTACATGAAGATATACCGGCTCCGCTCCCTGCAATGCGAACAAACGATCGGCTCATAACCACCATGAAGCGACTGATCATTACACACCTTCGCACGGGTCATGAGAAAGAAAAGGATGAACAATGACTTGATCTCGCTGTAGAAGGGAACGACCAAGTAGACGAAGACTTCTGCCCATCGTTCATAGATGATGAAGCACGCCTATGCCGCCCGGCCCATTGAGGAGAGTGTCAGGACACAGGAGGAAGCAGCACGTACCCACACAAGCCACACGGTCATGCACCCTTTCATGGCGCGTTTTCGTTGGCTCATGGCGCGTACGCTAGGTTGACCACCATTTCGCGAGGAGGGTGGGGGTAGGCGCAACGTCTTGAACGTCTCAAAGACATTCAAAAATACGTAGGCCAGCCGGAGAACCGGCACCACAAGGGGCATCGCAGAGTGTTGAACGGCAGATCACCAGAACAAGCTCGTGAGTCGAGGGACAGGTGAACGCCGAGTGGGGTGTGGTGGTGGAGGCTCAAAAGGTCATGCGACGGTGTGTTTCGGGGGGCTGGGTGCAGCAGTCAAAGGGGGATGGACGTGAAGAAAGGGATGGTGGGGAAAGGCTGCAGGAGAAGTGAGTGGAAAACGACGGAAGGCGTCTCAAATACGGGGTCCAAGTCCGAGCCGCCGCCCACGCAGGCGTCAAGTCGCGCCCGACGCGTGCCTCCAGCGAGGCCAAAACACGGGGACCATTACCTAACCCGCGTCAGTACCGCCCTCGCGCTGAGACTGCCAACTTCCGCCTCTCTGACCGACTTCGTTTTGCTTAAGTCGTCCGTGTCCTGGCATTCGGGTGACGTGCACAGCGATCTATATTTCGGCGACGAATAGATCTCCCGAGGGCCTTCCCGTCAATATTGCAAGCGCATTGTCAAGGGAAGAGGCACCAGGGAAGAAAGTAGAGCACGCCGCCGCACAGTGTGGTGGGTGTTTAGCGGTACTTATTTGTCATACATTACGCCGGAAGCGTGGCTCAGGGACCCCGCCTTGCGCTTTCCCTGGTGCCGTCTCTCGCTGCGCTCAACAATGCGGACGACCGCGACAAGGATATTCACGTAGACGATGGATTCCCTGGCCAGTAAGATGCTTTGTTTCTTCGCTTTGGATTTCAGCTAACTGTCGAACCCGCTTCTAGTCTCCGCGGCAGTTACTATGCGACCGATATGTATGCGCGCTTTGCAATGATCCACTTGGTTCACGTCAATGCTTTCAGGCTGCTCGCTACGTGCACCTTTGCCCAGAATCACTTGCACCGGACCAGGTTCCGGCATACGACCGTCCCTCTCCCTCTGACGCCTGCCTACCACCCCGCCAGCCGGTAAGCCCCATTTTAGACTGGCAATCCGCCTTTCCTCCGACCTCTGCTCACCACAACTTGATCAAGCCCGCTAGGTTCCCAGGACTCGGTATGTTTCCCTTGTGCGTCTTCGTCTTTACCTACAGACGAGCACTCAGTAGATGACGCTGTACTCGCTCAGCAAAGTTGGGAGTTTGTACAGCATGAATCATACCTCCGGGGTTTCGGCGAGGGTAGAGTGAACCTGGTAGCGAACAGCGGCAAGAAGTAGGTTGAAATTGATGTGAGTTACGACGCATAACCCGCGAGATTTGACGTCAAACATGTACCCATGCTCTAAGCGGGACGTTCGCGAGCATCGGGCAGATATATAACTGCCCGCTGACGTTCTTAAGACATGGTAGATGAGAAACTTGTGATGTCTCAACCGGTGCGCCGGAGCCTGCGTCGGACCAGGGCCACAAGCGCCTGCAATAAGAACGTGGCGAACCGGCTTGTCCACGACTCTTCATCCGTCTGCTCTTCTTTCTTCAGCATGTCTGACCCATATACTTTCCCCTACTACAATGCGTCTATGGCCCTCGACCCAGCCTTAGAACACACACGGAATTTCCACTGTCCAGTTCTGGATGACGACGATCTCGAAACATTGGCGGAAGGATGCATTGGGTACACGGTCGGTCCGATGCCCTTCCATCACTTTGTGGGCGAATATATCACTCCACAAGAAGAGGTGGTAGAGGAGGAGGACGGTGAGCGTGTGGCGATCCTTGTCGCATCGCCGCCGGACGCCACGGATAGTCTCTCTCCTCGTCACGCTTTCAGTTCCACCATATGGAATTCTGAAACGTTCACTGGCAGATTGACGCACTTGGTAAGCTCTTTTACTGTTGTACAGGGCACGCCGCTGAGTATGACGCTACAGTTAAAGGCACTCAACAGAACGACAACGAACAAGTCTCGTTGCCCAGGCCTCGTCTTTCGTCCGGGCGCGCCCTCTGGAACAGACAACGGCAAACCTCACATTTGCTGCTATATCAAAGACAATTTAGACTTAGTCGATCGCCTTCCAGCTTTGTCTCGTGTGGATCTCGGATACCTCGACATGTTCATACAAGTGTATCCCCATCCATCCGACGATTTCTTCGCCGACCCCCCGCTCGACGAGTCCAGCGACAGTGCACCGGAAGGATGGGAGTTCATGGCTGCTTACGGTGATAAAGACCAGAAGAAACTTAGACGCAGGGCTCACGGTCAGCACATATCTCTCGTCCACGAAGTACTCGCTCGGCAACACCGACGATGTCTATACACCGCTATTCTATGTGGCCATAACATACGTCTCTTGCGATGGGAACGCGGTGGATGCGTAGTCACCCAGTCACTTGATATCTCAACCGCTGCAGAGGGCTTCTGTACTTTCTTATGGCACTTCTCACATGCATCACCGGCGAGGCGAGGCTTCGACACGTCCGTGGGATGGGCCTCTCAAGAAGCGGAAACGGTATTCCGAACAGCGATCACTGATCACGTTGCTGCCCAGCTTCAAGTCGAGGGCGAAGACTTGGTCAAGGCGGTCTCGGAGCATTACGAGCCTGGGAATGTCAAGATTCTTACAGTTCTAGGGTATCGCCTCCCCTCCTTACCGGTCAACATTCACAATTACATCGTGTCGAGGCCCGTTATCACTCCAACACATCTGCGTACCAGAGGCACTAGAGGATACTGGGCTATTGATGTGGACACCCTCGATGTTGTCTTCGTCAAGGATACATGGTGGTTCCACGGCAACGACGGACCGGAAGGCAATCTCATCGAACGTCTCAATAGGGCTGGTGTGGACTTTGTGCCCTCGTTCGTCTGGCATGGTGTTGTCCCCACTACCTCAACCGAGGATGGACGCATTTACGAAGGTGAGCACTCCGGCCCCCGACGCGTTTATGGGGTCGCTTATGGCCGGCCCACAGATTTGGAGTACGATATCCAACGTACTTGGACAAAGGAGGCTTCGTATCAACCTTGGGCTTCCACGATGACAGGGGAAAGGTGTCGTTGTCCCGGCAAGTACACTATCGACTGGTGGTCGGCACTGTCGGTTATGGAATCCAGCGGTTTAGTGGAACGTCGGAGTTGTTGCACGCAACTTACGATGTCTTCCATGGTAAGCGCATGTTTCTCAATCATCGTCTCATCTCGTATATTAACGTCTGCTTAGCGATGATACAGGCTTTGGCGAAGGTCTCTATGCTACATCGAGATATCAGCGTCGGGAACATCATCATCGTCCGAGAGAACGCGCAACCCCTGAGAAGAGGTTATCTCATCGACTGGGATGCTTCGCTACCAGCCGATGAAGAAGGCAATGTGTAGAACTCGGTCTTGGGGTCAGTGCAGGCGGCTGCGGCGTATCTCGTCAGCAAATGGCTAATCAATGTCGCTTTTCGTTTCAAGGGGACCTATATGTTTGCCTCTCGCCAGCTTGCCGCCATTGGAGACAGTTCGCATTCTAGGTTGCAAGACGACATGGAATCTCTGCTATACGTGATCCTGTACTGCGCCTTCCTCTGGCTTCCTCACACCGCACCCGAGGAGAGGCTGAAGACCTCTGTATACATGATGTTCGAGCGCGATTGTGCCGAACGTGGGATTGCCAACGGTGCTGCCAAGCTCAGCAACGCCGTCAGCCGTATACACACATCGGGCTTTGACTGGCCGCCTCTATTTCGGGAGTGGTTGGACGAGGCATTGGGGTACAACGGGCCGCAACATCAAGAGCGATACCAAGACAAATGGGATGATCCAGTCCACTTGGACACCTATTGGGGCAATTTCTTGAAGAGTCACGAAAGCGACTTGCCTGTCGACGATCGCACAGAGCACGATAATTCCCGAGTTGCTGGAGTAGAGGATCCTTCTCGGAAGCGTCCACGAGAATCCCCATCCTCTTCCAGAGAAGGCTCTGCGCCTCCTCCGAAAGACCAAGCTCTCCGGATCTCACCTGCGCCTCCACCACCTGAGGACGACGGCCCCGCGGGTGACGCAACTGAGAATATCGACCCACCTCTCGCAATTCCCGCTGATACTTCTAAGCCCATACGTCGTAGTATCAGATTACTGAACAAACTTCGTATGGCCACGAACTCAGTCGGAGAAGCAGCTACCCTCGTTCGCAACAATTCAGGTCGGCCGCAGCGCAGGGGGGAGGTTTTAGGCGTAATCCGACGCGTGGTGCAACACAATAGCGGCGTTCTCTCTTGTTCTAGTGTCCTCATCTGTATACGATCGTCTAGCAACACCCGCATCATCGAATGATAATAAAACGGCCCTCTTACCCGTGTGACGTGTCTCGACGTTCAGGAAATAGACCGAGAGGCGAGGGTATCCTCGTCAGAACGTGAAAGGTCGATATGTAGGGATGAAATCGTCGGATGGTGTAAATGTCAGAACCAAGTGGTTGAGCCTGGCCTCGCGGCGATGGTCGACTCCAAGGTGCATTACATAATCCGCGTCTAGGATCAGGCCACAGCGCTCAAGCGCTCACCTCTGCCACGCCCACTGCCGCCCGGGCTCTCGCATTGCGACTCTGATCTCGCTCTTCTCGTCTTCTCCTCTGACTCGCTCTTCTCGTTATCCCCACCCCCTGTCATCGACTGTGACCCTTCTACTCGTCGATCATGCCCAAAATTCGTACCTCAAGGACCAAGAGACCTCCCGAAGGCTTTGAAGACATTGAAGGGGTGAGCCACAACTCATATGAGGGGACGCGACCTTGTTTAGATCGTCTCGGTAGATTCTGGAGGACTACGCAAAAAAGATGCGCGACGCTGAGAACGAGTCGCACGAGGGCAAACGCAAAACGGAGTCCTTATGGCCGATCATGCGTATATCCCATACACGCTCCCGGTACATTTACGAGCTCTACTACAAGCGGGAGGCCATCAGCAAAGAGTTGTATGACTGGCTCTTAAAGGAGGGATATGCAGATGCGAAGTGAGTAGTATTTCTTCCCCCCCCGCCGCTCACATATCCTAATGTCTCTCCGCAGTCTCATCGCCAAATGGAAGAAAGCCGGTTATGAGAAACTCTGCTGCCTGCGTTGTATACAGACACGAGTACGTCTATGCCCGTCTTGCGCGCCGCATGCCGTAGATTCTAAACTGGTGCCACGCCGGCCAGGACATGAACTATCAAGGGTCGACATGCATCTGTCGCGTGCCCAAGGGCCAACTTCGGCAGGGAACTGTTGTCGAGTGTGTGCACTGCGGTGAGGTCTTCTCTTCTGAGCTTTGACCAATTGTTTACTCACGTATCATCGGTTTTGTACAGGGTGCCGAGGGTGCAGTTCTGATTCGTAAGGTCTGCCATGTTCTGGACGCGTGCTCGCTTATAATGTTTTGTGTCTCCTCATACTATGTATCCATAATGCCATGATGTCGGTGGCTCAAGCCATATAGGCGTCGCGACAATTTTCCTAGCAGGGCCCGAGCTATGTGATTGGAATTTGTGTCGGGCCCTGGCTGCGGTCGGCGGCTGTCTTCTGTTTAGTGGCAGCTGCCAAGGCTCGGCCACCAACAGCCACCATCCGATGCCTTCATAACAGCGCGCCTGGTCCGCGCTCTCTCTTGGTCCTCGACATCCCCTCGTCCTGCTGTCCGAGTTCGCTTCGCCCTCTCGACACTATGACGGTCCTTGTCGCCCACGTTGCTGGACTTGTCCGCAGAGCACAAGCTCCTGAACAGGTCCGTCCAACTGCTTCAACTGCTCCCCTCTCGCCCACATTTTCCCTCCTAGGCAGGTATCTTCGCCGGCCAGAATCCCGCGACATGGAACAAGTCGGATCCCCTTCGTTTGTGGATCATCCAGCTTGGTATGTTTGTTCATTGTCTCCTTCCTTCTCTTCAATGAACGCCCCCTGTCTACAGTTATTATCATTGGCATGACCCAGGTCCTCGCTCTCTTCCTCTCTCGCATTCGCCAGCCTCGCGTCATCGCAGAGGTCATTGGGGGCGTCATCCTCGGCCCGACCATCATGGGCAGGATACCCAACTTCACGAAGACTGTCTTTCCCCCTGAGTCCATCCCCGGTCTCGCCCTCACCGCAAACATCGGACTCGTCCTCTTCCTCTTCCTCGTGGGTATGGAAATAGACACCCGCGTCATCCGGCGCAATGCCAAGGCGTCCGCGATCGTCTCAGTCGCCGGTCTTGTCATCCCCCTCGGACTTGGCGCGGCTGTCGCTGTACCCATCTACCACGAATTCACGGATGGCTCGTCCCCTTTCGGTCTCTTCGTCCTCTTCGTCGCCGTCGCAGTCGGAATTACCGCCTTCCCCGTGCTTTGCCGCATCCTTACGGAGCTCAAGCTTCTCGACACCACTGTCGGGGTTGTAGTTTTGTCCGCAGGTGTTGGTAATGATGGTGCGTTTCCCGCTTCATTCACGGTGACCCAAGATGATGATGAATGCTTTAATTAGTGGTCGGATGGATCTTGCTCGCGCTTACCGTCGCGCTCATCAACGCGTCCAGTGGGCTGACGGCACTCTGGGTGCTTCTGAGCGGTGTTGCTTACGTTCTCTTCGTATGCTTCCCGGTCAACTGGGGCTACCGATGGGTTGCGAAGAAGTCCGGGAGCCTCGATGCTGGAGTGCCCTCGGCGATGATGATGACTGTCACGGTCGTCTTGGTCTTCATCTCGGCCTTCTACACGGATATCATCGGCATTCACCCTATTTTTGTGCGTATGCGCTCCATATGCTCTGCAGGGTCCGAGTCAAACTTTTGAGGATAGGGCGGCTTTATCGCCGGCTTGATCATACCCAAAGACAATGGATATGCCATTGCGCTGGTAGAGAAACTAGAAGATCTCGTGGCGATTGTTCTCCTGCCCATCGTAAGTGGCATGTTGACCGCTTCGGACCAGCATCTCACCTGAACCGTTGTTGATCTTATAGTACTTCGCACTCTCTGGGCTGAACACCAACTTGGGTCTCCTCAATGAGGGTAAAACTTGGGGTTACGTCTTCCTCACTTGCACCGTGGCTTTCTTTGCCAAATTCTTGGGGGCCGGTATTGCTGCAAAGCTGGCTGGGTTTAACCTCCGCGAGTCCAGCGCAATCGGGGCTTTGATGAGTTGCAAAGGGTGAGAAGGTTGCACTGGGTCAACAATGCAGTCGCTGATGTTATCAACACAGTCTTGTCGAGCTCATCGTACTCAATGTTGGTCTGGCCGCAGGTGTTCTCGACCAGCGTACCTTCTCGATGTTTGTACTGATGGCGCTCATCCTGACATTCGTCACCACGCCTCTCACCATCCTCTTCTACCCTCCGAAGTACCGCGTTCACGCCGGTCAAATCCCCGTGACACGTGGCGAGTCTTCTGTAGAGGCTGGAGGAACCGCCGACCAAAGCGAGTTCAAGGAGCTGCTCAAGACGCGGTTCTCTGTCGTTGTGGACAAGATTGATCAGCTCCCGGCTGTCATGACCCTCACCCAACTACTTCAGCGTCCCACTCCGCTCGTCTATGCATCGCTTCAGTCGTCCACCAACATACCCGACGAGAAAGCTTCTGAGGCTGGCGTTCCTTCTTTGGCTCACAGCACCCGTCCGCGTATGGACACGAAGATAACCATCAACGCCCTCCGCCTCATCGAGCTCACAAACCGTACGTCGGCTGTCCTCATGTCCCAGGCCGCGGACGCCCTCCTTCACAGTGACCCTATCCTCGCGATCTTTAAAACTTTCGGGTACCTCAACCGGGTCGCTGTGTCCACCGCCCTTGCTGTCGTTGGCTATGATGACTTCTCGGAGAACATCGCCGAGCACGCGCGGAACTCCTCCAGCCAGATGGTTATCATCCCCTGGACCAGCGATGGTGCGTCGATCGACGACGTCGCGAAGGCTCATGCGGAGAACGAGTCGTCCGGCCCCTCAACTTCTCCCTTCGATGTGCTCTTCCAGCAGAAGCGTGAGCGGGACCACAACGCGCTCTCTGCGAGCTCGCACTACCTGAGGCGCGTGTATGCCGAGGCGCCCGCCGACGTCGCGCTGTTCTGGGAGCGCGGGTACGCGCAGGGGTTGGACGGAGACGTGCGGTACGAGGTGTTCATGCCATTCTTTGGCGGGCCGGACGACCGTGCGGCGCTCGCGTTCGTAGTGCAACTGTGCATGAGCCCTTTGGTGTCGGCGAAGGTTGTGAAGATGAAGAAGGTGGACGGCGAGCCGATCGTTCCGGTGGACTCGATTGGGGAGATAAAGGCGAACTTGCACAATACCATTCACAGCGTGAGTCTCGCTTTGCATCACACACTGCACTGCTGGCTGACTGCTTCTGCTTTCAGACTGTTTTCCCCGACACTGTTTATGGCGCGCAGAACACCGAGGTCGCGCTCGCTTCGGAGACGGCTGACAACCTGCTCTGGGCGAAGGTCACGCAAGACACAGCCCCGGAGTTCGCGGATGCTCTCTCGCGCATCTACTTCTCGGAAGAGGGCTCGCCTTCGCCCCTCCAAGCCGTCATCGACCTCGCCACGAAGCAAGCCCGCCCTGATGCGCGGCAGCTCGTCGTCGTGGGCCGCTCCCGCCGGATGGCGGTCGAGAGCCACCGCGCGGAGCTGCAAGTGCTGTACGCCACGCGCGGGGGGCCGCTTGGGTCGGAGCTGCCGAAGACGTTGGGCGACGTCGCGGCCGGGTTCGTCGCTGCGGGCTCTAGCGCGAGCATGCTGGTGATGCAGGCGGCGCGGCGGTAGGGGAGGATGGCGCGGCGGGGGAACCTCCGCGGCTGCGCCCGTCTGGTTGAGACGGCTCACGACCAGGATTGGAATCCGTTCACGACACGCGACGCACTGACCCACGGCCCGGATTTGGATGTACAGTAATTAAACGTTAATGCCCTCTGCGCCTGTGCGTCTCGAGTCTCGCGTGAACCTCCGATGTCTTCCTTGTCCTCCTCTCTGCCCCGCTGCCGGCACCGATTGCGGTGATGCGTCTCTGGGCACCCACAATACGTGCCAATCGTCGCGATGAGTAGGGCGATCTGTCGCGGTCACGCCACCGTGTATGTCGTCCATGGCTGTGGGAGATCAGAGAAGCTGCGGGGCAGACGCCCGACCCTTGTCTCTGGCGAGGCGACGTCGCTGGTCTTCCCCCCTCGACTCCGACCGCCATCTCCCCCGTCGCGCGCCCTCCCAGCCGCGCGCCCCTCCAGCCGGCAACACGCGCTTTGTGGTGAGTCCTCAAAGCATCATGCTCCTCTTTGTTGAAGCCCGGAGCTCTCTGCACAGGTGCCTCGCCGCGTCAAAAGGGTACGTCTGTCCTCCACTGCCCCGCCCTTCCTATCCTCTTGCCCGCCTGCCCTCCCCAGCCCCACCACGCGTCCTTCCGCTTTCCCCACCTTCTGCCGCTCCCCCGCTCCCCCTTGCATTTAGCTGTCCGTGCACGTCTTCCCTGAGTTCACGATGCCCAATCTCCTCCAGACCCTCTCAATCATTCTTGAAGTCCCCACCAAGCCGCCAGATATGTCTCCCACAGGCAACAAGACCCGTCGCTGCCACAAGTGCGGCCAGCCCATGAAAGGCCACAAACGCCCCGGCGCGGGCGTCGTCGTCTGCCCCATCGGCCCTACAGGCAGCCCTGCCCCCACCGAAACCACGGAGATTGTCGCGCCCTCCGCCGCCGCAGGCCCGTCTAGGGCCCCTCAAGCTCGCAAGGATGACTTTTTCGCCCCCCAGTTCGTCCTTGATATCAGCAGCTCAGGCTATGGACACCGTGTCAACCCCAACTTCCGACCGGACGACGTCCAGAAGCCAATCTCGCCACCGCGCCGTGACAACTCGTGGGTGTCGACGGAGCTCGACGAGAGGTCTGCCGGGTCGCCTGCGCGGCGCCCGCGCCGGAACGTCCCTGGCATCGTGCAGGAGACCATCGCGCGCTTCCCCTCCGCGAACAGCTACATGACAATCCCAGTGCGTCTCGGAGACCACATCATCCACGAGCGCGAGGAGGGATACGGGGGCCACTGCGAGGATGACTACGAGGAGGAGGAGGAGTACGAGGCGAACGAGGAGAATAAAGGCGATTCATCGGACACACAAAGCGCGACCGGCAAGTCGACGGGTCCGACGCTCATGCAGCGGATGACTCGAAGCCTGTCGACAATCCTTGGTCGGGACGAGCCCCACGCCGTCGTCTATCGGATCGAACGCGAAGATGCACGGGCGGCGGAGGCCCGTGCCGTCGAACAAGGGATGTACTGCCGCGTTGCATACGGGCAGAGGCACATCACTCCTGTCGCTGGACCCTCCCGCTCCGAATCCATCGTCAAGCCCGAGCCCACAACGCCCCATCGCCTCACCGATAACGACGGCATGTGCTGGTTCGCCATCGGGGACAACCGAGATGCTGTCGATGCAGCCATCGAGCCCTACCTCGAACCAACTGGGGCGCTCGCCGCTGCCCGTGGCATCTCCCCGAGTTCATCCATCGTCGAAGTTCCGCGACCTGGCGCCGTCGGGCGTGTTGGCTCCCGCGCCGATCCCTACGATTTTGATCGACCACTCGACCGCGCGGCCAACGAGCGTGTCGGGACTACCCCATCGACCCACGCACCATCCGTCCCAACTTCGTCGACACACTCGTTGCTGGTGCCGTCGGCGGGCTCGTTGTGTTCTATTGCTTGTCCGTAGCATGAACATCGTACATCGCCCCTTGTCATCCTCCCGTTATCCATCGTCTACGCTACCCCTTTTGTCATTATCTCTTCTCGTATCTTGATCTGCTCCGGCGCGGGCACACGCCCACTGATACAAGCCCAGTGCTCATCGTACAGCTAGCATTCCCTCCGCACTCTCCTACACGTCGATCGTCAATCTCACGAACCTCCACACTTACTGACTCTGGACCTGCTGGACCCCGTTGTATCGCGTACTTAGTGCTCCGTCTCCTCTCCCTGTGTTAAATCTGCCCGTTCCCCTCGCTCGCCGTCGTTTGCTGTCGCCTGTTGTACTAAACTCGATCGCTTTCGCTGCAGTGACATATGCCCCCGTCTTTCCTGACATGCACGCGTATAGTACATGCACACTTATCTCCCCCACTCCTATGCAATCCGGATTCATCCATTCTCCGGCCTTATGTGCAGCGAGAGCCTCAAGCCCTCGTGAACAGCTTCTCGCCGCACACCGCAGCTCATCTTGCAAAGAAGTTACGCGCTTCGTAGTTTTGGTCCCTTTGATCCTAAACAACACGCTTTTAATGCTCCGAATCGTGACAATATCCCATGAGGTGCTGTTTTTAAGACGATACCAGAGGAAAGCGGCAAGATAGGTCGACCGATGCAGACCCTAACCACACAACGACCCCCACCAGCTCGCTCAGCGCTCAAGCGCTCAACAGTAGTCCCCTCTAAGTTGAACGTTTGAACTATGGTGCAGTTCATCTAGACGCCACTACTTTTGAATAGCTTATGTAATCAGTCACGTGGCGGCAATAGCCAGAGTCGATTTTTGAGGCATGGTCCTGGAGCTGAAAACAGCCAATAGCGGGTGTCTACACATGTATAGGATGTCAAATTGGACCAAATAAAAGAACATCATCGACGTACTCCAGTCTCAAGGTGAATGGCACTCCCTTATTGAGGGCAACCAAGTAGGCTTCAACAGTGCACAGACCAACTGGAAGCCATCAATAATATTTCCAAACTGTCCTGCAAGGATTGCTAACCATACTATCTATGCATCTGCTTTGGAACTCGGCAGCAAAGTGAGGAGGGTGTATTAATCCTGATTAGATTGTCAGTATTAGATATTGGCGCTTAACGCATCATATGATTGCATTAGTCATCCATCAGCACGTGTGGCAATAGTGGGAAGATGAACTTCCTCAAAACTGGGAATTTCAACAAACCCTCTTGGGGATTTGTTCAGACAGCGAAAAGGGAGCGATTGGCTAGAAAACTAAGAAATTGGATGTTTATTAAACGCTCCCGAAGCGCTGTACAAAAGTAGTGGTGTCTAGATGAACTGCACCATAGCAGTCACGCCCTTGGCACTTTTTGGACACCCCTGGACGGTTCCTGGGCCCGCCTGCGGAGAGACAGACTCTTGGAATGGACATTAAGCAGAGCGGACCTCGAAAGGCGACCATGAACTTAGGAGCGGAAGCGTGGCAAGAGGGACAATCCTCTCCGCCGTTTGTCGGAACGGTGCGAGAGGGGCGGTCCCTTGCACCTGTTTACATATCTCTCTCTCCTACCCTAACTGTCCCAGCCTGGCCACATATCGGTTTGCACATTTCGTCAGTCTCGATCTCATTCGATGCCATCCGACACGTAGGTCTCAGCAGTAACCCTAAACATGCCTCCGCGCTCGAGGTCGTCTCTGCCACACACCACCCAGCGCTGGACCGCGCCCGCTCACGAGGGCTTCCACTCGGCGAGCCAGCCCGCGATGGACGCGAGCCCGGCCTTCTGGACGCCGATCACGGTCGCGTCCGCGGCGCCGTTGGCGGTGGAGAGGTCGGAGCAGTGGAAGCCGTCCGAGATCGCGATCGGCTGGCCGGGCGTGCTCTCGAAGTGCGTGCCCTCGGCGGACTTGGTCGCATCCCGCCATGGGTCGCCTGCGTGCGCGCGCGCGGGGGAGGGAGGGGCAGGGTTAGCCACGTGCGGAGCGGAGCGCAGGGAACGGGGGAGACGCACGGTGGCCGTTGGCAAAGAAGAGGTTCTGGGTGGTCGTGAACCAGCCGTCGTACGCCTTGTTCGTCGCGTCGACGTCGGGCACGGGCAGGTGGCCGAGGTCCTTGAACTGGTCGGGGAACATGTACGTGCACTGGCGCTCGTCGTACGGGGGCTGGACGAGGCGGGAGACGAGCGTGGGCGTGCCCTTCGGCGCGCCTTCCTGGAAGAAGCCGACTTCGTTGCAGACGATCCAGAACCAGGACCGGCCGGCGTTGTCGATCGAGGTATTGGTCCAGTACTCCTGCGTAGGGTCGTAAGAGCCGAGGCAGGAGCTGTGCGAGGATGTATGTGAGGGGTGCGCGAATCGACTGCGGGACACAAATGCTCACACGATGTCCAAGTCACCGCAGACTGAACAAAATAGGTTATGAGCGTGGAGGGAAAGTGATGAGATGGAGAAGACTTACGGTTTGGGTAGTACTCATTCACCCAGAACGAGCTCCAAGCCTGGAGCGCGTTGTTGAGACCCCAGCCCTTGGCGCTCGCGCTCTTGCCATTCTTGACTTCGAGCGCGTCGCAGAACTGGAAGAAAGTTCCGTAGCCGGCGGTGGGAGAAAGAGACTGCCAATCCCAAAGGTTGTTGCGGACTAGCCGAGCGCTCAACTATGAGTGGACAGAACAAACGCTCTTTTTACAAGGTTACGTACGGGCACCAGCAGCGTCGTCGAGGTGGGACGCGAGCGGCGTCATGTTGAACATGGCAAGGAGGCTGTTGATCGACTTCTGGTTCTTGGAGCTGAAGACGCTGTCGATGTGGGCAATGACCGCCTGCACGTCGGCCGAGCAGTTCTTTGCCATGCCCTCCCGGATGGGCGTGAAGTAGCCGTAGAAGTCACTGGAGCCCAGGTGTCAGCACACGTACGGCAGCGCCGTGAAAAACGCCAACGCACACAATGCTCTCCACGACAGCAGAAGATGCGTAGCCCGCCTGGAAGAGGCCAGGCTTGCTGCGAAGCGGTGCATGGGGTCAGTCCTGTCTTCGCCGTCCGAAGCTCCGAGGATTCCGCTCACTTGGTCATCGCGAAGCTCGTGAGCGCGCCTGAGTAGCTGCCACCGATGAGGACCCAGGGGGCTTGGCCGGGCTTGACATTCGCGCCGTCTGGCTGGGGGAGGACGGCATTCTTGGCGAAGTACTCGAGGTCGTCAATCGCCTGTTGGATCGTGTGCACCTGGAGGCTCTTCACCGAGAGGTCGGGGTACGGGTTCGAGAGCCCGTAAAAACGGTGTTCGAGCACGATCGCGGCGCCGCTCTGAGCCTGCGCGATTTGGCCGTTGACGGTGCGGTTGGTGAGGTAGCCGGTGTACGCTGCAACGCGAGGATGTGGTCGTCAGTACGGCGGAGGCGGGGCGGCGCTCCACGCAAGTCGCGCCCGCGCCGGCCGTGCCGTAAAATGAGAGATGGGAAAGGCGAAGACTCACGAGCCGCGTTCGCTTCGCCGGGGGTGAAGAGCACGATGGGGCCGCCTGCGACACGGTCACATGCCAATCAGCGCTCGTCGCGGGGAGAGGCGCCGACGATAACGTCGACGACGACGAACACGCACCGGTCTCGTAGAACTCGTACGTGTGCCAGTAGCGCTGCTGGAACGTGCCGAGGCTCGGGTTGTTGTGGTCGATGAGCTGGTCGAAGTAGTACGTCGTGCTGTACGGCGGGAGCGTCGTCCCGTTCCTGCTGGTCACTGGCGCCGCGGCGGTCTCGATCTCGACGATGGGCACGCTCGGGCGCGGGGGCATGTTCGCGTGGATGCGGCCGTCGGAGCGTCTCGCGATCTTCGCGGCTGCGCCCTCGAGCGCGGCGGCGACGAGGAGCGCGGCGATCGCGAGCTTCTGGAGAGAGGGGAAGGCCATGGCTGAGGGTCGCGTGCGGGGCGTAGAGGCGATGGCGGTGGCGCGACCTCGGTGGCGGCGCTGAGCTCCTTGAATGTAAGGAGGGAGCGGGGCGGCGGAGAGCAAGAAGAGGGTCGGGGGACGTATCGCACTTTTATACTCGGCGGGAAGCACGGAGACGCATCATCTCTGAGCGGTGGTGACGGAGCCTTCTGGACCATGATGTCCTTCTGGCGGATCAGTGATCAGGCGTCCCGTGGTGAGTTGATGAGATAGTGAGAGCAAGCGGCTCTTGGCGGACCGTGTGCTGCATGGAACGAGCGGGGTAAGAGCGACGTCGCTTGTGTCGGCCGTGCAGGTGCATGTGCCCCCACCGGCTTCTCACCTACATCCTGACCTTGCGGCATCGAGGTATTTTGGTGCCGGTCTGGGTGGGCCATGTGGAGCGATACGCTTTCACGGGCCTTGCCAGCCGTGTAGGGTATGTCAAGCTCGTCGAGAGGGGCCTGTAAAGAACGCAATATTCATTTGGCGCCCATGCGTAGGGCCACCCGTCGGGGACAGAGGAGGAGCACATTCCGGCGGCAAGGGGCACATAACATATTTAACGATGTTCGCAATCATTTCGGGACCGCGCCGGTGGTGATCTGTGTGGTTGGATTTGCGATGGTTGCTGCGAGCCATGCGGTGGGCCCGTGGAATCAGCCACGGAGAAAACGGTCGTCGACGGCCCGAGTGAGGTACGCCGAGATCGGACCTGCGGCGCTCCGCAGGCACTGGGCTAGATAACCGAGAAGTTTGCGAGCCATGCTGTATCCTGCGCACGAGGCCGCTCTGCCTGCACACTTACGGCTTCACTGACAGGGTTACGAGAGTGGATATGGTACTGGAAGGATGTGAACGGCCTGACAGACCTCAGGGCTTTCTCTGGTCAGGGTCCGTCAGCGGGGAGCGGTTGGGGACCGGGGTACTAGTGTTGTTGTCATCCGCGCCTTCAATCAGTGAGCGGGGTATAAATGCTGGGGCTTGCCACGCGATCGACCGCAGTGACACTAAATTCGTGCATCTGAAACAGCAATGAGGCGCACCGGACGGGTGGAGAGGGAGGATATATGCCCAATTATGATCTTCCATTACTAACCAAGCACCACCGTTCAGCAGCAACGATCCACGCGAGCAGTCTCATGAACGGCTCGGTCGACCCACAAGCACCATGCCGTCATCCTCCTCCGTTTCCGTCCCGTACTCACTTCCCTCCATCCGGCTGTGCGTGAGCACAGGCGAGGACGTCACCGAGTTCTCTGAAGTGTTTGTCGACGCCCGGCTCTCCGTCCTGGCTTGTTCTGGCTCGCCGGGGGTCGATTCTGGCTGCGGTGGCCGAGCGGGGGTGGCCGAGGGTGATTTCGGGAGTGGGGAGGGCGACGTGGCGGGCTGGGACGCCTTCGGTCCTTCCATCCCCGGTGGTGGTGGGGCCGAAATTTCGCGCAGAGTCTCAACCATCAAGTCATGCACACGGAGCGCGAGTGCAGGGACGTCCGCGGCGGTCATACCGGCCGTGGGGATGGGCGGCAGCACTATCACAAGGATGAGGACCCCAGGCCGGATCGCGCGAAGGAAGAGGCACGCACCTTTGACTTTGAGCGTGCCGCTCTCAAAGACGTCTTTCCGGTACAACCTCCAGTAGTTCTCGCACACGACGGGGACGATCGGGACTTGAGCCTGGATCGCGGTGTGGAAGGCGCCTTTCTTAAAGGGCAACAGGTCCGAGTACGGGCGCATGGAGCGCGTACCCTCCGGGAAGAGCCAGAGGGAGCTCTTGCGTTCCTTCATGATCTCCCCTGCAGCGGTGAGGGAGCGAACGGCGCGTGCGTTGTTACCGCGATCGACGAAAACGGCACCAGCAAGGGTCATGAACTGGCCGAGGAGGGGGGACCACTGGAGCTCCTTCTTTGCCATGATGGATGCGCGCTGAGGGAAGATCCTGTAGCGCGAGGATGCGTATATGCATGGGTACGTGGTGGAGATGCGCAGAAGATATTCCGACAAAGCGACGCGCGTCAGGGCTAAGGGCGTAGACACAGCAAGGCAGGACGACAGACGCACCTCCCGAGGTAAAGGATGTCGAACATGGACTGGTGGTTTCCTACGAGAACCGCGGGGCGCGTCTCGAGGTGCTCCTCGCCTTCGACTACGAGAGTGATGCTGACTAGGTGGCTGGTGAGGTGGTAGAAGCTGCGCGCAACGACGTAGAAGACGTTGAAGCGGTGGCCTGAGAGGCCGAGGCCGATTGAGCAGATGACGCCCCATATGGAGCATATGCCGAGGGAGGAGAGGAAGAGGCCGACGCGGACATAGTAGCGGGCGATGGGGCTGGAGTCGGCGAAGGATTTGAGGGCGAAGAGCGGGAGGGAGATGTAAGCGAGAGGCTTGATGATGGACGCCAGCAAAGACATGGCGGGCACCTCGTCGCCGAGACGTCAAGTGTGTGGTATAAGATGGAGTGGAGTGAGCCGGCGGGAGAAGAGGAAGAGGTGGACGGCGAGCGTGCGCAAATCAGGCGAGGCCGGCACGGGCCACGGAATCGGATTCAGGCCTTGGAGCCTGAGCTCGGGCAAGCCGCCTTGACATCGTCCCCCATTGCCGAGCACCTTCCGCGCCTTGCCTGCGCCCCAACATGGCCTTCGCTCGGCCAACGCGTGGTCAGTCACCGCCCCAGATTTCCCTCGCCGTCCAATTCATGCCTCTTGCCCTCCCAAGGCCCTCACAAGGCCCGCGCGCGTCCTCCAAACCCGTCATCCTCCGCCACTCGCGCAAAGCCCGACGTATCGAGGTCGAGGACACCCGTCTCTGCCACAGCGCCCGTCTCGACGGCTGATCGCAAGGCACCTCCACGTTCTCGTTCGACCAAAGCCACGGCGGTGCAGGCCTCCCTCTCCCGCACCCATGTCGAGCCCGCTAATCGCGTGAGACCCGTGGACACGACCAAGGGAACGCTTCCCGGAGCGTCATCCAGCACCACCTCTGCTGCAGCAGATGCTCCTCCCGAACGCGTGAGTTCTGATACTATCGATGCATTGTTTTGCCCATATGACACGCCGTAGACACGTCTGCGCGCTCAAGAAGCCTCTCATACTGTGGGGCAATCAGATGGATTGCAGATCGCGGCACAGTCATGTGCGTGGAGGTACATGTCTTCCAGTCTGGACCACGAACTGGAGAGGTCTACGACCCACGCTCTCTCTACCCTGGAGGCGCGAAAGAATGACCTCGCTGCTGAAGAAGCGGACATCTCTGAGTGTCGTATTCGCTTCGAGGCAGAGCGTTTGGTGGAGTTCTACGACGAGCTGGGTAATAAGAAGGTATGTCTTACGCCATGCGGTTCTTTTGCTCACTTGCTCCAATTTTCAATGCCCCACACTCGAGATCGCAGAAGACTTGGCGGCGATGACTTTCCGTTTCAAGGCTTTGGAGCGGGCTGTCGGTGAGGCTACGGATGCAGCACTCCGAGTAACATCTTTCCCCCTTGATCTTACCACGCACATCAAACAATATAACCACATTTTGAACACGCTGGGTGAGCATCGTCGCTACCTTTTCTGCCGTCCAACATAATCGTTTGGCCTCAGACTCGATAGAGAACGAGATTCAAGCCGTCGGCAAGTTGGTGCGAGCTCTTGCCACCACTGCTGCCACGGACTTTTCTGGAGACAGGCGACTATCAGAGTCACTTTTGGGAATTGTGGATGTTCTTGAGGGCTTTGCGACGAGTGTTCTATGTGCAAAGGACGTAGTGGGATGCTCGAAGGATAATTACAGCATCAGCATGAGAACCCTAACCCTAAAGTAGCACTCTATGTCGCTCGGCGCTTCGAAAAAATGGATCTCATTCCTGGACCGAGATGAGTGCAGCCGCCATCGCAGAGCCCTTCCTCCTGTCTTCCTATCCTGAATCTTACAAGAAACGCAAGGTCACGCCTCTATACGCCTCCCTGCCATCTGGAAGTAATGCGGATCCATTCGTCTCGGTAGCCGTCCAAGGAGATGGGATCCATGTTCTGGACGTGCGTAACTTTCCTGAGATCCCGCGTGGGTGTTGAAATCTGCTCCAGACATCTAGCCTGCATCCCGCAGCATCATACGCGTGTGGCCCGTCGACCTCTTTTGCATGTTCACCTTCGTCCAGGACGTCGCAGACACCAGACGGCCGACGCATACGCACAACCTACGCCGTTCTCGAAACCGGGCCGGATGTTCCACCAGAGGGCAAGGAGAAGACAGTGCTCTCATGGGAAGCATCACTGTCGGGGGACATAGAGTCTGAAGCTCAGTCTGAACGGACGAAACAGGTTGCTGTGGTGCGTGCAGCCAAATCACTTCTCAAAACTCTCGGCTTCATGCGCACTGCAGGCTCCCCATCTAGTCACCCGCATATACACGCCAGACTCACTAGAGGGGCGATTGTTGCTTGTCAGTCCGTCTGGAACGGTCACAGTTACCAGTGCGGACGTGCAAAATCCACAGTCGCACACACCCAAAACACAACGTCCAAGCACGTTGCTCAGGCATTTTCTCTTCCCTGCGACCTCTTGCTCATTCCTCCCCTCCCATCTCACTGCGGGTCAAAGCGCAATCTCACTCTCTGTCCTCAAGAATAGAGATGTGTTGCGGTTACACGTGCTCGGAGTGAATGCATCAAATTTGGTCGAGCTCGGCGAATGCGCTCTGCCTACCGAAGACAACGTGCGCGACCTTCACCTGCTACTTCTATTTGAGGTGTGTATTGAACCTCTTGCAGGCATTCGTGGACATGACATGTAGCAACTCTGGCTTCATTAGTGTTCTGGGTAAGTCGTCCCCTTCCACGTGCGTTGTTGTATCTCAACATCCCTCTACCACAGTCACCTCAGGCACTTGGTACGCCTTTTCGCTGGGCCCCTCATCTTCCGGCTCGCTATTAGCAACACCTACTGCCGAACCACTACGGCTGCAAAACCTCACCTTCATCAACTCGTCGCGCTCGTCCGAGTTATCTACGGTTGCTCTGACGTCCTCGCACGTGCTCTTAGTCGCTGCTACCGCCAGCTCACCCACCGAGATCGTACTGCTCCTCTGGGACCTCCGATACGGTGTTCTACTGGCTCAACAGACAATGCCCATGCCCTCCACCCTTCCCCGTTCCAAAAAGCTTGGCGCCACCATGCGTCTTCATGCTCCCACGTCGTCCTCCAGCCCAGCCGCGTCCAGAGGCATTGTAAACATTGCCGTCTTGCTTGCTCTCCTTCCTACACCCGAACGAGAGCAGCAGCAGGAATCTTCGGCGGCCACACCTCGCTCGGCGCTCGTGATCGTCCCTGTAACAGTTCCGGCGACGTCGACGATCGCCGCTGCGATGGGCAAGGCGAACTCCGGGTCGCGATGGGTAGCACCGAAGACCGCTCAAGGCGCGCTGGGCCAGGCTCAAGTAGCGCGGGGCGCCCCAGAGTTGGGTTCTGCTGCGCGCAAGGCTCTCCAGGAGATCAGGGCGGCCGTAGATGGGAGCGCACATGCGACTACCACGGTGGCGGAGAATGCGTACTTCGAGTACACGACGCAACGAGCTAAGGACAAAAAGCCAGCGAATGAGCAGGGTGAAGACTTGCCACCACCACTGGAGTACCCCTTCATCCAGGGCGTGCTGGAGCAGGTGCTGCGCCCCTCGACTCCTGCCCCAGGGAGATCACAAAGCGTAGCAATGTATTCACCCAAAATTGTCAAGGACCTTCTGGAGAGCCGGGTGGTCAGCTCTGTTATGGTGAATGGTGGACTGTTGCCCGCCCTAGCCGCCCGGAACGCCTGGGTAAGTTCGTTCTACCTTTATGCCCCACGCTCCATCTGATGAATACCTCCCAGGACATGATCGCACTCGCAATGCGCACCGTGACGGACATCCCAGAAAACGACATCATCTCCCTTGTCGCCCAAGTCGCCGCCGCCTACCGTCCGGCATCAGACGACGCCATGGACGTCGACGCGGTCCCCACCCAACCCTCTGCAGTACCCCCTCTCGCCACCTTCCTCGCCCAGGCGATCGCGTACCCCTCTACCCCCGCTCTCCAACGCGCCGCGCTCCGCAAGCACCTCCCCGACGCCACCGCGCTCGTCCCCCTGCTCGTCATCCTCGACCGCTGGCTCGTGCAGCACACCGCCGCGAACGACCTCGCCCTCGCCCCTTCTCCCTCCCTCTCTCCCTCTCCCTCTCTTTCCTCTCTCCCTTCCTCGATACCGGAGCTCGCCTGCGTGCTCGCCTTCGCCCAGGCGCTCCTTGACGCCTCCTTCCTTGCGCTCCTGGCGCACCCGCCCGCGCATGCCCCGCTCCGCGCGATCGCCGCGCACCTCACGCCCGCTCTGGCGGCCGCGGACGACCTCGCGCGCCTCCGGGGCCCGCTTGAGCCGTTCGCGCGCGCCGCGCGGCTGCGCCAGAAGGAGCGCGACGACGCCGCTGCGGCGGGCGGGCGGAAGCAGCAGGACAGTGGACGGGACTGGCGGCGGAAGCGCAAGGCGGCGCACGAGCAAGCGGGCATGGCCATCGGGCTGTATCAGGTCGAGGAGCTCGTGCTGTGACGGGGAAGTGACGGACACTGGTGGTACGCAATTGTGTTGTGCAAAAAATGTAGCTATGAGGTCCAGAGCACTTAGGTGTGGCTGAAGTATTGCTATACACGCTTCGTGTCACTGGTAGAAATATGCAAGTGTGCTTCAAACCCTCGAACTCCAAAGATTCCTACGTTGAGTTAGTATCTAGGTACCAAGTTGCATGCGATTAGGGCGACAGTGCGTAGTTTGGATTGCCAAGAGAACGTGCTAGCTACTCCACGCGGCCTATGTGTGCGTCTGATGTAGATGTTCGAAACGTGGCGAGCCCACCCGCGTCGCGCTGCATGGCAGACAGCGGTGGACACTGCCGGGTATTAGTACGAGAAAAGGGTTATCAAGGAGAGGAACAGCGCAGCGACGGTGAAAGGTTGCGAGGGGAGGGGGCAAGGGTAGTGGTAAAACAGAGTAAACGGTCGGGCTATGTGGGGAGAGAACAAATACAGCGTGTGCACAACGATGTTGGACGATGTATGTACGAGTGTGTACCGGCGTCGTAGGACCGCCGTATGTTGCGTGAAAGCGTAGATGGTGACAGAGCGAGAGATGGCGAGGGCGAGGGCGAGGGATTGGAAGGTCGTTAAGACGTCGTCAAGTTCGTCACGGATTAGTGTATAACTTATGAAGCTGGACAGCACCTGGACAGCGACGCTCGTCAGCCGCGACGTTCGCATGCCCGCAAGACAGGGAAGGAAGGGCACACACCTTCAGGCGATATCACGCCCGCCAGCACCATATCTCACAATCCGGGGCGGGCAGCGAACAGCAGCAGGCGCGTGCTACGCGCCCCACTCCTCCAGGGTGCCCCCGTACCCGGGCCGCATCGACCACGTCCCGCCCGTGCGCGCGTTCGCGGTAGCGTATCCGTACCGGTCCTCTGCCCTCGCGCTCCCGCTCTCCGTGCCCGCGGTGCCAAGCAGCCAGGTCGTCCACCAGGCACCCCCCTCGTTGTCGCTCTCGTCCCCGTCCCCCTTGCCGGCACGCCCCTTGCCCTTGCCCTTGCCCGCGCTCGAGCGGCGGCGACGCGACTGAAACTGGGACGAGGCGCCCTCAGGTTTCGTGGACGAGTATGACTCGGGCGGCTCCGCGAACGAGATCCGTTTTGGTGTCGAGTTGCCGGACCCACCGTGGCTCGTCCGTCCCCCGAGACCGAAGAGTTCAGGAACGCTAAGGAGAGACGGGGAGGGGGACGCCGTCGCAGGCGTGCTGGGGCCGGCAGAGCGGACCTTGAGCGAGGACTGCTTGGGAGGCGACGGAGCGCGAGTGGACGTCGTATGGCGGGGCTTGGTGAACAGTCGCGATATGGACGCGGTGGCGTTCGACGTGCTCGAGACTGGAGCAACGGTGGGAGGGCAGAGAAGAGAGGGGCGAGGAGGCGGTGGGGGCATTGCGGGAGCTTTTGGTTGTGCTGCAGCTTTCTGCTTCTCGAGGATGTTGCGGAGAGACTCGACGGTGCGGTCGACGTGGAGAGTCGCAGACTCTGACGAGGCGGAGGAGGTAGATAACTCCTCAATAGGCGGGGTGAGTGGCCGAGATCTGCGGGGTGCGGGGGATCCTCGGATGGGGGTGACTGAACGGGAGCGTAGGGTGGTGGTAGATAAAGGAGTAGAGGCGTTTATGGGGGCGGGCGGGGAGACACGCGTCCTCTTGATCGTCTTGCTACTCTTGCCGCTACTGCTTGACGATCGGCGTCTTAGGCTGCCCGATATTGGCGAGGAAGATGACGAAGCCGGTGCGTTGCGGGGCATGACAAAGGACGCGAGCATGTCCACTACTCGTCGCGGCTGGTCGGTCGACGCACGCGCAGACACCGGGGCAGGCTCTGGTTCTTCGTCCTCTTCCGGGATGTTTGGTTGCTGGAAGCCGGACGGGGAGGGGACGGGGGTGCGTGGTGGACGGTTGTCCAAGCGAACGCCCAGGGTGGAGGGGAGGCCGATTTCGTGCGCGCCCTCGGAGGAGTCAATGTACACCGTGAGCGCGCGGGGGCGGGAGCGATGAAATGACTCCGGTCATGGGCAGATAGCTGCAAGCTCGACGTCGATTGGGACGGCTGGTGCCTGCGCATCTCGTGAGAAGTCCGCCGTCGGCCCTTAGACTCCATCTGCTCCAACAGACTTGACGTTGGCAGACTCTGGCTGAGCGGGGCCGGTGCGCCCAGTGACGATACGGACGCATGGTCACCGTGCTCGCCGTCTGACTCGACGAGGCCCTCCACCCGGCGTGATATCTCATCCAACTCGTCCATCCATGACGCCTGCATGTCCTTATCGTCCTTCATCTTCGACGCCAGCCGCTGCGTGCGCTCCTCCAGGTGGCGATCTGCGCTGTCGTCCGCGAGCACGGCCGAGAGGCTCGTCTGGGTGGACATGGACGACTGCAGCAGTGCGTTTGACATTTCAAGCGCGTGGACGCTGCGCTCCAACAGAGAGTCCAGATAGGGATCGCTCTGGCTGGTCGCGATGCTCTGCAGTCTCCGGTGGCCGATGCTGCGCGCCGAGGCTTGGTAGCGGCGCGCGCGATTCCGTGGGGAGACGGGGAGGCTCGAGGGTGGACTGGGGATGTAGACGGCCGCACTCTCCGAGTCGGAGGGATCTGTGTCTTCGTCAGCCTCCTCCGCACTGTCTGGGTATGCCGGAGGCTGTTCAAAGGGGATCTCCGCAAGGTCTCCAACTCTCTGCCGCGGAGGGGAGGTGTAGAGCGGAAGGGTAGTGACGGTGGAGTCTGAGGAGAGGCGGAGGGCGGAGGCCCGCTTGCGATGGGTCGCACGGCGGGATGAGGAGGAGGAGGAGATACATGGCGGATGGGAGACGCGGACGCGTCCGAGGACGATTCGGCGGGCAGACGGCGTCGATGGGCAGGCCTGGGGGATGGCGGGAGGAGGATGCTCTCCGGCGTCTAAACTTGTTGCGATTGCGCCTGCGACGACCTTGGCGTCTGCCACTGCACCTGCGCCGAGCCACTGACCTCATCCCAATCGTCTGCAGGATCCTCTGTATTGGCTGCGAAACATACATGATTTAAAATGTGCACACACATCCTCGTACTGCGTGCCCCGGCGGTGCAACACCAATATATACCCGATGACCCAACTCTATCTATCTTAGTCCCCACGACGGCAGCGCCAGTCAGGCCTTCACGGCTCCGCTCGGTGGGATCACCGTGGGCGGCTCGATGTCGTCGAACTTCCTCAGCGGCCCACCGTATTTCTGGAGATAGTACCCAGCCACCATCTCCCAGAACCGAAGCGACGGCGACCAGAACCGCACCGACGTCCAGAGGAACATGCTGCTGTGGGTCGACATGATCTGCGCATAGTCCTCTGCAAAGACCGGTCAGCATCTGACGGGCTTCCGCCCCACGGCACACGGCGGTGTACGTACTCTTGAGCTCTTCCCGGAGGTCCAGCCACATCTTCGTCTTGTCCGTAAGGATAACGTCCACACCCCACCGCGTCGCCTGCGCGTAATCAATCAGCGGTGCGTTTTCCTATCACCCGGGTTCTGAGACGGACCTCGAGCATGTGCGCACGGTCATTCACCGTCCACACCATGATCCTCTTCCCCGCCTTTTGTGCGTCCGCGATAACCTGCCCCCACCCCCAAAGTCAGCAAAACACAGCAAGTCCTCGGTCTGGCCACGCACCTCTGCCCCTCCCACGTCGCGAGCGCGGAGAAGTGGATGGAGAACACCTCGCAGTCGTCCCAGAAGTACGAGCGCGCGATGCTCGGGCTGATGCCGATGAACGACCGTTTGCAGTACGGGAGGATCGCCTTCGCCTGCGGCAGGAAGCGCGGGTGCCAGAGGCCGAGCAGGATCCGCGGCGCCAGCTCCGTCTGCCAGTTCGGCTGCGCGGCGATGATTTCGTGCATGAGCGTGAAGAGGTGGAGGGGCTCGCTGAAGATCTTGACGTCGACGTTGAACGTGCGTGCTTGTTCTCGGGCTGCCCCGTGCGCGCGCGTGTCAAGGCTCCGGTGTTCACGCTCGAGCTTGCGGGCGGGGACGAGGCGCACCTTCATGAGCAGCTCAACGGTCTGCACGAAGGTCGGGATGGACTGCACGGGCGTCTTCGTCGTCTTCAGGTGCTCCATCCCGCCCTCGCCAAACCAGTTCGTCTCCTTGATCTTGCCTGCGCGGAGGCATGCATCAGGTCGCGTCCGCGCCCGAGACGTTGATGAATCCATGCGCACCTTTCCCATTTGTCGTGCGGTCGAGCGCTGGCCGGACATGAAAATAAGACGCGCGCGCCCGCGGCACATCGCGAGCGGAGCGGTACTCACTCGGATCGTGGAACATGACGACGACATCATCCAGAGACACATGCACGTCTGTCGCGCACCGGTAAGCAACCAAGCCCATGGGGCGCGGGGAGTGCGCGGGCGAGAAAGCCATGGCGCGAGCTGGACACGCACCGCTTTCGATTCCCTCCGCGCCGTCGTGGATCGCGAGCTGGAAGCTCGCGAGCGTGTTCTCCGGGTACGCCGCCGACGCCTGCAGCCGTCCGGTCGCGGTCAGCTCTCGCCCCTCTAGCCCGTCGTGGAAACTTTCCCGGCGCTCGACGCACGTTCGCCGTCCTTCCCACCACCCAACGCATGCACGCAGCGGAACGAAGGAACGTGCACTCACCCCGCGGTGGCCCCAGCACTCGGGCAGCTTGAGGGTGGATGAAGACGGCGCAGTGGCGGTCATGGCGGTCGACAGCAAGGAGGTGGTACGGGAGCGGAGGGCGGAGAGCAACGCGGCCAGCTGTGGCAATCCGGAGGAGGATGTGGGCCCCTCGGTGGCGTCGTGGAAGGCATATATACGCGGCCGCAGCGAGACGTAAGAAGAGTTGTGCAAGCCGTTGGGTTGACGCGGTCCCTGGCCGCCGCTCCGCCTCGCCCCGTCGGAATATCATAGGGTGGTGTTCCGAACTTGACCGCGTGGCCAGTTTTTCCTCTGCATGATTGATGCATGCTACCGCGCTGACCTGGTCTCAGCCCTTGAGCTCGCATTTAGCCATCGCCGGGGTCGCGGGGTCGCACATTTTACTCTGCAAATTTGGAGAGCGGGAGGGGTTCGTGGGACGAAGGTAGACAGGCGCCGTGTGGCTCACGTCGGACGAACGTGCATAGCGGCTCCGCGATAGGAGACTCCGCAGAGGCGATAACAACACCGTGGACGACCCGGCGCGGTTTCTCACTGCCGGTGACCAAAACAGATCAGCCCCGGTGACAAGCGGGATCGGAATCGCAGTGGGTCTAGTGATGTGTAACACTGCGATGGTAGCACGGATGAGATGTCCGATTAATCTGAATGTAGTCTACAACGTATATACAGTACAAGGCGACAGTTTCTAGGTTTTGGATTTCTATTCAAAGCTACGGCAGGAAAGCAAGACGACCGATTACCCTATAGACCATACAGAGAAACGAGTGAGAAGAGCGTGTGGGAAAAGTCTATGTTTGTGTTGTGGGATTCTTAAGAAACCGCGAGTGCAGCGGGCTCGAGCGTGTCGACCTTGCGGAAAGGGCCAGCGTAGCCTTCGAGGTATATATGGTCCCGGCGACGCAGAAGGGCGAGCATAGGCGTGTAGAACTGCACATTCGTCCAGTAGAACATCCGACTGTGCTGAGCAGCGATGTTGTCGTAGTCCACTGTGGGTTGATTCATGAGCCTGCAGGCGCAATACATGATGCTCGATGTATGAGCTTACCCTGGAGTGCGGACCTGAGGTCAAGCCAGGTTTTGGTAGTGTCCGTGATGATCACGTCAATACCCCACCGGGCAGCCTGCGCATCTCAAGTCAGCTCGCCACTTGGAAAACAGAAGACGTTAACGCACCTCGACCATGTGTGCCGGGTCGTTCACGGTCCACGCCATGATCTGCTTCCCCGCGGCCTTGCAGTCTTTGCGGAACTTCGCGCCATCCGCAAGCGCAAGCGCGGCGAAGTTGATCGAGAACACGTCGCAGCTATCCCAGAAGAACTTGCGCGCGGTCGAGATACTGTAACCGATGTACGACCGACGGCAGTACGGCAAGTGCGCCTTGGCGTGCGGGAGGAAGCTCGGGTGCCAGAGGCCGAGCAGGATGCGCGGCGCGAGCGCGGTCTCCCAATCGGGCTGGGATGAGATGACGGAGTGGATGAGCTTGAAGAGGTGCGCGGGCTTGTTCTGCACCTTGACGTCGACGTTGAACTTGACATGGCTGTTCTCCGGCTGCGCGAACACGCTCAGCCGCGCGTAACGCAGGGAGGAGAGACTCCCACCTTCATGAGCAGCTTGATGGTCTCCTCGAATGTGGCGAGAGCCTGTTTGGGTTCCTTGACTGTCCGGAGCTGGTGCATCCCTCCCTCGCCATACCAGAGCTTCTCACGGATTAACCCTACAAATACATGGGCCATCAGCCGAAGCCGGCGTCCGCAGCACGCAGAAGAGCGCCCTACCCGAACCATCCGTGACCCTGTCCAATGCTTGTTTGACGTCGGGCGTCAGCCAAGAAACGCGCATACACGTAGCAAACGGACTCACAAGGGTCATGGAACATCACCACGACGTCGTCTACGGATACATGGACGTCTGCTCGGGGGGTCACGACCGCGGCGGGGGAGATTGACACGTGGGCAAAATACCGCTCTCAATACCCTCGGCGCCGTCACGAATGGCGGCTTCGAAGCTGGCGAGCGTGTTCTCGGGGAAGCGGGAAGAAGCCTGGAGCATGGCAAAACGCGAGCATGGTCAGTGAAGGTGAAAGGACGCGTGAAGAGTGCAACGCACCCCGCGGTGACCCCAACACTCAGGCATGGGCTTGGTCAGGGAGGGGGGAGACATGGCAGAGTATGGAGCAAGAGGAACACGGTGCGGCAGCACGACGCGAGAAGGGGGTAGGCGCAGTGTCCGAAGAGAAGAAGGATGAACGTGGACGGAGGTCGCGGGCCAGGTTTTAATGCCTGCGAAGCGGCGGGGGAGGAACATGCAAGATGCGGGGAAAGGTCACTCGTCGGGTGGGCGCAAGCGAAGGGGCGCTCTCCACCGCCCGCTGCCGGGTCTCCGACCTGCAGCCCTGGATCCCGCGACGTACGCGGACAACCTGACCACTCGCCCTCGTAGCGTGACCACCAGGTCACCTGCTCGACGCGCGCATCTTCCGTATCCGACGCGTATTGCTGGACAAGGCTGGACAGTGTCAGGGCGCGGATCTCGCGGGGTCGTTCCGGACGCCGCCACCTCGCCGTCCAGGGCCTGGTCTTGCTATATTCGACTTGGGACCGGAATCCACATGGCCAGAGATCAATCAGCAACAGACGAGGAAAGATTTAATGCGAGAAGGAGCTTGTGCGGGGAGAGGAGGAGAACCAAGTTCCGGTCGCTGGAGGAGGCAGGCCACAAAAGAGCGCGCGCGTCCGAGGGGCAGGCAAGCTCCGGACGTCAGAACCGCTCCGCAGGTGATTGGGGTCCAGGCGCGCACCGTCAGATGATTCACTGTCATTTGCCTTTAGCCTTCGTGCACCTCCGAGCCCCGAGTGTCCGACCAGTCCGACGATGACCACGCGCGGAACATGCTGCGCCTCAGCCTGTCCTCAACTGTCGAGCTCCGGCCCGACATCCCTCGGAGCTCGGGACGGTCCGGCTTGCACTGGAACAACCGCACAGGAAGGCTGCTTGCCCTACAGTCTGCATAACCAATGTCCTGTTCCCACAGCGGTCCACGGCCTGACCAAGAACCACGTCTGGCAGCGGTGATTGGGCGGTCGTGTGATGACGTATGCCGGAAAAGGCCCGAGTCGCTGCGGTTCGACCGTCCTTGTCCTCGCACTCCTTGCCAGCTGCCACCATGGCCGCCCCGCGCGTAGCCATCCTTACAGGTGCGCGGTCAATCGGTCATTTTGAGATTATTGACACTCTTCGCAGTCTCTGATACTGCGGCACTCGATCCCGCAGCAGATCGTTCCGGGCCGGCGATCCAAGCACTAGTCACCCAGCACGGATACATCTGCACACATCTCACATTGTCCCTGACAGTGAGATTCGTATACGCACCGTCGTCCTAGCGTGGTGCGATCAGGGTGATGTCGACTGGATCGTCACCACTGGCGGAACTGGGTTCGGCCTGCGCGACAGAACACCAGAGGTGGTTCGAGCGCTTCAAACTGCGCCTAACTCTGTATTCACTTCCTCCCCACAGGCCATCAGGCCACTCCTGGAACGCGAGGCTCCTGGGATCGTGCACCTCATGCTCAACGCATCCATGCAAGCAACCCCTCTTGGCGCACTCTCTCGGCCTGTCGCGGGCACGATCAAGAACACTCTTGTCTCCACGCTCCCAGGAAGTGTCAAGGCTGTCCAGGAGAACATCACGGCACTTCTCCAAGCCGGTGTTGTCGAACATGCCATCGAACTTGTTCGTGGTGGACGTGGAGAGCATGTACACGCCCGACTTGCAGCAGAGGGACCTCGGTCTGTCTCCGTCAGCCCTCGACCGCCATCCATACAGCTCCAACCGGAAAGCTCGGTAGTCACTTATGACGTCCCCCCGGCCGATTTTGCCCCAAGCCCGAGCCCATCCCTCGTCCAGGCTCGCGGAGCTCATTTGGGCACCACCACCACCATCACCATGATCACGACCGTGAGCATAGGGCACCTGTGACACGGAGCACGTTGTCGCAGGACCCGTCCTTGCCAGGTACGCGGCCATATTGGAGGATTGTCGAGCCTCGACACCATCGCAGTGCGTTCTAATCCATCGATCAGCTCATGCACGCCTCAGGGAATCACCCTACCCCATAGTGTCTATCTCGGATGCTCTTGTGACGGTGCTGCGGGAGATACGGCCGCTTCCTGTGTTCGAGGAAAGAGTGAGCATTGCTACTTTTGATTTCTCTGGCTGGAGCTCGCGCTTACAATCTCGCCTTCAGGTGACTTCCAAGCTACGAGGCTACGTGCTCGCGGAAGACATCTTCGCACCTCAGAATGTCCCCATCACTCACAGCACCAATGTAGACGGTTATGCATTACGCTGTGCGTCTTTCTCGTTGGCTAAAACCTACCTCGACCCTGTCTAACATTCACTGTAGCCACTGACCCGCCAGGAATCTACACCGTCCTCACCCCACACAGCCATCTCATTTCCACACCCCTTCCCCCGGGCCACATCTTCCGCGTCAACACAGGCGGGCCCATCCCTGCAGGCGCCGACACTGTCATCATGGTTGAAGACACCCGCCTACGCGCCACGCACCGCATCGGCCCCGCGCCCGAAGAAGTCGAGGAGGCCCAAGTCGAGACCCTCGTGCAGGTGCCCCCTGGGGAGAACGTGCGCGCGCCGGCTCGGACGTCCGCCAGGGCGACCTCGTCCTCGAGCGCGGCACGGTCGTGCAGGCCGCCGGGGGCGAGATCGGCTCGCTCGCGTTCGTCGGGCGCACGACGGTGCGCGCGTTCAAGCGGCCCGTCGTCGCGCTCCTCAGCACCGGCGGGGAGCTGCTCGACGTCCAGGCGCCGACGCCGCTCCCCGGCGACGGCTGGGGCGGCATCTGGGACACGAACCGGCCGTCGCTCCAGGCGGCGATCGAGGGGTACGGGTACGAGGTCGTCGACCTCGGGATCGTGCCCGACAACGTGCCCGCGCACGTCGCCGCGCTCCGCCGCGGGCTCGCCGAGGCGGACCTCATTCTCACCACGGGCGGCACTTCGATGGGGGTCGGGGACCTGCTCAAGCCGGTGATCGAGCACCACCTCGGCGGGACGGTGCACTTTGGCAGGGTGCGCGTGAAGCCGGGGAAACCGACGACGTTCGCGACAATCCCGACTCCGGGCGGACAGGCGGACAGCGTGCCGTTGTTCGCGCTGCCGGGAAACCCTGCAAGCGCGCTCGTGACGTTCCATATTTTCGTGGTGCCGGCGCTGAGGAGGCTTGGAGGTTGGACTTCGGCGAAGTGCAGACTACCGAGCGTGCGCGTGCAGGTGCGTTTGCTGTCCGTGTCTAGCTCCGCAAGTACTGATATAACATCGGCGTGCAGATTCAAGAGTCGATGAAGCTGGATTCGCGACCCGAATACCACAGGGCTATCATCGTCGCTACACCCGAAGGATTCAAAGCGCACAGTACTGGTGGACAGCGCTCTAGCAGAGTCGCCAGCTTGAAGGGCGCAAACGGCTTTGTGGCATTGCCTCCGAGAGGAGAAAAGGGACCTGCGAAGTTGGAAGTTGGGGATTTCGTCGAGGCGATCATCATCGGAGAACTGCATATGGGTTGATATGAACAGTCTGGGATGGCACATATTGGTATAGAGGTACATCAACATGTTGTAGAGTACGGCTAGAAGTACAGGTGGGGTTTGGTTGGCTCGATGTCATTTCTTCATCGAGGCAAATTCCTATGCGCCCAATGAGTCTTCCGCAACTATGCAGAGAAGAATGGCCTACCATCTCATCAATCTCCGCCTGTAGCTCGGCTAGCTCATCCTCGAGCTTTTGCCTCTGTCGCGAGAGCATCTGCAAGCGCCTAACGTCCAGCTTGCTCATGCCCGCAGTATTTGACCCAGCCCGGGAAGATGGGCGAGACTGCGCCGCTTCGGCCTGCGTTCCCGGTCAGATTATCTGCTGGAGGGATGCGATAGATGGAGGCTACCTTTGCCTGCAATAGGCTCTCCTTCTTGAGCAAAACCTGCAGCCCCTTCTCTGCTCGGGAGATGAGTTCATTGATCTGAGGCTCAATCTCGTCCGTGAGATCAGCCTTGTATCTTCGAATGGTCCCCTCGTCGACGAGCAGGAACACCTGACACAGCCCATGAACGCGCGTGCTATCGGTGCCACAGGGAACCCCCTACCCTGTCGCTCTCGAGGATCTTCGACATTCGGGGCAAGTCGTAAGTGCCTGTTCGAATGAGCTCTTGCGCCTCATAAGCCTATGGTTCCGATGCGCTTCAGCCTGGCACAAAGACCTGTTACACAAATGGCCCACCTCGTTGCAGCAGTCCTCCATGGCCATCACGCATTCACTGAGGTAAGGACTGCATGTAGCATTGGTGTCAACTGCCTGGTACAGCGACGGGTTTCCAGGAAAGATGGACTCCCGCGGTCCTAGTCGTGGATGCACAGAGAGCCGCGACGCGCGGGGGTGGTTCTTCTCCATGATTCAGCGCGATGCCACCGATTGGAAGCGCCAACTGGCGCCCACCGGCGACGCGTCTACGGCGCGGTGCCAAACAAGACCAATGCCAGTTCGAGCTCCGCAGGCGCCCACACATATATAGCCCGAAATTTGCTTTCGTGTTTTCCCCAGTGTCCAGCCAACCTCCGAAACGTCCGCGCACCGCTCGCGGTGCGTCCAGCCGTTCACTCGTCTGTTGACGTCGTTCACGTTGCTGGAGCGAGGCGTCCCTTCGGGGGCGCTCACGAGAGCGAGTGTCGCCGTCCGGCTCCCCCTCATCACGGCTGAGTCCGCCTTTCGGGGTGTTGACTCGCTGGAGGGGTCGCAGTCGGACGCGCGGCGCGGCGTTATATCCCATAACCTCCCGTACACCCCTGCCTCCGGGCGTGGTGCCATTATGTGGCCGTGACGGTCTGGTGAAACCATAACGCATACATCCTTAGCTTACACACTCTGTTTTGTAGGGGTTGGTTCGAAATACACGCTCTTTGCTCGCGATCCGCCTCGGTTGGTGTGCCCTCTCGCGCCCGCGGGTGCGCAGTATGTTCTGGTCTGTGTCTCTTTGCCTCCAGATCGACCCAGCCGTGCTGCCACCATCGTCTGCGCCTCCCACCAACCGCCCATGAAAAAGCGTAAAACGAAGTAGCACCACCGCTGCACCGCTAACCGGAAGCTATCTGACGGACATGATGGCCCCCAAAGGCTGCGTGAGTGGCAGTTCTCCGCCAATCCTCCAAGATTGTCGTCCATTGCGCCATCGCGGTGCAATTAGGCAGGCCGTACCGCCACTCAGATGGAACATTTGGAAATAGACACTTTTTTGATACTCCTTAGCCCTCAAGCGACGTGTCGCCCTGTATCGTCACACTAGAGCTTCGCAACGGCTCCATAAAGGCAAAACGGGATCACGTACGGGATCACGGTCGCCCTACGTGGACAGAAGGCGGTGGACCTATCTCCGTATGGTATGGTGATGTTCGGTGGTTTCCTGGAGTGCTCCCGAAAGACGGATGTCGAGCCCCCAAACTGGAAGTGGTCGGGGCCGAGACGGCGACCAGCGCGGACGGTGCGCGCGAATCTTGCTCGACCGGGTTTGTCAGACCAGCCCTGGACAGGACGTTATAAAACACCTCGCCAGTATGCTGGGGTCACAGCGATCTCACGGTCTTTTTGCTCAACATGTCCGACAATTCAGAGGCCACATTGCTTGTGGATGTCGTTGGGTCCGTGTGAGCATAGTTTCCCGTTCTCACACAGTATCAATCTAACCGCCTCGGTAGCCAGGTGTCGAATTACTTCGCAGCAGCGGCCATAGGTCAGCTCGAGCTTGAGCTACCCGGTCACATCCGCGACCTGCTGAACCGCCCTCTTTGCTAGGCTTGCTGGCGTACGATTTCGCGATCACCTTTGGACAAGAGGTCGATCTCTTCTGGAAGCGGAAAACAACTCTATCCTCGGCGTTGTTTATCCTCAACCGTTACATTCCATTAACCGTGAACATGATATTCGCGCCATGGCCAAGTTACCCCACTTCAATACAGGTGAGCTCACGAGAAACAGTCGCAAGACATGAGGAGTTCAGATGCTGACTCATCACACAGGGGTAAGCGTTCAGATGCTCCAGGCTGACCTTTGCGGCTTATGTTTGATGGATAGATGTGCCGGAATCTACTATACGGTACAGACACTGGAAATCCTCCAATACCTTCCGTGGGCAGGTCAGTTTACTATTCAAATCCCTCACCGATTCTACTCACTGACAGCTGTACCGTTTCTCAACAGTATTTGCTGGCCTAAGAGCATACGTCTTGAGCCCTTGGAAACGCACAGCCGGCGCGATCGTTTTTCTGCTCGCTTCCGTTCCCATCATCATCAACTACGTGAGGCGCACTGACTATCACGACCCGAAGCATACTTGTTGCTAATGATCCATCATAGATCACCGAGGCGTGGTCGCCACCGTACGTGGACCCTCTGTTTGGGTGCTCTACTACCACCACGTTGACGGCCGAGATGCAACAAAAGTGAGCATTCACAGCTCTGACTCATTGCACACGTTGATGAAACTCCCTCGATAGTTGTAGGTTTGGATGTGTGATTCTAGTTCCTCGAGCTCACTGGTTCTGCAGTCACTATAATCTCCCGAGTGGCGCTCATCACTTCCGACCTCTTGTTACTTGCGATCACCTGGCACGCAACATACAGAGACGCCAGAGAAATCAAGCTCCTTGGGCAGCGGACGTCGTTGGCTTCAGTCCTCTTCCGCGATGGTAAGCGACAAGTCGATCGTACACTTGCTGGCATTCAGGACTGATCAGCCTGTTGCAGGTGTTCTGTATTTCATGTGAGAGGAGAAGCCGCTTCCCCAATCCGACATATACTGACTTCGCGGCAGTACATTATTGGTCCTGAACGTCCTCCATCTCGCCTTTTCTCTAGACTCCGTGAGTCGTTGGGTTGACCATCACTCGTGCCCGATATTAAAGCAATGCGTTCCCCGCAGATACTCAATGCGAACACCACATCCAACGCCAGCTACATCACCATCCTCACAGAACCGTGAGTGGTGCCCGCAACGCGGCGCTGGTTTCTTTGTCTTGACCCTTCTGTGCAGGATCACCGCAATCCTCATATCACGCTTCCTGATCGACCTACAAGAAGCGAGCATCTATTCGCAGAGTCAGCATTCTCTCGCGTCCGTGGGCACTCTCGACTTCAACAGGGTCGTAGGCTCCGTCACCGCATCGCTGCCTGCCTCCGGCGACCTCAGGACTGAGCGCATGACGTTCACCGACACCCTCCCACAAACAAGCTCCAATGACTTGGACGACTCATAACTTATATCCCGGAGCCACCAGGTATTTATGTCCCGACAATTTTGTAACCTATCTTGTTGTACGCGTACCTTCTCTTGTTGTCGACGTCACGCAGGACGCCCTGAGCCAATATCGTAAATAGGAACAATAAGTACACCCCAACACATTAACATAGCCATCGTGTACGATAATAACGTAACAACACCCCCATTCAGGCCAGGGACTAGCCTCACAAACAACGCGCACGAAGCGCTATGACCGCCCTGGCAGCGGGCTGCGCTCGTCGTCGTCCCCGATGTCGAAGATGGCCTCCTCCTCGGGCAGTGACCCCGCGCGTTCCTTGCCCTTCCGCGAGCGGAAGCTCGATCCGTCGTCCTCGTCGCTGTGGCCGTTCATGCCGATCGAGGAGTTGAGCGGAATGGCCTCTTCGCGTGTGGAGAGCGAAAGTCCGCGCTTGGAGGACCGCTTGTAGCGGTACCAAAGGAAGCCGCCAACGAGGAGCGCGATGAGCGCGAGGACGAGCCCGGCGGAGCCGGCGTTGTAGTACGCTGTGGGATGAGGTTTCGGCGTCATCGTTCAAAACCTCGCGCGGACTGGATAGGTAGGAGAGACGTACCTTCCCACATCGCCTTGTCCTGCTCTGGCGTTTTAGTGGACACGGGTGGAGAGGCAGTCGTATCGTCAATGATGGCGTGCACAGGTTTCGAGTCGTCGCCGACAGAGCTTGAGATGCGAGCCGAACCATCGGTGATGGCGCTGAAGTTTACACCCATAAAACGAAGGATCATGTCGTGCGAGACATGGGGAACGTCGAAGCCAACCATGTGTGAGGCGTTGAAAACCTTCGATTCTTGTTCAGTGCATCTCTGTATAGCATTTTAGGCAGCGTGCACTCACCTTTACGTACGTGAGGTTGCGAGAGTTGACCCAGGTTCCGGCTGGGTTGTTATTGACCGTCCACGATTGAGTAGTAACTTTCTGCGGTGATATGTCAGGTATACTCACGCTGCTGGTAACATATGCCACGTACTCCAAGCCCTGTCTCGCCATTCCAGGTCAGAGCCTGGATCATGCTCTCGACACCGACGTAGTTGCAGATCATATCTTGATCTCCAACGAACAACATCACCGGGATCTTCTCCAGCACGCGAGGCAGAACAGTCACGGAGGAATTTGACTTGCGTGTTGCGAACTCGGAGTGAACACGAGACTTGCACTCAACCCACTCTCCGGGGATGTTTTGGGCATGTATGGCGGCCACGACGTCTTTCCTCTGAAAACGAAGTTTACTTTGCGCACGATTGACCAAAGCCGAGTGAACACATACCGCCAAGTACTTGTAAATAGCAGGTAGATCCGGAGGCCAATTCATGCCGCATGCTGGCGAGGTATCTTCTAGGCGAACATCATAGATATTCGCGCACATGTCGACGCCGTTCAATCTGTTCCGACAGTAAGACTCATGTACATCCCCTGAAAGTCATCGGCCCTTACTTGCGGTTCTTGTCTGAGAGTACTGTCATGATGATGGTCTCGCAGACGTCGACATGTACAGGTTCATGGTCCGTGTATGTTTTCATCTTCGCTTCACAGTTGTCTACAACCGCTTTGCTGGTTTTGTAGTTCTGCCGCGTATAAGGCCATGAGAAAGTATAGAGCTTAGTCGTAAACGCACCTCTGACGCCTCATCTAAGAGCCCATGTTTCAGAGCATAGTCTAGGTACGCGGGGTACTGTCTCCGAGCATCCATCCAGCCGTTTCCAATAGCAGCACCTTGTAATGATATCTTGAGGTCGGAGTTGAGAATGGCATCCGCGAAGTACGGGATATACTGCCCAGCGAAACTCTCGCCCGCGATGTATGCCTACGGCGATTTGTCTCATGAGGTCTCCCAGCACATGGTATAGATAAACTCACGTCGACGTCTTGGTATTCAGGAAACACTTTGTAGAAGTTGCGCAGAAATTCGACAAAATGTGCAGATGCCTACCGCCATTAAGACATGCACGCCATAGGCAACGCAAGCGACTATACCTCTGGTAGCTCATGGTCGTAGCGGTTGGATGAAGTGTATGAGAAGCCGGTGCCCGCTGGTTGATCCACTGTGGCGTCACAATTGAATACCAGAGTTCGAGGACGGGTGTGTTATTCAAGCTACGCACCGTAGACCACAGTAGTGTACTCCTCCCAGCCACCAGATGCGAACTTGAGACCCCCCTTGTTATCAACTCGCCACGGGCCAACTTCCATCATCAACCCATCGAAGGATGAACATCCAGGACCACCCTAGAAGAGACATCAAACACCGCACATATCCTGGTCGGACATACATACGTTCAACCAGAAGAGAATGCGTTCCTTGTCCGCCGTCCGCCGTGCCTTGACCATGAAGAAGTACAGATGGGGTTTGGAAGAAGCAGAGGAGTCGGATTCACTTCCAGTGTCGGCCAGAAGATGACCTGCAAACATCCGCAAGGGTCGTGTGGCATCTTGGTGCAGGTCCGGAAGTCTCGGGACATAGAAGGACGCGGCGGACGGAACTAGTAACACAACGCATTAGATTATGTTCAAAGACGGCATGATATAATACCGACCGTCCTGAGGTGCAGCTGCGCCGTGGCCTATCCAGAGAGTAAGGGCAACGACAACTGAAAGTAGATGTGGGGGCAAGCTAGGGAACACCATGCTTGCGTGCGACCGAGCTTGCGTCACAGACCGAAAGAGACGTCGAGAGCTAAGGTTGTCGGGAGAGGAGAAGGTGAGGAGCCAGGTGAGCCAGCACCACGCCAGAGTGGACCGAGGGGGGCTATATAAAGAGGCAGCGAGGATGGGGTGGGCAGAAAGTGGCTGAGGACGGTCGCGTCCGGCTGCGCATCCAGTACATACTATTGACGAAGGTATGTCCAGAAGTGGCAAGTGAAGTAAACCTTGCACTTATTCCCCTCAGCTTTGCCACTTGTCTGTCCTATCACGTCTTCCCGGCCCGTGGTCCATGGATCTCAGGCCGCCGCGACCACCGCCGACGCGACGCCCACGACGCGTTTGCGACCGTCGCGCAACCGATGGCGCGCGGCCTCCAACATCCGCAACACCAGTGCGGCTCGCCCGTATCACCAATGCCCACGCCGTCGCGCGATCAAGGGAAAACTAGCCTTTTCGTCTCAGGCACACCCTGTCTTATCGCCCTGGCCCAGCGCCTGCATTGAGATCATGAGCCTTATTATTCGCGCACGCGCACGCCTCCCCATCCCACCGCTCCTCTCCTCCCGCCTCCTGCCTTCCAGGACCCTCACATCCCGGCACCGGCACACACACGGCCGTCGACTCGTGCGACGATGAAGCTTTCCGCTGCTCTCCTCGCCACTCTCCTCTGCTCTGCGTCCACCAGCGCGCAGTACTTCTCCCAGGGATGGAACCCTGGCCAGGCTGTCCTGAACAACGAGCCCAACGCCGTCCCTGCACATGCGTTCGACGCCCCAGCGAAGAAGGAGCCTGCGCCTGCGCCGCCCCCGCCCCCGCCCGCGGCGCAGGGCGACGAGAAACCCTCCATGCAGCGTGAGCCGACCATCATGGACAAGGTCTTGCTTTCTGGGCCTGTCTCCGGCTTCATGGGCAGGTTTGGATTCAACGCGACAGACTTAGTCACCCGTAGCGGGAAGTTGCCGTGGGACCCTCGGATACCGTTCATCACGGACGAAAACTGGCAAGACATAATCGTGAACGAGCAGTTGACTGAGGAGGAAGAGAAGAAGAGGGGATGGTTTCTTGTCATGTGTGTCCTGCCCTTTGGTAGACGCGAACCACGGTCTAACTCATCACAACTTTACAGAACCGTCACGGCATCGGGTAACAGCGCCGTGTCGAAGATGGTCGATGAGGCATTCGACGACGCGTTCAACACCACCCTCGCTGCAGGAGATCTTCTTGACCTTAAGTGGGGACGGATTGACTACATCGCGACGACGTACCTCACGACCAAATGGGCCATCTGGACGTGAGTTGCCTGCTTGGAAACCCTCGAGCCCCTGTTGACCTGTGTTCGCAGTGGACCTTACCTCGTCCACGTCATGGACCGCGGACAGACGCTGCGTTTCTACAGAGCGGATCGCGTTCGCGTCACTGCGGACATCATTCGTGAGCTCCTCACCGAGGAGATCTGGCGCAACACGGAACCTTGGTCATCCAACTTCGCTCCTGGAGGCAAACGGTACGTGATTGTTGTACGACGAGCTCGCGTTTCGCGCTCATAGTTTTCATAGGGAATGGATTATGGAGTTTATCGCGTATTACTACTGGAGGATCTACACCGTCATGGACAAAACCCCCCGTTTCCTCTTGATGATCGTTTCCGGCGCAGTGGCAAGCTTCGTCATGCGCTTCCTCCATAAACCATCCCCGGAAGGTGCTCAGCAACCAGCACCCCAACCGAACCGTGCAGCTTCCGCCGCAAAGTCAACTTCCGAGTCAATCGCAGGGAGCAGCACCGCCGTTGCATCGGATGTCTCAGCAAGTCCCAGCAAGTCTAAAGCAAAGTCACGGAAAGCTGCAAAGAAGTAATGGTCGTACGCTCCATACGATGTACCATAACTTATTCGTTGCTTGGAATTCTCGCGGTTGGCTGTTGATGCGCGAGTATGTATTCCCCTCATTCAACTTTGACGAGTACATACTATGTACGGGCTGTTTGTGAGCTACCGTCGTCGTAACAATCCGAATGTTCCAATACGAGACGTTTAGAATGTGAACCATGAGTGGAGATCATTAGGCAGGCAGTATGGTATGTATATGTCCAGTGTCTATGCAGGCAATCATTCCTTGTATGGGTAGTCGAAAGCAGGCTGGTCCTTGCGCCTCCAAAGCTTCTTCCTAGAATTGCACTCGTTAAACATGCCCATTCCACGCAGAAAATCGGACTTACTTCTGTTTTGTCCGGATATTTTCGGCGAAGACTTCCACACAATGCTTTGCCTTGAATTCGCGGATGAAGCGCGGATCCCTAGAGTACAGTACTGTCAGACACAGGTCAAAAGAATGGACAGAGGCCGCACCATAGCTCGCTAGCTACTCCCAAGTCTTTGCAACAGCGCATAAGCGCGTTGCTCTTGCAGGCCTCGGTGGCCGTCGGAATACCGTTGGGGTCAAAGTACTCCTGTTCTCCTCGCGCAACACCAACCAATCTAGTTGAAATAAATCAACACCAGTGAAAACCTCCGAAGACTGTGACGGTACTCACCTTCCGAGACAGACAAGTGCATACTCCCTGCTCACTACCTTGGGGCCAACGTTCGTCTCACTCCTCGGCGCGAGACCCCATCCCCCGGGGCCGAACGCCTTGTTGAGCACGCGCCGATACTTGATCTCCGGGAGGTAGATCAAACCGTCTGTGGCATAAAATTCTGAGTCGTTGTTCGCGAGAGTGGGTCAGAGTACACACCTGGCTTTATTTCAATGTCTAGTGGGTCGACCGAGGCCAGCAGCACGTCAGTGGTCTCCTTGGGGAACGGCTGTGTTGACAGGCCGAAGTAGCTCCTGGACCAGTCTGGCGCGGACGGGTCTGAAGGGGGCCCCAAAGGATTCAATGCGTCCGTGAACTCCGCGCCGACGGATGCTGCTGGGGGTGGAGGGGCAGCTGACGAGCTTTCCGCCGATGCCTGGCGCACACCGTTCTCCTCCGCCAGGGCAGCATCGAGATAGTCCGCAGGCGTAGGATCTCTGCTGGTTGCTTTGGACGACACGGACGCAGCAGGACGGCGGAGGGGGGTCTGGTAGTAGCATAGTTCCTCGATGGTGGAGCGGAGCGGAAAGCACGCATATTCGCAGCTGCGCGCTGTAGCAGACGTGAGGACATGGTGGGCGTTGTTAAGTTGAACAGAGGGATAGGTGGCCAGCGGTAGTAGTCGCAAAACGCGCTCCGTCGCGTGACGTACGCGACGCGTCCACGCGTCACGTTCGATCGCAGATTACTTCCACTGGTCACCATCAACATCGCGTCCTGGCTACGGCGCTACACTTTGATCAAGGCCACTGGCTACACACGCATTCAGCGCACAAAAGTCAGGGCATCGGTGAGAATCTCTGGCATATTGGCTACCTCCGTGCCAGGAAAGGATAGGTTAGTTAATTCCAAACGTTACAGAATACTTCACTGGCAAGGCCTTGATTGCTTGTTGAATTCACTATATGCCGCCCTCGGGATCCACCAAACGGACGGACAGTGAGAAGAAAACCCATACTCACAGGTCTACACCCTCTGGAACTCTCCGCCAGGACAAGGATGGGTGGTACAATGTGGAAGAAGACCCTCAACCTCAACCTGGACCTTTAGTCATTCGTCCGACAAGTACAAGCTCAAGCGGCCCCTCACACTCCTCCTCTGCGGCCCCCCTCCGACCTTCGTCTGTCGTGGGGGTACGATCATCTCAAAGTGCACCTATTAGGCTGCCACCAAGCGCGTCTATGCGCCCTCCATCCACGACGTCCGCCCGCCCACCTTCGAGTACATCATTGCGTCCTCCGTCAAGCACGTCTATGCGCCCCCCGGCGAGTGTGCCCCTTCGACCTTCCTCGAGTGCTTCTGTGCGGCCACCTTCAAGTGCCTCCATACGGCCCTCTTCAAGCGCATCCATGCGGCCTTCATCGAGCGCGTCCACTATGCGCCCAAGTTCCAGCGCATCTATCAGGCGACCTATGTCCCGACTGTCCCAAAGACCTCCAACCCGCCAAGCAACGCGCATACTGCCGCTGTGCGAGCAGCTGGTTACGCAAGTGACCGGGGTCACTGCTCAGGACGGAGAGATTTTCCAGCCTGTCGTTGACTACATTTCCAAGAACCTGGACGCCACTGTGAGACCAGCAGGCAGCACGGGAATAGATGCAATGGACAAGATGATGAGAGGGTATGTGTCTTATCTTCAAGATCAAATTCTCCTAACGCTGTATACCTGAAGCTATTCTAAGAAATCTCGAATCAACAACCACGATATACTGGCTGACGCTCTCGACAAGACATACAAAGCTCTCAAAGGGACCGTAGCTGGGCTCAGTGACTTGGATGCCGAGATACAGGTATGTCATTTGCTGTACTCAAAACGCTGCTCTGACCGGGCGTATTTTCCCAGAGGTCTCGCCTCCCGGATCATCTGAAGTTTCTAGTAAGAACTCGCGTCGATCCATGGTTCGTAGAAGGCTGACCCTGTGTAGATGCTCTTGTCGGAACCACCGAGCCGGCAAACCTTCAAGGATGCAGAGGATATTTTAGACAAGATAGACCATCCTCAGAAGAAGAAGGCGTCGCTTACTTGGAAGGACATCCTCGCCGATGAACCATTTGAGGGTCAACATTGGGAAGGCGTGTATGGGCTACCTCCCAGGAGCACCGTTGAGCAATGGGAGACACGCAGTGACGGCAGCACGCCATCTCTTTCTCCATGGGACGACGAATCCGATGTGGACGATTCGCACTCTTCTTCCGACATTCGCACTGTTACGACGCCTCCACCAAAGCCGATCGATGACATAGCCCCACCGTCGAACCCCATGGACCCAATCAATGCTTACCGTCATAGACAAGACGTAGAAGAGCTTCAAGCTCGGCAATACTGGCGGCCTGGCTGGCAGTCAGATACTGGTGTCGAGGGAAGACTCGATCTAGGAGATGCGTCTACACTAGGTTCGTGAAACGCCTGACATCATGAGGCAGAGAGGCTCTTACAGAATCGTAGGCCCCTCTTTCCATCGAGCACTCGGTTCGAAGAGTACATTGAGCATCGATGGTCCCAGTATCGAGGTGCGTATGTATCTTTCTAGAAATTCGTGGAACTCAATGATTGTAGAGCTACCGCCATGAAGAAGACATCGTACGCGAGGTGCTTACCGGATTGCAAGGACGACGCAATATCATGTTCACTTGGGTTCACAATGGTCCAGCTGCCTTTTCTTTCGTTGTACGCGTCAATCCTATGTATACCGGTCCCACCTTAACTGAGCGACTATTCACAGCTATCTCCCGCGGCCCCGAGACTACTTCATCTGACCGCGGGATCTCAAGCTTCCATCGTCACTGCGTTTGCTTCGCTGTCCACAACTCTTGTTCATCTACGTAAGTTCACTGCCGCTGTCTTCCGCGAGGTCGCAGCAAGTCTGCGACTGCCGTCTACCGACTCACAATCTCAACCTGCCTACCTGTCACGCCTGCAACGGAGGAGCACACAGACGCTAGAAGCCTTCGCTGATGCCCTCGACGGCGAGCTCCGAGCGTTCGATGCATGGTGCGCCCATCGCGAAGAGGACATATGCCTCGCCCGCGCAGGTCTGGGACGAAGCATGGTCGTCTCCTTGCTCAGTCTCGAGAAGACCATCCGTGATCAGTTCGGCTCCTCCTTCTTTGTCCTCTTCGACATTGTAGTCGCCGCCGCACGCCAGTCGCAACGTCTCCGTTCCGAGGAACCCACTCCACAGATCTGGACGCTCCCCGATTTACCCCAGCGTACGACCCCCTCAAACACGACAGCTCTGCTTCTCGACTCTCTCCTTCCTGTTGCACAAGAGCGCCTGTCGATGGGCGACACCGTAACCGCCCGCACGCTCATTCGTGTCTTCAACGCCACCGCGGAGCCTGTATGGGCCATGGTGCACAGGTGGATTCGTGACGGCATGCCAGTCCGAGATGGTCAACCTGGCCTCCTCCCCCAAGACAGGCAGACACTATCGCCAATCAGTGTTCTTCCGGAGGAGTTCTTTGTGGGGGATAACGAGATGCTCATGTTTGACCCCGACTTCTGGTCGGAGGGATTTGCGTTGCGTGCCGGGCAGAACGCCACCCCTGGAGACGACAACCGAGCTACATGTGTCCCAGTCTTTCTGGTTCACGTCGCAGAACTCGTCTTGGCGGCAGGGAAGGTCACGGGGCTCCTCCGCGCTCTGGGGATCTCAACACTATTCGACGGCGAACGAGGTCCAGATGGGTCCGCTGTTCGACTAAGTTGGATGGCAGGATGGCAATCCTTCACGCAGTTATTGGAGCAGCCACAAACCCCGGGGCTGGATGATGGATCTCTCGCTATAACAACAACTCCTGAAGAAGCTATTGCCTCCTCAGAGAACCTGTCTCGGATCGTCTACGACGAACTTCGTCCTTACGCGGACCAAGCACACGAAGCCCTGACAAAGGTTTTGATTGAAGAATGCGATCTATGGGCGCACCTGAACGCCATGGAAGATCTGTTGTTGATGCGGAGAGGTGACGCCATGTCACATTTCATAGACATCCTCTTCAGTCGAGTAAGAGGCCAATATACGTAACAATGTGGGCATTAGCTCACTCGTTGCTATCATAGATTGACAATCGTCAGCCGTGGAATGACTTCCATTTCATGAATTCCGCGTTCCAAGATGTCGTCGCGCTGGACCCAGGGCGGAAACCGTGGATCGACGCATCGCTGGTTCGCTTCTCGTTCCCCACCACACGTGGTCCTGGGCAGGAACGCAACGTCGCACAGACGGTCCGTGCAATCGACGGCCTCCTGGTGGAATATGCGGTACCTTTTCCATTGACATACATCTTCGGGCCACGCACAATGCGCGTGTATTCGTCTATCTTCACCCTCGTGCTGCAAGTGCGCCGCGCGAAAAGCGTTTTGGAACGGATTCTCGTCAGGGGTGGGCTGGCCGCTGGAAACAACTTGATGGAGAGTTGAAGGCCTTCTACGCGATGCGTGGAAGGCTGTCATGGTTCGTCAATACATTCCTGAACTTCTTGACAACCAATGTGAGCGTCAGTTCTTTCCGCAACCACGCTCAATGCTGATTACACCTGTTCAGGTCCTGCACACACAGATCCTGAAGTTCCGCGAGGCCTTTCGGCACGCGAAGTCCCTCGACGGGATGATCAAGCTGCAAAATGAACAGTACGTACCACGTTCTTCTCCAGGCGGTCCCTTTCTGACAAGCACTTCAGCCTTGACAAACTTGAAGGGCGGTGCTCCTGCAACGCAATACCGTCGCCCTGCACCGCGCCATCATGTCCATCCTCGACATGTCCCTCCACTACACCGACGTCTTCGTCTCCTTCGCCGGAGACACCACGCACGACATCTCCCGCGCCTCCATCCGCGCCCCCACCCGCCACCGCTCGCGTCGCTTCCGCGCCCAGCGGCGGAACGTCGTCAGCTTCGCCGGCGAGGCGCAGTCCCTGCTCGCCGGGCTCGACTCGGACAGCTCCGACTCGGAGATGGACGAGGGGCAGCTGAGCGCGCACGAGCCCTTCGCGTCGTTCTCGCTCGGGGCGTCGACGTCAGCGTCGTTCGCGGGCGAGGGCGAGGAGGGCTTCGGGGAGCGGCTGGACAAGATGTCGGGCGAACTCGACGCGCTTGTCAGGTTCGTGCGAAGGGGGGTGGAGAGCCTCGCGGCGGGCACGGGCGAGGCCGCGCCGGCGTTTGGTATGTTCGCGTTCGCTCTCGAGGACTGGGATAGGTAGTACAGCCTGTGAGGGTTATTATACATGGTGCAGCGGATCGTAGACTAGTATGTACGTGTTATCTCAGAGAGCGGCCGTAAACGATAGGAACATGGTATCGAACCCGAACTCTGCACCATTAGAGCGAGCTCCTGTCCACTCGTCGGTTGATACCGCCGAGAAGAATCTTAATGATCATGGTACCAGTGATCTTCCCTCCCGTAACATAGTACGGTGTCGTGTCCACTATATCTCGGACGTTCTCATGTGCTGCCAGTTCGTCGTCGAGTACCCGCAATGCCTCAGAGGCTGCTAAATCCCTTCCGATCTGCAGGAATTGGATGCCCACCTTGAAAGAACGTGATGTCAACCGTCGCCTCGTAGCAGGTAGAATGGACGTACCTGGCTCAATAAATAATGTCCTTCGTCCAAGCGTTTTGCAGCCCTGACAATAACGTCGACCGGATCGTCACCTAAGGGGTTGAAACTCAGCATTCTTGCCAGTCAAGTGACGTGGCGGGTTCGCAAGCTGATGCTTACTTGATTGGCCGTCGGTAATGACAATGAAGTTGACCGGTTTGACATCGTACTGATTTCCCCGCTTCTTGGCGGCATCAAGTTTGTCCAGGTATTTCGTCAATAATTCGTCGAGCTTGCCTCCCGTGGGCGTGAGGCCATCTGGCTGCACACTTCTAAATAAGCGTGAAATATCCGATGGATCCTGGTTCGTGAAGGAAGTCAGTCCAACGGAGGCTGGGGTACACTACGTAGGGGCACCTCCCTGAACGCACCTTGGCATTCTTGAGAAACTTTGCATTATTAAGGAAATGAACATCTATGCCATCCTTGTCGTACGTGGCAGCAACCGTCGTGACTTCCTTGAGAGCCTGTTCGGTCTGCCAGTTTACGTGTCAGCTCGTGCGTTTCGCAAGACTAGGTGAAGCATACGGACCATCTGCCATCGTCGATTGATCGACATAGAACCTGAATCGTCCACAACGATAACCGTATCGTATTTTGCCAGCATTAAAAGTGCATTTTCATGCTCCTGGCTGGAAAGCTCAGATCGAAATGTCCTGGCTCGTGCTTCCTCGACCTCGTTTCTCCATGTTGGAGGTGATTCGGAGGCAGTAGTATTGTTCCTAGTAACGGTGGTGCCAGATGAATACTCTGAAAAGGCCGTATACGAGCCCGAACTTTGTCGAAACGGGTTGTTCGATCCCAGAGGTATCGAGAGGAGAGGATCGCGGATCGCATCCTCATACATTGGCGGGGGGACCTGCGAGTCTCTCAGAGCGAGCTCGTTCATCCCTTTCTTCTTCTCGTCGTCTTTCGAGTACAGGACGGGAGTAGTGGCCCGGGGCGTCACGGACCCAGCTAGCGCGGAATGTGAGCGACGGGCTGACGCAGGTGGCGGCGCGAGGGTTGGTGGTGAGCGAGACGACCCCGCGTTGTGTGAAGTGGCGCGACGAGGCAGTCCTGCACTTGCCACTTGCTTGTCGCTGCCTTTGGCGGGGAGCGTGGTGGGACGGGAAATGTCATTGCGGTCGAACGACTTGCTGGGCACCTTGGAAGAGGAGTTTCCCATCAGACGAGAGTAGTAGCGGAGGAGTTGTGTGGTGGAAGAGAACCTGGGTGTGCTGTGTGCGCGGGGGGTGGATGTCTGTGGAATTTATATGGTGGGCGTGCGATGGCCGGTCTCATACAAACTCGGAGTGGAGGCGATGCCAGCCCGGATGTTGGTCGGAGCGTGTCGCTGAGGAAGCGGAAAATCGGGCCCGGTCATGGGGCATACTCAGCCACCTCGCTCGGCGCTTCTTGCGAACTTCACGCTATCCAGCTTGCCTTGCCCATGACACCGACCGGCCATGTGTGAATCCCTCCAATTATCCTGTACACTCTTCATGCGGCGCTGGACACATGCAACGCACCGCCCCCAGGCTGGGAGATACACCCAGGGTCAGGCTTGACGTACGTATCGCGATATTCTTTCCGTTCCCGTCGCAAGGTACAAGACACAGGCGGTGCTCGCGTTCCAACAAGGCGTCCATTTTCCGCTACATACTAATACAGGCGTCACTGCAACAGCGCAAATGGCGTCGGCCGATCGGCCAGACGGGGAAAGGGGCCCGTCTTCGCGAGTACGACCATCTGTTTTTCGTGCGAGATATACCCCCTCATGAAGCCCTTGTATATCATGTTAGCCACCATGCATTCGGCCTCTTCCATGGCCATCTCTCCCGATCCGGAAACAGTCAACGCGACGTGGAACATCGAGACAGGAATCCGTGCGCTCTTATCTGCGGCTATCCACCTATAGTCGGATGAGGACAGCGTGGGGGATATCAGGGGGGGCTGCGCTGGACAGGAATAAATCGATGATCACTTACACGCGACGGAAGAGCCCCCGGATGCAAAGCTCACGCGCTTTCTCGAGCGTGAGCCACAGGTTGAGGTCGACAAGCCTTCTTTCAAACCGGTCTAGTGTCGCGTCATATGTCTGGATGTCACCTGTCTGGATGGCCGTGAGGAAAGGCGTGTACAGATCCTCGAGGACCGGGAAGCGTTTTAGTAGCTCTTTCGAAGGTAGGTGCCCTTTGAACATTCGCAGAGGGATGAGGTAGGTCAGTATACGTCTAATGGGCAATGTCAGCACCTATACATGCGACTGTAACTAATACTCTTACTCCTGATTCTTATGTGCATCAATGCAGCAATTGTAAAAAGCAAGGGTAAGCTCTTGTTCAGCCTTGCAAGTGTGTTAACCCCTAGCGACGGCTATGACATGTTTGGGGCCTACCTTCGCGAAGTCTTCGTTGAGAAAGCTCAGCATGCCGATATAGTATCTGTATGTGACCTGTGCGGACCTCGATCAGTACACCGAGCAAGATATAATGAATGAACTCACTTGGTGAGAGCGCGGATACTGCGCTAATGACGGGATGTCTGGGTTTGCGTCTATCGCACGTAGGATATTCTTCGACAGAGATATCCGTTTCACCTGGTGACGAGATCACAACATCAGTGGCAAGTCATTTCGTCATCGTGGGTTAACGTACACGGAAGTAGCATTTGAGGATTAGCCCAACTACGTAGTACACTCCCCATTTGCGAGATTCAGCCACTGGAGACTGCCTGCATGTGTATGTCAGGTCACAATGCGCAGGTACAGCAGTAGACCCACTCACCTGTCCATGACGCAGTTTGAAAATGCTTTACTGATAATCCGCGCCGCCTCTTCCATGCTCGCCGTCCCGTCCTGGTCGTTGCGCGCACTTTCCCAGTCCGCCTGACACGCGATGTGGGCCCCAAGCAATCAAGCAACAAGATGTACTCACATCGAACGCCAAGTCCCGGAGATCCCTCAGAATAGAGAACAGCGCGGGAAGCGTCCAGCCACTGTTGCTGGCGAAGAATCGAAGGAACAGCCTGGGGGTACCCGCGTTGAGGGAAACTTCTCCACACCACACGGCCGTAACTCACTGCCCACTCACGAGACTAGCGTGCATTCCTCCTTGAATGCTTCAACCGCGCGCTGCTTCGCGCAGTGGTTTACCACCAGGACGTATTGAATTGCAATCTCGTCCCATGGGCTGTCTATGCTGCCCTCGTAGAAGGCCATGGATTGTTTCTAACAACAGATCCCTTCAGAAGCACTCGATACACATAAAGGCTGCACGTACTGTAACATTCCTCTGAGCTCTTTCACAATGGCCTTTCCGTGTTCACTCGTGGGTTTGAGGAGATAGGCGAGCTGTGGACCTTGTTCACCGCGTAGGGCCTCGGCCAATTGGGATAGGAAGGTTGAGAACCTCTGCGACATGGCCACCACTGTAAATTCAAGGCCAGAGTAGAGGTTTGGAGACGTTCAAATGCAAGCAAAGGTGCGTAGGAAAAGGCGTGAGGTTGAAGATAACACACAACTGGTTCAATGCCCGAGACCTGGCGGTTTGTCCGATGCGACAACCCTAACCTTGCAAGTGTGAAGGCTCCGACTTTCACGGAAAGTTGTGAGGCGCCAAAAGCAAACTTATTTCCACACTGCGACTCTGAAACACCACATTCTATACGCACTCTATCCACGACTCTACAAAGGAAAGGCTATGTCTTTTCCAGAATCGTGAGAATAAATACGCCATGGTGAGCGACAGGGAGAATATGTATACTACGTGTATGCACTCCCGGAACTTTCTGGAGGACTTTCTATCGTTGCTCGGCTATGAGAGTACGGAAGACTTCGCCGTTGAATGAGGTGGAGTTTGCGATGTGGGTGAACGAGGCTGAGGTACGGTTTTTGCGCGGGTCTGCCCTCGTGAGTCACGAAGCGAGCATATGTTCTTCGATCGACGCTCTGCCTCTTTCCCTCTCGTCCGCCCTCGCAGCAACTTGTAACCCAGTGAAGTTGATACATCAGTTTCAAGACAAGGGGTTTAAAAGCAATCGGTTCAAGGCTCTCATTAGGTTCTTAAGATCACAGGCACGCGGACTCGTGGCACGCCACACTTATCATACAACGGAGTCGTTCGGTCGGGAATACCTTAGTGGCCTCTCCTGAGAGCTCCTGATGCATTTCAAAATCAGGTATACAACGTCATTCGGAGCGCCGATGAGCATCACATTAGTCTCCCTAGGTAGACCTTCCACATACGAAGGCATCACATATCTCAGCTTCTCCATACCTTCCACCCTCACCCATCGTCTCGCCTCGACCTTTTCCCCGAATAACAAGATCTCATGGCCCTGCAACCTTCTCTTCAACGTGCTTTTGTGGTAGCGGGGTCCTACAACGCTCCTCACACCCTTGATATCTTCCGTGCGTGCTGTTCCCCAGATTGACCACGATCCGAGCACTCATCTTGCGCGTGCTTCCAGTTGACTATGTGTGCCCGTTCTCCGCCAAGATGTCCATTGCGATCGAGAACGTCCTAAGGCCCCTCTTGGGCGAAAACGGAAAGTACGCCGGCAAAGTCAAGGTCATCTTCCGGAACCAGGTCCAACCTTGGCACAGTAGCTCGACCTTGGTGCATGAAGCTGGTCTCGCGGTACGTACACTGGTCCTCTACACCGTGCATCCCCCCTCCCCATTTTCCTAATTTACACGGGCTCACGAAGGGTTTCGACCCCTTGTCCCTCGACCAAACATCCAGGTTGCGCGCGTCGCGCCCGACAGCTTCTGGAAGTTCTCCCTCGCACTGTTCAAGAATCAGGGAGAGTACTTCGACATCCCGACATCGACCATGACCCCAGTGCAGATCCGCGAGAAGCTCGCTACTCTTTTCGCCGAGAGCACTGGCATGGAGGCGGCATCGTTTGGAGACCAGCTTGTGCTGAAGAGCACTCCGAATGGCGGGACGGCAGTCACCGATGACCTAAAGTACACAGGTATGTCGCATAAAAACGGAACGCTACAAGACAGGTATGACTGACACCCGTAATAAGTCAAGTTCTCGCGGCAGAACGGGATTCATGTCTCGCCGACCGTTCTCTGGGACGGCCTTGTGGCCAATGAGACCTCGAGCAGCTGGAGCGAGCGGGAGTGGACGGACTTCCTCGAGAAAAAGGTTACTGCATGAATAACGAATGGTGTCATAGTAAGACTAGTGTAATAGTAGTGTACGATGATGCAATCGAGGCGAAGCTTGAAGCGGTGGCATCACTGCAGAAGCCTCAGGAGTACGGCTCGAACGTCTTGAGCCTTCGCAGTTCCTCGACTAGTCTTCATGACGTTCCCCATGATCTTGTTGACAACCTTGTGGTTTCCGCGTCGAACGGCCTCGGCTTCCTGCGGAAGGGCGGCAATGGCATCAAGGCACCACTGCTCGAGAGATGCACCTTCGTCGCTGACGGACAGCAGATTCAGCTTCTCGGCGATCGTGGAAGGTGAGTCGGTTGTTTTGGTGTCCAAGATATGTCGGAGGATAGTCTTTCCCGATGTACCTGTAGGTCTATCGTAAGATATTTGAGATAAATAGCTTGCTGCAGCGAACATACCTGTGACTTTATCTGCTTGAACGAGGTCCACAAGCTCTCCCATCTGCTGCGGAGACATTGGGTTTTCTCTGAACGACTCGTTCCTGAATGACAGTTGTCCCAATAGTTCGTGAGTGAGCCTGGTTTTCATATCAACCGCACACATTAGGCATCGTTCTGAGAAGCAGCGACGGTCGAAATCTTACCAGTTCACCACCACCTTGGGATCCCGACCCTGAGCCACTTCATCGAAGTACGCGACAGGACCACGTCCTAGCTGGCCATCAAAGACAACTTCTCGACCGGAGTTCACGTCCATGATCACTTCCACATCTCGTTGTGACAAACCCAGTTTTAGTAGTCGAGCACGGATTGCACTCGGTAGCTCGGGCATTTGCTGCCGTATTCCCTCAAGATATTGCTGTGCGCACGGCATCAGACATTGCAACCGCATGTTGACAACGCGAGTACCTACTGCGTTCACCAAGAGTGGCGGGATATTCGGATCAGGCATGTACCTGTAATCTGGTGCATCTTCCTTGCTACGCAGGGAGAAGGTTTCTGCCTTCTCCTCGTTGAATCCACGCGTTTCTTGTCCTATAGGCACACCCCGATCGAGTAGTTCAATCTGTCGTTGCGCCTCGCTGGCTGAAGTGGAAAGGGTTCAGGGCACTGCTGAGAAATGAAGCAGACGACTCACTGATAGCGACCATCATGAACTTGACGCTATTGAGATTCTTGATCTCGCAGCGAGTACCCGGACCCTCTCCTACACGGTTCACGGACACATTGACGTCGCAGCGAAGCGAACCCTGCAGAACTGGGTGTAATTAGGGTGCACTAGCCACAGAAGTCAGCCGGATATAGCCCACCTGTTCCATATTTCCGTCGCTAGATCCCACGGAACGTAGTAGGGCTTGCAGGGCCCTCACATAGTGGCCTGCTTCCTCAGGTGACCTGTAGATATTTTGGTCAGTTAGCATCCTCGGAGAAGAGGATGACCAGGGATCGCATACCTCATGTCAGGCTCGGACACAATTTCCATCAGTGGCATTCCAGCTCTATTAAGGTCTATGGCTGTGGTGCGCTGTCGAGGCAAGAATGTTGACTTCCCTGTGTCCTGAGAGATGTCAGTATAGCTTCTGGTGACGCGAGTTCCCACTCACCTGTTCGAGTTGGACCTGCTTGATCCGGACGGAGACATTATCCTGCTCCAAGCGGAGCTTCCCATTGCGAGCAATTGGAGCTGCAGATTATGAGCTACCACGTAAGACCCGTAGAGGTGCACACACCATACTGTTGAGTAATCTGGTACCCAGAAGGCAAGTCGGCATAGAGATAGTGCTTTCGGTCAAACGCAGACCTCGACTGGACTTTTGCGTCCAGCGCAATGGCCGTCCTAATACCAAGCTCTACGCACTTCGGGTTCAGGCGCTGTGGTTGACGCGTCAGAGAAGTGGCACTGCGACATATGAAGAGATTATATTACAGGAAGAGTTCCGGGGAAGGCAGCGTCGAACGGAGACACGCGCGTATTCGGCGGCGTGGAGGGGTCCGCGACCGCTGTCTCTGTGGGCGTGGTTCAGCCGCAGCGGCGGAAATTGGGGTGGGTGACTCACGCGAGAAAAGTTTCTGGCGCGACTTGATCTGGGCGTGGACTTCAATCCCGATGACGAGTTCCCAGCCGGGCCAGCGCGCGTCCTCCTTGTGCGCCCGGACAGTATGCACGCGTCGTGGCCATGGTGAGGAGCGTCTCAGAAGGCGAGCTCGAGCATGCGCGAGCATCTGTGGCGGACGTGGGGCGCAAGGACGGAGGCCGACCACGCCGTTCGTCACGGACGAACAGGCGCCCAATTAGGTTCACGGCATGCGCCGCGGCGAGCCCGGTCGCGCCGCGCTTCCGGCCTTGTCCCTCGTCCTTTGCTCCTCCCTGTCTTCCCTTCCACGACGTCTTCCTTGCGGACGCCGCTCCCCGTTGCCCCCTTCTGCCCGTCGTCTCGCCTGTATACTGTCCGCCGGTGTGCAATGGCATCGTCCGGTACTGGGTGCGCATATAGGCACCGTGTTTCCAGCCACATGTAGCTTACGGGAGACACCAGGTATCTGGGGGTGACCCCTCCTATTTCAACAAACGAGTCCTCTCAACGAGAGAAAGAAGTCACAAACACCCTCATGGAAGAGCTGCATCGTCAGGGTATATTCGAGAGTGAAGACGAGTCCAAACGGAGGTAAGGCAGACATACCTCGCCTCTATGCGCGTCTCTGCGTGGCGTCTGACGGATTCTTCAATGTGTTTCCTCAGAGAGATTGTCCTTGGACGTCTTGCCGCGCTGGTGAAGAAGTTCGTACAGCGTGTGTCAATGGCCCATGGTCTCTCAGAGGCTGCCGCGACCGCAGCCGGTGGCAAAATCTACACGTTTGGCTCGTATAGGTTGGGTGTTCACGGACCAGGCACGGATATAGATACCCTGTGTGTTGTACCGCGACAGGTTACTCGTGAGGACTTCTTCGACGTGCTGGAGGGGATGCTGCGCGAGATGGAGGGCGTTACGGATGTCTCGGTGTGTGCTTGTCTTTGTCTCTCGGTGCAGTGGCTCACAATAGTCTCAGACTGTCCCAGACGCATACGTTCCCATCATCACGTTCGTAATAAACGGCATCCCTATCGACCTCCTATTCGCCCAACTAGCCCTCAACTCCATCCCGGAGGACCTTGATCTTCAAGACGATAACTTACTCAAGAATCTAGACGAGCGTTGCGTGCGGAGCTTGAACGGTGAGCTTGCTGCTTAATTCATGGCCAACTTCCCCTAAGAGCAAGTTCAGGCTCTCGGGTCATCAACGAGATTCTTCGACTAGTTCCCAACGTAGCTGTCTTCCGCGATGCCTTGCGTTGCATCAAGCTGTGGGCGCAAAGTGAGTCCATCAATCACCATCCAGTAGCAGACGTTTCAACCCTGCGTAAAGGACGAGCTATCTACTCCAACGTCAACGGTTTCTTGGGCGGTGTAGCTTGGGCGATGCTTGTAGCCCGTATCTGTCAGCTATATCCCAATGCCGTGGCTGGTGCAGTAGTCAGTCGCTTTTTCATCATTATGCATCGGTGGTAAGTTCTTCGAATCAGATTTGACAGAGTGAGAGCATGACACAACTGACGTGTGTTACAGGTCCTGGCCCCAGCCTGTGCTTCTCAAGGCCATTGAGGACGGCCCACTTCAAGTGCGTGTGTGGAACCCAAGGGTACGTTTCTTCGGTCCAAAGTCGCAAGACACAAGGCACTGAATTCCGTCTTCAGCTCTACCCCCAGGATAGGAATCACCGTATGCCAATCATCACCCCCGCATACCCATCAATGTGTGCCACGCACAATGTCATGCGATCAACTCAAACGATCATGACGGAGGAATTCAAGCGAGGTTTGAGGTTCTTCTTCCGTGCAACCATGGGTTCTCACGGATTCCCAGGATCTGAGATTGTCGACCAAGTCATCAACGGCGAGGCTGAGTGGTCAGCACTGTTTGCGAAACACGACTTCTTCTTCAGATATCGGTTCTATCTCCAAGTAGTGGCATCTTCGGCGGATATCGACATTCAGAATAAATGGTGAGTCCACAGTCCGACACGAGTTGTACTTGTCTCATCCGGATGCGACAGGTCTGGTACGGTCGAATCTAAGATCCGGCAACTGGTGATGAGGTTGGAGTTCGTGGATGCCTTGAAGTTGGCACATCCGTTCATAAAAGGCTTCGAGAGTGTCTACTATTGTCTGTCTGAAGAAGAGGCTCAGGCTATCACTCGGGGTGAGATCCCTGAGGCCGTGTCCAAGCGTACGAAAGAGGACATAGAAGGCAAAGACAGCGCTAAGGTCATGTATACGACGTCCTTTTTCGTTGGACTCATGCTGAAGCCAAAAGACGGTGGGTCGAAGACTGTTCTTCTCAACGACAGTCATGTTCATACCGCAGTTAGGCAACGCTTCTGGACCCCGTCAGTTGAACATTACTTTCCCTGCCAGCGAATTCAACAAGATGGTGAAGTCATGGGAGAAGTACGACGACTCATCGATGCATTTGTTCGTCCGACATATCAAGCAGTTCGTCTCCTTCATCCTGTATTTGACATCTGTAGCTAACGGCGTGGCAGCGCTGCTCTTCCCGACTTCGTATTCGACAAGGGTGAGCGAGAAGCCGTAGCGAAGCCCAAGAAACGCACGCGGTCATTGAAGGCGAGTGGCAAAAACGTAGCATGTCTCCGAGCTACTGACCCCCATCAAGGACTCCCCTGCCCCGTCAGCAAAGAGATTGAGGTCTGTGCCAGTGGCGAGTTCATGCGAACGTCATACTGACGATTTCCTTGGTCATACAGGACAGAATCTCAGGTTCCGTCTCGGCCAGGCTCAGCATCAACGCTGGTCATACGCAGCGAGACGTCATCTCAGGAAACGAAAGTGAATGGTTCGTCGGCATCTATGGCGGACCTCCCGCACACTGCTCAAACGTCAGAGGCCATGGACTCGATGGTAATTGCAGCAAGTGCATGATCTCTGTTGTGCTTCCGGAGGAACTTTGCTCCTTCCTCTTGCTACCTTTGCATGTGGCTCGGTTGTTCATCGTACGTCGAACCCACTCCTTTGTGCTACACTCATCCACCATGCCATTCACATCCATTCACCCTCCATACATGGACATTCTGTTCACCAAACCGTGTTTGTCTCCCGGAGAGTATTTAATTTGGGCCCCTGATTCGGTCACCATACTATACCAGACGTCCAGACTATTTCTTTTGCACGCTCCTGTATACTACTGCGTCAATGATCAATTGTTCAACCATCCTCATTTGGAGTGCTGCATCTATTGACGCCACATGTGGGCGACCGTTTAGCGTGCCGCGAGGCCACAATGGTAGGTCTGCCGTCACGGGGTAGTCGAAGCGGTGGGGTGAGGCAAACGCCGGGTAATGCCGGACATGGTATATTGTCGCAGGCTGACCACGGTCCCGGGAACCTCTGTCCGACCCTCCCCTCAAATACGCCTCCCATCCCGTCTCGCCGCCGCCGCGCCGCCGCGTTCCCGCCATCTCCGCCCATCCGTCTCGCTCATGCCCACCAACGGGTGCGTGCTCATCCTGGTGCAACTAGTCTCATGTGCTGACTTGAGATCATACAGGTCTGCCCCACAGTACAAGGGTGTAACTGCCCCCGTTTCGACTTCCGAATCCACGCCACGAGAGAAAGAGATTACAGTCACGCTTCTGGAGGAGCTTAGACGTCAAGGCACGTTTGAGACCGATGACGAAGCCAGGACAAGGTGTGTAGTCGTTCATGCTCAGCTCGCCTACGAACCATTACCCCGCTCTCGGAACTTCGATGGCTGCTCCCCTCATTCACCCCACCTTTCCCAACTCCACCGCGCCACTGCCTGGTGTTGGAGGGGATCCACCGGGCACTATATGTGTTCATACTGGAGATGCAGACGTGATCCGAGGCTGACTGTTGGGGTCGTTCGTTCGCAGAGAGGCTGTCCTAGAGCGCATAGCAGGCCTCGTCAAGAAATTCGTCCACAAGGTCTCCCTTGATCGCGGTCTTTCAGAAGGCGCAGCCACTGCTGCAGGTGGCAAGGTCTTCACGTTTGGATCCTACCGCTTAGGTGTTCACGGCCCCGGCTCGGACATCGACACCCTCTGTGTCGTCCCCAAGCATGTCTCGCGAGAAGATTTTTTCCACGTCTTCGAGCAAATGCTGAAGGACACGGATGGTGTCACCGAGGTGTCGGTGCGTTCTGTCATTCCGTTGTTTTTGCTGACAATGGGCTCATAACATGGTGTGCGTCTGTGTTCGGCGTGCAGGGCGTTCCCGACGCTTATGTGCCCATTATCAAGATCAAGATCCAACGCATCCCCATCGACCTCGTCATGGCGCGTCTAGCTCTCTCGACAATACCGGACGACCTATCGCTGCAGGACAACAACCTACTTCGGAACCTGGACGAGCGTTGCGTCCGAAGTTTGAACGGTGCGCTTCTTTCTCGTTCTTTGCGTTCTACCGGCGCGGTCATTTGACCCAGACGGCACCTTTCCCTGCCCACAGGATCCCGCGTGACGGACGAGATCTTGCGGCTGGTTCCCAACGTCGCCGTGTTCCGAGATTCTCTGCGGTGTATCAAACTCTGGGCCCAACGTACGTGTCTGCGTCTAGGCCCGTGGTATAGTTTCGTGTGCGCTAACTGTTGCGGATTTGCAGGGAGAGCGATCTACTCGAACGTAAATGGTTTCTTGGGAGGCGTAGCCTGGGCCATGCTCGTCGCTCGAATATGTCAGTTTTACCCTAATGCCGTCGCAGGAGCGATTGTCAGCCGCTTCTTCATAATTATGTATCAATGGTGAGCTTTCCTTATCTGTAACCTGACTTTCCTTCATTGAGTCTGGACATCCCTCCAGGACTTGGCCTCAACCTGTATTACTGAAAAATATTGACGAAGGACCGTTGTCCGTGCGAATCTGGAATCCGAAAGTAAAGCTATCGCCCATTCTTTGACGTGATTTAGGACCTGACGTACCCGTGAAGCTATACCCAGGGGATCGGGCGCATCGAATGCCGATCATCACCCCGGCATATCCTGCGATGTGCGCCACCCATAATGTCACCCAGTCGACGCAGCAAATCATGACTGAGGAATTTAAAAAGGGTGAGCGGGAGCCCGCCGAAAAACTCCGACCAACTTGCTTATCTGGTGGTAGCTTCGGATATTGTCGACAAGGTCATCGCGAAGAAGGCGACCTGGCAAGACCTTTTCGCCAAGCATGACTTCTTCCAAAGATACCGTCACTATCTTCAAGTCGTCGCTTCCACCGGTCACCCCGATCTACAGATCAAGTGGTACGTGCCTCGTACATTCATGAAACTGTGGACGGGCTTACCCGCGGTGCCGTAGGGCTGGTACGGTCGAGGCTCGTATACGACAGCTTGTCATGAAGCTTGAGTTTGTGGACAGCTTAGAGATCGCCCATCCGTTTATCAAGGGTCTCGAGCGGACGTCGTTCTGCTTGAATGACGAGGAGGTACATTCTGTTGCCGAGGGTGAAATTCCCGAAGCCGTCGCTAAGAGGAAAAAGGAAGACATAGAGGACAAGGACGGTGCAAGGACGGTCTACACTACCAGCTTCTACATCGGTATCGCGGTAGCCCCCAAACAACGTACGTACTACGCCTCTCTCAGCCAGACTATCCATGTCGGTGTGGCAGTTGCTGAAGAGATGCCATCTCCTATAAGCGGGCGCAACTGGACCTAGGAAACTGGACATCTCTTATCCTATCACAGAGTTCACTAAAGTCGTGAAGCTATGGGAGAAGTTCGAAGATCCGAAGATGGGCATTTATGTCCGCAACCTGAAGAGGTCAGTTTCCTCCTCTCTTTAGATCGATACAGGTTCTGACATGCCCTTATGTTCTCTCTCTCAGCTCCTCGTTGCCTGACTACGTATTTGAAGAAGATGAACGACCACCGCGGCCGCTCAAACGACCGCAGAAGGAGGTGCGCTGCTCACCACTATCGTGTCTAGGCTGCTACCTCACATTGATGTGGGCAAGGATGCCGATCAGTCGAATAACGTCCCATCGGACATGCCGAACAAGAAGCCACGGTTGGTCGAGAAAGCCGCTCTCTTGACTTGTTTATATGTTTTGCTAATGTTGCGCAGACACTCCCTCCCGGAACGAAAGGTCACCTTGGCAGAACCCGTCAAGGGCTTTGAACACGGCATCGGTCGGACCTACAGCATCCCGTCGGCCCCAACTACCATCGACCACCCGGGTCCTAAGAATGGACGCTATACGGGACCACTCAAGGACACCGCAAGCCTCAAGTCTCCGCAACTACCATTAGCAGAGAAGATCGCTGTGACAGCAATGACGGGAGTGCCATGACACGCCTGGACCAAGTTCTACCGACAGCTTTGCCATGCGACCCTCCTTCCCCATAGAAGCTGAGACCAAGTTACGATAGATTCGTCCCCCAACGGCCCGTTGGATTTCCATTGCGCTCCCCGAGGTGATAATGTGAGGTAACTGCTGCTGCCGTCTTCGCTGTTGTTCCTCGTCTGCTTGGATGCGGCATCCGCTCATGCGACCCCTTGGCTAGTGACCGCTTGTTTTCGCGTTTCCCGGATTCCCTTTGTGCATCAGTGACCGCCGGACAGTCCGACCGCTCCGCCGTAGCCTTGTATTTCGAGCTGTCGAGTAGCCATGTATTGTACTACGCCCATGCCTGCGCAACATATGCCGTTCCCGAAGCGTCGTGTTTCGTACTCTCGTTATCGTTGTATCCGGCTGCACATGTTGTGCCAATTGCCAAGCGGTCCAGCCACGATCGAGGCTCTGGCAGTGGATCACCCGTCGATCGTACCTAGAGGACACCAAGGCGTGAGCGCCCTTCGTCCCCCTTCCGCGCGCCGTCCCCATCCTGAACCCCGTCCTCCATGCTGGCTGCGCCCAGGGCCTCGCGCTGACCTCGTTCTCCGCCAGCCAGGCTCCTGTGCCAGCCCACTCTCCGCTCTTGTTGGCCTCTCCATCTACTGTTGCAGCTCCAAGAATCACCATAGACTAGCCCGGCCTCGCCATGCTCCACTCCACGCTCCTTCCACTCCTCGCTCTCTTCACCACACTATCTGATGCGTCGCACGGCCGACACTTGCCAGCCCTCCCACATCGGAGGCACGTGCTGAGCAGAGACCACGAGCTCTCGCGCCTCTTTTCTCGGTGAGCAGTCACTTCGCCTGCTCATACCGTACCGGTGCAAACGCCGTACGCCTTCCCCAGGGCACCCGAGCCGAATGGCGCACACAAACTCCCCGACCTTGTCGCGCGCGGGGACTGCGAGCCCGCAGACCCTATGAACACGCTCACCGACCGGCTGAACGCGCTCCTGAACTCGTCCGGGCCCGGGTACGTGCTCCCGCTCTGCCCGAGCACCGAGTACCAGATCCAGGCCCCCATCCTCTTCGCCGCGCCGAACCAGGAGATCAGCACGGTCGGCTTCCCGGTCGACGGCACGCGCGCGACGCTCTCCGTGCTCGGGCCCGTCGCGAATGGGCAGGGACACACGACAGCGGTCGACGGGACGTGCGCGACTTGCAGCGGCGTGCGGCTGCGCCACATACAGGTGCGTGGTGGCGGCTGCAAGTTGCTGTCGTCTCGGTTCGCGGCCCCGTCCAGAATCTCCTGTTGTCGTTGAGTGGAGGCACACGGTATGGTCCGCGGGTTTTCACATGCGTATGCGCGCGTGGAGATCGCAGAGCGACGACACCGGCGGAGCGCATAGGGATGGTTAGCGTTGAGCGGTCGAACAGCGGAGAGCAACCGTCCGTCTAAGAGGCTCAGAGAACTGCGGCGTCGTCACTGCGTGTGGCGGCTTATGATCGGCTCCCAGAAATATCGCGGCGCGGTTATTTTTTGTTGGACCACCGTTGGCACGCTTTGTATTCTTGGACTCGGCTGACCCGAATTCGCATAGATCAAAGGCAACCGGAACGGCGCGTCGCCAACCAACGGCGGTGCGAACATCGAAATGGGTGGCCCGAACTCTGGCCAGCTGGTCGAGTTTGTCCACTCGTTTGATCCACGTAGTTGGTCATGTCTGCACATCGCGGAAGGGGGCTTGACATGTAACAACGTCACCATTCAGAACAACGACATCGGACCCTGTGGCTCAGATGCGTTCCAGGAGTGGGCCGACGGCATTAGTGTCGCCTGCCAGAACAGCGTTGTGCGGCAGAACGTCGTGAAGGGACCTACAGTGAGCATTCTATCACGATTGACTACAGAACGCCGGTCTAATGTGGAGCGTACAGGATGGCGGAATTGTGCTCTTCGGCTCTCCTGGAACCCTGGTCACCAATAATACTATCTTCATTGAAAACGTCTGTACCAATTCATCACACTTGCGACCGAGAAACTAACGCCTCGCATCAGATGACACTACTTGGTGGTATCAACATGGTCGACTTCGACCCATGGCACGGAGATTTCACAGAAGTCATCGTGACAGACAACACCATTATCGGTGGCTTCGCCGACGGTACCGCAACGGCCGGTGAGACGAAAGGCGAGAATGAAGACGATGCGATCATCAAGTACGTTGTGCCCAAACTCTACGGCTCGGAGTGCGTATTGACGATGGCCAGGATCGGTATCGCCATCGGCCCAAGGACATGGTTTGGCGACCGATACATGAACAACTTCTCCACAGGAGGAACTGTACTCAACAACGGGCTCACCGGTGCCTTCGGGTACGGTATCGCCATCGACGGCGCCATCGACTTCACCGTGCAGGGCAACTTTCTCTTCGGTAACGCGTCCTTCATTGGATCGAAGGGCCCGAATTGCACCGCTACAGACAGTACACCCAACCCTGCGGGCTTCGTCGAAGACGCCACAAACGTCCAGTCGTCCAACATCCAAGATGGCTTCCAGCTCATCCCTGACGGTGATAGTCTCACTTGCATCGTTCCTCCCAATGGAGGTGACTTCTGGCCTTACGGCGGCAACCCTGCGACCTCCCCAACCAGCGGTACTCCTACTCCGAGTGCCAGTATTGTCAGTACCACACTGCTTGCGTCGGCATCATCGGGTCTCTCGAGCGGCGGTCAAGCAGGCGTCGCCATCGGAGTCATTGCAGGCTTCGCGGCCATTTGTACTGCGACGTATTTCATTCGAAAATCTGCTGTTGCTCGCGCGGCACGGGAAGGCAAAATCCACGGGTAACTCGCATTTTATCAGAACTCCCCCATTACATCCTCAGATATTCATGGAATATTGTACGATCATGTATTATTGGTCGGCACGCACTCTTTCCATGCATTCATACCCTCGCTCTACTAGGATAATTCACATGCTTGCTTGCTGCATAGACATTTTTCATCGACACTCTGCACTGACATTTTGCTGTCGTCGTATTTGCACTGTCATCGTACTGGTCGCTGTTGTTCCACTTACCTCGGGTTATAGATGCTCCTTCCACATTTTTGTCAATATTTTCTCCCCCTTGCGCGCATCTAGCAGGTTAGCATTGAGACTGTGTCCATCATAGACCAATATGACTCTCCGAAGCTATTTTTCTTGCGCGAGGAACCAGCCCCATGCGCTCGCCCGTGTTGGTGAGTTCATCTGACACTGGTTTACTTCAACCTGACCACTGATCATGGTTGCTACCACTAGGGGCCAGCTTGCAGTTATGCGTCGCCCGCGCCGACCACCAACGTTCATGTTTCCCTTTCCCGGGCCATCGGAGTTGAAACACTCTCGTGTGCTGCGCCGCACGGTGCTTCTAGCGGCGCTTTTCCATCTTGTGGCTACACGTCAGGGCTTAAACCAAATCATCTTGGACGTGATCGTCTGTCTGTATCGTGCCCAACAATTCAACCGTCCGAAGGTTACGGACTCTGGCCAGCAGCCTTAGCCCCGTACGTCCGTTGCTCCATGACATCCGACCCTTCGCTGACGGATTTGATATATGGTGGCCATACCTCAGGTCAGAGAGACGTTCGCTCTTAGACGCCAAACTGGAAACGCGCCGTTTTGCACAGAATATCGGAACCCACCTTCGCCATGGGATGGGCCGCGCTACCTTCATTTCATTTATGGACACCGTACATCTTCACTAGGGACCGGCGAGCCGAAGCACGGCACCGTATCACAATTCCCACCGACAAATACTTCCTGTGGGTGTCGTTGTTCCCCGTTCGGAGTTCTGGAGTCCTGGTCGTGGCAGCAGGAAGAACATGGCTAGCCTCCACGACCAGCGCCGACGTCCTCAGCGTTTCATGTGTGCATCATGGGGTCTGGGGACTGTGCACCTCGGTGTTGGCGGACCCGCAGCGTCCGCCAACGCCGTTGGGGCTGGGGCATGTACTTTCTCGTACATATGCACGAGCCGCATGTGGACTCGCCGGCCGGCACTTGCTCTCTGAGCTCACGTCGGTCTGATATGCGGGCGTGAAACGCGGCGGGCAAAGAGCGGTCGACGCTTGGCCTCCCCGATGTGCGGAACCTCGCCCCGCCCGACCGTCGGCCGAGCCAGAGTCTGTTCTGAAATGCAATCCATGGGGCACTCGTCCTTAACGCTCCGTGCCCATCGACGACCCTGCGCCGCGACACGTCCGGAGGGGTTTGAGAGGGCGAGCACGCAAGAGCACGGCCTCGCCCCACCGGCTCCAGGGCCTGACACTGGCAGCGGACAGACCGAGGGCTGGCCCGCCCAACCATCTTCCAGGGCCGCAAACCACAGACGGCAGCGGCGGACGCGGACTGCAACCCCAGTCCCGGCACCGCTCTCTGTCACCTACTGGGCGCCGCGGCGACGCGGGACCTGTAGGGTCCAGGTTCGCTGTTGCTCGCGCGTCGACACGGTGGGTGGCTTTGGGTATCTCGGGGGGTGCGCGCGACGGAGGCGCTCCGTGCGCGGTCGGACCGACGGCCTGCCGAGGGGGAGCGAGTGTCGACGCGCCCCGAACCGCGTCCTGTTTCCGGCCCGTTGGAACGTCGGAACGACCGCACGCGCTAGGGGAACGGGCGGCGGGCGGCGGGCGACGCCGGCATCGACGTCGCGCGCGCGATCGCCGCGGCAGGGCAGGGCACCCGCGGGAAGTGGTGAGGCGCAGCTGGTGTGGGCGCGCGCGGGCTCGCGCCGCGAAGCGTCCATCGGACGTCGCCGCGCAGCGTTCTGTGTGACGGCGCGAGTGGAATGTAGTGGGTGTTGTTGCCGTTGCCCGCCCGCCCGCGCCCGTCGCAGGCACGTCCGGCCGGGCAGGAGTCCCGTCCCGCGCGCGAGCGCGAGCGGGGTGCGGAGGGCCGTGCTGTATAATTGCAACGTTTGGACGTGGGCGCGGTGGCTCGGGGGCCTGGGTCGGCGGCGCGCAGCAGCACGGGGGCACAGGCTGAGCCGGCTGCTGAGATCAAGAGTGGTTCGGGGAGCGCGTCCAGGCTCTCGGGCGGAACGCGCGAAGGCGAAGGAGACGCAGAGAGGAGGATATGTTCGCCCCGGCGGGATGTCGTAAGATGGTGCTCAAGCCCGAGAGAGAGGAAGAGATTGAACGCCAGTGGGAGAATATGGGGTGAGCGGAGGCGAGAGGCTTCTGTCGCCAGTGCACCGAACCCGCTTGCGACAGTCGTGGCTCGGGCGGGCCTTCGTGGGCGGCTCCAAACCGTGAGACGGGTAAGGCGGAGCTCACCCGTCACGCGGTTCGCTGGACGAGCAGGACAGAGCGGAACCGGGTTCATTTACGGGTGGCACCGTGCTGGGGTCTCTGTCAAATTGTATACACAGCCCAGGGCATGAGGAACTGTGAAAGTAGACGCACATCTCGACACTGAATATGACATAGAATTGAAACACTATCTATGTACGCTCCGAACAGCGACGAGCTCGCGGCTCGCGGAAAGCATAATGAGCACGAGGGCCACCCAGACACCCCGAGCGGTGGCTTGGCTGCCCAGCCCCAGCGATGCTTGTTTGCTGTAGAGCGTACCCACGGAGTAAGATAGTACCCGACGGCGGTAGACAGCGACTGGGAGGTGCGGGAAGTGGTGACACATGTGGCAGAGCCAACGGGCCCGTGATGACGGCGAGGAGCGACTAGGCCTGATGAAGTGCGCGGTAGTGCGGGATGCGGGATGCGTGCGGGAAGGAGGGTTTGCAGCACAGGATAATGATCAAACTCGTACACTGAGCTTGGTCGACGCTTCAGCGCTTGAACACCGAGTTGTTGCCGTAGCCCAGCGTAGCCCGCGCCGTGCCTATTGGTCGTCGCGATAGGGTTCTGTCGAAGTCGTTGATGGACGGCGGAGAGGCGGCACGCACAAAGCCACTTTCCTGGCCGCAGCCATCATCGCTGCACCGCCCCTGGTGTTTCCCACCAGCTGTTTTCTTGAACCCGAGGTGCTGGGTCTTCTTCCGTCCGCAGGTGGTATATGTCCATCCAGAGGAGACGTTTGTGCCCTGTGTGGAGTGGACGTCGGCTTGTGGCTCTATGCTAAAGGCTGCAACGTTTCGCGTAGGGAACGCACACCAAACTTAGCCAGGATGATCGAGTGTGTGTACTGGGACGAAACACTCACTGGGCAAACTGAGAACCTCCAGGATGACGCAACCTTACTCCACCAAATGGACATCACAAGTGCTTTTGCAGCGAGAATCTATCGCCTGTTGGTTCACCAAGTATAGAGGGTGGTGCGTGTCGTTCTCCTGGCCCCATCTGCTTCTCCCGCCCTACCTGAGAAGCCATCACTCTCTGGTGCCCCGTGCCGTTGCGTGCGACATCGTAGGGCAGGGGCGCCTTCTCCGTGGTTGCACTGATTTTACTCCCTGGGTCCTCGGACTTTCCCAGCGATGCTCCACGCGTCATGCGTGCGATCAACGGCAGATGTCAGCGCACAAGTGGAATTCCGCATTGCGTTACTTAGCTCAATGTCTGTAGTGTGCACAGTGGTGTCGTGCAGCATACTACGAGATAGAAGCTTGATATACGGAGGTGGCCGCCGCGTTCCCACATGCTGTCAGTAGCCGAGCTTCGACGGTGCCTGCGGAAGTCCAGAGCCGCATTGACTAGCCAACCGAGACAGTTGAATCAAATCGTTGGCCGATACTTGCGTACTTTGTGAGATGCCCAGTCGCAAAAATGCCGGCCCAGAGGTACAGGTCCAGCGCGAATTTTGATTGCGGGGGAACAGCCCCCGTAAAACGAGGGCACATATCGGAAGAGACATGTCATAGAGATCCATCTCATGAAGCTACAATGGAGCTGTCAAGTCACGTCAGGTCAGGGTCATTTGGAAGCTATCTGTCTACGTACCGTGTCGCCGAAGTATTACCACAGTCGGAGGGTTACCCACACAGCCGTGGAGATGCCGTCAATCGTACCCCCGCCGTGTCGCCCTGGGAGGCGCATCTCGGTCTCGCTGTCTGTCACCGTCTCCATTGCGGGTGTCACGGGGACGGGAAGGCGGGGTGGGAGAGCGGGCCCGCCGGGGTGGCAACGAATGTTCGCGAGAATGCCTGCGTCTCGGAGAATGGCGGTCCTGGCGGTCGTCAATGTCGCGCCCATCCCGCCCCTTGCGCCCATATCGCTCGCGTTCCCGCTCGTGGGCCGGTGGGGTGCGGCTCCGAGATCTGCGCGGGGACGCACTTCTGCTCCGCCGACGGGGGCCGCCAACGCCTAGGGAGTTGAGGAGGTCCTCAACGCCCTTGACACCCTCCGACTTGCCCTTCTCTTTGCGCAGCTTCTTGCGCTCTTTTCGGGCTCGCCTCTCCTCCGGGGTCTCGTCCTTGTTCTTCTTGGACTTGGACTTCTTCCCCTTTTTCACCGCTTTCTCCTCCTTCCGCTTGGCAATGAGATAATCGCGCATGGGGTCCTCGGGGTCGATTTCCGGCCCAGAAGACGCCGAAGAGGCAAACGCTTCGTCTTCGTCTAAAGAAGACGAGTTAGAATAACGGGGACCACGGCGGGCTACAACGCAAGGGAAGGAAATCGAGCGAGAATACTCACCAACCAGCATTTGCGGCTTCGCATTTAGGCTCTGATCCTCTGGCTCCACCCACTCGCCATCCTCTCCCTTGGTCTTGGACTGTTTATAGTTCTTGACGTGGTCGACGCGCAGGGTCCTGTCTAGGACCTTGGCCCCGTTCAGATTGTCTACTGCGAGAACAGTCGAGCGTTGGTCCTCATACATTAGGAAGCCGAACCCCTTCGGCTTTCCCGTCTCCTTATCGCGCGGGAGGTTCACATCCATGATTTCGCCATATCTATGGGACGCGTTGGCCGGTCAGACGCGTGCGGCGCGCATACATGGGATCACTTACTGAGAAAAGATAGTGATGACATCGCCTTCTGTTAGCTCCCTCGGAAGCCCTCCAACGAAGATATACGCGGAGTCTGTGGTGTGTTAGCGTGAATGTGCAGTGTTAAATCAAGCTGAGGACACACCCTTGTACTCATCATGCCATGAACCCTTCGAGTCCAACTCGAGCTCCTTCTCGTTAATCTTGTTGATTTCACGTACGACACTGTCATTTGCGCGTGGTCAGTGTGCGGTCCGAGCAAACAGAGCATAAAGTGTACTTCATCGTTGTGGACGTTGAGGGGAAGGAGGTCGCCCGTCGCGCCACACGGCACGTGCATGACTTCACTGAAGCCAGATCTGGCTCGCGCGCGCCTACTAAATTTTGTGTCTGAGTAGCCCGCTAGATCCTTGCATTCCTACTCTTCTGTTCTTCGCCAGGCCACACAACCGGGCAAATACAACGCGGAAAAAGGAGACGAACATGGCCTCGTTCTCCCTCCCTCAGATCAACGACAATCCGGACGGCGGCTGGGGCCCCTCCGCCTCCAATCTCCCCTCCCAATTCAAGTTCAAGGAGATCCCCTACGCCCCGTACTCCAAGTCGGACAAACTCGGTCGCTTCGCCGACTGGAACGACATCTCGGGCGACCGCCCCACCAACCTCGGGCTTGCTTCCGGCACGGGGGGCGGCCAGGCGCGCGGCGGACCTGGTGGCCGCGGACGGCGCGACGGACAAGCTGCGTTCGGAAGCGGCACCGCGAGTGCCTTCGCCTACTTCCATGCGGAGGACGAGTCGAGCTTCTCGCTCGTGGACAACAAGGCTACCGCGGCCCGTCGCGGCGGTGGCATGTCGCGCGGAAGGGGTGGAGGCAGGGGCGGCTCGGGCTACTCGCGTGGAGGGGCACAGCGCGGCGGGCAGCGAGGTGGCTTCCAGGGTGGACGCGGGGGCGGCGGTGGGCAGCGCGGGGGTAGGCGCGGATGGAGGGACTGGGAGAAGGTGAGTCTCGAAGTTGGGCGCATTGTAGAGCGAATGCTGATCGCACACAAATGCTTTTTGCCTCCGTTTAGACCGGCAGGGCTCGCGAGTCGTCTGTCGCGATATCGCCTGACTGGGCGATGCTCGAGGAGATTGAGTTCCATCGTCTGGCCAAGCTACGGATGGAAGTCGATGAGCCTGAAGACCTGTGAGTATCGCTGCTTAACGATTGAGCTATGAGCTCATCTCTTTCTAGCGAATCCTACGGACGCGTCTACCCTTACGACAAGACGTACGATCGTATCACAACAAGGACGGAGAAGCCTCTGCAGCTTCTCGACCGCATAAAGTACAACCCCACCACATCCGACGACCCTGTCATCCAGCAGGTAATTAACTCATCCTGCCTTTCTGAACGGAAATTTAATCTCGTATACCAGCTTGCCATGAGAGACACTGCAACAATCTACACCACGGACGTCATCTTGAGTGTGCTCATGTGCGCTCCTCGTTCCGTGTACCCCTGGGACATCGTTGTTATCCGCGAAGGCAACAAGCTCTTCTTCGACAAGCGGGACGGCGGTCCGTTTGACACTGTAACGGTCAACGAAAATGCGGCGGACCCTCCAGCGGATCCTACGGCTGTCAACCCGAACAATCCCAACGAGAAGCCCGCGGTACCGGAAACCCCCTCCATCAACTCGGTCACTTCTCTTTCACTGGAGGCCACCTACATCAATCAAAACTTCTCCTTCCAGACGGTCACCGAGACTGCCCCGCCTCCTGCCGTTGATTTCTCAAAGCCGAACCCGTTCTATGGACCGGATGAGACTGAGCCTCTCGCGTCCTGCGGATACCGCTATCGTGTCTTCGACCTCGGCATCACGGAAGACGAAGACATCCGGTTGTGTGTTCGTACTGAGGTCGACGCGTACACTCCCGGACAAGACCCACGTCAAGGTCGTGGTTTGGTCACCATCCGAGCACTCAATGAATTCGACCCGCGTGCACCGGGTGCCGGCGGCGCACCGGACTGGCGCACGAAGCTCGACTCGCAACGTGGTGCTGTTGTTGCTACAGAGATGAAGAACAACAGCTGCAAACTCGCCAAATGGACTGTTCAGAGTGTATTGGCGGGCGCCGACCTCTTGAAGATTGGGTGAATGTTTGGCTTATTCACCTCCGCCCCCATCGCACCCTTTGACGTTATTGGATGACTGACGCTCCATTCACCCAGATGGATCTCTCGTGCGAACCCCCGCGACAACACCCGACACGTTGTGCTGAGCACAACCTCGACTCGTCCGTCCGACTTCGCGGGGCAGCTCAATGTATCGCTTGCAAACGGTTGGGGCATCGTTCGCACCGTGGCCGATATGTGCATGAAGCAACCCGAGGGCAAATACATTCTCATTAAGGACCCCAACAAGGTGCGTTCGCGTCTCATTATGTCTTCTTTACCTCTTCTTCCGAGTCGAGTCTCCGATTCTATCGTGACTGGAAGCGTGACATCTCCACACCTGCTAGATCGCAGGTGTGTGCGATCACGCTGTCTGATTGGCGCTGTTCCCCGGTCTTCTGGCGGCAATGCATTGCGTCTCAGGCCATCCATCAACGTTTGGTCCTTTAATGGAGCCGCAAGTGGCAAGCCGTTGTCAGCTCCCGGGCACAGGGCAGCCAGATCTGCACGTGGCTTGGCCGAGCGACTGAAGGCACGCTCGCGGGATCCCTGACTAACCGCTATCGGTCTCCCCATCATCATCCCCTTTGCTCATCTCCTTTCTCCGCCGTCGTGCGACTTGTATCGGTTTTTCATCTCCGAACGGGCGGCTGAGCGGATCATGTTTTATCTACTGTAGCCGGTCCTGCGACTCTACGCCGTCCCTGCGAACGCCTTCACGGGCGAAGAGGACGACGACGAGGGAGACGACGGCGACGACATGGAGTAGGCGGATGGCTTCTTGACCAGAAGCAGCGCGGCGTCGGGGAGGATTGGCGGAAGGTTCGAATGATCGGCGGTAGGCAGCGGCCACAACCGCGAGCACGAAGTTCTCTGTATGTACTGCATGTTTCACCATCTGTAGCCCACTCACGCGCAGGTCGACGAACACAGCTGTATTTCTACCGAGCCAAAGGCGCGCCGTCTGCGCTTATCTCGCTGTCAGCAGTGAATTTCATGTGCGACGATTTGCAAGTACGGTTTCTCCGCCAGGACACACCAGCAGCAGGGCAAGGGGCCGCCAGAAGCACCGAACTTCGCATGCGGTCCCGCGGCATATGTACGAGAACGTACGAGACCAATCCACGCGCGAGCGTTAGCTCTCGCTTGGGCGCAGCGGTCATCTACCCCGCGTTTCGTCCGCAGACAAGACTAGGTGTCCGACGCTCAAGGACCCCCGACCTGCGACGCCGCGCATCGACGCGTCGCGGACGCGGTCGCCGCGTGACCCCGCTCGAAACTCTTGCGCTCGCAGCGGACTGTGAGGGTTCGGACGGCCCGTTGGCCTCGAACTGAGACGAGCCCGCCGAGGATCCGACTCGGGCCGTCCGAGCGTCCCCCCAACATCCCGCCCGTTCAATGTCGCCCCACGCCGCCTACAATCAGGGGAGGCCCCCCCCCCCCGGACGCGGCGTCCGACGGCCTTCTCGCAGGCCACGCGACGGGTTGCCTTGTCGATGGCTCCGGTGCGCGCGCGCCCCTGCGCGCCCCCACCACAAAGAGCTCGCGTAACTGAGACCAGAAGCGCCCCGGACGAGGGGCATCCAGCTGGCCAGGGCTGAGACTGGCGGCGCGTCCGCCGTTCCGAGATCCATATCTTACGTGGCGGTCGAGAAGGCGGGACGCTCCGCCACGGACGATCCTGGCGGTCGGCGCTGTGGCCGGGGCGCGTCCCACCGCGTCGCTTCGTCCTCTCGGGTGCAAGTTGCAAGGCCATGATGCGCGAGACGTGCAGTGATGGAGCGGTGAGTACGTGGACCGGTCTCCCCCTGGCGTTCGCGCGCGAAACCGGGCGCGGGCCGGCTTTGGCACGGCCAGCGCAAGTAAGCACCATCCGTGCCAATGCATGGATCATGCTCGGTGTTCAGGGCTGCTCAGGGCTGTCGAGGGTGGGAGCGCCCTCGACGATCGCGCGCGCGCACGCGGGGGGCGCGTCTTGGCGTCGGCGAGGCATAGGAGGGCAGAGGGGACCCCCGTTGCCCGAACGCGAGCAGGCCGACAAGCCGACATCGGGACAGGACGCAGGACGCCCCGACGCCACGAAGCCTCCCTTCCCAACCGGGCAGGACGCGGTGATGGGCGATAAGTAGCGTGAGGCGCGCGGATCAATGCACGCGGCACGACGAGCGACGCGCCGCGCGGGTGGCCGTCGCCTGCACGGACGCGGTGGCCTGCCCAGTCCGTGCGGGGTCCCGGTCAGGGCGCTGCGAGGGAGTGGTGATTGCAGGGACGCTCGCCGATCGGGTGCGTAAATCCCTCAAGGAGTGTATTCCTTCCGTGGAACGAGAGAAAGGCACGGGTGTGCGGTCGCATGGCTGCCGTCGCCTACGGAGCCGTGGTTTGGGTCGCGAGGAGCGTCTCTGCCGCCGCTTCGATGTTGGGGCTAGCCAGAAAGTGGAGGAAAGGGGGTCAGCGGGCACTGGTCAGGCGAGGAGGGGAGACAAGACGATATCGGGGCAACGTGGAGGGTACGCGTAGCGTATCTCCTCCACCCTCACATGACGAGGTGGGGTAGAGAAGCGGTCGATGTCGCGACAATCCTCGCCTGCACGTGCCACGTCTATCTGGGCGTTGTTCTCTCGCTTCCTGCCGACTTCATCCAAGCCGGGCAGGCGACGAGACGCACTCCAGAGCGGTCAGGACTAGGCGGTCCCGCATACGCAAGGATAACCGAAACCGAAAGGCCACCAAGGACGAAACGACCGGAGCACGACCGACTCACCTCCTCTGCAGCACCCCGAGCAGCACCTCGCGCTGCACGTCCGGGAACATGCTCGTCAGCGTCCCGATCTCCGCCTCGGTCGGCGCGCGGACGTTCGCGCCCCCCGGCCGCGCCCCGCTCGTGAGCTCGTTCACCCACTGCCGGACCACGCCCCCGCCCCCGCCCTCGCTCGGCGCGTCGCCCGAGTCCGTGCTCTGCGCGGCGCCGTCGTCCGCGGCGCCGCCGCTCCCCACCGCCGCGACGGGGGGCATCGCGGTGCGCGGGAGGCGCCGCCGCGCGTTGCGCGCCGTCGTCACCAGCACGTCTTCGTCCAGCGCGGCGCGGCGGGCGTGGGCGGTGCCGCCCTGCGCGCGGGGCTCGGGCAGGGCCCGGTTCGTCCGCCGCACCGGGCGGGTCTCGCCGAGGCCGAGGAGCGGGGCGATCCACGCCTGGGCGAACCGCGTCGCCCTGCGGGGTCGCAGTGGGAGCGAGGACGAAAAGAAAAGAAAAGTGGGGTGAGCGCAAGGCGACGGGAGCGGGATGCGGGCGGGCGGGCGGAGACGCACCTCGGCGATATCCGCCAGCCCTTGAGCTGGAGGAAGTCGGAGCGGTAGAGGTAGCCCACGAAGAGGCCGACGGCGGCCGGGAGGAGCTTGGGCGGGAAAGGGTGGAGGAGGAGCTGTGCACGATAAAACGCTCATCAGCCGTGCTTCTTCGGAGGGAGTGCGCGATGGCGGCCGCGCAAATCACTCGTCGCAAGGGTACAGCTTCGTTGGGGCCCCCAACCGATTGTCCACAGTACATGGGGACATCGGTCAAGGTTGGGCCCTTGATCACTGCGGCGTGCGGCGTCGAGAATTGTGAGGCAAGAATTCGACCTACCTGGGCAGCGATGGCGTAGACCCAAACCTTGTCGCTCATGGGCAAGCCGAATATTCGGAAGTGATATGCAGGCGGGACGAGCCGCAGGTATTGGTAGAGGGCGGCATACATGATCGCGATCGGACCCGGCGGGACGTTGTTGAAAAAGACCCTCGTTATTGGATTGAGCTGAGCGACGAGCATGGCGAGGAAAGAGAGCAGCATTGTGGTCAAGATGGAGATGATGAAAAACGACTATGAGTAAGAGGTCGAGACTGGTCAGTTCGGCTATGGACGTGCGATTGGAGAGGGTGCGTACCGCATATTTGACGCTGCCAAAAGCGCGCTCTACCGGGATTCCAGCATGGTAGAGCAGGAGTTCTGTGAGAAGCAGGTCACTGGAGCTGGCGCAGACAAGGTGGTGTAAGAGAAGCCGCCAGTACTGCGTCCGTTGCAAGTTTAGTGTGGGCGATGTACGAGAGAAGGAAGCGGACCTGGTGATGTTTCGATATGTGGGGCACTAGCTGGAGGTTGAGGTAGTGTTTCAAGTCGAAGATGCCCACGGCAATAGACGTCAAGGCAATCCCGACCATCAGGCCTGACAAACGCGTCAGCGAATTTGTCGGTGGAGAATTATGTGCAGACAGACCCTTGGTGAGCCCGGCATGTTCGAATGACATTTCTACAAGACGCGAAGAACGTCGGTAGGCGGAGATGTTCGGAGTAGCTTTGAAGCTGAGCCCAGCCTGACGTTGTCGAGGCAAGCCGCGCCAGCACCGCCAGCGTCCCGCCCTCCCGCCTTCTCACGCATGCCGAGCAGACGCCCATGGCGTTTGAACTCTCCTGCGGCGTTTGCGCTCATTTGTTATCTCCTCTTCTTCTCCGAGGTCGGCTCGACATTCACCATCGCACCACCCAACTGAAGAAGGCCTTGAAGAGCTGATGCACCCCGAATGTTGGCATATGGCGCCTGGCACCTGCCAAGTCCGATGCCGAAGCCTGTAGACGGCGGAAGTGGTGGTCGCTCGAGGGGAGCGAACATGGCGGGGATTAGCTCGGATGGTGATTGTGTTTAACCACTGCCTGACGCCACCAGGAGCGGCGGGGACAATGCACGGCGGGGTGCCAGCTGTCCGCGGAGGGGATTGGACGAGTGGGCTTCTGGCGACGAGGCGTGATTGTGAAACGCGGACGGGCGTGGGGACGGGGAAGAGGGTCCCGCACTGCCCACTGCTGCCTGACATCTCATCTTCTCCTCATTCCCGCCGTGCCTGGAATCCAGCTCTGCAAGTGCTCCACAGCCGCGGACTGGCCACGCTAGGAAGATGAGCACGCTCGGCGGCTCCCCCGCTCGTACTCAAGCGCAGCGGTGGCCGGGACGCACGGCGGACGAGCAGAGGACGTTCGCGCTTCCTCGCCCGGGCCTCTCGCGCGGTCAGGAACCTTCGCACTCCGCCGTGAACTCTCCCGTCCCTCGGCCGCGCTGAGCCCCATCGAGCGTTCGCAGGACCCCGAGCATCCCCACAAGCCTCCCGCTCGCGGCAGCCAGCCCCCAGGCGAGCGGGCGACGCACATATCCACACCCTCCGACGTCATCGACCACGAACGGGCCCACGCTCTTGTCTTGCCCAGCGCTCGTCCTCGGGCGCACTCTCCGCTCGCCTTCCCCGTCCAACTCCTCCGCGCCTCTCGTAAATGAACCCCCAGCGTCCCGAGGCCCGAGGCCTGACGCGCGCCCACGGTCCTCAATGCACTCCGTCCTGCCCACCCGGACAGTGACACGGTCTCCGGCAGATGGCATGGTTGTCGCCTCTCTTGACATACCGACAGCCATCTCCCCGTCGCCCGACTGGTGGCATGCAGTGTTACGCTACGGCCCCAAATGTGTGGCGACATTCCTAACCCGCCCTCTTGTCCAGGAGCCATTCACGTGAATCGGCCACTACGCTCCCGGTCCGTCGTGCTGAAACCCAAGGACCTCTGCAGAACATGCCCCGATCCAGCCCGGCTCGGGTCGTCCCAGCCCGAACGCGGCACCCCTACATCCCGCCTCGGACGCAGGTGCACTGACGACCGTTGACGTCCACATGAACCCGACCGAGTCCGCACACTGCCACCTCGACGGCCTCAACGGTAGGCGTGGAGGCATCTCGCGGCCCACAATTCACATGCGTACACGTCCACAACTCGGCTTCAAATCCGAAGCAGCGGAAGCACGGGTGGTAACCGGTAGCTAACCAACCTGGTGCCTCGTAGCATGTGCTCGCCCACGGAGCCCGCGTTGTCTCCGTGGCACTCCGAGTGGTGAATGTCGCCAACGGCCCTCCCCAGCAACTCAACGTTTCAACATTAACCGGCGCTCGTCGCAGCGATCATGATCCTTGCCCGTTGGCTGTCCTCACCGAGCGCACACGCACATTGACAGAATAGGCTCGGGCGACATCCGACCTTCTGCATACCCCAGCAATCGCGCATCGTCGTTCGGAGGCAGACCGAAAAGCTTCCGAGGCCGAGCATGTGCTCCGTTTCCGCGCACATATGCCTCGGCGGTTTCGACCGTCGGCGTCCTCTCTTCGCCGCGTCTGAGGATAACGGCATTGCGGTGCGTGCGGCTCTTCTCGTGGTGCAATCGCATGTTTGTCGCTGTGTCGAGTAGAATGCCCAAAATGTGTATCGCAATTTGTTCGACCCGGGCCCACAGAAGGAAGGTGACACGCACGGCCCGCCGCGCCCGACGCCGACACACAGACTGCACACACCAGCACTAGTGCAACCCTGCACCGATGCCCGCATCGCCCTCCCTTTCCAGCTTCGTTTCCGTGTGGTCGGTGCAGCGAATTCAAAGACTCGCCCATGCGCAAGGAGGTTGATAGTGAAGCGCCCACCGGACAACGCCGACGTGCTGCGCGCGCCCCGATCACTGCCGACGGCCGTGTGTGAGTAGCACATATGATCGCCGGGGCCGCGGTCGCGTTGTCGTGATTCTGCGCTCGCCCCGCCAGCCCCGAGCAGGGGTCAAGATCATCCTCGCACTTCGTTTCCGCGACTTGGGGGCATCGGTCGAGTTTAACTTCTGCACGGAGACCTACCCGGCGGGAATAATCGCCCTCGATGTGAGTGCCTCCTGTTGCGTGCTAGTAGCCTCTGGGGCTTTCTACCGCTGCTTTCCGAGACCCCCGCAGAGGTCTCAGGAAGCCCGGCCCAATAGCCACCCGCGTGTTTCGGTCAAGTGTCTCATACGCCGATTAGTAGCTTGCAGGTTTATGGAGGTCATCAGCTCCGGTGGGTCTCGCCCCGCTTATCTTCCCGCGGTCACTAACAGCCCTCGTCCGCATCCTCTGTTCAACCTCGCTCCTCTTATCGAGCGTTGGATTCGGGCGCCGTCCCCCCTCCGCCGAATCCGTCGGTGGCTGACCTTCCCAGTTCCTTTAGACCACGCTAGCACAATATCCCGGGTCACGCACGCTCTAACGACCGAATTCAAAGTCGTAGGCTGTAGCGCGGCCGCCGTCCGTCGATCAACCTGAGTCGTGATACGGCTCGGGCTCGCTCGGCGCCAGTAGGGTGATCGACATCGCTAGCATCACCTTTTAGCAGCCCTCAGCCCGGGACGACGGCATCCTGGGATCGGTCCGCGGAGGAGCAGCAGCAGCGGGGATGCTGTGCCGCCGCTTCTCGTTCTAGCCCATCGGGGCGGTCGAACTTCAAACCTGGAAGCGCGATCGACCCTGGGGCTAAGAGGACAAGTTCAGGCCTCGGGCCTTGGACCCCGGCGGCCCTGGCAATGGCGCGAACTTCCGTTTGGGATCAGTACTCGCTCGTAGTCCGTGGAACGAACCGCGCAGGTCTAAGCCATCTCCATCGCACGTTCGTCACTCGAGAAACCTCGCCGTGGACATACCACGGGATCACGCTCGTCCGCACTCCGACCCAACCTTTCCGACGTCGCCGCGACCCGCCGCGCGGGCCAGTGGCTGCTGGCAGGCTGACAGCGGCCCTCTCCCGGTCCGCACGCGCCCGGTAGGACTTGGCGTCGCTCGCCCCCGCGAGCGGTGCGATATCATGGCACCCACCCCGCGCCAAACCGCGGTGGCGCGCGCAGGTGCGTAGCCTCGTGCGCGCGACAGGCCGCCGTACCGTGTACGTACGTCAGCGCGCGCGCCACCGTGAAAGACGAGCACAGCTAGTGGCAGACCGTACGTACTACGTTCGTGCGTCGCCGTCGACGTCGCTCCCCAGGGCATCGCCCCGTGTACCCCGCGGGCCACGGGCCACGGGCCACAGGCCACCCCGGCCTCGACGCGCACTCCAAACCTTCGCGCCCTCGCTCTCGTGATAAGGGTGTCCTGGGGCCCGCCCCGCGCGCGACGCCTTCCAAACCGAACTCTCCGGCCCACAGCGTCCACCCGTCGCTCGCGGAGAACGAAAGAGCTGTGCGCGCGGCGGCCTTCCCAGCCTTCCTCTTTGTGCTCCCTCCTTCCACCCTCCACCCTCCTCCATGCCTCACTCAGCGCCTCGAGGCTCCCCTGACGGCCTGAAGAGCCACGCACCGTCTTCGCCGTCCCTTGTCTCGCACGCCGCACAGGCCTTGAGGCGTCCGAGCCCGGCGCGGGCGGACGTTGTACTTGGGCTGCTTCCCGGGCGCTGCCGCGGCCGGGAACAATAAACCGTTCGCCGCACCAGCTGCGCCGCTGCGCCGAAAACGGCGGGCTGACCTTTGTGGTTTCCTGAAGGACGCGGGCGGCAGGGGCGCGGGCCCAGCGTTCGACGTCGAACACTGAGTGGACGCGGGGGCCGGGAGAGGGGGCAGAGACGCTGTCGAAGGGGCGCCGCCGCGGCGCACCGTCAAGACCACTGTGCGCAGGAGACGAACGCACGCTTCGCGTTCCGACGTTCTCGAAGCCCGTGCACTGTGCGGAACCACGAAAGGAAGGAAGGAGGAGGAGGCGCGACCCCCGGGCGAACGTCCGCACGTCTGTCTCCGCGTGCGGTGAGTGCGTACGTCATCCGTGCCCGGGCCTTCGTACGTGCGCGCACGCGTTTGCAAAAAGGAAAGAGAAAACCGCCGCACGAAACCACATCGAGCGCACGACGTTATCAAACGGGGCGAGCCGCGACCGTACGTCGAGTCCTTTGTCGCCGCACTGCGGCCCAGGTCGCCGCGAATGCAGTGCAGTGTGGCATCGTAGACGCGGTGCGGGCGCGGGGTGGTCTGCTGACGCGCGAACGCGGCGCACGGCGAGCGGTCCGTGCGCGCGAGGCGGGGCTCCTGGTGGCACGCGCGAAGCGGCCTCATCGAGCGACAGCTCCCCTCGAACCGTGACCGGACGAGAGAGCGACGAGCGTCGCGGTGACTCCGATGGGAGCTCGGCCGGAAGCGAGTCGACCCCACATGCGTCAGTGCGCGTGGTAGCTTCTTGTAGTTCGCCCGGGACCGCGGCGGTCTGTCTGTTTGTCTGTGCGCACCCCTTGTACCGCCGCCGTGCGTTCGTTTGTCCGGGCGCGCGCGCCCAGTGCTGGACGGGAATGGAATGACGTCGGCGGCCCGGACGCCCCGCGCCAATATTGAGTCTGCCCTGCATGTTTTTCCGCCGCGGAACTCACCCACCAGCGGCGCGCGCACGAAGCCCCCCAGGGTGTCCACGTCGCCGCGTTGAGTCGCCGCGAGTAGGGTCCGCGCAATGGAAGATCGCAGGGCGAGCAGCTGCTTAGGTCCGCCTCGAAATCTACGCGTACCCGCACCCGCACCCGCACGCGCGCGGGCCCTGTCGCTGGCGGTGGGCTCGGCTCGGAAGGTGAACCTGGCTGCAGTGCGCCGGGCGCTCGAGCCCGTATGTTTATTCTCAGGAAACCCAGATTGCGCGCCGTGCAACCTTATCTGCCCGCCGAGCGGCTCGGAGCGCGACCTGGCGCCATGCTCCTTGTCTCGACGCGACTCCCCTCCAGAACTCATGCCACTCGGAGGGAAGCCCCCACAACGGGAGCACCCGATACGAACGTGCGGGGCGCGTGCCCCCCGTCCTTGTCTGCGCTCGCCACCGGCACTCTGTTCTCTCTGTCGGTCGCCCTGGGGGAGTGGCCCTTCTAGCCTCGACGGACTCCATCCGGCCGTCCACCGAGCGGACGCCGCGGTCGCGTGCGCGTCCTCTCGTGCATGCATGCCTCGCGCGCGCGCCCCGCGCTTCCCAGGCTAATGAAGCACCCGCTCCCGTGCGCATGTGCTGCCCCACGGAAGGGGGCGCACGACGTCAGCGGGGCCGCTAGGCTCGACGAGGCTGCGGCCGTTGGACGTTTGAACGTTGAGGCCCCGTTCCCGGGCTTTCGGGCGCTCCTTTTGTCTGCACGCTGGGCACTGGCGACGGCGGAAGGTCGACGTGGACGGCGGGCTCGGTTCTCGCGCCCGCCCGCGGACATGAAAGTGTACTGCTAGTCCCGCGTCCGTAGTCGTTCCACCGTCCCACCTTTCCATCGCGCCCGCCCTCCGCCGTGCGTGTGGGCCGTCGAACCCAAGGCTGGTGCGGTGCCTCCCGCCGCGCCCCCCGCAGCCATTCTCTTCTCGTGTAAGCAAGAGGGGTAAGGGTGCCACTCCGACGAGCCCATCCGTGTACGTGCCTCACGTATGCGGCGCGAAGCGCAGGGGCCCGCGCGGTGCGTTGTAGACTGGCGCAGTCTCGTTCCCGTATCGGCCAAGGCCTATGCCACTCGATTGTATGCACCCACTCTTCCACGCCCACAGTACGCTCTGTGGAATCCGAGCCCGTCCTCCGTCCGTGCCAGCGCTGGCGGACCGGAGATTGAGTGGGCGAACGGCGACGGCCCCGGGCCGGCGCCCCCGTAAGCACGAGCACGAACGAACCCTTTCGTCTTGACTCTTTCCCTCACCCAGCTCTGCGGCGCGTGCGCCGGCGCACGGGAGCCTCCGCGACGCTCCCCTTTCCCTGAGGTTCAGCGCAGTGGCCTTCGCAGATCCCCTGGCACCGCTCCGAATCGCAGGGAAGCCTGCTTTCCCCCTCCGCTCTCTCCCTGAGCCCCTGCGACCTCCCGCCCTCCCCGCGCGAGCTTCCGCTTCTACTTCCTCCGCCCCCGTCGCAATCACGGGACGCCCACCGGCCGGTCGGACTCGACGGGCCCTCGCGTACGCAGGGTGCGCCAGCCTCCAGGCCACTTGGGCCTCCGCGCCGCCGCCGCCGCTTCTGCAGCGGCGGCGCGTCCGCGGAGGCCGCCGCGAGCGCTGCACATGGCGAGCGCCTTCGCCTTCGCGCCGTTCCTTCCTTTTTTTCTTCTCTTTTCTTCTCTTTTCCCTCTCGCCTGTGCGCGGCCCCGCGGCCCTGGCGGCGGCGACGATGCCGCGCCAGAAGCCCCCAGGGAGGCGGGCGCGCCGGGGCTAGTCGTTTCCAGACGGGCGTTGGGTTGCGGCGACGGCGGCAGGGGCGCACGCGACCGACGTCAGAGCGAGAGAAAGCGGCCGCCCGAACCGGAAGCTGGCCTGGCGAGCGCCGAGAACGCCAAAAAGCGTGAGTGCGCTCGGGCGCTTTGCAAGGTGCCCCTCCGCAACTTGTGCGACCCGCGCGACGCGTTCGGGGGCCTTCGACGTTCAACGTCTTGGCGGCTGCGCTCTGGTCCCCACTGGCGCGCTGGCGCACGCGAGGGTGGAGGGGACGGGACCTAGAAGCGAGATCTGCTGGGAGCGCAGGCTGGAATCTCCGTCGGATGCGGAGCGGGGGAGGGGAGGGGGCGCGAAGACGGCCTTGACCGAAGCGGACACTTTAGTTGTGTCCTCGGCGAGGGGCACGGCGGGCGCAGGGCGGGCGCGCAAATATTGCGCGTCATCGCGGCCCCGCGGCCCCAGCTGGCCAAGCCAGCCGCTGTCTTCCCCGCACCCCGGCCAAACCGTCGCGCGGTGGCTCGAGAGGGCTGGCCGGCCTGGGGAGGCGAGCGAGGTCCGTGGCGATGCGGGGAAGCGTCGACGAGGGGCTCAGGAGGGCGTCGCTGCTGAGCCTGAAGGGTCTGCGGCGACTCACCGGCGTACGAACCTGCGGGCGCATATGTACACGTAAACCTCCAGGTCGCTCGTCGTCCGCGGGGGGCTCCTTGGCCCCGTATGGCGACATTCTCTGCGTCGTTCACGTTCAACTCTCGACAGCCTCCGGTGTGCAGGGCGTAGGGGTCCCCTCAGAGCCGGACACCTTCCAGGGCCCGGACACGCCCGCGGCACTTGCCTTGCCACGAGCCACCTCTGCAGTCCGACGCAGCGCGGACTCCGGATAATGAACAGCTGGAGCCAAACCTGCGAACGTCAATCACCCTCGTCCTCCACGCGTGCGTGCGCCCCCGCTGGGACCCACCAGGGCGCACCGGCGCGCGCCCACGCACGCACGCCCACCGAAACGCGCCGAGGCCGTCCACGCCTCCAAAGCGACGCGGTGTACACCCCGCACGCGTCGACGTCGCGAACCTCGACGCCCTGGCCGCTCCCGTGCGCAGCGCGTCCGCCCGTGGCACGGGGCTTCTCTCCGAACGTTCGCCCGGGACTAGGTAATCTTCGAGCTTCAGGCTTTTTGCCGTGTCCCGCGCCGTATGTCCGCATGGCTTCGCGCACGAGACCCACGGCGGTCGGTTCCCAGGTCGCCGGGGGGTGGGGACGGCGTCTCGGCGGCTGCCCCCTGCAGCAGCCTGCAGCACTTCCCGCGTCCGTGGACCGTTCTTCCCCCCGACCGAATATTGCTGCGGGTGAGAGAACTGGCACGGGGCCCGTGCTGTTGCCGCGTGCGGGGACGTCCAAGAACGCGGTCACGCCCATGGGCGCGGGGGTGGCCGCGTCGAGGCAGCCGCGAGTCTCGTTCGCCGGGTCGTCGGAGGTGGGGTGCTTCGGGCGTGCTGCGAACGGCGGGTCGTGGACGGCAACTTGTTCGGAGAGCGTGTCCAGGGTCGAGAGGAATGCGCTCCAGGGTGCCCCGGTCCGAGCGGGGGCAAGGTCGTAAGCTTTACCTGTTGCGCGTAGATGCAAAGACCACAAAGACAACGTGTTGGCCGTGGGTCTCGCGAAAGGGCCTCGTTGCCGCAAATCGACCCAGGCGGACTGGCGCGTCGACGGCGCGTGGATTGAGGAAGAAAGCAGGGGCAGAGGCGCGCGTCTCGGTTGCGTCATCCGCGTGTACCGCCACCGCCCGAGCCCGCCTGCTGCCGTGACGCAGAGTCGGCTGCAACCACCACACGCGACGCGGGAGAGCTCTCGCCCTTTGCTCACCTGATTCTCCTCCCCCACGACTCGTTCTCGTGTCCGACCGGCGGGGCCCTTGCAGCCGACGCCAGCCCTCCGTCTTGTCTCAGAACGTCGCCCGCCGCCTGAGACTCCGTTGCCTGGGCAAGCTCATCCCCGACGAGTCCAGACACCCGCAGCGGCCCTGCCGTCATCTCGCATGCACGAACGGGGCACCTCCAACCCGTTCGAACGAACCTTCGACCGTCGAACGATCCCGCCCTGCCGCCAGCCTAGCGCAGGTCTCGCCGGCCTCGCGCGCGCGCACGTGGGCGCGGCTGGCCTCAACTAGTGCCTTCACGGGAGCGCGGCTGGGATGCGTCGCGGGTGGGCCTGCAGGCAGGCCCGTGCGAACCGGGCCGACTGCTTACCCGGGGAGGACCCCGGGACCCCGGCACACCCCGCTCGCGTCCCGCCTCTCGCCTTTCACCTCGCGCCTCTCGACGGACGAGGACGCGCGCCGCGGAACGGAGGGAGACAACCTGGGACGAGACGGCGTCGGCTGCCCACCCACGACGCTCCAGAGACTGCTGCTGCCGCACGCCTGCGCGGCCGTCGGAGTCCCCTCCGCACGAGCGGTCCGCGAACGTCCAGAGGGAAACCCCGAACGCAGCCTCGGACTTGCCCAGCTCGTCTCCTGCCGTCCTCGCACACGTACTTACGCCGACGCGCAACGCGTAAGTGCTGGCCGCTGGAGCCTGGCGGACCGCCCGCCTCACGCACACCCGCACACCCGCGCGCCCAGCGCGTCGAGGTCCGGAGTCGACGGCCACGCCGCCTTCCCGCGGCGACGCCGCTTCACGCGGCGGCACGCCCTGGCCCACAGGCCAGCTCCCGCCCCCGCGTCGAGACTCGACGTCGTCCTTCTCCCCGCGCGTTCCCGAACGTTTTAGACTCGCCCCCCCCCCCCCCCCCCCCCCCCCCCCCCCCCCCCCCCCCCCCCGTCCGGCCCTAGCGACTCGACGCCGCGCCCCGAGCGAAGCCCGGCGCGGCGACCAGCCCCCACGGTCTCAGGCCGACGCCCCGCACGCGTACGTACTTATTGCGCGCGGGGGCGGCGTCCGCCCACACGCGAGCGTGCGCGCTGCGCGACCGCGAGCGACCCCGGGCGCGGGCGCGCCTTCCCGAGCCTGAGGCCTGAGGAGCGCGGCCGGCGTGCTTACGCGACGGAGGAGGATCGAATCGCGCCCGCGGTACAAACCCCGACGCGTAGCACGGGCAACCGCAGCCGCCTCGGTGCGCGCGCGCGCGGGCGGTGCTCTCCAGCCCACAGGCCCGTGGGCCCGGGCGCGTCGCACACTCGGGTCTCAGAGTCGCGCCTGCGGGCGGGGGGACTGACTGACTTGCGCAGAGGGAGGCGGGCTGCGGCGATCCACGCAGCGAGCACTGAGCGACCGGGTCGTGCTTGGCGTCGCCGCTGTTTCGGAAGGACGGCCCACTTCGACGGCGGACGGTGGCAGGAGGACGGCAGGATAAGGACGAGGTCACGACACCAGCGTGGATTATCGCGCGAATTAGTGGGCGAATCCGCAGGGTCGCCACGCCGCTACGAAGCTGAGCGCTTCTAGAGTCGAGCACGCACGCACGCACGCACGCGTACGCAGAAAAAAAATCGGGGCGTGGGGCGCGTGGGGGGGAGGGCGCACGCGGAGCTCAGCTGGCCCCGCACTGGTGGTCAGGCGCAAATGGCGCGGAAATGCGTTGATAAATTGGCAATCGCCGCTCTCGCTGCGCCCACCCGCGCGCGCACGTCGTCGTCGCGGTCGCGGCGGCCGCCGTCGAACGTGGGTGCGCGTCTGCACCTGTACGTCCTCTGCGTGCGCGCGCGCGAGTGTTCCCGGTTCCGTGTGCGCGGCGTGCAAATGAGCCCCGTCTGTGAGGGACATAGCGCGGACGGCCCACCCGTCGACGCCCGCCGCCGTCGCCGCGCCGCGTACGCGAGCCTCGAGGACGCGTCGCTCGCGCTCCCGCTCGCGCTCCCCCCCCCGGGTGCAACCACGTGCCGTTCGCCTCAGCACACGGGCCCCGCTCTGGAGCGCACCCCCGCGTGCGCGCCGCGCGCCGTCCGAACGCCGTACTCGAGTCTCGGACACGCCTCTCAAACCTCGCGGCGGCGACAGCGACCATAGGCGGGCGGAAACGGGTCGCGTCTCGCGTCTCACGTCTCGCGCGACGGCGAGCCTCCAGCGTCGCGCGCCGATAACGGACGACGCCCGTGCGCCGTCGGCCGTGACGCGAGCACGAGCACGAGCACGGGCCACGGCGGACGGCGAGCGGGCGGGGCGGGGAGAGGGAGGCACGGGCTCATCCGATCACCCGCGCCAGCCCTGAGCGTGGGGCGCGCGCGCCATGTGGTCCGCGCTCCTCCTCCTCCCGCCCCCCGCGCCTCTGCGGCGGCTGCTGCTGCTGCTGCGTGCAAGAAAGTAGAGCCGGCGCCCGGCGCGCCCAAGGGCCCCCAGTCCCGAGCTCCCGAGCCCCCGAGCTCCGAGCGCGGGGGGCCAACTCCCCCGTCCCCGTCCCCGTCGAACCCGAGCTCCGAGCGCGCCCCGACGCGCGCCGGCACGCAGGCCTGGGCGCGGTCGCGGCGGGGGCGAGCGCGAGCGCGTCGTACGCGCTGTCGAGCACTTCTGTGCACCCGGCGTAGGTGCGTGTGTGCGTGTACGGCGCGGCCCAGGTCTCTTGCGGAGGCATTGCCCACGGACTACGTCAGCTTGCACGGCCTGTGCGGCGCGAGAGCGGTCGTCGTCGTCCTGATCGAGAGGATCGAAGTGGTGCCTCGATCGTGTGGCGGCGCTGTCGTCCCCGGAGACCTGCTTACGACTCCGCGGACATGCTCGTGGCGCAGAGCATGTGCTGCAGGTCATAAGTCCGAGCGGTCGCTGACACACGGGCACACACGAGGTGGGGTTTCGCATTGTGTTTGCGCGTTATACGGCTGCTTCCTATAGGCTACGATTACACGAGGTGGGGGGATATGACGACTGTAGTAGGGACACACAGAGCAATAAATAAATAGTTATCGAGGCGGCGCGCACCCGCGAATCCAAGCGACCGAGCGAAACGAATGTGGGGGGTAGTTGGAGGGTGCTGGGGGGCGCGGGGACGGTGGACGGGACCAATAAGTAACAAAAAATATACGCAGATGGCGGGGGAGGTGCATGTGCGGCGCATTATACCTTCAAGAAGACCAGTGGAGAGTAGTGAACAAATGCAGTGGGGGGGCGGACGACGTGAGCTTGCGGTGATACAGTGGGGGGGAATGCGGGGAGAGTGTGCGACGACAGGGAGGACCAGAGCGCGTGCGGGGGAGAGTGTACACAGGAAGGGTGCGTTTTGTACGCGTCACCGAAGCTGAGGGCAGGCGCCGCGGTCGGGGTGGTATGAGGGGGGAGGTGGTATCGGGAGCGGGATTTTGCGTATGGACATGCGCGCCCGTCCAGCGCGCGGACGCGGGGGAGTGCCACAACGGCCAAGGTATCGGGGAGTCTATGCGGGGGGAGGGGGGCAGCACGGGGCGGGAGGCAGCGCAAGACCTATGCGGCGAGGATGGGCTTGGCCGCGGGCGCTGGCGACGACTGCGCGCTCTTGACGGGCGCCATCTCGCTCATGGGCACCTGCTGCCAGCCCGTGACCTCCGGCCGTGGGCTCTCCACGTTCCGCGCGGGCACGGAGCCTCTGCGTACAAAATAGTCACTTTGCTGGGGCTGCTGCGCGGCCGGCGACGAGGAGTAATAAGGAATGGGCATCGACGCGGCTTTGCGCGGCGTGGGCGGCGTCGGGCCGGAGGACAACGACGCGATGTCGGACAGCGGCGCGTTGGGCAGCCGGATGCCGCCCTCGAAGGGAGCCAAAGGAGGGGATTGCGAGTTGGGGTCACGGGGGATCGGGAACGTGGGGGCTGCGGGCGAGTTGAAGGAGGAGGGCGGGTTCGACGATCCAGAGTACACAGACACTGCCGAGGGCAACGCAGTCAGCGCCCGCTCGCCGGCCCCCGTCGCGCGCGCCTGGACTCACCAGACTCGTCCCAGTCGCTGCTCGCGGAGTGCACGGAGGACGCGGACGACGAGACGGAGGACCGGCGGGGCATGACGTTGTCCATCTCCGACGGCTCCTTCTTGATCGCCTGCGGCGACGCCTTGGCCACCTTCGGCGAGCCCGCGGCACCCTTGGGCTGCTTGCGCGTCTTGCTCCCCGCGCGGAGCTCGTCGAAGCGGAGCGGGCGCGGGCGCAGGTGCGTGCGCTCGTAGAGGCCGCACTTGTTGCAGACGATCTTGCCCGGGTTGAGCGTCGACCGGCGCCAGCTGGGGGCTCGGTTGTGTGGCAGTTGAAGCAGCGGCGGCGGAGGTACTGGGTCTCCTTGGACGCCGCGTCGTCCGTGTGCTGGACCATGAGCCCCGCGTGCGGGGAGAGGCAGGGGAGCTGGGGCATGCCGGCGGACGACGGACGACTCCACGCGTTCTGGGAGGGGACGATGACGGGGGTGTCCTCGGACTTGATGCCGTCGAGCGGGTGGTGGAAGTCGTGGTAGGGCGGGTGCGGGGAGCCGTTCATCGGCACCTGGTGCGCGAAGGGCTCGTCGAGGTGGTGCATGGGCTCGCACATGGGCATGTGGGGGGAGCCGTCGAGGGAGAGCGGCTCGGAGTACATGGTGCTCGGGCGGGAGCCGAAAGAGCTCACCGAGTCGTGGTCGCTGCCCATGTAGGGCGGGGTGCCGTAGGGGACGGGCTCGCCGCGATCGTGGCGGACGTAGGGGAAGGTCGCGCGGCGTGTCATGGCGACGTCGTGCGGGTGGCGCATGGGGTGCATGGAGTGGTGCGGGCCGCCGTTGGACTGGGAGAGGCCGGACCAGTTGCCTCCGTGGAAGCCGGGCTCGGCAGACTGCTGGTGGCGGTGATCGAGGTAGGAGTCGTGGGGGGCAGAGTGCTCGGGGATGTCGTGGTCGAAGAGTTCGGAGAGGAGGGAGCCGCGCGAGCCAGGCGGGGTGGGGAGGTGGTGGGGGTGGGAGCCGGACCAGACGTGGGGCTCCATGGACGGGTACTGGTGGTCGGTGACGAGGACGGGGCCGAGGTCGTCGGGGTGGGAGTCGAAGAGGTTGCGGTGGGCGAAGGCGTGCACGTCGAGGGCCTTGTAGGAGGACGCGACGGGGTGGAAGTGCATGTCGTCGGAGCGGGGGGAGGGGGTGCGGGGGGTGGAGACGTCGGAGTAGGAGGTGTAGTCGAAGGCGAGGGGGTCCATGGGGCGCGTCTGGAAGGGTTCTGGCGGAAGAGGAAGCCGATCCCACGGAAGAGAGGGCTCGAGGGCTGGAAATATGAGGCCTGGCGAGCCGGCGCGCTTGGACGGTTAAGAGAACGGAGTGGGCGGGAGAACCGACTCCCGGGGTCTCACCCAAACCTGTGCGCCTGCTACGAATGGCTTAGCCCCTTCTTCCCACTCCCAGTCCCGAGATACCGGCCCTGCCACGCCCCAGGCCACCTATCGCACCGCCAGCCTGGCCCGCGCGCCCCCCCGCCGTCCACGCGCTCTCCTCGTCCCCGCCCCCCGCTGCCCCCGCCCCCCTGCGCACCCGCTGAACCCGCCGCGGCGTGCGCCCTGCCCCCGTCGCCCCGCGCAGAGACGTGCGCGGCCGCGAGCGGGAACGCGGCGGGGGCGCGCCTCGGGGGGACGCGGGGCAGCTCCGACGGCGCGCGCGGCTGCCTTTCTGGGGAGGTTCACAGGTGTCGCTCGCAGCCGAACTGAGGGCAGCCCTCATCTCGCCCTCGGGATCTGGCCGAATCCCCAGCCGAAGATCCTCTGCCCCGGCGCTCCCCGCGCTCGCGACTTACTTCTACTTATCGCCCGCGCGTTCCTGCCACCGTGCTCCGTCACCGCGTGCGCTCAACCCAATCACGCTCATGCTCGCACAGACCGTTTGTGTACGCCCGTCCATGGCCCTCCCCGTCCTGGCTACCACAGGCTGTGCTTCCTCGCTTCCCCCTCCACGCCTGACTCCCACCCCGGCCCGCCCTCGAGGGGCACCGCCGCCCGTTTCACGCTCGTCCGTTTCACGCATATGCAACCTCATTGTTTCTTCCGCCCCTTCCGGCCGCCGCTCGTGGCCGCCGCTGCTGGCGGCGTCGGCGTGAACGTGTCTTGGATCCCGAGCTTTGCCCTGCAGTCCTCGCAGTACCATTCGTCGGGCAGCGACGACCCCGGCTTCACGTTGATGCACGAGAGGTGGAACTGCAGATGACCCAAGCGGCCCCCGTCAGCCTCCCGACTGCCTTTGTGACGCCCGCGTGGCACACGCCCCCCGCGCTGCCGCCAGCAGAGAAAGGAAACTACGCGCACTCACCCACTGGTACCGGCAGCTTTCGTTGTCGCACGCGATCATCTGCGAAGGAACCACCGAGGTGAGCGCAGCCGACGAATCCGGGGACGGCCACCGCGCCTCGCGGGGAGCGGCGACCGCAGCCGCGGCACCGTCGGGCTCCAGAGACCAGCGACGCGACGCACCTCGCCATACGAGAGCTTCTGGCAGTAGCAGTACAGCTCCTGGTCTTCCGCGTCCGCGCCGTCCTCTCCGCCGTCCTCCATGTCGTCCTCCCCTTCCGCGTCCTCGTCATCGGGCCCGGCTGACGCATGCTTCCGACGCGAGTGCACAGGTGACTGCCGCGGGTGCACTTGGCGAGAGAGCCCCGAACGCTGCACACCCGACGCGCTCCCGTTGTTCGCGCTCGCCGCGACCGGCACCGGGCTCGGCAGCTTGATGACGGCCGACGACGGTACTGTCGTCGCCTGCCGGCGCTGTTCTGAATAACAAAGATATTAGCAAGACTCTTACACATCGCCATGCGCAAACACGTCGGACGAGGCTGCGTGGAGCGCTGCCTGCCTCGGAAGAGCTCGATGCAAAGACGAACAAACCCTTTATGCACGCAGGGCTGTGGTCGCAGCCGAGGCGATGAGCTGTCGAGCTAAAGATGAACAAAACACCTACTCTTCGGTGGCGGCGGGCCCGTGGGCGCTAGTGCTGGTGGGGTCTCAACAGGAGTCGCCACAGCGCTAGTCACGGCGGCACGCAAGCTGCTCTCCAGCTGCCGAACGGTGTCGTCGACGGTGGCCAAAAAGTGTTTGGTGGGAGGCAGTCCTGGTTCGTCACCCTGGAGCTTCAAAATCTTCTGGACATCATGCTGTAGGCGCGCCATAGCCCTTTCGAAGAGCTTGACGAGACGCGTGGCGAGCGCAACTTTCTCCCTAGATAGAACGCCTAGTTCCGCGTACATCGCGGCGACGGCGCCAGGTATCGCCTCCTGTTTGCCACCCAGGGCTTGCCCGGGTGCTTTGAGGGAGTGAGAAAAGTACTGGTGGGTCTTCTTTGCGAGACTGTCATGGATGACTGCAATGAATGGTAGCTCGGGTCAGCCGCCAATTGGCGATACACACACATTCGGCACTCGCCTTTTACTTGGTCGTCCAGGAAGCGAATCTCGCCTAGGATGAAAGCAGTCTCCTGCGGCAGGTTCTCTAGACCTGGACGGAAGCGGATTAGTGACGCTGGCCCTGAGCGTGGAACGTGGAGCACGACATAAGACGGTCGGAGTGGTCCTATCGGCGCGTGCGCGCGTGGCAACGGACTCACGGCCCCGGAGAAGCCGAGGGCATCGACAAGGGCAGCAGTCTCCATCGCAATACGACGGCGGGCACGAGGCGGAAGGGAGGCGTTCTCACTGGAAAGGTACTCGGTCGCGACGTTGGCGGCTTCCTCGAGGTTAGCGTTCATAGCGCCAAGTCGCGGTGGGGTGGCGGTTGGTGTTGGGGGACGGCGGTAGACTGGAGTTTAGTGATCGCACTTGGCTCCGCGGACGATGGGGCTGCAAGTCCGAGAAAGCGGTGCAGCTGAATGGAGGTGGGGAGGGGCGGGACGGGAATATCAGAGATCCCAGCCTGCGACCGCGGATGGCGACAAGAGGAGAGAGCAGAGGCGCGCACCCCCGCTGCGTTTAGTCGCCGGCGCGCCTGGCCGGTCACGGGGAGGCAGGGCGGGTCACATGCGAACGACGTTCCTGTGACGGTAGCAGCGACGGTCGTGGGAGGACGGGCGGGCGGGGCAATCCGCGGGTCTCGAGAGGCTCTTGCGGGGGTGCCATGTGGACCCCTCGCTTGGGCCTCTGCGGGATATCGTCGGTCCACGAGGCTCGCGCCGCTGCAGGGTCGCGCTCTCCTCGTATTCCAGCCGGCCGCACGCCGTCGCGATTCCCTTGCCTTGCCTTTCTCATTTGTCGCGCCCCACGGCCCAGCCCAAGCATGACTGTACGACCGTAGGATCCGGAGCCCTACCGACACCGTCGCCCGACCCCCACCTTGTCCGCATCCTCGCGATTTCGTCCGGGACGCTACACCCGCTCGGATACGCTGCCTCCGCTCCGGGCCCGTCAAAGCTGGAGGCCGCTCGTGTGGTGCGCGGCGGCCGTGCGGGCAGAGGTGTCACGCCCGTCGGCGGCCTCCCACCAACCGCAGGACGTACGTCCTGTCTGTCTTCACTCCAACCCCCTGCGGAGCCTGAGTGTTGCGTAAGTACGTTACCTACCGCACGGCCCTTCTAGCTCCTATTGCCGCCCTGTCTCAGCCCGCACGCGAAGGGGGGCGCGAAGGAGGGCAGCCTGTGCTTCTAACGGCGGCGTCCCTCGCGCGACGTTCTCACAGACGTTGCCCTCATCCCGAGCCCCCGCCTGACCCGCGGGCGTTGCCACATTCGCGCCTTCGCGCAATGTGCCGCACTCCGCCCCCGTCCACCTGGCCACCCTTTCACGCGCGGGGGCCCTGCCACATCTTGGCCCTTCGTGGCGTCTGTCCGGACGACGGATCCGGACAGGCCGTCGTTCAGACAAGCCGCCGGCCGCCCAGCGCACTCCGTTCGCAGACGGCGAGTGTCATACCAGGAACCGTTCCCACCGGAAGCCTGTCCGTATGTTTTCTGCTCTGCCGTGCGTACGTACACTGTGGCTGTCTTACGCACCATCCTCTCGACAGCTCGCGCCAGCCGCTCTCAAGTCTGGATGGGGCTGCGCAGATGCGGTATTTTCTTCGAGTACGTTCTATCTATGACCACATGCACGTTCTTTTTGCGACCCTGAGCCCTCGAGTGCGCTCGGGCCCATACGACCTTCCACCGACGGCCGCAATGAGCGCACCCAGTGTCAGAGGTGTCGTCATCGCGGTCGGCCCCCACGGCCAGGTCGGACATTGCTAGCTGCCCGAGCCGGCGAGTCGCGACGGCAACCGGAGGGCGACAGAGTCAGCGTGCCTCGCCCGTCGCGGGCGTGGAATGCGCCCGACGAGCTGCGTCAGGGCCACCGTGTGCGCGAAGCCCTGCGACTTCCCGAACGGGCTCGTCCGCCGACGGCGGCGACGGAGTCTCAGGACGAGCCTGAGAGCGCTGCCAGCTACGCCGTCCCCCCCCGTCTCGCGGGCGCGCTCCTGTCGCGTTTGGTGCGCCGGGCATTCCTCAGGCTTCAGGGCCCGGCCGCAGGGGTCGTTACGACACACGTCGGGCTGCTCTCGTCATGGACGTGGGGCGGGAGGAGGCAAAGGGCCCGCGCCGGGTGCGCTTCTGGTGGGAGAAGACGCAAGGTTCGCGGGACGCGATAACGAGGGGCGCGACGGCATGCGTCGGGTTCGTGGCAAGTTCCGGGCTCTTCGTGAACCTGCGCGGGGAGCGTCGCGCACGCGCGCGGGGGCGCGCCTGCCAGATGCGCACTGGTGGGCGCGATGGGCGTGCCGCCGCCCGGCTGGGGCAAAGTGAAACACGAAGAGCCCGGGGCCGGTCACGCCGCGCCTCCCGCACCGCGCTCTCCGACCCGCGAAGTCACGTCGCGAGACTGAATGCACGCGCACACCACCGCTCGCGCCTCCTCCCCGGGGCCCCAGCCGCGGGCTGCGACCACGGGGACACGGCCGAGGTCTCCATTTTTCCTGGCCTCGCTCGGCCGCGGGCTCTCACTACAGCGCAGCCAGGGCTGGCTCCACGGCAGCATCGCAATACATACAGCGACTGGACTCTGGAGTCTGAGAGTCGGCGTCGTACGTGGGCATTTAGCTATACGCGGAAGCGTCGCCGCTTGCGCCTTGCCGACGCCCTCCTCCCGGGCCAGGCGAGCGAAGAGGCCCACAGCGTCCGCGCCTTGCAGCTCGCCGTGGGGTGCGTGCGAGCCCACCGCGCCGTTAGTCATCGACGAGCGCGGGGCGCCTTCGCTGAATCCATGTCGGACGACGGCGCACGCCGCTCAAACCGTCCAAGGATCCGGAGTGCGCCTCTACGCTGCAGGAAACACATTCCGCACCCGCACTCACACACGGTTTCCGCCCGCCTCGTCCCCACTTGGGAAGGCGTGCGTGGACGTGCAGGGCCGCGAACCGCGTCCGCGCCCACCGCGCCCAGACCGAGTGCAGTCCGCGACCGTCGTTCCTCGTTTCGTTGCGTGTCATCCATAGGCCCCGAGCGCCTTGGCTCCTGCTGAGGAACCTTGAGGGACCCGGACTTGTGGGACATATTATCGCCCGCTTCTGAAACAAGTTGGCACTGGGCGAGTGAGACAACTGAGCATCGCCACAAGCTGTGCTCTGCCAGCCCCCTGGCGCACCACCGTCGTCCCGCCGGGCCCACCCCGGCGTTCTCCTTCGCTGCCTTCGCACGGCGGCGCTCGGGTGAGCGACCTCGTCCTCCTGCGCAGTTGCAGCATCAACGGGAAGCGGACGGCGCGGCACCGAAAGCATCCGTACGGCCATTTCATCCGTCCGGCCGGAGTTCGTCACCGGGGACGACCCCACATCGCAGTGCGTTGGTCCCGCGTGAGTGCTTTGAGGGGTGGTCTGACGCCAATTTGTCCGCTGCGGCCTGCGCGTAGTTTTCGTCAGCGCGAAAGCGTCGGGTTTCAGTCAGACGGCCGGGCTGCGACGGTCTGGGCGTCGGTACTCGATGCGTCAACTCCGTGTTTGAGCGTAAGCTGGGGTGGTCAGGAGGGGGTGGGGACCGTGAGCGGCAGCCGAGAGAAGTATGAACAGTGTTGTGGAGGATGTACCAACAGGCTTCGTTCGTTGATGGTCGGTGGTGCAAACCGCGCCCGCCGCGATGGTTTTCGAATGCTGTGGTCGTGTACTCTGAGTCCTGAGCGGCTGAGGAAGACGAGAGGGCGCACTGGAGACGCAGGTGGCCCGCGCACAGTGGTCCGAGAGATGTCGCGTTGGTGAGATGGGGGCGGGCAGTACTTGATAGAAGACAGCGTGAGTGCGGGAGTGCGTACCGGGATACTCTCTGCCGCCTGTTGCGGGCCGCGGAAGCATGAGCAGTGCGGCGAGATCTAGAGTTTGCCCCGCCAGAGAGATTCGATGTCAAGAAGTGATCCCGGACGTGAGCAAGCGTGCCCTGCCCGACGGCGTGGGTGCTCGGCCTGCACGCGGACAGGGACCGCTACCATACGCTCGACATTGATAGTGTTAGCGTTTTCGTAGCCTTCTCTGCGGCGCCGGCGTGGCACCACCCCATGGATGGCAAGTGGCTTCGCCTATACACCGGTGCGGTCCCATAACGCGTGCTGCCGATAGGTAGCCGCAGCAGCTGACGTGCTGGTCAGGCTGTACCTGTAGACAACCATCGAGAAAGCGAAAGCCTGTCAAGCTCAAGCGTGTCAGCTTCTCATGACAGGACCCCGTGCAGCATTCTGTCTCGCCAGTGATAGACAAGTGAGGCGGTCTTAGCTTCTTCATCCGACCCGCCGCGCGTTCCGAGGACCTGCATCCCGACGTGCAGATACATGTTCCTCACCTTTGCGTCGCCGTCGATGTCGGTATGTCATGGTGCAGCAGCAATCTCCGAACGTCTTTTGAATTCCCGGGGAGACCCTGCGAATGAGACCCTCAACGGTCGTTTGTACCAAATTGCCGGCATAGATCCCCCGGTGAGAAAGCGCCAGTCCGAAGACGGAGAGGTCAGGGCATACCGGCTGCCGGCGGAGGACGGCAGAGGGCTGGAAGGACAGGCTGCTGGAACTGAACCGCACGGCCCAGACAGCAGAAGAATGGGCGTTGTCGACTGCGTTCTGTCGGATTGTGTGCTCGAAGACTGGAGGTCGTGCGCGCGCAGGATGTGATGGTTGTCGGCGAACAGAGCGATGACGCTCCCTGATCAACTCCGGTGATGCGGGTTTCAATCGAGGCTTTCGGAGTCTGAAGTAGAGGTAATCGGCATGAAACCTCCGCTTACCACACGGGCTATAGTGGATAGTCGCGGTCTAGAACTTGGTTTACGGAGGTTGTTGCGAGCTAGCGCCACGATGATGGCTGTTTCGTCCCTGGCGCAGACGCGGCGCGGGGTGCACCGTCCGGCCGTCCACCTCGACATCTTCACCCGTCACCTCGACGCCGCCATGGCTGGCCTGCGGGTGCCCCATTCGCCATGGAGGGCTCTGCCTCTACTTCTCCTCCTCACCTGCTTCACTTCTCTCTTCTCGCGCGCCACCGCCCAGCCTGCAGTTCTCCAGTTCTCAGACTGCTTTTCCGACGCGAACACCACACAGAAGCTCTCCGTCTCCACTGTTTACGCCCAATTCTTCCCCGAATCTGCCAGCGGCGCATATCTTAGCCTCACAGTAATCGGCACGAATCCGGAGACCATCATCTCGTCGTCGGATGGCCCAAACCCCGTTGCCAGTACGTCTGCTCCACTGATGCATTATGGAATGTAGTTTCTGACACTTGCCACCTCCTTAGCGACCCTATTCACGACAACCGAACTACTCACCTTCCAAGAACCTGTTGCAAACAGCAGTTCGTTCTTCTGCGAGGCCTTACGTTCGACAAACGCCTCACAAGTTCCCGCGAACTCCACCGCCTTTTGCCCGTTCGCCCCCGGGCCCTATGCGTTCTCGTCCGCCGTCCAAATTGCGCCTGGCTACGAGCTGGCCACGTACGACACGCGACTACGCGCACTCGATCCATTCCAGAACGAGCTCCTATGTCTCGATGTGAACACGACCATGCTCATCCCCGGCCCCGTGAACTCGGTGTACGGACACGCGCATATAATCTTCTGGTGTACCGTCGCCCTCGCCCTCGGATACTGGATCGTCGTGGGCGTCGCGCGCATCGTGGCCGCGTGGGGACGTGGGTCGGCGACGGCAGGGAATGGAGTGTTGGCCAGGATCGACAGTGTGGGGTTCGTTATGGCGAGTGCATTGAGTGGCGAGAAGTTTGCGAGCGCCCCCGCTCTCATGCGATTCTGTACGTCCCCCTTTCTTCGTCGCGCTTTTCTTCTACGTCGCAAGAGTCGCGTTCTCATGTCGTTGTGTAGGCACACCGTCCATGCGAGACATCATTTTCCATACGCAATGGTGCGCTGCCTTGTCCATGGTGGCCGTTCAGTGGCCGATGTTCGCATGTGAGTAGCCTGGTCTTGAAACATAATGCATTGCTTATACCGGAATACAGACCCGATACTCTCCCAGGCGGCATGGTCAACCCTTGCCTTCAGTGAGTGGTTATCGTTTGTCAGCCGGTGCATGGTAACTCAACGTCGATGCAGATATCACGATCACCCAAGGCAAAAACTCAGATCAATTCCACTGGAACCCACTTGCAGTGCCGTCGTTCGACCCACCTTCCAATTTCGCTGCACAATTGACCAACCCCTCTTCTGGAATCTATGTCAACAGCGATGCGCCGAACTTGATCTTCCAATTGCCCGACAACGCCACTTCTGGAATGTCGTCCTTTGCCTATTCGGTTGGTCTTCGCCCACAAGACCTCTTCCCCATATCCATGTCGCTGTTCTTGGCCATTCTGGCCGCGACGATCGTGCTCAGTGTATTGGTTTCGGCGATGGACTGGCTCTTGTCCGTCTTCAGCGATCCCAATGCAGGTGCTCCACCAGCTGCCGGTCTCGGAGGTTCCCGTAGCCCCCGCTATTCCTCGGCCAGCAAGGACGTGCTCGATGGTGTCGGCAACAATGTGACTGTGGACGAGAATCGGTCCCTTAACGGCCATTTTCTATTCTCCCGCTCAGCTAGGCTCCCGACAGGCCGTTCGTGGTGGCGTTCCAGGGGCAACTTCGCCTCCTTCCATGGGAGCGCACTGCAAGGGAACCTCATTCGAGTTCTCATGCTCTTCCACCTCCCTATTACCATTTTCTCATGCTATCACCTGAGTCTCCACGGTCAAGTCTCAACCACCTCCCTCGCCCTTGCTGCGCTCTCGTTCGCGTCCTTATCCGTCCTCCTCCCAGCCCTTCTCGTCCTTCGTCTCACGTTCACGAGGACAAGCAAGCTGTACGACGAAACGTGGACTCTCCTTTCCCTCGGGCCGCTATACAATCACTACAGGCACGGTTCCCAGCTCTTTGCCTGCACCCTCTTCGCCATCAACATCGCGTTCGGCGTCACTATCGGCTTCGGCCAGAGGAGTGGAACCGCGCAAGCCGTCATAATTCTCGTGGTCGAGGTCGCCGCCGCCCTCGGTACCAGCATTTGGCTTCCTTGGGGCCAAGGCGCGAGCATGGGCTTGATCAGCTTCCTCTTCTGCGTGGGCAGAATAGTTATCGCGGTCCTTCTCGTTATCCTCACCCCTGTCGTAAGCTTCTTCCTTCCTCCTCCGCTTTACATCGGCTCACGGTGTCTCCGACAGGTCTCCATCGGTCCGGGGCCCGCTCAATGGGTCGCGTATGCTATTCTGTTTATTCTGGGGCTTGTATACCTCGCGTTCTTCCTGATGCTTGTCATGAAGATTCTCGAGGCCGTCCTGCGAATAGCCGGAGGAATAGGGTTCACGAAGAGTCGACATGTTGTCGATAGTGGCTTACTCGGGACCATGGGACTCATGGGCTGCTGTGGTCCCCGGCAACGCCGACGATCCAGCCGCGGCTACCGCCCAACGAGCAACCGCCAACCTTCCAGCCTTGCGCTCTCCAAGCCTCAGCCGCCGTTCAAGGACCACACGCCGCCATCGTCGGGTCCGCCGTCGGTGCTCCGCCCCGAGCACGCGATGCAGCCGTACAAGGAGGACAGCGACGACGAGGGCGGGTTCATCATGGCCGCCTGGCACGAGGAGCGCGCCTCCCCGGCCCCCGAGGCCCCCAAGTCGGGCTTCTCCAGGGTCGCGGGCGGGCGCGCGAACTTCGACACCCCGTACGCGATCGCGTCGGGCTCGCAGCAGACGTTCCCCTCGGTCGAGCAGCGCGCGCCCGGGTCGAGCGCGTTCGCCCACGCCGACGACTCGCCCCCGGGCACGCCGTCCATGGTGGGCAGCGGCCGCGCGCTGCCCGCGGGCGCGATGCCGCCGTCGCATGCGCACACGCGGACGAAGAGCCAGACGGCGGTGATCGAGGTGCTCGCGCCCGAGGCGCAGGCGGGCCTCAACGCGGCGGCCGTGGCCGCGGCGACGCCGCCCAAGAAGAAGTTCTGGTACAACCGCAAGAAGAACCGGAGGCTGAGCGAGAGCGACGTCGCGCTGGACTCGTCGCCCGCCGCACCGCCCCCTGCGGAGGACGCCGGGCGGTCGTTCGTCGTTGTGCGCAAGGGGCGCCAGGGGGTGCCCTCACAGAACTCCGCCACGAGCGCACCGATGGGCGGTCCTGCGGACGAACACGGCCGACGATCGTTCACGGTGCTGAGAGGCCCGGCGCAGTCGAGCTCGTCCACTCCCCACCCATAGCGGGCTCTCGTTACCACATGGGTTCTGTCTCCTCGCTGTCGTTGTTATCGTTCCCGCTACTTACCCCGCCCGGTTATCTATATGCCTCGTAGCGTACGTTCGTGTTTTCCCTCCCTCCGACTCTCTTTCCAGATGTGGGACATTATAGCATTCGTGCGCGCTGTGCACCTTGGACTTGCACATTAACTATACATTGTTTCCTCCTCTCCACAATCCGTAGCCACCACCACTGTCCATGTACCTGTAGCACTCGAATGGCTAGGTCCACGTTACTCGAAATCTTCGAAGCCGTCGTCAAAGTCGGCGCTCCCGTCTCCGAGCCAGATCACCCGCCAGTCTTCGGCGCCCTTTTGGACCCAAGCGTACAGCCCATCCTGGGGCGGACGTCGCGGATATCCTTCCTCCGACTCATCCGTGGTGTAACTTGAGGTCGAGTACGAGCGCGACAGCCCCGCTCCAGGGATGAACGGCTGGTCCCAGTGGCCCCCCGACAGGAGCAGCCCCGCCGCCCCGCCCGTGTCCGCCTGCGCCCGGAGCGGCTCCTGCGCGCGCCCCTTGCCCTTGCGCTCCGAGAGCTGCGCGAGCGGGATCTCCTGCACCTCCACGCCGTCCTCGCCGAACGCGACGACCTGGAGGAAGGGCGCGTCCATGCTGTTCGGGTCGACCGCGTCCGGGTCGTCCGCCTCGGGCGCGCACACGCGCACGGCGACGTGCGTCGGCGGCGCAGACCAGACGAGCACGCGGTACGGCGGCAGCGCGGCGAGCCTGGACGGGAGCGGGAAGGGCACGAGGTGCGACTGGCGGCCGCGCGTGAGGAGGTACATCTCCGTCGAGCGCCCGCGCGCGGTCGACGGCGGGATAAGGACGTGCGCGGGGCGGGCCCACGCCGCCTTCTCCTTCGCGAACGCGCGGCCGTCCCAGGACGCGCGTGAGTGGCGGACGGAGGCGCCGCCGGCGGAGGACGCGGACGAGGGGGACTGGGCGCCGAGCGCGGACTGCTGTGCGGCCCAGTTGTCCTCGTAGAGCTCGATCTCGCCGACGGCGGAGTCGGCGATACGGATCGTGCCTGCCTTCTTGTCGAAGGTGACGAAGAGGGTGAGCTGTGTTGGGTAGTTGGTGCGCAACTGCGCCGCGCTGTAGGAGACGACGCGCTGGTGTCGCGCCACATGGGAGTCGAGCGCGGTCGCGCGGGGGTAGATGTCGGACGGGCTGCGGGACATGTTGTCGGCGACGGACTGTTGGACGAACATGACGCTTTTCGGTGGTAGAGGGGTGTAAAACTCCTACAGGACAGGCGTGAGGAGCTGGCTCTGCCGGCCCACGGTGACATCCAGACGCACCTTCGTGAAGCGGAAAGCGCGTTCGCCCTTCGGGGCTTCGTACAATAGAACCGACGACTTCGTGGCGATGGCAAGGAAGACACCACCTGGGCCACGCTGTGCTTCATTTCGGTATATGTCGTAGCCAAGGACTGCATTGTTGAGCAGACGCGACCCCGTTGATGCTAGTGGTGTATAGTTTGTAGCCCATCGTAACGGTAGCTCGTTGACCACGTCCCAATCTGAATCGACCGAATCTGTGCGCGATACCGGTGGTGGCGCCTTTCCTTTCCCCTTGGTAGGTGAAGTGAAGATGCTGGACAGAGAAGAGTGTGACACATGTGAGTCGTGCTTCGACGTTGTGTTCAGCTGCGATCCGTTGTCGAGGACCAGATTCTTCAGACCCTTTGCGATCGAACTGGTAGAACGAGGGATTTTCTTTGGCAGGCCATAAGAATTCTTGCTTTGTGAAGCACCTCGCATGTCTAGAGGACGCACAGAACCCTAATCATTACGCAGCTGTCAGCTATGCATCAAAGCAAAGCATAAGGTTCGTCCAAATTCCTCCAGCAGAACGCTGGTCAATTCGAACGCATGATTGAGTCGCAATACGGTGTGCACATTGTTCCGTCGACGCTCAATGGTGACTGCGACTGTTTAGATGGACACCAACAATCTGTCATCATGGCTCTTTGGCTTCATCGAGAAAGCATTGGACCAAGTTCGGGACAAATAGAATGAAGGACTAACCTTCTGCGCTACAGTCCACTTCGCGAGACTGACCAGACTCGCCAAATTATACATCCGTAAGATCCTGGGCTCTTCTTGATCTTTGGATGAATCCACGGAGGTGCCAACTAGGACAAGAACAACTCCCTGAGGAGTACCCTCTCCAGTGCTCTCGGACTCCAGTATGGTCATCTGATGCACACTGAAAGATACAACTCAACCCAATACGTTTGCATCAGGGGGACGTACTCACCCTTCACCCTCCCATATTACTCTCGCCTCAGCATCCATGGGCCCCTTGTCGTCGCCGTCGAAGTCGTCTGGACTATCACTGCGAGGAAACATGTCAAGGACCGACAGCCCGTCATCGTGTCCTATGAGCAGCAAATGATGGTTCGTTATGGGTAACAGACATCGGATGGGCGATGTTGAATGAGGGAGAAACCGCGAGCCAAAGTTATACAGCTTCAGACGCGAAGGTGGTATAGACTCAGGGATGAGCGACGCAGGCGGCTCAGGGTACTTGGAGTGCGTGAACGGCGATGCTGGTATGCTGTCTGTAAAAGAGGTCTGGAGGCGCAGTTGCGGGTGCATGTGGTAAGAGGAGGGTGCGGACGAATACATGGAGGATGGATATCCCGAGGGTACAGAGAGCATAGAGGCGTACGGACTTGGGCCAGGGGGGATTTGGATGAACGACGAGTGGGTAGATGCATATATTGACGGTGGATTTGAAGGCCCGCCGTACGACGACGCGGACACCGATGGGTTCGTGGAAAACATCGAGTAGGGAGGTCCATTCTGGTCTTCTGGCTCGGGTGGTGGCTGGTCAATCTACAGGAACGAGGTCAGACTGGGGCGGAACAAAGAGGCGGTGGTGCGGTCACTCACATTCCAGCCGCGCAGTCGTCGCCGTTCGCGCTCTGCTGGGGTGATGTCGTTATATCGTTCGGCAGCTCTAGTAGAGGAGCAGACTGGTTCAGCGCCGGGCGGCTCGGCAGAGTGATCACACGCACCTCTTCTCTATCCATCCTCTCCAGCGGCCGAATCTGCCCGGAATATTCATTTCTGTATAGTTGCATGATGGCACGAAACATACCTTGAGTTTGGACCGTGCTGTTCGGCGAGATCGTCGTATGTCGGAAGTGCGTCCCCGGCACCCGATTGGTCTTGTTCGGGAGCGGGAGGGAGGTTGTAGGAATCGGACATAAGGCCTACACAGCGACAAAACGTTTCGGTCGATCGGTGTTCGATGGGGTCGGGGTTGTGAGTGAAGAGGATGAGGGAGAAGGAGCATGGGCAGAATGCGCGGTGCGCCCTGCACGGAGCTCGGCGCGCAGTGGCGGTTCCGGGCGTTGTCCGCCAGCGGCGATCCACTGCGCAACGGCTGTCTCCATGTTCATGTCACACCGTTTTCTCATGTCCCGCCATTCGCCGCCGGTTCGGATGAGTGCAACCCCAATGACCACGCAATACAATCAATGGCATACATATATCATATGATATATCAACATGTGTGCATGTCGACGCCCTCGACGACTACTACATTGATCTGACTTGGCAGAAAATACCTACGACTCATCGTTTTTGAGCCCTGCCAGTGGAACCGGAACGCTCAATTATTCAGGCAAGACGATGAGGACAATAATCCAGTTTAATTGATCTAGACTACAAGCCGTAGCACTTCAATTTCACTTGCGACAACTCGACTCGGAACGTCCGAAGCATAGGCACATATATCCTACATGATCCTACATGAATGCACTTGATCACCAGTACGTGAATGAAATTGATCATCGACATCAAGCGTACCACTACGCTGGAAATCTCCACGAATGGCCTAACGCGGGCCATTGAGTCTTGTCACATAGCGATTATTGGTCCACAGAACGAGCATGACGAGGGGCAAACATGAGGTGGAAGTCGCTGCTCCTCGAAAGAGCGTGTAGAGCTGCGGCGATACTGACGGTGGGGCCGAAGGGGTCGTGGACGGCCCAAATGTGAGCTTCGGCGAGCTGAGCTTTGCGGGTTCCTCAAAATCCGCGCCGCGTCCACAAACGGGCTGTCCGTCCGGTCCCTCGACGATTTGAGCCCAGGAGAAGGATGAGGGGAATGAGGGACGGGGTGAGGGGATGTGGCCAATGACCCCAGCCGCAGGATCGACGATGGAGGGAGGAGAGCTGGGTTGAGGAGAGCCTTTTCGTCAAGCACGACTGGTTGAGGTATTCCCTGTGACACTGATATAGTCATCTGGTTGTACGTTCGATTAGTCTGGATGAACGTTTGATTGAGGGTACATACAGGGCGTCGGTCGACAGGAAGTACAGGGGGATTGACGTAGGGGCATCCTGGCCTAGGATGTCCATTCCAAGGCCGCCGACGGCGATGTTGGGGTGCCCGTGCGCGTTGGTCGTTGTCTCGGAATAGGTGGCGGGGTATTCGAAGCATTCGGTTCGGAGGTACCTATGAGTGAAGGAGAATGGAGGGATAGGATGAGGCCGGTGCTCGAGGGCTGGCAAGAGCACAAAGCCTGTTGACAACTCCATATATCAGTAAGGGTTTATCACCACGTGCATACTTTCCACAGGTTCCCGTTTCCTTTGTTTCGAGACTAAAGAGTGCATGGAAAAGAGACAAACCCTCAACTTGTCTGGAGGGTAATTTGGTTGCTTTACAGCGCTTCAACGTCGCGGAGAGTATCGTTGAGACAACATAGTCAAGAGCGAATAATACTGCAACAAACTTTGTTGTCGTTGCGGCGTTGCTGACAACCTGAAGGCAAACGGTCTCGATTCATGACCGTAGAGAACAAGGAAGTAACAGCAGTGCCGGAAACGCTCACGCTCCGGGCCGAACGCAGCCGTGACTGTAACACAATTTTGACTTGGACCGGGGGCATGGAGAAAGGGTGCAGTCTTTAGACCGACGCTCACGCGCACCCCCACCCGCTTCCACACCCTTGAGTCTTGGGTTCTCTCTGCTTCGCGCTCTGTGTACGACTCCGGAATGGCCAAAGGCTCTCAGCTTACGCAGCTCAAGAGCGCTCTCCACCAGGCCGGCCTCACACACCAACCTCAGGCCGGGAAGAAGCGCAAGCGTGCCGCTCCTACTGAGGTTGACAAGCGGAAGAAGGCAACGAAGCTCAAAGCGATCCAGCAAGAGCTCAACCCATTCGATGTGAAGGTCACGAAGTTGAAGCACGACGTCGGAGGCAGGAAAATCATTGGAACTACGGGCCGACCTGCGCAAAGCAAACAAGCAGGCATCGAGCAGGCACGTACACATTAAAGCTCGGAGGAGGACGGGACTCTAATTTATGTGCTTGTCACAGAGGAAGAAGACTCTGTTGAAAGAGTTCGAGCAGCGGGACCGTGCTGGCGGGATCATTGACCGACGGTTCGGTGAAAATAACCCTACCATGACTCCGGAGGAGCGTATGCTTGAGCGTTTCACCCGGGAGCGGCAGCGTACATCGAAAGGCGTTGCGTTCAACCTAGAAGATGAGGACGAACTCACCCATTACGGTCGAAACCTATCTAAGCTGGACGACTTCGACAATGTCGGGCTTGGTCTGGACGATGAGGAAGAGGACGATGGTACGTCTGTCGCGCACGGGTCATTCTAAGCAAGGTGGCCAACCCTCTATACAGCTGGACCTCAGGCCGCGAAAGCACACTTCGGCGGCTTTGACGATGAGGTAGAAGATGAGGACGAGGATGGAGTGGGTTCCAGCAATCCGGAACTTGCTACATGTTCTGATCATTTTCGCTAGCCACCACATAAGAAGTCCAAATCGGAGGTCATGGCAGAGGTTATTGCAAAAAGCAAGGAGCATAAAGTGCGTCTGTGTCTTCGTATTTTCATGTGTATATCTAAAGCCGTGCCTCAAGATGATGCGGCAAACGCAACAAGAAGAGGACGAGAATATGCGACATGAGCTTGACCAAGAGCTCGATTCAATCCGATCCTTGCTTTTCGCCACCCCTGCCGTTCCGTCAACGGAAGTTCAACCTTCCTCCCCAGCTCTCCCCCATCCTGTCGCTGTGCCTGTGGAAGACGACGACAAGCAATACGATCAGTATGTTCGTGAATTGGCCCTTGACCGGCGAGCAAAGCCAAAGGACCGGACAAAAACGGAGGAGGAGATTGCGCGCGAGGAGAAGGAGGCGTTGGAGAAGGCCGAGAGACGGCGCATTCGGCGTATGAACGGGGAAGAGAGCGAAAGTGACGACGAGGGGAAAGGAAGGCGCCAACAGGCTCGTTCTCGCGGCGGCGATGACCTCGACGATGACTTCCAAAACAGGGAGGAGTGGAATGGTCTAGGAGTAGGGCTTGGAGATCAAGACGCGCGCCTCCATGCCTCAGACGATGGTGAGGCAGAAGAAGACGAGGGGAGCGAAGACGATGATGACGACGACGATTCCGAAGGAGAGGATGACGATGAAGACGAAGACGCCGTATCAGTTGCTGGAGAATTCGAGAGCGCGGAGGAGGATTCAGGTGAAGAGGATGGCGAGGAAGGAGACACGACCGCGTTGGTTCAAAGTAGGCGCAAACGCCCCGTACGAACGTCAAACGCTACGAAGGAACTGCCATACACCTTCCCTTACCCCGAAACTCACGACGAATTTCTGGAAATCGTGGAGAATGTCGACGATCAGGATATTCCTGTTGTTGTCAAGCGTATTCGTGCCTTGCATCATCCTAGTTTGGCAGAGGACAACAAGTTCAAGCTCCAGGTGAGTTGCACGTGTTTACTGGTGAGCATATGTTGACGTTTCCCGCACAGAACCTGAACACCGTTCTCATCGAGCACATACTCTACATCACCGCACCTCCGACTCCTCGTTTCAATGTTTTGACGTCGCTCCTTCCTCATCTCGCCGCCCTCACCAAGTCATATCCTATCCAGTCCGCAGAAGCCTTCGTCGAAAAGCTCGCGTTGATGCACAAGAACCTCAAGCGTGGACTGTCAAAAGGGCCTAACTCACAAGATGCCAAGACATGGCCCGGTCTCTCCGAGCTGTCTCTCCTCCGCGTGATCGGTCGGATTTGGCCAACCAGTGACATGAATCATCCGGTCATCTCCCCAGCGAGATTATTGATGGGTGCATATCTGGGGCTCGCTCGTGTTCGATCTTTGCAAGACATCGCCAGTGGTCTCTTCCTCTGTGGCCTATTCCTGCAATACGAGAAGCTCTCGAAACGATTTGTTCCTGAAGCAACGAATTTCCTGGTGAACTCCTTGTTGCAAATTGCTCCACATCCCTATGACACGGCAGTTGCTATACCTGGAACCTTCTCGACGCAGGACTTCAAGACATCGTTGACGATTCCTTTGTCCTTGGGAAAGAAGGCGAAGACATTGTCTGCCAACAAGCCGGACCTTGCGCGATGCATCTGCGCCAATGACCTGGGCGAACAAGAGAAAGTCGACCTCCTTGGTCTCACACTCGAGCTTCTGGGAAGATACGCGGACCAGTACAAGAGTCTTGACGGCTTCATTGAGCTATACACCCCCATTCACAATATCTTGGAATCTGTCAAGGAGGCCAGTTTGCCGTCAGACCTAGTGGTGTGTTGTCACTTTCGGGACTCCCGATACGGAGCGTACTAATTTTCATTTCCAGACACGACTACAATCCTTGCGGGACACGCTTGGTCGCCTGCTCAAATTTGCGCTTCAGTCCCGCAAACCACTGCTGTTGCAGGCGCACAAACCGATCCCGATCCCTACTTACGTCCCCAAGTTCGAGCAGACAAGTTCCAACTATCTCCGCAACCGCGATCCGGATCACGAACGCAACGAGGTGGCGAAGTTGCGCGCACAGCTCAAGCAGGAGCGCAAAGGTGCGATCCGCGAGCTGCGCAAGGACGCCCGCTTCCTCGCGACGGAGCAGTCGAAGAAGCAGAAGGCAAAGGATCAGGTGTACCGCGACAGCATGAAGCGCGTCTTTGGCACTTTGGAGAGCGAGCGGGCAGAGGAGAAAGCGATGGAGCGCGAGAAGTCGAAGGAGAAGCGACGGGGAGGACGCAAGTAGTGCTAGCTTGTGCTTCGTATTGTTGTCGCGATTGTATTTTCGTTGCATTGGTGACTTAACAAACTTTCAATGAGCCCTCTCGGAGAGGAACGTGATCTGCGCGCTAGTGGAACGCGTCGCGACTCGCGTCAACGGTGCCACCGACGCGTCCTGACTCCCGTCAAGGTTTTCCTTTTTTCATCCACCGCCTACCCGTACCTTCATCTCAATCGCGTCTATAATGATACGGTCATGAGTTCTCAAGCCCCTTCATCAACTTTGATCCCACCCACATTCCAGGAGAATGGAGCTCCTGCCCAATTCCTTGAGTGGCTGGTGGGGCAGAAGAGCAACCTCATCGGAACTCTAGAAGATGTGACCAAGGAAACACGCTCAGATTGGATAAGGACAGTGGCAAGTCTTCTAGCTATCCTCGCGATCTCCCCTCCCCAAGGACTAGACACAGAATGGGACGCAATGCACGAGCAAGACGCATACATCGAGGCCGCATCCTCCGTTATTGAGATCGCCGCGAAGCATGTCCCTTCCCTTTTCTGTGGAGAAGAGAGACTTGCACAAGCACTGCTGCTTGTTCTGGCGAATCTCTGCTCGATCTTGGACCTCTGGATTGATCTGAACCCCCTTCCACATGCAAGATACCTCGCACCGGACGCGCTCTACGACGCAGTGTCCTCCGCCGCGTCTGCGGTTCTGCGGTCCCTCGGAGATGATGGGAGCCCCCAGGCAAGTTCCAAATCTCAACAGAAGACGAGGGAGCTCGTTACTCGATGCTTACACGTTGTTGACGGTATGTCACCGTTTTACTAAAGCTCGTGTATGCGTGTGCTGAGATGACTTTAGACCTCTTGTTTTCTCCCGACACCCGCGAGTACCCTATGTCGCTGGAGCTCATCTCAGACCCGGATGTTCTCCAGTATATTGGCGAACATTCCAGATTAGCTGTAAGTCAGGAACGTCCCTCGAACGCGTTCACGCACTGAGACAAGGTTGCTCAGCCTACCTGTGTCGAGATCCGCTCTCCTGAGCAAGTCCCTCTCGTAGTCAGCTCGCTGCTGGACATGTGCTTGAAAGCCTTCGACTCCACTTCTTGCAACTACTGGTTGATGATGGACCTCGTCCGGGACACTGGCCAGCATGCGCAGAGGATTTACGATCACCTCTTCCTTTCTTGTTTCAGTCCCGGAGCCATAAGGCCGCGCGCCCTGTCAAGACTATGCAAGGCTATATCGTTGTTTGCCACTCCGTGCTTTCCCAGGACCGCAGAGATTTGCTGGACCAGGATGCTGTCCTTCCGTTTGGAAAGAGGCCCCGAAGCCTCTTGGAATGCATCGGAATCAAGTCTCGCAGAAAGTCTTCGAACCTCAAAACTGGTTCCTCGCAATCAGTCCGATATTACGATGATCTGTCGTTCACTGAAAGCCGAAGAGTGGGGTGAAGATGGACGGACCTTGCGAGTGAGATACCTCTGGGTCATGCGTTAGACAGAGCTAATATTAGCTATACAGGCACTATGTGAAGCATACATCACGCTCTTTATACCATCCCTGGACGAGGAAACGCTTCGTGTTGTCCATGATCTGCTCGACACTGAGGAGAAACAGCCGTTTTATGATACCTTCCTTCAACTCTCGCGCAGGCGCATGCAAGTTCTCGCAGCTCCGCCTCAGAGTGATGCCCCTGCAATAGGCTCCTGGAGAATTAGCGCTCGTCGAGTCGTGGAGACTTTGATCGAGCCCCGTGTTCTGGATTGGATGGATGACGACGGGGGCATGAATGACGCAGACTATATTCGGCGCTGCTTGAACGAAATTGACCATCGGTTCCAGCGAGAGTACGTCATCATTTTGCGTTGAGTCTGTTAGTGTCCCTTCATAACATTTTTACAGTGGTCTGTACAACACGACACCTACAGGTCTCGAGCGATTAGCCAAAAAGCTGGGAGAGTTTACGTGTTCGATCTTCCACAGCGACGGACAATGCGCATTGGCGTTCGAGGCATCCAAAAGTGGCATATGCTTCATCCCTGTCTACATGAGGATTGCGTTCTGTATACAGGAATGTGAAGGCGGCAAACCTCTTCCGAAAGTTCACATTGCCCTCTACAATGCCCTTGCGCGGTCAATTCGTCACCAGACTTCCCCGCTCGACGATCGTCTCTGCGACGACCTATATACCTTCATCAGCCGGGGTCTGAAAGACAAAGAGCGGGGTGTGCGCTTGGCGGCAGGGTGAGCACTCAGTGTTGTTATTTATCTGTCTCACCTGACGCTACCTTACAGTCGAGCATTGACGGACCTCATCAAACTGATCTTGCGTCCGAGCCACAGGTCCAGCGAGTGGATTTTGACAGTTTTTGGGCACTTGAGTCCGCTCTTGAGACATCCTGAAAGCCCCGTCAAGGAGACGACGATCATCACCATAGGGTTAATCGGAAAGTGAGTGAACATCCGCATTTTGATTATTCGCGTAGGATTAAGCATTTTCACAGGACGTCTCCGGACCTCCCCTTGCGAGAGAGCGTGTGCACGCTCGTCTGTCAACTGGTCCAGTCCAATCCTGTGTTGAAGGGCACAGCGGTCCTCCAAGTCGGTCACTTTTCACGCACCGTCATCTAATTCTTAACTGACAATCCATTCAAGCTACACGCGCTCGCAAGACATTATAGCAAGTCACCCTACAATCTAGTCATGCCCTACCTCGAAGCTTTCGCGCCGTATCTCGTCCGCCGAATCGTGAAGGAACCAGATGGTATCACGGACTTCTGCGAATTCGCAACAATTGATCCACCGGCATTTCTTAACCAAAGCCTTAAGTATACTCTCCCTCCTTTGTTCGCAGATGGTGATATGACAGCCCTCAAACGCGTTGCAACCATAATATCGCCCGACTCGCCGAACGTCGCACTCCTAATGCTCGATCAAGCGCATCATGTCCTTTCCCATGCCTTCATGCTCACCGGCGTCGGTCAGACGGGAAAGACGCTCTCTTTCATCTCGAACATGCTCAAGATGTACACTCAGGCTGCGGCCGCACCTGGAGCAGCGAACATCGTGTTCAGTTCTCTGCTTCCTACTTTGACCGAGATCGTTGCATGCCTTGGTCACGAGAACCCAGACAGCGCAGAAGAGGTGAGTTGCACGAACATGTATCCGAAGTGCCCGAGAACTCATACCAAGCAGGCCAAACAGGGATTGCAGAAAGTCGCCAGGGTGTTTGAGAACGCCGCTACGGGCTCCCAGAACGCGGACTTCGCGATCATGTTGGAGGAGAACATGTTGGGCATCATCACCAACTTGAATGATCTTCTGCAAGTGCACGGCAAGTTGACCATAGAGACGAAGCAACGGATATTGCGGAGCTTTGGACAGTTCAGCAAACTCGTTGGTCATTCCATCAGCAACGTGGCACCTCAGGCAAGTGGTTATCACTTCCTTCATTACTGTCGATTCTCAATTTTAGTCTAGATCATGGCAACTTTACAGACCATGTTGCTTGTACCTCAGCTTTCGGATGCGGCACTCTCAAGTTGGTTCCTCTTCATCTCCTCTTTGCTTCCTGGCGATATTGGCCCTCACGTCGGACCTACAACGGCGTCCTTCGTCGCGTCATGGACAACGTTCTCCGATCAAGGTCGGCAAGTAGCGAAGGAGTGTATCAAGTACATGGTCATCGATCGGGGACGGGAACTCGGGCCTATGGTCGCCGAAGTGGCCGACCTTCGAGGTATCCCGGAACTGCTGGAAGCCAGTCATGCACTGACCGTCCTTCGATCGGAATGGACGCCGCAACAACGACTGTCTGCTATACTGAGCCGTATAGACAGCGAGAACCTCACTGTCGCAGTGCAAGCAACATCCGAACTCAAAACGCTCTTGCTGGAAGATGGCGAGGACTACTTGCGTTCCTTAACAGCGGGGGATGTCTTCTATGCTCTTGCCGGCGATCTGATGGCGGTTCTATACCGGGCAGCTTGTCGCGATGGGGATGGGGCGGAAGCGTTGCATTCCCTGGCCTTCGAGTGCATCGGAATCGTTGGAGCAATTGACCCTGACCGGTTCGAAATGGCAACGAAGGAGACCCGTATGATCGTCGGGAACAACTTCGTAGACGAGGACGAAGCCATCAGCTTTGCGCTACACATCATCCAGAACGCGCTCGTCGGGGCGTATCGTTCTACTCGGGACATCAAGTACCAAAGCTACCTTGGGTTCACCATACAAGAACTCCTCCGGTTCTGCCAGTTTACTCCTGCTCTGGTCAAAAATGGACGAGGTTCAAACCCGGTACCCGTCAAGGTTCGCAATCGTTGGAAGAGTTTACCCAAGGTGGTCCTTGAGACGGTCACACCTCTGCTCGAATCTCGCTTCAACGCCCCAGCTCCACCCAAGATTCCGATGAACTATCCGATCTACCCAACCCATCCCACCTATCGTCAATGGGTACAGGCCTGGACGAGCGACCTCATCAACAAGGCATCAGGCAAATACGCAGAGCAGATTTTTCAAATATTCGCGCCAGTAGTTCGCAACAAGGATGTCGGAGTCGCTCACCACCTCCTGCCCTACCTTGTCCTCAATGTCATCACTTCAGGCGACGAAAACGCTGATGCGATCCGAGCAGAACTGCTCGCCGTATTAGAAGATCAAGTTGATCCTCAGAGTCCTTCCACGCCCGACAAGAAATTGCTCAGCGCACAGGTTAGAGACCAGCCCAGGTCGCTGTAAACGCCACTGACCACCTTACTAGACGGTTTTCATGCTTCTCGACCACCTCAATCTTTGGATTCGGACCACGCGCCAAGAACTGCTGGGAGAATCGAAACGAGCCGCGCGGTCCAACACCAGAGCGTCCGCTGAGGAACGACTCGTTCGAGTGGACTCCATCCTGTCAAATATTGATCAAGGCTTAATGGCCAAAGCCGCGTCGCAATGCAAGGCGTATCCGAGGGCTCTAATGAACGTGGAATATCAGATCAGGGAGCAGCGAGTCAACCGCACATCGACAAAGCATCTTCAGCGTCACTACGAACGTTTGCACGAGTTGTATGCTCGTCTGGAAGAACCGGATGGCATGGAAGGAGTGTCTCCCATGATTCTGTCACCGTCTCTGGAGCATCAAATCCGTGAACACGAGAGCACTGGGAGATGGACATCCGCCCAAAGCTGCTGGGAGGTTCAGCTTCAGCACGATCCGGACAACCTGGACTCGCACCTCGGCCTCCTGAGGTGTCTACGCAACCTTGGGCACTACGGTATGGACGAGGATACGTTCCTACCCGAAGTCAAACTGATCGTCTTTGTAGATTCGCTCCGCACTCACGTCAAGGGAGTGTTGACGAGGAATCCCGAATGGGGTCCACAGTTAATAGGGTATCAAATCGAGAGTGAGTGGATGGTAGGACATTGGGATGAAGTGCAGAATCTCGTCGAGAACACCGAAGCCTATCCGTCGCAAGTGTTGATCGCCCAGGTTCTCCTTGCTATGCGCTCAGGGGATCCAGCAGTCATCTCGTCTTCTTTATCAAAAGCTCGACTGACCCTCGGTTCCGCCATCACCGCATCCGGACCCACTGACTACAATCGTTCGTACGACGCGGTTCTGGATCTGCACCTTGTTCATGAGCTCGAGCTACTCAACGGCGCTGTCAAAGGTCAAGTGGAGGAGAACGATCTTCTCAAACTTCCTTCTCGCTTGGAAGGACGTTTCGACTCAACTCTACCCTCTTTCCGCATTCGAGAGCCTATCCTCAACATGCGGCGGACTGCGTTGAAGCTTGGGTGAGTCGGCATAGTATCGTGGACCACGGGCTCGAAATAACTCACTTCTTTCAGCGGCGGTGACAATGCTGACATGAAAGAGCCCATTGGCAACCTATGGCTCCATAGTGCGAAGATCGCCAGAAAAGCTGGGCACACTCAGACCGCTTACAGCGCCGTCCTCCAAGCACAAAGCTACAACGCGCCCTTCTCTTTCATCGAGAACGCCAAGCTCGTTCGAGTTACCGGTGACGCAATGCGGGCTCTGCAAGAGATGGAGAAGCATCTGCACCGGAAGGGTCTGTTCAACGAGAAGCAGAAGGGTCAAAAGGCTCCTTTTGAGATCGCTGTGGGTATGTCCGGAGAGAGGAGGAAGGCCAAGGTCATATTTTGCTACCAGATGAAGCAACAATTCGCTGACTTACTTCTTACGAGCAGGCGAACATGATCCTTGCTCGATGGATGGGCTTCACAGATCGTTACGAAGATGGCAAAGTCGCTAAGTCGCTTGAACTTGCCTCGGAAATGTGTAAAGAGTAAGCGTCATGTTCTATGTTACCGCAAACTCATCAACATATTCCAGCTGGGAGAGCGGGTACTTCCACTTCGGCCAGTTTTCCGACGAGTGCTTCAAAGCGCTGAGCGGCGAAGATAAGCGCACCCGGTTAGTGTCGCAGTTAGGACCGAATGGCGTTAATGGCGTTTACTGAAAGGAGACACAGTGGCCCGAGGCTCAATCTCAAGACAGTGCAGTGTTTCACCAAGGCCATCGCTGTGGGGTCAAAGTATACCTACCAGACGCTCCCCCGTGTCCTCACACTTTGGCTCGATATGAGTGAAGATCGACATCGCGACAATGCCACTTTCAACGCCATCAATTCTACCGTGGACGAAGCCATCAAGAATTCTCCCGCTTACAAGGTGACCTATTTCTAGAAGCATTCGCCTTCTCGTATACTTACCCCGTGTTCGCCAGTGGTACACTGCCTTCCCTCAGATTGTTTCTCGCATCAGTGTTCAGAATGACACCGCATACAACGTGCTTGCAAAGCTGATCACCAGAGTTCTACACGAGTATCCTAGGCAAGCGTTCTGGCTTTTCACTGCAGTGGTTCATAGTACGAGTCAGGCCGATCCTATGCGCAAGAAAAGGAGCAAAATCATTATACAGGCTCTCCAAGTAAGCTATTTTCAATGCCATTTCACAGCTACTGATATGCCTGTAGGCCAATCGTCGCCGTCTGCCTACCGTGATTCAAACTATGACCCATCTTGCGGATGTCTTGATCAGGCTTTGTCACCACAACGCTACATCCAAGACGATCTCCCTGAAAACCCACTTCGGAGAGCTGCGCGACATTGCCAAGAAAGAAAACATCTTGATACCGTTGCAAGAGTCGTTGACCGCTAACCTTCCACCTTCCTCGGCGATGGAAAGCACACACAAGCCGTTCTTGATCGACCCCCCTCGCTTCCACAGTGAGTCTTCTCTACATGCGTCTTATGAAGTATCTCACAACGTCCATCAAGGCGTCTGCGACGAAATTGCGGTTATGAACTCAATGGCCAAGCCAAAGAAGCTGGAGATCATCGGGAGCGACGGACGGACGTACACATTCTTAGCCAAGAAAGACGACCTCCGGAAGGATGGCAGGCTTATGGATTTCGACGCTATCCTCAACAAGCTCCTCAAAGCCGATTCTGAGGCACGACGAAGGCAGCTCAGTAGATATCCCCGCTTTCAGCCTATGTTCATTCACCGATGAGTTCCGCACAGGGATCCGGACCTACAGCGTAGTCTCACTTACGGAAGAATGTGGTATGATTCAATGGGTGCCCCACACCGTGCCTATCAGGACAATCCTCGAACGACTTTACGCGAACAGAGGTTGGGCGGAATGGGTACGTTTTAATGAGTTTCATACGCACACAATGACTTCACCCGTTGCCCTGGCAGTGGAAGGACCCTACGTTCTGCACGTCGGCGGCGAAGCTTCGGGCTTCAGAATCTGTGAACGAAATCGGCAAGATTTTTGTCGAAGATATCCTACCACGGTAAGTCAACACGAAGAAAGGCTTAGCACTTCGTCGCTGAGAGGTCGGTGGTGCAGCTTCAAGCCCGTACTCCACGAGTGGTTCGTGGAGACATTTTCCGAACCGACCCTGTGGTTGGCCAGCAGGAAAGCGTATAGCCGAACAGCCGCGGTCATGTCCATGGTCGGCTACATACTTGGGTGAGTGGGCTCAAGCTATGGATTTCACAGCGGCTCTCAAACAGTCGACCATCAGCTTGGGCGATAGGCATTTGGAGAACATCCTCTTGGACACCGTATCAGGCGAGATTGTCCATGTTGACTTCGACTGTCTCTTCGAAAAGGTGAGTTCGTCGGTCCTGCACGGACTCTATTGCCCTATATCGACCATGGTTTTGTGATCTAGGGCCACTTCCTCGAAACTCCAGAGATTGTCCCGTTCCGCCTGACACAGAACATCGTCGACGGCTTCGGAGTGACTGGCGTAGAGGGCGTCTTCCGCATCTCTTGCGAGGTCACGCTGCGTCTACTGCGCGACAACAAGGACTGTCTCCGCAACGTCCTGGACGCCTTCGTACATGACCCGCTCCTGGAATGGATCGAGAAGCGACGAAGGGAGCGCCGTCACGGGCAGCAAGTCAACCCTGTGTCGAATGTGGCCGATATGCGGGACCTATCGATGCATGCTTTAGGACCCATCGAAGAGAAGCTAGAAGGCAGGTTCAAGCCTTGCAGGTCCAAACACCCGTCCAGGCATTTGTCGGTGATCAACCATGTCCAGGCTCTCATCACCGAGGCAGCAGATGTTTCGAATCTAGTACGTATTACCACAGTCGCCCAGAGACTTGATGATTGACGCGCTTCTAGTCTCGCATGTATTTCGGTTGGGCACCGTTCCAGTGAGGGCAAGAGGATGAACATTGACTTGGCAACGTATGTGCTCTCATAGACAATTATTGTTGTATCATACACATTGTACACTGTAGTATATACCCGTACCAGTCTCACGATTGAAACGCGTCCAAATCTTTCTTGAGTCTGTTAGCCTCCTTTTCGCACTCAATGAGCTTGTTCCGCCACTTGTGCGTGTCCTCGATAATCGTCTTCAGGGCCTTCTCCAACCGTTCTCCCTCCTCTTTCTCCATTTCCTGCTGGAATTCCGGAACACCGCCCTTCGACGCCTCAAGCGAAGACGGATCGGCGGTGTGGAAGGGCACTGGACGGCGTTTGATTTTCGGTAGTGACGTCGGTGGGTGGGCAGTGAGAAGGTTGAGGAAGGACTGGAAAGGGTCGTTGAAGACGATTTCATCGTATTGCCACGAATGCACGGGCCCAAGCTTCGCCGCAACCTCGGGAGTGGGGATCTCGACGTCTGGCCCAGTGACGAGGGTCCACGGGTGTAGCTTCAAGTGGTGGTAGAAAGTCATGGTCTTCTCACCCGAGTCGGAGAGGAAGAGGATTTTGATTGCAATTTCGAACTCACCCCATCTGTCGTGCGCATAAGCCCCCCATGCTCTGCCGGAGTTGGACGAGAGACGCACCCTGTCTCTGTGACCTCAAACGGAGGTTTGTCCAAGACTAGAGGCCCACGCGAGTTGAGCCACAGGACCGGGTTCAGAGAGGCGGCACTCACCTCGATTCGGGTTTGGATAGGTCTCGTGCAGCTTGAAGGTCACCCGCTTGATGAAATAGCTCAAGTCATCCGCCCCTCCGACGATGTCCGAGTCCGGGGCGGACGCCGCGCTCCTCACGGCGACGGTCCATCGGTGGGTGTGGTCGGTGGGGAGGGTCTCCTTCTCCTTCTCGGTCAGGACCGTCGCTGTGTTCCCGTAGATGATCGGACGGTGTATGGTCACGCCCTACGCGCAATCGTGAGCGGGCCAGCGGAGAGCGAGAGGGCGCGCCGGGCACGCACCCGGACTCGAACGCGGTCGTTGTTGGCCATGACGGTGGCGGAACGCGGTCGAGGCAGGTCGCGCCGGCTCTGGCGTTTGAGACTCCGCCGCGCGACTTGGCCCGCCCGCCTCTTCTCCGTCCACCACTCGTCCACACCACCTCAGTACTCGCCCTCCTCTCGCGTCGCCCACCATGCTCAGCGGCATCTACAACAGTCAGTGCCGGTGCCCTGAGACGACCCTGGTGCGGTTCTGACGCGGCTATCTTGTTTCGTAGTGCAAAACCGGGTGCTGGAGAAGCAGAAGCTCGTCCAGGTGTGTTTGCATCTTCGTGGACCCTCCTGCTTAACTCTAACCAGGGTATGCTTGTGCGTTGCAGCGCCAGGCGCACGTCCCTGTCTACTATCGCCTGCCTCGCTCGAAGCTCTACGTCAGTGAGTAACACCCGTGAGCATTACCTGCGCCGTCCCCTTATGTACACTCTGCAAGACTCGTACCTCGTCCTCTTCTCGGCTGGCATGGCTTGCACCACGCTCGGCGTGTACCAGCTCATCAGGGTCAGTCATTGGATCTAAGAAATCGTCCAGAACCCTAATGGTCTCTTCACTTTCAGGGCAAGCCTTCGGAGTAAACACGTCACGCTGCAGGAGCGGCATTGCTGTAGACTTCGTAATGTTTTCCAGTAAGACCGTAATAGCAAGGCCACAAACTACAGGAGTGATTGAGACCATGCCAGGAGGAATCATGCGAGAGTTGAAGACATGGGGCCAGAGTGTGTCCAACATCCGACTCCCTTCCGAAATCTTCCGGCGTTCTAGACAGCATGGTGTGGTTGTAGCTCATCCGCCGAAATGGCATACCTACCATTGGCCTGATAGCTGTTTGCTGCGCTGCCTGTACACGATGTCGGTGCGCACACAAGGGTCTGAGCCAGGCAGAGTGCGCACAGTCCGGGCGGCCCGCAGGAGCCCGACCAGTCTCGACTTCGCGCCGAGAGCCTGAGAGAACGCGAGCAGCACACATCTTGCCTCCTGCCACCGTCCCCTCGCTATCCCTGCGCCGTCCCTGCGCGTGCCCACTATGGAGGAGACGCAGTACGTCAATGCCAAAGCTGCCCGCGCGTCCTACCGTCCGAACAACGTACGTGCGCCGCGTCCTGTTCCTCGGCCGGTCTCTCACCCTGCGCCCCCATGTGGCTGCCTGCAGTTGATGTCCCCGGGCCTCAAGCGTGCGCGCGAGCCTTTCCGGCTGCGCAACGCCCTCACCGGCCTCTTGCTCACCGGCTTCGCCGTCGGCGTGTACGCCTACTCGATGAGCGCGGTCAAGCAGGACGTATTCGACGATGTGGACGAGGAGGCGCGCGTCCTCCTCGCTGGCTCAAGAGCCCAGGACGCGGCGGGAGGAGAGGGCTCCGCGGTAGCGGCCGCCGCTCCCAAAGAGACCCCATCGTCACCAAAATCTATCCCCTCTCCCCCTGCGATCGTCGGGAAGAAGCGAGGGGTGCTCTATGCGTGGCTCGGGGACCGTCATCCACGGATATTGGATCCAAGCACCGGGAGCTTCCTCTGGGGCGCGCCCCCGGTGGACAACATCGGGTGGCTTGGGGAAAGGCGCGGCGAGTAGGCTGCTGGTTCCGAAAGTACTCTCTTGGTCTTTTCTACATATTGTACTCATGGATAATGCACTACATTCGACTCTCGATCTTCAACGACGTGATGTACAGAGCAAATACTACGAAACGGGAGAGCAAGATGCAACAATACATATCCAGTGAGTCCGATCACAGCCTGTGGGCACTGCGCTTGCATATAGATCCGAGTAGGTGGACGACGCCGTACCACCTCTGTCCGTGGGGTAGTGTCTTGCGAGTCCTAGGGATGAACATCCGCCCGAGCGAAACCTGGCACATCGACTGCACACCTGAGCGGGATGGCGAGCACAGTCTGCTGCGCGCATCCAGCGCGAGTCTGGAGACAAGGTGCCAGGGCTCAAGCGATAGCTTGCCCTTCGGTCTGTCTGTGGACTTCAGTCTTGAGTCCCGCCGCAAGCCGCGTCGGAGAAAGAGGCTGGGCGACGTACGGAACATACACCCCAAGGTACACCAGGCCCTCCTTCGCGGCCTCGTTGCGCGCGGCCTTCTTCGTGCTCCCGCGCCCGCGCCCGACGCACTCGCCGTCGATCATCGCGCGCACGACCCAGATCGGGGTCGTGAGCGTGCCCTCCCCGACGCTGTCGGAGTACAGCCACTGCACGTTCTTGTACTGCTGCTGGATGTACTGGTTGAAGAGCGACAGGTGCCCGACGTTCGCCATGCCGCCAGATGGGGGCGGGCTGGGCCACGGCCCTGGCGTTCCGGGTTGAGGGCTTGGGTCGGCATCACTGATGTCCGAGGTGGAGGGGGACCCGGGCGTCGGAGGGGGCCGCGGTACGTAGGGCGCGGGGTCGGGAGAGAGGCCGTGCTGTACCCGGACGACACGGTAAGCTTCGACGATGTAGGGGCGGAACAGCGGGTCCAGCCAGGACCTGACGACCTCGAGGCCGCGGTCCAGGTAAAGGCCACCGACGAACGACTATAGCGAATGATGATGAGGGGTTGGGACATTGGCAACAGTAGGAGAACAATCTTACCTCGAAGAGATCGGCTGGATGAAGAGTGGTAGTTCAGTCAAATGCAACATTCGAGGTATCGGTGTGTACATACCTTGGACATTCATGGATGCACGCAAGGTCATCGCCTGCGCTGGATGCATTCGCAGGCGTTCTGGCAGGCGATATATCACGGAGCTGCCAACGACAGGATTGCTGAGTGAACAGGAGTCTTGGCCGAGTCACAGGGACGTACTCACATGGAAGCAAGCGTGGGGTTTCCTACAACCAGGGCGCGGATTTTCTGGGTGTTTGCGGCTGGTGAGCTGGAGAAGGTTGCGAGGGCCATAGCTACGTACAGTAGACGGTCCGACCCGCACGCGGGGAAACACCTCTCTCATCAAGCCCGTCACCGAGAGACTGAGAACGGAGTCGCCGAGATGCTCGAGCCTGTAATGAACACCATATGTCAGGTATCACGACGAAACGTCTGAGAAACGGACACGGACACCTCGTTGTCCGGACTTGGGTCGTCGGGTAAGTCCTCGAAGACATGGGTCGGCCTCGCGTAGAAGCTCCGGTGGGTGAAAACCTGGGCTCGCAGCACCTCCAAGTGGATCTCCGGGAGCTCAGGGAATCCATCCGGGAAGTTGGGCCTGGCGGAGCCACGCTTAGCAAGACGGCAGCACGGCCAGTGATCATGCACCTACTTCAGCGGGGCCCGTCCACTGGGCAGCGCCTTCTGCAGCGCACCATCGCGCACTTTGAGACTGTAGGGACGTGTGTCAGGACGATCGTGACGGCGAGCGCGGTTCGAGGTGCACTCACAACCTGCTTTTGAACTCTGGGTCTGGCATGAGGCAGACGGCGAGTCTGGGGGGTGCGGGGAAGACGCCGCCTTGCGTTCCTCACGCGCTCGAGGACTATATAGATGGGTGCAGTCGACATATGGCGGAGCTTCGTCGGGACTTGGATGGGCACGGCAGAGAGAAGCTGAGCGTGAGCTGAGAGACAACTTTCGGGCAACGAGGCGCGCCCACCACCCGCGCCGGCTGTGTCTCTGCCCCATCCGACGTCCCTTCGCGGCACCGGTGCCTGTCTTACGACATGACCCGCCCGCCAATGAAAAGGGCCTGCAGGGAAGAGTGGAGACGACACACCCGGAACAGCACCGTAGCCGGGAACTCGTAATAAGCATAAGATACACAGACTGATACATGGCCGAGACTTCTACCTCTAACGACACAGCTCAGAAGCCCAAAGGAACTCATGCAGTCGCCTCAACCACAGCAGCTGCTGTCACGGGCTCCGTCGATGCCTGGGCGGCCTCCGTAGCCTGTTTCTCCGCAATCTGGAAGACGAGATTGAGCAACAGTCATAGGGAGAGCGAACGAAACGTGCACACCTTCTTCTCAGCCTCCTCCTTGAGCTTGAAGTAGTCGACGTGCAGACCGCACTCCGTCTTCTCCTTTTTGCCCGCCCAGCGGCCCGCACGCTCGCCGGTGTCGCCCTCCCCGCTCTTGACGGTCGAGTGCCAGTCGCCGATGCTCCGGTAGCCCTGGTCGAGGAGCTTGTTGCGCGGCACCTTGTTGCTCGAGACGTACCACTCCACGAACGGGAACGTCCACGCGAAGAGCGGGTTGAGCTTTACGAGCCCGGTGTTGTCCACCTCGAGCGGCTGCAGGTTCGCACGGTCCGCACCCTGCGATGCACGGCGACCGGTGATGACTGCCTTCACCCCAAGCTCCTCGTATGCCCGGCGCGCGGGCTCGACCTGTCGTGGGGAACGGCTGTCAGCATTGGGGCTTCCAGGGAAACGCCGCGGGGAGGCGTACCTTCACGAGGTAGTCGTAGGTGGTCTCGTCCTCCTCCCAGAGCTTCTCCCCGTACTTCTTCTCGAAGTCCGCGGCCGTCTCGCAGTCCTTGGGCTTGTAGACGGCAACGTCCCGACTGTACTGCTTCTTGACGTCTTCCACGAGCTCGTAGGTTTCCGGGAAGTGATAGAGGGTGTCGACGAAGATGAGGGGAGGAGGGTTTTGTGTGCTTTTGGAGAGCATGTCAATGGCGACGAGCCCGGTGAGACCGAACGCGGTCGTCTGGAAGAGACCCGGGATGTGCTCGACGGCCCATGCGAGGATGTCTTCAGGTGTCTGGTCGCGAAGGTACGCGTTTATCCGCTCGAGCTCTTCCGGAGCGATGGGGAGAGAAAGAGGCTTCTCGAATGTGGGCTTCTCGGCGGCGGGGGGAGCCATTGTGGTGATGGTAGGGTAGGTGCGGAGGTCGTGCAGGAGAGCGTGAAGTGCAGAGTTGCATGGCGGGCGAGAGCAGGATATAAGACGGCCGCGGAGGCGGAATGGGCGCACGGAGAGTGGTCGACACCATCGCGACATCATCACGCCGGGCGAGTGACTTTGGGCATGATTCAGCACGTCACGCAGCGCCCCGCCAGCCAATCGCCCCTCGCGAAGATTCAAGCTCTGTCCGGGCAGCATTTGGAATACCTACACAGCAAGGCTACTTCCCGCGCGGACAACCAGTCACAGAGCTGTTGTTAGGCTGCCTTGGGAGGCAATGTAGCCACACTGCTAAGCACAGAGACTTGTCACATGCTCTTGTATATTACTCAGTTCAGTGCAATGGTCACGTTGGTGTAACACGATCGTGTGCAGAGCCCGATGACCTCGGTCAAACTCAACTCGACAACTACTTGGAACGTTTCACAATTAAATCTGGGCAGAAGGAGTCAGTTAAACACGCGGAAGATACACAGAGGTTAGAAAGCTCAGATTGCAAATTTTGGCCGTCATTCTGCTCATGCGACTATGCTCTCTGTCGGCTTCATAACGGAACCAGACCGAGTTCACAGGAGAGCAGTATGGTACAGTGCTTGGTTTCCTCACGGTTGTGACAACTTGAATCGAACACTCACCAACGAGCCGGACAGAGCCTCTTGAAAACCATAGCGGTCATGGGGGTCCACGCCGTACAAACGTCTACGGTGCGTGCGACTCCAGTTGGTCATTTTCTGATGACACAAACTTGAGTGGAGCACCGCAAGCCTTTGATAGGTCAGTTGGAAGAGCGCGAGACTGCGATGGATACTATTTTACACAGTGCACAGAATTGTGTCACGTCATCTCGAGCACATACATACGCATATATGGAGGAGAGAAAGACAGAGAGGACGTGCTCCTCTAGGGTCGGCCCACTTGAGGGGCCAGCGACGTCCATCCCGACTCCTCGAGGTGGTGATTGAGTGAGGAGAGGGCGTCGTCAGGAAGTGGGTATTTGTGCATGGCCTGAACGGGTGACGGAGGGATGAGGACGAAACGCGTTGGTTAGGAGGAAGGTGGCGAAAAGAGCAAGGCCCCGGCGCGTTGGGGTAGCGGGGGTCAGTAATTGCTGACACTCCTCAAGGTAAATCCCCTGATAGCTCAGTTGGAAGAGCGTGAGACTGTAATGGAAACCTATCATCTCAAGGTCACTAGTTCGATCCTGGTTCAGGGGATGCTCTTTTTCCTTCCGCAAGGAAGATGAGTAGGAACGCACCACATATGGTTAGGACGCACGCCGGGTTCGACGGATTGTTTTGCGAGAACTAACAGGAAAGTTACTGAAGTTTGCATATGCACTTGACAAGCATACGACGCACGAGACCACATATATTTAAACGCAATGGGTTCCCCCTTCCGTGTAGTATACAAACATCCTGGATCAAGTTACGGAATCATCGTCTGCTTTCACTTCCGCATCCTCTTCTTGAAACGCTCCATGACCTGCGAAAAGAAATTAGACGATTCTCGTGAAAGTAGACACACAGTGCGGCGCACAATCTCGTCCGTGGCCATTTGTGCCCTCTCTGAGTTGCCCCGACGATGTTCGTGGTCTTCGGGGCGCAGACCCATCGCCTCCAGCTTGGCGTCCCGTATGATATCTGCATCAGATTTTGCCTTGAGGTTCGGCCTGTAGACTGGGGTATGGAGTCAGCTCGTGAGCTTGTTTTCCACGCGAAAGAACGCACAGCGGGCCGCAGCCAGATGTGCCTCATCGTGTGCATGCCCCGTGCGCTCCCTCCGGGCCTCGGACATTTGACGCTTCGCCTTCTCGGTCTCCTCGATATTCTTGAGACGAGTGCTGAGGTAGAGGGGATCAACTACTGCAATGTACGCCGACAACAGGCTCACTCACTCCATACCAAGATCCACCTCTGGGATGGCGGTCAACATGGCGAGACTGTTCGTCACGTTGCCCTCCTCTTCCTTCTTGTCGGTCTTGTTCAGGCGGAACAGCTCCGCGTACGGGTCCGCCGGTCCGCTCTCCTCTTCCTCCTTCTCTGTAGTACCTCTTCGCGCCTTCATATTCTCCTCTATGTACGCCATCCTGGTACGCGCTTGAGACGAAGGGGGAACGTCGCGAGACGGAACGCACGCACATATGCTTGTCCACATCCAGCGCGTTCGTCTGCTGTGTGAAGTTGTTCGCGCGCACCACCTTTCTCGTCTTGGTCTCCGCATCCTCCGCGTCCCTGAAGATGTGAGACTCTGTCGCAGGAGGATCTCAGCGAAGACGCTGCTCACTCGTCGTCATCGTCGTGCGTGGGCGCGCCAGGTTGCAGCCCGTACGCGACCTCTTCCTCCTCCTTTGGACGTTTCCGCTTTTTCTTGGTGTCTCCTGTCGAGAGCTTCGCTACATTGATCCCCTCGCGCGCCTTCCGGAGCTTTCTCAGTTCTATGAGCTCAGCTACACTAAACGGAACCTCGGTCAGGAAGGTCACGAGCGGAGCAGTTTCAAGGACGCACTCTAGCTTCTCCACTTCTTGCTGAGCCTCTTCACGAGAGTCAGAATGTTCGTCGTCTTCTGCCGGCGCTTTGCGTGCGCGAGGTTGTGGGCGAGAACGCTTTTTGAACATGGTGCGCGAGAGAGAGGGTCAAGCTGTGGCAAGCAGACACCAGCCCGAGTTACTCGGACACTCTGTTAGACGCCCGGATGTGGGATTCGTTCCCACATGTACAATTCATGGAGCTCTTCAACTGTCACCGGGCTAAACTTCAAGCAGAATATCTCGGCGCGGTGGCCACCAGGTATGGCATGGCATAAAACAAGGCAATCTGCGTAGTGCTACTGTATCAAAGACAATAATCTACAAGACCCAAGAGTCCTTAACTAAGTCAGCGGGGATGATGGCCGGGCATCAACAAGTGACGTATGTATATCTGGATGAGGCTGAGTGTTTGGTGACAACGACGTGGTAGAAACAGACGCAGGCGTATCATGCGAAACGTCGGTGGATAGTGCGCGACGTAACGAGGAGCCCTCAGCTCCCGGAGATCGTGGGCGAAGTGAAAGCCATTCAGGTGGCCGCAACCCGCCTCGTCGCAGGCGGGGAGCTATGACTTGCCGCCGGTCATCGTTGAGGTCCGTCGTGCTCGATCTTCTAGAGAGTGCACTGAGGGACATTGTTTCGGGCTGAGCGGACGCGGTCAGGGAGTACCACGTCTGCGCCGAGCTTGGCCGTGAAGTGCTTGATTCGTGGGATTGTAGCGGGGTGGGAGAGCCCGAAAGCGTGGCATGGCGATGCGATAGAAATGATTGCAGATTGATGGTCCGTCCGAGTGTGGTTTCTGCGGAGCTGTCCGTTGACCTCGCATTTTCCGAGGTCCGGGAGGGGCCTGCCGACTCTGAGGACTCTGCGGCGGCACTCGCCGCATTCCTCTGTCGAATCAACGAGCGTTGACGACTAGTAAAGGAACTGAACTCCGTAAGTTCGGGACGTGGCCGGACCGATCGGCGTAGAGTGGAAGTTCTCGCCAAGGTTGTCGATCCGGGGCCACCTAGTCCAGTCCATATCGTGGAGGAGCGACCGCCTGAAGTCGGTCTAGGGGGAGGGCTTCCTAGCCAACGGTCTGGGGATGGTGGAGAGGCACCTGCTCGGTCTGCGCTTGGTCCTACAAAGGATGTTGGCTCGTAGGCGGTCGTGTAGGCATCATACAACTCTGTATTGAGCCGCGCGCCTTCGAGAGGCGCACCACTCCCCAGCATGGTGCCATACTCTTCGTCTGCTTCGGACTCCGAGAGAATTTCGCGGAAAGGGCTGTATGGACGCAAGCGGGGCATTGGGGCGTAGCGACGAGAACTTCTCACGGAACTGTAGCTACCGCGGTAGACTTGGTGAGGTTCGGCCTGCATCCGTAGTGTCTTCGCGGTCCGTTCGGAGATGAGACGGCGATCTGGAGGGTTCGGGCGCGTCCGACGTTCCGCCAACTCCTGGATTGGACATGCTCGACAAAAAAGACGCAGCAGCAGACCTGGCCACTCACCCTGACGAGGATGTCAAGCATAGAGGTCGTGAAGGAGTCTCCCTCGTCAAGATCTTCGACAAACGCTTCGTAAGTTATCAAGTTTTCTTCCTTTTCGGCCTTCATGCGTTGTATGGCGCCCTGCCTGGAAGAGCTCATTAGACTAGAAAAGAGGGGCCACGGGAACTGTGAGGAAAGCACATACACCATATTTTTGACCTTATTCCGGAGTACTTCATCGTGATACTCGAGCGTCCTGATGGTTGGGTAAGAAATCGGTGCGTTGGGAGAACTGAGGGCGATGTGCGAGTTGAACTGACCACTTGCCCATGGTGATGAAGGAGGAAGACAATGGTACAGTACTACAAGGGTGGCTGAGAGGATAAGACCTTAAGAGACGCCGACGTGGCTTTTGATTGGCTGGATCAATTTCTAACTCATATTTTCCGCCAATAAACCCAGTTGTGGATAATATCCCACCGTGTCTGTGGGACACGCCCAACCCTCCTTGTCGTCTACCATCACCATCTTCACCGCCGAATCGAACCTCCAAGGTCGTCCCGTCGTCTGAGCTTGGTTTTGAGTAGCGGTACGTTATTACGCATCCTTCGAGGGCTACGATGATTCTAGCGAGCTCCAGACAACTAGGCTGTTGACATCCATCCGGTGTTCTGAATTCATTCACCCCTCTCTACCCCGAACCCAGCCCCCCACCCTCACCGACTCCTATCGCGCCGATAGCCCACATCTGCCATGGCATACGCTCAGCCATTCCCTCTCGCCCAGCCTCTGCAAAAGGTCGCCGCGCCTACTTTCGGCCCCGATCTCGCTGTTCGTCTCATTTGCCCCGAGTGTAGGGACCCAAACCCCAACATTGTCGAGGAATTCAGCAGCGGCGACCTTGTCTGTGGCACATGTGGGCTGGTATTGGGCGATAGGATTGTCGACACGAGGAGCGAGTGGAGGGTAAGTGTCCGCTTGTCATCATCCCGTTCCCTAACTTCCCAGTGAATGTGCTCGCCTGACCTCGTATGTAGACGTTCGCGAACGACGAGGGCGATGATCCATCCCGTGTGGGTGCGGCATCGGATCCCCTCATGGATGGCATGGAGCAGCTGGACACGAACATCTCCTTCAAGGATGGTGGCTCAGGTCTAGCGAAGGAGCTACAGCGCGCGAACCACCGTGCCAAGGGTGCGAGTGCCGAGCGCAACCTCCTCGAGGCCTTCCGCCAGATCTCACACTGGTGTGAGACATTCTCCCTCCCCAAAACCATTTCCGACATCGCGAAACAGCTCTACAAGCGTTCCGATGAGGAGAAACTCCTTCGTGGGAAGCCCCTCGATGCAGTCATCGCCGCTTGCATCTTCATCGCCTGTCGTCAGGCGCATGTCCCCCGTACCTTCCGGGAGATTTGCAATCTCACCCATGTCAGCAAGAAGACGCTTGGACAGTGCTACAAGGCTCTTGAACAAGCCTTCAACTTGACCCCAGGCGCGTCCCAAGACACCCGCCATGCCCACACTCCCAACGCCACCACCGGTGCCGAGGACCTTCTGGTTCGGTACTGCAACCACCTCGACCTCCCTGTTAACGTGCAACCCATCTGCGCCGACATCATTATAAAGGCTCGCGAACTAGGCATCGCCGATGGCCGTTCTCCCGTTTCCATCGCTGGTGGTGCGATCTACTTCACGTGCTGTCTCTTGGACAAGCCGAAGACTGTACGGCAGATCAGTGAGGTCGCAGGGGTCAGCGAGGGTACGATTAAGCTGGTTTACCGGTTGTACTACGCTGAGCGTGTGAGGCTGGTGAAGGAGGAGTGGATCAAGGACGGGAAGGCTAGGCTGGACAGGCTGCCAGTTGAGAGTGGGTCGAAGTAGATTGGGACATTTACTGTAACCTACTTTGTCGCGGGTCGTAAGACTCGTAATATGCCTCACTCGTTGTATGTTTATGTAGATCACAATGACATTGCCTTATGGATTATCACTCGGACAATGTTGATACACGATGTCAACAGACCAATGGCGAACAGAGTGTAGAGGGAAAACATTACAGTTGTATGTCAACGTTTACCCCTCGACTTCGACCCTCCCCTCGCAAGAGCCGCGCTACCCCTGCCCCTGCTGGCCGACCGGATAGCTTTCCTCACGTTTAGTACATCGTTGCCGCTAGATTCACCCGTGCGGGATTTCTTAGCGGATGGGTTCTTGTCCAACTTGGACAGAATCGCGAGGTTTTGTGACTTCTCGTTCTCCGCCGAAGTTTCAGTAGGCTCAAACTGAAATAACATCAGACGGCAGCCACGACGGAGCTCGCAGAGGCGTACCTTCCGCTTGATCCCCTTCAGCTTCTTCTCGCCCTCGAGGGTCCGATCAAATTTGCCCATGCTCGCGGTACTTGCCCGCGTGACGGCGAGCGTCCGGTCAATGTATTGCTTCTTGTCCGCGGCGTTTGCGCTCGAAGCCCCCGCGTGAGCCTCCGTGCGGGCAAGGTTCTGCAGGTGCTGCCTCTCGTTCTTCGCGACCCGGGCCTTGCGCTCAGTTCGAGCAATTTTTGCGGGATCGAAGTCGGGATCTAGGCGGGATTATGAATTGCACCGGATGGGCCGCACGATGTGCGAGAAAGGGTGTGCAGGGAAAGACATACCCGCATTTGCAGGGACTTCGGTAGCCCACTGGACCTCCTTGTCCTTGTTTGCGCCCTTCCAGCCCCACCGGTTGACCCACTCCTGCTTCTCCTCATCCCAGACCTTCTTGTCCCTGCGGGTCTTTTGGATGCCCTTCGCCTTCGCGAACTGCTCCCATTTGGTGGGCGGCTTGGGCTTGGGCAGTGGTTTCGCTCGGGGCAACTGTGTTGTTGGCGGGGGAAGTTGTGCGAGGGGGCCATCGTCCGTGGATGTTGTCGGGAGAGAGAAAAGAGACGCGAGAAGGGTTTGTGCACCATCTCGCGCAGTGGACATGAGATACTCCTCAAGGTCTACTCTGAATAGGTGTGTCATGAGAGATCAGGACTTGAGCATCTCAAATGGTCGGGAACTAACTCGTAACTTTCCGAATCCACAGGATTTGTGTCTGTCACTGTCAAGAAGCCGGTGTCGACCTCAAGTGGAATGTCCTTCTCCACCACTACCGCTTTTCTGCGGGGAGGTTACAATGAGCGTTGCCACAGAAGTGTCGTGAGAGTCGGAGGTGCGCACTTTTTTGCTTCATGAGCTGCAAGGATGTCGGATACATCCATGCTGAGGGAACGAATGAATGGTAAAGAAGGAGGGAGAGGTAATGGGCGAAGTGGCGGAAGCGCCGGTGCGCACAAATTCTCGAATCTCGATCACATGCGGCGTCTACTAGTAGTACTCCTCGAGCAAAGATCTAGAGTTATGTAGTAGCAACTGCTCTTGGGCACTCAAACACATAAAAGCGCTCCTTGGATCTGTTCTATACATAGGCGTGCGTGATAATACATCTAACTGATGCTCGGCACTGATTTCGTCTCTGACAGTCAACTCTCAGCGCTGGAGCTGTAGAAGCATAAGCATCAGTCAATACGTGCGAGCGGAGAATACTACTTGCCATCGCGCTGCAGTCAGAGCAGTGTCGCAACCTCCGTGCTAGTTCTAAGACCCTTCCATTTCGTTCCCGCACCGATCTCCTGTGAGATTTCGTTCGGTATCTCAGACAAGATTTTCGAGATCCACATAGGATCGGTCAATGGTGTCAGATCGTCTCGTGTCGGCAGCCGCTATATGGCAGTCTGTATGAGTGGAATTTGTCAGGGAAGTGACAGCCAGTACGTACCACTTTCACGCGTTCGTAAGGGGCTTCCCATCCACTCGTCTCGCGTACAACCAATGGTGGTGACGACGAAAAGGAATGATATATGCGGGTATCGTATGCTCGAAACAGGACGCCATCCACCCGGAGAGTGAATCGCTGGAGTATGAATATGCACGTAGGCATAACACGCTAATACTAGTCGTAAGTCGCGCATCGTCAAGTTGGTGACACAACGTACGATTCGGACAATGAGATGTGCCGCGCCGTTGTCGTGCAGCTCGTCTTCATACAACGGGATCTCGGCATAGAAGAGGATGGGGTCATGGCGAGTCAATTCGGCCATGGGTATGGTATGCTTGGGATTATTACGCTCCGCAGGGTTCCACACAATCGTCTTGCTGGATGACAGACGTGCGTGACCAGGATATAGAGATGTGTATGTCCAATCGAACACCTTGGTGGGAACAGTCTTGGGCATCGGAATCTGGCTCAAAGCACCCGTTCTGGTCAAAGCGTGAGTTAGGAAACCATTGCAGGTGGCTCAAGACTCACCGACTCCTTAGCCATGCATCAGCGTACCCCACCTTTACGGCTCCATCTCCTTCCTGCAGCTCACCATTCCGCACGCTTCTCAGTGCTTCTTCTGTACTGAACGAGTACTTCCATCCACTCTCGCGGTGTTCCAGCTCCAGCGAGTTGCTTCCAAAAGTCATTTCAGGGAGCGGGATGCCCCCGATCGCGGCTTGTAGTGCGTCACATTGGCCAGCGTTCGAGATGGGATTTGTACAGGACGTGATGGTCCAACAGCCGATTTCGATAGCACGAGAGTTCGGAGACTCGAGGAGACGATGTTCAGGAAGCGCGACGGCAGTAGCCATGATGACCTCAAAGGCACACGGACGCCCTGGGTGGGAGCGAGAACACGTTGAACAGGCCGTTGTGGACGGTAGGTGGGGACAAGCACGCGCGGACGCGACGCGGGACACGGTCTGTACTGCGAGCCACTCAGGCGCCTGCGCGCAACGACCACTTCCGAAGTTCCGCTGCTGTCGTCGACCTCCACTCTCGTCCGCCCTTTTCCTCCTCTCTTCCGGAGAACGCGTGCCACCGCGCTCTCATCTCAAGTCGCCATGGACAACTCACGACCTTCATCTCCAGACGCGCCTCCCCAAGATCTCTGGTCGTCCATCTTGGACTCAGTCTCGTCTTCGCGTTCCATCCCTTCCAAACAAGTGATCCTTCTCGGCGAGCCTTCGTCTGGGAAATCATCCCTGGTGTCCGCCCTGCTGCAGAAACCCCCACCTGACGAGACTAAGGAGGACCAGCGTACTGATTTCGCTATTGGATACGACTGGGCGGATGTACGGGACGATGCAGATGAAGGTATGTTGTCTACCACAACGCTGCGACGATCCTCAAGCCCTAAGACATCTCCGTTTTTAGATACCCTGGCGCGATTATCTATATACACTGTGCCATCCTCTTCCCCGGCGTACACGGCGCTATTACCTTACTTTGTGCCCCCACGGTCATCCTTGCCGCACAGTCTTGTGATGATCACGCTGGATTGGACGCGACCTTGGTCATTTATAGAGGAACTGGAGACATGGCTTGTGTGGGTTGAAAAGTGGGTCAAAGGAGATGGCTCAAGAGAATTAGACATCGCTAAGGAAGATAATCGTGAACGACGTGAGTGTTTGTTCTCATGCTTGCTGTATGTCCTAGCTGAATATCCCTATGTCAGTGCAGGTGTACTGGCAGCATTATACGGAGCCCAGCGCGGAAGAGATTCCTGCCACGACCGCTGTTTCCAGCACTGTTTTACCCTTAGGTCCTGGCACTCTTACACACAACTCCGCCGGTGTTCCCGTCGTCGTCGTGTGCACAAAGGCGGACCTCATTGACGAGGGTAACGACGTCATCGGCTCAGGGCCTTCCGGTATGGGTGGCATGGTCAAAGGGAAAGGCGGAGAGTGGGAAGAGCGCACAGACAGTATCATGCAGGTTCTCCGGGCAATCTGCTTGAAATGTACGTCTGATCCATGCCTCGCCCTTGTGTCCTGGATTGATCGTCGGTCTCAGATGGGGCGAGCTTGTTTTACACCACGCCACAACCTGCTACTCTGCAAGTTCTACGACAATACACTTTGCATAGCTTGTTCATACCCCCTGCACCTTCTCCGGCAATGGCTGGTGAAGTCAGCGCTCCTCCACGCAATCCCTTCCCCTTCCAACACAAACCCAATGCACTCGACCGTGACCGGATTGTCATTCCGGCCGGCTGGGACAGTTGGGGGAAGATTGGAATTCTCCGTGAAGGATTCGACGCGAAGTTGTGGGGAGAGGCCTGGGAGAATGACTTGGACGGTGCAGACGAAGACGCTGGTCCCAGAGCAACATCGCTGTATGCTGGCCTGGTTCCTGATCTCAGTCGCAAAGTAAGTTGGAATTGGCTGTGAAATTTGCATCTCGGCTTATTGCTTCTTCAGCCTCCACCACTCCCTCCCCTCAACAACCCGACACCAGAACAGGCATTCCTGGCGAAAAATTACGACGAGAATGCGAAGAATCCAAACCGCGACCCTCGGGGTGCCTTCAAGAATCCTGCAGAGACCGCAATGGCGGGCATCGTTGGACCGATGGGGAGCAGCAGCTTCAACCTGCCCAACGTCGAGCGTGCGCTCACAGAAATGGAAGGTTCAACCGCCGCGACCGCCAACCCGCTCAACGCCAGCGTATCCAGCGACGCGGCTCCCAGGAAGGCCCCTACTACCCGTCCAGCACGGCAAGCCCCGACCAACCTCTCGGTACCCACCTCCTCCGCTGCGGCACTGGCACTCAATCGTGGTGGAGTACCATCGCCCGCGCCGCTATCGGCGACACCCAGCTCCGCCGACGACCAGACTCAACACCAGGCGTTGAAGGCGTTCTTCGACAACCTTATCAACAAGCGCAACCGCACGGACGACAAGGGGGCCGCCAAAAGCCCCGATGGTGAGGGCGGTGCGGGCGAGAGCAGTTGAGGTGGTGTACCCATGCGTATTGACAGTTGTATGCTTCTTCGCACTACATTATAGGATTAATGACACCCACCGCGTCTGGATGCCTGACTTTGTATCTAAGTCCACTGCGCGTTCTGAACCCGAAGCTCGTTGGGTCAGCGCTAATCGTCCACCACCGTTCTTTCGAGGGTTAAACCTGTGCGGGCGTCGCGGCGCCAGCTCCGCTCCGGGAACTGTGCTGGCTGCGGAAATCATTGTTCGCGTCTCCTTGTTCCTCGCTATGATTGCTAACCAGCACTGCCATGCTATGCAGATTTTTCGTCTAGAGCCTCCAACCTCGTGTTCGGAGTGGCCCCACCAGTTACAAATTCCTACACCGGGTCACATCGGACTCAATTTTCCTTCGTCGTTTGTGCAAACGACACCGCCATCTACCTAGAATGGCATGTTAAATCGTGAACTGTCCGTATAAGTAGTGCCGACCGACCGACGCTCAACGGTACGAAAAATGGCCCTTCTCAACCGCTCTCAGACGTACGGACAACCACAACCGACGTAATGGTACAAGATCCGAACGCTGGCTACCATTTTCCCCTTGCGGTCATCAACCATGTCGCTTGCATTCTTACGACGATTTCAGCCGATCGAAGGCTCTGGTGAATGGGCGTTGGCACTTTTTTGTGCAACCCATAGACTACTTACAACCAACTCTGTGGTCAACGAATCGTTAGGCTTCGACGTCGCTTGTTAGATGTATTCACAGCGCTTGTTGTGGTTTCTAGAAACTGTTCCTGGAATGCCTGGAGTGGACAAGGAACACTGCACGACCGGTGCCAACCGCCCACTGCATTCCGCATTGCCTGCTCGCCGCCCGTCAAGTATCTCTGCGAAGCCTTCGGAGCTGCGGTAAGGGCAGCAACTGGCAGCACCCAGCCGGAGACCTCTACTCCGCTGGCCTTTCCATACCACCTGAACATCCGCAGGAACCTCCTTAGACCGATCTTCTCTCCGGCTTGATCGTCGGCGTGCTCTGCCCGGCGTGTTGACCCGAAGGGCGGTTGAGGTATGCTCCCACCGGGCAACAGGACTCCGGCAGAGCAAGACGCGGCTGCAGGCTTGGGCGGTGTTTTAGTCGAAGCAAGTGTAATCTTCCGAATTTCAGACGCTTATGAATCGGCATGATACTCAGTTGGCCAATTGCTTGTCATGTTCTCGCCTGTGAGCTCCGATGGGCTTGGCTCGCATTCCATCCGCATCTCTCGGCTCGCGGTGACAATGCTCCTCGTATTTGCAGCGGTCGGCCAATTCCGCACCCTTCGAGCGCAATATCGTCGATCAAGACATAAACTAGCGTACGTGAGTACAGCAAGGTACCTGGCAGCACCACAAGACGCAGGCGCGTGGCGAGGGTAGCTAATATGTATAGTGGTCTACGACGGATAAACCAGCAAATGCCACGAAGCACACTCAGCGTGAATGTGAGAGCAGGTCACGGGAGCAGCGACGAGAAGGATATAGTGACACGACAAGAGCACAAGTAAAGTAGTGGCATAAACAACACAATAGGGCATAATGAAACCTAGAGAAGAGCGTGGACGGCGACGACAGGATACAACGTGAGATAGAATGAGAGGGAAACGATGGCGGGATGAGGATGTTACTATGAGGAATTGGGCAAAGACGATGGGAGGGTGAGAGTGGGGATGGTGACAACGGCGCACGTGAGAGACTTGGCAGTGAACCGTCCAAGCGAGTCATAACATGATAGAGCAGAATGAAGCAAGATGCGAGGCCAACGAGTACGAGGCGCAAGAAGTTGGGAGCGCGAGAGACTAGTAGAAGACCATGGGCTGCGATGGGTGATGCTGGTGGTGAGGGGGCGGGGGTGGGGGAGGCCCAGGGTGCTGTTCGGGCGCATACATGTCGTAATGCATGACCGGCTGCGACATATCCACGTAGGGGTTGTAGCCATACTGCTCCGGAGGGTAGTAGTATGGCTGTGGATACGGAGCATAGGCCACCGGGCCCTCCATGGAGGGCGTGGGACGGTGCTGTGAAGGCGGCTGCGGTGGGCGTTGCTGCTCCGCGTTCTCGGACGGCCGGGATTGACCCTCCAACGGCTGTGCGACCTCGGCAGCAGCAATGGCGACCGACGTGGAGAGGTTGCTCCGCTGGTGAATGGGCCATGCCGGTCGCTTGCTCTCTGCACCATCAGCCGGCGCCCGGATCTCGACCCGGCTCGTCTGGCGAGCGGGAGAGAAGATTGGAACACCGGTCGCCGGATCCACAAATGAGGAGATCGGCGGAGTCTGAGGAGTGTGTGGATGCGCGTGGAAGTCGGGAGATGCACCGGAGTGGTGGCGGAGGTGGGCAGGGACGAACGGGATGCTGTGAGATGGGTGATGGCCGTGCATCATCGGACGCGGTGTGTACATGGGTGGAGGCGTGGGCTGAATGTATACGGGGCGACCAGTGGCGTACTCGTATGGCATGCCTTGGTGGTTGAAACCTACACCTGGAGGCAGTGCCGGGGCATAGGCGTACGGCGAACCGTAAGGCGGCGAAGTCGGTGGAGGAGCGGGAGAGAAACTTGTCTGCAGAGGGGGGAGAGCAGGTGGTACCAGGGGAGCCTCTTGCGAGGGGTCCGCGCTGTAGCTCACAGGTTGTTCATCGGCAGGAAGAGGGTTCCGGAGAATGGTCTCCTGGATCTGCGCACTGGGCAATGAGCGCTCATCCGCGGCAGGAAGCGTCGTAAGCGTCTCGATGGGATTCCGGCTCTCTTCGGGGATCGAGGGAGGTGCGGCAACAGGGATAGTGGGCGCCGTCAGCAAATCTGCGCCATCAACGGGCAGCGACAAGTCTATGCGGCGGTTCGGAACCACGTTGGGCCGCACAGTGAAGACTTCCTCGATTGACAGCTCCTCGACGGTAGTAGCGAGCTCCTTCCGCGCGACCGACATTGCTGACAACGGCTCGGGCGCCTTCTCCTTGCCACCAGCGGCGGGGATCCGCACCGTGATGGTCTTGTCTGCATCGGTCGTCGCCTTGGGTGGCTCCTCAGACTGGTCGGAAATCCGTGCATTCGGACGGGGAGGGAGTCGAACAATGTGAGGCGCCCTGCCGCCTGGAAGCTTGACCCGAACTCCGGGACCGACGCCTGGACGAGGCTTGGTGGCAGCGTCGGAGTAGAGGAAAATGTCGTGCTGCTTGGTCCACATCTTGTCCGGCTTTTGAGCGTACCAGACACGATCTCCCATCGACACGGCCGATGAGAGTGGTTGCTGCGACGTACCCGGAGAGACGCCGCCACCGCGAGCAAAGCCACCGCGTCCGCGTGCCGAGACAAAGCCCCTGCCACGGAACCCGAAACCCCTTTGCGGTGCAGGGTGAGGCGGCTGCTGGGAGTGTTGCTCTTGCAAGGTACGTCGCCTCTCGTCTCTCCGCTTCATCTCCTCGAATCCATCGTGAGTCCAGGGGCGCTCCACGGGCGGGACGTCTTGCTCTTCCTGCGGTGCACCGTCTCCCTGATTGATTGAAGCTGGTCCAGGGTAGAATCCGCGTCCACGGCCACGCATGCCGAATCCACCACGTCCTCGTCCTCGTGACTCCCGCAGACCACGCCACCAGCCGCTCATGCTGCGCAGATTCTTGTCCAGCAGGCGGTGGTCGTGTCCCCAAAACTCCCCCACCCTCGGGACAAAGGAGGGGTCGGTCTCAAGGCGCTGCTGGTACGCTTGGCGGGCGGTCTGGCCGCGGCCGCGAGGAGGAAATGGAGAGCGGGGAGAAGCGTGAGAGCCAGATGGTACAGCGTCACCCGAGTCGACGTCGTCAGCGGCCACGGGATAGGGTTCGTTGACAGCGGGGGCAGGAGGGGAAGGCACGGATGTCGCGCGATTTGCTGCCTTCTTCGCCGCCTTTTGGCTCTTTCTCGAGCGGGGTGTGGGAGATGGAGCCCGGGGTTCGATGCGGTTGTGGTCCATGTCTGCAAAGTCGATGACGGGGAGGTCCGCCGCGCCGTTCTCAGCTTCCCCGGCTACCATCTCGGCCCAGTTCGTAGCATCGGCGAAGATGCCTGTGTGACTCCCAGAGGGGTCTTTCGGTGCGACATGCTCGGTGGGAGGGGGGCTCTGGGTCGTGCTTGGGGTGACGACCTCGGAGTGAGCGTCGGCACGGAGCTCGGAAGAAGAAGATTCTGACTCTGAGTCGGAATCAACGGAGGAGTGGTCATCGTCGGACTCGGAGTCGGTCCTGACCTCCCTCTCGATTTCATCGTCGCTTCCAAACTCGCCATTCACCCGACCTCTCCTCTTTACAACACGACGTTGGCGGGGAACAGGGTTGGAGAAAGATCGCTCGAGGGGCTTGGACGACTTGGGGGCAGATACGGCAGAAGGCATATTAGGGATCTGTGAAGGCAGGGATGAGTGGGTGAGATCAGGGCGCAGTCACAGTATTGCCGAAAATCAGACCCACAGAGATAACAGACAAGAGTGCGATGGATGCGAGAGACTTGCAAAGACAGCAGAGACGGAGATGGATATGAGGAGGTCGTCAGCGAAAGCGAGGAGATGCGTTGGTCGTCGTGAGGGGCGATGAGGAGAGCAAGAGACACAGCAAGCACGACTCCAGTACCGTCACACAGTGGCTCTCGATTTGTCAGCGCCTCCTGTTCAGGGCGAGTCAGGCCTTGTCCGTTCTTACTTTTCTGTCGCCGCCTGTATTTTCCCTGCCCAAGTTGAATGTCCGATAACCCCCTATCGCTTCTCCGCTCTCCGCGCTCCGCATCCTGGCTACCGCAGCCACTATGACTGTTCTTCTTCGGTACCGCGTCTGTCGGAGTTCACCTCGAACGCAACTGTACTTCATGCACGTGTCACCAGGGTGTACGGCCAAGTGGTAGCGGCTCAGGCCAATCGAGATGGGACCCATCCGAAGCACAAGAATATACAACTGTAAGGTAGAAAGAGGTATCTAGCATGTCCAAGCCGTCCGTGGTATCGGTGAGCCCTCCTACCAGCCAATGTCCCTTTTAACATCTCAAAATCACAACTTCGTCGATAGGTCTCGGAGTTTCGAGGCAGACAAAAACCGAGGAATCGCCGCTGCGATGAAGTCCTTGCTCTGCACCATAACCCAGTGCCCCACGCGCTCGATGAGTTCGACCTGCATGTGGGGCATCAGTTGCTTGTTGAACCCTATAATCGCTTGGTTCGACGTAGGGTCCGATGCGCCGATGATCAACAAGATCGGGAGGTCTGGTGGGGGAACTCGAAGCATCGCTTCATCTGGCCAACGTAGTTGAGCTGCGTGCGAATGTTCAACGAAACGACATGCACTTACCTAGCTCTTCCTGCCAACGCAGCCTCCACGTGCGATAATAGTTGAAGGGACCGTTCATGCTCCTTTCATACTGCGAGAGGTAGTAGTTGTGTTCCTAAATCAGGTTAGCAGCGTGTTCTCCGATGCATACACGCGGCTGTCTCACCTGCTGCGTCAGGAAACCAGTGTCTTCGCCAAAGTCATAGGTCGCCAGCACGTCAGGGAGGCCGCCAGGCAGTGTCCAGCCCTTTAGTTTGCTGTCGCCGTTCTTGCTGCGAAAGAGCAGCTTGAAGAATTGAGAGAGCTAGGACCCCAATGGTGCATCAGCGATGAAGTTGGACTTGAAGTTCAATCTGGCTTACCCTTCCTTCCACCAAGCCGTTGGTACTCCGCTCTCGGAACATGAGATGATAGCCCCAATTGGGGTATTTCTCCACAGTCTGATCCAGAGACACGTACTGTCTCGACGGAGGAATGAATGGCACCGACATTCTAGAGGTATGCGTAAGACCATAACGATGACAGCGACTGTAACGCTTTGTATTCACATTACCAGTGCCAGCAACCTATTTGGATGCCAGAGCGCCAGGCGCGATGCCATGACGCTTCCCCAATCGTGGCCAATCACGACCTGTGGAGGACGCGCGGACACAACGGCGGTAAGTACCACGCCGTATGACAAACGGTTGACGATGCACTTACTGCCTTGGGGATACAGAGCAGGTCGAGGAGGGCAGCATGGTCGTTCGCGATCTTCTTGGGCGTATACTCCGACTCGTGCTCTGGCTTGTCCGAGCCTCCATAGCCGAGTTGATCGGGCGCAACGACACGATAGCCTGCCTTAACCCAAGGCTTGATCAGGTAGCGCCATCCATACCTAGAAGGCACCGCCAACCGGTAAGCTATGCGTCGCGCATTCGCCGCGATGTGCTCACCAGAGGTCAGGGAAACCATGGAGACAGAGCAGGGTGATGGTCGAGGCTGGGTCATAGTTGGCCGGGAGCTGGTCCACGAAATGGTAGGTGCGCCCGGTGGAGAGGAGCTCGGTGCGGTGGTTGAAGCTTGCGGGATTTGTGGGGTCCATGATGGGGAGGTTTGTGTGGTCTGGGTGGAGGGAATGGGATTGGTTATATGGCTGGATGACATACGGCGCTTTTCCACGCCGGGAGATTGGAAGACCGAAGAAAGGTCGGCGCAATCAGACGGGTAGATTTCCAGCGTGCGGTGCGAGATGTGTACTGTCGCGGCAACTCAGGTGAGGCGCGCGCCTGGACGGGAAGAGGAATCGGGGATCGCGAGACGTCGGGCGCGCTCGCCTCGCGTGTCTCACTCCGGTGCACTGCCGTGTGTGCTGCCCTCGCTCGTCCGCCCCTGCTGCTTGCAGCGCTGCCGCGCCCGCTCCGCATCCCTGTCTGGACCGGCCGGCGCGCAGTCGTCCGGCGTCGGACGCGGGCCCCTCCCCGCGGCTGAACCTGTGCTCTGCGACTCGGAATTTGTCGCGGACGGGCAAAAGCCGGCGCGCAGGGCGCCGCCCAGCCCGACCCCATCTCCGGCGTCGGGCTTCAAATCTCTCCCATCCGAGTCACCCCACCCGGGCACATGCCTTCAATCTCCGATCTCGCCAGCGTCGGCTGCCACGGCTAAACGCGTTTTCAGGCTGTCCGTTGTAGTCCGGGAGTGCTTACTTGCCCCATCCCAGGTCCAGACTGCTCCCGTCTCAGATGCGTCGCCCGATGGGGTTGCCACAAGCTTCATGTGTTCACGGAGCATCGCACATCTGCGGTGCACGCCGGACGCAGTTGCCGCCTGGTCCCGACCGAGATGTGCGCAGGCGTGATCCCCGACTCGCGTGCGCCCTATGTCACGGCTCGTTGAACATGTCTCACGCCTGGCTCTAGTCTCGATGCGTACGCTCCACACTTCGGCTTCTCGTGAGTTTCACGCTGATCCAAATCTTTTCACACAACCCTCCGACAGGCGCGCAGCTCGATGTCTTGGAAAGTCCTGAATGTCTCGAGCTTGTCAGCTTCGTGCAGTTTGTATGGAAGCCCAAACGAACATAGGCGCCGACGGGACGGTTCGAGGTGAGCTTCAATGAGCTTCCAGCATCCCAGGGGAAAAGACGTGGCCCGTTTACTCCCGCACGAGGTTCTGTTGTCGGCTTCTAGGACGAGAACACCACCCCGGGCCAGCCATCCGTTCCGGTGGTTTGATCGCCGGTTGAAGCACACCTGCATCTTCACGGGCCCCGCGACAATCACATTTGATTTTTGGGCTGCACAAATTTCCGCACTAGGGCGACGGTTCGCGCTCTCGGAGCGGGCGAAATAACTTGTGCCGTCGACATATAGTCTCGCCTTGGCCTAGGTACGTGCATGGACCTTCTCTAGTCGCGGCATCTCGTATACTGCCCTTAGCACAGGAACGCAGGGGTTTACGCGAATTCAACACAACGAAGACCCTCTGGGATGCCAAGCCTACTGTGGCTATCGAATCGACAGGCAATACCATTTTCGATGGGAGATATGGGGTCGAATGCGGGCGTGCTGGATTGTAAGTATGTCCCAAACCTCTGCAGCAGAGATATACTGAGAACCTGTTGGAATGTTCTTTCCTTAGGGCCATCCGCTGACGATTCGCTGCTTTAGCCCACAAAAACCGGGAGTACCCTCTCCGGACTCTCACATTATCAGGGTGATCACATCTGGCTGAGGTCGCTCTGTCGGCACCTGCAAGGGACCGACATTTAAGGTGCGTGTCCAGGGTACTGGTCCGCTGGGCACAAAACATATCTCATTTATTATCCCAGACATCACACAAGTGACATCATTTCCAACGTATATTGAGGAGAGGCCGACGACATCCCTCCGGAGTTTTTGTAAGTTTTGAATATTCTTGGGATATTCGCCTAGTCTCTCGGTTCCGCCGATCTTCCCCACAGCTACTCAGTCCTGCGCTGATATTAGCTTTTTGAGTTTTCTCGCTGCCGCATCGCGCTTATGAGGAGCGGTCGAGTTGCATGCTCTTCGGAAATGTAATGTCCGTATATAGGCGCCTTTACTTGACACCGGAGGGGCCTAGACTCTGTCAGTTGTACGTGGCTGTCGTTCGATCGCTCAATCGACCTGACTCTCGATTGACGTCTGTCCGTTGCTTGCCAAGAGCAGGTACCGCCTTCGACTTTTGTATCCCTCATATCGAGCGCACACTTTGCCCCCGGCCTTCTCTGCCCCCCCTCCGAGTCTCAGGTCCCAGTACGCGTGAGCGGTATGACGCCTCTCCGACCGTCCACGCCCAGGCACGGCTGGTTTGTCGTTCCTGGTACACTGCTTCTCCTTCTCTCTGTCGCGGCCATCACTAAAGGCATCTCCACCTGTAATATTCCCCACCTCGCCTTCTCCAGAACCCGTTCTTTCGCCAATGTGCGCTATTACAAAATTCCTGGTGAGTGTCACTTAATTGAAGCCCCGCATGGTAGGACACTCACGACACGTTGGTGGAGCAGAAATTAAGATCCTTTGCGTCAAACCTGAAAGTAACAGCGGTCACGATCCCCACATTTTCGCCACGGAAACCACTGCCTCGACCGACATCGCTCCGCTAAAAGATCAAACGAAGCTTCAAGACAACATAGCCATCCGTAGGGATTCCGCACCTAGTGGGAACCATGCGCTGGGCATCAGGTGCTATGACCAAACTGGAACAATCGACTGCAAAGTGCATTGGTATGTGACTTCCGACTTGTACGGATTTTACCTACTCATCGGTTTGCAGCACCCGCTCCGAAGACTTCTCGAAAAGAGCAGATGCAGATGCTGCGCCCCCAGTAGTCTCTCTTGTGGGGGCGGCCGACTCTGTCTCCGAAGACCCCCATGCCTCACAGCCACCCGCTAGCTCGAACCTGGTCGTCCTCGTCCTCATTGGAGTTTTCGGTGGCCTCGTTTTAGTGGCGGCCCCTGCGGTCACCGTGTATCTGACACTACGCCACCACAGGCAACGCGTCATGCAAAGAAACGCGTACCGCATAGACCTCCTTGCTGATCGGGACCTGCATCCGTATGGCGGCAAGGACGACATCGAGCCGCTCAGCTTCGCATCCTCTTCCGAGTCTTTCATCCCGAAGGAGCGCATCGGACCCGTAACCCTGCCGTTTCAAGCGGGCGGGTACGGGCATTCAAACCGATCCCGCGATCTTTCCGAAGGCCCCTATATCACGCAACTCAACCTTCATGCGGCGAGCTCCGGGGAAATGTCGGCCTCAATTGAGCCCGAACGCGGCTTCGACGCACGAGCCCCTGCGCCGGGACTGCCACCGCCTCGTCCGAACCGGCGATCTGTCGTGGTGGGGGAGGAGGCCCGCTTGGAGGGACCCGAGAACGCAATGGCCCGGGCCGCACGGCAATGGCAGCGCGTCGCAGAGCGCCAGGCGGTGGAGGGGACCGACGACGTTCACCCTGCCGCAATCACGCTTGGCGTTGCGTCCGCGGCGGTATCACCGGTGGGGGACGGCCGAAACAGTTTCGACGCGCCGCGCCTCCAACTCATCGAGAGTAAAGAGACGATCCGATGGGCATGATGCGGGAGGGTCGCGAGGGGTGGCAGCAGAAGGGGCGGGGGGCGGGAGTCGGAGGACGGGTCAACCACTGCTGCCGCTTGCGACTGGGACGGACGGTTGACTGATTCACTGACTCATGTCACGATACATAGAATGACCCCTGGTTTTACGAATTATCATTCCATGTTTGGGCGCGGGCCTTCGGATATATCATCCTGATCCAGGCCAAGAGATGCGACCAGGCTTGACAGGACGACGTTCGCCGTGAATGATGGTTAGATGAACCAATAAATTACAAGACGGCTTTCTCCGACTTTCACGGAACAGCGCCCAGGAGAGTTGCCACAAGCGGCGGGGAGCACGCCGGTTCGACGCCGCGCGACGCGTCCGAAGCGCGTCTTTCTGCTACCGCTACCGTCGCTCTCCTGCTCCTCATTCCTTCCGTCTGTTCAGTTGACGGAAAGACCCTTCAATGTCACATTCGCAAGCCACCTCAAAGAAGGAGGAGGAGGAAGAGATTCCACCCCCGGAGCGGCCGCCATCACCCGCACCGCACACCACTCTCGCTGTACGAGGACTCCATGTACGAACGCCCCCTGGCCGCGCACTGTCTTGCTGAACGTCGAATGGGAGATAATGGACGCATTGCCGTAGGCCCCCAACTTCTCCGCATTCCGGCCTCGCGAGTTCTTCCGGGCCACAACGCTCCAGCCTATGAGCCATGTCGCCTGGAGCTGCGACGGTAGAAAGCTCGGCGCTGTGGGCATCGACAAGATTGCGCGAGTGTGGCAGTCCGACAAGAGTGTGGGTGTATGCGCCGCTCTGGCGCGAACCGTCCCGTGCTGACGGACGAGAACAGCTCGAACAACGAACCTCGACCAACTTCACTGGCGGTCACAGCGACGACATCGACTATATTGCATGGAGTCCCGTGCACCCAGAGCTGTTCTGTACATCCAGTCAGAAGGATAGGAGGATCGTGTTCTGGGATGGTCGACGTGAGTACTTCGGTCCTCCCCCCGGATGAGGCGTGTGACATCTTGTGAGCGCAGAAAGTCGGTCTGTGCAGTCGATACAGCTCAAGGTCCCACCTGCGCAAGTCATCTACGCGCCTGATGGGAAGTCTATCTTGTACTGTTCCACCACAAGACAAATAGGGATTTTGCGGTTTGGGAGTCAAGGAGAGGGTGCAAAAGACGCTTGGTACGAGTTTGTCAACCCTGACACCAAGGTAATGTCATTTCTGAGTCAGTCATGCCAAATTTTTCATACGAAACACCCGCCTCAGAGGCCGCAGTCGACCGCCACCACCGCACTATTCAACTTCGCCGGCGACGCGCTCGTGCTGACACAACACGCGGAGCAACAAGTGCGCATCGTGGAATACCCGAGCCTGAACAACCTGCACGTCATGCCCGCCCATGTGCAGGGCGTGACCGCCGCGGCCCTGGACCCACGCGGAAGGCGAGCGCGTCTGTTTCCTTCCCCAGGCCGGAGCCCTAACACTGCCGACTGCCCAGGTACCTCGCGTCCGGGGGCAACGACTCCATCGTAAATTTGTTTGACGTCTCCTCGTGGATATGCGCGCGCACGATCGCGGTCTGCAAGTGCGTGCGCTCCCGCCCGAGCCCGCGCCACGCACTCAACGCACTGACGCCCCGGTCCCGCCCGCAGCCACGGCATCAACGCGCTCAGCTTCTCGCACGACGGCGAGTTCATCGCGATCGCGAACCAGGGGAACTACATCGACATCGTGAGTGGCCCGTGGCGGCTCGTGTGCGTGGTGCGGCGCCCTGATCAGATGGTGGTTACGTTGCGCAGTGCGAGGTGGAGACCGGCATGCCGCTGCACCGTGTCCCGACGCTGGGCCCCGTGGCGACAGTCACCTGGCACTCGTCGAAGCACCTCATCGCATACTGCGGCCAAACAAAACCCAAGGAGGGGAACCCCACCCCGGTGGCATGGATCGGAATTTTTGGCCCTGGATCTTGATTCACAGTGTTTTGGTCGTTCGAACATTCTTACACACCTGCTCTGTATAGTTGGCGCACGCCAAGTTGACCCGGGAAGCTTGCGATCACCTCGTGCCATTACTGCGGCATTCTTCGAGCCCGAACACGTTTTGAACGATTCGCAAATGATGCTGCGACGAACGATGGCAGTGAGAGCGAAAGCAATGTTTGATTCAAAAGCGATGCATATGTAACACGACAGCGTGCTAGCTCGCTAGGCTGGCGAGAGAGCAGAAGCGTAATGCTAAGCGTCAGAAAGCGCGAGTAGACTAGCTATGCGAGTGCTGAGGACGAACGAGGGGTATATACATGAACTGACGCGGCAGCATCAGACGGACAGCAGTAGAGCGAGACGACAGACGTGGAGAGCTACAAAACGCGACTAGGCGAGTACGCGTAGCGTACGGGAAAGCAGTGCGAGAATCGTGTGAGAGCGTTGGGACGTAATCGAGAGCGAGAGCAATGCGACGACGTATCTAGCGTGCGACGTGAGAGCCTGAAACAATGTTGGTACGTATGGGACAGCGTGCAGACGAGACGTATGTAGCAGTAGAACATAGAGACAGCAGAGTCAGAGAGGAAAGGGGGCATAGGGCATAGGGTGGAATGTTCAGTAGCATGAGCATTCTCAAGACAGAGGGGGACAGACTGGAGCGGTGGTAGGAAAGCGTACAAAATCAGCAATTCGAGGATTCAAAGCAATCAGTGCCTTTTCAGAAGAGTTCGGCGTGAACTTGTGTCCATGCGGATCCCCGTTCGTGATGGCTTCAAGATTTCACCAGCCGTAACGCAGGACGTCGCGGTCAACCTCGGAGGGAGGGCGGATGACAACATCGGGGACGACCTCCTTGTGGCGGAGCATAGCGCGCTCCTTCGTCGTCTCAGAGCGCGAGAGCTTGAGCGGCTTGAAGCCAGCCTTGACCATAGATTGAATGCCGCCCGACGGGTCCGCGTTCTCGTCTGCGCCGTTCTTGCTCTTTTTCCCGACGCTCAGCGGCTTTGTGGCACGCTCCTGGTTCACGTCGCGGTCCTGCAGCAGGGAAAGCGGGCGCAGGCCACCGCCGGGCGGGGACGCGATCTTCGTCGTCGCCTTCTTCTTTCCCTTCTTCGGCGACTTGGGCACGAGCGGACGGATCGCGCGCGCGCCCCACTGCGCGACCACGCTCTTCGCGGACCCGCTCGACTCGGAGCGGGCAACCTCGACACGGGGCGACGCGGGCGCCGCGTTCTCGTCGGAGACGATGTAGCGGATGCTTGAACGGCGCGCGGCCTTGACGGTGTCGATCTCGCGGAGCTTCGGCACGGGCGGCGCGCGGCTCTTGGACTTGGCCTGCGTGCGCTGCGACTCGTGTGGGGTGCTCGACGCGAGCGGGCCGTCGTTGTCGGGCGCGAAGTCGAAGGGCTGGCCGTTCTCGAAGTCGAAGAGCGTCACCTCGGACGCGGCGGAGGGAGGGGGCAGCGGCATGCGGAGCTCCTGGTCGAGAGCGTTGATGAGCGTCGCGAGGGAGTTGCGGGACTGGCGCGAGGAGGCCTTGGTCGACGTGGCGTAGGGGCCCTCGGTGGACGGGAGAGGAAGCGCATCGTGGCCGAAGGTCTGGGCGGAGACAGGTCGATCGGAGTTGGCGGTCATCGGCGAGGCAGGACGGAGGAGCTCGTCGTCTTCAGTGACAACATTGAGGTGCGAGGCAGAGTTGGGGACGAGCTCGCCCTCGAAGCCATAGACGGTGTTGCGACGGTCGCTGTTGCTGCCGTTACCAAACTGTCCGAGCCTCGTCTCCAGAGCGCGGTTGAGGTCATTCCTCCAGGTCGAGAGAGCGTGAATGCCATCCTTGCCGAGGCTGAGGCTGCAATTAAATTAGCCCAACGGACAAGATCACGCATGTTTTGAAACTTACCTGGGAAGGCTAAAGTGGTTGCGACGATGGCCGGACACCTTGCGGTCGCGGGTCGTGGCAGCCTTGGGTTGCTCAGCAGGAGTGGAGTGCCCGACGGGGGAAGAGAAGTCCGTGGAATATCCGCCAAGTTCAGCCGGGACGGTCTTGGAACTCTTGACGGTGCCAGTGTTCGAAGCGTGGTGCTGGTTGCGGAACGACAGGCTGAACTCCCAGTCGTCACGCACGCGGATGTCATTGCCGACCTTGAGCCCAGGAACGAGGAGCGGAAGGACCTTCGCCGAGAGCGCGTCAATCTCCGCCATGTCGTCACCAGCAACGGGGCCAAACGAGAAACCGGCCGAAGATGACGATTGCGAGTGGGTCTTGCGATGGGCCATCATGCGCGCCTTGCGCTCGCGTACGGAGGGAGGCGTGGGCGGAAGAGGCGACGCGGGAGGAGGGCTCACGGGGAAGCGCGAGTCCACACTGCTACCACCGGTGACGGACGACACGGAGCGGACCCGAAGGTGCGAGTGACGCGAAGTGCGCTTGGACTCAACACCTGTAGCAGCAGTAGCCCTAGTGTCCTGACCGGCTTCGTGAGTTAGACCAGTGGGGGAAGGTGGTACAGCAACCATCTGTGCAACGGCGGAGTAGTGGCGCTGGGCAATGAGGATCTGCGTTTGGAAAACCTGGCTTTCAGATGCACCAGAGTAGTAAGAGGAAGCCTTGCTGTGTTTGCGGCTTCGGCCGGGAGTCCTGCCAAACTCTTCACTGCGAACGCTCTGCGCAGGGGTCGGCGGAAGCGAACGGTCGCAAACATCCTGGATCGGGAGAGGAGGCGTAAGGGGTTCCTGGTATTGCACTTTTTCGCCTTCGGAAGGGAGGACGGCGAGCTTGGGCTTCGCTTGCAAGAGTCCGAGAGCCCGACCAATCTTGCCCCTGCCGTCGACGGCATCGCCGTTAGTGAGCCAGACATCCGTGCTACGGCGAGACTCAACGACGGTGACGCTGCCGCTGCGCTTGTACTCGTGCGAATACTTGTAGGCAGACGCAACGGTGCTCTGGGGGGACGGTGCACGGAGGACTGCAGAAGGAGGCTCGCTGTAGCTCTCGAAAAGCTCAGACGGGATCGGGATGGGCGAGCGGAAGAGTAGGTTGACGGCGAGGAGCGGCGAAGAGAGGGTAACCGACAGCAGGAACAGGATGGAACCGACAGTACTCATAGGGCTGGAAGGCGAGGCCATGAACATGAAAGGCAACGCGAGACCCTGGGCGACGTGCATAAGCAATCATAGAACCGTTTGCAATGAAGTGCAACTCACCTGGGGGACCCAAATCAAGACCATCCAACCGGCGGTACGGAAGATGCTCATATCGAGATCGTTGGAGGCCGTGGAGGAGAAGCTGTTTAAACCCTTCTCGGCCTCGGCGCCCTCAGGAGTATATCCGTAACCTCCGAGCACCTCAGCGCTGGCCATGGCAGGAGTCATGGGTCGGGAGACAGCGGTAGAAGGGAGCATGTCGGTGCCCAAAGCAGGCAACGAAGCGGCTGTCGGAGGGGGCGAAGGGGGCTGCGTGGCAGGGAACGACCAGTTGGATAGAGTAGGCTGGTATTGAGAGGGCTCCGTGAGCCAAGACGACTGCGAGCCGTTACGGGGAGCCTGACGCTTGAACGGGTCGGGATCGCTGTTGATATGCGCCGACGTTGTGGACGAAGGACGGTAAGGAGCAGGAAGGGGAGGCACAGGGGGCACCGTCTCTTGGGAACCAAACGGTGAGGCAGGGTTGAACCAGAACGAGGACTTGGGCGCAAGCGAGGGGAACGACGCGGTCGCAGGATGAGGGAGCATCCGCGCGCTGGCGTTGGACGGCACGCGAGAGTGGTGCGTAGAGAAGGAGAACGCAGAAATGCTCTCGGCGCGGGAGCTGGCGCGGGAAGTGATCCACGATGAACCGTCCTTAAGGACGTCGACATCCTCGACCGCGAAACTCGGGCGGGGCTTCTCTTCCATCTGTACGGCCTTGGCGGGGGGCCACGGGTGGCGAATGTCGTCAAGGGCAGCGAGGTTGCGCTTGATGATAACGAGCGTGCCGACCAGGCAGCTGAAGGCTAGGGTGCTGAGGAGCGCGACGACGGCAGAGTAGGCAACGAGGCCTCCGAAGAAAGTGTGGACACTGGTCGCGGCGAACACACCTGCCATAGCAGTGGAGGTGATGATGAGGACGAGGGTAGGAGCCCAGAGCATCCAGTGCTTGTTGCCGAAGGACACGGAACGACCCATACGGACGTGGAGGAGGGTTAGGCCCGAGATGATCAGGAGGCAGGTCTGCCTGAGCGTCGCGGCGAACCAAATCCTGGCGGCGGCGCTGGGATCACTGACGAGAGCGTAACCACCTGGACCGCCGAGGAACTCGTTGACCGCCTGCCATGTGAAAATGATAAGGGCGAGGAGGTCGCAACAAGCGAGCCAGAGGTGGCTCTTATCTGCGGGGGAAATTGACCGATAGTTAGGAAGACCAAATTCGGACTGCGAGAGTCGAACATCAGTGCTTGCGAGGACGGCGCACTACAGGAGGGTACTCACAGGGCGAACTCGACGGCTAAGGGGGTGGGGTGGAAGGATGGGGATGATAATGCGAAGAATGACGAACGCTGAGCTGAGGAAGGAGATGAATGCGAGGACGAGTGTTGGGATGAGGGGGAACATGTTGGCGTTAGTCTTGTCCGGGTCTTGAGGGTCTTGAGGGAATGTCGTGTGCGTTGAGCGCGTTGGCGTAGGGCCTTCGTTGAACCGTCGAGCGGGGAACAAGTCGCGGTCGTGAGGAGAGGAACGAAGGCTGCCAAAAGGTCGTCGCGGTCCTCTTCCCGCCTTTCGAACCGTGGTAAATATCCTGAGTCGGCAGGCTGTCCAAAGGTACGCCCACACAAGCAAATAACCGCCAGGCGCGTCAGAAAGGCGCCCAAACAAGTCGTGGCCGTCACGTGGCCGCGTCCTCTGTGATGCATCTGCTGTGACTGTAACGGCAAGTCACAGTGTGAACACCGACAAGCGCCAGTCCGCCGCAACGTCGGCAGCTCACGGAGCCTCCAACCCCACCACCATGTCCCTTCCAACGCCGTTCACCGTGGCGCACCAATCCTACGTCAAGGGCCTCTATCGACGTATCCTCAAGAATGAGCTGAACTGGATTGTGCAGCGGGATATCTGGAGAGCCAGGGCGCTCTCCATTCGGGCGGAGTTCGATGCGAACAGGTGCGTGCTCCATCCAATCCTTATTCAGACCTTGTTTTCATGGGCAACATTGCACTCTCTGCTTTGGAACCATGCCGTGTCCCCCCCTCTGATATGTGCTATGTAGGAATGTGCGTGATCCTCGTGCACTTGCTGCCATTCTCGCCAAAGCAGAGGCGGACTACGAGGAGCGCAAGCACCCTGACCCATACCGTCGTGAGTGGAGACTGCTCCCAACTATGCTACTCCGTTAATCTGTGCATGTCAAAGCCTCCACGGCACCCGATGGTACTAAATGGTGCGTTTCCCTGGTCTTCGCGTTACTGCACTCGACTAACTGGCTCACAGGGAGCGAAACTTGCCTGTACGTTGTATATTCTGTGCATCTGCTTTCAGCCCTCATCGTAATTTGTTCGACAGCCCCCGCTCGGCCCCATCTTCGACCACGAGAAGTACAACGCAGAGCACGCTCATTGAGCTTGACATGTATCTGCTGTACCTACGCTCTCGCTCTCGCAATTTATCACCGGGAAATGTCTCTATGCTTTCGCTCTATCTTCCCTTGCCTCTGTGCGGCTTCTGCTCGTAGGCTCGTTTGCAGCAAATCGTTCTTAACACCACAGAGTTTGTGTTCACGTTAGGGCATGAGGCTGTTCGGAATTGTAGTACGCAGGTAACGTATCTTTGCCACTGCATCTCCATCGTGGGCGCAATTCGCACATCCAAGTCAATCAACGAACCGCAAGAATAGGATTATGGACCACGAAGTACATATGGGATATTCATGAACGGATGTCTTAGCACAGGCCACAATCATACAGTCCGTAGACGTTCAACATAACGGAGAAACAGGCCAGATACATAGAGGGTACTGTTCGCGCAGCAACCAAGCTCGTCCGACGTCGCCTTACCTATGTGCTACGAATTGCCGAATGCGCACCTCCCCATCCAACGAGCCAGAGGCGATCGTGATTCCGTCCGGGGACCACACCGTGTGGGTCACGTCGTCATCGTGCTCGTTGCACTTCAGCACCATCTCCCCATCGCCCATGCTCCACACCTGCGCCGTGCTGTCCGCCCCTGCGGTGACGAGGTGCCGTCCGTCGGGCGCCCAGTTCACGACGTTGATCGCGCCCTTGTGCCCGCCGAGGTCGTACCTGCGCATCCCCGAGAACGAGTCGAAGACCGCGACGGCGCTGCTATCCGCCCCCGTCGCGAGTAGGCTGCCGTCCGGGGAGAACGCGAGCGTCCAGACGACGTCCGGCTGCCCCGTGCGCCCCTCGCAGACGGTGAGCAGCCGGGTCGGCGCCTCCGGGGCGCAGTCCCAGATCTGTACCCCGCCGTCCTCGTAGGCGAGTGCGATGCGGGCGCCGTCGGGGGAAAGCGACGCGTTGTAGACGAAGCCATTGTCGCCGACTGGCCAGGATGCAACGGGAGCGATGCGGGCGCGATCGATGGGTTCGTACGGAGTCCTGAACGCGGGGGCCTGAGGGGGTGGGCTCGTGGGCTCGATTTCCATCGGAGACGTGGCATCCTCGACTGAGTCCCCTTTAATGAGCGGCGGAGTGTCTGCGATGCGCGCGGGGGAGACCTCGGCCGGTGGGGTAGGGGCCTTGGGCGGGAGGGGCGGAGGCGGCATGAGAGTCGCGACGTCCCAAACGACGCAGTTGCGCTCCATGCCGCCAGTGACCATCCGAGTCCCGTCCACAGAGAATTCCATGAGGATGATCGGGGCCGCATTGCTTTTGAGACAATGAACCGGTGCGAAGCCCTGGTCCGGGCGAGCGTCCCATGTCTCCAGTTCTCCGTTTGAGTTTCCCGCAATCAGCAGTGACCGTTCGGGGTCGGGGGAAAACGCCAGACACTGAGCGGCCGCCTGAGGGGTTATGTGCACCAGCTCGGCCCAGGTTCCGACCTCCCAGATAATGATCGAGGGAAGCTGCGCACCGGAGACGAGCAAGCGACTGTCGGTCGAAAAGACCAAAGCGGAGATGATGTCTTCGTGAGATGTTAAATGGGTTATCATTGTCCCATTAGGGACATGCCAGACGGCGATTCGGCCATCGTCCCCTCCCGAGGCTGCCCAACGGCCGTCGGGAGAGTATACAAGGGCGGTGACAGAGCCCTCATGCGCGTAGCGGTCTTGACCGTTGACGAGTTGTTTCTTCTCCTCGCAAGGTGCCGGAGAAGACCGAGGCGAGGAGCTGCCCTCTGAAGCACTCAACGCATCCGACTCCGACCCATCCTGGTCGTCTTGCTCCTCCATTTCGCCCGCCTCTTCGCTTTCCTCGTACTCTTCCAGATTGCTGGGATCTTCGACGATGTAGGTAGGACTTCCCTGAGTATCGGGCTCTGTGTAGGAAGGACCTCCCTGAGTATCGGGTGTTGTGTAGATGTTGTCCAGAGAAGGAATAGCGGAAGTCGATCGCAGACGTTTTGGGTTCGTCTGATCTATCGTGCCCCAGGTTCCCTTGCGTTTTGGAGACCCCCGTCGGGTCGTAGTTTCATCGGTCATCTCTATGGCCCTTCATGGGCATTGCTTCGCCATCGAGTGGGATGCGACTCACCGACATCGTGATCGGGCCCCATCGGGAGTGTATCTTCGCTGCCTGGGCTTAGGTCCTAAACATCGAGTAAGCTTACAGCGAGGAGGAGTGGCATCGAGCACTGAGAACTAGACTCACGACGAGAGGGAGCGATTGGAAGGAGGCAGGAGAGGTCAAGGAGGGCAGTGCGCGAGGCAAGGGCGTGGTCGAGGAACCCTAATGGGACAGAAGCTTGTCATGCGCGCTCATTGATTGCTGCACATGCCTATGGGAACAAGATGGTTATCCAGGGATTCCCATTCTAGACGCGGCAGAGATCCTGAAAGGAGGGAATTTGAAGCCCTGTGCGGCGGTGTCACCTAGGCCTGTTGTGATACTGAGCTGTGAATTCCTGGCCTCAATCTCACCGTTCTGAAGAAGACGAGCACTATGCTGTCACGTCGAGCTCGAGGAAGGAAGCCACAGAGAGTAGAATCACGTGTGCAGCGTCTGCCCAGCGTCCGATGGATTTGGCTGGGGTGCCTGGAGAGGCGGCGGGTGCCCCAGAGGACTGCGACTCTGCCGCTCGCTCCCCAGCCTCCCGTCTCCCTTCATGAACTACCTCCGTGGCGCGGTGAACGCGATCAGCGCCCCCTACCAGTACTACAAGGACATCAACCCTTCTACCCTGACAGGCGCCATCGACGTCATCGTTGTCCGAAGACCAAAGGACCTCCCGGAACATCCGCTCTATGATGGCCTCCGCCAACTCACAGACGAGGAAACAGAGCTCGTATGCTCCCCTTTCCACGTCAGGTTTGGAAAATGGCAGGTGTTGAGACCACAGGACAAGAAGGTGTGTATGCACTGTCTGCATATGCACTCACGACTGACGTGCATTGCGCTCAGGTGGATGTATATGTGAATGGACAGCCCGTCCCATTTTCCATGAAGATTGGAGAGGCAGGAGAAGCCTTCTTCGTCTTCGAGACAGAAGAGGAGATTCCGGACAGTCTCGTTACAAGTCCTATCCTTCAAGCTACCAAGCCGGGCGAAGTAAATGCACATCCCGAAGGCACGGGCCGCTTCGGAGCTGGTACTGATGTCAAGGACTCTGCTGCAAGTAGCCAAGAACCGGACTTTCTGGATCTCGACGCACAACCGGAAGGCGACTCTGGTAGTCCAAGCTCATCCCGACAAACATTAGACGGTGATTCCGATGGACCGTCTCTTATCGCACGAACCGCTGAGGTGGGGAAGGCAATGATGGGTGTAGCTCGTGAGACGAGGAACACGGAAACAGACAAGCTACGAGACCAGTCCATTATTGACGGTATGAAGCACGCAGCCGGAATCCGGTTTCCTGGGATGCGTTCCGACGACGGTGATGAGTTCCTGCCAAATCTCAATCAAGTTCACGAGCCGGAAGTCAGGTACACTCATGGTGCGTGTTCAATGCGCTTCTTTCTGTGTGGTATGATGCGAGTCGTGTCTGGCAGATGTGGTTTTCGATATGGAGGGGTATCATTCGACTAGCCACGGTCGAGATGCATCGGACATGACAATCCGTTCGGGATCTTCTCGCCCGCAGGACTCTTCGCCATCGGGTTCAAGCGCAGATCGAACACCTGGTCCTTCAAGTGAGTATGCATGAGTGTATCCGGTGAACGTTCGCTGAAGACAACTACGTCTAGGAACACCCTCACCACCTGCAACTTCGTCAATGGTGCCATTCCCTCGCGCAACCTCGGAGCCGCCCCCCGATTTCGACGAGTACGACGCCGTATCATCTTCTCGTCATGCTGCGTCGACTTCCGTGACCCGCACACCCTCGGCAGCGGATCGCGCTCACCTGCCGTCACTGTCATCCTTACAGGCGTCAGACACTGAGGAGTACACTTGGGATTGGGGGAACTTTCCTCAAAAAACTCCCATCCGCACGACCTTCGGTCCAACTGGCCACTTCCCAGGAACCTCGATGGACCTTTCTGCACGCAAAAGCAAGGGTCGAACAATGTCTGAAACGCCAGATGCCCATCACGCTCGCACTCGCGTTGCTGCAAGTTCTCTTCGAGGAGCCGTGGAGGAAGAGGATGTGAATTCGTATGGAGTTGGCGGTCGGTTGACTGTCGACAAGAGGGATCCCACCCGGTACAGGGTCTTTATCGAGGGTCGGACAGTCGAGTTTGAGCTTGCGGTGGCTGGACCTGAACCATCGCAGCAAGAGTCGGACGAGAGAAACGTTCACGGAGGGCCATTAGGTGGTGAGGACGAAGTCAGCGATGAGCTGCGATTCGAGAAGAGCAAGATCGACTTCCACCAGTTCCTGCTTGATGATACTGTCATCGCCGATCCAAATCTTGTCCTCCGATGGGCAGGTGACCAGTATGTATTGTCTGCTCAGCTCATGGCATTCAACGCCACTTACATCACGCCTGGCAGGTATATTCGCCGTCAAGACGGATCCCCTCTCATGGATGCACTGGTCACCTGGCGGGAATCGGCGTTGCGGGATAAACAGCCTTTAATATCCTCTCGACCCGGGTCTCCCCAACCATTATCAGAAGATGAATCGGTTAAATCAGATGGCGACGAGCCAAGGAATCGTCGCGCCAAACCGACTCCTACTGGCAAGATGCTGAACAACGAGACTGTCACTAGGACACCTACGTCGTCTTCTTGGGTTCGGTGGTGGAGCCGGAGTCGTCGCGCGGAGGGTACACGACCAGAGCTTAGTCACGCCAGTTCAGAACCGTCAGGTGGCGCGGTATGTCTTCTACTCTGTCGTTCTGCATACAACACGCTCAAGGTGACTACCAGGAACTGAAAGCGGAGCAAGCGAAGGGGACGTCCGTGCATCGAACTGCGACGTCTGCGTCAGCACCCCCTCTCCCCATTTTGGTGTCTACCAACGCTTCAAAAACTTCACTCGGCACCACCCATCTCGAGCAGCCAAAGAGGTTTGCGAAGACCCTTCGGTTGACCTCGGACCAACTGGTGAGCTGAGACTGTTCACCCGGATTCAAGCACTCCTAACTGGTGGCTTGCCTGTGTCAGAAATCGCTGAACCTCAAGCACGGTGCTAACTCTATCACCTTTTCCATATCGTCAACTGGTGTTGCAGCATGTACCGCCAGGCTGTTTGTGTGGGACCACACGGATCATGTTGTTGTGTCCGATATCGATGGCACGATCACCAAGTGGGTGTCTGTACTCTTCTAAGGCGACTCGGTGTTCATCGTCAGCTTTGTAGGTCAGACGCTTTGGGCCACGTCTTCACGATGATTGGTCGTGACTGGACACACGTCGGTGTTGCTAAGCTTTACACCGACATCTGCCGCAACGGATACAAAATCATGTATCTGACTTCTCGTGCCATTGGACAAGCGGATTCCACCCGAGACTACTTGAAGGGTATCAAGCAGAATGACTACCAACTGCCTGAAGGCCCAGTCATTATGAGTCCTGACAGACTGATGGCGTCTCTTCATAGGCGAGTGAATCCGAGACAAATCGGCTTGTTACTTGCTGATGCTGTTCACAGAGAGGTCATCATGCGGAAACCAGAGGTCTTCAAGATGGCCTGTCTCAGGGACATCCAGAAGCTGTTTGGCGGACCAAACCATAACCCGTTCTACGCTGGCTTTGGCAACCGGATCACCGACGCACTGTCGTACCGAAGCGTCAACATCCCCAGCTCTCGCATATTCACAATCGACTCCACGGGTGAAGTCAAGATGGAGCTTCTCGAGCTCGCCGGCTACAAGTCGTCGTATATCCACATGACCGACCTCGTCGACCAGATGTTCCCACCCGTCAACCGGAAGTTCGTATCCGAGTTCACCGACTTCAACTACTGGAAGCCCCCCATGCAGGACTTCCCTCTTCCCGATCTCTCCCCCCCTTCCCCGGCGCTCAGCGCGCGCTCCGACACCTCCAACCAGTCCACCCTCGCCCGCCTCCGCAACTTCAGTCTCGTCGGCCCGCGACAGCCCACCCGGTCCTTCGCGCTTCCGCCCCCCGCAACCGAGGCCACTGGGACGCTGCAGGAGAACGAGGCACGCCTCCGCCAGATGTCCTCCTTGGAGCGCCTCAGCAACACCCTGGCGACGTTTGCGGGCTCGTCCTCGTCCTCGGTCGGCTCCCCGCGCTCTAGCTCGCCCACGCTGCACGACTCTGAGGACTCGGACTACGAAGGCGACGATGACCTCGAGAAGGCCCGCCGCCGCCGCGAGCGCCGCCGCAGCGTCGCGAGCATGCCCGGGTCGCTGCCGGGCTCGAACCCCGGCTCAGACGACGAGATCGAGTTCGGCGACGAGGACGACGAGGACGACCACGACGGGTACGAGGGCGAGAACGAGGAGGATGTCCCGGACGAGGCGTTCGACGAGGCTCTGGACGCCGCCGGCGAGATGCAGAACGTTGACTACATCTAGAACCATAGTCTTAATGTACTAATATCCGGCGTTCCGCTCGCACACACACATACGTACTTACTCGCATGTGCACGGACGCTCGCGCGCATCGCATACCGTCTTAACATGTTTTCTCGCTATATCACCCTGTTGTCGCACACACTCTCGATACCCACAATACACGCACGCGATCGTTGAAGCGATATAGATCCAGAGCGTAGACATCGATTCTCAAAGCAAGGGCGACAAAGCGACAAAGCACCTAATAACACACATGTGACGTAGAAACGTGGCCAATGGGACAGTTGGTCATACCACGACGACCGAGTTTTGTACAGGCGGCATAGGGCGTGCAGGGCTGATGCTCATTCCGCCGAACGACTCCCCTAGCCCGTCCGTGCCATCCGCTTCCACCTGCCGTGCGCCGTTGACCAAGATACCCGCTGGCTCCTCGCTCTCCTCCACGTCTGTGACGCCTTCTCCCTCTTCATCCTCGTCCTCGTCCTCGTCATCGTCATCGTCGTCGATGGCCACCGACGCCCACTCGCGGTAGACGCCCTGGATATACTCGCCCGAGCGCGGGAGCTTGTACGGGTCGAAGGGGAAGAACGTGTTGAGCTCCGAGGTCATCGCGCGCTCGAGCGCGTGGATGCGCGCCTTGGATGGCCGCGCGGCCGCGGCCGTCGCCGCGGGGAGCGCGTAGTCCGAGCGGCGGTTTGCGTCGAGGATGGAGTAGCAGTAGACGAAGCCGGTCGCGTGCGCGACGCGCGCGAACTGCATCACGACGTTCGGTGAGCACACCTGGTGGGAGGAGGCGGGCACGGGTGAGATGGGGGACAGGGGGCAGGGACGAACGGAGGACAGGCGCAGGGAACGGGACACACCTTCAGCGGGTTGAGTTCCGAAGTGACGACGCGCTGGACGACGTCGAGGTGCTCCATCCACTTCTTAGGCGGGCGGCGGGCGGCGCCCGCGAACTCGTCCACCTCCTCGTCTGCGTCCGCCTCGCCTTCCGAGTGCTCCTCGAGCAGGTCGCGCCAGCGGAAGCAGAAGATGAGGAAGACGGCCTGCACGGCGGCATAAAACACGCCGTGCTGCGCGACGGCCGCTGCGGTGGACGGGAAGCCGAGCTGGGCGGCGGCATCGAGCGCGTCGAGCTGCGCGCGGAGGAAGAGACAGAGCACCGAGATGACGCGACGCGCGCCCTCACGGTCGACAAACTGGGCGCGAGAGACGAACGAGGCGATGTAGCTGGCCGCAGCAGCGCGGGTGACGGGGGGCAGGTCTTCCTCGAGGAGCGCCTTGGAGACAAGCATACCTTGGAAGAGGTCCGTGAACTCTGGATCGAGGGAGGAGTACCAGAAGATGATGAATTGGGTGTAACGGGACTTGAAGGTGCGGAGGATGGTGCGGTCGAAGATGGCAAGAAGTGTGTGGAACTGCGCCCGTCGGCGGGCTTTGCCCTCTTCAGGCGAAATTGCAGGCAGTGCGGCGACGTCGGTATTGAGAGCGAGGGGCGAGTCGAGGCGCGAAGGTGGGGAGGTTGGAGGGATCACTGCAGGATCCGACGCGGCGTGCGTCTTGTTGAAGTGGTCGAACACCACTTTCAGGATCGCATCCAGCTTGTTCACCATGCCCTGGATATGCTTGAAGTCGGTCTCTACGTCGGCTTCGTCTTCATCATCATCAGGGCTTCCGCCAGCATCGGAGGACAGGTCGCTCAGGTTGTCACCATCTTCGTTCGCGTCGTTATCTTCTCCATCTGAATCGCTCTCCTCACCCTCCTGACCAACAACAGTATCGAAAGGATCCAGGTCGAACATTTCGCCATGGTCCTCAGACTCTAGCTGTTCCTCCAATTCCTCCAGCTCTACCTGGATTTCAACCTACAAATCGCGTAAGCAAAGCATAAAATCATAGGTACATCACCACTCACGTCTATCTGGATCGCGCGGTCTATGACCAACGCTAGAATGCGGTCGGCGATCTCCGGGCAGTAGTCGGTTACACGGAGGAGATTGCGAATATAGGTGACTTGAGCGATTTGATTGTGTCGCTTGTGGGGGAAATTGCGAGCGAGTAAAGGTTGAAGGGTGGACGGATATGTGGGCACAATCGAAGTCAAGTGACGGAGGAGGTAGTGTACGCGGTCATATACGACGCGTCGTGTGAGCGGTCTTGCAGAACCCTCGGGCATGCCGGTGTCAACTGCCTGCAAACCGGACTCTGCACACACATTAGAGACTATGGAAAACATGAGCAGCATGACGTACGGTATGTGAAACTCTGCGCAATCCTTCCCAGCACCAGCGACAGATATTCCGGCCTGGCGCTCAAGAGCATACCAACGAAATTGGTATATGTGCGGACGAAAGTTGTATCCATGGTGGTCCAAGGCATATTGACGATGGACTGAACTAGCGCATGATGGGAGCGTTCGATGCGAGAGATGACATGCGAAAGGGCAATGAGCCATAGGCGTAACTGCGGTGCGGGGGAAGGGGCATCCGGTCTGATGGCAGCGATCTTGCGAGGGTTGAACTGATCGACAAGCTCGTCGAACGCATCTCCTTGCCCCTACATGACGTTAGATCAAGGTTGGGATGGTTGGGAGGAAAGATGACACCACATACCTGAGCTTTAAGCTGCAGAGCATTGTTCACGAACGCAAGGTGGATGTCTTTACGGTATTGCTCGTCTGAAACTAGAATGAGAAGAAAGGTAAACACAAGAAACAGGAAAGCGGACCTTGCTTTATCCTTGAGTTCGTAGCCACTGGCCGCTCTGCGTAGAGAGCGGATGGAGAAGTGATGGACGAGGACGTCTTGGGTGAAGCGGGAAACTTGGAGGAAGCCTTGGGAGGTAGATCTTCGAGATTGATGCGCGGCTTTGGACGAGGGTCCATATACCGAGAAGAGGAGGGACCAGGGGCAGTTCTCGTCTGGCGAGAGTTGAAGTGGGAGAAGCGGGAGTGGGGATCCATGGCCGACTGGTGCGTTGAGTACTTGCGTCCTCGGCTTGTAGCTCTTCACAAAAATCCGCTTACTTAATACATATAGGCGCCCGGAAGTCGTCATCTTTCCGACTCTCCGAACGAAGCGGAAACATTATTTCAGAACACCGTCACTCAGATTCACGTCTGGACCGAGCCCCTTGAGGTCGAAAGCGAAGACTTGGTCAGGGTGTTATCTGAGCCCTGTGAATCCCGGTTCACGGACACAACCTGCCCCTCGGTCCGTCCAACACGCGCTACTCCGTCGGCTGCACACGCGAGGACGGGGCGCTCGAGGAGTAAACGGGTAAAATCGTCTCCGTCCAGGATACATGATGGTTGTTGGATTGCCTTGGGCCAGAGGGCGAGGTGCTTGCGTTCAGCGAGTGTTTTATTCATAGGGATCGCTGACGTTCAGCAGCTAGGGAAAGTGTTCAATCCGTGGTAACAGTGAATGAGTTGGATAGGAGAGTCTTGCGGTGTCTCAGCGTTATTCCACCCGTTCGCTGCTCGTCCGGGTGTGATTCATGGCTTGTAATACGTAGGCACACCCGCTTTACATTGCGGTGTTGGTTTTCGTCAGAGTGTTGGTCCTTGCGAGATAATGCCTTCGGCAGGCGCTGACGCCGGCCCGATCCGGGTAGATATGGGCAGGACACGCGCCCGCTGTGGCCGAGGTCCTTTGCTCCGCCATCGTCGCCAGGCGAACTGTTCAGCGAGCGATGAAGTACATATGGCTGGATTGCGACCCGGTAAGTTCATGTGTGGCTCCAACATCCCATCTGACTTTTAATACAGGGTCACGATGATGCCACGGCCATATTGCTCGCCATTCAATGTCCCGGCATCACCCTGTTGGGAGTGTCCACCGTGCGTGGCCCTCCATAACAGACAAGCACCATCGTTTCAACACGAGCACATATGCAGGTGCACGGGAACGCCAACGCGGAAAATACCAACAACAACGCTGCCCGTTGCCTATACGCCTTCGCCGCCCCCTCCCATATTCGCGTCTGCCCAGGCGCGACCAAGCCGCTCATCCGAGCAGAACGGCACGACCCCGAGATACACGGGATCGACGGACTCGGCGGTGTCGAGGGTCTGCCACATGCCTCGCATCCAGGCGTGCAGACACGCCTCATCGACCACGGCGCGCCAATACGCGCCTTGGAGGGCATGGCGTATGCCGTGCGCCAGACTTGGAAGGAAGGCCAAGGGCACAAGGTTACAATGATATCCTCAGGTCCTATGACGAATGTAGGGCTCTTTGTGAGCGTATACCCGGAGCTTCTGGATGGCATCGGTATGTTTACCATCCGCTTCATTTCTGTTGCGGTTGTTAAGGAATCACAGAGGAATTCGTGTTCATGGGAGGAGGCGTAGGTATTGGAAACCGGTCGGCTGCAGCAGGTAAGCTCATCTGCGAAGCATCGCCTGTCAAATCCTGACGCCTCGCCCGCAGAGTTCAACATCCTCTGTGACCGTACGCACATCTCAGTACACTCTCATCTTCTACGCCTCACCCTCACGCTCATCTAGCCGAAGCCGCCCAAATCGTCCTCGACGCCCCCGTCAAGAAGACCATGATCCCGCTCAACGTGACGCACACCGCGATCGTCACCCGCGCGGTGCACGCCCGCCTGCTCTCCCCCGCCTTCGGCATCGTCGCGCCGCCCGGCCCCGCCGCGCCTGGCGCGACGCTCCCCCGCGCGTCGACCCCGCTCCGGCACATGCTCTCGACACTCATCGGCTTCTTCGCGGACGCGTACAAGTCCACGTTCGGCTTCGTCGATGGCCCCCCGCTCCACGACGCGCTCACGGTCGCGTACGTCGCCCGTCCGGAGCTGTTCGCCTGCCGCCGATACCGGGTTGATGTCGAGCTCGCCGGCGCGCACACTGCGGGCGAGACCGTCGTCGACGTCTGGAACTACCGCCAGTGCGACGACTCGTGGGGGCGCAACGGCAAGAACTGCATGGTCGCGGAGAAGCTAGAGGCGAGTGCATCCCGTCCTGCGTTTCACATGCGCGTTGGTGGTTGACCTGCGTTGCTCGCTCTAGGTTGACGGGTTTTTCAAGCTGTTCTTAGATTGCGTAGCTAGATGTGACAAAGTGTCTCCCTTGAATCAATAGAAGAGTAGCTGATACATCAGGAATGCCCACAATTACTATGGGATGAGGAAAGGTATGAGAGCGTGAGGTATATAGATCATTAGTGTCGTGGCAGATGGCGATAGATATAGCATGCGTACAGACAGGGAACGGCTACAGGAGATGAAGCATACAAACGAATAACCCATGTCCATGGTGTGTATAACAAGAACCCGGATGGATAGAGCGTTCACTGGTCGTAGATGCGACTCGCCCGAGCACCGTCGACGAAAATCTTGCTGAGAGGTCGTGAATTAGGGTTGCGATCCCGTCTGTGGCCAGAACGCATGCTCCGGATAGCTTGATCGAGGTCTCCTCGGCCGATGGAGTGTCCTGATGCGCGGCTTTGGGACTTCGGAACGGGCCGGAGAGTGTCGCTGTTCTTATCTTTGGGCTCTCTGATGCCTTTGACAGTCTGGTGAATGATGTCAGTGCAACGGTTTGATAAGCGTTGAGGTAACCTTACCCCTTCTTCGTTGGTTGGAGAGGGAGATTCTTCGGTGATGTCCAGAGAGGGTGGTGCTACCTTGGGCATAGAGTCGTGCACTTCCAGACCAGCCTTCTGAAGGGCGGAGGAAAACGAAAGGATGAGGCCAAAAAGATCATCGGGTTTCGGTGCTTCGGGGGAATCAGGAGACTCTCCAAAGAATGCCAGAAGAGAGCGGAGGTCGTTGTCCAGGGATTTACCCATGTTCTTCAAGGAATCAACGACGGGAGTCATCTGCAGCACAAACGGCTGCATGACGATCACAAAGCGGTCCTCAGGGGTCCGGATCGTCTGCAGCTGACGGATCTCGTCGCTAACTAGTTTGAGTCCACCAACCAGAGCCTGGACGGAAGCTGTTATGATCTGGACGGATACTGTGCAAATCATCACAATGACGCCCTTAGGTGCTCAAGTATCAAGACGCTCACCTCGAGCAGCAGCCTCAACGTGCGGCATCTCTTCGATGAAGGTGACCAGCTGAGGATCGTTCTTCAGGAGAACCTTGGCAAGGTAATGAAGGAGAGTGGGACAGCCAGATGTCGCCTTCACCGTCTTCGTTTCCTTGAGCTGTTGCAAATCAGTGAATTACAATTGAATCTAAAGAAAGGTAACACACACCTTTAGTAAAGCCTCCAGTTGGAAACCTCGAGCGCCTCCACGGAAGGTCGAGCCGTTCAAAGCGTTCCCAACTGCGAGGACAGCCTGAACGAATGTCAGTGTACAAGGTGTCAGACGACTGGCAACATACTCGCCTGCAAGACACGCCGGAACCTTGCCGACGACCGAAGCTCTTTTGCCGCCATGTGCACGATGTTGAGCTCCGGTCGAATCTCCTCGACTTCCAGCTCCAGTTTCCTGCGATAGAGCATGCACTCCAAACGCTCGGGCAAGCGTGGCAACGTGATGATATGGCTAAAGTACTGATCCGCTTTGGCGAGCTTGCTGACGTCGCCGAAGTCTTGTAGCCGGACAACTTCTTCGGAGGTAGGTAGCTGTTTGCTGATGGCGCGCAGGTCATCTACGGAAAGAACCTGGTCGTTGAGCTCAAGCAGAGCCCTACGGATCTCCGGTAGTCCGATCTTGATGCGCGAGAGCATGATCGCTTAGGAATGAAACTCAGTAACTTCTGAAGACTCGCAAGAAGATCAATAACTAACCAACGTGGTTTGCGCGAGTGATGTCAAGCAGTGTAGTCACATTCTGCTTCTTGGGAGACGACGCGCTAATCTGGGAGCTCGTTGACGGCAAACTCTCGATAGAGAACGTTGATTCGAGGTCCTCCATGTCAAGTGTGAAATCAGATGGGGTCTCGCCCCACACAGTGGCCGGAAGGGCAGGCGCGTTGAGTTTGTTCCAGAAAAACGGCTTGAGACGCTTTCCAGGCTTCTTGGGGATAGCAGCTTTCCACGCAGACGGCGGTGGTGGCGCCCCACCGGAAGGACGGGGAGGGGGTGGAGGCATCCCGGGTACTGGAGGAGGTGGAGGTGGTGGAGGAGGCCCGCCCGAACCTCCGGGAGGCGGCGGGGGTGGGGGTGGAGGCGGGGGCTGAGGACCAGAAAGCACAGGCGGAGGCGGAGGCGGAGGCGGAGGCGGAGGCGGGGGCGGGGGCGGAGGACCGGAGGACACAGGTGGAGGGGGCGGGGGCGGAGGCGGAGGCGGGGGTGGGGGTGGGAGTATGGATGGACCATCGGTAGAAGCCGTAGGCGTTGTAGGAGATGTAGAAACTCTTGGAGGTGGGGGCGGTGGGGGCGGAGGCGGAGGCGGAGGTACATTCCCATTTGCGAGGCTGTTCGCACGAGAGAGAGGTTTGTTAGGAGGCGGGGGTGGAGGGGCGACCTGTGACTTGAAATCTTTCTCTGTAATGAACTTCGGCTTCGCAGCCAGCTGGGTCTTGAGGGACTCAATTTCCACTCGGAGAGCAACAATTTCATCATCCTTCTGCGTCAGACTATCGATCGCACGACTGGCCATTAGTTGCGCGTCCAATTCCGCGTCACGATTGTCTGTCTCTCGGGTCTCTTCCCGTGACTGGAAGCGGGAGTAGACTGACTCAAGGGCACGCTTGAGGTAGACGATCTCCTTGCTCTTGATCCCAATGGTTGTTTCCATATCATTAATCTACGTATGCCATTAGCTGACAAAAGGAGGTTAATCTCACAGAGACATGCCTGCGACTTCAGGTTGGCAATCTCTTCATTCAAAGTATGCCACTTAACCCTGTCACGTTCCCGCTTTGCTCGGTCATCCTGAACCCAATTGAGTCGCACAAGGATGTTAGGTTCGAGCAAAATGCATACCTGTTCGCGAGTCTCGGTAGGATTCTGCGTCTGGAGACGGTCAACCTCGTTCTGGAGCTGAAGAACTTGTTTTTCCTTCTGGACCAAGCGCTGAACGAGACCGTGGAATCCCTGTGTTGACTGCACAGAACGTTAGAGCAAAGATATAATGGTATTCTTGCATATTCACCTCTGGGTTTCCTCGACCGCCGCCTTTACGACCGATCGACGCTGACACAGGAGGTATTGACTTCAGCGTATTGAGCTCTGCGGTCTGTTGCTCAAGTTCGCTTCGAAGGTCGATTCTCTGTAATCCGACGGTTAACGGACTTCCTAGGATATTCGTTGGACCACTACGTACCTCTGTACTCAGCTGATCCACTGTCGCGCGAAGTTGATCAATTTCATCTTGAAGTACAGAGTGATCTGCCTCAGAGGCGAGCCTCACGTCCACAACTTGGCCTGTGATAGACTGGACAGAGTCGGTGAAGTGTTTGAGGAATGCACACCAGTGGTCATCGCTACATGTCGGGAAAATGAGCATAGCATCGCATAACAGAGCAAGGACACAAACAAGTCTTCCAGGGTCGCTGCTTGTTCAGCAAATTTATCGAGAACGGTGAATAGGTCTGCCTTCAGTTGCCTGCATAGAAGCTATGAGCGGAAGGTACGGTAGGAAGAACCAGAACTCACCTGTCCACGTCCCGTTCAAATATGTCACCAAAGCGTTTCAACAAAGCGAGCATCATTGGGTACAAGTGCTCATGTGCCTTGGCAGTCTTCATGAGATCGTCGAGGATAGCGCCAGACTCCGTACGCGAGCGTCGTTCTTCTGACATGACGTCACGCGCACGCTCTCGCATGTCTTCTTCATCTTCAAACTTCTCTTCGGTGTAGACATCGAGCTGCGTTACCAATGACTCTGGAGGCTTGATATATCGCAACGTCTGTAGAGATGTGTGTTCAGGAGATTGACTGCAGATACTAAGTGGTAAGGACATACCACAATGACCTCATTGAGACCTCTTCGACTGAACTCTTCTCTGAGCAAAATGCGTTCTTCCAGTGAGTCGGGGCAGTTGGTAAGTGCGTTGATGAGGGCCATAGACGCTGTTCGCGCTTCCCATACGCCTTCCTCCTCGTTACCGTATCCTCCTTCACTGGGTGGGTCGTCCTCGTCTAACATATCCAGCAAGCGCATGGACGCGATGAGGTCTTGGAAACGGAAAGCTTCCTCGAACTCAATCCGATAGTCGGACATGGCTGAGAGGACGGCCCGATGGCCTTCCTTGAGGGACAGAACACAAATCGCAGCGAGGACTTCCGAAGTGAGGGTGCGCAATTTGGCAGAGGAACCGTGGAGGGAGTACGAAATATGAGTAATAAGTGTGGGATGTGCGAGGACCTCACGGAAACCGGGCTACATCTGTGGTCAACCTCGGCGTCCCCAAAAGGCGTCTAAATCGTACCTCGGTGTTCAGCAGTGCCCGCAAACACTTGACGATTTCCATGAGCACCGTATCCTCGACCTCGGTGAGTTTCTTCCGTTTGCCTCCCTTGCTGACGAGTTTTGCCAAAATGTCGCTAAGAACATTCATGCCGGACTCTGCAGTGACGAAATCTTCAATCCAAGCAAGGTTGGCCGTAGACAGATGAACCCGGAGAGAAATGAGATGCTTGACGAGCTTTGTGTCCGTGGTGCGACCATTGCGGATCCCATTCGCGTACCAGTTTGCTGTCTTCTCCGTCTCCTTTGCTTGAGCACCATTCGCACCACCAGACGACGCCCACCAACTGTTCCACAAACCGCCAGTGGCCTGGGGCTGCATGGATGCGGTCTCCAGACTCCTCTTCTCCGGTGTTGACCTGGTGGAGGCCATGGAAACCATCGAGTCTCGACGATTTGGGCTCATGTCAGCACTGGATCGCTGAGTAGGACTGGTAGGAGTTTCCAGCTGAGACGACCCTCCAGCGCCCCATCCAGCGATGGAAAAGCGTTTCATGAGGCCAGAGTCGCCTGTAAGCTGGGGTACAAGCCGGGGAAGCATCGCTGCAGCACTCGCGGGACCATACGTGGATGGAGCTTGCGGAGACTTGTTCGTGCGCGCAGCAGCGGCCCTTGTCATCGTCCCTGCCCGCGAAGCTTGGTTCTGCTGCAGTAAATAGCGCTTCTGCTCCATCGGTAAGCGGTACATCGCCTCTCTTTTTGGTCCCTTGAGTCCGATGTCGTCCTGAGCCGCGTCAACAAAGATACCGTGGACAAGCGGTGAAACGGCCTACCAGCATCTGCTCGAACGCCTCAGGATCGACACCGTCGACCTCGATACCGGCATTGCTGGGAGCAGTCTCCCCGGTGCGCTGTTCCACCAGTACAGGTTCACTAACCACCTTCTTCTCCTGCGTGGGGGTCGATGGTCGTTCACTGGTGGGGCTTTGAGGACGCATCCAACTGTCCAATATGCTAGAGAACCGGTTCTGCGATATCGAACTCCTCCAGTCCATAGGAGCCTTGAACCCACCACTTCCTGGTTCCGACGCCGGTGGTGTATCGAGAGAACGTATCCTTGCCGTACCATCGCCCTCTTCGTCCTCTTCTTCGCCCTCTTCATTGTCTTCGTCCTCCTCTTCCAAATCAGCGAGTCTCCTTATCGTGTCTTGAGATACATTCGACGCCTGAGAGACGCTGCGTGACTTGGATCGTCGATACCACTCGTCCGGGACGCAGAACCGGAACGAGCGACTTGCGTTACGACCGATTGGATTTGGGGAAAACGAGTTCTCAAGGATGGGAGAGAGCTCGATTTCGAAGGGTAGCCTAACGGGCTCTGGAGAAGAACGTTGAATATTCATGATCCAGCCCGTAATGGGAACAGTATGAACGAGATAATCGGTATACTCACTCTCCGAGTGCCCGTCTGACCATACTTCTTCGATGACATACTCCAACGAGCCGCCTCCAGGAATGGGGAGTGTCTTCGTGAGCCCGAGTTCGTCAATGACCGCATCTAGAACGACGCGCACAGTCGTTCCCCGGGAGATGAAGAGCTTCCACAGGAAGCCGTCGTGGATCTCAGGTACGCGCAAGAACGACAAAGTTAAGGAGAGGAACGGATGGAGAGACACTAGGCGTAGTGTGGGGGTGTGCAGATGAGATGTGAGAGGGAATGCAGAGAAGTGTCGCTGAGACCGGGCGGTCAGAGATGGAGCATTTAGCAACGGGGCGACGTCCGTGGCAGGAGGGAGTATGCCTGCGCACAAGATTCATGTCAGTAACTCGAGGCATAGATCCGTTCTCTGCTATGTACTCACCATTCCCAAGAGATTCGAGTTCGTCCTCCTCCCAAGGGCGGCCGTGATGCTCAAGTCTGATCCGCTGCACGGCCCATCCGTACGGGTCCAGACCTCCGAGTACCTCTGAGATGACCTCCTCGTTCGAAACGAGCGCATCGAGAACGTCCTGCACGGTGCCCTGGGCGTTGATCGTCGCAAAATGCAGCGAACCACCGGGGACAATGGTAGGGACAATGAGTGGATCGCTAGCCATGGGTCTCGCAGTTCCGTCGGAGATGGCCACCGGCCGCGTGAGCGTTCTCCAGATCTAAGGCGTCAGGGAAGGGGGATGCGCGGGGAGTTAAGCTGAGAGACCGAGAAGCAGTGTGTAGCGCAGGCCGCAAACGCGGGTGGTTGGGAAGGATATGCAGGCGTGGAGCCCAATGCCCATGGGCGAGACGGGAACGGGACCACTCTGCTTCCTCGCCCTAAGCCTGGCGCAAAGACGCCCAGTATCTCCTTTGGCGCTCTGTCGTCGTCCGCTTCGGCCCCGGCTGCACAGGGACTGCGCACGCGCTGTGGTGGCTTGTGGTTGACTGAGGTGCAGACGGCAACGAGATCGAAACGTACATTACATTGGCAATACAGGAACAAATCAGACAGCGTGGATACAGCAGTATTTCATGACAACAGCAGAGCCAGAACCAATAGTAACTCAAGCGACGAGTGAAACGCGAGACTCGGACGACTCGATCATGGCGCGGATGAGAGGTCCGTGTCCACAGCTGGGTGGACCATATAATACACCTTGAAGTCCCCTTCTTGTGACTCCAGAGTTTGATTTCCACTGCTGTCCTCCATAGAGGGTGGAAGAGATTCCTGGACATCGCCACGAACCTCAAGCAAGAATGATTCCTACGGACGCTATCAGACATCGAGCAACTCCAAAGTGGTACTTTGACAACATACCTTGACAAGTTTCTTCAGCACCTTGGTGATAAGCTCCTTCTCCCATTCAAGTTCGTCCACATCTTGAATGTCGGATTCTTTTTGCTCAAGATACCAGTCGATGAGCTCGTCCTTGTCCACTCCTTTCCCGGTGTCTCGCTCGACTTGTGATACGTGCAGCACGACGAGGCTCCGCATGGTGATGAATTTGTCGTGGCTGATGACCATCCGTCTTCTCGGCTGTGGTGGGGGCTGGGCGAAGGCGTGTTGATCGTCGGCACCCGGAGCCATGCTCCCCGCTCGCGATGGAGCAGAGGAAGAAGTACCGCGGGCACCAGTCGCTCCAGATTCGTGGTAAAGATCATCGGTACCAGATTGCATGCCAGACACGTTGACGTCCTGGCTGTCATCTCCGTTAACATGAGACGAGGCACGTTGTGGACGGTCGCCTGCTTCTTGCTCCTCTTCGTCTAGTTCAACGTCATCTTGTTCGACATGGATGATAGATTGTCGGAGAAGAGTGTACGCTTCACGAACGAAAGCCGGCGTGATCTGACGCACATGTAATAAGAATCCAGCTGGAAATACTGCACTCAGGGAAACTTACTTCGGCTGTACAGTTTGCGCGCGCGATCGCTTCACTGAGTCGAATCATACTCTCCAGTTGACGCACAGTGATCCGGTACGAATTCCTCCCTGCTCCGGTGGCATCATCTTGTCTGAGCTCACGGTACTTGCTCACGAGGACATCCGCCGCTTCTGGAGTAAGCTAACGTGGGCATTAGATTACACAAGGTAAAGTTGGATGGGTTGCAGAGACGAACCTTCGGGTTGAATGTCCGCGCATAGCGGATATATCTCTGCAGAGCCTCCGTACTGAACTCGGGGTGAATGGCCTCATCCTGGAAACGATGTACGTTCACGATATGCTTGGCAATGTTAAGGTCGCTCTTCTCGTCGCATTCGTCTAGGACGACGAAGAACAAGTCGAAACGACTCATTATGGGAGCGGTCATGGCTACATTTGCGCGCAAGCTCTTCTTCCTGTCGTATCGACCTCCGATTGGGTTCGCAGCTGCGAGGATAGAAGTACGGGCATTCAGAGTCGCGTGAATGCCGGCCTTCGCGATGGATATCGTCTGCTGTTCCATGGCTTCGTGAATTGCAACTTGGTCAGATATGTCCATCTTGTCAAACTCATCAATCGCGCAGATGCCGTTGTCCGCTAGCATCAACGCGCCCGCTTCGATTGTGAAGTCTCCAGTCTCTTCGTCCTTGACCACGGCGGCAGTGAGACCCGCGGCTGAAGATGCCTTGCCAGATGTGTAGACCGCGCGCGGGAGGAAGGAGCAAATGTACCTATTATGTGTGTCAGCGAAATTGAAGCATATATGCGGTATGATTCTCACTTCAGGAATTGTGACTTGGAAGTAGAAGGGTCGCCGACAATGCAAATGTTGATGTCTCCGCGAAGGTGCATCCCCTCTTGAGTCTGCTTGTGGACACCGCCCATCAACTGGAGGAGGAGGCCTTTCTTGACGATGTCGTGACCGTAGACGGTAGGTGCAATACTCTCAACCAGCCGAGAGTAGATGTGGTCGGTCTCGAGCATGTGCTTAAGCTCTTGGAACTCGGGCTCGGTGAGTGACCGAGCGAAGGCTTCGCTATCGTTTTCTCCACCGTCTTCTTCACCTCGGATGTTGGTACCAGACTAAAAACAAACGTGAGACTCAAGAATGATCGCGGAGCCAGTGCGGGGACGTACCCGACCATCGGCGTCATGGACCATGCATGCCAAAAACGCAGTCTTGTATTGAAGATCGCGCACACCCAAGGTCTTCAGTCCAGTAACGCCCGTTCCGCCAGCAGTAGACCCCGCGCCCTGCGAACGTTGCGATTCTCTTTGGAGCTTTGCTTCGTTGCCGCCGGGAAGACCCAGCTGGCTGACATCCGGGATGACGATGAACGATCCGGTAAAAACGCACTTATCTCCGGCCTTCGCGCGTTCAACCAGTTCAGACCGGAGAATAACATCGAGGGAGCGTGGCATAGAACCAGTGGGAATCTCGGAGGGGTTCTCTTGGATGCGGACTTTTTGCCAATCGGTGAACTTGGAGGTATCAATTTGGAGTTGCCAGGCTATACGGTTTCCGCATGTTGGATTAGGGCATAGACTTGGCTGTCGGGTGGGCATTAGAAGATAATGCTCATGTAGAATCACAGAGACAGACCTCGGTGTACTTGAATTGCTGCTCGACGTCATTGACCAGACCGCCGCATACTTCGCAGATGAAACTTCCAAAGAGAAGCTCTGGTCGCACTTCACTCGTCCTTGTAACTGTGCCGCTAATGCTCATTAGAGTGCCTATACGTTCTGTCTTGAGTTCGCGAATTCCGGAGACGAGAGGGAGCTTGTAAAATGCAACATTGAATTCGCGGGACTGGAGGTTGACGGAGTCGGTGGCAGCGGAGGTGGGGTTGAGTTTGAGGTATTCAGGCTCAAACTCGGCGATGAGGTTCTGAACTGCTCGCCGGATGTAGGGAAGGAATCGATAGTATTGTTTCTGGATGGCGTCCGCAAGAACTTCGTCCTTTTGCAGCAAATGGCCATAATCGACATATAGGGTGGTAAGTTCGTATTCGCGCATTGTGTGGATTTGCTCAATGTAAATCAGTTCGCCGTCGGGAGCTGATGGGACGCCGCCTTCCGAGCCAGGGGTCATGGCCAAGTCAATTTCTTCAGTGAAGCTGCAGCCTTGTGCTCAGATCATCGTTTGTGCACGCAGAGACGTGATGAGAACATACGTGCGGAGGAATGCTTCAAATGCTTCCTGGACGCTCTCACCCACCGCATCCTTCACGATAGGAACATCTCCATTGGCTTGATTCCTCGGCCTAACCCTGCGCCTGGTAGAAGGTCCAGTCTCATCCACCTCTGCAGCTTCATCGTCAGGTAGACCGAGCGCGTCTGACTGGTTGCGACTTCGCTGAGGTGTAGCCCTGGAGCCGTTTGGGGCGGGAGAGGACCGGCCGAGTTGCTGGCTACTCGGGGGAAGAGATGTGTATCTCAGAGGAGGAGACGATGTTCCATCCATGGTGAGCGGGTGATCGAAGGCGTTAGAAGGGAACGGTGGAGAGAGACTTTGAAGGGACGCGTCCTGGCAGTGGCAAATGAGACACGAGACTGCCTGCCCTAAACCCACGCGTTGAGAGAGCGCTTACCGGGAACAGCGGGCCGTAACATCCCACTTTCAGCTCAACTGAGGCCGCTGTGCATCCGTCTCATACCCCTTCTGCGCCTCTTCGCCATGGACGAAGACCTTTTGGATCCTGCTTACGTATCGGACCGCTTGTCTCGTCCACCATTCGTTACCCTTCCTGGTGTGGTCAACGTCCGGGATCTTGGCTCTTACCCCACGGAGTGTCCAGGATATATCACGAAACCCGGGCTCATCTATCGCTCTGGAGAAGTATCGTTCATAACCGAAGAAGGTACGTTCGTTTTCTTATACTTAATATCTCTTCTTGTAAACATTAGGTCTTACGAGGAAGCAGGAAAACAGCGCCTACGTGACCTTGGCATCACTACAGTGTATGACCTACGCTCTGACACGGAAATGGAGAAATACGAGACTCCTATCCCTACTATCGAAGGCGTACAGGTGTGCCATATTCCCGTCTTTCAGAAAGAAGATTCAGCCCCGAGGCGATGACTCAGTACGTTGTATGAGGTGCCTGAGTGATCCGCACAATCGAACTCAATGTTATGCACCAGGCGATTCGAGCTCTATGCAAGTGGCAAAATCGAAGTAAGCCTTCGTTTTTGTCCTTGACTGAGTGTGTTGACGACCGACCAAGTCTTTCATGACCCTCTACTCTCAAATCCTAGACCACGCCGGTCCTTCTTTCGGAGTGGTTCTCCGTCACATAAGAGATTTGCCACAGCAAGGCTGCCTCTTCCATTGTACCGGTTAGTAGGCTACTTTAAAACGAAGAAAGTACTCATGGAGCTTATGCCATGTCTCAGCGGGGAAAGACCGGACAGGAGTACTTGCCGCTCTCCTTCTCAAGGTAAGCCCATGCCCCCTCTACAGGCTTATACTTACCTCAAGAACGGTAGCTTGCTGGTGTCAACGATGGCGCTATCGTTGAGGATTATGCTCTCACTCGAATAGGACGAGAACCAGTCCGTCCAATGATCATGGAACGATTGGCGAAGATGCCGTATTTCGCGACCAATTCCGAGCGTGCCATGAATATGTTGTCATCTCGGTTCGTGTTACGCATGCCTTTCACTCGCAAGTTCTCATCTGATCACAAGTAGGCCTGAAACCATGGTTGCATTCTTGCAAATGCTGCGGGATCGCTATGGTGGAGTTGAAGTGTATCTGAGGAACACCGTCGGCCTGACCGACGAGGACGTAGCCACCATACGAAGGAACCTTACGACTCCTCTGAGCCGGAGTTGACACGCTGACACCTCCTGTTTGCGTGAACGACCAACCCTTTTTGATGTCATCAGTTATCTGTCGTTTTCAAGTATTGTTGTACCATTACAACATCTATGGCTCAGAACCTGCTGACGCATTTTCGGTGGCTCGCGGCATAGTCTGTAAGATGACCCAAGACATGAACGTTGAACATGGATGCGAATTAAAAAGAGGGTATCGTAGGGTCGTTGCAATCGTGGGTAAACGCATGGTCCATGTGTGATTGTGGCACCCCCATACACCATTTCCTCATGATTTCCTGCTCAAACTCAGCGCTCTCTTGACCTTCGCTTGCGCTTGCGCCTGGCTTGCCGCCGTAGTTGGGCTCGCAGGCGGCTGCGGGCCCGGCAAGACAGCAGCAGCGCCTACTCTCGACTTGGGGTTGAGCGGAGACAGCACGCCTCCGGACCGAGAGGGTGGACGAACCGGGCCCTCGCCAGTCATCTTCCGACGCACTCCGGGTCGTTGTGATGCAGTGGTGCCGGCGGAAGTTGGCGGAGAAGGCTTTGAGCCGTCGATGCCGTTCGTATACGAGTAAGAGGTAAAGGAGGTGACGTCGGTGCCAAGAGCCTGACGACGCGCCTTCTCATGCTTCATCTGGACTGTACGGAAATGTTGAAGGAGCTCTTGCCACTTGATATCCTCACGCCCAAGCTTTGAGCGTGTCGAAGACAGATTTCCGACGGTGCTGTGGTAAGGTTGCAGAGTTAAGCAGATCCAAGATCCAAGATGATGAGGATACTACAACGTACGACTTCGGGGTGATTTGCGGGAAACTTGCTGTGTTTACGGCATTCAGCCGATTGCGAAGGGATAAAAAGGCTGAGCTCTGCGGGAGAACCATCAAGAGCCCGTAGAGACACTTTAAGAGGAAGGGATATTTCTCCGGCTCCAGCAGCTGAAGTCGTAGATCTAGCAACATGTCAGCAACGGCCACACACTTGTAGGCAGCCGATTGACTGCCGCTTACATGTGAACACCGGAGATTCGATGAGCTGCACTAGCTTGTCGACTTGCACGAGCAGCTGCACAGTAACCTCCAAATCGGCGCTGTGATAACCATAAGTACGTGCGGGCATTGAAACACGAGAACCGGACTTACAAGATATACAAGAGATTCGATGCATGCTCATACGCTTGAGCGAGAAGACAAAGCGAGAAGACTGCCACTGCAGAATGACACCAAGAGCGGTACAAAGTCGTGAACAGTGCTTGGCCATCTTGCTGAACATAGGTCGTCAGCACAATGGGGATGTCAATGATCGCCAGACTCACCCGAGTCTCCAAGCTCTTCAATCGTCTCCGGAAATCTGCCAGTTCTGGCGAGGTGATAAGGATCATGTTCAGCTTCTGCACCATGACGCTGGCGAACTCCAGATCCTCCTCTTTCTCCAAAATCTCGGCAAACGTCTTGTAGATTCGCTCGGTGTTGAGGTTCAAACAAAGCTGACGAATGATGAGGCTTCCCCGCGAATCCAAGAGCCCTCGGTCGGTGCTGAATAGCTCCAACAGGTTGTTCATGAAAGACTTAAAGTATCCCTCCTCGGAGCTCGACGAGATCTGAGCCAAGAGCTGCAGATCCTGTTTGATGACCTAGAGAGACGCCGTGAGTGGACGCCGTGGATCCACACGAACTAGACGCACCTCTTCAGAAGAATCCGACAGCGTCTTCAGCAAAGCAGGGAACGTCCCATCATCCAGTGCCAGAATCTTCTTCGGCGCCTTCTGATGCAACATGATGAGCCACTTCAAAGCAGCAACTCGAGTCTCTTCATGTTCACTCAAGAACTGAATCGTGAGGGCGTTTACAGTTGCTTGGTAATCGATCTGTTCCTTCTCTTGCAGCATAGAAGATTCAGGTGACTGGTGCACGGGCTGAACGCTTCGCGCAGAAACGGGCGAAGCAGGTCGACTGTGCATAATTTGAGCGCTATCGGGAGTAGTACGTGGAGGAGTATCTCCGGGAGCAGTGCTAGGCCGCTTCATCTGCTGGGATGTCGGGAATGGTGTTGGAGTGACTTGCTGGGGACCAGGTTCTGCCGGTTCTGCCGGTGAGGTCTGTTCCTTCCCCATCGTCGGTTGCTTGATGGGAGGCAATGAGGGTGGTGGAGAAGAAGGTGTGGTATTGGAGGACTTGTCGGTGCTCTGACGGCCAGGTGGAAGATCGGGTGGCGAGGGAAGCGACTGGATAACGTCCATAAGAGCTTGATTCGCTCGCATAGCTGCGGATTGAATCATTGGAACGTCATGGGCGAGGTTGGGAAGTATCGCGAGGAGAAGTCGAGGGGTGAAGGGTATCATGACTTCTTGAGTGATGTTTAAGAACTCGGAGAGCCACCGCAAGGAGGTCGACTGCTGAATCTCGTCATCTATTTTATTGTCAGTCCGTACACCACATTGAATTGGCTTTTAGGCTCACGTTCATCGTCCAATTGTCGAAGTAAGATCTCGACGATAGCTGCGTAATCGATTCTGACGCCTTGGCCCGGTGCCCACGCTTGGAGGATGTAAGTTTTTAACGCCAAGGCATGTATAAAATGGGTATGCGAACCTCCCGTTTCCCGAAGCTCGGCGTCATGTTTTTCGTCAGGAGTCTCTAGGTCGTTGTCGAACACCTCGTCGTTCTCAGGTATGAAAGTAGCCCGCTCCGGATGGTCCATAGTTATGTCCGGGAGTTTGTCTTCCTCGAATTCAAGTCTACGTGCAGTTTCGCTGGCGGCTGCAGATGCGGCGGCGGCGGCGGCCTGCTTTGACCTGAGGATCTCCTGATGTCGCTTCTGCACCTGAGTTACATCCTTGATTTCACGGAGGAAGTCGGCCAGAAGACCCTCTGTAGCCACTCGTACATCGTCGGTCGGGTCGGACAAGTACTTCCTGGAAAGGCTCAAAAGTGGGTGACAAGACGATGTCTAGTAAAAGGATACGCACAACAGTCCATCGAGGAACTCTGGGAGGTATGATATCAACTCGAGCTCCGGGACCGAGTCGAGGACGGTAATCCAAGACACAAGGTAACTGCGTGTGAATGGACTCAGGACGTAAATTCGGTCGGACAGCAAGGGGATGAAGTGCGCCAGAGAGAAAGCTTTGCGAGCTCCCGTGATATCGGCACCATTGGCGATGTCGTCCGGATGTGGGACGAGGATCCCATTGCTTTCGTCAGCTTTGCGTCTGACAGCTTCCGTCTCCGGATACTGTGGGATGTACACTGAGGCCGTCTCCGCAACGATGTCCTTCAACAAACGGTCAAGCAGTTCCGCGCCGTTCTTGACAGACAGCTCCGAATCTGCGGCAAGCTGATATACATTGACATTTCAGCCGCTGATATAGAGAACCATGTACGCACTTTGCTGAGAGCGTCAAATATGGGGTTGAAGTACACGAGAATTTCACCCTTGGACACCTTCGCGATGTTGTAGAGACATTCCGCCGAGAAGTAGCGCACTCTGTTCTCCGGGTCCGAGAAACAAACGAGCAGAGGCTCGACGAACTTCTCCATGTGTGGCGCGATATCGGCTCCCAGCGCGATGGCAGTTCCAGCCAACCCAATCAGTCCTCCGTTGCGTACATGCAGAGGGTTGGAGGGGTTGCTGAACATCTCCACGAGTTGGTCCACAATCTGGCTGATGCGCCGCTGGTCTCCTTGCTGGTGGTACTCCCGAATCTGCCTGGGGGCCTTTGGTTCGTCCCCGAACGCACATTGGTAAGGGTGTAAAGGGCCACTTACTTCTGCAACTCCAGCGCCGCAGCCTTCCGCTTCTCATACATCTTATCCACCAACTGCTTCGACATGCTTGAATCTGCACTTGCGGCGGTCAACCTCGGCCCGGACGAAGGACACTATTGAACGCACCCATTTTGACCCACTATCTCCCCAGTATATGCTCTAGCTTTCGGGTAGTCTGTATCGGCGCGTAGGCCAGTGGCGGGGGTAGCTCATGCAGATGGAGGTGCAAGACAAGGTGTGGCAGGCAGGTGAGCCGAAGTTGGACCCTGCGCAACTTCGGGATGAAGCGCGCCGGGCGCCTTCATCGCCTCCTTCGCTCTTTCGTCCACTTTCTTCTCCTCAAGCTAGCCACACACGCGCGAGATGGAGGACGGCCAGGAAGCTTACATCCTCCTCCTCCTCTCAGATAGCAATCTACCCACTGGCTCGTTCGTTGCGTCCGCAGGCCTCGAGTCCTATGTCACGCACGGCTTCTTCTCGAACCTTGCGCCCGCCGAAGCGATCTCATCGACATCGACATCGACATCACCTCCAGATAAGATGGACTACACCGTCAATTTCCTCCGTGACAGTCTTTCAACTTACGCGCACTCTGCACTCCCTTTCGTGACGGACGCGCATAGCGTGACCGAGCGATACCTTGGTCGCGCGAGCGCCCCGCTCAGTGCACAAGACAATGCGAGCCGCCTGGAAAGCACGATCGCGCAAATTCTGGAGTTGGACGAGCTTTACGAAACGATGACCCTCAACCACATCGCGCGCCGCGCCTCCAAGTCTCAGGGCGTCGCGCTGCTCACCCTCTTCTCGAAGGGATTCTCAAAGCCTACGCTCCCGCGACACTTCGAATCCTCGTCCGACGGAACCACTGACACCGCGCGAGACTCGAGCGCCACCGCGCTCATGGACCGGCTCAAGCTACTCGTCCGGCGCGAGGATACACACGGCCATCTCCCAGTCTGTTGGGGTATTCTGACCGCATCATTAGGCCTATCTACAGGTATGAGTGGGCTTCGATCACGAACTGGACCTCCTTTCGCTGACATGCTTGGACAGAGCGCAGCCAACATTTGCATCTTTTCCTACAGGCTCGCAGCCTCCTCTCCTCATCTGTCCGTCTGAACACAATCGGGCCGTATGCAGCTCAGCAAGTGCTGCTACATGCAGTCCGCCCGCTTGTCGATGCAGAAGTCGCGCGAGCCAAAGGTCTCTATACTGGCCTGTTGCCTCAAGCCGATCAACAGGGAGAAGATGAGGACACCGTCCGTGGTCCCGCAATGACCTGGCCGCTCGGGGAAATCCTCGCCGCACGTCACGATCTACAACACTCGCGCATTTTCAACAGCTGAGAGTACAAGCGCGTCCGCTATGGATACACTGGATACAAACACCCCAGGACTCGACTACGATGCCTTTACCAGCGCCAACCGCGAGGACACTTCGGCTTGTGACCTCACGAGGTTGGCCAAATACGAGACCAAGAGGGTATCCTGGAAGACAATTAGCACTTGAGGATCATGAATGCACGCGTGGAGTGTATGGACGTACCTGAAGGTGAGTATTGAACTCGCCCTTCTCAAGGTCCTCGGTAATAGGCCCGAGAGCATCCATCAGGTACCGACCCACGGCAGAATCGCCCTTCGCTTCGCCGGAGAGCACGGACTGGACATATGAAAGAACGCGGTCGAGCATCTCCGATACTGTGACGAGGGAGCGCTCCAATAGCTCAAGGTCGCTGGAAGGGTTGGTGAAGGTGGCGGATGCAGAGGTAGAATTCGAGAGGTCGGAGGTGAGGAGGTCAACTGGGGCGCATAAACGATCAATCACCACCACTTGTCGAGCACGAAAGAAACAACCGCTTACGTCCGCTACGCTCGGAGTTGTTGAAACGGAGTTCACAGGGGATTGGGACGAATACACAGTTCTCGGGCTTGGGGCTCACGCCCACTGGTGATCTGAGGAAGAACATCTCGCTTAGATCAGAGCTATCACCATTTCGAGGGATGGCACGCACCCGACGTATGCCTGAACGCCAGCCTTCTGTCCCTCCTGTACACCAGTGTTCAGAGCGAGATGAATGGCCTGGTGCGGTGCGGTTTCTTGCGTGTAAAAATTTTGGATAAGGGCAGAGTAGGTGTTAAGATTCGACCCAGTCGAGTACCTGATCGAACCCTCGTCATCATGGAACGGCAACCAAGCGGCAAAGACGTACGCACCATCCAACGATGACCTCCTTCGGGCTGACCTTGTGGTGGAGGTCGTACATTGTCCGGTGGTACTCCATGTCCACCGCGACCTGATCCGCGGTCTCGCTGTGGAGGACCGCAAACGAGGAGCGCACCTCCACCTCGCCGGTGTCCGAGCGCGTGCCAAGTAACGTCCCAATAACGCGGTCTTGCGCATCCGTGCGGCGGAGGTAGTGGTCCAATATCGAGAAGAGGGCGACGGGGTGGACGGTCACCGAAGTCGGAGTGCGCCTGTGGGACGCGATCGCAAGGACCGGAGATGAAAGTGCGCGATCAGCGAATTATGCATTCACGGCGAGGGAGCGCGCGTACCCAGGAGTTGTCGTGAAGCCGGGCGTCGCATTTTGAAGGAACACGGCGGACGAGAGGGGGCTGAGCGGCATTTTGGAGGAGGTGTAGATGAAGGAGGGACAGGATCTTCGTCTGCGCAGGCGCCCGCGCGAGCCAAAAACTCGGTCGGCAACGTCCGGCGCGCTCTCTACGCCTCCCTCCACCACCGTCACCTCCCTCATCCCAAAATGCCTTCTGAAGAGACAAAGGTGCGTCTCGCATCTGCTATATTTCTTGGACCATCCTAACAGCAGGAGCGTAGGAGCGAATTATCAAGGCCGTCGACATGGCACGCGTACGTTGCCAGCAAGCCACCAGCCCTCGTCAACCGTGCTAACACGTACCTTCTAGATTGCCGTCCACTACGCCTGGATTCCTTTCATTATCTACGTTGGCTACACGAGGAGCAACCCCCAACCATCACTTATCAAGTTCGTATATCTTCCTTGTCCGTTGCCTGCACGCTGACCTGTCCCGCAGGCTCATTAGCCCCCTTGCATGACCTTGCACGCTCCTCTGTATATATAGTACTCGACACGACATAATTGCACTCCCGTTCCCTTCTCCCTCCCCGTGGTGTGCTATCAAATGCATGAACGCAGGATTGGATCATTCGGAGATCTTGGTGAGTCTCGTTGCCTTCCGCTTTTTACGTGATTATACATGTCGTGGTGGCGTCGACATGGCGCTCTGAACGCCCTGGCTTCTGTAACCTGCCTTTGTTAAGGTATGGTTTATTGGCTGGGTGACACTGAAGTCAAGACAAGGCCAGATATGACTCCCTTCCCCAGTCTCGCCCGACTGTAACCGCTCCTGGCTCATCATGGTATCTGTTTGCAGCGATAGCGATGGTTACATTGTACAAAGCAGGACGACGGCAGTTCACGACAAGAGCGACTGCATCACAAGTACACCCTCCTCAAGTCGGTGGCCCCCGTGATGCGCTTGCAGATGGGACACAACTTTGTAGACCCAAGACAGCGCAGCCAGCACTCCCGACAGCAAGTATGCCAGCAACCCGTGGAGACCGTCGGGTCGTTATAAGGGTCGAGGCATATGCGGCAGAGGAGGGATGTGGACGATGAAACTTTGGCAGATTCCTGTACATGGGCGCAGCGTCAGAACGCGGTAGAGCAATCCAACGTTTACAGGCACTTACTAGAAGGCGGACCTTGCTTTCCAGAGCGCGCACGAGGGCAGCTGAATCCTCCGAACGCCGCGCCAGTTCTATCGCAAGGTCCACTTCGTCTGTCTCTGCCAAGCCCATGACCTCCACCGTCTGTTCCGTGTTCTCCGTTGGGCGGATGACTTTTCCTTCTGCGACGAGGTCCCGCAGGCTCTTTCCCTGCTTGGGCTCCCTCTCAGTGCGGCTGCCCGAAGGGCCCTCCCCGGATCCGTTCGCGTCGTCCACGTCGATGTCCGCGTCCGTGTCTGCCTCCGAGCGCGAATCCGCCGGGCCCAGTGGCGGCGCGAGGACGTCCCGCTCCGAGAACTGCGCAGCCCCGAACGTCGCCTCGTCCTCACCGTCCACGTCCACCTCGTCCTCTACGTCCCGCTCCTCCCGATTCCGCACGTCGAAGCCCGTCCCTGCAGCCCAAACGCATGAGCCCCCGCGTGCAAGCCAGACAGGCCAACCGCGCTACACAACACGCACGTACCTCGAAAGCTCACGCCTTCCATGGCCCCCCTCACCCCGCCCTCCTCCGCGTCGACGTCCATCTCGCCCACCAGCCGCGCATGCGCGAGACACGCGTCCACGTGCGCCTCCACGACGTCCGCGTCCCCGCGCACGACCACGCCGCACACCGGACACGCCGTCCCCGCCACCCCCGCCTCGAACCACCCCGCCCCCACCCCCGCGCCCCAGCCGTCGTCGTCCTCGCGCGCGAGCTCGCGGAGGCGCGCGTGCCGCTGCTTCCGGCTCCGCTTCACCGCGCGCAGCGTCTTCTCCGTGCGCTCTAGCGACGCCGCGTCCGCCCAGGAGAGCGCGGGGTGTGCGGACGACGACGACGAGCCGGGGCGGAGGTGCTGCCGCGCCTTCAGCGCGGACCGGCGGGTGCGCGCCGTGAACCTGCGACGCGCCGCGTTCTGCGCTCAGCCGTGTCTCGTCGCGAGGAAAGAGGAGACCGGGGGACGGGGCGCAGGGGGAGGGGGAGGGGGAGGGAAGGAGAGAGGAACGGAGCACGCACCCGTCGTCGGGCTCGGCCTCGTCGAGCACCTCCATGCTGCCTATGCTGCCTATGATCGCATCCAGCCTCTCGTTCTCCAGCTGCGCGTGCTTTCCCAGCAGACGGATGGGTATGGGCTCGTCGCAAACGGGACAGTGGCGGATCTCGGCGCGCTTGGCTGGACGGACGGACGGTGCCATCAGTCTGCGGACGAGTACGGCAGCGGCCCACGCACATTTCTTCGCTGGTCCGGGGGCGGGTTGTTTCTCGAGAGCGCGAGCAGACTTCTCCGGTTCGGGCGTGGTGGATGTAGATGCCGAGCTCGAGGGCACATCGTCCTCCTCGACCGCGCGTTTCTTTCCTCTGAATCCGGTGAAGTGCTGTGAGCAGCCTGGCCTGGAGCGCTTAGACACAAAAACGTACTTGGAGCCCGGGGGGAGGGACATGTCTCACGGAGGGGAAGGATATAAATTCTGTAGGTGCGGTTCTATCGCCTGCAGTGGTTGCCCTTGCGCGAGGACGGGCCGGATGTGATGGATGGTGTTGAACGGATATGGATGTCGCGAGCGCGTTCCCTCTGCTTCAAGCGCGTGTGTCAGGTGATCCTTGCACCGTCCATACTTGTAATCCGCAGTCGTAACACTATTCATCATAGACACATGAAAATTCATACAGGGTGTGAGATACTACATTCCACGACACGAGGTAAACAAGTATTGGCGCATGGAAACTCAGGGGTACAACTGCGACGGTGTCCCATCCTTCAATACAGGGCTGACGGACCTCACGGCTTGTAAGCCCCCTTGATAATGTCGGATGCTATGCGCGAGTGAGTCAGTTGTTCGCATATCAGACACCATAGTCACATACCTTGCTCCGCGATGCCATACACCACGGCTGGATTGCAATGATGTGAGAACAGTTCACGAATGTCAACAAATATTCGCTACCTTGGGTGTGACACGCCACATGCAAAGGAAGGATAGAAAGGTCGACGACCCTCAGATTCTTCGCACCGTACACCTATTTGGGGTCAATGGGGAGTTATGGACTACGGAATCACGATACTCACTTTCAGCTCGGGATCTACGACACCGCCGCTCACTTTGGGGAGCATAGAGCAGGAACCCGCCGTATCTGTGCGAAGTCAGGTCAGCGTATGAAGAATTTAAGGCGAGAGCTACTAACGCCACGTCGTTGTGAAAGTTTGCTTGAGCCAATCTGTGCACCATCCATTCAATGTGAGCACGTCGTTCATTGATGAGTACCCGCAAGATACTGACCAACGAGTGCTTCATCGCTTTGTACATCAGGACCGGGGTTGAGCTCCTTGACTTAGACAGCGGTCAGTGAAGAGGAAAAGGATGACTAGTGCGGACCTTACCGATCATGTCCTTGAGGGGTGCAACCGAGGCCAGGCTCCTGGAGAACTTGACCATCTCCAAGAAAACTTGCAGGTCTGCCAGCCAGGCCACATGAGTGCTGTGCCGTATGTTAACTCACGTGTACTGACCAACTTCCTCCTCGAAGTACCGCGGATCGAAGTGAGGTTCGACGGAGGCATCCTTCGATGCCGTGTGCTGCAACAATGCTGAGCACGTGGTCAAGTGAAAGGAAATCGGCCTTACGATAGTGCCTCGCGACATAGTGTGATTCATCGCAGAGTAGAGGGTGATGTAGCGCTTCCCAGCTTCAGGTGGGTCTATCCGTACACGTATGAGCCCCAAGCGGGCGTGATAGAAGAGTTGGGCACGTACTTGGACGAGAAGCCATCGCAGGGAGCGCTATGAACTCGCAACCAACGCCGTTCTTCAAACGTTCGATGGTGATCTTGTGCTGCTCCAGGATCCCAGGCGGGTAGTCGCACGACATCCGGTTCACCTTGTCTTCTGTGGCCTCGATGATAGCGTTGGCTTTGGAAGAAATTTGACCCAACGTAGCGAACGCGAAGTTAACGATCCCATTGGTGAAGAGACCCTTGCCAGATGCGCTAGAACGAAACTCAGAAAGTTGGACGACGACTGTTGACGAGACAACATACCGGAGTTCCAGGTGCTTTGCAGCGATGGCGGGATCAGCGAGACAATCGAGGGTTTGGAAATCGACGTCATCTCTGACTTCTACTCGCAGAGCACTTGAGTAACGCCATGGTGCAGCTATGAGCATCATACATACCGAAGCTGATGGTAGCGACCATGTGTTCCTGCACATTGCTACCAACCCCTGGAAGATCGACCTTCGGGGTGATACCCAGCTTGCGGAGAAGGTTGGGGTTGCCGATGCCCGACAATTCGAGAATATGAGGCGATTTGAGAGTACTTCCGATGTCCATCAGTTGAGGTAATCACTCAATAAAACAGGACCCATACCCTGCACAAAGGATGACTTCTTTCTTCGCGGGGACGACGTAAGTGCGTCCCTCGTACTCGAACTCGACAGCTTCGGCAACAAATTCTGCTGCGTCTGTGGCTGGAACCACCCGGTTGACGTGTGCCATCACTAGCACAGTGAGATTGCTCCGGTGCCGGTTTGGCAAGTAGTAGGCCTGCGTAATTCATTAGCAACAGCTGCGTGTTGAAAACATTGGGGCTGACCGTGGTAGCGTAGGAACGAGTGTGCGTCTTCGGGTCGATGGTAGAAGGAGCAAGGTAGGCACCGTGAGGCTATGCGGAAGTGAAGTCAGAGCTGAATCGTGGCCGACTTGGCTTCCAGATTCGGTATTCACCTGTCCGTTGTACTACAGATAGAACGGGTTAGACAAAATTTTCGGTGTTTCTGCCTGAGACTTACAGGACGAGGGGCCACGGGTATACCAGCGTTGATGAAGGTCTACGAAAGCAAGGTTACCAAAATGTCACAATTAGAAGGGATATATACGCGCTTGTTGTATCTTCAGTTCGCCTTCGTTGACAAACGCCGGGAATGCGATGGCAAGGGGACCTAAGCAATTGCAGCGATGAGCCGCTCTGACAGATGAGAAACAGATTGAAAAAAGCGTACCATCCGTACCCATGTCGGCGGTCTTCAACTCCACGATATCGTTGACCCAGGAATCCTTGCCCGGAGGGACGAATCTAGTAGATGAATGCGGTCAGCCGTCAGAGGAAAAAGGATGCGCGTCTACCACGTACCCTTCCGCGCGGTGGATGTATTTCTGGAGGTTCTTCCAGTTCCATCCAGGGTTCCCAAGGCGCTCAATAGCTGGTGTGCGATGATCAGTGGAATGAACACGAAAGACGCGTTCTGACGCACCGTCTACATCTTCGGCGGGAGGCTTGATGTGCACCAAGAAGTTGATTTGTGAGCTTCCTCCTAACCCTTTGCCTCTGAAGAAACCGATGAGTTGAGGTTATGGATTTGTCCGTGAAGCGGGCTCACCTCTGCCATCCATGGCAGGTGTTCCCTGTGTTCGCTTGCGGGGTCTACGAACACATGTGAGAACACATTCCGGACGGCACGAAGACATCCGTACGGTCTTAAAGTCCCAGGCGTAGTTAGGGTTCCCAAAGTGACTGCCGTAAGAAGAGAGTCGCACTAGAGAAGGGCGAGGGTGAGATGCGAGAGCGTTATCCAAGGCAGGCAACGACCACTCACGGATGCCATCATCCCCGATGTTGGTCTGCCCCGCTTCGAGAACGAGAACGGACACGTTGGGATCTTCGGTGAGACGAGCAGCGATGGTGAGACCTGCGGTCTGGGGAGAATTCAGTGGTGCGGGCGGGAGTGGAAGCAATCAAGCGCGTACGCCACCGCCTGGACGGGGAAGAGCGGGGATCAGGAGGCCTGGAAGATGGGCGGGGCAAAGGATGGACAAGTACCGCAAATGATGTAGTCGAAAGCCTTGTCCTTGACGTCGTTGATGGAGGCGGTCATCGTAGGGAGAGCGGTGAGGAGAGCGGTGGTGGATGAGCGAGGGGTGGAGAGCGTGGGCTATATAGGACGGAGAGGGGATGCCTGACGACAGGGGACGAACTAGTTGGGAAGAGGAAGGTCTGCATCCAGGGACGTTCACGCACTGTCGCCCCGCCGCGAAGACAGTGGTTGGGAAGCGACGAGGGCCCGCCACCGCCGCTCTGTTGTCCGACGCCGCGAGAGATCCGGGCCTCTGCGCCAAGCTTGGCTGCAAGGTCAAATTCCAAGCAGCGCGCTCTCTCCAGCCGTCGCACATCTACGGAATCGTCATTTCGCAGCTGCGACTTGGGAGAGAGCGCTCACCTCTGACTATCGCAGGCATGCTCCGACCCGTCAAGTAAGCTCAAAGCAGCCGTCCCAACTTCCTGAGTCCCAGGCCAACGCGAGCGGTCGCACGGCACAACAGTCCAGGCGAGGAGTTGCGAGGCAAGGCCGATCGGGCGCCAGAGAAACAAGCTCAATCCGATCGCGGCGCCAATTGCGGAGGAGTCCGCTGTCCGCCGACCCGGTCTCTCTCCCGCCCCCGTGAGCACCCTTCCGCCCGCACAGATGGCGGGCTCACGAGAGAGCGCACTGGCCGTGAGGCCTTGTGGACCGGTCCATCCTCGGACGGCCGGCGGTGTTTTCCATGCACACCCCCGCTTGGGATACATTAGAGAGGTTTGGTAAATTGCAATTGTGCGCAATTGCAATGTGCACAATTGCAATGAGCGATGCCGCGCTCCAACGGATTGCAATTGCGCACAATTGCACCTCTCCATTGCAGCACTAGCTGGACGAGCAACCCTCGGATCCGGACCGCACGCTGTTTGCTCACAGCGGTCTTGCGCGCCCATCAGCTGCAGTGAGTGGTTACGCTGGTCACACGGATGCTACCCGTGCGCTCTCTATTCAAGGAACACACCGCGTGATCTCCTCACCTCCGCCCTCTGTGCCGTCCCAGCTTCCTTACGCACTCTAAACTCTCACCCCGTGCACCCGGTCACCCTCTGGGATTTGTTCGGAGTCTCCTCCCTTCCATGCATCCTCAAGCCGCTCCGTGAACCCGATGCTAGTCGTATTTAAACCCCTCTAGTAGCGGCTCAGTGGCAAGGTCGGCGACGGCACAATGGTCGTCCTACTGCCTCTCCTCTTCCTCTGCCTTTCTTGGCTTGCCAACGCCCTCACCTACCATGGCGCAGACATTTCTTCCCTCGCGGTCGTTGAATCTGCTGGGGTCAGGTACAGAGATGGGGGCTCCGTCACCCCTTTCGAAACTATCCTCCACAACCACGGTATGAACGCTGCACGCGTCCGCATCTGGACAGCCGGCCAGTACAACCTCAACTACGGTCTCGCTCTTGGCAAGCGCGTCAAAGCGGCGGGCATGACGTTGATCGTCGACCTTCATTTCAGTGATACATGTGAGTCCGCCTGCTTTTTACCCATCGTCTCCACGCTAACTCCATCCCTCCAAAGGGGCTGATCCGGCACACCAGGCTATTCCCTCCGGATGGCCCACGGACCTCAGCGGTCTGAACACCCAGATCTACCTGTCAGTCCGCTGCCTCCCGCTCCAACGCCCGCTACTGAACTTTCTACAGCTACACTCAACAGGTCGTGCAAGCTTTCTCCAACAGGGCACGCCCATTGACATCCTGCAAGTCGGAAACGAGATCAACGACGGTATGCTCTGGCCTACCGGCCGCATCTCCGTGGGCGGCTACCACCCTCTCTCCGAGCTGCTCAACTCGGCCGTCAACGGCGCCAAGTCCGTCGGGTCCCCCAAGATCCTCATCCACCTCGCGAACGGCTGGAACTGGAGCGGCCTCTCTTCGTTCTTCTCCAACGTGTACATTCCCGGGGCGCTCGACGCGAGCAAGGTCGACATCATCGGAGTTTCGTTCTACCCCTTCTACGACGCCGGCGCGAAGCTTTCGGCACTCAAGTCATCTCTCACTAATGCGGCAAACACCTTTGCGAAGCCGATTGTTGTCGCGGAGACGGACTGGCCCGTGAGCTGCTCAGGAACGTCGCTCACGGAACCCAGTATCGCGGTGTCGACGAGCGGGCAGATGACATGGGTGAATGATATCAAGAATGTTCTGGCGGGTCTGCCCGGTGGAAGAGGCCAGGGCATTTGTGAGTGTTCCCGCGGCACCGGTGCCTTGACGCGACTGACAGCTCTCTGTCTGACAAGTCTACTGGGAACCCGGATGGATTGGCAACGCCAACTTGGGCTCCGGCTGCGCGGTATGTTAGAACAGAGATCGAGCATGTTAAAACCTGATCAATCGCTGACGGGTGCTCTTGCAGGACAACCTCCTCGTGGACTCCTCCGGGGCGACACGTTCTTCGATCAACATGTTCAGTCAGGACATGTAGTTACCTCGACCATGACAGCTGTCCATATTCATCGGCAGAGGATCCAGTCTCAAAGACATCGTGTGGCAATTACCGGATGCGTGTTGAATGGCTCCGCAGTAGATGCGGCAGTCTCTGAAAACAGAACACGCCTGAGCAGTGAGAGAGCACCTGAGAGCACAGTGTGAGGGTCGGAGCAGGTCGGAGCCCTTCGGATTGTCGATTTCACGAGATGTCCCGGTGCCGGGTGTGCCCCGCGGGGAAGTCGGAGATTCGGCCGCCCGGATCGGATCTGGGTCTCTCGGCTGAGCGTTCTGCAGACTGCAGCCCACTGCGCCCGCTGCCACCGCTGCTTTTCTCAGTCCGCCCCGCCCCCTTCGCGTCCCACGTCCCATTCAGCGCGGCGCCCCACCCTCTCAATGCGGCCGTCCAGCGTCGGCCGCCACGCCGCTGCGTCTTTCCACCGTCGAGCCCTCCCCACCCTCAAACGCGCCCATCCAATCCACCCCCAGCCCGTCGCTCTCGCCTCGGCGGCTGTTGCCCGAATACGCCATAATACAACCCTCGCGCTCGAGAAGGGCAGGGATATTGGGGGTGTGGACGTACTGGGTTTGAAGGCCCCAACGAGCTCTACCTCAGGTCAGCACCTTAAATCGCTCGCTCGCTCGTCTCTCATCACACGCCCCCGCTCGCAGACTCCGACGTCACCACGCCGCTGAAGCGGTACTTCGAGCTCGTCGACTCCGGTGTCCTTCGTCCCGACGACCACCAGACTCGCATCATCGAGAAGCTGCAGCGTCTGCACGATGACCTCGTGCACTACTCCCCACCCGCGATTGCGCCCCCCTCACATTCCCTAGTGCGTTCCATCCACCCACCTCTCGCGTGATTGCCTCCCAATCGCCCGTCCCCCGTAGCTCTCGCGCCTCTTCGCGAAACAGGAAGACTCTGCCCCCACCGAGCCCCCAGCAGGCCTGCCCGAGGGCCTGTATCTCTACGGGGACGTCGGCACCGGCAAGACGATGCTCATGGACCTCTTCTACAACACCCTCCCGCCGAACGTCGTCCGGAAGCGGCGCGTGCACTTCCACGCGTTCATGATCGACGTCCACAAGCGCATACACTCGATGAAGACCAAGCTCGGGCTCGGCGGCGGCGACCCGATCCCCCCGGTCGCGCGCGACCTCGCGCAGGACGCGTACGTGCTCTGCTTCGACGAGTTCCAGGTGCGGTGAGCGCGTCTGCCCCAGCTGCGCGTCCGGACGCTCAACGGCGCCGCTTCTGCGCTTCAGGTGACGGACATCGCGGACGCCATGATCCTCCGGCAGCTGTTTGAGAGGCTGTTGAATTACGGGGTGACCTGCGTCATGACGTCAAAGTGAGTGGGCGTGCGAGGCTCGCAGAAATCGAACTCACTTTCGCTTCGCTCCAGTCGTCATCCCGATGATCTGTACAAGAACGGCATCCAGAGGTCAAGTTTCGTGCCGTGCATCGAACTGCTGAAGGAGCGGTTTGAGGTGACGGACCTCGACTCTGGGACAGGTGAGCGGTATTCCTTCACTTGATGCAACGTATTCCCATACCTGCCTCCAGATTACCGCCGGATGCCCCGATCGCTCTCCCATGTCTACTACGACCCATTGACACCAGAGAACAAGGCCGAAGTCGACAAGGTCTTCAACGCTCTCACCTCCGACCCATCCGATCCTGTGGTGCACAACCGCAAACTCATGACGTGGGGTCGCGAGATTCGGGTCCCTGAAAGCTCGTCCACCGTGGCGAAGTTCGAGTTCACTGACCTATGCGGCAAGCCGATGAGCGCAGCGGACTACATTGAGATCACCAAGAACTTTGGTACCATCTTCGTGACGGACGTTCCTAAGATGGGACTCGGCCAGAAGGACATGGTCAGTGAGACATCGGATCCACTTAGCTTTCGCCCTCTGACGCTTTAACTAGGCTCGGAGGTTCATCACGTTCGTCGATGGTTCGCTAATTTCCTTCATATTTGTGTCGGACAGTCGCTGACCACCTTTACCCACAGCGTGTTACGAGAGCAAGGTGGGTTGTGCCCGTCCCATATGTAATGGATGACATCTCACACTTCTGTCTCAGACCAAGCTTCTCGTGTCGTCGGAAGTACCCATATACCAGATCTTCTCCGACGACCCGAACGCCAAGAAGGGCGGGATTTCAGACCACATGCGCAGCGTCATGGACGACCTCGTGAGCACACACTGACTGTCCACGCGTTTCCTGGTCGCTGATCACGAGGAACGATGCAGGGCTTGTCGAGTGACCTTGTAGGGTCGAGCTCCATGTTCACTGGGGACGAAGAACTGTTCGCTTTCGCGCGGTGCTGCTCCCGTCTAGTCCAGATGGGAAGCAAGGAGTGGGCGGAGACTGCGGGTGCACGATAGATATAGACGGACGTCGGTTTGGATAACACCTGCTTTAGTTGGTTACCACGATGAGTACTCATATACATACCTCTAACCGTTGAAGATATCCACGTCGCGAGTGGCTATACAGTAATTGTAATCTCAGCAGCGGGTGAACGTGCGAGGGGACGACGTGGCGGGTGCAGCGCGGGTACGCGGCGTTGGGGTGGCCAGCGATCGCGAGGGACTTGGTGAGCTGTGTTGGCATTCACCATTGCGGGGATTGTCTTTAGGCAAGCCGGTAAGTACTGGGCGCTGAGCTTGAAGGCTTGAAGGCTTGCCACGAATATTGTAAGGGATGTCGTGGATGATGATGGGCTTCGTTGCTGCGACGGAAAGTTATACTCGGGGGCAGCTTCGGTGTAGCATTCAAGCTCTACAGCCGATGTTCTTATGACGACTTCCGCTGGCATGTCAGTGCATAGAGTACACAGGCGCCGTGAATCCGCGAAGACACGCGATCGGCCAGCGCGCGACGCGACGCGTCTCTCGGCCACTCTACCGACGCTCGCAGCGCTCAGCACATCCTCTTTCTCCTCCTTCCCTCACTTGCCGTCCGGCCTCCTCATTCGCGCAGCTGTACGGTCAGGCGCACTCTCCTGCGGGGACATTCTGTTTGTGGGACTAGGTCGGAGGACGAATGAACTGAAGAGACAGCTTGGTCTTCTGGTGCGTCCGCCACTCGCGTCCCCTCCTCCCATTCCAATGCTTTCTTGCCCCATAGACGTGCCTTCGGACCTAACTTGAGCAGAGACGCTTCTACGCTGTCTCTATACTCCACGCCTTCGCCCATGCTCCGGCGCGCCTGGAAACCCGCACTAGGTGCCACCGCTGCCACCCTCTGCGTCGGCGCCCCCCTCTACTACTACTACAATCACAACGGCCGCCGCCAGGAGCCCAGAGACACCTTCAACATCTCCGTCAAGGCCACGGCCCCGACGGAAAGCGCCAGATGGTCACCCAGTCCATCCCCTGCTCTCCAAGGAGCAGGTCGACGCCCGCCTGCGCGAGCACGCGACCGCGCAGGCCGTCGCCCGCCCCGGCGGCGTCGTCTGGAAGTCCACCACCGCCCACTTCGCGTCCAACGACCCGATCGAGGACGCGCACGGGAACCTCCTCGTCGAGCGCAACGCCGCCCCCGCCGACGGCCCCGCGCCCCCCGCGGGCGACTACCTCTTCTTCGCCGTCATGGACGGCCACGCCGGCTTCAGCACGTCGCGCACGCTCGCCAAGGTCCTCATCCCCGTCGTCACCATGGAGCTCGCGAGGTGCGTCAACGAGCCCCAGGCTGGCGGCGTTCGGCCGGGCTTCGTGCAGCAGGCCATGTCCGGCTGTGGCCATGGCCGGCGAAGGCCGTCCCGTACGACGCGAACCCGGAGAATGTCGCGCGCTCGATCGAGAAGGCGTTCGTCGACCTCGACTCTAAAATCGTTAACGGGCCGCTCGAGATCCTCGCGGACAACGTGGACGATGAGTCGCTCAAGAAGAAGCTCGTCCCGGACCTCAGCCAGCACCCACTCGCAGCGGAGGCTATCAGAACGGCCATGTCAGGTGAGTCACGTCCCGGCCGCTCTCCTCGCGCGCGTCTCATATTTGTCCAGGGAGCTGCGCGCTGCTCGCCATGTTCGATACCGCGCACCGCAACCTCTACGTCGCCGTCACCGGCGACAGCCGCGCCGTCGCGGGCGTGTTCGAGGAGACTGCGGACGGCAAAGGCGTGTGGCGCGTCGAGGCGCTGACTGAGGACCAGACGGGCCGCAACCCCAACGAGCTGAAGAGGTACGCTCCCCAAGCCTGCCCTTCTCCTCAAACTCACCATCTCCATGACAGGCTACAATCCGAGCATCCTGCGGACGAGGCGGACAACGTCGTCCGCAACGGGCGCATCCTCGGTGGCCTCGAGCCCTCGCGCGCGTTCGGCGACGCCCGCTACAAGTGGCCGCGCGAGGTCCAGGAGGTGCTCAGCAAGGCGTTCATGGAGCCCAAGGGCGAGGCCCTCCGCCCGCCCCGCCGACGCTCAAGACTCCGCCGTACGTCACCGCGCGCCCCGTCGTCACCCACCGCCCGCTCGCCTTCCTCCCGCTGCCCGCGGACCCGACGGCCCCGGCGCCGAAGTCCGCGCTGCGCTTCGTCGTGCTCGCGACCGACGGCCTCTGGGACGAGCTCGCGAACGAAGAGGTCGTCGCGCTCGTCGGCGGGCACCTCGCCGGCCTGCGCGGCACCGTGCCCAAGGCGGACCTCGCGCGCCTCGTCCCGACCGCGGCGGGCAGCGCGGGCGTCGACGGCAAGTCGCACCTCCGCGGGCAGCAGGACGCGCGCGGCGCGTGGGCGTTCGAGGACGACAACCTCAGCACGCACCTCATCCGGAACGCGCTCGGCGGCGGGGACGTCGAGCACCTGCGCAAGCTCGCGAGCATCCCCGCGCCGTACTCGCGCCGGTTCCGCGACGACATCACCGTCACCGTCGTCTGGTGGGAGGACGGGCGGGAGGCGGCGGCGCAGACGGACCAGGTGCAGGTCAAGGCTAAGTTATGATGGTTACCGTGTTGGATTGTATGATACATGCGGATAATTCGAGTCTAGCGAGCCTACCTATGGAGACCCAACGTTGCGCGCCCCGAGAGACAGGTCTGCGGAAAAGTCACATGTAAATCATGGAGTCCGCGACTGCTTCGACACGATGCTAGGACGAGCTCGGGAACGCAACGTACTTGCCCTTTACTATGACGACGGTCTGCTGAGTCAAGAAAGTCGCGGTGCTCTGGGTTCGGGTCCACGCACACAACAACGCGGATGAGACACTTGATGTGTACTGTTCATACAGCACCATTCGTCGTGCGTGAAGGACAGTGGAACGCTGAAGGCCACACGCGCGCCCCGTCTGTCGTCGTACACTTGGCCTTCGACATCGACGTCGCGGTAGCCGCCTTCGAGCTCCTTTCCTCCATCAACGACTTCACCATTGTTGGTGGTCTGAGAGGCAGCGGTGGTTTTGAGCAAGGCGGTGCCGACCAGGCCCACTAAGGGCGTGCTGTAGGTAGCGATGCAGACGTTCATAGGCGATAATTAAGCACAAGCCGTACACGCGTGCCAAGCAAACGACAAGAAGCGTATCGCATGATGTAAACGACAAGGCAAAGTCCGCCAGGATCCCTCAGCAAGGTTTTGCAAAGAGGCGGTACCTATTCGGTGCGGGAAATAGGATGGACAGAGATCAATCGCGGTGGATCTAAATATGACATCAGTGGCAGACGCAGGATGGAGGTTTAAGTTGCAGCAGGATGAGGGGTGTTGGCCGGAGAACGAGGAAGCCAGGGCCCAGGGGGTGTGGGGGCAACGAAGGAGTGAGAGTTGGGCTGGGGAAGGTGAATGCAGAGTATAATGAGATACGACACAAGATCGAAAGGCGTACAACCGAGTCATAGTCCAAGTCCCGACTTCTATATCCCGAAAACTCTGCGACGTCGTCCATGATTCTTCGGAGGCCCGCCGGAATCTCGCCGCTGGTCCAAGTTGTTACTTCCGGTCAAGCGACCAAACGGACTCGCGACGGAGAAGCGCTGTTTGGGTGGTCGGGAAGAGGGATTTGGTGACCGCACTGAGGCTGCTTCGTCGTCACCATCGGGAGTTTTTCGCTTGCGACTGTTGAATTTCAACGCAGGTGTACTAGTGCCGTAGAATGATGATGGTGGGATTTCGGAGGCAGCCTTCGGGGGAGGATTCGCTGAGGATGGCACTGGAGAGGGTGGTGCAGGAGGCGCGACCCCTGCTGAGGTCGGGGGAGGAGAAGTGGGAGGGGCTGGGGGATTGACGGGAGGCGTACCGTCGTCCATGCCATCTGCTGGATTAACCTTCTCACCAACGTCATTCTCGTCGTCGCTGTTGTCGGCGTAATCAACAAGAGCAGCGAGGGTTTTCGTCTCTTGTTGCGCTTTGTGCCCTTCAATCTTTTTCTTCAGGGCCTCTGTCGAAGGATGCACTTCGTCCGGAAGCGCCTTCTTCGGCGACTGGGGGTGTGAAGGAAATACAGGTCCAATGAATGGCTTTTTTGGAGGCGATGAGCTTTCGCCGTCGGGACCGCCCTCCGACGCTTTCCGCTTCTTCATGTTCGCGACCAAACCCGGCTTGAGTGTGTGAGCAGAAGTGGAAGGAGTGATGTTAACAGCAGCCTCAAGGGCCTGGCCCTTGTCGCGCATATAGAAGAGGACGTATGCGTTCTTGAGACCAGTCGGGGGACCAGCATGGCGCGAGACAGAGTCGTCATTCATCTCGTACCACTGCCCACCCGCGCTCTTGACATGGGCGTAGTAATGGCCAGAGTTGGGGCCACCACCGGCGTGGGAGATAATGCCATACAATGAGTATGATGGGCCGAATTGACTGTCGCTCATGAGCGAGTCCAAAGATATGCGCTCTTCGTAGCGAACGGGATGGCCGATCTTGCGGCCCATGGGCGAGAACCGCTTAAGATGGATGGTGAGTACCAAAGGCGCTTCATGTACGGTGAACTGTTTGTCCGCATTGACGAGTTTCTTGCACCTGGAACAAAGTTGATCAATTTTCATAACGGCGTATGAGGTGCGAGGTACGCACTTCTCGCATTTGTACCTGTTGGCACCCTTCAGATGATCCACAGCGGTGAACATTCTTAGCGCATCCCGAAGGGTCCCGACGCCGGCTATGTCAACGCTGAGGTCCATCATCCGGTCGTACGTATCGCTGTTGTAGCCGCAGGACAAGCACTTGACGCGGGAGCGGAGCATACCACCAAAAATGCCATACACCCATGTTTTCTCAGCGAGCTTTTGGTCGACTTTCCTGCATGCAAGGTAAATCCCTGTGAGCGATCCTTGAGGAGGGATATACCCACTGAGGAACTGCCGCTAGCGTAGAGCGTTGCAAGGAGTCTACAAAATATCGGAGAAATTCGTGCGAGTCTTCTTGTCTTCCTCGACGCATGTGCTTTGCAATCACTGCAGAGCTTATTGAGTAACAGGGGTGTGTTTAAACGCGACTGGGACATACTGGACAGCTTGGAAATGATGAGGTTCGGTGTAGTGGAGAACTTCTTTGAATGCGCGTCCATCATAAGATAACGGAAGGCGCAGATCATGCAATGGTGACTTTTAGGACATCCACCTGGGTGACAAAGTGAACAAGAATGTTGGTTCATAACACTAACAACTCACAAGGGTTACCCTGCTGAGAGTGTTTCAATGCAATGTTCAAGAGTGGCGGAGTATGCAGTAGACATTGTAATGCGCTGTTGAGAAAGCATGTGTTGCCCGTGTTGTTGAGACCGCCTGCCATGGCAAACCCATAGGGCCACTGAGTGTCGATCGGGCCGGTGTACAGCGTTTTAGGGAGCCTCGGGCTGTCTTGCGAGAGGCCAGTGTGGCTTTGGGGGATCGGTGATGGAGCTGGCTTGGGTTCCTACGTTTTTGCGCGTGTTGGACAACCGCATTTATCCAAGCACAAGGTGGGGCGTACCTTCGCCGGACCATCGACCTGCTTCGGCACCTCGTTGATAGGCTCATACTTGCCCTCGGCTACTGCAAGCACGCCGGAAGAAGAGCCTTCAATAAACTCGATTGGAGGTGGAAGCAGTTTGTTGAAAGCGTCCAGATCCTTGGCCGGGCGGTAACTGGTTTCGTCCGCGAAGCGAGCGGATGGAAGAAGAGGAGATGCCAGCATTTTGTAGAGTGACGGGCGAGGGATCAGAGGCCGCTGTACAGTGCACGCGTGACCAGAGAGCACGACTCGGCCACGAAGAGAGAGCGTGGTGGAGGGGAGATCGGAGGAGTCGGAGGGGGAGCGGTCAAAGGAGGATGGGCGGGTGCACGCTGCGAAGCGTATCGCATTCCATTCAACGCGGCCATCAGCCACAATCGCCTTGTTGTCTCCTGTTTGTCTCCTCACGTGCGTACTCTTTTTAGCACTGCCAGGCTTTGTCAGGACTCAGAAGGTTTTACACGCGCATATGTGACCCACAGGGATAGAAAGAAAATAATAATAATAATAGGACTCAGAAGGTTGGCCCAGGGAAACTAGCCAGAACAGAAACATACAGCTCTCCATTGTAAGCTCACTAGCATTGGGTCGGTTTCCACCGCAGTCTCCTTTGACCGACAAATTGTCGCGGCACATCAATTCCCGACGGCAAGACCCAAGCAAGACCCCCATGCTATTGGAAACATGTAGTAAACAGAAAACCAGCCCGCGAAGTCCAAGGTGATACAGCTGTATGTATAATACACAGGAGCGGCGTAAACAAGTATTATACACGAACACACCGGACAGGTATACAAGTGCCACCAGGGCGACACATCACGACAGCGCTACATAGTACAGAGAGGGCGACAGCAGCTGTGCAGGAGTCCGTGTGGAACAATGAACAAACAAAAATGGCAAGGAGACAACAAAAAGAACCGAGACAAAGTCATGAGGGGAGAGGGAGGAGCGGCGACCGTGTTCAGACGGTGGGGTACCGACCCTGAGAACGCGAGATCCGCAGCACAGTCTCTTGAGAGGACATGTTGTACCCGTGCGGATGCCAGTTCCCGTACGCGGAAACATTGTCAGCGACCTGGACGACCGGAGGTGAAGGGCTGTGGGCGGTGTGGGCGGCGGGAAAGGCGGGGTGCGACAGACTACCAGCGGATCCGAAGCTCTGGAACGCAACCATAGACTGAGCAGCGCTAAGATCAACAGCCGAAAAGTTCGACGTCCCGGCTGGGAGCGGGAGGGGTGACAAGTCCATGGAAGTTGTGCCGTACGAGCTTCCAAACCCGTCTTGAGAGATCCAGCCTGTATCGACGTTATGAGTATCAACTGCCGCACAACACAACGCATGACTTACACTGAGCCGAGAGGGTATCCATGGGGCTTCCACCCTGGTCGTAAGTGAACTTGACATCGACGCCTGCGTCAAAACTACGTTCAGCGCATAACTCGTTGCTCTCCCATCGAAGGTACATACTCTCGGACTGCATCGACGAGGTCGGGTAGCAGGAGCGGGGATCTTGCGGGTAGTAGTCGTAGCCTTGGTTGGCGTAGAGCGCGTTCGAGGTGACTGAAGGTGTGGTGACAGAAGAGGGGGTGCTGCTAGAGGGGGTGCTGGCCTGCGACAGAAGTGGAGACCCTGTGTAGCTGGGCGTTGCACTGTGGGCTTGAAGATATGACACTGTGTGACCCATGGATAAGTAAGGCACCCTTTGTATCATTTCAAACTGGGCAGCTCACTTGGAGGGGAGATCTCTCCCTCCTGCTTGATGGAGTAGAGATCACTAGACATGCTACTCGACGAACGAGACACGCGAATGTGAGCATGCTTGCTCTTCGTCTCATGCAGGGTCCTCGTGCGCTTCTTGAACCGCATCTTAATGCCCTCCATACCTGGAGCCGTGTACTGCGGGAGTTCCTTGAGAATCTCGGGCGAAGAGTCGGTGACCTTGATCCACAGTTTCTCGAGGTATTCGTCGCGTTTAGCCTTTTCGCAAGGGAGCACGACGTGCTTCTCCATATGCTTGGCGAAGGGTCCTTTGCGAGCCGACCTGGTGCACGGGTTGAATTGAGCGAGATTTGAAAAAGGATAATGTCGCGACGTACTCTGAGGTGCAGTAGGGGCAGAAATACTTTCTGCCGGAGTGCAGATCGCGGATGTGGCGTTGGCCGGAGGAAGGATCGCTGAAGCGAAGAGAGCAGTAGCCGCAGCAGTAGGGCTTGTCCCCCGAGCTAGCGAGTCGTAAGTACGCTGATGGACGAAGCATCTTCGGGAGACATACTGAGTGTTCATATGGGTCTTCAGGCCGGTCTTCTGTGCGAAGGACTTACCGCATCCTGGGACGCGGCAGAAGTGCTCCCTGGTGGCCTGATGAGCGGGTATCAAGGTCACGAGCACGGATCACTCACTTGATGCCATGATGAACCCCCTTCAGGTGCCGGTTCAAATCCGGAACACGGCTGAAAGAAGTGTAGCAAGAGGGAATAGGGCAAGCATGAACTTTTGGCTGCATCTGGGCAACACCGGGTCTGTTGGTCAACCAGCTGAGTCCTGAGGAGACATGAACATACCGGTTTCTTCCCCTTGTTCGCGGCGTAAATCAACGTGACGGGTTGGGTCATGGTGGAATGTGGGCGTTTAGGGTGGTGTAGGTGTGACGACAAGTGGAGGTGTATCGCGGGATGGGCGAGGTATATCGAGCGGACGTCGAGAGTCGTGCAGGAGCGACGGTGCAAGCGGCGTGAGGGTCCGTAAAAAGCTGCGCTCAGCGCGGCTATTAGGATTAAATAGCGGACGAGAAGGGGACGGAGAGGTGCAGCCGAGTGGCCGACGCCGGGAACTGGTCCGAATCGAGGTGGGGTGGCCGGGTAGACGGGAGGGGGAAAATGGTGGCCAGCTTATCGCGCGATTGACGCTTTTATGCGTGCGCCAGAAGGCCAGAAGGTGAGTAGCGGTCGGCGTGCCTGTCCGCTGCCTTTCTGCTCGACGCGCGTTGGGCTCCAATCTGCAAACAAGACTCGATCGACACTGTCGCAGTGGAGGGATCTCCAGCGCTCGCGAACCATGCGGACCAGCGTCACCTTTGTGTGTCCATCGTGGGGAGCGCCGAAGGGCGGAGCGCAGCCTAGAATCGGGGCGAGACAATAGATGGGCGGGGCGCATCCAATGAAAGCTAATGTTGAAAATCGGGAACATACGCGGAACACGGCAGTGCTCCCGAGGGGCCCTTCCCGCGCGCAGACAATTAAGCGGAGACGCCAGCGAGCAGTAGCCTCGTGCGAGCGAGCGAGCCGTGGATCAGACGCGGCTTCCAGATCCGGCCAGGACAATAACGATGTGGTCTTGCCCTTCTCCACTCAGCGCCCTCACATGGCTTCTTGACCTGCGTCCGCTTACTAGAACGCTTCTACTCCAGATTATCAGTGGGTTACAGCAACGGGTGGCACAATTAAGTATACGCACAACGATTGCGGATAATCAAGCACAGGCGCGGCCTCCATCAAGGGCACGGGACGAGCGGTCTTCACGGAGGATCCCACGGACGACTTTGAGGCCCTTTGTTCGACCACCTTGGATGTCCCCCTAAATGTCGACAAGATGTGAGACATGGGGCCGCTAAAGTGGTCGCCGACGCAACCCGAGTTCTCGTCCTGGGAGCAGGTAATTGTGAGCCTCCGGCGACTATTATCTGTCCTCCCCACTAGCGACGGATACCAGATGTTAACCAGATGCGTACAAGATCGCCAACGCATGGCACGGTCTTCGACGCTCGCGGGAATGCGCTCCATCGACCACGTCGTACGCCCTCGCCTCGGCGGGGTATGAGGCGAACCCCGCAGGCTTGATCCATACTCCAGCCATCCGGCCCAACGTGACTTGATAGCACTGCCGGGCGGGCGGCCCTCCCCGGTGACCAGTTCGTATTCTCGCGTGCGTTCTCCGCCGCTCGTTCCCCATCGTCTTCCTGAACAGCCGCGACGGTGGTGCTTCTCCGGGACGCGGACAAGGCGAGCCGCGACCTCCCCTCGGGTGTTCCGACGTGCACCGGGCGCGGGTGCCGGTCAAGGCCCGGGGCCCACCAACAAGGACCCACCCGTTCCCCGGGCGCACTTCTCGCACCCCAAGACGAGGGGCCCAGAACGGGCGCGGCGTGCGACGCGGCCTCGTCCCCCGCCCCTTCTCCACACCACACAGGCCCCGCGACGCTTTACACGTCCAGCGGTGCCTCAACGTCAACGGTGCGAGTTGATCTGCATTCCCTCACCTCTGCCCTCCTCACCCTCGACCGTTCCCGCCCCTCCGTCCGGTCCTGCACCACGAGCCAATGCCAGTGGCCGGGGGCGCGCGCGCCTCCCGCCGCTCCCGCCACGGTGAGACACGCTCCCACAACCGTGGCAATGGGGTGCGCCTGCCCGTTGGTCCACGGCTTCGTGCCTCCTTCGCGCTTTCGGCAGGCGTGCATCCCGGCGGCAGAAGCGGCGAGACGTCATGTTGAGTACCGAGCGGTAGATGCAAAGTTTGTGGCGAAGCGCGGGTGTGAGCGCGGTGATTCGGGGCGCGCCATTTGTCGGGGTTTGGATTCGGTCTTCCCAGTCTTCTCTGCACAACGCGTGACGTGAGGAGCGACGATGGGGCGCATGCTTGCGGAATTAGGTTGGGCGGAAACAACGAGGTTCCGGGTTTTTGCGGACGTGAGCCTAAAAGAACGACTCATTCATTGACGAGGAAATCCCATGTGGGCGCAGGATAATTCGAAGTGTATCGTACACACCGGACGCAATAGGAACATAGTGTGGAGCATTTGGGAGCATACACAGAGAAACTTCGCTGATTCGGTATCTCATGATCGTACACTGTTATACATACCTAGGTTTGCAAAAGACGTCAATGTCCGAGGCCAGCGCCGTTGATCATGTTCGTGAGTTCGAGCCATGGCGCGACCGCAGTCAGGTCCTCCCAGGTGAGGGACGCGTACTGGTTCCGGCCCGGTCCTGCTATGAGGTCTAGGTCCTGCAGAGGCAGGAAGATGTCCGCAGGCTGCTGCTTGGTTTGAGGCCCGACCAGTTGTGCAGTGATCCTGAATGCGAGCATGGTCAGAGGGAAGGACAGGAGTAGCAATAAAAGGGAACGCACAACATCGGTCCCACCCACTGACGTCCGTTCTCTTCCATCTCTCCGTTCCCCATCCACCTCTTGTCTTCTCCGCCGGAGGTATAAAGAGGATAATTTGCATGACATGACGAAGGGAGAGGGTGTATCAGCGGGCGATACGCATCCCTCAACATGAACGCTGCAGATGGGTTCATCAGCTCCCGCGGCAATGAGCCCCCGAGAGCCTGAGAGCCCGGGAGAAGAAGCTTGATGACTGGGAACCGGACGTACGTGTTGCTGGGCCTCTTCCAGGAAGCCCGGGGTCCGCAGCCGGCGGCGCGAACGACTCGTCACTGCCCTCCGAGATGCTTCGCGCGGAACTGGACGCGCCCTCGTCTTCCCCTTTCGTGACTCCCGGGGGGTGGAGGAACGCACGCGCGTTCTGGTTGACGGAGAAAGACGAACGCGGCTTGCTCAGGACTCCAAGCGCGATAATCCGCACGTCTCTGAACTCAACGACGAGCTGTGAAGAAGCGAGAGCACACGCAGACGGATCAGGCGGGCTCTGGCCAAGAGGCGGGGTGCGGGGAAGGACGTACTCGAACGTGGGTCGGCAAGTGTGCCAGGTTGTTTTGCAGTCTGGGGAGAGTTCAGTGACAGACGAGACAGAGATGTTTTGGGGAGATTCACTTGATTTCGTGGAAGACGGCCATAGGGCCGTAGCTGCGAGACGAGGCTTCGAGAAGGTTGGCGGAGCCATTCCTGTTGAGGAGAATGTACCTAGGTGGCCGTGTGAGCATACCCTATGCCCTGCCGTTCGATTACTGAAAAGACGTACTTGGTCCAACCCTCATCAGCAGTGCAAGACGAATGGCTTCGGTGCCATGTACGATGCAAGATCCTGAGACGCGTTCGCGTCACGCCTACGCTCAAATACTAAAGCCGGTAGAGGTAAAACTCACTTGAGAAACGCGGCTTTCCACGACGTCGTCTTCCACTTGACCCAACCGGGTAGGAACCTACGACGGAAGCACTCCTCCCATTCGGTCTCCTTCAGGTTTGGCAGCGTCATCTCAAAGAGGAGGTATTCGGGTTTGCCGAGACTCAGGATTTCCACCCAATTGTGCCTCGGGACAATCTGGCGCACACTAAGCTGGCGCAGAACGGGCTCGTACTCAGCTTCGTTGTCGACGGATGTAGGTGCGCGGAGAGCGCGGAGGATCGGACGGCGCCAAGGGTTCAGGGAGGGGTCTGACGCGATGTCTTTCAGGCGGCGAGAGAGGTAGGCAACGAGCACCAGCGATGTGAGGTCAAGCTCCCCAAGGATGTCAGCGATGAGCTCAACGGGCAGAGATTCAAATGTAGACATGGAGGACGGTAAGGTCGATGGAGAGCAACCCAAGGACGTGCGCACTCATTGCGACGCCCGCTGACCAAGACACGAGTGGATGGCCAGGTGGCAGTGCGCAGTGCCTGACTCCTGTCGACTTGCTATGGGCGCTGTCCTGTCGCGAATCCTTCGCCGCGGCCAACATGCAAGAGCAGACCGAGTTGCGAGCGAGATCATCGAAACGCATACAAAGGCCACCCCACAAGCAAATAAATTACTGCAGGCCTCCGGTGTACATCTAGCGAACATGAGGGCATCCTAATGCTAATAAGTTATGTTCGTATGCATCGGGCCAGTCCATCGGTCGTACCAGCACCACCGGGTATCCTAGAAGTCTTTCCACTCGTCCCAGTCATCTTCCTTCTTCGCAGGCGTACGCTGCTGAATGCCGCTGGACGCCCGAGCCGGAGCAGCTGCTGGCGCGGCCGGCTGCTGCGACGACCCCCCATTGTTGAAGGTGAAGAAGTCGTCCTCATCGTCATGATATAGCGCAGAGCCTTCCTCGTACTCGGCCTGGAGCGCGCCGTAGCCCCGCTGCTGAGGTCCACCGCCCACCCGGTCCTTCACATTGCTCGCCAGTCCTCCCACAGTATCCGCGACATCCACCCCGAAAGTCGTTCTCCCCCATATGTTCGCGGAACGGCCCACATCACCGGCGCGCTTGCCGGCCTCCGAGACATAGCCGCGCACTCCCGCTTGGAAGTTCGGGTCCATGACCTTCTCCATGCCTGGCTGGATGACGTTCTCCGAGACGACGCGCGAGGTGGCGACAACGGCGGCGGAGAGCAGAGACCAGCCTTTGCTGAGCGCAGCAGTGGGGTTTTCTTGTAATTCGGAAAGTGTCGGGGCGTTGGCGGACGAGAGGGCAAATGACGGATGATGTGACCCGGGAGGCGGGGTGGGTGTGTTCCCGAATCCCTGGTACCGGCCCCCTTGCGAAGGGGGGAGATCGGCAGAGCGGGACGCGTTCGTCTGCCCCAAGGACGCAAAGTACGATTCGTTGGCCGTCTTTTGGTCGTAAATGCCAGACCCAGACAGATTCGGGCTGTTGCTACCGAAGGCGGGGGAGTTATGGCCACTGAAGGAGGCGGGCGAGGCGGAATCGCTCCGGAGCGCGCGTCCGGTGGCCGCACGCGACTTGCGGAGTCCCTGGGCGGACGAGGGACGATCTGTGAGTGTCATAGAATTGCTGGGAGAACCGAAGCCTTCGGGGGGAGCCTTGGGAGACCACGGTCTGCCGGCTAACATGGCGTCGAGCTGATCGCGGACGTCAAGACGACGGAAGCGGGCGGAGTAGATGGGTCACGCACCTTCTCTTTGTATTGCGAGGCGGCCCAGCTGTGATAGGTGTCGTACGGGGACATTCCCTCCTTGTAGCCCCCGGTTTGGGAATCATAGGACTTGATGAATTCACGGAACGGAGCGTTTCCGCCAAGCTGCGAGAGCCGGGGCGTTCGCGTGCGACATACGCTGCCATGGACCAATGGGCTCACCTGCATCCTCTTTATCTGCTCTTCCTGCCATGTGTCCATCGAGACGGATCTCACGAAACTGCGAAAGTGGGTGGGTGAACATTGGAAACGCAGCGAAGCTGTAGGCGAGCGTACCTGATGTGAACGCCGAAGCCTCTGTGGACTCCTGCACATTGCAGGCAGAAAAAAATAGCAAAGCTGCGAGAATGTGTTGGCTGGGCAAGAGGAGGAAGAGCGCACGAATAACTGTACCTCACGGAAGCCCACTGGGGATTAGGATTGCCGCAGTCGAGGCACTTCTTGTTCTCGAGATCGTCGCGCTTGATAAGCTCATTGAGGATCTTCTTGGCGGCGGTTTGATCCATTGGACTCAAGACGGCGGCGAGGGGGAGAAAGCGATGGTTGAGAGAGAGCCGAGCGGAGGCCTCGGGATGGAGGGGAGTCCAGCGAGACGAGGAAGCTAGGCGCGCGCTGATTGCACGCGTCCCGCGGCGCAATCAATAGCTGGGCCCGCCGTGACGCGCATAGCACGGACCACGTGCGTCGCGTTACGGGTCCTGGTCTCGCAGCAGTCGTGCCAGGTTCGCGTAGAGGTTAACGAGACTGGTCGTGTGTGACCTGAGGATGCGTGTGTTGTATATCGGGTTCGCGCGGGGCGTCAGTACTGCGCGCCTTCTGCGCTCCTACCAGGCTGTCGGTCTGCCGGCCACTCGCACTGTGAGAGGCGGCCGGCGCGCGTCTGCCGCTCCGAGAGAGTGCTCGGTGTGCGGCGAAACGGCGTGGTGGCCGCTGGCGGCGGCGTGCGCGCGGAGTGTCCGGCAGGGGCATTCCATGGCCAGGCGTGACGGCCAAGGGGGCGTGACAGGGCGGGCGGGGCGCCGTGGCCGGGCTGGCCGTGGACATCTCGGGCCCGGGCTGCTCTCCCTCACGCTGCTCTGCCCTCCTCCGTCCCACAGCGTCCCGACTGCCCGCCCCCGCCGCCGGACAGCCTTCGGCCTCGCTTTGCTCCCGCCTTCGCTCTTCTCGGACGCCGCCCTTCAAGTTGCCTGGCGACGACGACAAGCCCGCCTCGCCCGCCTCGCATATCGCCCATTCCACTCCCTCGGGCCCTCTCCAGCGCAGCGGCTACGCCTCCCACCCACACAATTAGCTTTGCCCACGTCTCCGTCTCCGCATCCCGCCTCAACGCCCAATTCGTGTGAAGCGCGCCCGACCGGTTCCCAAGCACCGAGCTCTTCTACGACCCTCACACTGCTCGCTGACCGCTCCCGTCTCGCGCCTCCTGTCGTCCCCGACCATTTCCTCTCTACTACCACTCGATGATCCAGAAAACAAACCCGCGCTCTGGGTCCACCCAGGTCGCCCCCACCCGTCAGGCTTCTTCCGATGGCCCAGAATCCTGGGGCCACTGGGTCGGGCGCAAGTTAGTCGATCGTATGCGTTTTCTGGGCATGCCACTGATTGTCCCGCTCCCTCGTCACCTCCCCATCATGTTCTGCAACCAGACACTACTCCCTTGAGGTCGTCCAGCATCCCATTCGGGCCCGGATGTGCGGTTTTGGCGACAAGGTGTGCAGTCTCCTCTCCTAATCTCCCATCACATTTCACCGTCGACTTCTTCAGGATCGACGACCGTTAGCACCCGCAGCGGTAGCCAAGATGATAGTGAGGAGAGAGGACGGGACGTTTGTGGACGTCGAGTACGCTTTTTTCTGCCCCCTCCCCTCCCCCCTCGTTCTCACGCGTCTCGTCGGCAGCGAGATCGACTGTTCATTCTTCCTTGTCACTGTCGATCTGTGGTCCGCTGATGGAAAACACGAGATGAATCTCGTTCTACATCCCACCTCGGCCGACCGCTATGTTCCCGCAAACACTCCAAAGGGCAAGCGCAGAGGGACCGTCACCCAGGGCAGCTCGAATCAACGATCAAGCCGTCAGAGTCCAGAGCGGTCTGCCCCCACGCCGAACACGTCACAATACCCCCAGGTATGTTCTTTGGTCCGCGCGAACGCGCGTTCTGTTGAGAGGATCGTCTTTGGTTGACGCCCGACGGAATGACGCACTCTGCAGCCGTCTAGCACGGCGTACTCGACGCAAGGCTACCCCTTCCCTCCGCAAGCGGCCCCCATCCCGGAGTCCAACTCGTTCCAGCCAGTCCATCCATATGTGCCGCCCACTGAATCCGGTGCGCCCTCCTGGGGCTATCCTCCTTCGACGGCTCCTGTCGATCGAAGTCAGACCTATGGTCCACCTTCTCTGCCTTCCATCCACAACATCAACCGGACAACGTCCCCTGTTAGCGCGGAACCGAGTGCACCAGAGTACGGGGCCTCCGCCCAGCCCGCGCCGGGCGCTGGCCAAGACTGGCAGATCCAAACGCCCGTGCGCGAAGAACAGGGAGGAGCAGTGGACTATCGGACATGGCCTCAGCAATCTGCGTATCCGGCCCCCATGGACGTTCCGGCCGCACCCTCGGCCACTACGGCCGCTACCGCCGATCCGCGTGAGGGAGCTTACGGCACCGTTGCTGCAAGTGCATCTGCCTCCGCCGCGGACGCGTACCCCCAGCAGGCGCGTTACTCACAGGAACCCTACACGCCCGTCCAGCCGAGCCCAACGCAGGCGCAGGCGCAGGCGCAGGCGCAGCAGACCCAACAGGCGCAGCAACTAGACTCGTCTATGTATGCGTCGGCCTCGTACGCGCAGCAGCAACATCAGCAAGCCGCACAGACATACAACCAGGGTCCGTCTTACCAAGAACCGACACCGCCTTCGACAATCCCGCCCTTGCCGCGCCACACGTATACACGGACGTTGGTCGGCCCGCTTGCGTCCAATGCATGTCGGCTGTTGGACGAGCACCGTAAACCGGCGATATTCTTCCTATTTCAGGACTTGTCTATCAGGACCGAAGGTAGGTCTATGCCATAAGGGTCCTAGTCCCGCCACTGCATTCACGTTTGCTGACTATCTGTCGTGATGCACAGGTACTTTCCGCCTCCGCCTTCGACTCATGAACGTCGGCGCGTGAGTAATCTCCCCGTGATAGTTTGAACGATACCTGCCTACTTCCTGTCATGAAAGGGGTGCTGTCACAGCGGGCTCGGAGCGCTGACTTCTCGTCGTATCTACCACAGACCGCCAGCCCCAGAGCCCCGCGCGTCTGGAGTGCATACGGAGATGTCACCTGTTCTCGCCCAGACATTTACGGATAATTTTGTCGTCTTCTCCGCGAAGCGCTTCCCCGGCGTCCCCGGTAAGTCGCACCGTGCCGCATTTCCACCCTCGCCTGCAAGAGATCAATACACTGACCGTCCGTCGCATAATGTGCAGACACCACCACTCTGTCTATCACGCTTGGCAACCAAGGCCAGAAGCTGCCCCTGGTGCGTCATCCCATCTGTCCATCTGTCTATTCCTGTCCCCTTCCCCACATTGCGGCCCTTTACAACTGCGCATCTCCACACCCATCTCCGCAGCGCCCCCTACAGCCTGTTCGCGAGCGTGTGTGATGGCACAAGCTGACCCACATTTCGCTTCCCGCACAGCGGAACCGCAATGGTTCGACCAAGCAGGGCCGCAAGCGGCGGCGCGACGGCTCCGACGGCTCCGGCGACGAGTCCGACGAGGCGTGAGTCTCCGACCCGTCCCCGGCCTGTCCCCGCCGCGGCGATCGAGTGTACATTTAGAGTTTCGGTGCCCGCCCTCGTCACAATTTCCGCGCTCGCCCTTGCGCCCGGCCGCGGAAGAGGCGGGGGGTGTATGCTCCTGCTTGTAGTCCATGTCGCGATGTCCGTCTATTTGCTAGTGCTTGTTCTCGCGGTTGTGTTGTTCGTCCAATGGAGAAGAGAGATATCGAGAGCACAAATCTCGACAGTAGCTGTAGTCGTACGTACCATAATACGTCCTCCTGCCCGTCCGCGTCCGGATGCACGCTGCACACACACATGCCCATGCCAAAATGCCATCATCTATTCTCAACGCCCGTGCGCCGCTTCGACGCCTGAAAGCGCTCCGCGTACTTGGTCGCCAGCCGCGCCGCCTCCGGGAACTGCTCCTCGATCTCGCGCGCGAGCTTCTTCGCCGCCTCCCGGCTCGCCATCCGCCCCTCCAGGCCCACCCGCTCCTTCACGCCGCGGTCGTACGAGACGAAGTCGAACTGGCTCCGCGCGCGCACCTGGTCTGGCGGCAGCGCGGGCACGGGCACCCCGCTGCGCAGGCGGAGGAGCGCGCGCGCGAGCAGCGTCAGCGTCACCCGGTGCGGCCGCCACACGTCCCACACGAGCCCGAAGTCGGCGAGGAAGCGGAGGGACTTTGCGACGTCCGCCGTCCGTCCGCCCGCGTCCTCGTCCGCATCGAAGTCGTCTGCTTCCGCGACCGCCGCGTCGGGCGACGGAAGCGACGGTGGTGATGCTCGTCGTCCAGGAGCGCCGCGCGCAGCCGCACGTCCTGGCGCATGTGCTTGCGGCCGATCTTCTGCGCCGCCGCGCGCCGCGCCACGCGGCGGAGCGGTGCCTCGGGCGCGGCTACGACGGCGTCCTCGGGCGCGGGCTCCGGCTCCTCGCCGGCCGCGAGCTGCTGCTGCGGCGCGTCCCACTCGTCGTGGCTCCGGTGGCGGCGGTGGCGGAGGAGGACGTGCTCGACGATGCCGAACGCGCGCGCGTGCTCGCCCGCGCGCACGAGCGCGATCACCAGGTGGTTCCAGTTGTGCGAGTCGAAGACCGCGCCGGCGTCCTGCGCGTCCTTCCACGCGCGCGCGACGGCCGCGTGCCGGCCCGCGCGGGACATCGCCTCCGTGTAGATCGAGAGCGGGATGCAGAGCAGGGCGCCGAGGCGCGGGCGCGCGGGGCGGGGCGCACGGTCGACTGGAGGAGCGCGGCGCTCTCGCGCGCGAGCCCGTCCGCGAGCCGGCGGATCTCGGGCCAGACGAGCTCGACGGCGTCGATGTTGCGCGTGTTGCGGTAGACGTCGAGGAGGAGGGTGAGGGTGCCTATCGTCGGCCGGCCGTGTTTGGAGAGCATCTCGTCGTGGAGCTTCTGCGCGTCCCTGTGCCACATCCGTTCCACGTTCGCGCGCAGGAGGGGGGAGTAGATGAGGTCGAGGTTGTGCCGCCGCTTGCCGACCGTCTGCAACCAGTCCTCCTTCCTAGGGTCGTCTACGAGGGAGTCGAGGAAACCCTTGGCAGGCCGGGGGCCCTGGGTTCGCGCATACTCGCCTAGGAGGGTAGAGTACGTGACCGCTGTGGGATTCAGTGGTGCGTCTTGATGTTGTCCAGGACCCACTGCGCCATCCTCGTCTTGCCCTTGCTCAGGTACGACTTGAGGAGGTTGGTGAACACGTAAATGTTCGGCCTGAACTCGAGACGACCCTGTTCCGACATTCGCAGCATCTGGTCGTGCAGTTGCACCGCCATGTGAGCGTTTCCGGCGTCGCACGCAGACCGGATGAGGAGCGCGAAAGTGTGCGAGTTCGGTCGGACGTGAGTACCGTTCAGCTGGCTCATCTGCTTGGCGAGCACTCGGAAGGGAACGCCCCGAGCACGTTGGCCTTGAGGAGGGCGTTGAAAGTGTTGATGTTGAGTGGCTGGCCGCGGTTCCTTTCCTCGTCGTAGGTGCGCAGTGCATTCTTCCAAGCTCCGGACTCGATTTGGGCGTTCATGAGCGCGACGGTCATAAGGCTGTCGGGAACGACACCTTCGGCAACTGCGCGGTTGTATAGCTGCTCCGCACCAGCGGAGTCCCGCTTGGTCCCAAGCGTGGTGATGACAGTAGTGCAGATGGCGCAATTGGGCGTGACACCGTTGTCGCGCATCTTGTCCAAAAGCTTTGTCATAGACGAGTGGTCCCCCTTCAACGCGAAGCCTTGAAGCACGATACTATAGATGTGCAAGCCTGGTTTGAGTCCTGCATCGGAAAGCCTTTTGAGCCAAGTATTGACGCCTTCAATATCGCCGGCTCGTGCGTGGGCGTGGATGACGGTAGTGTAGTGTATAAGGTCAGGTCGTGGCCTTTCCTTGACGTCATCGGTAGACGAGTTATGGAAAAAGCGATTAAAGAGCTGTACGATGGTGGTCACATCGCCGATGACGGCGTAGGTGTGCATGAGGTTGCCTTGAAGTTGAGGAGTGATGAGAGAGGCCTGCGCTAGCGCATCGAAGTGTCTGTTCGCGGAGGCAGCGTCCCCCGTGCGGGAGTGGAGGTACAAGGCGTGACGGTGGTAATCTGCGTACAACTGCTTGGAGTGTTCGAGACCCGGCTCCGGGAGAATGGCGAGCACTTGGGCGGCGTCGTCGTAATCTTTCGCGTGCGTGAGCGCTCGGACGAGAGTGAGAGCGGTGGAGGAAGGGATGGAGAGGGAGGCGCTTAGGGCTGTCCTCAAAATCGCCAGGGCTTCTTGTGGTCGTTCCGACCGGATCAACGAGCGGAGCAGCACAACGGTTCCCAGTGCAGCCTGCGTCCCTGTCCATTCCTGTAGCGCTCGTTGATGCCACCCCACCGAGTCGTGGAAGGACCCAAGGAGTTCCGAGATGGCGTGCGTGAAACGGGGAGCAACGGTGCGGAGGAAACCAGGGAGGTCGTAGCTGTTAGAAAGGAAGAAGCGGCCCACCAGATCGCCATCCTGCAGTAAGAAGTCTAGAACGGCTTCTGGGCCCGCGTATTGATGGAGGCATCGGGTCAACACGGTGTAGACGTTAAGAGCTTGAGCCAGTCGTGTTTCGTCATCTCCAGCGAGGTCCAAGATGTGACGTGCGCCGTCCATGGCACCGGCGAGCTGCCCCTGCATCGCGGCAACACAGACATGAAGCCCATGCCAGCGAGCTTGTGCCGCATCCGTGGTTGGGATTCCAGGGTCGATGTGGTAGAGAGCGTCTTGTATTCGTTCGCCCCAGAGACGAAGGACGGTAGGAGAAAGGGTGCCGTGCGGATCTCGAGTGACCTCGTTTATGAGCTTCGCGATGAACTTGTGGGCAAGCGACCAGTGCAGCGGGTCGCGACAGGCCCGGTATACCTTCCACGCATCGTCCGGGGAGCCTGGGTCATCCCGGTAGATGAATGGGAGGATGACGCGATTGAGCGGCGACGTGTCCCGCGACGAAGGGGGTCGTCGTGATTCCGACACTTGGACAGCGGTCCCGCTTGAAGCGTGCCGTCTTTGCGGAACTTCGAACTGAGTGGTCCAGTGGGATACTGAGTGCAGGTGCGCGCGACTTCCGGAGGCGATCGGCTTGTGGTAGGAGGAGCGGCGAGCTCTAGGTCGGGCGGGACATGGTGCTGGGTGACGTGTTGTCCGGCCCCCTGTGACACGCGTCAGGACTTCGGGCCTAGCAAGAACCAAGGAGCTAACGCACCCTCGGGGAGCATCCAAGTTGGAGGAAGCGCGGTGCTGCACACCTCGTCCGCCTCATCCGGTAGAGCCCTCCCCTTCCCCTTCTTGTCGACGCGCCTGGGATGCGGGGTGAAGAAGTCCGAGACAAGCGGGTGGCTGGCCGAGCGGGCGAGCATGCCAGCGGCAGACGCAGAGACGAGCAGGTGAGAGACGAGAGGGCGAGTGGGGAGGACGGAGTGGCGGACGGAGGCAGCGAGAGGTTCCAACATCACCAGCCTCGCTGGGACGAGTGGTGGTCGGCTCCCTGCGCCGCGTTAGCCAGAGGCGGAGAAGCGGGTGGGTGTAGACATACCTGAGGCGGCGCGGGGCAGGAACGGGAGGGCGGCGGGGCGGCGGGAAACATGCACAGAGGAGAGACGTGTAGGCCGGTCACGGTCGAGTATCCGTCCAGCGCGCAGAAAGTTGCGACGGACGCGTCTGGCCCGGCGCTCTCGAGCCTCGGCGCCTGCCGCGCGACCAGGCCCGGAGGCGTCGATGGAGGCGCCCATCCCTCCCGCCGGCGGCTATCCGCGCTAGATTCGCCTTCACACGTGTCGTGGTTTGACGAAGATGATTCATCTCGGGTTCAAGATCCCATTTGCCGCAACGCCATCGACCTCTGAGGTTTCCCTGCACCGTCCAACACCCAGCTCGCCCAAGAGTCAAGCATGGCCACACCCCAGCACGAGATCATCATCGTGCCCGCACCTGGCCAGCCCGGGTTCGAGGAGCTCCGGCAGCAGTGCTACGACGTCCGCATCGAGGTCTTCCACCGCGAGCAGGGCTTCCCGCTCGAAACCGAGGTCGACGAGTGCGTTCCATCCACTACCCTCTGCCCCACCCACCCACCCCGCCGCGCTCTCCGGGCCGTCCATCCGCTAAGTCGTCTCCCTCCTTCTTTATCGTCCACCGCGCCTGAAGCCCGACCGCCCGCTGACCGCCGCCTGAACGATGAACACCCAGGTTCGACGACGCGGCGACGCACTTCCTTCTTCGGCTCACGCCGTCCATGCAGCCCATCGGCACCATCCGCTGCGTGCGCGGCCCGCACGGCGCCTACTACAAGCTCACCCGGCTCGCGATCCTCCACGGCTTCCGCAAGCACCGCTTCGGCCGCGCCCTCGTCCTCGCCCTGCACGATTACATCCGCACCGACGTCCGGGCGCGTGCTGCTGCTGCTGCTGCACCGGGCCCTGCAGGGTCGCCGGAGCCCACGTCGGTCACGGTCGTCTGCAGTTCTCAGCTGCCCGCCAAGGGATTTTATGCAAAGTGCGTGCTCCGTTTTCGGGCCCGCCTTCGCCCGTCAACGCAGACCGATAACCCGGTGACCTCGACAGATTCGGCTACGTCGCCGAGGTCAGTTCCCACCGAGCCGTGACGCGGCGCGAAAACTGATAACGCTCTGATTACGATGGGCGATGGTACAAAATTCTACAGGGGGACGAGTACGACGACGAAGGCGAGCCTCACCAGAAGATGGTCGCTCGCTTGTCTCTGTCCGATTAGGAGACTCCATGTGTATGGTGGAACGGGAACCGTCGTAAAGGGTCGTTACGTATGTACAGCGGGAAGCAGAGATGGGAGGAGAGGGAGCTAACAATACAGATGAGCGTGCCCGGAGCGGAGCGGTGGTGGTATACAGCAATGCGGGATCGAGAGTTCGTCACGGTCGTAAAGCGCTGCAAGCAGAACTGTAGACGACGCAAACGTAACCTGTAAACCGATAGACGTGGGACGGAAAGAACGGCAACATGTGCCCATAGAGAAACCCGTGGGAGGAACGAATGACAACGAGAGCAGGGAAGCAGGCGAAGAGGAAGAGTGTTCATATGTGCGTCCATCGGCAAACCGCCAGACGTCAGCGAAGCCAAGATAGCAATCAGTCGAAGGGTGAAGGCGCTCAACGGCGCCGCGAAGTGCGGGTATGGTCGGCGCCGTCGTCGTCGAACCCGTCACTCTCGCTCTCCGAGCTGGGCGGCTCCTGCTTGATGGAGCGCTGAGAGGCGCGGGGGATCGGCATGAGGTTGATCGGTCCTCCGGGGAGGATGCTGAAGTTGATGCTGCTGCTGCCGTAACCGGTCGAGCCCTCCTCGTACATCTTGCGAGCGGCCTCGTACTCGAGCTTCTCCTGCTCGGCCTGCGCAAGGAACGGCTGGAACACGAGACGCGGTCAGCAAACGCAGTCCAATCAGTGGGTGGCGCCAACCGCAGCAGCACGTACCTTGCGCTCGTCATCGGTCATGGAGCGCCACTTGCCCGCAGCGAGGACGGATTGCTTGGTGGTCTCGGTTTCGTCGCCAAAGACCTCGCGGACAAGCTCTTCGTCGGACCGGATGCGCTGGAGGAACATGAAGTACGCGCTGAGCGGCTTCTTGGGAGCGTTGGGGTCCTTGATGTTGCCCTTGCGCGACTTGCCCGCCTTGCGCTGCGCCGTCCGATAGGCGTTCTCGCGCTTGATATCGTCCGGCGTGAGGGTGCGCATGTACGCATTGAGGTCGCGCTCGCGAGCGTCCTTGAGGGCCTGAGAGCGACGGCGGTACGGCTGAGCGGGCAGAGGGATCAGTCACATCTATCGAGGATCAGTCTGAGAAGGACGGGCGCGTACCTCCTTCTGGTCCGCGGACAGTTTGGCGTACTCCTGGCCGGCCTCCTTCGCGGCCTGGGCGACGTTGAGCTTCTTGTGGCTAGACGCCTGGTGGCGTTGGATCCAGTCTGTGAAGTAGAGCTGCCAGGCGGACGGCGCGAGCTTGGGCGGGCGGAGGACCGACTTGAGCGGGGCTGCGTTGACGTGTACATGTCAGAATCACGTGTGGACGCGACAGAATTCGGAGGCACTCACGGCTCTCAGATCGCTTCTCAGGCAGGACCTCCACCTCCTCCTCCTCCACCGGACGTCGCTTCTTGCGCAACGTCCCGTCCCGGTCGTCGTACTCGCTGATCGACCCCGCCCGCCGCGAGCTGTACGACCGCGCCTGCAGCAGCGGCCGCGGGCCGGCACCGGCGCGCTCGACGACTGGAACATCTGTGACACCGGCGTCCCACGCCGCAGCGACATCCGCGGCCGCTGAGTCGCGAAGTTGTCGTCTGACATCGCCGGGGCCGCGACCGGAATTCTGGCGGAGGGCGCAGAGGGCGGGTCCCACAGATGGGACGCCCAGCGGGTGCCTCCGTGCCGTACATGTGTGTGTGCGGAGAAAGAGGGCCCGACATGTCCGCGCGCAGCAGCTGGTCACTCATCACCGTGTCCTCCGGCGGCGAGAGGGGGAGTGGCTGTAGTGCGGCGTAGGCGGTCGTGGGTGAGAACGGGCTGACGTCAGGGAAGATGGACGAGTTCTCGCTGAAGGCGGCGAAGGACGACGACATGGGCGACTGCGCAGAGTGCGCGTGACCGGCGGGAATGGGGATTGGTAGCGAGGGCGAAGCGTGCGAGGCGTCGGGGTCCGAGATCCAGTTGCTGTAGAGCGTGCTCTCGTTGAACTCGGGCGAGGAGGGCGGGAAGTAGTTCGAGGACGAGTTCGAGAACGTGGAATCGAAGCGGCGCGTGTGGCCCGGGATGCCGGGCTCAAGTTGGGATATTGTCGACTCGGGCGAGCCGGGGAACGGGATGGAGGACATGGTGTTGTATGGACCATGTTCGCGTCCCACGAGAAGGGCGACTTGGGTTGTTCGTGCTGGAGACCGTCGTCGAGGTCGAGGCCGAAGATCATGTTGTCCGGTTCGGAGATCATGGGTCGTAGTGCATGGGCTCGTCGAAGGAGGAGTACATGGGGGAGTGGTCGCGGAGGGACATGTCGGAGGCGGCGAGGGAGAGCTTGGCGGCGTCGCGGTCGACCTCGCGGTGGTGGTAGAAGGGCGAGGCAGGCATAGAGACGGGGCGAAATGGCGTCGTGGTTCGAGGAAAAGGCTCGCCTGGATAGCGCCTTATAAGGGATGGCGTACGCGCGGGCGGGCGGGCGGAGGACGTCGGGGGAAGGGTGGGAAGAACGCGCCTGGGGCGGGCCTGACAAGACCGGAGGACGGGGGATATGTTTGCGAGAGATGGCGGGATTCGAAGTGGCGGTATTTGAGGCATTGGCTATCCAGTCGGCCGCGGGGCCTAGCGCGACTGACTCGGTGAGAACCTGCGGACGGGATCTGGAGATGGACTGGAATCCCGAGTTTCAGCGGTTGCCTTTCCGGGGAGTATTCGCCCGCCTAATCCGGGAGGTGCAGGAGATGCGAGCACGGGCGGCGGGGGCGTATGGAAGGTGTTGCTTGGATCGTCGGCAGAAGCAGAGCGTACTCACCTCCCTCGCCGTCGTCCCCGCGTGATGCGCTGGCAGCGATGGTGCACGCGCGCGCCGAGATCTGAGAGCTCGCGGTGGCGCCTGGTGCGCGCGTCCAGTCCTCTGGGCCCTGTCGGTCGGTCGGTGGGGCGGCGTCCGGCGAGCGTTTTGTGAGGGGTCGAGTCGGCCGTCGTCGTTGCGTTGTCAGCAAGAGAGATCGGACGCGCGCCAGACCGTCGACGCCGCCCGCACCGCACTGCCCGGTCTCCCGGACCTGCCCTCATGCCCCCAATCGGGCATACGGCGGGACCCCGGTCGCCCCCGCGCACGGCAGCTCTGTCCCCGCACCCCGGCGCACGCCGCCATTGTCTCCGGCGCCCCTGCGAGCGCCTCCCCTGCCCGCCAATGGCTTCTCGGCGCGCCCGGCCCTCCCGCCGCGCTTGGTCCCGCCGGATTCGCGCCGTCCCCTGACGTCGACGCCAGGACATATCGCCCCCGCACTCATCACCCGTCCACACCGTCGGAAGCTGCGAAAGCGCGTGCAACCCATCACCCTCTGATTCCGATTGCTCAGGCTCGTCAACATGAGATCATGCAGCGCAAGACGGCTACCGTGATCATGTAACCACGATCTTCTCCGTCCCCGTCTGCAGATCCGGGTTGTGGTACACGCTCTTTCCGACCTGTGACGTCCATCCCCAGCCGACCAACACCATCCCCGAGGTGCGCGCGGTGCGAGAAGCAATGTCGTCAGCGAACATGACCATGCGCACAGGCCCCCGTTCGAGGTCCCACTCACCTCCCAGCCTGGCACGTCCTTCATGATCATCCTCTCCCGCTCAAGCGCAGCTTGCTGCCGGCGGTACGTGTCACGGTCACCCTCAGCCATGAGAAGGGGCACCAAATGAATCCGTGACCAGATCTTCTCCCTATGGAGCTCTCTGAAAGAAGGTCGCATCAGCTCGGGACGCTCGTCGCGGAGGGCGCGTTCCGCTATCCAGATATGTCAATGATAACGCGCCCTCGGGCGGTCGGATCCAACAGAAGGCCACGTTTCCCGTTGGGCGGGCCCATGGCTGCCCACGTTCCACGTCCGCCTGACCCCCGTCCGTAGCGCGCCAACCGAGGGCAAACTTTCCACGTACCTCTGCTCAAGGTTCCCCTTTCCAACCCGATAGAAACCGTATGCACACACCGCCGTCACACCGCCGAGGATGGCCATGGCGCCCGGGCCCCGGATCGGAAGGTTGCGCTTGTACTTGACTGGCTCGAACCCGCCAGGGGGAGGCATATCCCTGTGATACACACGCGCAGACGCGCGACACACGTTCGCGTTTAGCGTTCGACGAAAGAGTCGAACAATGGCTCACTGTCGGTATGGTGTGGACACTGGGAAGCGGACGAGGCGTCAGAGTTTGCGCATACAGGCAGATGCCGTGACACGTAGGACTCACTGGCGAAGATATCCTTCGAGATACGTCAAATGCGGTCTATAGTCGTGTTCCACGCTCCTACGTATGGAGACCTAGGACGCGAGCTGGGTGAAGCGGGGACAGTGAGGATGACGAGAGTCGAAGGCAAGCGCAAACCTGCAGGCGGGCTGGTGGCGGCTCGCAGCCACGTGGGAACGTGGTGTTTGCGCTCCCGCGCGTCCTGAGCGCTCTGGATTTGTTCGACAAAGGCCTTGGTATGTTGCCGCACGGCATACGACAGCTGCAGAGATAAAAACAAGCATACGGGCATGCCAGCGGCTGCGGCAATGTAGCATGTATGGAATAAAGACGGGTTGGGAGACAAGGCGAGCGGACGAACAGCGCGTCCGGGTATGGGAAGTGCATACGAGACATCTGGGAGCCAAACATGACAGCTAGGCTCGGACGCGGCAGGCACTGCGCCCGCTCACGCCTTTGCTCGTCTCCACCATGAACCCCCGTCCTCCCTCGCCTCATGGCCCCTCCAAGGCCTCCGCCCACGATACCCCCAACTACAACCCTTCCATTTCTGCCACGCAGGACCGCAAGGCGAAGCACAGTCGCATGATGGGCATTACAGCTGGCGCAGAGGACGTCAAGTATCATGCCAAGTACAGGGAGCTGAAGAAGAAGGTGAAGGAAATCGAGTCGGTGAGTCACCTCCCGTCATCTTGCGCAGGACTGTGGTCCAATTGTTCCAATATTGTAGGACAATGACAAGTTGTACTTCAAGCTGTTACTTGCCAAAAAGAACATTCGTCGCATGAACCTTGAACGCGCGTATGTCCTCGTTCCTGTTACCCTATGTGCTCTACCCCGTATCCTTATGCACTGCACGGCGTTCCCAGTATCCTGTACGAACGTCTCGCAGCCGTTCCTCCCACCCCTGGCAGGCAGACCCAAGAACTGCCTTCAGATGCGGACCCTATATTCCAAACGAAGGCTCCGGCTCCCCCAGAACACGCTCGAGTCATTAAAGCCAATGACCGCGACGTTTCCGAGTATCTGCGGGCACGCCCGAATGCTCGGCTCGTAGAGGGTCCGGATGGGAGAGTGGTCGCGATCGAAGATACTCCTGCGTCAACTACCGTGGATGCGCGCGGGGTCCCTATCCCCGCCGGCCCTCCCCCTCCGCACGGCATTCCTCTCGTTCAAAGTTTTCAACATGACTCTGGCCCGGGCTATGACCCGTCGCGACAGCTCCCGCCACCGCCTCCTATGATTCCCCTCCTCCAGCACAATCAAGAGCCGGCTGGACAAGAATCTTCTGTGACAAGCGAACACCACGCGAATCAATACCCGTATCCGCAGTCCCGACCTCCCCCGCCCCCACACGCTTCGCATTCTCACAGCAATTCAACCCACCGTTCACGGTCGTCTTCGGCGCGCCCGGATCTTGATAGTGTCCCTGGAGGAACGTCGCGTATGGAAGGTCCGCCGCCCAGTTCATACTCCGTTCACAGTCGCAGCCCGAATATGCCGGGCGAGCCTCCGATGGAACACAGAAGTCGCCGCCACGACATACACGAGCACGCCCAACCTCATGGACATCCGCATCCGCGCCCGCCCATCCATGTGCCACAGCAAGGCATTCCGGAATCACCCCCCATCCTGTCACCCACCAGCCATCACCGCCGCGGCCCGCACAACCACCAGCGCATCGGGCCTGGGGCGAACATCCACCGGGAGGTAGACCCGGAGCGCGACTACGAGCGGCGCCAGCAGCTCGAGTACGAGCGTTCAATCGAGCGCGAGCGCGACCTCCAGCGCGCCGTCGAGCTCAAGCACCGGCTCGAGATGGAGGAGCGCGAGGAACAGGCGCTCTGGGCCGAGCAGGAGGCGCGGGCGCGCGTGTCGCGCTCTGGCTCCCCGGGCTCGGTCGCCCGGGCGGGGGGCAGCCGGGAGAGCCCACTGCCCGCGCCGTCCGGGCACGCGCACGACCACGATCGGGAGCGAGGCCCGCGCGGGTACGCGCCGCACCTGATGGACCGCGACGCGGACGAACGTAACGGCCTTCGCGACCGGGGCGCGGGCAGGGAGGGTTCCTCGGGCGAGTCGCGGAAGCGTGCGCGGGACGAAATGGAGGTCGACGACCGGTACGAAGGCGCGGCGAGCGAAGGTGGGGCGAGCGCCCGGAGTGCGGCGAACGGCCGGGGCGGGAAGCGGCCGCATTCGGAGGAAGAGGGCGACGGAAGCCACGCCGGGTCTGGGAACGGAGAGGGTGTGGTCGACGATAGGATGGAAGAGGCGTAGGGTCGCGGATAGAGCGTATGCTTCCAGGACATTGGACGGGGGTGGATGGTACGGCGTTCACTTCACCGTTGTCGTCTCCGCAGTGGACGGCCGCCGTTCAAACCTCGCTGACCCGGTGTTTGCTCTAGGTTGACCGCAACAAACGTCACGTACGTATCTTGGACCGTGTCTCAAGCGCAGCTTGCGCACCATGCCGGTGCTCGCTGTTGTGATATGTATCGCCGTTCTCCGATAGGCTTCAGGCTGTATGTGGGTTCGCACATGTCTGTTATGTATATCCTAATATGCAGCATGCGTTGCACTGATCATCGGCATCCCGCAAGCCGACCCCCGCCAGCTCGCTGCGCTCACACGCACGCTTTTATGACTCCCGAACGAGAAAGTAGGTTCGCGAAGGCGACCGCCAAGTACGCCCAATCGGGCAGTCCGAAATGGAACCCGCGCCCGCTCCACAAGCCGTCCCCGCAACCGGCTCGCAAGGTGTGTGCGGTCCACCGCGCCCACCGCGGTGCTCGACAGCACACGGCTCACGGCGCCCAACAAACCACCCGCGAAGCTCTGCATACGGCCGTCAGAAGAGAGGCACGCGGCCGCGGCCGCCCCCGCACTCCGCCGCGGCGCTGGACAATAGGAACGGACCCCGACGCTGGGAACACGGTTCACCGCCATGCGTACGAATCACAGTTTGCGGCGGGGCGGCGAGGACCCTGTTCGAAGACCTATGTCCTCGCCTGCGTACGGTCGGATCCCCGCCGCGGGTCCACGGCGGTGACAGCGGCCCTACCGCAGTGCCCGCGGTTTCCCGAGCCGTGGTCTCAAGCTCAAGAGTCACTAGTCACGGCCTGGAGGTCCGCCGCACAGCAAAAGCGACAGACGGATGTCGAGCTCGACGCGACGTGGTGGCGCCACGACTGCAGGCGGCTACCACCTGGGGCGATTCGTGGTCCCGGCTCCGAATTCGAGACCTCTGCGCCTGCCAACTATTGGCAAGTCACGACTGGTGCGTCCCGCGGACGTCACCCCCAGGTCCGGCGGTCCCATCAAGAGGCAGTACGCGCAGGTCCTGGGCTTGCGTTTCTGTTCCACAGATGGCCTGCCAATGAGACACATGCATGATCGTCTCGCTCATGAGACGCCGCGCGCGGGCGGACGCCTCTGTCATAAGCGTACGGTTTTACGAATGCGCACAGGTCTGAGGGGTCGACGAGCCTCGTCGATCGCCGAGCGGGCTCCGAGAGCGCATGTTGTTTCCGACCGAGCACGCCGGCATCTGTGGGCGCCGCGGCGGACGCCACGGTCCGTCCCCGTCCGCCGCAGGCCTCCCCGTCCCTGTTTCTGAAGGGATCGGTTGCTGCAGCGCCGGACGGACGAAGGACGATAATGACGAGGGTGGCGTCAGATAATTAACGCGCTTCAAAACATCCGGCACGCTCGCTGCGTCCAGGCCAGGGCGCGGTCGGTGGCGGGGCGTCGGTTAGTGGCGCAACGCACCTGTCGGACGCTCTCCAGATCCGCGCTCTCTTACTGAACTTTCGCGTTGGGCTACGGCCACATGCTTGGCGATCACGGCATCGTGTGGGTCCGGGAAGTGCGCGAACGGCCTGGGGTACAAAGTGCGCCGTCGTGCGTGTGTGGGCTCCGCGACGACTGCGGAAGCAAGGTTTACGTACGTCATTTGCAGCGGACGAAGGCCAAGCGTACGCACACCCGAGCTCATGTCGGGGCGCGAGGACGGGGGTGGTGCGATAATTACTTGCAATTGGTTGCAGAGTCCACGGGAGTTTCAGAGGGCAGGGGAAGGCGCCACCCGCTCCGAACGCCCGCTGCGTCCAGGGTGCTGGAAGTGGAGGGCGAGCGCCCTGGGACGGCGGTCGGGACAGCGCATCCGACCGGGCCTGAAACGCGGGGGTGGGCGGGTGGATAGGTACCCATCGTATGGCATGGTGCACCGAAAGTCCCGAGTACCGCGCCGTGGATCCAGGCGCCCCTGCGCCCGCGGGGAGCGGTGGAGGGGGGGGGCCTCGGGGCGCCGGAAATAGCGGTGGGCGGTCCGTCAATGTCGCGCAGACGCGAGGCGGAGGCCCCGGGGGCCCCTTCGCGCGGGTTCGCTGCATGGGCGCAGCTGGGCGGGAAGCAGACGGCTGCGAGGGCCCGGGCGCGCGCGCGAGGGGACGAGGCCCACGCGTCGCGCCGTCCCCGCCGCCCTTCTCGTTCCTCGTCAGGCCTCTCGACCCCTCCGAATTCTCTCGCCGGACGCAGCGGGCGCCCCGGGAGAAGGTGCGAAAGGCCGGGCTCTGGGCGTGCGTCGATGCGCGTCGGGCGAGCAAAGGCAGCGCAGGGGGAGATCGGGTACCGCGATTTGGCTCCGAGGGGCAGAGAGGGGCGGGCCCTCTGGTGCTCTCATGCGACGGTGCGGGCCGGTCGACCTGGGTGCCGAGCGCGGTGGTCATCTATAGCACAGATAAGGCCCGGAGGAGCGAGCACGGGTATGCACTGGGCGGAGTCTCCTGAGCGCGGATGCGATGCGCACCGAGCAGGCTTCGCCCAGCGCCGCCCGACCGCTCGGTGCGCGGAGTCGAAAGGTGTGGGATGCGCGGGGGGCTCGGGCTTGCGACGCATGCGTCCGGGGAGTGCGCAGGCAGAGAGTGCGGGCATGGGGCGAGTCTGAGGGTTCGAGGTCCCGGGAGCGGATCACGGGCACGCGCGCTCCGCCCTTCTTCGACCGACCGACCGACTCTCGTTTGGTAGCACGTTCCACGGCGGCCTCGCTGGCCACACCGCCCTCCTGCGTCATCTCTGAATCAGCCACATCGTCGGCCATCAATCTAACTAGAATCGCGCACCCCGCACCACCCTAGGGCTGCGGGCATTCGCTGCGCCGTGCGAAGCCCCAGCCCGCCGCGAGAGCACGCTCGATATGGCCACCGACGTTCTCGCCCGAGCTCTCACGCTCAATGGCGGATTTGCGCCTCCACACACACCCGGGACGCACCTGCCATCTTCCGTATCTCGACAACCTCACCGCTCTTTGCGCAAACTCCGCAATCCCAGTGACGGCGCGGCGTGACACCGGCCTGCGGTTGTGACCCGTCTGCATGCCGCCGGCAAGTCTTACGGCTTCTGCCGCGAACATTCCCCAACTTTGCAGTCAGAAGCGCAGCACCAGGCTTTGGGCTGAAGGCGACAACTTCGAATTACGTGGCTGGGGCAATATCACATCTGTGTGTGGTGACAGGTCCTTCCATGTCTCCCACATACCAAACCAACGTGCCGTCACCGGTAGACGTGGTCCGCTACAGTGTCGCGATAATCAGCGAGTGAATGCGCGTGGGCTCGCCATGACATACCGTGCAAGTTCGCCGCAATCTCGGCCTCCGCCCGGTCACCGTTCGCGAGAAGCTTCTCCTTGTTGTACAGCAACTCTTCACGCGTCTCGGTTGAGAACTCCTGGTTTTGGGCTGCAATCGCACGGTCTCAGACCATTGTGCGAAACGCGCGCCGGCAAAAAATAGACGACCACTCACTCTCGACGATGGCGTCCACGGGACACGCTTCCTGGCAGAACCCGCAGTAAATGCACTTGGTCATGTCGATATCTGGCAGGCAAAATGACATTTAATGCCGCTGGCTGACAGGGACCGCGATTGAAAACTAACCATAGCGGGTCGTCCGCCGCGAGCCGTCGAGTCGGGCCTCGCTCTCGATGGTAATGGCCTGCGCAGGGCAAATCGCCTCACAGAGCTTGCACGCTGCCCGTCATACATGAAATCATGTGTGAGTGCAGGCACGCGTGAAAACAAAGTTTTGCCACCCACCGATGCACCGTTCTTCGCCGCTAGGGTATCTGCGGAGAGCGTGCTCTCCGCGGAAGCGAGGGGAAAGAGGGCCCTTCTCGTAAGGGTACATGATCGTGTATGGCGGACGGAAGAACTGCTCCAACACCAGCCACATGCCTAGGTCCCGCGACCTTGAGCGACCCCGCTCCATGCGAACTGTGCCTGCACGTACCTCGAACGATCTCGGTGAAGAAGAACAGGTGTACGGCCTTGTCGAGCGCACTGGGGCCGCCCTTGTAAGGATCGAACCCCTCGCCGTGCTTGTCGGCGGCGGTGTAGTGCGCGGTGGCAGAGGAGGAGGGGTTGGGGACAGGCTTCGCATACTGGTAGGTGTTCAGGTGGGGTTTGTGTTCGGCGTGGCGAGGCGCGGTCGAGTGCGAGCGGAAGGCAACAGCAAGAGAGCGTGGGGCGGTGATACGGCCAGCAGCCAGCCTGGCGGAGGGACCGGCGGCAACAAGTGCGCGCGCGAAAGACATGGTGGGGAGCGTTCGCGACGCGCTGGACGACGGACGACGCCTGCTCGGGGTTGTGGAGGACGGTGAGCTCCCGCGTTGGGGCCACCTCAGAGCCATCCGGGCGCTGCCGGGTGAGGCTCCGCCAATCGGCGGCCGCGGATGTGATACGGCCCCATCGCTGACCCGATAACGTGACATACGCGCTACCTCCCTCCTCTGCCGCCATGTCCTCCTCGAAAACACAACCCAAGGCAGTCCAGCAGAGGCCTTCCACGCAGGGTTCGTCGCTTCCTATGCGTGCCGCGTGTTCTGTCTCGTTAACCGTACCGGCGACTAGCCAGACATCCAGCAGCAGTATAATCGATACCAAAGCGACCTCCAGACCCTAGCGAGCAAGATCGGCGAGTTCGAGCAGGAAGTTGAGGAACACAAGTACGTATATCTTGTTGAGAAGTGCGTTATTTGCGTCTGAACTACCTCCATAGTCTCGTACTTTCTACTCTCGATGAAGCTCTGACAGAGGAGCCGGATCGCAAGTGTTTCCGACTAGTGGGCGGTGTGCTTGTTGAACGCACAGTCCAGGACGTCGTCCCGGCCCTCCAGACCAATCGCGATGGGGTAAGCAGGATCGTGCCCCTCGTATACCTTCGCATTCAATGTCTCTTCAGATCCAGAAACTCATCGCGAGTCTGACGGAGCAGTACAAAGGCAAGGAAGAGGAATTTGAGACTTTCAAGCGAGACTTCAACATTCGGCCCATGCCCGCAAGCTGAGAAGTAGATCAGCACGGAGCACGGAGCGGGCGGGGATCGATGCGTGGTGATGGCGAGCGAGGTGACCCCTGGTCGGTCTCCTTGGATCAATGCGCCGACGTACCCCGGACCTCGTTGCTCCCTGAACCCGCGATGGTTCCTGTGCCTTTGACACTGTACATTAGTCTCCTCTGTCAATGCATATCATTCCCTTGTTGGCCATGCAAATACATATGTGTATGGTGTCTGTACGTGGTCTTGGAGAAGTGGCGCGTGGCTGTTAGGCGCGGTCAGATCAAAGGGTCCGCCGTCGGAAGAGGCGAATCGGCTAGGTGCTGCCTGACCGCTTGCGATCCCTCCTGGTGGACCCATATGTGTCCATGTTGCTTCCTCCATCCATGTTCGACGCCCTCTCCGCCGTCCGCACTGCGCCCGCGCTTCGGTCTGATGCCCTCGCTCGCCGCAGCCAGTGCAGAGTTTGATGCGCTGAAATGGAACGACGAGTGGACATGACAACAAGCGCCTTTTCTCTTCCTCCTCCCATTCCCTTCCTTCTCCGCCCCCTCTGCCGTCGCTGCGGATCCCTGGGCTTTCACTCTTTCGCTCGATTCCCAGCCGGCTGTGTTCTTTCCCCGTTCCTTCTTTAACGCCACCATGAAGTTCTCGATCGCATACGTTGTCCTCGCTCTCGCCACCGCTGCGGCCGCTTTTCCCGCGGACACCACAGGCTTCTTGCAAGGTGCGTCCGTTTGGATATCACCGCTAGCGCGAGCAGAAGGGTGCAGGAGGGCTGAAGACTGGTCGTGGAACGCCATAGGCAACCGCGTCGCACGCGACACTCCCCTCACAAGCGACTCGCAACCGTCACCAGTCTCTTCGCCCTCCGTCGGACCGTTGGACCCTGCCTCCTCCTCCCTGTCGTCGGGCACGCCGCCTGTAAACCCCTCGAGCTCGTCCGCTGCCTCCAGCGACCCGTCGAGCGCTTCCTCATCATCATCGGCCAGCAACAGTACGACTTCCACTTCGACGTCAATTGCCTCGGACATCACTTCAAGTTCCAGCACGGATGTCCTGACGAGCACGAGCTCCTCCACCGAGGCCACCTCCTCGTTCGCCTCCTCGTCCACCGGAATGTCGACCTCCTCGACTGAGGCTGTGTCTTCGACCTCCACCTCCACCGCTACCTCGACTGCGTCAGATGTGACCCCGACCTCCACCGAGTCGGCAACTTCGACCTTGACTGATGTAAATTCCAGCTCAACCGATGCGTCGACGTCGACCTCCACCTCGGACGCCTCCACCTCCACCTCCAACCCGGCTACATCGACTTCGAACGCGGCTTCCTCGACGGTTACTTCCAGCCCCACCTCGGATGCCTTTACCTCTACTTCCGAAGTGGCTACGTCAACCTCGAGCGTTGCTTCCTCGACGGTTGCGTCCAGTTCCACCGACGTTCCGTCCTCCACGACTGAGCAGGCATCTTCCACCTCTGACGTCGTGTCCACGTCGACGTCGGATGCGAATGCCACTTCCACGTCTTCCACTGCCCTCACCTCGACTTCGGATGTTGCTTCCTCTTCCACCACGGTCGTCTCGTCTTCCGCTGCCAGCACGACCTCGAGCTCTAGTTCGGCAGCTGCTCAACCTACGTCGCTTCCCGTGGATAAGGATGCCTACACGAGTGGCCACAACAACATCCGGATGCAGTTCAACATGCCTCCACTCTCTTGGTCAGACGATCTCTCGGCCAAAGCCCAGGATTATGCAGACAACTGCCAGCTGCAGCACTCGAACGGAGCCATCGGGCCGTTCGGTGAGGCGCTCGCTGCCGCAACCGGTGCCTTTGACGCGTCGGCCGCCGTTCGGCTGTTCCTCCAGGACCAGAGTAAGCAGATTCACATTGATGACCATGCTGCTGGTCAGGCTGTTTATGTTATTGTTTCTCGTAGACAAGTTCAACGCCAAAGCGAAGCAGGTGACCTTGAGCCACTTCACCCAGGCCGTTTGGAAGTCCACGACCCAACTCGGCTGCGGCGTCGCGAGCTGCCCAGGGCTTTTCCCATCCAAGAAGGGAGCTGCCACGTACCATGTCTGCCTTTACGATCCGGTCGGGAATGTTGTCGGCGAAGAAAAGTAAGCAGTGTCTTTGTGACGCAATCCGGTCATCCGGTCCTGACCTGTGCGCGTCACACAGGGCCAACCTCCCCCTCAACTAAACGCGACCTAAGCCCCGCGTCGCACTATTTATTCCGCTCTCATGCTCTCGATCCAATTCGTTCGGAGTGATGCACGGCTCTCCGCGGTCAGGCACCTTATGTTATTTGCACTATTTATCGCCTCAAGGGCGTTCGTCTCCAGTGCCACCGCCTGGACCGCGGTGGCACGTCTCACGTGTTCGAATCACTGAATCAGTGCCCTATCTATTGCCCCGTCTGGATGGTGTACGCCGTAGGCGCCTAGCGCCCGGATCTCAGTCGAGGAGCCTGTAGTAGCCCGTCGCTTGCGACGCTGTAGCCAGTACGCCGTGTTCAATACATTCACATGATATGTCGCCGTCTTTGCGATGAGATGACGCGGCCTCTTACTCAAACCGAAGCGTCGATCAGACGAATCGTCAACTTCGTGAGCCTGAGTCAGGCCGAACTGCGAAGAGACTGGGGGCGGTGGAAAGCCGTGCTTGTGGCGGCATGTCCGTCTCCGTCGGGGCGAGCGAGCGCGGACTCGCAGGATATTATCTGACGTTGGTAAAGCCGGAGCATGGATCGGCGCCGCGCAAGTCACGATCCAGGCTAATAATGAAACAGCGCAGCGGTGGCCCGAGGACCCCAGGCCACAAGGAGCGGGTCCTTACAAGTAATGCGGTCTTTGGCGTGCAATGTGCGTGGTGGCTTCAGATCCGGGCGGGAGATTGATTGTCGCGAAACCTCGCGACTGCGTGGCGTCAGCACTTCGGACTTTCGTGCACGTCCGGGGCGTCAATGACGAATGCGGTGGCTGGCCCGGAAGAGAGGTTGGCCGCGCCCGTGTCCGCGCCCTAGTGCGCATTTGTATGGCACGTACAGCGACTGGGATCTCACCATCGGACTCGGGCAGTGTCATGCAAGTGACCCTGGAGATCCGCTCGTGGCGCCGACGTTGCTCATCGATTCGTAAGACCAGCCAGCGCTCTATATCTCCCCAAGCACCCGCGTACCGTGTGGGACGCGGTGCGTGCGCTCGGGGCGCCAGAGTTTCACGCTACTAGTGGTCCCTACGCCCGAGCGCGGGGGGGCTACTAAGACCACCTGGGGAGACTCGCGCACCCCCACCTCCGATCCGGGCGGAGTGCCCACATCCGGCCTGAATTGAACTCAACGCGAGCGCGACAGTCGAGAAGCGCCGGGGGCGCGCCTCTGTAGGGCGAGAGTTCGATGCGCGCGGCGAGAAGGACGATAAGGCGGAGGCGGGCGGGCGGGTTCGGGTCTGTTCGGGTTCGGCGTGGGCTGTGCGGAGGATCTCAAGCTGGAGGCGCGTGTGGGAGGCGCGAGCCTGGCGTACGCGCAAGCAGAGCTCGTCGACGGCGGAGGCAGATGGGCGGACGATACACACAGTACACAGCTGCAGTGGGCGATGGGCGACGGGGTCCTCGCGCGCCGCGATTGAGTGCAGGCTGACATGCGATTGCTGCCAACCCGATCGAGTCTGGCATTAGTTGATTGTGTCGCTCGGCGCGGGGGCGCGCTCCGAGGGCGCGAACCCGCACGCGAGCGTCTGTGTCGAGCGAGGGGCGAAGAAGACAGGATTCGCGCTCGACTGTGGGCGTACAGGGTCCGACGTCGGACGTTACATGTGTGGGACCTGGGGCCTAGGCTCCGTTGTGGAATAGACGGCGGAGCTCCGACCTCACGAGGCCAGCACGTTCGCCGCGAACGCGCCGAGCCCCATCTCGTCCAGCGCCTTGCGGTGAAGGTCCATGAAGAGCGCCGTGCCCCCGCCCACCGAGGCGTTCGTCACTGTGGGTCAGCGCGGGACCGCACCGGAAGGAGAGAACGTGAGCACCAGGCCGCGGGCGACGGGCAGGAAGGGAAGACGCACCCCACAACGCCGCGCGGACCCACGGCTCCGCGTTCGTGCGCTCCCCGAGCCCGACGAGCGTGCCCGCGATCCGGAGCAGCACCTCCGCCGGCCGCTCGAACGTCGTCCCCACCGGCAGCCCGTCCGTCGCGATCGGCAGCCCGGGCCCGCCGCCAGAGCGCACCGTGAGCCCGAAGCAGCGCAGCGCGCGCACGTCCGCCCCGATCGCCTCCGCGGCGCACCGCGGGCTGCCCTCCAGCCGGAGGCGCTCCGCGAGGGCGTGCAGCGCGAGGGCGTGCAGCGGGCGCACGGGGCCCCGCGCGGACGCGAACGTCGCGCCGATCCGCGCCTCGAGCTCGCGCATCTGGGCGAGCGACGCCCCCGCCGAGTGCGCGAGCTCGTGCTCCAGGCGGTCGCGCTCCTCGAGGCGCGCGTCCCGTCGCCGCGGTCCGCGGCGCACAGCGCGCATGTGCAGGCGTGGACCATGTGCGCACGGAGCGCGGCCTGGCGGGTGCGGTACGAGGGCTCGACCGTGTACGGGATCGTGACTTCGGTCCCAGAAGGAAGGTTGGAGGCGGCGCGGACGGCGAGGACGTCGCCGATGCAGTACCAGACCGCGGTCGAGGAGCAGGCGTGGTTGAAGAGGGAGGCGGACGGGTAAGCCCCGCTGGTCGGCTCCCGGGGTTGCTGTCAACGCCGTGGGCTTCGAGGCGGATAGGGCAGAAGAGGTTGTGGCTGCAAATCGCTTCCAGTCGAGCGACGTCGATGTTGCATATGGGTGAGAGAAGGTCAACGGGTTGAGGTGGGAGGCACGAAGGAGAATAGTTATCAGGAGGCGAAGGGAAACCGCTACCGGCATATAGCTCGTACACCTCGGCGTGAACATCAGGGTTTCCATAGAGCCGTTCGACGATGCGAGACAGAAGCAGAGCGCCGCTCTGGTCGCCCAACGCTCCGCCAGATAGGAGGTCGAAGGTGAGCACGACCCGGTTCTTGGGGAGGTCCTCGTGGTACACCGACGCGAATGGCTTCGAAACCAGCTAGCATGGGATTAGCAGCACACCGTAAGAGCACACGTAATATTCTTACCAGCAGTTCGCCAACTTGCACATCCCTAGCGGTAACAACCCCGCGGCCACCCCCCATATGAGGCATCCGGCTCACCTTCATGGGGCCCCAGTATTCCGCGACGTCCAACCGGATTCGTGAATATGCCGTCCTGTATAATGTCGCCCAATCGTAAAGTCCGGTCGAGGCTTCCCGTCGGCGAGCCTGACACTGTGTGATCCATTGACTAGCCGACGGCTCGGTGGGTGTCTCTTCAGCGAAGCGGTAGAAGGACTTCTCGGCGTTCGCGAACTGCTTCCGGCCGTACTGAGCTCGGGCCAAGCGGAAGCGCGCCTTGGTGGCCCGGGCTCGATCGAGACCCTTCACGTCAAGTACTCTCTGTGCATCGCACTGAGCACCAGAGAAGTACCCTAGATGAAGATACGCCTCCGCGCGATTGAGACGAGCCGCCAGCGCCGTAGGGTCCAAGGTAAGCGCATGGCAGTACGCGTGCGCCGCCAGGAACCACTGCGACATGTTGGCATACTCGTTACCCCGCTGGATCCATGCGTCTGTCGTGCAGGAGTGTTTGGGACCTCTGGATAGACACTCCCGCCTTCCAAACTGCGCCGCGTGCGAGCGCATGGCCTCGAGTGACGAGCCCCACGTCTGTGGGACTGTCAACGCGGACCACTGGAAAAGCGCCTTGTGTGGCCGTCTTGAGCGTCGGCTCACGGATGATCATGATGCCGCCAATGGGGAAGAGTGCGTCGAGATGGGAGAAGGTGCAGTCGTAGGTGGAGGGGAAATTGTAGATGGACAGCTTTTGCACAGTGCCTTCAACGTCTTCAACAGCAAGGTGAACGCCATTCATCACAACTGTTGGAAGTTGTTGGGCAATGTCTCTGGACGTTGAAAAACGGTGAACGTACGGGCAGGAGCGACAACACGACAAAGCAGATAACGGCCCTGTCGAAGTACCGGCTGTCAGTGAAGAAGGGGTGTATTCTCAATCATGAGGGCATACAGCATAAACTCTTCGCATTCGCATTTCGGACAATGTAACTGGATGTTTTGTATGGGATCGATTTACTTGCGTGAAGGTGGGAATCGGCGAAAACTCACCCGGCATCAGATTCTCAAGAGGCACCGTGCTCGAGTGCTTGGAACCGCCAACGATGGACATGAACCATCGGACGCTGCCGCTGGGCTGCTGCAACTTATTGCGCTGAGCTTCATACTCCAGGGCGACACTGCGTCTGTCGAGGCTTGAGGCTTGGACAACTGGCTGCCGGGTTTCGTCGACAAGCCATCGTTGGTATTTGTCAACAAACATGACGGCGTCATGGTCGGAGAAGTTGTGGGGGAACGCTGGGGGAGTGCTGGCAGAAGGGCGAGGTCGTTCCGTCTTGTTCGGGAAATCGGGAGCTCCGAGCAAGGTAGGGTAGCCGGTCGGAGCCATGGGGGGAGAGGACATTCTTGTCAGTCTGGGCAATACAAAGAGGGGGGCGAATGAGGGGAGTTTTGCATGGCTCGCCGCCCAGTTTTGTGGGTCGAGAAACGTGGCTTTAAATCATCCATGGATTTTCTTCCGACGCAGATGAAGGTGCTCGAACCCAGGGTCGAGGATGCGTTGAGTGGCGGCCGATGACAGCATTTGTGTGCGCAAGTGGATCCTCTGTTGCGGATGAAGTTGGGACATATTGAGAAGTTAGCGGAACCATAAGATTTCCGCTACCTATCGTAACATGGCCATGAGGCGATATCATTTGGACGAGGCGTCGAGACTTACCAGGTCCCTCGCAAGTTGTCGCAACATTCGCAGAGTACAACGGGCTCGTGTGATGTGATATCCCGCCGCAGCCTTGTGCTCCAGTAGGCCAGGTTTAAGGTACGGCACTGAGGAATCTGGCTGGATTGGAGTATCAGCCTGGTGTGCTCACGACGCGAGTGGCGGTCTGCCTCGTTGAAGCCTTCATGCACCTGTTCAACCCTTTTACCGAAGTGCGGGTTTCACGAGGCTGCGGTGCAATGCTGCTGCCGGGGGCCAAGACACGCGCGCCCGCCCGCGGGGAGAGCAGTTTCGACATTGACGACGCAGTCAAGAGGGATCCCAGGGCAGCCTACAAGTGCCCACCGAAGAAGCAGACGCTTCGTCACGCGCAGGCGTCCCTGCTCCACCCATTTGCCGCCCAGCCAGCTCGTCCCCCTGAGCGCTCTTCTCAGTGTGCATGCTGTGGGCGCCCTGAATCTCATTTACGCTTTCTTCTCTGATGAACGCTCCCACACATCCTTTGGACGCCCACATCACCCCACTTCCGCCTCCCACTCGGTCGAGGTTGCGGTCTACGCAGATCTTGACCTCTTTACCGCAGCTCATCTCTGAACTCGTCCAGAACTCTCTCGATGCCAGGGCCAGAAACATATCTGTTCCGTAGATCCCGAAGAATGGTCGTGTTGGGTCCGTGATGACGGCGCCGGCATTTCAAGAGAAGGCCTTGCTACGCTTGCTGGCAGTGGTGAGAGTGGGAGATACAGTGAGTGCGCATATACGGACCAAGAAGGATGATATGGCAGCTGACTGCGTGATAGATACATCGAAAGCATACGCTTCAAATTCCTTAGATGATGCAACATTCGGTTTTCGAGGGGAAGGCAAGCGCCCTTACTCAGTAATATGGGATACGAAGCTCAATATCTGACTATGACTAGCTTTGTCATCGATCGCCGATCTATGCTGTCTGGAGATGTCTTCAAGGACGAGACACTCTTCCGAATGCTGGTCTATAATACTGAAAGTAGGGCCAGTTACTCACCTCCCTCCATCTCTTCTAAGTTGCTCCTATCAAGGGCGGTGCTGCGCTGTATGCGGGTCCGTCTGTTCGTTGGCGTAGAGAGTCTCCCGGAACTGCGGTCTCCGTGCGCGACGCCTTCTACAACGTTTGTGTACAACGCCTTCCTCTCATTCTTCCTCACCAATGGATGTCCACAGCTGCCGGTACGTCGACGATCGCATCCCAGCGCGTCACGTACCCTAGAACTTGTCAAGAAAGAGATTGCTACCTTCGCTCTTGTTTTCCCCGAGGTGTCCTTTACTCTCGACAGGGCATCCAGAGGCACGGAAGTCGGCCTTTCGACATCTCATTCTCGGATATTGGCCGTGCCAAAGGTATGGTTGCCTATATTCTCACCCTCCCTGACAGGCGGCTCATGTCTCGAACATCGCGTGCAGACTCAATCAACGCTCACCGCGTTTCGTCAGATACACGGACGACACTTTGTTGATGTGAGCCAGTGATCGCTTGAATGCATGTTGTATGTTGAAGTGCACTTAGCACGTCGAGCACGTCCAAGAGACATTCGGTGATCTGCACCTAGAGGGATTCTTATCCTTGCATGGTGCTAGCACGAAAACTATCAATTTCTGTGTGGGTCAATTGCTGATGGCCGCTATGCTCCAGCTCATACACTGTCTCTAGATATCAACAAACATCCGATTGAGCATGGCGAGCTTCAGATGCGTATCGACTTCACGTTTGGTCGTAGTTCGTTTGGTCAGCATGTGAGTATAGATGTAGCTTGCATGCATCTACATCGACTGATTTTCGCTAGGCATACGATGTGTTCGAGCATCCTAACCATCTTCAATCCGGTGAGTGTCACGATGAGGTCCTATGCCGTTTTGACTGATGAAGCAATGTCCAAAGGTCGTCGTTCTCCGCGGAAGACAGAAAAGAAGGCCATATACGTATTGAACCTGACAATCCCGTCCCGAGATGTGGACAACCACGTCAGTCCGTCAAAAACTGTTGTGCAACTGCGGGTCGGTGAGGTCATGTCAATGTCCCCGTACACATCACTGATGCATGCTAGAACCCTGCCTCAGTCTCATCTTGGTTGTCGGCAGTGGTAGAATCTTTTCTCGTACGAAATGGATTCCTGATTCGGGGAACGCAACGCCCACCTGGGGCATCTCCCACCAAGAAGCGCAAACGTGCCCACGGGTTGCAAGACGACTTGGAGCCTTTGACGTCTCACCTCCGCCGCTCGTCAATTCAAACGGAATTATCGCCGCCCAGCGAGGTCCACCGCGCTTGGGAGACCACACTTCTTCCCGAGGAAACCGGCGTCGTGATTTCTGGACACGACGAAAATGGAGATCTCGTATGGCAGGACTCTGTTACTGGCGAAACCTTCGTTATCGACCCCCGTACGGGTAACTCTTATCCTCGGCACATGGCAAGTCTCGACAAACCCTCGATTGGATCACTGGCAGGGCGACGGCGTCTTTCCATGCGAAACATTCACGCCACAACCAACTCTCCGAGGCCTGACGCTCCAACTTGGGTTACGGACGTTTTAGAAGGCAATGACGCCTACAAACTGGCGGAGCGCCGTGTTCCCGCCCTTCTATCAATACACACCAATCTCGCAGACGGTGGTCGTGCGCCACCAATCCACGCCGGACGGCCGCTCTTCACTCCCGTCCCGTGGGACGCGACGAACGCAAGGCTCGCCGACAAACACCATTTAAACGTCGTTGCGCTTCGCTCGGCGCGCGTCCTCGGGCAAATCGATCGCAAGTTTATCGCATGCATTTTCGCCGGCGGTGAAGGAGGAGAAAGAAGCAGCTCCCTTGTGCTCGTCGACCAGCACGCGGCGGACGAGCGCGTGCGCGTCGAGCGCTTCCTCAGGGACGTCTGCGAAGGCTTCCTGCGCGCCGCTCCCACGCACCCTCAAACGAGCACCGGCCGCGACCTGTCAAGCGGTGAAGACGAGGTGGAGACCGGTGTGCGCAAGAGGACGCTCGCGCCGCCCGTGCCCGTCCTGTTGACGCGGGCGGAGGCAGAGCGGGTGCAGAGCGGGGATGTGCGCGCCGCGTTCGCGCGCTGGGGCGTGGATTTCGCGGACAGGCACCTTGGAAGCGTGCCTGGCCCACACACGGCGAGGACGCGGCCACCGTGACACACGTCCAGTGCGAGGTGGCCGCAGTGCCCGAGGTCGTCGCGGATAGGGTCCGTGGCCGGTTTTTTGTGGGCGTATTACGTCCGAGTCGTGCGCGCGTGTGTGCTGACGGGCCGTTTTGGCTAGCTGCTCGCGGGCGACGAGCTCCGGGGTCTCGTCAGCGGGTACTTGGCGAGGCTCGAGTGCGAGGGCACGGAGGGCGTGCTGCTTGCAGGGCAAGCCGGACCCCGAGACGTGGGCTGGCAGAAGGCACTGCGGTGGTGCCCACAGGAACTCGTCGATCTCATCAACTCGAAGGCGTGTCGAGGTGCGCGTGTCGCTTTGCTTTGCTTTGTCTGTATTGACCCGGTCTCGCGGCTGGCGACAGGAGCCATCATGTTCAACGACACGTTGACAGTAGAACAATGCAGAGGGCTTCTGTTCAGGCTGTCAGAGACGGCGTTGCCCTTCCAGTGCGCACACGGGCGGTGAGTGGCCTGGGCCTCGATTCGTGTTGATTTGCAAGGCGCTAATACGCAGGCCGCGACAAGGCCGTCGCTCGTACCGCTCGTGCGGATAGAGGATCGACACGACTCGTCCGCAGGGAAAATACCGGCCATCGATTGGACCGCGTTCGCGCACCGTGCAGCGTTGTAGTATGGCTGTCGATGTGAATCCGAAGTGAACGTCTGTCCGTCCGCCTGCCGCGTGACTGGGAGTGAGTCGCACATGGCTCTGGCCAAGGGCGCTCTGGCTCGCTGGAGTGGTCGGGTCTGGATGATGTCACGCGACGTGGCCTCCGCCCGATGACGTCATCACGACCTCTTCCTCATATACTCATCGGGCGCGGAGCCGTAACCCTACTTGCACGCGACACTCTGCGACACTCCCCTTGTACTACTCTCTACTCTCGATCGCACAACCCTCTGCACCCACCCGCTTTGACCGCACCTACTATATCTACCATGCCCCACGAATTGACGAAGATCGTGTACAGGGCCTCGCCCGAGTCCACGGAGGACTTTATGATCATTGTGAACCCCGAAGAGGTGCGTGCCCCACGCATCATCTACTCTGGATGACACGCTCACAGAGCCCCGGCGAACGCACAGTACAAGCGGTGGAAGGAGGGAGGTGAGTCGATCGCGCCTACGCGGTCCAACGCTACCACTGACGCTCTTTGCCCGTCCACAGACACGTAAATACCTTATGTTCGCGCTTGCTCGCCTGCCGTCCCCGCTGACGCTCCGGATGCCCGGGTTTCGTACAGCACGATCCCATTAGCCGAGGTAGTCGACTGTGAGTCAAGCGTTTGTCTTCCCTGGCGTCATCGCGAGCTCACGCGAGGGTGGCGCAGCGTTTGAGGTGTTTTGGTCGAACCAGGGATCGCAAGGGATCCTAGGCCGGCCGTCGAAGCAGCAGCTGGAGAATGTGTTCGGATCTTCGAAGGATGTGGACGTCGTGAAGGCGATCCTAGAGAAGGGCAGGGAGGAGGCCGGGAAGGGCTTCAGGTCGTCTGGGAACCCGAACGTGGCCAAGGGCTCGTTCACGATCGACACGAAGGGCAAGTCGACCTCAGGTATCTAATCAGCACGAACCATGCCGCCTCGAGGGAAAGCCGGGAGGGTCGGAGTGCGGACGATGGGTAGAACAGAATCGCTTGCGCCGAACTTGTAAGACCACCAGATTGTATGCATGTGCGTGCCCACCACGGGCCGCTGCGTGCGCGTGTGCAGACTGACGTCGCGCGGGCCCAGGCCTGCAAGGCGGGGGCCGGCGGGCGTGCCGCGATGGCAGCGATGCCGGGGGAGCAGAGTGAGGTCATTCTCCACACCGAGATATACGGCGGGGCAGCGCACAATCCCTGCCCCGTCCGACGCAAGGAGACCGTCAAGGCAGCATACACGACATGCCCACCACCGTCGTCCTCGGCGCCGGCGTCATTGGCCTCGCCTCCGCACACGCCCTCGTCGCCCTTGCACCCGCCCATCGCGTCCATCTCGTCGACCCCGCCCCCGAACTCTTTGCCTCCGCGTCGGGGAAGGCCGCCGGCTTCCTTGCCCGCGATTGGTTTGCCCCCGCCACCCAGCCTCTCGGCGCCCTCTCCTTCGACCTCCACGCCGCCCTTGCCCGTGACCACAACGGCGCCGCACGCTGGGGCTACGCTCCCTCTGTCTCTTACTCCCTCGACCATGCCTACCAGTCCGAATCCGACACGAGCGACGCGGACAATGTCTCTGCCGCCAACTCGTCCACGCGATCCTGGCCACAAGCCACGGAAGAGCCCGCAGCACATGGAGTACGCTCCCGGCCGGCACTCAATTCCTTGACCTCGGACTCATCTGACACACCCACCATCACCGACGTGCGGAGCACGACCGGCCTCAACTGGCTCATGGACGGCAGCAGCCGTAGGTCCTCGGCCGACTCCAGTCGCAGCAGGCCGCCACCCGACGCGATACCTCCATGGCTGAACGCTCGCCCCGAGGCCCTCGAAGTCCTCTCCGATTCCCAGTCGACCGCACAATTGTACGTCGTGTCCGTTTTTCGTGCATGTGCGCCGTCCTACGATCTCCCTATCTTCTCTTTCCGCCCCGTTCTTCTGTCACAGGCACCCCCGCAAGTTTGGTGAATTCCTCCTCGAGCAGTGCTAGCCGCAGGTGTCACACTGCACCAACCTGCTCGCGCGACGCGCGTTGTGGAGGAGGCGGGCGTCACACACGTCCGCATCGAGTACCCTACGGCAGAGGGCGGCACACAGACGGTCGACATCCCCTGCGAGAGCGTGGTGATTGCGGCGGGGTGCTGGTCGCCTCAGGTATACGGGACGCTGTTCCCGAACGCGAGCCGCATGCCGCGCGTCACCCACCTCGCCGGGTACTCCCTCACTCTCGCGTCAAAACGCTGGATGCCGCCGCCTCCGCCGCCGGACCCCTCGGCGACGCCGCAGGAGGAAGGGCCAGCGGGCCCCCCATCTGTCCCATCCTCGGACGACGGTGATACCACCGCTGAGATTTCTACCCCACTCCCGCCCCGGACGTGCCACGCGATCTTTACGGACGCAGACGGCTTTGCGCCCGAGATCTTCTCTCGTGCCACAGGCGACATCTGGGTCGGGGGCTTGAACCCGCCGATGCTGCCTCTGCCTGCGCTGCCCACGGACGCGGTGATCGAGGCGGGCGAGATTGCACGCCTGGAGGCCATTGCGCGCGAGCTGTGCGGGGAGGACTTCGAGGTGCGCAACGCGGCGCTTTGCTTCCGCCCTGTGACCGGGACGGGGCGGCCGGTCATTGCCCGCGTGCACGAGGCGGACTTGGGGGACGGGCCCAAGCCGCGGGGGTTACCTTCCGCGGACGGCGATGGGGTCGCTGGAGGGGTGTACGTCGCGACGGGGCACGGGCCGTGGGGCATCACGCTCAGCTTGGGCACCGGCCGAGTTCTCGCGGAGATGGTTCTTGGGCGGGAGACCAGCGTGGACGTCGGGATGCTATCAAGATGGTGAGTGCTTCCTGTTGTTTTTGCGCGGGGTTTGGAGACGTCGAGCGTCGAGGGAAGGAGATCGGCGGGCGGGTGCAGTCCCCTCGGCGCATCATCTGTCCCCCGTGTGACTCGGTCTGTCGATTTTGACTGCTTTCCTTCCTCTAGGGACGGCGTGATCGACTTCAGCACTCGACCCATGACACCGTAGCTGGTCTTTCCGCAAACAGTACCCCCTCATATAAATTGGAAGCAAAACAACCACAACGAACACCGCCCGCCACGTTACGTGGCCAAACCCTCAGTATCGGCCCTCAGAAAGTACCAGCCAAGCGTGTTCATCCCATGCTTCATCACTTCCCTCTCATGCTTTGATACCCAGATGCTCCTGGATACCTCATGCCTCCGCTTATGACTTCGGCCTACCTCGATGATCTCGGCGAGCCAATTAAGAGCACGCGCCTTGTATGATACCGTCATTATGTACCCACATGATAAGTGGCCTCTCGTAAATCGCTCTGTGTATGCTTATACTGTCTGACTCCCAACCATAGATCTCGCGACCACGCTCTTACACTCCACCCATGCGATCGAAGCAATCTCCTGCGTATCTTACATTCCGTGACCGTCCTGTTATCTGAGTACCTTGCTTTCAATCAACTCTCTCCCCCGAGCGCTTTGACCCATCCCACTTCCTCTCCGTCCTCGGAGACGACCTGGACGCCTTCTGCGACGAGCACCTTGCACGTGTCCGCCCACCCGTCGTCGCCCCCGACGCACCGCGTGCCCTCCTGGACGACGTACGTGCGCCAGCCGAGCTCGCGCGCGTCCCGCGCGGTGCTCGCCACGCAGTAGTCCCCCGCGAGCCCGACGACGAACACGTCGGTGACGTCGGCCCGCCGCAGCCGCGCCTCCAGGTCGCTCACCGCGCTCGCGAGCGGCGGCGCGCGGAGCGGCGAGCGGAACGCCGAGTACATCTCCACGCGCGGCTCCGTGCCCTTGCACACGACGGCGTCGAGCCGGCCCTCGGCCTCCGCCGCGCGCAGCTCGGGCACGAGCTCGCTGCCCGGCGTGCCCTGCACGCAGTGCACGGGCCACAGCCGCGTCTCGTAGCGCTCCGCGGGGTTCGCGGGGTTCACGACGGTCGTGGTGGACGCGAAGGGCGTGCGCCCGGGGTGGTTCGCGGCGAAGGAGACGTGCGAGGGCGGGTGGTGGTCTCTGGTCGCGACCTTGAGCGCGAAGCCCGGGAGCGCGGCGAGGCGGAGGAGGGTCGGGACGATGGCGCGGCCGTCGGGGACCGCGAGCGCGCCGTCCTGCCCGAGCGGGTGGAGGGAGGGCGTGTGTGTTAGTGCGTGATGGTCGCCCAAGGGGGCGGAGACTCGGGAGTCGGACGCACGTACGGGTGGGCAGAAGTCTTCCTGGACGTCGACGATGATCAGCGCCGGGCGGAAGGTCGGCGGGACGAGCATGGCAAGTGCGTCTGACTGAGGGCCCGGTGGCGGTCAGCACAAGGAAGGAGGTATCCGCCGCGGAAGGGCGGGGGCAGAGGTGCTCACGTACGGACGATAGAGTCTCAGCGGCCGCGGGCGATCTTGGTGGTTGGGCTTGAAGAGGGGAGGCGCCCGCGATAAGCCTCGGAGCTGCGAGAGCGCTACGCGATGATGCAACTTGGCCTGGAGCTGCCGGCTGGTCTGAACAGACCGCGTTGGGGAGTTCCTTTGGAGATGCCTGTAGAGGTGGATGGAAGAGGGTTCGGGGGGCACCGCGCGCGCGTGCTTGAACTTTCTGCTAGTACTACTGCTGGCCTCGGGGAATCGGAGAAGCACTCCTGGGGAACGGGACGACGATCGGGCACGCATCTGCTCTCTCGTTACGGGTTAGCGGGCTTGTGTAGCGCGTGGGCTCTCTGCGGGACCACACGTCCTGGAGTACAATAGGGCGCAGGTGCGTGCGAGTGCGGACTGGGCAGGTGCACGGGATGAGAGTGACGTCAGTGCCTGCTACGTCTGCGGTTTGCTTCCCTCGATGAGCTTCAAGGCATATAGTCAATGTGGAGCAATGTAGTCTACCGAATCTGCCGTGGTTTGAATCTGCCGTGGTTTCGCAGCCGCACGGACCTGAAGAGCGCTTAATTGACGTTCAGCTGATATCTTTTGGGTTTGGGCTGGGGATGCAGTGAACCATCCTTCTCATGCCCACGCTTTTCGGCCATCGTGGTGCGCAGCATGGTCTGAGCCAGAACGAAGATGAATACGGTGGTTAGTACGTAGTATGCTCCAACTGCACACATATCAGGAGGGTACCTAAGGTAAGGAGCGGCTAGTAACGGTCCGAGTGACGAAGAAGGCGAACGGCGCGCGCGCGTCGCGTCAGCACGTCCCTCCCCGTTTGATAACGTCGTGCGCTCGATGTGGTTTCGTGGGGCGGTTTTCTCTTTCTTTTTGCAAACGCGTGCGCGCAGACTCTCCTGTTCCTGATCGCGCGTGCCGATCACGCCTACTACCACACAAGTAAGGACGTTGCAAATACCCTCCTCGGCACAGCTAGGGCCGGCGAGCTCCAGGACCCTGATCCCCAACCATACACCGAGCACAGCCGTCGGGGCCAGTACGCTCACATCACCGTATACAACGGCAGAGGACAAGCCTCCGCTGTTCTCGCTCGCGCAGAGGATGCGGTTGTTGGAAGACCATCGCCCGTCTGAGCTGCTCGTGTTCGACGGTAGAGGGCGCAGTGTATGCAGATGCGGGGTCTTGAGAGGGCCGCGCGCCGGAATGGTGCCGGGCCCCGTGCGTGCCGCCCCGCGGCACAGCGGAACTAAGCAATTGTACTTAGTGAGCGCGGAAATTGGATGCAGGGGGCTAAAGTCAAGATGCGCGACGAGGCTGCCAGCGGAGTCGACGCAGATGGGAGTAATTGAAGCCAAGAATGTGTCCCACCAGCGAGTCCGTCAGGTCCCTCCATCCCTTCCAACTCATACGATGCATGCCATTCGATATTAATCGATTCGTAAGTTCTACACATCGCCATAAGGAGTGGCAGTAAATAGTGATGGATCTCGTAAACACCCCCCCAAGACTGTGACGTAAGTTTTAGACCTGATACGAAAGACATGCGATCAAAGAAAATGACGGGACAGCAAGAGCTCATGCCCAGCAACCAACCGTCCTGCGAGGACGCGCCCGACACGATACCCAAGGCCTCCTCCCCGTCCCCCCTCTCACGTCGCGCTGTACGACGGCGGCACGTCCGTCAACGGCGCCGCGGGACCGGCACCCGCGCCCGACGATGAGGAGCCGGCGACGGGCACTGGCTGCCCGTTCGCGTCGAAGCGCACGCCCGAGTCCGCGTTGTACATCACCTCCTCGGGCACGCTCAGCATCCCGGCCTCGGCCGCCTTGCTCCTCCCCGGCTGGTTCGGGCTCGCGCGCGGCTGCTGCGGGCGCGACCCTGAGGCGAGCCCGAGCTGCGAGCCGCCGAGCGCGGACGACCCGGAGCTGTACTCGCTCATCGGGCCCTCGGAGGGGGCGTAGTGCGAGGGTGCGGAGTAGGCGCTGGGCATCGCGGCGGGGTACTGCGTTTGCTGGCCGTAGCCGACGCTCGAGGGGGCGTATGTAGACTGGGGGCCTTGGGAGGGAGGGGCGCTGGGCGCGTAGACGGTGGTCGGGGCGGAGTGAGGGAACGGGGTGGGCTTGGCTTCTGTGGGCGACGATTTAGCAGAGCGACGCGGAAAGCAGTCTGATCTCCGACGTACCTTCTTCGTGCAGCAGATCCGCGGCCTTGGCGGAGGAGGCGTAGAAGTATGGCCTGTTTGTCCGGTGGCGGAAGCATGTGAACCAGACGGCGGCGATGATCAAGCCGATGAAGGCGAGGCCGCCGACGACACCGCCGACAATGGCACCGACGGGTGCGGCGGCCGAGCTGCTACTGGGAGGCGAAGTGCTGGAGGAAGTGGGAGTGAAAGTGACGGTGACAGGCGCGAGGGACGTGGCGGCGGTCTGGCCGTTGGTAGCGGAGACGCCGGGGGAAGGGGTGTAGCCAAATGCGTCGAGATACAAGGGGAAGAGGGGATCCGCGGAAATGACGGTCAAGGTCAAAGTATGAGACGCGGGCAGCAGGTTATCCTGATAGAAAAACAGCGATTGATTTCTGAGGGACGGGTATTCTCCGTCGACTTGGACCCCATCGATGTTGAACTTAACCACAGGAGTCTGGAGAGTGAGATCGCTGTTGGTCAAGGCATAGACGGCAACCGAAATGCCTGAGCAGCCGTCATGATCAGTGGCTGATTGTTGAGACGGGTCTATTGCGCTCACCGTTGAATGTGAAGGATGCTGCAGCACCTTCGGGACCTTCGGTGACAGTACCAGAGAATGCACCTGTGACCTGGACCCCAGACCAGGAGCCCGTGTACGTGATAGAGTTGAGATCTCGGTCGTCTGCGAAGATGGTAAGGCCCGACATGGCGGACGGCCGAGGAAGGCTCGAAAGCGGGAGACGAAGGGGGGAAGAAGAAGGGGGCAAGTGGCGGGTCGGCGCTGCCAGAGCAGCAATATACGTGTTTGAGCACGAGCCGCAACCCGCGACGGGCAGGTCGCACGCGGACGGGCTGAGCCCGCGGTCTCAGACCACACAGGGAGCGTTCCTTGATGATCACCGCCCCATAACGATCCTCACCCGGCACCGCCACGCCCACCCCTTCGCTACGCCCGCTCTCCCCTCTCCTTATTCGCTGCCTCCTTCCACCCGCCGCGACCAGCATCATTTCTGCCCTCGCTACCAGCCCCTTGGGCCCCGACACACTCTTAGCGGGCTCCGACCGGCGACAAGAGTCGTGCGCATAATTCGGCCTTCCCTCTGCCCGCCTGTCCCTAGCTGTTTGCATTCGAGGCTATATAGTAGCATAAAGGAACACGAGCGACGACAGCATTGACACAGGTAATCTCGAACCCTCCACGTCCATCTGCAACACGTCCACCTGACACGACCGCGCCGCCGAGACCCACCTCGACTCTCAGCCATCTCAGCTCTCAGCTCTCGCCTGCTCGCCTTCCCTGCCCAAATCTTCAGCCTCACTCTCGCTACTCTCGCTATGTAAAGATCACCTCTACGCGCAAAATGCGCTCCAACGGCGCGAACCAGGTCGGGCTCAAGTTCGCCTTAGCTGGAATGTAAACCCCCGGGCGCTTTTGCGTCCACGTTTCTCCACGCGCACGCGTTCAGCACCATATCAAGTTGTTCTTGTTGAATACGCGGGATAGTCGAAGACGGAAGCGTTGCCACCGTCTGGAGAGTGGCGCGGCCCCCGATTGCCACGACCTTCGAACGGTCCGTGCGGCACTTCATGAGCTCTCTTCGTGAGTTACCATGTGAGTATCACATATCTATCTATATACGCCCATCGAGCTTGGACGTGCACTTGACGGGGGGACACCTCGTTCCTCCAGAGGGTCAAATGCCACTTGAAAGCCTTTTTACCCAATGCGACTGGTCCGGTGGCTCAAGACCTCGCCTGTTCCGTTGGACCGTTCTCCCGCCCCTGGTCACGGTCAAGACCAACGGACTAGGATACGAGTCTAATCATTTCTTTTATATGCCTCCTAGACTGACTCGTCCTGTCACTTTACTTGCTTGTCTGCCTTTCCTCGCACTCATCTTCGATCGGCGTACTTACCGAGGGTCGCTGCGTTCTGCGGTTGTTGATATATTGATCCCCTTCGACATATCATCATGTGGTGCGCGGCGCTCCGATCGCAACACCAGACTTCGGTGGCGCGTCCGATGGCGGTCATTCAGGGGCGATGACTGTACGTACATCAAAATGTGAGCTGGCTGTTCGAGCTGAGAATTGAATATTGAATATTGAGCAGCCCTAGTCTGCCACGATAACGCACCTAGAGCAACAGGTGGCGTACGATCTGTACAGTACATGAATTAATGCTCCTCAGTAGCAAGAAAAGAAGGCCCGCCAGGAGTATTGACGCAGAGGGGGAGGTCAGACCACATAGGTCTTGATGCGCTAATATTCCGCAGCGGGCGTGGCCAAATTCCGATACCTTCGTTGTACCATTCGCCGAGGTGTTGAGAAGAAGCATCGTTGTCGAGGGGTCATGGGACGTAGAGGGATCACCTACAAGCAATCACCAGGCAACGCCGCACGGATCCCGAACTAGTTTCTGCGAACATTCGAACGTGGGTACGATGGGCAGGATAGTGTTGCCAAGTAGGCGGTGACAGATAATCACAGTGCCATGCAGGCGAGATGCGGCACCGACTCGACCGAGCCTTTCACACGTGGCCATTCCTTCCGGACACCCGAGAAATGAGCGCCGCGTAACAACCACAGCTCTAGATTCAATTCCAGACGGCGATTCTTTAGTGGGTGTCGGTATGCGACATGGCCCCGTATAAATACCCTCAGAATCACCCCCGCCACACCAGACCACGTGAGTTATTTACTCAGCGGTGTACGCGGGCGGAACGTCCCAAGGCATCTGCGAACCGCGCCCAGAAGCTACCACCACAAAAGGCCCGTCGCACCTCGTTTCTGCAAGTCGGCTCGATGCCAGTCGAATGTGCACCGTAAGCTAGATACCTCACCTGGACAGAGCATACTCTCTGCGGATGCGTGATAACAAGGCCTTCTACCTGGCTTCTTGACGAGGAAGAACCAGATCCCAAAGCCCGCCCTACTAATACCGCCATAAGGCTCACTGCTATACACTGCACAAGTGACCGCAAAGACCGCTACATATGGTTCTGAGAGAGACTGCCAGCCATGTTTACCTGTAGACGAGAAAATAGCCTCGGAGACCTGCGGAGCCGGTACTGCCCAACTCCGCCGCACCATCATCAAGGGTGTGCCACAACTCGACAGTTTATCTGTACGGGATACAAGCGTGGTTGGTGTTGTGGACTGTCGTGATCGCTGAATATCGGAGACAAGGACCGGAAGCTGCTGATGATCTGAAGGTGAAGAAGCTGGCGGGAACACCTGAGCGACACATGCATACAGACTTCGTGGGCGCTCAATTTGAAGGGACGTCGGTCTCCCGATATCCCGCGGGATGTCATGCCAGCCATAGCCGGGTGTTATTTCCAACCGGGGAGTTTCGGCGACGACCATGGGTATCTAGATAGGTATTGAGCGAAGAGGTGAATTCATGTCACTGGTTGAAAGCTGTGGAGTCAGCTGTGGCGGGTGGCAGGCGGTGGCTGGTCGCGTGACTGTGGGAATGTTGAGTGGGCGGCAATCGTGGCAGTGCGAGATCTGACTCGGCAGCCACGCCCACACTGCCCTGCTCGTCGCCTCTCAAAAGCTCGCCTCCGCTCCTTGGTGCTTTCCCTGCTTGCTTTCCAACCACGAGCACCGTGTGTGCACCTGTCGTTCACGCTGAATATCCGTCTGTCTGAAGCCTGCCCGTCTGAGCCACATCAACGCACCGCAATCTCGACCACTCGCACAGCACAACCCGGATTCCAACCATCCCATCCCAAGTCCAATCCTTCGGGCTGGCTCGTTCTACAGCTTCTCGTATGCGTGCATCAACCCCTGATGGCCTTTTCCGATCGCCACCGCACGATCCTTCATCCGACTTGGGCCACTCGTCCCTCGCCACACCCTCTTCGGTGCGTCCACTTGCGTCTCCCATTGTTCTCTCCTTCAGGTAATTGACGGCGGTTTTTATAGAGCCAGCAGGCTGAGTACGCCGCCATCGCTTCTCAGCACCCCCCATCAGCCACCATGCCCGACGACCCTGCCCAGCACCGCGAGGCGCTAACCACCCTCGGCATCAAGGTCCGCGACTTCTTCCACGAAAGCAACCTTCCGCCAGTCCCCGTCGTCAAACGCTATGCAGTCCAGACTCAGCCAGGGCCCCGCCACCCAGTTCCTCTACGACGCACTGGCGGCTATGCTAACGGCATAAAGCTCGATCGTCCCGGTCTCGAGCGCGAGGAGAGTGAAGACGAGCTTCATCCCGACGCCGTCCGCACTTGGTACATCGACTCAAATGGCACCGGCGCCACCCCTGCTGGTCGGTGGCGCAAGAAGGTTCCGCAGACTCTGAACTTGGAACGGACGCTCACCGAGCCCATTGACGACAACGACGTCCCGGACGAACGGCCCCTGCACGATCGGACCCTGCCCTACCCAAGCACCTTCCCTTCCGGGGACGGACACGCCTCTGCGCCGCAGCCGTACACCCTTCCACGACAGCGGCCCGTGCGAGGCTCTCCGCTCCTCGCTCTCAGTCCAAACGCTATCCCTCCGTCGCAGCAGTCCCAACCCAGCCTCCAGCCCGACACCCAGGACACCGACATGTGGGTGGACACGCCTCTCGTCACGCCCAACGGCTCGTTCCAGTGGCCGGATGGCCAACATCCCGAGCTGCCACTCTCTCAAATCGACTCCGTCCTCCCACAACTGTGCAACCTCGACCGGCCGGGGTCCCAGGTCGCCACCCAAGGCCTCGGTTTTTCTCCCGAGCGCCCCCAGCAGCCAGCACCGCTCGCACGCCAGGCTTCGACGTACCCCGCCGCCGCCGGGCTGTCCTCGATGCGCCTCCCCCAGCCGCTCCAGATGCCGCCCATGTCCGTCTTCGGTGGTCCGACCCCCACCTCGCCCTCCGTCTCACCTCCGCCGACGTCGCCAGAGAAAGGGTCTGATCGCGGTTCAAGCAGTCCGTCGTCTGTCGGAAAACGCTCCCACGACGACGACGACTCGGACATGACCCCCGTGGAGGCAGCGCCGCAGACGAGGTACCACTTCCGCTCCCGCGCACCACCCCCACCTCCTCTCCCGTCTTCTCATGGCAAGTCCACACGCGCCTCGGCGCGATCGTCGAGCCGCGGCCACCACACCGCGGGCAACGGCACCGCGCCGCAGAAGAAGAAGCAGAAGGTCGCCACGGCGGAGAAGCCCCCGTCTCCTTCGAAGCCCAGGAGCACGCGAGGCCGCCGCGCCAACGGGGAGTAACCGTCCTCAATCTCGCCGCCATCCACGATTGCATCGAGGCGGAGCGTCCGCCTCAGAGGTGCCCCGCCCACGCTATCTTATTCTCTATCATCGGCCCTGTACATCTTCGCCCCCACACCATGTCTCCAGGGTTGTTCTCCTATCATCGTTATGCCCGCTTCCGTTGTTGTCCCACACCGCACCCTGTATAGCTGTCTTACCTTGCTCTGACGGGAAGTCTCCGAAGTACATCCACACCACACACGCCGCGCCACACGCACTCGTACATACTACACGCCTCTACTGCATCGCTAGCGGACCATGATACCATCTCCCAACCAGTCTGTTATTCGCCCGAGAAGTACCAAATCACGCATGTATGTACGTACCCACCCGCCTCCTGTAGCAGTACTGCCCCTCATAGTTGTGACGACTACGACGATTTAATGAGCATTTGTTCCGTCCTACACATTGCCTTCTTGAACCCAATGTCCGAATCTGACGCGCGAGTGCACATCTCATCGCGACGGCGAGATAGTCTGGGTATCAAGATTACAGACGCGACAAAATACATCCAACCATAGCCAAAACAGAATTTTCACGTCCCCAGTCCCCCATCTCAAACAAGTCCGGGAAAACGTCTCGCTCTCCCAAGTACCACTACCACACCCACCCCTTCTTTAGGCCCATTTCCCACAACTCCGTCGCGCTCCCCGGGCCTGCCACGTCTGGCGCGTGCGTCTTGCGCGGTCTGCCCCGTCTCGGCTTCCCCTTCTCCTCCTGCCGCCCGCCCGCACCCACGGCCGCGACGGGGAGCACGGCCGTGACCTCGCGCAGGCACTCGTGCGCCGCACGCTCCGCGGGGCGCGTCGCCGGCGGCGCGCGCAGCCGCTTCGCGTGCAAGAGCTTTCTGGCCAAGTACCCGAGCCACATCGCGTTCGTCCGCGGGTGGAACGCCGCCCAGTCCCCGTCCCCGCCGCCGCGGGACGCAGGGTGGGGAGGGGGGAAGGAGGCGATGTGGGCGCGCATCTGGCGGTAGACGTCGAACTGCTCGTCGCCCTCGCCCGCGAAGATCTCGGGGTCGAACGGCGTCCAGTGCGGCGCGCCCGTGCCCGAGCCGTCGTCCATGCGCGAGAGGCCGAGGTCGATGACGGTGGCGAGGACGCCATGCGCGGGGTCGTCCATCGAGAGCGGCGGGGCGGTGGTGGTGGACGAGGAAGAGGACTTCGGGTCGGACTTGCGCGGGGTGGGGAGGGGGACGTTCTTGACAAGGATCTGGCCCCAGTGGAGGTCGCGATGCTGCGATGGCTGGTGTGAACATAGCATGAGACAAATCAGGGTGTGCACATACCTCGAAGTGAACGAGCTCTTCAGCTTCTGCGAGGGTCCGCGTGACTTGCCAGAAGAGACTGCAGGCCTGTCTCCAACCGGTCTTGGTGGGTGTACTGAAGGTGAACGCCTCCAAATCGGGACCACCATTTGGTAGAACGATGATGGCGTAGAGCTGTGAGACGGAGAACGAGTCTAGTACGCAGCAGATGAGTACGTCACACTGAGAAAATCAATCAGACGCAGACTAACCTGGACGAACGCTTTCGCTCCCTTTTTGTTTGTCATAATCATCCCACAAGTCGAGTAGCAGCGACGGATACTTGCCGCGTACTACGTACGCACGCAGCAATTCCGTGAAGCCCGCACAACACGAACCCATTGCCCTCGTGACGAGAATCTCCTTGAGAACATCCTTCGCGTCGCTGACTTCGGGGCTGTCCTTGGTTGCAAAGGCGGCATCAGGTAGACCTGAGCGTGCTTCGTCACGGAGCGGGATAATCTTGAGGACGACATCTCCAATCCCGAAGACCTCAGAGTAACAGGCCTCGCCGATCTTCTGGAAGGTCGCATGTGTGCTAGACCCGTGTCCTTCGCGCACGATAGGGTCGAACGGAAACATGTCGATGAATGCGGAGAACTCGTGCGCGGTCGTTTGAGAGCATTCGTTCAGGAGCGGTACGACGTACTCCGGGAGGCCGGGATCTGGAGCACCGAAATCGAGCCGCTGGACTTCCGCGAGGGCTCCCGGAGAAAGCGCAAGCTGGGCGAAGTCGAAGTCGAGATCGGAGTTGAGATCGGATGGGGTGGTAGGGGAAGGGGGTGAGGGTGGAGCGGGGAATGAGGGCTGTCCAGGACGTTTTCGAATGGGCGTTAGCTGCCTTGGTTTGGATCGAGTAGGATCGGCTGCATCGAGGGAAGGTAGGGATGTGAAGGGCCCGAGGGTATCTCGACGAGCTTGTTTCGGAGGGAGCGTAACATGTCTCTGAAGTGGCTGAGGTGGCGCCGGGGGTAGTCTAGGAGGCTCGGAAGGAGGGGCTTGCCGCGATCGTTGGGGTCCGGGAGCAGGTGCAGGTGCAGGAAGAGTGACGACCGATTCATGAAATGATAAAATCGACGGGGTTGGAGAGGGCGATATCACTGCCCTGGATGGTCCACGACGACGAAATCGTGGTGCCTTGAGCACGAGTTCCTCTTCTGAAGACTCGTCATACGCTGCCGGCCCGTCCTTGGTTGGTGTGTAGTCGCTTTCTGAGCCGTCGTCGGAGTCGGATATGACAATGGGTTTCGCGTTGGCTCGGGCATTCCGCACATTGTGTTTTAGCACTTGTCTACCATCCTCGGAGTCCGACACAGAGATGGGATCCGCTCGCTTGCCGGTAGCTCGGGGCTTCATCCGATCCACTACTCTGGGCCGTTTGGGAGACATCGCGACATAAACATTGGTTTGTACACTGCCCTTCGATATCCGATGTTCCTGGCTGACTCGTATTCCCTGGGAATCGAGGACCACTATATCGATGTCGACTACGAGACTGTTTGGTACCAGCGGAGAAGCCTTCATGACTGTCTGCCAACGCTTCTTGCGCATGGTTGGAGGCACGGCTGGGGAGGAGGGTGCATTGGGAGGGATGGAACCAAGGGGAAGTCGACGAACGGGTTTAACGGCAACTGCTCCACCGACCTTTGCGACCTTCGGGGACCTTTTGACCTGTTTGGCTCGCACAGATGTGTGGTTCTCAGATGCGTTGGAGCTTGATGGGATTGACTTGCTGGGGTGGCCAGATACAACAGATATTTCTTTGAACGAGTGAGCGGACACACTTCCCGCTTGGCCCTCTTGCGTCGAGTCTAGATCCAAGTGCCTTGACTTGCGCTCATCGTATGCATTGACCACGCGTTGCCCCCGTTTGCCGTATGCAAAGATTTGCTTGGTGCGTGCGCCGAGCATTGTGTGTACAAGGATAAAGATGCAGAGCCCCACCGAAAGCCCCGTCCACAGAGCAAGTTCTTAATCGGCGAGAATGGTAGTAGCAGTACGTGTGCGGCGGCTGGTGGTGAGAGGGAGGAGTGAACGGATCGTCGGAGATGGGCTCAATCTGAACCGTGGCATAGTACGCGACACGCGTTGTTCCACGTGATCGTGATTTTCGATCGACGCGGCTCAAGACTCGCATCTGGCGCCTCCTGAGCCTGCTTGTCCGGCCTTTGTGACTTTTTAGTCTTTCTGTCTCAAAGTTTGACCTATAGCTGAAATGGCACTCCCACCTTCGCTCAGGACGTCCATCACACCACCAGAGCTCGAACTTGTTGCGTCCGAGCAACTGGTCGAGATTGTGCCTTTGGTCTCGATGGAACGTACCGCGTTCATATCGGTGAATATACCATGGGTAGTGTAAGAATGACTATTTACACGAGCTCCCAGGGGGCGTACGGTCCATTGCGGCCTCCTACAAAATGCAAAGTCCCATTTTGGATGGCATCTAACCTCAAGCTGAAGAAGAAATGTCATATCGTCCCTCCACCATGGCTCAACGTTGGTACGTCTGGGACAATACATATTCCCAACAATTAGCTTAGCTCATATACTAGCCTTTTTTTAGAATTCCTACAGGACCGGCTAACGCAAGAAACAACGTCATCTGACTTCAGCGAGATGCCATTCCGCTTCGCTGAAATTGCCAAGATTCTGCTGGATGTGTAGGAAATTTCCAGATCTGAGGCATGAATCGCTGCTCATTTCTGCAATCATTAGCGCATCGGACGATCTGCAAAATCCAGAAAAACTGAGGACGCTCTTAAAAGATATCAGAGAAGCCCGACAGGCCAAGAGTCGTGAGGGTCTAACTGAACTTAGTCGGATTGAAGTTTCGGTATGCACTCGCGCTGTCCATTCAAATGGCGTCGCTCATCATTTGTATAGTTGCCGAATCTATGCGCCATGGAGATCAACGAGATTCGACCGTTTTTCGTGCGCGGTATGAACGTTCTGACCCAACTCACCCGAGCACCCACGTCCAACCAAATGGATGAAACATAACAAAGGCAATAACCAATGTTTAAATAGTTGGAATGATTCACTTTCTGAGCTCATACAAACATATACAATGTGTATACGTGTGCCAGCCGTTTGGCGTTCAAACACAGGGTTGCGATAGAGAAGCCGATGAGTGTTTGCCATCAAGTCTATGAGTCCGTCGACACCATCGCGTGTGCTCAAAACCACCTCAGCTGCCAACGTTTAAGGCGGTCACGAACACCGTAAACTTGTGGAGCACGTGCGAAGGAGCGGACACTACCTGTGCGCTGTACTGCATCGACAACGGCGGATGAAGTACATTTTGGATCTTTGTCGTGCATCGCAGTGGTAACGAGGCTAGTCAGTGTAACGCCAAGATCCTAGCACGCTGTTTCAATCAATGCGACTTGCACGTAACAACTTGCGCACACGTACTTCATCGTCCTGTAAAAAGAGCGCGCTCTCGAGGGGTTCGACGTGCATGTGGGGTCATTGAAGTTAGCAGTGGTGAAGGGATACGGCTGAAGCCGAAGCCCTAATTCGGCCGGCGGCGGTGGTATGTTTAGAACACATATTCTTCGACGCTGGCAACAAAATGACAGCACTCTGAGATATGTACACATGTCCGCAAGACTCAACCAGCACCAGCGCTCCGCCACCAGCGCACCACGCCCTCCTCTCCGCCTGTCACGTACGCGCCTGCTGTTCCGTGGGCAGGCGGCCTCGGCCTCCACGACACGGACCACACCTCTCCTTGGTCTTGAACAGTTGATACCGCCGCCCGAGCGCCGATGTCCCATACTTTTACGGTCTTGTCCGACGAGCCGGAGAGCGCAAGCCTGCCATCTGGGGAGATGTCCGTGCTGAGCACCCACGACGAGTGACCGCTGAAGGCGGCAACCGCTCCGGAGCCAGGCTTCCCCGATGACGAGGTGCGAAGGTCGTGTAGAATGAGGCGCTTATCTTCAGAGGCGGAGAGCAAGAGCTGTGAACAGGGTAGTTCAGTGTGGGGTGTTGGGCAATGTGCATAGGGCGCTCACGCTAGAATCTGGGGACCAGGCTAGAGATCGCACTGCCATTGCGTGCGAGGAGTACATCGACTGGATCGAGGCCGATACGATGTCGAAGACGTAAATGATGCCGTTCTCAGAAGACATAGCTACCCGAGACCCATCCGGGCTCTGCAACAAAATTGGGAGGTCAGTCAAGAGGTCATTTGTAACGTGCACACAAGCAAGCAGGACAGGTAGGGACTGGACACCAACTCAGGCTCACGAATAACCCACATGTTTGCAAAACATCCCGAATTTGCTGCGCCCACTTTTCAGGGTAGCCCGCCGTTCGCCGAATGTTGGTGTTTCAGCGGAGTGAATTGTGACATTCCCAGAGCCTCCCGTAGAAGCGTAGGTCCCTCCTTTGGGATTCAGGGACACAGACCACGCTATATGCGTGTGCATCACCCCATTCCGAATCGCGTGGATGCAAGGGTCGATGGATGAGGCCATGCCAAAACTTGATAATTGAGAACGTACAAGGGTCATTCGACTCAGATCCTGCAGTCCGCGCAAAGCTCTCATACGACCCTTTCAAATCTCCATCCTCAAGACTCCAAAGACAGGTGAGTCCTTCCAGCGTGTTGTAGAGCGCAAGTTTTCCAGTTGGATCCACGCTTAGAGAGACAAGACCAAGGGTGTGTGGAGGTCTTGAGTGCGATACTTGTCCAGATATCGAGTCCCATTGTTTGATTGCACCGTCCGCAGAAATGCTTAGAACGGTGTCCGCGTTGGTCCAGCTAACGCCCCACACTGCGTCGGTATGAGCTGCAGGGAGAGCGAGTTAGCATATGCTAGGTGAAGACATACGCTATGAGACGTACGTTCTGCGCCGTCATGCGCGTGAACGAACGCCAGACTCTGAGACAACACGATGAGCGACAATATGGGTCGTGATATCAGGCCATTCACCATCGAGAGATGCGGGGTGACGAAGAGGAAGTTACGCGAGATGTCAGTACTGGAAGTTGAGCTGAACGCGGTCCGAGCTTAGCGCTTAGTAGTAGTACTCGTCGCTCAATGCCAGCTAGCGCCCATGGTCCAGGCGCTAATCTGTTGCGTGGAGCCAGGCCACGCAATAAGGCCTCGGGGAAGGTTTTACAGAATACTACGGCGATAAAATGGCCCAACAAGAGTTGTGTACGGCAGCTGAAGCGGGAACCTAGCAGTGGATGAGGGTCCGGTGAGATACCGGAAATTGCCGGCGGACTTTGAACCTGCTTCATAGGCTTGAGCAAGGACGAACTCTATTTTTCCCAGCATCCACGAACGCGGAAGAAGACATCGCTCCCCTGCTCCATCCCCCAAACCAAAAAGTGCGTGGTTCCTCGAGCTCAAACGCCGTGCGCGACATTGACGAGCAGTGTCAGGATGTCTGACGCTTCTGATGAAATCCAAGTCGACGCCGCCCCCGAGGTCGAGGCCCCCACTGAGGCTCCTAAGGGCAAGCTCTCTGTTGAGGATGCGCTTCAGGTGCGTGATTGCTTCTACTCTTGCACTGCACCTTTTCCCAATACCTTCTGTGCGCGTACAGCAAGTTCTGAAAAACGCCCTCGTTCACGACGGTCTCGCTCGCGGTCTCCGTGAGTGCGCCAAGGCCCTTGACAAGCGCCAGGCGCACTTGTGCGTGCTTGTCGAGACCTGCACGGAGGCAGAGTACATCAAGCTCATTGAGGCGCTCTGTGCCGAGCACAAGATCAACCTCATCAAGGTTGGAGACGCGAAGGTGCTTGGTACCTGGGCCGGTCTTTGCAAGATCGACCGTGAGGGCAACCCCCGTAAGGTCGTCGGCTGCTCGTGCGTCGTCGTTAAGGACTATGGTGTTGAGTCAGAGGGCCTCCACGTCCTCCTCGACTACTTCAAGAACCGTTAAGTGAGTAAACATTTCGTTGTGCGCTCTTGGATGACGGAACCGGTTCCGTCGGTGGAGAGCATCTGTAAGGGTAACATCTATCCAAAATCCTGATAAACCTCATCTAAACTCGACTAGTTTCTTTGTGTTGTGCAGTGACTGACTACTATGTCTTCGCTTGCAGGTTATTCTCGGTTCACCTGTAGCTGTAGCTTGTCGCTTTGCTAGTCGTACGAATATCACGACAGTGTTGTATGACCCCCATTTATCGCGAGTGTTAACTCCAGCTTTCAACTCGATCTGTAACGTGGATATGTCCTTCGGCCCTTCTACACATGCCTGTCTTAATCTCTGCGGTTTCAACACTCGTGTTACAGCTTACCGATAGCAATATTATCAACGCCAGGCCCCGGACTCACAGTGCCTGTAAGTATAATGGGGAGATATGGTACGGCATTCTCGTGTCCGAACGTATAAGTGCGGTGTCTTCGATGACTTCCAACAATATTGCTATGTCCGAGTGATACACGACAGTCGCTGCGACTAGGTGCACCTAGCCCGGCCCCGGCTTGGCCTGGGGACTTCTTTGATCCCGAGAGAGGTGTTGCCGGGTACGAACACGACTGTGTGCATGGGGCGTTGAGGTGAATGCCAAGAACGTGACCAAGTGGGTAGTCATGTCCGAAGCTTGACCCTAGAAGTGCATGACATCATTGCCATTGGCGTACATGAATGGAGGATACACCCTTGTGAAACGTTGCATGATAACCGTTATTGTCCGTGGCACCGGTTGCTTTACACCTCATCCCCCCTTGGCACCTCCAGCCGCCATATGCTTGATAAGCTCTTTCATCTCAGCAAGTTCGGCGCGCAGCGTCTTCATTTCTTGCATCATCACGGCCTCCGGGGACTGTGACATGTCAGTTGAGTCTTAAACACACAGAATGAGCACGGCGCACATGGGTAGCGTCAGGGAACTTTGCCACGATGTCCTTGAATGGAACCTTGCTGATTACAAGACCACGATCAGAATCTTGGCCGGTGACCTGAGGATCTTGGAACTGCGGTGCATCATCTCCTCCCTCCTCCGCGGAGCTGAACCAATCTTTGACCCATTGATGCTTCTCGGGGTTGAAATGTGCCTCGAAAAGCGCAATCGTGACCAGAGGAACGAAGAACAGGATGCTCATGATACGACGGTTCATCTGGGGGAGTGTCAGTTCCCGTGACCTCCACGAAAATATGCACTTACCCTGCCGTACGTTTTTTCACTGACGAAGTATCTGAGCCCAATGATGAGTGATCGTGTCTGCAAACCGCGGGTAAATACTCACTCGAAAGGTGCAACGAAGAAGATCTCGATGAGATTGAACGGGGGAGGATAGATGAACTCGTCAGGAGCTCTAATCATGCTGACTACTTTCCCCGCGAAGTACGTCAAGTACTCTGCAGCAGCATCTCCGATGACCTGCAAAGCTATTAGTCACAAAGTAGGGGTCCACAGTACCACCACTCACATCTTCGTACGCCGAAGAGAACAAAGAGATGAGGACGTTCAAGAGAATGACAGCAGTCGCAACGTTCCAGCTTCGTAGAAACATATGAGCAATTATCAAGGTGGAGTGAACAGGGACCATACAGGTAGTAAAGTGACAGCCCGACTGCGGATGGGAATGCTTCGTAGTTCGGTGACCTGTAATGTTCTTCAGTACGTGATACTCACAATGGGTCGAAGGGATGCTTACTGGAGCAGAGATTGAATGAGAACATGTAATATCTGTGCAAAATCAGTAAACAAAGGACGCAATCGTCGTAAGCATGTTTGGATCATTTACCTTGGTAGGGTGATCAGTCTGGCCATCTGCAGCATCGAGGGCGTATAGGCCTTGTAGAAATCCGATACCGAGCAGAGCCAAAAGCTAATCGCAGGATCTTGGGTAAGTAATAGAGGCCGAAAAGGTGCGGCCAACATACACAGAAGAAGAACCCCGATTCTTTGAGCATTCGAGCGACACAGATCTGCATCGTCCCAACGAATCTGGTGCATCATAATCAGCACACAGAGGGGATGAGTACGATAAGTGAGCAGTACCCACTTATAGCCATCGAAGATGGGGATAAGCTCTGTATAAGTGCGAGTCAACAGGCCGTCGATGTGACCATCACGGTCTACTCACTCATCCTGTGAACGTAAGGGATGAGGAAAAACACAAAAGTCAGAGGATATGTATACATACCACAAGAGGGAGCCGCGAAGCTAAGGCACTGGAAGCTGTATAGTATCATGGCCTCTTGTTTTCCCGGACGCACGATACCAATCATGCGCAGGGTGAATGCGGCCGTCAAAAGGCAATCTGTGATGAAGGAAACCACATTCCAGAAGCCAAAAGCTCGCCATGAGACGAGCACCAGAAGTTTGAAGATCTAGTTTGAGACGGTCAGTACAAGCATGAAACGTTGAAGACACCTCTTGCCTTGTGAAGATCTGTAAAAATGTGAGCAACATTGTGATATCATCAACAGGTCCACCACTCACTTTCGATGGCAAAGGCCAAAGCCAGCACATACAGCACTATCTCCCAGTTGTCAAGGTCATTGTGATCCCTGTGCACCTTGTCCAGAGGCTCGCGTACTGCACTGCCACTGTTAGAATTAATGGAGACTGTCGCCAACCAAAACGTACCGGCTTGTGAATAGGTGAATAGGAAGATAAACCAGACGATAATGCGGAAGACGTTCTGGTATCTCGGAACTCCAAGCCTGGAGGGAGAGAGGTGACTCCAAAAGCCGTGGTAGTCGGCAGCATGGTGAGGGACGACTGTCAGATGGGAGATGCAAATCAAATGCCATCCTGCCTTGATGTAGCATGAGCACCTACAGCTGACATCGCCCTCGGAATCGTACAGTTGTACAATACGGCCACACCACATATCCTGGACAACTGCACACATGTTGGTCTCTAGTTTTTACAAGTGCGTGTCGAACTTACCATCTTGCGCTTCGCTCGAGGACAAGAATATAGTACTAAGACGACGTCAACGCGTGGTTCAAGATGAGAAGACATTCGGAGGCTCACCAGTGAGCGTCGATGGCCATCTCAAGAGCACTGGAGCTCCCGCTGACATCACCATCTAGTTCTCGATGCCGGTAACGAGCGGTCATCATTGTCGAGATCTTCTCAGGAGGAGCATAATGGATCACCCTCCGTGCGAGAACTTCACATGCCACCGCTGTAGACTGTTTAGAGCAGATTCAAAGCAAGTGAAACTATGACTTACCTCTTCCCTCGTTCTCCTCATAATCCGCCGGATACTTGTTGGCGTCGAGCATGAACTGTTTCCGAGCCAAGAGAAGACAATACGGGAGCTAAAAGGTGTAAGTTGGAAACAGTTCGTTCGTAGAGGGTAACGAAGTTTGCTCACCGGTTCCACAAAGTCTCCTGCAGCCGCAATATATGCATTGATGACTCGAGACGTTATGATCCGACTCGTGGGCTCGCTGATACTGTCCGGGGATACTTCGATGGGCAGTAGCTTCAGAGTGAGAGCACGAACGCGTCTCGCGAGACCTGATGCCACTCAGCGAGTCGGCTTTGAGCCAGAAAAAATGGATGCGCCACTTACTGGTGATGCTGTCTGGAGAAGGGTCGAACGACTGCACAGAGAACGAGGAGACCTGATCATCGGCGACCTCGAGAGCAGGCATGGTGGGCCGTGAGCTCTTCGTCAAGCCGTTGAGCCTGGCCAGACTTGAGCACGACGCGTAGGTTTCCCTGTTGCGTAGAGAGGGGTTTCCTGCGACAGCGAGGGGAGGAGGAGAGGAGGAACGACACGCTCACGCGAGGACGCGTTCATGACGTCTTCCCAGCTTGCTTCGTCTCTGCCTCGGCCCGCCCCAGCCATCGCGCGGCACCTCCCGGCAAACGCCGCCTGTTCAGCTACTGCGAGCCAGTGATCCGTCCACTCATACCAGTCTCTCCAGCAAGGGCGAACCGCCATGCCAGTGGGTTCCATGCACGCCGCTCCGTGTCCATACTGCTCATCTGTCTCTTCAGGCGTACCACTCCGCCCTAAACGAGGTGCCCGACGTCCGCCAGGTCGGCAACCTCGCCGTCCTCCCCATCAAGTCCAAATACCGTGGTCCTGCACCTATGGGTGGGTAGATGTTCAGCGTCACGCGTCGAACGGTGCCATACTTACAACGTATATACACATTTCCAGCCGATCCCTCAGAAGCAGACATTATCGATGAGACCCTCGACCTCTTCCGAGCCAACTCCCTCTTCCGCAACTTCGAGATCAAAGGCCCCGCTGATCGTCTCCTCATTATTCTCATCCTCTTCGTCTCGGACTGCATTGCCAAGATTGGCGCTGCGAAGACCGTTCCGAACCAGCTCGAGGCGACAAAGTTGCTTAACACCCTCGCCGTGGACAACTTCCCTGTCCCTGGAGATGCCACCTTTGCTCTGAACGCGCACTACGCGCCCCCGGGGGCAGGGCAGATGCTGGTGAGTCCCGTCAAGTATGTATGGTCGATGCACCCTTCATGCTACTCTCTCAGATTACCTGCGGGGGTACCTCACTCAAATTCGCCAAGAACTTGCGTCGCGGCTGGTCGAGAAGCTCTATGCGGACGGGACTGGCAAGCCCAGCAAGTGGTGGATGTCGTTCCAGAAGAGGAGGTTCATGAACCGCAGTCTGGGTTCGTGAAGGATAGCTGGATGGATGGATACAAAGGCACGTCGTACAACATCAGTGTATTACAAGCTCCTTCTCTGCTGGACTCTCGAGCAATCGCCATCTACATGATCACGTCCACTGCAAATCATACACCCAAGAAACGATACAATGCCCACACAGATCCTTCCACCGCCTATTTCTTCCGCCTCCCCTCGTTCGGGTTCTTCCTCCCATGACCGATGATGGGCATGTCTCCGTCGAATCCTCTCGCTCGGATGCTTCTCCCCTTTCCTCCCGCGCCCACGCTCAGCATCTCTGGGACCCAGTCCGGGTCCATCCAGCTGCTGACCACCGTTCCTCCCTGGCCAGCCTCCGCGCTCTTGCTCGCAGCGTTGAGCATCCGCTTCTCTTCGCGCTCGCGCTTTCCGTCAGCCTGCTTCTTCGCGCGCTGCCACCCCAACTGGTCCTCACGCAAGATGAGGCCCTCGCCCGGGCCAGTCTTGGCGGATCCTGCCTTGGGTGCGGGTATCGAATAGATCGTCCCGCGTGTCTTGAACTGGAAGTTGCGCTTCAGGTGGACCTGGAGCGCAGGGGTATTGGAACCGGCGTTGGGAGAGGAGATGGTGACTGATGCGCGGAGGAGAGTCGGATTCCCGCACGAGGGGCAGAATTTGCGAGAGTTATCCTTGCAGATTCTGCAGAAGTCTTGTTTCAGTTCACGATTCTAAAACGGTGGGAGGGCACGTACTTGAAGCACGCGTGGCAGCGGAGCACCCAGCTCTTGACGCGTTCGATGCGCTTGCCCTCGACGCCGACGAGGCCAAGGCCCATTTGGAGCAGGACGTTTTGCATTGCGAAATCGGCGGTCATGCAGCCCACGGGGATCGTCTCCTGCGCCTTCGCCTTGCCCTTTGCGCCTTTGCCCCCGGAAGGAAGGAGATCGAGCGCATGGGACTTGTGCAGTCCAACGTTGGAAGGAGTGATCCACTCGCCTTCACCGTCGTCTTCGTCTGATGGGTCATCATAGATGGGCTCCGCCTCTGCGTCGTCTGCTTCATCTGCTGGTGACTCTACTGGTGGAGCTTCAGGTTGGTGGGGACGAGTGGAAACGGGTGTAGTGGGATCGTTGTCCTGAATAGGTTGGAGCTCGACGTTCAAAGGTTCGCGTTCCTCAAGGTCCTCAGAGATCGCATCTTGAGAGTCGCCATTTTCGGTAGGGGTCGGAGGGGGCTCCTCCGCCTCAGACTCGGCAGAGTCTTCAGGCGCACTTTCCACATTATCGTCTGGCTGGGCCTCCACCGGAACCGGTGAGCTCTCTGGAGCCGGGACTAGCTCCTCCGATGGCGTCACCTCGGGTTTCGTCTCCGGGACCGGTGCGGATGCCTTCGCTTTTTCGTCGAGCTCGTAAGTGAGAGCAAGGACGCACAGATCCGGCGTGGAGAGCACGGAGTAGTCTCCAGTCTTCTTGGCCCATTGGATCACTGGGATCGCATCTCAGCGTCCTGCCGGCCACCACGCAGAACGACGCACCATGGGCAACCGACGTAGACAGCGGTGCCTTGATCTCTATTCTCACCCCCGCGGACAACGCGAGCCGTTCGAAGTGTTCGCGCGCTCGCTTGTCCTTGAGCTCGTCCAGGACCTGGGGGACGGTGTAGAAGGTTTCCGCGAGCCCCCGCAAAGGCGAAAGCGAGAGAAGCGGTCCTGCATCCAGCACGAGTTGCTTGCAGGCGAATTTTGAGGTGCTCGGGGCAGCAGTGGGGGTGGAGGAGAGAGCAGCCATGGTCATTGGGCCGACCCCGACAGATTCGGAGAGGGAGAAGAGAAAATAGCGGATCACGTGCGGACGACGGTGCATTGGATCGGGCGAGGCGGGCCGACGGAGGAGTCGATCGCCGAAAGACGACCCTCGCCGTCGACCAGCCCGGGGAAGTTGTCTGCTTCAACGACCTCCAGTACCCCGCCCCCCGACTGGCAGCGATGGCGAAGAAATCGTGAGTCCGTGCGCCCGCCTGAGCCGCGCGCCCTGATCCAGGCGCTGATGTCACCCAGATTCCGTGTGGTCGTCCTCCCCGGAGATGGCATCGGTGCGTGCGCCTTTTCTGCTCATCACCCCCCGCCGCGCTCACCGAGCTCTGCGCCAGGCCCCGAGGTCGTCGCTGAAGCAGTGCGCGTGCTCGAGGTCGTCTCCGCTGCCTCGGGCGACATCGAGCTCAAGCTCGAGACCCACCAGTTCGGCGGCTGCGCCATCGACGCGACCGGCGAGCCCCTCCCCGCGTCCACGCTCAAGGCCTGCCAAGAGGCCGATGCGATCCTCATGGGTCCGTCCTCCCCTTCTCGCCTTTCCGCCCAACCCCCCTTGACGCTCCGCGCCAGGTTCCATCGGCGGCCCCAAGTGGGGCGTGAACAGCAAGGTGCGCCCCGAGCAGGGCCTTCTCGCCCTCCGCAAAGCCCTCGGCCTCTACGCCAACATCCGGCCCGCCAACTTCGCGTCCGACTCCCTCCTCGCGAACTCGCCCCTCAAGCCGTCCGTCGCCGAGGGCGTCGACATCATCGTCGTCCGCGAGCTCATCGGCGGCGCGTACTTCGGCGCGCGCAAGGAGCTCGGCGCGGGCGCGGGCCCCGACGTCGACTCCGCCTGGGACACCATGGTCTACTCCGTGGGCGAGGTGCAGCGGATCACGCGCGTCGCCGCGCAGATCGCGATGCAGGCGAACCCGCCCCTGCCGGTGACGTCGATCGACAAGGCGAACGTGCTCGCGAGCTCCCGGCTCTGGCGCAAGGTCGTCTCCGAGACCCTCCAGGCCGAGTACCCCCAGCTCCAGCTCGAGCACCAGCTCGTCGACTCGGCCGCGATGCTCATCGTCGCGAACCCCAAAAAGCTCAACGGCGTGATCGTCACGGAGAACCTGTTCGGCGACATGTGCGTCGTCTGTTCGTGTCCCCGGATGGTGGTGCTGACGGCGGATGCGACAGCCTTTCCGACGAGTCCAGCGTCATTCCTGGATCACTCGGCCTCCTCCCTTCGGCCTCCCTGGCCGGAGCGCCCTCGGTTTCCGATGCCCTGTCTCCGGACTTCAAGTCCACTCCCGGTCTCTACGAGCCCATTCACGGATCGGCACCCGACATTACCGGCAAGGGGATCGCGAACCCCATTGGCACCATCCTCAGTGCTGCCATGCTTCTCCGCTACTCTCTCGGTCTCGAAAAGTACGCACAAGCTATTGAAACGTCTGTGCGCAAGGCGCTCGACGACAAGCCCTCTGGTGGCTTCGAGCTTCGTACGGCAGATCTGGGTGGTAGCGTTTCGACAAAGGAGCTGGGCGACAAGGTGGTGGAGATCCTCAAGGGGCTGTTGTGAAAACCATGTACGTCTAACGCAGTCGCAAAGTAAACCTGTACTGTTGTAAGATCCGATGGCAGCCACTGATAGGACAAGGCTTGCAATGTCGATTCCGAACCATTGGATACATAATATGCGGAATTGTGGCTAGCGTAAGGACTGACTGGGTTAATGCTCCAAACCAAAAACATAAAAAATGTAGCAATACAGCGACTGTAGAGCTGCATAGGAGGATATTAGTGGTGCCGCAATGACATGCTAATGAAAACGACTAAACGTCTCGCTAGAAATAGCGCGATCAACAACAAACCACCGCCAACTTCATGTAGCGCTGTACGACGGCGGCACGTCCGTCAGCTCCTGCGCTGCGAGCGCCTGCCCCGTCGCCGCCGCCGACGACGAGCCCGCGACGGGGACCGGCCGCCCGTTCGCGTCGAAGCGGACGCCCGAGTCCGCGTTGTACGTCACCTCCTGTGGCACGCTCAGCATCCCCGCCTCCGCTGCCTTGCTCCGCCCGGATTGGTTCGGGCTCGTGCGCGCCGGTACGCGAGAGCCCGCCGCGAGCCCAAGCCGTGAGGACGAGCTCGCGCTCCAGTCGCTCACCGTCGGGCCACCGCCGGCCTCAGAAGCGGAGTAGTCGCTGAACGCTTGCGGCTGGCGGGCGTCGCTGAAGGTGCCCGGGCGCACGAGGGGTGCTTGTTCCCCTCTGGAGGCGCTGAAGACGGAGAGGGGGTCGGGAGAGGGAGAGGGGGTGATGTTGGTGTACGTTAATGGGGCGGTTGATTGGGGGTAAGGAGCTGGCTTGGCCTCTGAGATCAGGGCGTTAGAAGGACGATACGGGAAGAGTGGAGACGAGGCTTACCGTGATGATCCTCCTCAAGAAGGTCTGCTGGATTGGCGTGAGAGGCGTAGAAGAATGGCTTGCCGCCGCGTCGCCCGTGACGAAGGAAGAGGAACCAGATGGCGAGGACGGACAAGGCGATCACGGCGACACCGCCGACAACACCGCCGACGATGGCGCCGACGGGTGTGCCAGAGCTGCTGGAGGATTGGGTGGTGACGACGGTGGTAATGGCCGGTGGGAGAGCTGCCGAGGTCGCGACTTGAGCCCCGGTGGCGGAGACTCCTGCCGCTGGTTTGTATACGACCGCGTCCAAGTAGAAAGGATAGTTGTCGTTGGCCAAAACAACGCCCATCTCCAGCAAGTGTGTCCCTGATTTCAGTGGCTCCAGGTCGATCCAGACAACGGGGTAAAAAGTAGAGCCGTTGTTGGGTACTGAGAGAATCCCGAGGTCCTGCCCGTCCAGACTGAATTGCACTTGGGGAGGGTCGACGCCAGCAATTGTGGTGGCTACACCCAGAACGGCGACAGCGACGCCTCCGGGACACCCGCCATCAATGACGAGTTTTGGCGAAGCGTAAAGAAGGGCTCACCGTCGAAACTGAACGTTGCGTTTGCTCCTGTAAATCCCGCTGTAATGGTATTCTGCCAGGTGTTCTGGGCCTTCTGTGAAATCCAGTTGCCCGACGTGTAGTTGATCGCCCCGGGCCCGGCAGGATCCTGGTCGTCCGCAATGATGGTGTTGCCCGGCATATCTTTTCACAAAGCAAGAGGAGGAGAAAACGAGGAAGAGAAAAAAAAAGGGGAGGGGAAGGGGGAAAAGCATGGTGTCGCTGCCGGAGCGACGACCATATACGTGAAGGGCACGCTTCGCAAATCCTTCGCTATATCACCGCCCAAGATCTTTGGGGCCTGGGCGGCGACAGCACCACAGCCCTGTGACATTCTCGTTTAGGGGTCATGCTGGCACTGCGGGTATAATGAAACGAGCACCCGCGGCGATGCAGCAGTCATGACCGATTCACATGGCCGATTACTATCACGCCCCTCTCCCTTAGCAATACGAACGGTGGGAAAGGTATTCGTGCTGCTGATATACCTGTGGCCCCGGGCTAGTGAGCATACAAGCACAAGTACGACCAACTATACGCACTAGATCTGCAGACGTGGAGCGGTGGATCTAGGGCGCGGGCATCTCGGCTGATACAACTCCGTGTTCATCAGGGGGTCGCGCTCACTATGTCGGACAGTGCGCCCGCCTAGGATAGAGGTGATGAGTCGGAGCGCTGATCTTGTACGGCGAGTGGTGGTTCCGGCAGACCTCCATTAGCGCTCCCGGGGACTCCCGGCCGCAGAGAGCCGCCCGCGGATGACCCGTGCGGCTGAGAACCTCAAGAGGGCTGCAGCGTCCCACTGACGGCATCGACTATAATCGACCACATCCTCTTCAACTGTCTGACCTCCCAGTCGACAGAGGTCCGCGACACCGTGCACGCAACACTACCTCTTGCGAAACTCCGAGCCCGCCGCTCCGAGTTCTCGTAAGTACCCTTGATATGAAGCTGTGGTGCACGCTCGTGTCCACACTGCTCTTCACCTCCGGCGTAGCGCACGCCCAATTCCACCCCAGCGCCCCCTCGCGTTATGTCCGCCTGCCCTCCTTGCGCGAACAGGCCAAGATTCTCGACGGCTGGCGCGACGCGCGCCTCGCCAACATCCCCGCCCTGCTCACCAAGTACGGCATCGGCGTCTGGCTGGTAAGCTCGTCTTCCACCTCTCCCTGCGCCCCCTCATGCCCACCCCACACGTCCCCGTGCCGACTGCAGACGAGCCAGCGCGAGCTCGCAGAGGACACCCTCTGGTGGTCCGTCAAGGACGCGACCGAGTACGCCGCCCACCGCCGCACCGTCCTTCTCTTCCACCGAAACTCCTCCTCCGCGCTCGTCCCTGGCCGTCCGAACACGAACCCGCTCCGCTGGGTGGACAACACGGGCGTGGTCTGGCCCGAGCTCCGCGCCGTGCTGGCCGCGCTCGCGCCCCGCCGCATCGCGCTCAACACCGACCGGGACGTCGGCGCCGCCGGGGGGCTGCACGTCGGCGAGTACGAGGCGCTCGCGGGCGGACTCGGCGGGCGGTGGATGGAGCGCACGGTGAACGAGCCGATGCTCGCGATCGAGTACGTCGCCGCGCGCGTGCCAGGCCAGCTCGCGTACTACCGGAAGCTGCAGGAGACGACCTGGGCCTTGATCGAAGAGGCGTTCAGCGAGCGGGTGGTCGTCCCGGGAGTGACGACGACTGAGGTGGGTTTCTCGCACCGGCTGCGCGCGCGACATCGCTCGAAGCTCACTGGAAGGGTGTGCGCAGGACGTCGAGTGGTGGTACCGCGAAAAGATGCTGCTGCTGAATGTGACGACGTGGAACCACCCTCGCGTGTCGGTGATCGTACCCGAGTCGTTCCCCGGATGGTCTGGGACCAAGGACATCATTCAAGAGGGAGATCTCTTACATGTCGACTTTGGCATCACCGCCATGGGCATGAATACTGACGTACAGCATATGGCGTACGTCCTGCGAACCTCAGTGAACGAGACAGACGCTCCCGTCGGTCTCAAGGAAGGTCTGAAGAAGGCCAACCGCATGCAAGAAATTGTTTTAGACAAGATGGTTGCCGGGAAGACTGGGAATCAAGTCCTTCAAGAGAGCCTGAACCAGACCACGCTGGAAGGTATAGAAGGCCAGATCTATTGCCATCCGATAGGAGACTGGGGGCACGCGCCAGGAGCTGTTATGGGTACGTCAAGCTGTTCCTAGTATTCGCTCTTGTACATCTGATGTGGGGTCCAGGGTTCATCAACCTGCCAGAGAATGTCCCAATCCTGGGCGAGCTTGCCATATTACCCAACACGTACTACAGCATCGAGCTCTTCGCATCCTCCTTCGTTCCCGAACGCAACGAGACACTGCGCTTCAGAGTCGAAGAGAATGCTTTTTGGAACGCGACTACAGAACGTTGGCAGTTCGTTTGGGGCCGTCAGGAGAGGCTACACCTCGTCAACGCAACGGCCGCTGCCGTCTCCCAGCCTCGCCCACCGGCGCTTGTTGTACAACCACAATAATTTCTCGCGAGGGCACAAGGACGTGCAAGCAGGAATCTCCTAAGGAGAGCGGGCGCCGTGGGGAGAGTGGGCCGAGTCGAGATCCTCCGTTAACGCCATCCACAGTGTACCGAAGCTAGTGTATGGACATTACAACATGGCGACTGTCTTCCGGACATACGGAACTAGAACATGTTGGCGAGCTTGCTCGCCGCCTCGCGAGCGTCGAGCCGTGGGCGTGTCGGCGTTCGCACCGTCGCGGACATGTACGCGGGCCGCGCCATCCCGAGCGGGTCGAGGTCGTTGGCAAGTGTCGCGGAGACGGAGTTTGAACGGCCGGGGATGGCGGACGATACGAACGTGGACGCTGACAGCGGGTCTCCGCCGCCGCCAAGAGGGTGCGAAGAGCCCGATGGAGGGCCGGACGCGTGCAGTGGCGAGATGGGTGCCGACTGGTTGGATGGCGGCACGGGAGGAAGTCCGGTTCCAGGAGGCTTCGGAGGTCCGGTGGAGGCAAGGGGCGACATCGGTGGCTTGACAAACATCGACCTGGTGCCGTCCACCAGTCTTCCACCGAGCGGCGGCCCATCTGAGGTAGGACGCGCGAAGGATCCGCTTGTGGTCGCAGCAGAGGAAGGACCCGCTCCTGGGGATTGGGGTGGGATGGGCGCGCGGCCCGGCGCTGGGCCGGCGGACAATGGTCCTTGAGGGAAACCATTCGTGTGCGACGAGGGAGCAGGTGCATGTGAAGGTGCGATCATGGAAGAGGTCACGCTGAGAGGAGGGGCTAGCGGGGGAGGACGACGAGATTCTACCGGTGGGTTCGAGGCGGGACGTTGGATGGGTGGGTTGGAGAAGTCTTCGAGAGGGGGACGTAAGCAGGCCGAGGGGCGGTTACCGGCTTCTGGGGGACATGTTTCTTGTCCGCGGCGCTCACTTCGGGTCGAAGTGCTTCGAGTTCGCGCAGATGTTGTCGTTCGTACATGATGGTCGACCGGACGTGTTCAACCAAAGCAGCTGTGACGTCTTCAGTCACTATACGCCTGTGACGTTCCAGAGCGCGATGAAGGTTTTGGGATATGCCCTCAGCACGTCTCGCAAGTATCTGCTCATACTTGTTCGCCTAAACAAAAGTCAGTGGGTGGTCTTTTCAGGGTACTACCGTCACGCACCTCTTCCATTTCCTCCAGTGCCTCGTCTACCCTCTGGGGGCTGATGTTGCTGCTATTCTTCAAACGCTCCATATTCCTCCGCTTGGATATGGTGGCCTTGACCGCTGCCTGGTATTCCTCCAAAACCGCCGTCCGTTGCTGCAGGGTTTCCTTGGCAGACCGGGCGTTAAGACCTTGGTAGCCCAGAGAGTCTCCAATGATAACACATTCGCTGATCCCCTGCGCCTGATCCAAATCCGCCAAACTGTGATACACCCTCCCAATCTTCTGCATCGCGTTCCCGAGGGGCGGGTGCGCCTCCGTGCTCGACACGTTCACGAGCTTATTGCCCATCTCCGCCTTCACCACTGCAATCGCTGTGCACACGACCGTCAGCCCCATTCGTTCTGCGCCTGCCAAAGCCCTGAACAACAAGCCCAAAAGGAAAAGACGACGTACACTTCCTCGCCCGCGCGAGCTTGTCGATCGCCTTCGCCGACTCGAAGAACTGGCCCTCGAGCTTCGTCAGCTCGAACCTCGCCCGCTGCAGCTCCTCGTCCTCGTCTGGCACGCCGCGGCGCATGAGGCTGAACCCGCCCGACGCCTTCCGGCGCGTGCTGGGGGTGGGCTGGTACCCGAAGTCGCTCTCGACGAACGACCGGAGCTCCTCTTCGTGTATCAGGATCGGGTCCTCGCACACGCGCGTGAACCAGCGCTGAAGCATGATCTTCACCAGCCGGTCGTCTTCCTCGTCCGTCGGCGCGGACGTGCGCGCGAGCGGCAGCGCGGGCACGATCGTCTGCGGGTTGTTCAGGATCAGGGTTTCGTAGAACTGCTGGAACTCGAAATAGGAGCGCGAGACGTTGCGGTACGTCGTCCCGGTGAAGTTTGAGAGGTTCGTCTGTCCGAGTGTAGCGCGACAGCGGCGGTGGCGACCGGAGTGGGTGGGCAATGGTCAGCACGGGCTTGCGAGCAGCGTCGCGATAACCGGCCGGGGTGGGGATTACGCACCTGCGCGTCGAATTTAATGAGGACATCCCGCCTGTTGCGGTCCAGCGTCGTGATCCTCACGCGCAAGTACGGCTCTTTCCTCTCGAAGTTGGTGCCATTGGAGGCAGGGTTGATGCGGGGGGAAATGAGACCTGAGTCTGGCTGGCCGTAGATCTGAGGCTCCTTGCCGTAGAGGCCAGCAGGAGGACCGCGCGACTCGTGATTTGGGGAAGGCCGAGGGAGGTTGGGGATGACGTCGCTAGGGTCGTGCGGCCTGGTGGGCCACGGGGGCTCCTCTTGAGGGAAGTTGGGGACGGAGAGAGGGTCGAACATCGACATGGTTTGCGGCAGAGTCCAGTGCGGCGAGGTGGTGGACGTTCACGGCAGCCGTACACGGGGGCAGAGACGCTCCGCGCGCCTGCCCAGCAACAGTCCTGAAGCGAGTCCGACATCACCTTCCTCCGCATCTTCTTCATGATCTCCACCTCCGTCCCCCAACCCTTCAGCAGTGTGAAGAGCCTGTTTGATGGTGAAACCGATACATGAACACCGCCGACGTCGATCGTGGGGCGTGCTGGAAGGAACCCGTCGAGCGCGACAGTGCTAATGAAGAACCAGTTCAAACGAAGGTAAAGGACGTAGGCTCTTTTCAATTTATCGGGCCCAAGATTACGACGGGTAACTGAGCGTCATGAACGCGGAGATCCGGACGATGACCATCAAGGAGTACTTCCATTTGTTTGTTCAGTAGGGATCCTCACGCCCGTCGAGCCGCGTTTTTCGTGCCAACTTCGCACTATCCGCGATGTTCATACTTCAAGAGTACAAGATCGAAAAGCCTTTCCGAAAGCTTCTTGGGACACCGGTGGAGAACTGCAAGCTGGCGCGCAAACGGTTGGGCACCCAATCATCCTGGTGTGGACATAACTAATGTTTCTGCAACGCAGTGCGACGGCAAGGTCCAGGCCTTCAGGGCCAGTCACCAGCGCATCTTGGCTGCAGACCACGCACTGAAGGCTTTCTTGTGCATGTCGCACCCGCTAGAAGCCTCAGTGGCGGACGCCATATGTGCCAATTACCCCTCCAGATAGTTCTCCTCGGGCCCCTACACAATCACTCCCGCCCCCCAGGTTCCACTCTCACTGAGCTTGAAACCCGCCTGAAGAAGATGCACCTAAGATGAGAGTTCTGGCGCTCGCGGAAGACGACGAGACCCAGTTCTATGTCAAGTGGGACGACTGCGAAGATTCTGTCGGACCCATGGATAGCACCAATATGGGTTGGCTCTTGGGGCAAGAGTGTCGAGCGATTATTTTGTCCAGATGTCTCAGTCATGTCGCACCGCTCATGTCGTTTCTACTGTCCTTGCAATGTTATTTTTGCTGTCTACTCTGAATATGACAATCATGCCTTCGCCCCACGACCATGACTCTAACAAGTAAATATCCACGAGATCACGCTCGGTGGCCACTTAATTTCTCATCTGCTCGACCAAATCATCTGTTCTTGTTGGGCCAGTTCTCGCCATCTCCGGCCGCCTCACAAGCCTGAAGTCGTGTGATGTCAAATGGTACATCTAGTGGTTTGTTTGCGACAGGAATTACAACAGTATCAGGGTGTATACGTCTACTCGTGGACCCATAAATAGCCGACGACGTTATACGTCTGCGGTATCCGAGAGTAAAGGCAGCATGTGCCCCATGCGCAGTACTTTCGTCCGCAAATACTTGTCCAGGTCCTCCCCATACACTTCGCCCGCGCCAATCATCGTCGCACCCATCCCGCGCTCCCCCTCGTCCCCGTGCGACGCCGCCAGGTCGCCCAGCTTGTGTTGCTGGCGACGCTGCCACGAGCGCGGGACCATCGGGACGCGCTCTACGATCCGGATGCCCTCCCCCTCCAGCGCGCGCATCTTGTCGGGGTTGTTCGTCAAGATCCGCACGCCCTCGGACCCGTCAGCCCCGAGGCCCAAGTCGCGCAGGATGGCACCCGCGATCGCGTACCCGCGTTCGTCCGCGCCGTGGCCCAGCATGAGGTTCGCAGTGACCGTGTCGTGCCCGAGGTCCTGGAGGTTGTAAGCGCGGATCTTGGAAAGCAGACCAATGCCCCGGCCTTCCTGGCGCATGTAGATGACCGCGCCGCGCCCGGGGATGGAGATAGTGCGGGCAGGATCTTCGGGCGAGGGGAGCGCGATGGGCTGGGCGAGCTGCCGGATGGCTTCGTCGAGCTGCTCGCCGCAGTCACAGCGCATGCTGCCGATGGTTTCGCCAGTGAAGCACTCCGAGTGTATGCGAATTAACGGGGAAGGGATGGTGTTTGATTGCGCGGGGGTGTTTCCGGCGAGTGGACGCGATGGTCGCTGGGAGCTGGCCGAGAGACGGCCCACGTACGCGCCGCGCGTTATGCGGTCCATCTCTGTCTCCGAGTCCGACCAGATTGCGTCCAGGGTGCGACTGCGAATGGGGGGAACGATGGGTGTTTCATCCTGGAGCTGCGCGGGGTCGACAACGATGGCCAGATGCTCCTTGTTGTCGCGGTTGTTGTGGTATAGGTGGAGGAAGATGGGGCCGTGTGGGGTGGGGACACGGGTGCGCGCCATGCATTTCACCTCAAGGGCTGGGGTTGGCGGGAGGTGGGAGGGTGCGGCGTTGGACGTGGAGGCGACTGGCGACTTGGGAACAGGTAACGGCAAGTTGTCTGCGCACCGTAATGGTTCCGTCGCTGTCCGCCCGGCCTCCGTTTGCGCTTTCTGCGAGCGTGGCCCCTGGCGGCTAACATACTTGAGACGAGGTCTGCGTTCGCTCCGCGCGGCCGCGCTCTCTGGCTGCCATTTTGTCCAGTCGTATGCCCCTTCCGAGCGAGGATCTCCTACTCCGGGGAAAAGGTCGTGGGCGTAGTGGTTGCGGGTGACGTGCCCGTACGCGGCCGCGGCACCGAGGAGGAGGGGGTCGAGGTCTGCGTCTCGGCGCTTATAGCCGTGCTTCTTCTGCAAGTCTGCCGCGTCAGGGAGGTCCGGGGCGATAAGGGAGTCCAATAGTTCGAGATCCGCGAGCGAGTCTTCGATGCACGAAGGACGGCTGTGGTACGGCATCTCTTGCAGGGAAAGGGTCCTGTTCTGGTCCGGAGGGAGGCTAGTCTAGAGCGGAGAGGGCCGGGGCTGCGGGGAGGAGGAAAAAGTGCGAGGGCGGGAAGAGTGATGCGGAGCTGGGCCGTATATAAGTCAGCTCTCACACTGGGCGCAAGAGATGGGGAAGGGGGACGCAGTGGTTGTGGTACATTCTGGCTGAAAAAGGACGCCGTCTCGGGCCCTCGTCTTGGCAATTCCTACGGCCGACTGACATAATCACGCGCCCCCTCACATGTCATCCCGCCGGCGGCCCGACTCAAACGGCTTTCGTACTACCACCCGCCTTCGACCGCCACCTCTCCATCCTCCTCCCCTCTTTCTCCACCACCCCTTCGGTAGCATCGACGCTTCCCTCTCGTTCGTGGACTCCCGCCGACGTTTCCCTCTCGTTCATGGACCCCCACCATTGCAGCCTGGGCAAGTCGGAGTACGCCCGGAGCGCTCCGGTGGCAAACTCTGATGGCCTCAGGCCGTCGGCCAGCTGCTTACGCAGACCCTCTTGCTGACAACTGGATTCGGCACTCAATCTCGGTCATAAGAACCCTCAAACATTTGCTGCTGAATCCCGAGGGCCAGTCTCCGATCAGTGCCGGCAGACATTCAACGGCACCCAGCATTGTCATCAAGAATTTGCACTCGGTCTGAGTTTCCTCTGCGGTTTATTCTGCCATCCCATCCTACGGATAATACCTTGACGGGTTTCCACCTGTTCACGGACACTCATTCGATTGCGTGGCGACCTCAAATGATTGCGATGTACGTGTTCTTACTCTGCTATGTAGTCCAATATACCCAGTAACTCCGTGGTTTGAAGTTCGGTGTATCGTTTGCATGGAGGCAAGATATACAGGTGTGCATGCCTTCCCCCGTCCTTACAGATAGTGCTCACGAAACCAGAATAGCTCACTCGGACTCCCATCCTCACTCAAACGTGCGCTCAAACGTATGGCGTCACCGGGCGGCTTCTCGAGGCTAGTGTGGGTGCTGGTCTGCCGTGTTCAGCAGGTGACCTCCATATATGTTCACGTGTGGGCGCAAGAACGAGGACCACCTTGGCGTTGGGCGAACACATGGCAATTTTCGATTGAACATGGAGAAGATCTTGTCGTACGTGATGCTCCTAGCTATACTTGTAGCCTTGTAGCGCTCGTAGCGCTCGCTGTCGGCCACCACATGGGTGAGCGCTTCAATTGACCGAGGCGAAATCATATTCGTCCACATTCGTAACAGAGATTGATTGTCACACTGAATGCAGTGTCCGAGGCATCCTCAATGTAATCGCAACGATTTCGCTGCTTGCTGTCACAGCACTCGGACCTCTGATTGTGAGGTTTTGTGGTCAGAGCACGGAGGGCTCCGGCATATCCACAGTGACATAGTTGGCGAAATATCGATTAGTATTTGTTCCCCGCTTCATGCACATGCAAGTTTTTGGTTGAGACCATGCCACCTGCCACTCGCTGCACCAGGTTGACAGATGGCAGAGGCATGGCACGGTGAGAGCGGGACAGAACTCAAATTTGCATCATCTCATCGCTGTTTTAGTGGTCGCTTTCAGTCGTGGGTGGAGGGACCGCGAATACACACAACTCGCTCAAAGACACGAAAACACGCACCTACTCGGCCCAGAACGCTCCAGTAATTCTCAAGTCGCTGTCAAGCTACCGCAGCGGGAAGCACTCGCCAACGAGAATTCTCCAGCGATCTGACGAAGTACCAGGCGATGATCTCCTCCGCGATCGGGTCAAGACGAACCCAGAGGGAGGCTGTCGACTACCGAAGTTGGCCGTAGCGGTTACGGCTCATGTGTTTGCCTTCCGAGATTGCTACTAGGGATGATGATTGAATGCGACCAGACGCCGAACATGCAGGCATGACGCGGCGAGGTATGGCCGCAAGCTTCGAGACTGCGCGTGGCGAAACCGAGCTCGCGCCGACCAAATATTGGCAGAGGCATGCGGACGGACGGGAAAGCGGGCCCGGGGTGGATAAGCCGGAGGGCACAGCCATCTGGAACGCCTTGATGGGAACTAGATGGGAACGTGACGCGGGGAGCGACGCGCGGTATTTTGGGTGTAGGCCGTCTATTCACGGCTTGCCTTTCCTCCGCCGCCCTCTTCAACATAATGCTTCCTCTCCCAGCCGCCCTTTCCCATCCTTCCTCCCCGCTCGCTGCTCTACCCTCTCCCAGTCCCCCGCCAACGTTCGCAGCCCCCACGGTCCTGCCCTAGGCAGATGCCGCCTTGGTCACTGTGCCTCCGGTGCCTTTGCGCTCTCGTCATTTTTTCACGGTGAGTTCACGCGTTCGTACACGTCCGTCGGCCCCGTCTCTATGCGCTGTCCGACGGCGTACTCGCTCTCTGCGCATGTCTCATCCCCATTCGTGTGCCGTTAGGCTCGCGTGTGCCGTGCCTGTCACCGCCGAAACCGCACAGGCGTCTGTCCCCGCGTCGCCCACAAGCACCTCCGCGTCGCCTACAAGCGCCTCCGCCTCGCACACGAGCACTGCTCGTCTCTCACCAGCTTCGCCCAGCGATGGGCAGCCTGGCACGTCCCGACTCGGCACCTCCACCTCCTCAACCAAGGCCACTTCCCACTTCGTCGTCCCATCCCACTCCTTCTCCCACACGCACTCCTTCCCGGCGCAGTGGTCCATCCTGCCCACGCCCTCCGCGGGTGCCCCCGAGCAGTCGCGCCCCCACCCCCACGTCTCTGGTGCCGGCGCGCGTCCCCCCGGCGGGCGGCACCAGTCCAGGGTCACGGTCGCGCTCGAGATCATCGCGGGCCTCACCGGGCTCGTGCTCGCGAGCGCACTCTTCCGGTGCGTGTACTCGTACCGACGCGCGCCCGCGCGGGACCGCATCGCCGCCCTCGTCGACCGCCACACGCTCCAGCGGGAGGTCGAGGAGAGCGAGCGCGGGCGCATCGTGCGCTCGCTGCACGCCACCTGGCGCCCGCCCCCGCCGCGATACGAGCCCGCGCCGGAGTACGACGCCGTCGCGCCCGCGGGGGACTCGATCGACTGGGGTGCGCCGCCCGGCTTCACGGACCCGGGGCACTACCGCGACGGGCTGGGTAGCCCGTTCGACGGGACGAACGCGCGCACCTCGCTCGCCCGCCCGCCACCGTCCCACCCGTCCCGGTGGGCGTGACGCTACGCGCGCAGTGGGGGCGGCGGAGAATCGGAGGGCCCGAGCATCGTGTGGACCCCGGTCTGCTGCGCTCGAACTCTGCTGCGCTCGCAGTCGGCGTTCGTTGGCGCATTGCCGTCGGTTGCTATTTGTCGGTCCTTCATGGTCGGACTCAACGGGTTACCACACACACATTTCGTAACCATCCATGCGCGTTGGCCCGCATACGCCAGCGTCTGTCGCACCCTGACATGTTCCGTACTATTCCGAACGGATGGACTTATCGCACGAACTCTTCCACGTCGCATCACACTTGCGCATTGTAAAACCTACACCCTCCTTGCTCATACGCTCGTTGTAATCGTAAACGCATCCTCAGCCAACCCCGTCGCAGTCCGCCTTCACTTTGTCACCATCGAACGCCCTCGCCGGCACGCAGGAACACGCACACGCGATCGCGATCGACATCACCAAACGCCAAGTAGCGTTCGGGTCGTCTTGACTCGTGCCAGATGGTCTGCCCAAACCGGTGTCAGATAGCCTATGGCGCATATCCAGACAGAGGCGTGCGCAGTTGGCGTTTCTGGCGTGTGTCACACCACGACTGCGAGAGAAGGACGATCAAAACTTAGCGGGCCGCGCATCCTTTATCCATCACATACGGGCGTGTGGGAGAGATGCTGCATCATACGAAGTACCTGGTGCGTTCGTCGCAGCTGCGGTCATCGGCAACGGGCCTGTTTCGTGTGTGGGGGGCGGAGCCCACTTGTGTAAGTCAGTATAAATTAACCACACGGAGGGCCAAGGCATGATTTAAGCTGCAGTGCCGTCATTGTATGGCACATATTATAGCAGCCGGAGTTCTCCACAAAAGGAGGGGAAAATGGGGACAGTTGGACTTGAGTTTCGCGGCGGCATGTGCGGTTTGCAGAGTCCGATACTTCCGGCGACATATCGGCGTACCTTTACGGCGACTGGTGGCGGGAGTACCGCGTATGTCAACCATCTACAGCTGCGCCGTTCCTGGACCATGCGGCCCTGGCCACTGAGCCGTTATGGCCATGCCAGTCGTCCCCCAACATGTCGATCAACGCCGGCGCACCAGGGACTTTGCATATATCACCACCGAGGCATCGGCACTCAGTACTCAGTGATAGGTCTCGCGCAGTCCTCCCACGGCACCCGGCGCATGCTTGAGGACAGCCTGCGGGCAGCGATGACGAGAGATGCTGACTGGTCCTGTGTTTCGAGGCGAGGCTTCTATCCAGCGGACTGCGAGGCGCGTAGGCTGTAGCGCGCATTTTGTAATTGGGGATCGGGATTCGGCTGGTTTCCCCGGGATCGACAAACGCATCGGCCATCCCGGCGCCTGATGAAATTGTTTGTGGTCCGTGTGACCCGGGAGTAACGGCGGGTTATTGATGTCACAGACTAGGCCAATTATAGATGCATGTGTGAAGACTGATGCTATAGTGAGTGCTCTAGAATACAGACAAACGGCCCCGAGTCCCCGCACATATCATGACAAGAAACCCCGGATGGCCCCTCCCACGTTCTGCACGTCGAGCCTGTACACCACGCGGTGAGCGATCCGTCCAAGTGCAGCGGCCAAGAAAAACCACACTCACAGGAACGTGTCGTGGCCCCACACCCCGCCCAGCTCGTAGTAGCTCACCATCTGGTTCCCCGCGATCCGGAGCGCGTCCGCGACCTCGCGCTGCTGCTCGACCGGGAACAGAATGTCGCTCTGGACCCCGAGTATGAGAGTCGGCGTGTTCGCGAGCGGGCGCAGGCCCGCTGCGAGGTCAGGCAAGTGCAGCGGTGGGTTCGGCGGCGGCGGATGGTGCTTCGAGTGCGAGAGCGTCTGGTGGTAGTGCGCGTGCGCCGGCGACCGCGGGTGCGCGGTGAGGCTCGGCGGGAGCGGCGGCGGGGACGTGCGCGGGGCGGCGATGTCGAGGCGGAGCTCGGCGAGCGCGGGCGCCGTGAGGTCGAAGAGGTCCATCGCTTTGGAGATGTAGATGAGCGAGTTGGCGTCGTACTTCAGGCAGAACTCCTCGCCCTGGTGGTCGAGGTAGGTTTCGATCAGGAAGTCGGGACAGAGCGCGGGCGTGCGCGGCTTGCTGGGATCCCGCGGCGAGCCGTCTGGGAGCTGGCGGAACTTACGCCCGAAGCGCAAGTCCCATTCCGGGCCGGAGCGGTATGTGATTGTGGCAATTTCTGAAGGGAAACGTGTCAAATCAGAATCAAGAGCATGTTTGAAGAGCGTAAGAGACGTACGTCGCGCCAGTTTCATGCCTGCATGTGGTGGTAGTCCATCATAATAGAACCCGTTCTTCCAATTGGGATCCGCCATAAGAACTGCACAACAGAATGAGCGGCGTTGAGCGGACACATTGCAACCATACTCACCACTCCTTTGAGCAAACCGCATGGCAATTGCGCTGGGACTGCTACGGGCAGTGCCACTGATGCTTACGACCTTCCCCACCCTCTCCGGAAACAGCCAGCCCGCAGCCAAGCTCTGCATCGCACCCATGGACGATCCTACGCTTGCATACAATCGGTTGATACCCAGGTGGTCCAGGAGGCAAAACTGGGCCCGAACCATGTCGAATATAGACAAGACTGGAAAGTGGGTCGCATAGGGCTGCTCTGTGTTTGGGTCGATGGACGAAGGACCTGTCGAGCCGTAGCATCCGCCGAGAACGTTTGTGCAGATGACGAAGAACTGGTTCGTGTCAAGCGCCTTGCCAGGGCCGATGAACTTCTCCCACCATCCGTCGGCCGGGTTGAGATCAGTGGAGGCGGCATGCGAGGAGGCGGAGAGACCGGTGTGGAGCAGGATGACGTTGTCTTTCCTCGGTGAAAGCGTGCCCCAGGTCTCGTAGGCAATCTCGAACGCCGGCAAGGCATCGGCGTAGACGAGGGGAAGGGCTGAGGTGTGGCGATAGACCTCGTAGGACGTGGGATTCGGACGGGCGTACGGGGGTTCGGGGCCCGAGGACGTGGAGGCGGAGGAGGAGAGGGTGCGTGAGGAGATGATGCGGGACTCGCGTACGGCGTGGGCGTCGACACAGGGGAAGTTCGGTCGGTCGTGCGAGCCGCTGGACGGACCTGGGGCAGCGCATTGAGTTGCAGCGCGTACGGGAGGAGGGATAGATGGGCGGACGGGGGCTTTGGAGACCAGCCTGAGGGATTTTGCGCCGATTCGGCCTACGGAAGACATGGTGAGGATGGGAAAACTGCTGACGGTGAGACGGAGGATGGGAGAGGTTATATGGGAGGCCCGAGAGACCGAGGATGATGAAGGATGCTTAGCGAGACTGCAAGGGAGGAATATGACATGGTGGAAATTGCGGCTGGGGGAGTTGTCGGAGGAAGGCTTGCAAGTGATGGCAGGGGGATTGCGCCAGAATTCGTCACTGCACGTGACCGTGTTGCTCTGCGCAATATGACGCGACCCCACCGCGACGCGCCTCGTCGTTCCTGCAGCCATGCATGTCCGCGGGCTTGCGAATCTCAGGTCAGCCTGGGCCCTGGAGTCGGATTGGCCTGCATGACCAGCGCGTGTTCGATGCACGCCACCCTACCGCCCGAGTTCCATTCGTGCCTCAATATTTCCTCGGTTCCCTGGGATCCTTGCATTCGTCTTACCGGTGTGTGGCTGGCGTACGTGTGTTGCGGGGTTGTGCGCATCATGAAGTATGAGGCCGAGTGTCAAATGGGTGCCCGATCTCATGGGTAAGCGGGCGGAGAGGACTGGCGATGTACTAGAGCAAGACTTTGCGCACGGCTGCAGCATGTCTCCAGCGCGGTACGAGAGAGCAGTCAGGCTGCGGACAGAGGACTTGGCTGCGGAGGACTTGGCCTGTGCTCGCGCGGAAGCAAGTTGGGGCGTCTGCGGAGGGCCGGAAACATGCGGGGGGAGCGCGCAAGGCAAGATGCAGGCCACTAGCGTCCGCCATGTCAACTGGGCTCGATCGGCCATCCTCACCAGCGCGTGCAGATGCCGTCCACCGCACGAGCCGTCGACGTCCCCGCAACCCCGACTGCTGTCTGCGGTCGAGAGAGCTGAAAAGAGGGCGAGTGCACAGACGAGCGGTCAAACGCCCCGCCCTGAAACCATCATGAATTTTCGCACGGTTTCGAGCCCGAGCCCACTCTCCGCGTCCTCGCACTCAGTTCCGTCCTCGTCCTCGCCCGGTCCCCGCTCGCCCGACCTCTTCGCAGTCCTCCACGTCCGCTTCCTCATCACCCGCCCTGTTTTGCATGTCTCTCGCCCCGCCCAAGTCCGCCATCCCATCACCATGGCCGACGCAGAATCATCCATCACCGACTCATCGCTCTCGCCCTCAACCTCCACAACCAACCACTCCGTCGTCGACTCCGCTATAGACACCACCCATGACCTTCCCTCGGACCGAGGCGCAAAGGGCGGCCGCCGCGCTAGCCTAGGTTTGATAGACGCGGCCCGCATGCGCCTTTCTCTCGATGTGAGTGACGAGCACGCCTCGTTCCCATCCGCATACATACGGGCGTCGTGCCTAACACGTGTTGCGCCCGTTTTCTTCCCGTCAGTTCAAACCCCTCCGTCGCTCCAACAGCAAGTCGCAGCACATCCTACCCGTGTTGTCTCCCCAGGTCCGTTGCCGACACCTTGTCCGCTTCCCCGCCTTGCTCACGCGTCGCCTTGTCCTGTTGCCGTCCAGGCGGAAGATTCCGAGCACCAGCCTCTTGTATATCCGAGCTATGCGAAGCACTCGGCCCACCTGGTAGACCTCGAAGTACGCAGCATGGATGGCTCTGCTGGAGAACGGCCAGGTAGAGGTCTCGGTGCAAGGGTGCGTCCGTCTCAATGTCTCCGCCTGCGCTTGTCCTCACCCACACGCGCCTCGCCATGCTCCTGCAACATGGCTACGCCCAACAATGCAATGCAGATCGTCAACTTCCTCAGTCGCTCCCGTTCCCGCTCTCGTTCGAACAGGCGTCGTTCCCGCTCCCTCGATGCCTTCCCCGTCGATCCCATGCCAAATGGTGTCGTCCACACTGGCTCGCTGCACGCCCACACGCGTCATTCTAGTCTGGAACATGATGGCGGGAGAAGCGTGGCTGGTCCGTCGCGCCCGACAACAAGGTCACCCTCGCGCCCGTTATCTAATACCACCACGGCAACCAACAGCACGATGAAGCCGCGCGCAAAGAAGGCTCCAGAGCAGATCCTCGTCGCCCCGCCGGCGAGTGCGTTCCCTCCCTCTGCCGTGGCTCTCTCGTCGTCGGCGGTACCGGCAGACAAGGCATCCACCTCGTCTTCGCGCAAAGGCAAAGGCATCAATATATTCGGAATCTTCCTCCCTAGCCCGCGTAAAGGCTCCTTCAGCGAGTCAATTCGCGTTCGATCGCGTCCTACCACCCCGTCAACACCGAGCGCACACCCCGATCCAAACTATTCGTCGCGGGAAGCGAGCGAAGGCGCATGGACGGACAAGTCCGGATCACAACGTTCGCAGAGGAGCGCTCGGAAGGGCCTTTCCGTTCACATGGAGGAACCCCCTCTGCCAAGTACATTCCCTGCGGTCTCTAGTCAACGCAATAGAGGCGGTACGCTACCCAGCCAAGTGTCTTCGGAACATCGTGATGCGCCGGTCCTCATTCTCAACTCCCCACCTCGCCAACCCCCTTACCACGGCAAGCCGGAAGCGGACGACTTCGAAGAGGAAGAGGTGATGTCCGTCGAGGGCCGTTGTTCGCCGTTCTGCGGGATCGGCTCCTCGTCGCCTGACAAAGGGAAGGCGCGCGCGAGATCAAGGTCAGGCGAGCGTGATTGGGACCGCAGAGAGAAGGAGAAGGAGCGGGAACGAGAACGAGAACGAGACCGGGAGAAGGAGCTCATCACCCATCCACGACGCGTCGGCTCCCCGATGCAACGCATGCGCGAGTCCACCTCGGCGGTCGTCGTCTCGGCGGTCCCGATGGAGAAGTCTTCCAGCAACCGCAGTGCAGGGTCCAAGCGGAGTGCGGTGAGGGAGCATAACGGGCATCCTCGGTTTGCAGTCGAAGCCCTTGCGGCGCGCACAAATCGCACGAAGCACGGCAGCTTTGACTTTGAGCGGCCGATCTCCTCTGGCACGGCGGCCGGTGTCGGCATGAGTTTCAAGAGCGCACTGCGGAACATGGGCATCGTCAGCGAGCCAGAACGCCAACATCTCCAGAGGAGTAGCAGCACGCGAGCGGTCCCCGGGAGAAGAGAAACGACGGACGAGTCGAGTAACGGCTTCGCACATCCCAGCTCGCGCGTTCTCGCAGACAAGGGGAGGAAGTCTGTCTCGGACAGCCACCCCACTCACACCTCTTCCAGACGACGTGAATTCGACCCCTCTGCATCGACCCCTGCACACCCTACCTCTCATCCTCATCATGGCTCGCATCCAACTTCCTCTCATCCACACCACAGTTCCCGCTCCACGTCCTCACATCCTCACCACGCATCACGCTCCGATTCCCGTCACCACGGCTCGCACCACGACTCTCATCCTTCTCGTGGAAACGGCACCAGCGATCCCCAATACCTGACCAGCGGCCAGCATCGTCTGGACGGCATACCAGGGTCGCCGCTCTCGTCCACCTCCGGTCACTCCGGGGAAACCCGAGACGGTAGCTGGAGCCGCAACGGAGGGAAGCGCACCGCAGGACGCGCGTTTCATGCCCACGGTGCCTTCAACTTCGAGCCGGCCGTCCCGCCCATACCCCGCTCCCCCACCAATCGCGACCGTCGATCTCCCATTCCACCGCGCAGCGTCTCGCGTCCGACCTCGCCCTCCCCCCATTCGCCTTCGGAGACCACCATGTCGCGGTCGCAGAAGGCGCGTGTGGATGGCAAGGGCCGGTCGCTTGATCTCGGGCTCGGGCTGACGTGGGCTCCGTCCAAGATGCGCGAGGACGCGCTGCTGCGGGTGGGTCCCCGGACCGGCACGCACGCGAACACGACAGGGGCGATGAGGGCGCGGTCAAGGTGGGGAACGGCGGATGAGCAAGGACGACTGATGCCGATGGGAGTCGCCTCGGATGTCGCGGACGCGTTCAAGGAGGTGCTAGGGGACTCGGGATTCTCGATCTTCAAAACATGTCAGTTTGCCTTTCGATCACCCGTTGTGAGATCGCTGACCCTTTTTTATCTCGTCACAGACGTGCATCGCTTCGACGTGAATGCGATCCCGCTGGACGGGCCGCTGGGTCTGCTCGGACACGTGGAACGGCTGCTCGACAACGCCGGTGTGGAGCACCGCCGGAAGCGGATCCTCCTCGAGCGGCTCGCGCGCGTCGTGCGGGAGGCGGAGGGCGTTGCCTGAGCCTCGGTTCGAACACCGGACATGCATGTTTTTGCCTTATGCCCTGCCCCAGGTGACGATCTTTATTTCCGCTATGCCGGTTCCCTGCGTCCCACGTCGCTCATGACCGCCCCGTGCCTTTTCATAATATATACGTAGCCTATTCTGTCCCTTGGTCCGTTCACGCGCCACGCTGTGTTTACGCCTCGTGTTTTTGACGACCCCCTTGCCCCGCTTCCCCGTGCCCGGTGTACCTTCATGTCCTGTCCAGCCGTCCGTTGTTTACCCCTTGTCGCACGATCATACCACACGCCGCTTCGCACTTGCTGCCCCCTCACGCATTCTTCTACGTCCACCCACGTTCACGTCTGTGCTTTCGATCTACCACATCCCACGCGCCTCGCCCCTGCCATGCCATGCTTTCCACACGTGTACTACCTATAGCTAGCTAGCTACGTTAGCGGTCCGCGGTTACTAGTTCTTCGTGTTCTCCTTCTACCCCCCTTGGGACCATGTGTACTATCGCCCTTCTCCGCGCTGTCGTTTGGGTCGGTGATGTAGCTGGAGCGCCCCATGCGTGCCCTCCGCCAACGGAGATCGCCGGGCAGTCGAATTCTTGACGACTTCGCACCCACTTACCACGTCAAGGGGCTCTCCTGTTCACCGCCGGCGGAGTCGGACGCGGGCGGGCTCAGTGTCTGTGCGCGCGCATTCGCCGTGCACGTCGGAGGCGGGCGCGGTCGGCGTGCGTGGCCTTGGGACGCAGCGAGCCCCGCCTGGCCACCCGGGTGGCATGGCAGAAGGACGTCGATCGGGAGACGCGAGTACACGCTCCGCTTCGTATCGTGGCCTGGGCGGTGGGGACGTCCACGCTCCCAGCAGCCCATGGCCATCCCGCCGTCTGGAGGACTTCTGATAAGCTTATATACCGCCGCCCGTCCCAAGTCCGTCCAGCTCCCCGTCCCAGCTCGCCCCTTCGCAGCCTCCTGGCGCGTACTGCCGCTATGTCCGTCTCTACAGGCTCAGACCCTGCTCCAGGAACGACACGCACGCGCGACCGCCCCGTGAGCGGGAGTCGCCTTCCTTCCGACGTCGACGCGACGAAAGAACGAGTCGGGAGCCCTGCCTCTCAGACTATCAGCGGACGGGATCTGGAGAAGATACCGCGACTGCAAGGTGCGCGGCCCAGTCCCGGGCACGGTCCTGCGGCAGATGCTGACCTCAGACTGTTGGATTGCATCGATGGTCGCGCGCTGCAGACCCGTACGTGCCCGTCGCGCTCGTCGGCACGTCGTGGTTCGGCCGGCGGTCGCTCGAGAACGTCGTCGTCTTGTGAGTCCCAGACCGCCTTTCGGCTCCCGCTCGCACTCTGGACTGAACCACCTCGCGCGGTGCACGCTTCCCGGCGCAGCGGCGACTCGTACAGCGCCGGCGCCGCGCTCGAGGTCCCCGAAGGAGGGGACGGCACGGGCGAGCGCGAGCAGGGAGCCCCAGTCGTGTGGGTACGTCCGGCGCACGTCCGCGGCCAGCTGAGCAGCGAGTGCATGCGGGCCCGCCCTTGACGAGACCGCGCGCTGAGCACGCCGCCGCCCCGCCCGCCGCCGCCCCCCGCAGGTCGACCACTGGAGGAGCGGCTGAAGCGGCCGCCCGTCGCGGGCCGCGTCGAGGTCGCCAACTACGCGTCCGCGTCCGCGCGCGCGGCGGACGACGCCGCGCACGGGCTCGCGGCGCAGGTCGCGCGCTACCTCGACGGGATCGCCTACCTCCCGACGCCTGGGGGCCCGCGCCGGTCGTGCAGCCGAGCCGGACGACGTACGGTGAGCGGGGTTCGTTCGCGTTGTGGTTACCGCGGCTCAACCGTTGAGCACCTCCTTTCCGGGCGCGCGGCGACCGATCGACTGCGGACCGCCCACCAGTGCTGTTCTTCGGGGCCGGGGACTGCGTGCGGTCGACCGCGGCGCCGCCCGGCGCGGCAGAGCGGGTGGTGGGCGCGATGCTCGAGCTGCACGTCAAGGCGCAGGCGCGCAACTTCGTGCTCGTCGACGTGCCCCCGCTGGAGCGCTCCCCCGAAGGTGCGTCCGTCGATCCCTTCTCACGGTCCCGCACGCCCCGTGTTCTGATGGTCGGGGTTGGTCAACAAGTATTAGTCGCGCACGATACGCACGCCGTCCGCGAGCGCGTGGCGGGCTGGAACAAGGCGCTCTACAAGGCGGCGGCAGAGTTCCCGGCCTGGAGCGAGAAAATCACGGTGTTCGTGGTCTCCTCGCACCGGACGGTGACGGACGTGCTCGACGACCCCACGGAGTACGAGTTCGAGGTGGAGGACGCGGCCAAGGAGGGAGGTGCGATCTGGAAGGACGGTTTGAATCTGACGCCAGAGGTGCACTTGCTACTTTCGCAGTCGATACTGAGCAACCTGTTGAGAGCGAGGGACGCAAGAGGAACTTTGATAGATGACACTTGACGCAGTGCACGCGCACCTCCAGCCTGTGGTCTACCGAGTGACATTTACCCGGAGCATGAGTATGGGTTCCTGTGGTCGATACATACCGACATGACACCATACAAGTTATACATGGTATACAATCTGCATTGCACAGTCACATTTCGAGGGCGCCGTTCCGGGTGTGCGCAGGGGTAACAGGGAGTCAGCCGTCGGCTGGCGCAGCGATGGGAGGGAATGGTGGGGTCTACGTCGCTGGGCGCAGCTTGCGCAGGCGGGCGGCGAGCATGTCGTCCTCCTCGCCGATCTTCTCCTTCGGGACCTCGATCGTCGGCGGCGCCTCGCGCGACGCGAGGTCGTGCTGGAGCTCGATGTTGGCCTCCTCTGCGGTCTGCTTCATCAGCGCGTCGACTTCGTCCTGCGGGGTCGAGGTCGCGGTTGTCGCCGACATTGTCTCCTCCATGTAGGACGTCTGGACGTCCAGGTCCGAAAACTGCGACTCGAACTTGTCCATCACTACCGATATCTGTGGCGTTTAGTCCCGCGGGAACGCCGGAGGGGTACGCAGGTCGTCCAACAGGGAGCCAGGTCGACAGATTGGGGAGAGGAGGACGCAGGGAGCATCAGACGGGCGGGGAAAGGGACGCGAGACAAGGAAGGGACGACGCACCCGCTCGAGGTTCATGCTCTCCATCGCCTTGTCCATGCCCTTCACCACCGATGCCATGTTCCCCGACACCTGCCGCATCGTGACCGCGGTCTCGACGCGGCTCGCGACGGCGTCGACGCGGCTGGCGAGCCGGAGCAGGTTCAGGGACTCATTCTTCTTCCGGATCGCGTTCGCGGCATATATCCGCGCGCCATCGTTGTTTCCTTGCGAGAGCGCCTGCGGCGGAGAGGATAGAGGACAGCCAAGGAAGGAGATCCGAGGAAGGGAGATCCGAGGACATGACGGATGGGTGAGAGGCAATGGATAGTAGAGGGTCAGTCGCAGAGCGGGCGTGGGCAGCCGCGCGCGGCGCACCTTCTTCAGCTTGGCCTTCTCCGTGCCCTCGTCCTTCTGCGCCTTCTTAGCCTGCCTGTTCAGCGTCTTCGCCGTGAACTGCGAAGGCGAACGGTCAGGACGGCACAGCTCGTATGCAAAGTGCGAACGGACGCCTGCTGACCTTCAGCTGGAACAAGGTCTCTGGAGAGCGTCAGAGGAGAGCTGCAACAGCCGGCAAACGACGCACTCTCGAGGTTGCTCATGGTGGTGGGCAGGAGGAAAGAGAGTATGCACACGCGCTCAGTGCCGACTCGGGCGATACGCGCCGCTGCGGCCAGATCTGCCAGTTCAGTCGCTTCCGGCCCGGCTACCGCACTAGTCCTTGAGCTTCATCGTGCGCACTCACACAACCCTCAGCCCCAAGATGATACATTCATTCGTTGTGTGTAGTACATGCTAGCCACAGAGCGAGCTCGAAGCAAGCCTTCCTGTCATTTGCAACCCCTCTGGTCAGATACCTTAGGTGGCGGGGCTCTTGTTTTACGGCTCTCCAGAGCTACATGGGATTTCCACCACTCCGGCGCATCCCCGGCAACCTTTCGCTCAATGTCACGTATCTTGGCTTCAACCTTCTCATTCGCGCCATCGGGCACAGGGACACGGTCAGACCATTTGGATTGCGACCCACGATTCTACCGGTCTGTGTCAGCGACGGCAAGTGGGGGTACAGCCAGGCGTACCATGTGGTATCGTAGCAACTTCAAATCGAGGACCTGTGTTTTCCCTGCCGCCCGGAGAAGGGTATATTTCGAAGCACGCCTTCCCTCCATTGTCTGAAACGGGCGAATGCGCCAGTCATCCCAGTCGACGGATTGGCCGTCCCCAGCATCGCTCGCGTCGGTGAGAAAGCCGTGCCGTCTGGCAGCGAAAGTCTCCCCAACTCGGTACTGTAAGTTTTTCTGAATGTTGGCTCTTTCCCCCGGCGGCCTCCCGACAACCGACGCTAGCGTATTTTCTGTCATATGAACGCGGTGGTGCCGCCACGTGAGATGCGCGCCCTTGCCAAACACGAAAAATGGAAAATCTGGCTCCGATGTGTCTCGTGGAGGCTCGTACGTCTGATTTTCCACGTAAACGCAACCCTGCGTCGACACATGCAGATCGGTGAGCGTGCACACTAGTGCATCCCGACTTTGACTTACCTCCGATGAGGAGGCATCCATGACCACTGTGATTGATCCGCCCTCAGCTTTGGCATGCTCAAATTGCGCGATATACAGCGGGATGAGGAGCGGAAACGCAGCTATCTATGTGAAGCGTCAGACAGAATGGCAATTGGCGTAGATCATGGAGAGTACCGACAAATTCACACTTCACAGACGGTGGGTCGAATTGGAATAGTGGAGTGACTCGCCATTGGAGGAGCGCAAGTCTTCCACGAACTTGAACGGGTCCTTTGTGAATGGCATGCATAGGACGGGACCACAGGCGATCTGCCGAAACTCTTCCGACCATGGCACCGGGTCTTCAGGTCTCTCCTGGGGCCCGAAAACTCGATGCAGATCCATATATGATATCAGCGATAGCGGCTTGTATGCACATCCTAAGTGACGTCAGTCACCAGAAACAAAACACGCGCAAACCAAGCACGCTAACCTGGTGCTGTGCTGTATGTCGGACCTTGTGAGTGACGGGGTGTTCTCCATACAAACGATCACAAAGACGTACAAGAAAATGCTCCATGGCAGTTCAACCTGCGTGAAGACACATGTCACATGGTATTCCCGAGGCATATTGGGCGGGAAGCAGGGGAAACGCACCTCAATGGACGGGCCGGGTGTTGTGACCGACCGGTATGTGGGCCATGTGCGACAAAGCGCATCTCACATTGGAAGTAGACGGCTTTGAAGCTGGTGGGACCAGGGACTCCTCGGACTGCACGGGGAGAAACCGGGCCAGTGATCTAGGGATGAGACTGAGGACCTGCGCAACGTGTCTGTTCATGCTCTTGATAGCATCGACTTTGGAGAGCCTGAACGGTCTGCCTACAAAGGAAGCCCATCAGTCGTCGGGGCTCAATCGGACAAGCAGATGCAATGCGAACATACATCGGACCTGACCGGGGTATACCGGATGAACGGATTTATGGAGGAGACGTACTGCCGAGTGATGGTACAGTCATGCCGACAAGAGCTCCGTGCCGGTCTAATGACAGCACGGGAAGAAGCATCACGAAGGAGTTGGACTCGTAAGGCCCAGTGGTGCCCCAGCGGCAGGCAACAGAGTGACTGTATACGTAGTATTTAGCTGAGTTGGTTGCCTTGAACAAACGTTCGCTTGTGCACGTGGCTCCGGGCCGGGAAAGACCCCGAGCTCCAGCGACGACCGGACTTGCACACATTCTCCAAGTATAGCTACTGGCGTTTGCGCGAGCCTCAACGATAGTTGTCTGAATGTGCGCACGATACCCTCTCGTGACGAAGGACCATCAGACAAGTACACCCAAGTAGTACCAATACGTCATATAATGTGGAACAAGCCTTGGAAGGCTCCATTTGCGATTGTTCTTCGCCGACGGGGCTTAGATTGCGGGGCTCCGGATAATCTTGACTTAGGCAGGTGCGCGACTCTACTCTTCGGAGCCACTGTGGCATCCTCGTCCATCCCTACCTTCTCTCCGGCAACGTCTACGGCCCCGCTTCTGCTCCCCACCTCTGGCAGTCACCCTCTCGTGCCCACCCTAGAGTCCTCTCCCCGTGACAACGCCTCTCACCCAACCAGTGCCCTCAGCTCACTGTCGCCTTTGCCTGACATAGGGTACTATATGCGAAACTATATTATGAACCACTTCAAGCGACAGGTGCAGATACAGGAGGCGGTGGGCCGTCGCCGTCGATTCGTTCAAGTTCGCCGTCTACGGGACGCCGGCGCATGCGCGCGAACGGGTGCCACTCCAAAGCGACGGTGACCCGACGCAGGGAAGGAACGCCGGCGAAGGTTTTGCGACAAAGGCTTTCGGCGAGATGTGGATCGTCTTTATAGAGATGCGGCGCAATGCAAAGCGGCTCACACTTCTCGTGATCGAAGGGAGCGGGAGGGGTCGTGATGAGAACGCGTGTGGTCGGGGGAGGTGCACAACGTAATTGGAACATTCTGAGGGTGAGGTCTTCGACAGTGCGTGCTTTCAAGGCATCCAAAACGGAGTCCTGGTGGAAGTGGTCAGGCGGAGCATTAGCATGGAAGCGGGAGCGCGCGTACGAGGAATGCGTAGAATTCCGGTGCGAGGTTATTCGTCGGAGTACTTGGCCACGAAAACACGGGGAAGAGCAGGTCCAGCGAGCGCACGTCGTCCAATGCCGGGAGGTGTAGCAGAGTCGCGATATCGAGAAAATCAACTCGAGCCTGAAATTGTAGCGAGCATGATAGTGGCCGGTTCTTGGCGAGGATGGCAGGGAGGAAGCTGATGAGGTAGCGCGAGACCACGAGGGAGAGGTCGAGCAGGCGGCTCGTGGGACCGAGCAGATGGATGTCGCCGTCATGCCCCTTGAAGCTCTTCAACCTGTGCCATTGATGACCCCCTCGTGCCTTCTCGAGAGTCAGATCCCAGTCCTCCAAACGCGATCCGATTGCCGGTACGGTGAGCGATGACATTCCGCGGAGGAAGATGCGCCCATGTCCGTATCTGAGTTCGAGTCGCTCTAAGGCGGGGAAAGCGTGCGTCCAGATGGCGATGTCTTGTGCGGTGATCACTGGGAGGCTTATAATGTCGGGATGGAAGATGAGCGTGGAGAGCCCGCTGTACACTGGCAGGGAGGTGGATCGGGGTGCAAGATTTCCAGGCCATGCGAACAGATGGAGTGTGCGCAGAGAAGTGTGCGAGTGGCGCAGAAGGGATAGGGGATGTAGGCGTTCCGGATCCACACCAGTGTCTGATAGTAATTCGTCTGTCGTCATGGGGCCATTCTGAAGATGAACGAATTCAAGAGACCAACTGGGATGATCTAACAGATCGATGGTGCGCGGAAGCCCGTCGTGGACGACGATGTGCTGACGGAAGGGAGAGAGTGCAATGTGGGAAGGAGATCTGGGTAGTCGAAGATGATGTCAGAGTTGCAGACCTCGAGTCTTCTGAGACGTATCGCTTGCTTCAGTGTTCGGAAAGCTTTGAGGAGGTATTCTGGGTCATTTTGCGACTTCTGAGAGATGTGAAGGCGACGTCGAAAGTCAGAGATCGCAGATGGCGCCAGCGTTGATGGGGGCTGACACGCATGAATCGGAGGAAGAGGCGAACATGGTATGTGTTTTTGACAACGACGTCGCAGAGAAGGTACTTGACCAGTAGCGATACATATACTTGCAAGTACGCATAAGGCTGGAGATGAGCGGCGAGTCATGGAAAGATAGACAAGAGGCGAGAGCGAGAAGAATGTCGAATGGCCAAGGTCGGCGCCATGCCTGCAGTTCTCGTTCTTGCCTCATATGGCCGCTGGAAATTGGAAGCCACAGGTGTCAGCACGTCGCAGAGGGAACACGCAGACTGCCTCAGGTGCACTCACAGTGGTAGCGTGGCAACTTGCATATCAAGCGCTTAAGTATGCGCCTGTGCCATCGTCTCTGACGCTTTTCAAGACAGCTACCTGCACTCACCAGGACGGCATCGACGGCGCGTGGAAGGATCTGTACGCAGGGGTATACAAAGACACAAAGAGTAACAGCAATTTACTCCCGTCCACACCTGACAGAGCCCTAGGCCTAGTGGATCCGTCTCCAGAGGATGGCGCATACCTTGTCGGAAGCACGTCCACCCTCCAGCCTCGGACGAGCTGCCCGGTGGAAGCCCGAGGCGGTGTACGTGTCAATCGAGGCCCACGCCGACATGTCGCGGTGAGCTTTTGAGGGTGTCCGTGGTTGCTTGTTGAACGTTGAGGTGTTCAACGAGTCGCACTTAGCCGATTGTATTACATAATCTTCAGTATCTAATGTTGATCGATGATCCCGTAACCTGTCACCGCACGCTCGACGGGCTGGCATTCAGCGACGAGCTCTTTACCCCAAAACATGGACGGGTTGAAATGGCTGTCCCAGGAGTACCACGGTAATTGCAACGGGAAACCCTATGACAAGCTTTGCTCACTTCACATCCTCCCGTACCAGATCTCAACGGCTCTCATTACGACATTCTCACAGAGACCCCGAGCCCACTCGAGTTTTCCAGACTGGTGCGCATCGCGAGACCGGTCCTCATCAAAGGCATGGCGTCCATCCTCGCGCGTGCCACGTCGTACGGCAGCAGGCAGCCCGCTGAAGACCGCTGTCGGACATCCCAGTTTCTGCCATCCTCCCCGTCGATGCCGACGGCCCCGAGAAGTGGTCTCCTGAGTGGATCTCGCAGGTCATGGGCGACCGCCCGATCTCCGTCGCCGTCACTCCGAACGGGTGGGGCCCGTTTCTGCTCCCGCAATCATCTGTGAGGTCCAGCAAGCTCACGCGTTCGCTCCCAGTCGCGCCGACGCGGTGACTCGAGGTCCGGACGGCAGGCTGTACTTCGCGGAACCGCACACGGAGCTGATGCCAACGCGGACGTTCCTGGACGCCCTCTCGTCAGGTACGCGGTGTTTCTTTGTCGCTCGGCTTCGGGAGTCAGTAACCGCTGGTCGACAGAGTGGAACCCGCCGGAAGGGGCGCTCGACGGGATACACTACCTCCAGTCTCAAAACGGGAACATCTTCACCAGTCGTTATTTTGCCATGAGTGGCGAGGAAGACCCGTCCGAGTTCGAGCCGCTGCGAGAGCATGTACCCAGCGAGATTCCTTGGTGCAGCGACGCTTTGGGTGAGCACGTTCACTCTGCCGACCACGTGCGCTCACAGTACGCGGCGGAGCAGACCGGTCCCCGGACGCGGTGAACCTGTGGATAGGCGACGAGAAGAGCGTGACGAGCATACACAGCGGTGAGTTTCGAGAACTGGCGCGCGGAAAGGCGTGGGCTGAACAGTCTTCCCTCTGAAGATCCCTATGAAAACATCTACACTGTCGTCCGAGGAGCGAAGCACTTCACACTTCTCCCGCCCACAGAAGGCTGGTGTATGAAGGGTGAGTACGTCGCCGAATCCGAAGGACCCATCTACTGAGACGGGTTTCAGAGCGCCGTTACCCACATGCAACCTATCAACGAGTTCCTGGAACGTCAAAGCTGGAGCTCGTCCCATCTGATCCTGCGACGGCTCTCGTGCGTTGGTCGTCTGTCGCTGACCCGACCGACACCGCTGCGCTTCCGCCGGACGCGCACCCGATCCACATAACAGTGCAGGCAGGCGAGACGCTGTATCTGCCCGGGGGCTGGTGGCACTACGTTCGCCAGGAAGGCTTCACAGTGGCGGTCAACTACTGGTACGACCTGGAAAGCCGAGGGATGTCCTGGGTATGGCTCAATTTCTTGAGGGGGAGGGAAGAGGAGCCTCCTTTGGGGAACGAGGTTGACGAGGCGCAGGATGTCGATGAGCGGTGACCTCGGTCGACGGTTGTCACAGAGGTGAGAGGATCTGTTCGAAAGGACCGGTATGCGCAGCTGGTTCCTCACGCGGTGTAGGTTTCCTCCTTCAGGACACACACGCACATGTCAGGTGCCAATAGCACGTTCCCCAGTGAACCAGAAATGGGTACGCGCGTGCCCGACGACTGAATTCTGGAAAAGTAGTATCTGATGGTGCTATCATCTGTCTTCTCCCGCGAACGTTGGCCGTTCGTTGGATTTTCTACCATCTGCGCCGGCCGCTAGTCCATTCGTAGTGGCCTCAGTGCTTATTCTGTGGGCGCAAGGGGCTGCCACTACTTCGTCCAAGATACAAGCGCATGGAAAGAGTCCAAGACCTACATGTTCAGGCGGTCCAACGCTCTCCGGGTCCTCCGGGGTCTCTTTGACCAACGTGCCCCGAAGGAGCGACACGGCAGCACACATGACCAGGACGTCGTCTGGACCTGATGGCCTCTTGAAGCCTTTTGGGAAGTTCCCAGCTGCGTGGAGGGCACGGTCGGCTTCCAGGAAGTTGACAGGGACGTTTCGGCTGTGCTGTCGTCAATTATGCGTGAGTCTTTTGACCTCCTTGGGCGCGACGACGATCGTTGCGGTGACCAGAACTATGAACGGACTTCCGCTTCGCACAACTCTGACGTCCAGCCCGTGAGACACCAGCCAGGCGAGACGGCTTTCGAGGCACGGGGCATGCAGCGACTCACATGGGCAATGTCTCTCCTCGGGCTGCCTCGGCGTCGGCCTCCCGTGCCGCAGCCCGCGGGCGATTCAGGCTCACCGACAGCCTCCTCCCGCAGGCCTGTTCCCAGCTGGCTTTCTGCGCGGTCGACCCCCTTCCTCCACGGAATTCCGCCGACTTCAGCCTCCCTCCCGCCGCGCCCCGTGTCCAGAACGAAGCGTATTTAGAGTGCGAATCTTTGCGCGTGTGTGGCGCGTACGAGCGCATGCCTGCCGCCGGCTCCCTCCCCCGACGCCCGGCGGCGAGCGTCCGGGGCGGTCAGGGGGACGGAGCATGCGAGAGAGGCAGACGACGCCCCCACACCGTGTACAACGTTCCCACCGAACGCGCTCTCCCTGCACGGTCTGCGCCGCGCGTCGCTCGAGAGGGGGCTGCTCCTGCCCCGATGGGAGCCCAAGCTGGCGACGTGTTGCGATGGCGGGTTGCGTTTCCTGGTACGGGCGACGGGGCGTCCGTGCGCCTGGGAGAGCGTGCGCGGTGGGAGATCGGAGAGCAGGACATCCTGGCGAATATGAGCGTGGGCTGGCGCACGTTGTCGGCCAGTGGAGGGGCACAAGACGTGCCGAGCAGATGCCGGGCGGCAGGGAGCCAGAGGAGAAGCGTGATCGCCCTCGTCGAGCATGTTGTATTCCAACATGTCTCCACCCGTCGTCGCCAGGTCTTCATGTCCTCGTCGGAACATACGTTCTGGAGCCATCGATGGCTGATGCCCGCTGTGGTCTCGCGGCGTTGTGGACGAGCAGCGCAAACGCGGCCGCCGCCATGTGCTGCGCAGGTGCGTAGCAGAGACTTGAACGTTGAGCTGCTTGCTTGCCTTTATCATCGTGGCGTTCTGTTGGTCGATCAGAGCCGCGATCAGATCCTGTCCGTCGCCCGACCCTTCCCACCGAGGTGTTGGCCTCGACGTTTCGAGGACACGGCGAGGACGAGGATTGAGTGGAGAGCGAGCTCGAGAGGCTGGTGGCCGCGAGGCATTCGGCCGCGGCTCGATAAGGCAAGCGAAACGCTGGGGCCACGACGGTCGGGTAGATAACCCCGAAAGAGGAAGGCGCGTCCGCATTGACCGTAGACGCGGAATATTGCCCGAGGCGCTGGGCACCGACGGCGATCCATGCGCCAACTCCTCCCCGGCTTGCATACACCTCCCCGGCTTCACCACCGCTCCCATCCACTCCCCGTCCTCCCCGTCCCCCATCTCCTCCCCCGCCCACACCCCTCTCCTCTCTCGCACCCGACCTCCCGCATGGGCGACGCCGACAGCATCACCATCTCTCTACTACCCGTCTCCCTCTCTCTGTCCATCTCCCCCGTTCCCGCCTCCAGGACTTCACCTCCCACGTTCTCCGCCAAATCCTCCTCCCCAGCCCCACCTTCCTCAAGTCACCTGCAACGAAGTCGAGGTCAGCCTCTTCGCCGAGCACGACACCCTCCAAGAGTTCCACGACGCCGCACGCAAGGACGCACGCCGTCTGCGCAAGCGTGAGCGCGAGCTCCGCCAGGACGGTCCCACTCCCCGCGCCCCCCGCAAAAGCGGGTGAGCGAGATCTGGGAGCCTGTCGAGGTCACTCAGGAGCGGTGGAAGGTCCTCCAGATCGACTCCCATTCGGACACACTCGGTGCGTGAGCTCTTGCTCTTGTCGTCGTTTCAAGCAGCCCCCACTCATCCGTAGACGCCTGCATGCTGTATAGACTCTTCCGGCGCGCGAGTGCACGAGCTCTCTGCACCTCTGGCCGCCGCCGGCATCTCCATCCTCTATCAGTCCTCGTACATGAGCGATTTCATATTCGTGAGTCGACCCATTGCATTTTGTCCACTGTCGGGCAGGGTTGCGAGAGGGCACTCGCACCTGCTACGTAAATGAGCCTTGTGTGCCGGACGCCTGTGCTTATCGGCATTCATTTCCCGGCGCCCTATAAGCTTCGCTTCTCATGGTGTACCTAAGTGCAATTTACGCCATGACACTTACAGACGCCTTTCGTTGACAGGTCAAGGAAGCGCGGTTGACGGAAGTGATGTCCCTTCTGGGATCGGCGGGATTCGACCTATACCTATCCGATCCTACCCACCTAACCGCGCAAGTCTCTGCATTCACCTCACCGTTGATGTCGCCCGTAGGCATCGAAGACCAGGCTTTCGACTTCAGCCATTCGGGGAGGAACAGCTTAGACACCGACGGCGGCATCGTCTTCACCCGGTCAAGAAGCAACACGAACGGCACCACGAGCAGCTCAGGCTCGCGTTCACGAGGCGGCCTGTCGCAGCGGATGACTTCGCCATTGGAGGATGCCTTTCCTGCATTGGTTTCCGACGACGCCGTACCCACACTCGCTTCGCCAACGGCAGACTCTCGGCCGTACTCCACGCGTTCGAACTCGCATTCACCCTCGGCGTGCGACGTGCGGGTGCTGTCTCCCGACATCACCTACGTTGGTCTGTCCGACGACAGCGCCGAGACCTGGGGACTCAAAATCGTCAAGCTCGTCGCATTCCCGGAGCTCATCATGGGGAGCGCGAGGGCGTCCGCGTACGTCTCGCAGCGGCAGTCACGACGGCGCACACCCTCCCCGGCGCTACTCGAGCGCTCCCAGAGGAGCACCTCCGGGTGCTGTCTCTGAGCGAAAACGAGGCCGGGAGTGGGAGCGACACCACCACACGCGTCGCGCCAGAGTCTCCAAGAAGGACCCGGCGGACCGCGAGAGCTCCGCGTCTCCGACGTTCGACGCCGAACAGGACACGTCGGTCGACCCTTCCGTGGCGGACGACGACGACGGCGATGACGAGCAGGAGAGCGGGCGCCCGACTTTACGGCACCTGGACTCCGTCCAAACGGCGCGGCCGCCCGCGCGGGGGATGTCACTTCGGTCGCGCTCGGTGTCGGTCGCGTCCACATCGTCGAGCATCTCGGAGCCGGAGCCGCTCGTGCCCTTTTTCTCGTTCACGCGCACGCAGGAGGGGTCGTCTCTCGCTGCGCCAGTGTCGCTGCTCGCGACGTTGTTCCCAGCCAGCGAGCGGCACATGGTGATGTGCTCCCAAGAGCTCGACGTCGTCGACTCGCGCAACGCATCGCCGGAGCGGTGGGCGGAAGAGGATCAGGACGGCGACGACGATGACAACGCGGATGGAGAGCTGCCTCCTCCGTCGGGTTCGCTCAAGTGTTTGCAGATCGATCTGCGCAAATTCGGTCTGGGTGAGTGCCCACGTGTAATCGGTCATGTCGTCCACTGGCGCTTACAACATGATGTCTGCAGAGAAACACGGTCTGGTGAATCGCTTCTCCGAACGCTGGAGGAGAACGGATCAACCACATGTACAGTTCGACGTACAAGACGCAAACCTCCTCGTCGACAAGGCCCACGCCAACCGAGCACAGGCGCTCTTGCGTTCATGCTGAGCGCTCCTTCTGCTATGCTTCATCAAGTCCTCGGGTGAGACCATCCTCAGGGTCTTACGTTTGATCTCTGCGCTCCGTGACGCATTCATTTGGAAAATACGTTCGGCGTTGGCGTTGAACCTGCGACACCCCCAACCACACGCCCTCCGACAGGTTCATGATCGCCATGTCTCCATCGCGACCCACGTCCACGCCCTTGCCACATGCCCATGACCTCTTCTCGACGATCCTTCTAGATCTAAAGTCAACACATTCCCGATGTCTTCCTTTGTTTCATCATCTCCTGAAAACGTCTACCACTCCCTTTCCATTGACGTCCGTCGATCTCTTCGTTGCCCTTCACTTTGCTGGGCCCATCTGCCATCTGTTCCATCTTGCCCTTTCGCCCCATTCCCTTCGCGCATCACCTGTTGGACGACTCGCATATCCCGACGTCCCCGGCTCCCTCGCATTCACCCGTACATACTACATCGTGACACTCGTCCCCCGCATCATCGTCTCTCCGTCCCGCATCCCCTCACTCGACCTCGTCCGCACACGCATGCATGTAGTATCTCACCGCACATCTCCACGGCGCGCGCCGCCATTTGTATCCGTAGTCGTCTCCACAGCGCGTATATCATATGCATCGGTTCTTGGGTTCGGCTTCAAAGTGCGGAGCGGAGGCAACCGTCGCCACAATCCGCCTGTCCCAGCTATTTTCCGTCCGGTACCCTTGAGCGTGTATCCGAGCTATGCTTCTGTACGCATGCCCTTACAAATCGTGCACGCACGACTTTCCTCTGGACTTTGCGCCTTTTCGTATCCCGTCCCCACCCCCAAGAATTCGATCGAGACTTCTCCGGACGAACTTGCCCACGAGTCTGAGCCCGTCCCGGACGTCCGTTGCGCTCTTTCCTTCACCCGCGGCCCGCGACCACACGAGCTCTCTATATGCGGAGCGAAACCGCGGTATCGTCTGGGATCTGCACGCCAGTGCTCAGTTGCATCCCGTTTCGGCTCCGACCCCCACCCCGGCGTGACGGTCGACGGACGGGCCAAGCATACTTGGCCGTTCCACGACGCGGGGAGGCCGCGGACGACGACGAGGTCTCACAAACGCCGACGCAGCCGGCTCTTCCCCGAGTGGGAGTGGAGCGCGCGGCGCGTCGACTGGACGCGCGCGCACGCCGCACGGGGCTGGGGTCGCCCTCGAGCTTTTGATTGCATCGTAGACAGTGGACACCCCCCGGGAAACGTCGTGCGCGGCCCGTGCTGGTCTCGTCCCCAGCTGCCCCTCCGCCCAGGCCCGTCGAGCACCCGCCCGCGCGACAGGCACACCCGCGGGAGGTGGCCGGTCCCGGCCGGCCCCGGACGCGGACTGCCGTCGTCGTCCGACCGGGGCGCGTAAGTACCGTACGCCGAGGGGGTCGAGCGTGACGGTGGTGCGTGTGTGCGAGACTGCGAGCCGCTTCGACGGCGACGGAGGCAGTAGTAGACGGTGCGCGTGACCTCGGTTGCGGTGGTATGCGCACAAGGGGGGAACTGGATGCCCGCGAAAGTTCGGCGAAGGCTTATCTCATCCGAATGGTGAATACAGGCCACTTCCTCGGATCTATTGAGTCGGGCCCTCTTTCAGTCGGCGATCACAATGCCAGTACTTGACGTCATCGCACCCGGGGACCGTGTCGGCATCTAGACATCTGGGGCTGCGATGTCCGCTGAGGCCCAGGGGCACTTGTGGATGAGGAACCACGCAGACAAGGTATGATGTCCGACGGGCCTCTGCTGCGTCTAAGCAGCCTGCGCCATTTTGGCAAATCGGATAGGGAGGATGGGCGGTGCTCAACATATAGGAATTTCATCTTGGCCGCAGGATGCGACGATATGTACACCGCCTGAACTGATATGATCCAGAACAAGGACTTGAGGATGGAAGCGTGGGCGGCATGATCATCGTATTGCCCGAGTGTAAGAACAGCCCTTGCGGTCAGCGCCTTGGATCAGTGGACGCATGAGCGCAGTCAAATGGCATCCGGTTGCAAATCGACCACCCCGATTGAAATTGATTGATCAGTTTGATACGGCCAAATAGATACTGAGCTTTACCTCACTGGATGGCAGTGGAAACCGACGAGATTGCGAGAATGGAAGTCGAAGCTGCTTGGTGACTGCCCCCTTCGCGGTTGTCGTCCACGAATGTGCCTTCAGGTCAACCGTTTAGCTTTGAATTGCGACGATCAGCGCAGTGCGGTCGGCGAGTCAACTGCTCACACGTTTTCTCAGCGAGACTCTGGGTTCAGCTGCGTGGTGAGTGAGCGCTACGAGTAGGCGAGAGAAGCGGAGTATAGAAGCATGGGTGAGGTATCAGCCTGGACCGTTCGTCGTAGACTCGCGACTGTCGGATTGCCGTGACGTCCGCCTGCTCGGTGTGATCAGAACACCGGGGCGAGAGCGGTCGAAAAGGAGGCGGATGTCGTCATGGTGCGTGAGCAGCTGGGCTAACGGGAGCGGGAATCGGGAGACAGGAGAATGACAAGTTGCTTGGGAACCCGGGCTGACCTGGGCTGACCGGCGGGGACCGACGCCCCCGCGGTGCCCGAGCACGAGTTTGAGGCATGTCGCGAGCGGAGATGAATTGTCTGGAATTTGACAGATGGCAGGGAGGAGGGGGCCACAGAGGGCGAGGGTGGGCGGAACGACGTGAGAGGAGAAGGAGGAGGCGGGGACGGGTGAGTAGGAACAAACTGCGGATGAGGCTGAGGATCTGGCTGCGGGCCTTGCAAGGGCTGCGGACACGGGTCGGGGTTGAGATAGAGACGGGGTCCGGCGAGCGTGGGGTGGCGGTTGTGGCGGCGATGGTTAGGTGGGATGACGGGGAGGGGAGGGTCTAGAGGGAAACATAAAGACGCTTTCGACGCCGAGGACGTGTGCGGTGGCAGACGTAGCGGAGAGGGGCCACCCATCCGACCCCGAATCACCGAGTGGTCGACGTTTGCGGGGAGAGAGCGGCGGGCCGGATACAGCCGGCGGGCACTCGATCGAGATTAGATGGTGTGGCAGACGATGACGCGCCCAGGTGGAAGGAGGTCGCGCTCGTTCGCGCCAGCTGGCTGCTCGCCCGCTCGTCGCCCGCAGCGTCGCCATCGGCGGAGGGGGCCTGGCGCACGGGACGGAGAGTGGAGCGCGAAAGAAGCTGGCGACGGTCACGGGACGGACGTCACCACTGGCTGGAGGGTGGGAGATGGGCTGGGAAGCACGCCGTCCGTCCAGTTCACCGTCCCTCCCATGACGCGCCCTCACTTTTCTCAAATCATGGCCTGCTGTTATTCTCCGCACAGCTCGGTTCTGCGCCAGTCCTCCCTCCCCCCGCCACCCTCTCTCTCCCTCCTCCGACCCGCCACCCTTCCGTCCCCATGGCCAACCCCTTCGAGGGCTCCCCAGAGCCCATCCCCGTCCCCGACCTCAACCGCCACTCCGGCAACTCGATAGAGTCTGCCGCCGCTCCCTCCCTCCGCACCTCCTCCTCCCGCCGCGCCCTTCTCTCCTCCGCCGCCTTCGTCTCCTATCCCTCCATATCCCACCGCTTTGCTGCCGCCACCAGCACCCCAGAGCTCTCCACCGCTTCCGATTCGCCCTACCTCGGCAGCCGCCCTCTCTCGCTCGGAGACCAGGTGCGTATCCCCGCTTCGGTCCACGACCCCCGCCTCACGCTTGCCACGCTCAGTACACGCTCTCCCCCGACCCCGTCAAATGGGGAACGCACATTCTCCCCGAGGACAAGGAGGACGACGACGAGCTGCACCGGCCCGAGCCCGTCGTCAACGGCCGCCTCGTTGAGTACACCAGCCACGATGGCATCATCAACCGTCGAGGCATCATCAACCTCGGCTCGCTTCTCGTCATCGTCACCGGCATCCTCACATTATTGTGCGTGTTGTATTCCCGTCCTTCCTACTGCGCAAGCGAAGCGCCCGCTCCCGCCCAGTCCGCTGCGCCCGGCCCGCCTCCGGGATCCCCACGGTCTCGGGGCTATCCTCGTCTTTCCCTTGCCGCGCGGAGGTATTCTTACCGGCAGCGGGCCCCGCATCCATCCCAGGTTTCCCCGCGGTATCCACCCCGGCTCGCACGCCAGCGCTAACCTGAACATTTGGCTCCAGCGCGGGCTATCCCGTCATTACTGCGGTCACCTCCCCTCCCCTCAGCAACCTCGGCGCGTTCAATCTCGGCGGAACAAACGGATCCGGGCAGGTGCGTCCACAGTCACCGATCTGCACCGCATATGTCCTTGCTGACCTTGCTGCCGCGCCTGATCAGGTACCCGACATTCGAGGACTCCGCGGCCCCATCGACCCAGCCACGCCGGCTTCAGCCCGGAAGTCGACCTCGTGGCTAAACAGCGGAGAGGAGTTTGAGCTCGTCTTCTCGGACGAGTTCAACACCGACGGCCGCACCTTCTACCCCGGCGACGACCCGTATTGGGAGGCTGTCGACCTTCATTACTGGGCGACGAACAACCTCGAATGGTACGACCCTGCAGCGATCACGACAAAGGACGGGAGCCTTGTCATCACCCTTTCGCAGAAGGACACCCATGGCTTGAACTATCAAGGAGGTTCGTGCAATCTGTCTCGCAAGCCGTGGCGCGTGCCGCTCACCCGTCCTTCTTGCCTGCAGGCATGATGTCGACGTGGAACAAGTTCTGTTACACAGGCGGATACATCGAGGCGAACGTATCGCTACCAGGCGTGAACAACATTCTTGGCCTGTGGCCTGCCATCTGGACAATGGGGAACTTGGGCCGGGCTGGGTATGGTGCGACGTTGGAAGGCATGGTGCGTCTCTTATTGGGACTCGCCTTTTTGCCGTCTTGCTGATCGATCGTTGCCTCGCTCAGTGGCCGTACACATATGATACGTGCGATGTGGGAACGGTCAAGAACCAGACTGTCAACGGGCAGCCGGAAGCCGCCACCGTGGACGGCGACACTGGCAAAGGGGGAGTCCTCTCCTTCCTACCGGGGCAGCGACTGTCGAGATGCACCTGCCCGGGCGAGAGCCATCCAGGACCGAAGCACTCGGACGGAACCTTCGTTGGCAGAGCTGCGCCTGAGATTGACATGTTCGAGGCACAAATTACGGAAGGGACTTTAATCGCACAGGTCTCTCAAAGTGCGCAGTGGGCGGTGAGTTCCGTCAAGACGAATTCCGATAGACCCTAGCTTACCGTTTCGTCGCCCTCAGCCGTTCAACCACGCCTATCAGTGGCTGAACACCAGCGCCAACGAGATCATTACCGACCCCTCGATTTCATCTCAGAACACGTTCACCGGCAGTGCAACACAACAAGCCACATCTGTCGTAACCGAAACAGATCCGAACTGTTATGAAGGAGATTTGGGATGCTTCTCCATATACGGTTTTGAGTACAAGCCTGGCTTCCAAGACGGGGTGAGTGGCCGTGTGCATCGTGCCAACTGTGTAACGACGCTCACGCTACCCACAAGTACATCACTTGGATATCCAACAACAAGGTCTCATGGACGCTCATGGGCCCTGGTATGGGCCCAGACTCGCTCGTGGAAATTCAAGAACGACCGGTTCCCGGAGAGCCGATGGTGCGTCCAATGGGGTATACAGGACGCGCGCAGCACTGACGCACGCTCGTCATTCAGTACATCATCATGAACCTCGGCATGTCCTTCAACTTTGGCCCTGTCGACCTCTCTCACTTGCCGTTCCCCGTGCACATGCGTGTGGATTACATTCGCGTGTATCAGCCTGTGAACGCGATCAACATCGGCTGCGATCCCCCGGACTACCCCACCGCGGCCTACATCAACCAGTACATCGAGGCCTACTCAAATTGGAACCTCACCACATGGGTGGACGACTTCCACCAGCCGTTCCCAAAGAACTCGTTCCTTGGGGAATGCTGAGTCTGCCGGGGGCTTGAGGACGACGGTTTTGTGGAAGACATCCCGATGATGCATCCATCGCTCAATGATCCTCCCTCACCGCAACGCGCTTTATCCTCGATGCACCCGCCACGACTCCCTCGTTGTTACGCGCACACACCCTGCGCCGGCGTTGTATCCGACGCTGCGCCTCGAGCGCCCCCCGTGTTTGCACGCCGCAGCTCATCTCCGCGCAATCCCCAGCAACCCCACCCACACGGCGACGTCGGGCGCTGGTGGTTGCCGCGCTCATATGGGCATCTCTATCTATAGAAGCCCGACCCCGCGCGGAGCAGCGTTCGCGCCGTGGGCGACGCGCTCCCCTCGCCCTGTCGCTCGGGCCCCGTTCTGCGCAGCAGAGCGGACCCACCTCTCTCGCAATTCCCTACTTTACACGTCGTATGGCTCTCGTCCACGCGTCCACGCGCGTCGGCCCGGACATAGACGGACTCCTAACCTCTCGCACGCATACGTACAATCATATCGACCACGACTGGCCACGTGGATAACTTCTAGAGTCCACAGGATATGTACTCCGTAGCCTATCCGCGACGGCGATGGAGAATGACGAGTACTCACTATGCTACTTTTGGTTAGGTGTGATAAATTGAAGGATCCGTACCGTGATGATGAACCATCTGAGTCGAGATGTTTGGCCGTTCCGAGGGCTGTATACATTCCAGGGGATGGCTTGTGGACAGCGACCAGTCGTCGCCGTTTGGCCGTGAGCTTGCAGTACGGGCGCTTCTGGTATGCCTCTTCGGGACGAAATTGCGAAGAAGCAAATAAACAAAGCATGAACTGCGCCGTTCCGTGTCCGATGGATCAAGAACTCAGACCGACAGAACGTGGGTAGTTTGTGGAGGAGGGGGACTCCTCCTCGGTCATGTGTGCCGCGCGGCACCAGCCGCCTGACGGTGGACATATATACGGCCTTGGTGGGTGCGTATCTTGTCCGTCCCCTCGTTCACACCACCCCCCAACTTCTTTCTGATGAGACTATGTGGTTGCTTCAAGCAGCAACCGCGACTCTGACGCATTTCGCTGACACATCCGCCGTTCCAGGCGGCTACGCCATCCTTTCCCATACCTGGGACCCACTCGGAGAGCAGTCTTTCCGAGAAGTCCGAGAGATCACTCGAAGATGCCGTGCGGAGGGTCTCGACGCTCGCGATCACTTATCGGCGAAGGTCCGCGACTGCTGCATCCAAGCGGAGAAGGATGGATACGAATGGGTCTGGATCGACACCTGCTGCATCGACAAGGACTCCAGCACCGAGCTCTCCGAGGCGATCAACTCCATGTTCATCTGGTATCTTCACGCCGAGGTGTGCTACGCTCACTTGTCCGACGTGCCGTCGGGCGAACGCGCGCGCGACTGGCTCCCCGCCTTCTGCCGCGCCCGCTGGCACAGACGCGGCTGGACGCTGCAAGAGCTCCTCGCCCCCGCGCTTGTCGTCTTCTTCTCCAGTGACTGGAAGAGACTCGGTACCAAGAACGAGCTTGCAGACCACCTCACCGGGATCACGTCCATTCCTTCCTCGATCCTCACACGGCAGATTCCCTTCTCCAACATCCCTGTTGCGACTCGCATGACTTGGGCAGCTCAGCGCACGACGACTCGCCTCGAAGACGAGGCTTACTGTCTTCTAGGCCTCTTCGACATCCACATGCCGACTCTATACGGGGAGGGTACAGGGCGTTCTACCGTCTCCAGCAAGAGATCGCGAAGCAGTCCTCAGACACCACTCTCTTCGCATGGGGCGACCGGCACTCCGCGGAACGCTCAAAGTCGTTGGTTTTCGATGAAGCGGAGTCCTCCTGCATTGACGGTATATCGGAGGATACCTCAAAACACTTCTTGTTCGCACCCTCGCCTCGCAACTTTCGATACGCTCTCCTCGCACGGATGTTTTACACGCCTCGGCTCTCTGCTTCGGCCGCTTTACAGCCCTACACTGCCGTCCAGTGCAAGCGTCGGAAGGATGTGCGTCGCGGATTGTTTATTCCCCCCTCTGGGACTAACACCCTCACAGGGACAGACTCGGAAGGCGGTTGGACCTTTCGGTCCAGGCTACGATCTTCCAACATTCGAGACCACCAACATCGGGATGAAGTGCCGCCTCCCCCTCGCAGAGATAGGGAACCACACGATCGCCGTCCTTTTTTGCGAGACCGATGAAGAGCACGTTGGCCTCTTGCTCCATCCCGTCGCGCCCGACCCCGAGCGCTCGCACCAGACATACCACGTCGGCGCGCGCTTCGAGGACCGCTCCGAGGGCACCACGCGCTACATCCGAGTCGTTCACCTCGGGGCGGACTTCCACAACCTCTCCTTCCGCGGCACGACCTTCCGAGCCTCCTGGCGCGAGTTCTACATCGCGACCGCCCCGCCCGTGGCGCCCGCCCGCAGCGTCCTCACCCTCGTGCCCGACAGCGTCCCGGGCACGCCGTTCCGTGTTCCGCGTTGGCTCTACCGCCTCTTCACGGGGCTCCGGCTCCGGCCGGGGTCTGGGATCACCTCCAGCGCCGCCGGGCTGCCGGTGCAGGTCGTCATGTTCGCCAACATGAACAACGTCGTGGGCGAGACGATCGTCCTTGTGCTTGGGCTGTGCCACCGAAACTCTTTGGACGGGAGGCCAGCACACTGGGCGACCGTGCAGGTCAGCGGGACTGGACCACGCATTGACGTGTCGGAGGATGGGGCGACGCGCACGCGGCTCAAGACCGCGATGGCCGACATCCTCGAGCGGTCAAAAGCCGGATTTCGAGGCTGGTGGTCGCCCTCCAGGTGCCAGCACGGCACCATCGAGTCGGCCGCCGAGCCGTCGGTCCACACCTCCACTCCCATCCCTCGCTTCCCGCGGTCCGCCCACCCCGCTCCCCACAGCCGTCCCGCCCCCGCACTTCCGACCCCCGTCCGCCGCAGACCGCGGCTCGCCGCGCATCGAAGCGCACGTCTGCCCGGACGACCACGTCGACTTCTGGCCCGGGTGGACGCGCGACTTCGGCGCCCCCGCGCGCACGGTCCGGCTCTCGTTCGCGCGCTGCCCGCACGAGCCGCACACGACGCGCGTCGTCCACGCGGAGCTCCGCGGGCGCGCGTTCGAGCGGCTCCTCGCGGAGCACGGCGGGGGCGTGTCCGTCGCCGTCCCGCCGCGGCCGCGGCTCGGGGGCGGGGACTTGAGGGCATCGATGCGGTCGAGGGAGGAGAAGGTGGCGAGCGCGGGGAGGGTGGAAGAAACGGGAGCCGAAGAGACGGAAAGGCGCGGAGACCGTTCCTGACGAAGGAGCGCAGGGGGGCGACGGAGCGGCGACGGTTCTGGGAGGAGACGAGGAGGACATGGAAGAAGCACAGTCCGGTGTCGAGGCGTGCAGTGTCGTGGCGGCCTTTGCGGAGACTGTAGATGAGGAGAACGGCAGCGACACAGTCGTTTGATGTGCGTATCGCGCAGAACGATAGGCGAAGACATGCTAGCTACGTCTGCGAGTTATGTACGGGAAAGGACTTGAAGCTTTCATATGCGCGCAGCAGCCGACCATTGGCAGGCAGGTCTTACTGAGATTTCCGACGTATCACCAGCTGAAGTCTACAAAGAGGCAGCGAATAAAGCATATCTTCTAAGGACCCTGGCACGCACATGATAGATGTCGACGATAGAGACACAAAACCACACGTAGAGCATCCCAGTGCCCCAGAATATGCGATCCGTCTTGGAGCAATTACAGACTACGGCTTGATCGTCTTCGCGAGCTCGTCGAGGAGCGCTGAGACACGAGCAGCTTCCAACTCTGCCAGCGTCGCGTTCCCTTCGAAAGTGAGCGCCTCGGTGACGGACGGGAGCGTCGTCGCTCCATAGCCTGAGAAATCTCAGGGTCAGCACTACCGTCCTCCAGATGCGCGCCACAAGACGGGGATACCGTCGCCGAACAACACAGACGAGTCACGAACGAACAGAACCGACTCGACGCGACAACGGGGCCACGATGATGGCGGCACGAAGAAGAAGACGCTCACCAAGCCACTTGCCAGGCGCGACGCCGAGGTGCTTGTACCACTCGCGCTCCTTGATGCCCTCCTCGGAGATGAACCCGCGCTCGAACGCGACGAGCTTCGCGTTCGCCGCCTGTACGCGCTTCGCCGCCTTGATGAACTCGCGCACCGGCGCGGGCACGCCGTGGCGGAGGATCTTGCGGAGCACGCGCTTGACCCAGCCCGGGAGCCCCTGCGCGTGGGCGGGGCGGCCGGGCAGCTTGTCGAGGAGCTCGCGGAAGTGACGCTCGGCGGCGACCTTTTCGACGTCGAGCGCGGCGCTGGCCGCCTGCAGGTCCGCGATCGACTTGCGCAGGTCGGTGAAGTCGGCGGCGGCGCCGAGGGAAGAAGCGATCGACTCGACTTTGTCGAGATAGGCATCGAGCTCAGTGGTGTAGTGTGTGGTGTTGAGGGGGAGGATAATCGAGTCTGTCAGCCGGAGAACGACGAGACCGAGGTGTTTCGCGACGGCAACCTGTTTGAGGAAAAGGTGAGCGAGATGTCGGAGTCGCTCAAGATGTGTACACGCACGTGGCGTACGAAGCCGGGGTCACCGTACCTCTCCATCCACATTTGAGAGTCGTAAACCGAGTGGTAGTGGTAAGGAGCATCGTTCAATGTTCCGCTGAAGCCTTGGTCCATGCTTGCGACCTATTCAGAGCTGAATACTTGGGTAACAACTTGACAGCACTGACACTCACGCCAAGACGCTGAAGGAACGGCGTGTAGTCGCTGCCAGAGCCAAGAGGAGGAATGTTGAGTTCGGATTCCACATAGTCCCAGTGCCCCTCCAGGGACGCATCCATAGTCTTGATATCCATACCATCCATCCCACTGTGGAACGGTCCGCTGTCTTGACGAGCATCCCACAAAGTCTTATCGGTATCGTTGGGGTGAGGGACGTCAAGGGCGACTCCCTTGATGAGGTGTACTAGGGAAGGAGATGCAGAAGCGGTCCATTGGGCTCCAATAGAAGAAACGTCTGAAAGTCGTGACAAATCAATCAGCTGGCCAAAGAACAGGGTGCATGAGTAGCATACCAAGGTTAATGTAAGCCACTACGTTTTGTTGGATCCACTCAGGGAAATCCTCGGCCCATTCGGTACTGCCAATCAGTCCGTACTACTAAGGCGTTAGCGGGGACCAGCTTTGGTAGAATAACCTACCTCCTCGGCGTCCCAGCTGGCAATTACAACGTTACGCAACGGCTTCCAACCACTCCTGAGAAGTTCACCGAAGCCCTTGACAACCTCGTGGATCGACACTGTCCCAGACGTGGGGTCAGCAGCACCCATAACCCAAGCATCACGGTGGCAGCCGACGAGAACGGTCTCGTTCTTGATATGCCCGGGGATAACAGCCATGGTGTTCCAAATAGGGATGACCCTCGTGTGGACTGGACGGTACCTTAGCATCCAGCATCCAACAGAGCCAAGTAGAGCTCACCATGGTTTACCAGCCTGACCTTCTTCTCACTCGGCGTGCCCATCATATTGAACGCATCTTTGGCCTGGGTCCCCGAGATCTCCTTGAGCAGAACCTCGGCGTTCGCCCACGAGATGGGCAGACTGGGGATCTTGGGGATGTTCTCACCCTCCGTGCGCGTCGCGTTTTCATAAGCGGGGATACCGGGTGTGGTTGGGTCGCCAGGGTACATCGAAATGAACTGCACGCTGCCGCGTTGCACGGACGTCGGGTTGCGCGCGGGGCCTTCGGGGTAGGTGGCGTAGCCGTTCTCTTCGGTCACGACGCCGTCGTCGCGAGGGTCAGAATAAATGAGCACACCGACCGCACCACGCTCTTGAGCGCCCTTGATCTGGAGCAGGGGTTGGTTCACATTGCGGATTAAGGCGCAGGAGAAGTGGCAGACGCACCTTCAGCCACGGAAGACTCCGCCATAGCGAGCCAGGGCGATCTTGCCCTCAAGGCTTCCGCCCTTGGCGACAATCTCGTCGTAATCCTCCTTACGCCCGTAATTGACGTAGACGATCTCGCCTTTGACGTCGCCGTCCGCGCTGAGACCGTGGAACGTCGGTACCGCGTCGCGGTATTTTCCAGCCTCGGGGTCGCGCGGGTCGCCGTCCTCTACCAGATCTGCCTCCCACACGGGTTTCCCACCCTCACCCAAAATTGAAAGTGCGCGGTCAAGCGGGGTGTTCATGACTGGAAAGTACTTGTCGATCCACGCGATTGGCTTGCGGAGCTTGTGGATGTCCTCGATGGCCGCCGCGACTCAGGTGAGCCTGCATCGAAGAGAGGAACTCCGGGAGTGTCGCGGATGCCGAACTCCTTCTGGAAGAGCTTAAGGATGACTTGGGCATCGGCGAAGTCCTCGATGCCCCCGGCAATGTGGGGGTGTGTGGCATACTCGCGCGACGCGGCCAATGCGGAAGCAGGGTCAGGAACGGAGCTATAGAAAACAACATGATTAAATGCGTGTTGCACACGAGTGGTAGAGGGAGGCGCGATGTTGAGAAGGAAGGAGAACGTACAGATAGAGTTCCTCCACCTGCTCCGGAGTCAGACTCTGGTGCTGTCTGAACGCCTGGAGAGCCCAGTGCTTGCCATGACCACCAGCACCCTCGCAGCCCGAGCTCCCGACGGCGTAGAGGCGTTGAGGGTGAAGAGGGCGACGAGGGCGACGCAGACAACCCTGAGCTTCTTCCAGTCGGAGCGGACGGTATACCATGGCTGAAGGAGATCGTCCTGCGTGGTCTTCTCCAGGATGGGAGCGCTCTCCACGTCTTGGAGACCCTTCATGTTAGCCAGGCTGGAGCGAGGATAGAGTAGAGGGTGGGAGAAAGCGAACAGGCACAGGGTGCGATTATATAGTGCTGGATGCCGTATGACGATAGGGCGAATGGCTCTTGCGCAACCGCGGCCGAGGACGTTCCTCCATTTCGACTCCTTCAAACCTCTCTATCTTGCGCGATATATACATACACCTGATCCGACCCATGCTGACAGTTGCGAAGCAGAGGTCGTTTCAATCTTGGCCCGCAGGCTGAACATCTTCTGGCCAGTGAGCTCAAGCAGTTGGACGCCTGCCGGCATCCGCTTTGTCACCGAGCACACGCTCGCGCTCAGATTGCGTCCGGCAACCAACCAGACCGGCTCCAGCGCCTGGACGTTGGGTAGACGCCTCCTCCTCCGTCATGAGAGATAGCGACCGACCGAAACCCGACCCTCCAGCACCATCTCAAGATGCCCAACCTCCCGTGGAGACTGCTGTCCCCGAGCTCCCTCCCCCCAGACCCATGGAGCAAATCCCTCACTCACCGTCGACCGCAACGTACTCCTACAGCAAGCGCGGGCATTTCTGGCCTCGCCTCAGGTTAGCCACGAAGACCATACCGCCAAGCGGAGGTTTCTAGCGGAAAAGGGCTTGACGGATACTGAGATTAGCGTGCTGCTCTATGAATTGGTGCGCAGTCCTCGTTCTCCTGCACATACCCCGTATTCAATGTCACAAATATCAGCCACAACCTGCCCCAGCAGTACCTCCCCGGACATATCCCCGGCCTCCTCCCTCTAAAGTCCCATATATGCTGCTCAACATCTTGCGCGCGTTCACTTGGGTAGCTGGTGGCTCTGCTGCTCTTCTGCTTGCGTACTTCGTGAGTCTTGTGATGTTCCCGTACTCGCATGACACCGACACTTTGCAGCGTTTCCTCTATCCTAGGATTGCGCAAACATATCAGGCACGCGTCTCACTACACGTGCATCGTAGCGCACTTCTTGACCGCATGACAAAAACTCTGAACGACTTGAAGGCCACCCAGAAAACCACGTTCGCAGTGCTGCCACAGCCCGAGCTCTTGCGAGAGCCGCCACAGTATGCCATATGTTCCACTCTAGACGAACTCGTGGAGGCCAGCGCGGGGTCAAGGGACATCTCCGCCCAGTCGCTGCTTCGTTGCGCCATTGCCGAGTGTTCAAAAACGGGCCAGAATGCCACCTCGGCAGACCTCTTCCGCGTCCTTGTGACCAAACTCCCATGGATCCCTGAAGAGGGGGCGAACTACGAGGTACGCGTTTAAAATGCGTTATCCATTTGTGTGCAATTCGTCCCATTTAACGTACTACCTTCGCCTCCAGGATTCCCTCTGGCAAACACTCACTACTACTCCTGCCTTCCTGCCTACTCCCTCGTCCACGTCCATGTCCACGTCCTCATCCCCATCCCCATCCCCGCCTACCCCTAGCGTACCCGCGGCCCCCACCCAAGACACGATCTGGACCTACAACCCGTCGCCTTCCGCGCCCGCACCCCCGCTCCTCGCCTCCCTCAGTGCGCTCTCCGCGGCCCTCCCTGCGGTCCCCGCAAGCCCTCCCCCGTCCAAGTTCGGGCACACGCTCGACGCGCTCGTTGCGTTCACCGGCCACCTCGCACGGCAGGTGTACGCCCCCACGCTCCCCTTTCGCACGTCCCTCCCCGCCCCCACCGTACCCCCGGCGCTCGAGGACGACCTCCGGCGCGAGATCCGCGCGCTCAAGGGCCTCGTCCTCAACCGCCGTTCGTTCATGCCCCGCTCCCCGCTCCCCGGCAGCGCCGTCGGCATCGCCGCAACCAGCGGACGTGGGGGCGGGAGTGCCAGCACGGGCTCCACGATCGTCGCGCCGACGCCGCACTACTCTGCCCCACCCACGACGGCGGACCCTGCCTCTTGATCTCGCTCTAGCCGTCTGAGCATGAGCATGTAATAGAGTACAGTTCAACAGAGCCGCTTTTCCCTCTTCCGAAAGCACCCTCCTGCACATGCATCCTGTGTCCGTGGGCCTACGACAGCCCACAAGTCTTAACTGTGCAAGGAAAGCGAGGGCAGACGGCAGACGGCGACGTCCCTCTGGTATCTGCCACTAGTGACTAAGCAAGCTTCAAGCGGAGTATTGGTCCCTCTTCCATGGTGAGATAGCATGTCCTGCTCGACGCAAATGATATGACAGAAGGAACGTGTGCGCGGTTACAGAGTAAGTGGTATGGCTACGTATCCCGACACTCAGCGACGCTCCTCCACATCGGCCACAGACTGCATTCCAGAAGTCCTCGCCACCTTCGACTTCGACCTTCTGCCACCAAGAGGCTGTTCAGGGTTGTAATGCTGCAACGCATCTGTCGATCTCTTGTCCTGTGCAGGCCATTTCCACTTGCGATCACCATCCAGCTTCCCAGAAGAGCTAAAACCCTCCAGCAGACTGTCCATATACGCATGGTTGTCGAGTCGGGCGACGTTCTCGAGGTCTTGAGTAGTTAGAGGGCGGACTGGCGAGACTGAAATCTAGCCATCTTGATCATTTTGTTGTTCCGAGCCTGTTGCTCATCGAAGTCGCGTGCTAGGAGGCGGGCAGAGAAGAGCACGAACAACTGATGGATCAAGGCGTTGAGAGGGTGCAATACCAGGTTGCCAGCTTCGTCTTTCATGAGAAAGTGCAGTGCATCCCCGCCAGTGGGGTGGACCAGAGCCTTCGCACGAATGCATTCCTCCTTGAATGAGCTGTGGCCGATGGCGGCTGAGGTGCCTGCGTAGGAGTCGAAGTACCGGAAGCAAAATTCGCGGACGTCATCCTCCGACCAGTTGTGCTTCACGAAGCGTACACTCTGGTGAATTAGGACGTGCAAGAAGGACTCAGAGTCGTCGCCGATGTTTGTGACCCTCGTGAGATGCTTTTGGAGGAATAAGGACGCGTAGGCCCATGTACCCTGCTCAGGCTATTCAGTGACCTTAAACTATTCAATGTGATATCCCTCACCGTAACGGGGGGCTGAGTCGAGTGGTGTTAGTCATGTTCTTCGCCATCTCCCAATCAGATAGCATTGCTTCGCGACGGAGTTGCGAACAACCATCTTGGTGAGATACTGTGGGCCAGATGAGGATGTTGCCTGAGCTGATGTCACGGTGGAGGGTGTCACATTTTTCAGCCGCGTCTTTATGCGCTGTCAGAACACAGACCCATTGAGCTAAGTAGCGCCCAGTGTTGTCATATCAAGACTCACCACGGTATGCACAGTGCACCAAATCAACCAGATGCTGCGATGAACTGAATGTCGGCAGTGCCTGGCACACCTCCACAACCACAGAGCGACAGTGTTTCATGTGCCGCGAGCCTGCACCAGTTTGGTTCGAGGGCTCCACCTGAAAAGTATGAGGGACGTCCATGCTGAGTTGGCCTTCATCCTGTTGAGGCCTGTGAGCACCTAAGCGTGAGGACAGGAAGCTAACTTGTCCGGGATACTCCTGGGCGCAACTAGGGTAGGAACGTTATGGATCCCCTTGGTCTTGCTGAATTTGTGGAGGAATTCAATCTCGGAACCGGAGCCCTCGTAATATGGTCGATGAAATCTTTCAACCAAACGAGGCGCTGGGTGTGCCACTCCAGTGCGGGATATCCCCTGGTATTTCTCCCAGACGAGAACACCGCATTGAAAGCAGGGCGACCAACCAGGTAGAACTTGTTCTGTACTGTGATAGCATATCGGGGCAGACGGTCGCTCTGGCAGGACTGTTCGAACATGGAGCGGATATAGGTGAATGTGGAGGGGCCCTTGCAGTCACCCCATGATGGGTCCATGTTCTCGCACGGAGCCGCTGCTGTGGGGTCGCCAAAAGTGTCGCCGGGGGCGAAAGGTTCGCAGTCGGGTGCCAAGGCGGAAAGAGGGTGATAGAGATGCTCAGGAAAGCGATCCCTCATAGGATCAGGAGATGGGGAGACCTCCTCGGTGGCAACGACGTCGTGAGACTTGGGAAGGCCTAGAAAATCCATACGCTTCCACCCAAGCGACGTCGGACTAAGTCGAATCGCCGTAGGATCGAAATCAGCCGCGGTGTCGCTCATCATGGAGAGGCCATAGAGTACTTTGAGTAGCGTCCTCGTCCCATCGACAGTGTCGGCGTAGTTGGTGAGACTACTGGCGATGATTCCTGAAGGATCCCAGTGGAGTGCGCGAAACTGAGAGCCCATGACGAGGAGCATGTACAGAAAGCGGCGGTGCTGGTTGTGGAAGACGAGATGGGTGTAGGAGAACAGCTGACCCCGGACAAGCCGACGTGAGGTGGCGCTAGCTTCAGGCTGCTCTGAGTCGTCCTGGAAGGGGTCGTTGGAGTTGCTTCGGCTCTTGAACTCGACTGTGAACCACTGATAGGGCCAATTGGGGACCCCAGTGACGATGCTGTTCTTGTCTTCCCGCTTGGCAAAGTAGCCGTCGCACTTCAACCCAGACGGGTCTCCCTCGTCGGCTCTGTGTTCGGAGAGTCCAAGAAAGAATTCAGGACAGAGGTTGCCATGAGGCGCGTAGTCCTGGGCTTGGGCTTGGTCGATTTTCTCCTAGGTGACATACAAGGTCATTTGATATGCAAGCACCGGGCGCAAAAGAGAATTTACCCAAGCGTTGCTCACATCCTTCTCCACCACATGTTCCTTCGGCTTGCCAGTCCCGTCCACGAATATCGAGTTGAACATCGAGAATATGTGGTTGACGCGAGCTTCACTAAACGTCGCAGAGAAACCGGCCTCATCGCGCAGTTTGAGCTGGTCCATGAACTGATCCAGGGGCCATACCACACTAACGTCTGGCCTTTCCAGGAGCATTTCGCGACTTGAGGTCGCAGGTGGGATGAGACCAAGGTTGGTTCCACTGGAGTAAAGAGTGGAGCGAGCGTCGACGTGACGACCAGAGCTTTCTGAGTATGCAGGCATGGAGTTGGTGAGAGGGGTGTGATTGAGCGGTGGGCAGAATGAGGAAGACGAAGGATGCGCACCTTGTCAGCCACGCAGCAGGCGGTGGATATCCAACAGACAGTCTAAATCCCAATCGTATAGGCACCACTACAAAGAGGGCAGGCGGAACAATCAATACTGGCACAAAAAACTCGCCGGCACTTATAAAGCTCACCAGAATGTTGCGGAAGGGTCGCGGAAGGGCTGCCGCCAATGGAGTCGAGAGGGGAACCGGAACGTACCTCACAAACATCACCGCAGAGCGGAAGCAGCCATATATGAGGCCAATGATGTATTTACATGCGGAGCGCGGGGTTTGGAGAGGAGGAGCTCAGGGGCATGATGGCGGTTCAAGTCGTGCACACCACGGGCTCACGCAACGAGGAAGGCGCCCGAGGTTGCGGGCTGGGTTGGAGGACGAATGAGGTGAAGGTAACGCAGACGGTTGGGGGTAGTTGGAACTTGGAAGGCAGAAAGGAGGAAAGACGCGTGCGTGAGAAGACGCGTGCGTGCTGCGTAATGAGCTGTATACGCGTCGCTAGCGCGTCAGACCACGTGCCCTCCATTGCCCTCGATCGCATACATGATCTCGCTCCCCTCGACCTCCTCCGCTCTCACCACTATGCCGTGACCTTCAAATCAGCTACTCTACTTGCGCGCGCTCACCAGTGGGACCGCCGTCGCGTTCGCTGTGTGTTCCCCCGATGTGGCATAGCCAGCCGATTCTCCCCTCCCCCCGACCTTCACCCACGTCCCGTCGTCGTCCAAAGCCTCCCTTCCAACCGAAGGCCCACAGTTTCGAGTGGTGCCCAAAGCGGGTGCTGTTCACTCTTCCCCAGGTGAGTTTACCTCGAGGCTATTGTGCCATGAGTGGCAGCGCTGGGGCCCAGTCACGTTCATCGTGCAGGAGTGGTTACACCTCGGGAGGGCGCCCGCTCGTGTACAAGGGCGTGCAGTGTACAAGGGCACGAGACCGGCCGCGCTGCAGTTGTCGTCACGGACCACGCCGGCTGGTGGGTCGACGGTACGGTTGGGAGCTTGGACGGCCTGCCCGAGATCGCGGACGCGATAGGGGAAGGTGAGCTGAAGCTTGTGATCTCTTGTCAAAGGCTGATGGGAGGTTTTCGCGGTAGACTTGACGGTCATATTCGACTGGGGGGTGCGCATGGGCGCGGACCTGTTGAAGGCCGTCGCGCTGGGCGGGCCGCGCTTGTGGGTGTGGGGGATGTCGCATAGCATCCACGGGTGCCGTCAACGTCATGAGGAGCCTCTTCGCGGACCTCGACATCCCCATGACCATCGCTGGGTATCGTCCGATCCAGGAGGACGTTTTGGAAAAGAAAGACGAAGTGCTGCGCTGCTGCGTGAGCGGAGTGCATCCAGCGTTTGGCGAGCTTGCGAAGTGGTAAGAGGTAGAAAGTGGCGTTAGTATGTAAGTAGGAACAGGCATATGGCTTGACAGAATGTTTTAGATGAGTCGATGTGTGAAGTAAACGCGTAGACAGAAACATGGGCCTGCCGCACTTTGATGTCCATTACTTCCAGCGACGTTGGGGATGCGTCCGTACACTAGGTCGGGAGAGCTGTGGACTTTATCGCTGTACGAACGACTTTCGAAGCAATCGAGTTTTTCCACCTGTTAGCTCCGATGCCCAAGACGAAGTGGATGGGTGCCTGCGTCAGTTGGGCTTGTAACGGCCACATACGGAGGACGAGTGCTACGGCAATATATCCGCAGCACACCTGCTGCACTGAGCGAGGATACGAAGTTGTGAGAGAGACGTAGGAACTCGGTTTTGTATACACAAAAGCATTGGGGCGCAAGTTTACATGCGCAGGGAGCGACGATTCAAGGTGAATGCGACATCATATGTAAGAGCAGAGTGAGCAATACACAGCAATAACAGATGAGCTGATGTTTCGAGAGGACGCAATCAATCCTCTGGTAATTGACCTCTGCGAGCTTCCTCCGCAGCTCTCTGTTCAATTATTTTGTTTCGCAGGATCTCCCACCCGTAGGGATGAACGCTTTCACAATGCCTGAGGAGCACGTCTTGTGTCGCGTTGACGAAAGGGGTTGGCTGCAAGCTGGTGTGCCCTTTCTCAAATCGCAACCTAGGATAGCGAGGTGTCAGACGCGCAAAACAAAGCGTAGCGAACCGCGCTCGCCTGCACATGCGACACCAGAGTGTGTTATCGTCGTTCTTATCTTCGTCGAAGCCGGCATCCAGACAGTCCTCTTCAATTGTCGATGCTTCATCCTCCATGGATGCGTCTGTGCCTGCCGGCGGAAGCTCAGATTGGGTCGGCATCTGTGCTACTGCAGGCTGGTAATCTGTTGGGGGCGGCGCAGAAGCGGGAGATGTAACGGCAACGGGGGCATCAACGGGGGTCAGATTGCTGGAGGTGGGTGCAGCGCTAGAAGTAGGAAGGTCCACATGAGGAGTAGGAGCGGGTTCGCCAAGTTGAACAGCATCTTCTCTTGAAGCTACAGCGAGAGACGGAGGACTGGGAGGCTTCGGCGCATTCCCAACAACCGAAGCAGGCGGCGATGCGACAACATAGCCACCATGTTCGAGCTTGAGCCGCTTGTTCGGTCCGTATTGAGGATCATCCTGAGTGAGATCTATGATTGCACCGTGAAGAGAACTCGGGGATGAGGTATGTGGCGGAGGCGGAGGCGGATGCATTCCTCTGGATGACGGAGGCCTCGATGCAGAGGACGGCGGTCTTGAGAAGGACGGGCCTGCCGCGGACCCTGGGCGACTACCGACGGGAGAATTGGAAAGTGTCATGCCACCGAATCTGGTCACAGGAGACATTGTCATAGGGCTGCCCATGCCCGGGCCGACCATGTGCGTGGCGGGCGCAGAGGACCGACGATGCGTTATGGTGTTCGGAGTGACAGCAGTGTTGAGCGGTAGTAGGCCGTGGACCGAAGCTCTGTGCTGAGGGAGTCTCTGAGGATGAGACAGTCGTCCTCCTGGTGGAACCTGACCGACCATTGGCGGTTGCATGTGATGTCCAGGTGCAAAATGCCCTTGGGGAGGTGCAGGGTGGTGTATCTGCATATGGTGCGGCGACGCAGGTGGTGCTAGACAAAGAATAAATGAGCATGAGACAGATATGTAAATACAGCGATTGACGCAAACGCGGGATATGCATGTGTTGCCCTTGTGGCGGGGGCGGCATATGTTGTCCTTGCGGCGGTGGGTGAATATGCTGTGCTCGTAATGGGGGAGTTGGTGACATTTGTGGCAGTTGTGAACCTGAAGAAATGTGCGCAATTTGTTGGCGAAGGAACTGAACCTCGTTCAAGCTATGGAGTAGGATGACTATCATAGGATACGGCAGACGGAGAGGGACGGACGTACGCTGCATGCAGTCTGCCATTCAGCTCGTCTCTTTCTCTGGTGACCAGCCTGAGGGACTCTCGAAGGCTCGCATCGTATGTTTTCACGGTATTGAGCTCTGCCTTGAGACCTTCGATCTCGTTGCTCTGGACTTTCATAAACTGTGCTAGGGTGTGATTGTCCTGGAGGAGTTTGCCGTTTTGGTGGCGAGCGATGCGGTAGTGGTCATGGAGCTGTTGATTCTCTTGGCTGATGTTGGGATGGTAGCCGAGTTCGGATATCGCGCGATTGGCGTTGTTTGCCAGAAGACCGATAAGCTGTTCGTAGGTGTTGGCGGGAAAAGCGTCGGCTCCATACGGGAGTGCTGGGCTGTCGCGCATTGAAGGAGGAAGAGCAGGTATTCCGATCGAGCACACTCACCCTGAAGGGGTAGTGGGCGCGGGATGCGTGCCGTGATCAGGCTGCGCGTCGGCCATTGCACGGGCTGCTTGAGATCAGGCGCGATGAGGGCGAAAGAGAGAGGCAGCCCATCAGCCGGCCGACGCGTCCCGTCGCGATCACGCCGCGACTGGCGCCTATTCTCCGCGCGCTCGGCGCAACTGCATCCTCCAGCTCAGGCTCTCATATCTGCTCCATCTTGGCCTCCAACCGTCGGGCTTGACTCATGAGAGCGGTCACACGAGTTGTGTTCTCCAATGGCAACACCGTGGCAATGGTCAGCGGAATACCGACCTCGCCTGCTACAACATACTCATCCGCGCGCAGACGACCTCTGTTCTGCAGAAAAGATACGCACCCTACTGTCTGCACCCTGGCAAGGACGGGTCTACGGATGGTCGCGAAGAGTCAGCTTCTTCGCCTTTACCCCCAGACAGTATTCTAATGTCTGGCGCAGAATCACAGTGTGCAATCCCGCTAGCGGCGAAGAGCTCACTAGGTAAGTGTACCCCAGGCTTGTTCTCCATTCTCTCGCGCCTAACCTACGCCTCCCAGGGTAGTGAGTGCAAATGAAGAAGACGTCCAGACCGCTATCCTCTCTGCACACGAAGCTTTCAAGGCTGGGATCTGGTCCAAAACTCCAGCAGCACATCGTGCGACAGTCCTCAGCAATCTTGCACGCGCGCTCGAGGCCCGCGTCGAGAACTTCGCCGCATATGAGACCCTTCAGACTGGACGTGCCATCCGTGAGATGCGCGCTCAGGTGCGTGTCGTTCACTTCTGTGCGCGCATGCTAGTAACCTGTCGAGGAAGATCGGCAGGCTACCCCTATGGCTGTACGAGGCTGCTCATTTCACCGACCACAACGCGCATGCTGATGTTGGCTCATAGGGACTACTACGCCTCCCTTCTTCGCACTCATGCTTCATATATTGCACCAACATCCGGTCCGTTGATCAACTATGTACAAAGAGTTCCTCTGGGTGTTGTTGCACAGATCACGGTGCGCTATGTTCATCCCCTTCAGCATCAACGGCACACCTAACGCATATACCTCGTAGCCTTTAATCACCCCCTCTTAATTGCCGTGAAGAAGATTGCTCCCGCACTTGCAGCAGGCAACTCGGTCATTGTCAAACCGAGCGAACTCGCTCCGGCATCCGTACTGGAATTCGCAGAGATGGCCGCCGAAGCGGGAGGTGAGTAATATCGCCGTTGCCAATGTCTACAATAGTGATCGAGGCGATTGCAGTACCTCCGGGAGTGCTGCAGGTCCTACCTGGATACGGCCATAAGGTCGGGAAAATGCTTGTTTCTGACCCCATCGTCAAGAAAGTGGACATTACCGTGAGTGTTCCAACCTCGCGCGCACAGCGAGTGTTCTTACGAAGTATCAAACAGGCGGGCACGAGCACAGGTCGCACGATTGGCGAGATCGTGGGCCGCAACCTGTCCCACTTCACCGCGGAGCTCGGCGGGAAGGCTCCCATCGTCGTCTTTGACGATGCCGACCTACAGAGTGCCGTGGACGGCGCCGCGTTCGGGTGCTTTATCGCCTCAGGCCAGACCTGTGTGTCCGGCACCCGGCTGCTGGTCCAGGACAAGATTTACGACGCCTTCATGGAGCGCTTCCTACAGAAGGTCGAGAGCATCACGAGGCGGATGGGCGACCGTATGCACGCTGTTCCCCTCTTCCCCTGCTGTCCGGTTCATTAACGACCTCCCCGTGGTCTCCAGCCTCGAACCCAAAATCGACCATGGGCACCGTCATCTCCCTGCGCCACCTCGAGCGCATCGAGGGCATGGTCCAGCGCGGCGTCGGCACCATCCTCGCGGGCGGCAAGCGCATGACCGGTACCTCCACCCTCGACGGCTGCGACTTCTCCAAGGGCGCGTTCTTCCCCCCTACCGTTGTCACCGACGTCCCGACTGAGGACGACCTCTGGCTCGAGGAGCTCTTCGGCCCTGTCGTCGTCGTCAAGCGCTTCTCGGTGCGTCCCCTTCCCGTCACATTCACGGCGTGCACGCACTCACGGAGCCGGATCTAACGCGCGGCGGACGGCAGGACGACGGCGAGGGCGTGATGCTCGCAAACGCATGCAAGTACGGGCTCGGTGCAGGGATCTGGACGCAGAACCTCGCACGAGCGCACAGGGTCGCGGACGAAATTGAGGCCGGGATCGTGTGGGTCAACACGCACCACCGCAACGACCCCAGCTCGCCGTGGTGCGTATCCCCGCAAGCGGGTGGTCCTCATGTCCGTCGATCGAGGCTAACGGTGACGGGGCAGGGGCGGCATGAAGGAGAGCGGCGTCGGCAGGGAGAACGGCGTCGAAGCGTTCGAAGCTTGTACGTCGCATGTTTTCTCCTCCTTCACAGTGAAAGTAGCGGCTTACCGGTGATGGATGTGCGCAGACACGCAGTCCAAGTCTATTATCGTCAACACGGCGTACCCTGAAGAATCCAGAGCTGGGGATTGGTTTGCTGAAGATGAAGAGGAGAAGAGGTATGGTTGACCGTAGGGTCTGCTCCTGGATTTCTGGTGAAGGAGAGCTGTACCGTACGAATACCCTGGCATCTTACACGACCCCTTCACGCTGTTCGACCCCGCCGATAGAATACAAGCCCCCACAAACCATCGCTGTACATCCTGATGATACATGGTAGCGAATGGGTATAATGATGTAAAAAGTCCTTTCGCAGTGCAGTGCTCTTCGTCTATACGGTAGTCTTGACCGCCTCCTTCTGCTCGCTTGGGGTCTGCAGCGGAGCGTCGACATCGTCAGGCACGCCAGGTGTCCAGAAGTAAACACAAACATACCTCTGCGATTTCTACGGGTGGCTCGTCGACAAAATCTGGCATCTTGTTCAGATCGCTGAGATACGAGGGTCCTTCCTCCTCAGCGTCCAATTCCAGTGCATCCAGTTCTGCGGCGCGTCAGAGATTACACAAGACAGACGTATATCCTGCTCACCGGCTTGCAAATCCGCCTCGTCAATCTCGTCTGGGACGGCATATGACCTCCCAAGACTCTCCTGGATTTCATTCGCTTGCTCCAGCAGATCCTCCATGTCGTAGTGTACGGCCTAATATAATCTGACTCAGTATGGTGAAGAAATGCGGACATACAGCAACGAACCTCGATCTTGTCAATGTCGATCTTGCCGTACTGCTTCTTGAGCTCCTTGTTCGCCAGCTTCATCGCGTCGACGGTGCCATCGTATTCCGGAGGTTCTCCGTCGCGAGGGCAGCGGACTCCATGTTGAACGTCTGCTGCGTGAGCTGCGCGAGCTGCGACTCGTACATCCGCTTCTGCTTCAGCGTCCGGAGGGCGCGCTCTTGGATCGCGTTCTGCATGCACCGCCGCGTCGTTACAGCAGTACGTACAGCAAGATCCGCGACGTTTGATGTGTCGGCATCATCAATGCGGAGCGAAGAAAGTGCATCAACACAAGCATAGCGGAGGGCAAAGAGGGCTCGCACGCACCTTTCCAGGCCCGTTCCGAAGCCTGCCCATCTGCTCCTTGTATCGCGCGAGCTCCCCGTCGAGCTTCTTGATCTTTACCTCGATGGACGCCATCCGGGTGTCTGTCTGCGGGGCCGGGGCGTGCGGTTCAGCCTCATCCCGCCCGGGGAAGCACTGGGAGCGCGCTGACCGATGAGATGGCATCTTGGAGCGTCGGGCGCGGCTTCTTGCTGCTGGATGTTCCAAAGATGCGGTTCATGGCGGGGAGACGGGTGGAAGTGGCAAGACGTGTGACGGAAAGAGGACGCAGATGGGTGTCCAGAGGCAAGTGTCCAAGTGAAGCGCTCGGGCTCGATGACTGGGCTCGCTGCGCGCACGACTCTGGGCTGTCTCTCACAGTACTTGACTAGCCTCTTGCCCTCTTCCTGCCACAGGCAGTAATCTTACCATTTACTCAGCGTTGATTCGATGCCTTACATAGAACCGATGCGTTCCGCTAACAGCCATCCCGGACCCAACACGCTTGCCCAACAGACTCGGCGTCGACGACCGTGCTCACACGCACTGACGTCGACGACTCTACGAATATACCGACTCCCAGGAGGAGTCAACCAGTACGACCCCGAACAGTCAGGACGGATAGAACTCGAGCACGCGGAATGCCTCAAGTGCCTAACCGCATGTATGTGCAAGGCGGCGAATTGCATGATCGGGTGAGGGGCACCCTCAGATTCTTGTTACGTATACTCACTAGTGTTTAATCCGGACTTGATGATTAATCCTCATGGAAGCTATTGCTCGCCCTCGTCAACTGTTTCGCTGGACGAGGGCCATTCAGCCCCGAGGTCTGCGTCCTTTTGTGGGCGTCGGCGATGATAAGGATCATGGCAAGCATAACACACTGAAACAGGTGCACGAAGCTTTCCTTACAGGACTAGAACTGTTCGGAAGGGCCCTTCGCAAGAGTTCTCGTCCATGACGAAGCCCGGAGCACCGGAGGCAATACACTGACATCTCAGACAGCAGTGGGTCCCAAGATGAAGTTTGAGCGCCTCGCGAGGGGCGCCCAGACCCCGAGCGCTCCGCTCCGCGTGCCTGCCGAGCGTCTGGACGCACCAAGACTGAGTTAGCGGGATAGGCCCTTCGAAAAGGCCGCAGTGCATGCCCCCCGTGTGAGCTGTTCTCTTTCCTATGTCGCGTCTTGACTCTTCGCTGCCCATTCGTGAGGAGACAGACACTGACATGATGGGGTAGCGCAAGACATGCTTCATCTTCATTGAGATTGGGCAATGAAACGCCACTCGTAGGACGTATGCGGAGCGCCAGTGGGTAACATGACCGTCGAGTCTTCCTGAAGGAGTCGTGCATGATACCGTTTCTACAGTCTAACCCTTTAGCGAGGTGAGCTGCATAGCCTATAGACTCTGAAACTTGACATAAGGGCTCCACGCAGGCCCTCGCGCATTAGATTTGCATAACAACTCGTCTCGGCTCCGTGATCGGACCGTTCCCAGAGGGAAGCTCGCTCATCTAGGCCAAAAAGTCCGGTAATGCTAGGTGTTTGACATTGTGTTCGCTGATGCGCCCGGTGTGCACCAGGGGCAAACACTATGATATGTTTCGTCTCTGCAATGGAGAACACTGCCCAACACACAGAGGTATGCCAGCTTGTGAGTAATGGCGCCTTCAAGGACCATGCTGTATATAAAAGCCTACTTCTGAGGCGCCTAATTCTCATCACCTTTCCAGTGTTCTCAGCTGCCTCTCCTTCGCGATCTTATCAACATGTCAACTATGCGCGCGGCAGTATTCCATCCCGGAAACAACAATCTCGTCCTGGAGCACATCCCTATCCCTAAACCAGGTCCCAATCAAGTCCTTCTGAAGGTCGCGGCAGCCGGCGTATGCCACTCAGACACTGCTATTCTCACCGACGTTCTCGACGATTCGCGCACCTACGTGCTGGGCCACGAAAACGTCGGATATGCGGTGGAGTGGGGTCATTCCATTCCCTTGTCGATTGCTTGACTGACCTCGGCTGGGTTCCAGACTAGGGTCAATGTCCGCCACATTGCAAAGGGTAAACTCTACGCGATTCACGACCTGGTACCTCACGGTGCCCACCCGCTTGCACCTGGCCAGTCCCCATTGACGGATAGCATCGGCATCGGCGAGAACGGCGGCTTCGCCGAATACATCCTTGCTGACTCTGTTGAGCTCGTCCCAGTGGTTGGTGTCGCTTTGCAACCTTTATCGCTGCCCCATTACTTGAAAGGTTGTTTGACAGCCAGAGGGTCTTGCTCCCGAAGTGGCCGCTCTCGCGACGGACTCTCTCATCACTGCATACAACGCCGTGCATAACGTTGCCGGGTGAGTGTGCTCGTTTGATCCGTGTACTATTGCATCAATGAACCCACAGCGACGAACGTCAGCTCCGACCGGGCAGTCACGGCAAACGCGTCCTCATCTACGGCATTGGTGGGCTCGGGCACCAAGCGGTCAACTCGCTCTCCACTACGGCGCCACAGTCTTCGCCGTCGATATTAAACCTGTGCGCGCGAGCTCGCGATTTCCCTCGGGGCTACGAAGGCTTTCCACCAGGAGAGCTCGCGCAGCTCTTCGCCACTGAGAACGCCGGCCCAGACCGGTTCGCAGTTGATATCGTTATCGACTTCGTGGCGACCGCACAGTGTGAGCATGATCGATAGTTTCCCAAGTCATGGCACACTGCGACTCACATGGGAGCATATCACAGCGTTCCAGATTGGCCAGGAGGCCGTCAAGCTCAGCGGGTTCAGTCTGGACGGCCCGCATGGGCTCATTGTTCTGGCAGCATCCCTGCGCAGGACGGCCGATCGTCGCTGACAGTCAGGGACTAGGTTGGCGTCTCAGGCGAGAACTTGACTTTCAACCAGATCGCGCTTCTCACGTTCCGCACCAACGGTTAGTTCAAAATACGTCAGGAAATTCTCAGACTCACGTATCTCCTCTTTCCAATCAAGTGTTGTCTTCGCTCTACGGTAGCAAGGACGATCTGAAGGCATGCTTGGAGCTTCTCAGCGATGTGCGTCCCTGTCCGCTTTACATCTTCCACCAGCAACTGACTATGCACGGTCGCTCAGGGTGTGGTGTACCAGTGGTAGCCGTTGAACCTCTCGAGAACGTCAACCAAGTTCTCGACGAGTTGAGGTCCATGAGGGTCACCGGTCGTAAGGTCATCAACCCGATGTTGGTAGTGGTGCTTGAACGATGGCTTTGCCTAATGTATCAACTATGTGATTCGTCATATCCACACATCGCGCCCTGCAAACGCGTCGTCCGACCTACACTTCCACTGCAACCCCATCGAGCTCCCGACCACGCCGCACTTCCATGGCCGCTCGGCCTTCCCCGCGATCGCCCGACTCACAGGCTCCGTTCTCCGACGCCGCGAGAAACACGTTCGGTAGCACCACGGTGCCCGCCTCCGTTTCTTCAACAGCCGCATCAGATTCAAGCTCCTCCAACGAGCTCGTGGCGAAGAGCAGGCTGTGACTTGTTTTGGCTCTCGTGCGACCGGGCGGAGGCGAGGACGTCCGACCGTGTGGACGGCAGGAAGAACATCTGCACCAGCGACCCTTCGACGGGCGCCGCGTCGCTGTCGAGCGCGATCGACCCCGCGAGGGGTCCCCGGACATAACGTACGAGACTTGGCTCAGCTACATATAGAGCTCTGGTCAGATTGCCGCCGCGAAGCAGGAAGCAGGGTCCGGCGCACCTCGTACTTGCCGCCCGTCTGCCGGAGCTGCCATGTAGACCCGCAGCTCCTTCGAGATGCTGCTCCAGCGAGCCCGGCGAGCGCCGGGTGGCTCTGGATGCGTTCAAAAGCAGGCGGGACGGGTTCGCGTTGTCGAGCGCGTTGATCAGGTTGCCCTCCGCGCTGCGTGCGGGCGTGTGGTGAGCGCATGGGGCCGGTCTGAGGCGAATACCACCCACTTTGACACGATCATCGGGCGCGTCAGGGGTTCGAGGCCTGCGAAGTCACCGAACGCTGCAGACCGCCCGGGCGAGGACAGGCAGATCCCGACGGCGCCGTCTGAGTGCACGGACTGGCCGGAGAAGAGCGTGTACGGCCGCCCGGTCACGAAGGGCGTGGAGGTCGCCACGAGTCCTAGCTTGCGAAGCGGGACGTCGTCAGCGGCGCGAAATCCCAAAGTGAGGGCAGGAAGTCCCACACCTTGTTCGCAGTCGAGAACCGTGACAGCGCGCTGCTCAGGCCCTCTGGTGCGTTGTCGCTCAAGTACACGATGCTGTCCACATCTTCCGCGCTGTTCAACGAAGATGGCGTCAGTGCGCTTCCAAGCTAGACCTACGATGGCCGCCACGTACGGCAAAGACTGGAGAGCATCTGGCAGCGCCGCGCCGTCAAACGACTGCGCCATCGACTTCTCCCAATCGACCTCGCTCTCGTAGTCCCGCGTGTCAACCTCCTTCCCGTGTTGGTTGGGCGCGTGCCATCGCCCAACTTGCACCGCTTTCCGCCCGGGCACGGTGCTCCGGAACAGCGTCGCGGTCCTCGCGTCGAACGCCGCGACGCTCACAGCTGTGTCTCGCTGCCACCCAGGCCGCGACGACGAGACCGGGGCGGATAGGCACCCGACGGAGGCGGGGGAGAGGCCTTGCGCAGCGGAGACAAGCGCGCCGAGGTCCGAGGGGTGCGTGTGTTGGGAGGCAGAGATGGTGTAGAGGAGGGGGAGGCCGGCGACTCGCTGCTTGAGATGCGCGAGGTGTGCGAGGATATCTGCACTTTTGCGGGAGATGACGGTGTTCATGTGAAGTGCCATGGCGAAATCGGGTTCGCTGTAGTTCGCGAGCGAGAAGTGCCAGGAAAAGCAGGTTACGTTCCTAAACAATTGTGATGCGCTGGCCGCGCGCGTCCAAAGATATGTCAGCTTTGGGTACTGCAGACCACAATCGCCCAACATGCCTCCTTCAAATAGGCACTGTCGCACTGGCCGGTGTTTTAGGCGGAACTCGAGAAGTTTCGACGGTGCTGGTCAAGTGCTGCATGCATGTCTCTCGGCTGGCGTGAGCAATTCTGGAGTCAAGAACGTCCTGCGCGTCACGGTGCCTTCCGTGAGAACAAATCCCAAGTGTGACTCCTAGCACGTGCCTCGTTACATATCGCGTCTACAGACCCATAGCCATATATTCATAGCAGTACTTGTTGACCACCCTCTGACCATGCATAGTACAAGGAAGAAATTACCGCGGGGGCCATATAATCCAAGAGTCCGTTTAGTGCGTTACGTGTACGTGGCTTTAAGTCTCCCAACGATGTAATCCTCCGTAGTCACGGACGGGTACTTGGGCTTGCTGCCGGGAACCAGGCACGTCGGGAGGCAGGAGATCTCTGCGCCTTGGTCCGGGTTGCAGAAGAACGCGATCGATTGGCGGTCAGGAGTGATGGCCTCGGTGTCGCTGACCGCGTTTGCGGGTGGCGCGACGACGCGGTGGAGGGTCGAACGGAGCACATCGTTGCTCCAGCGAGCAAGCAGGTCACCGGCGTTGATAACGATGGTACCAGGCTGATCGCGAGTGCGTTAAAAAGGCGTCACAGGATGCGCTAAGAACACTTACGACGGGCGTCGCAGCCTGAAATTGACCAGTGTGTGGGTTCTGGACTTCGAGACCTCCGACCTATGCGCCACTAATGGGTGATCCGGTCAACCTGACAGTCCGCAGCGTTTGCTTACTTGGTCTTGGAACAGCAGCGTAAGAGTGCCGTAATCGGAATGCGCGCCTGCACGCGCAGTGCCCTCCTTCTTCAGGAGTGACGTCTTAATGGGCGGGTAAGAGAGCAGCCGAAGGTTGTGATACTGCTCGTTGATCTTGTTGTCAAAGAAGCTCTCCTCGAGCCTGAGCCCTAACGCGATAGAGCGCATCACCAGGACATGGAGGTCATGGCACGTCTGGAAGAAGTTGAGCATGGTGCTCTTGAACCCGGGCGCGTCGGCCTCCTGTGGCCAGTAGTTTTTGTAGGTCGCGTCCCAGTCACGGCCGATCTCCATGGACTCCTTGTAGTCCGGAGCCTTCTCGCGCAGCTGCTTGATCTCGTCCGCATCCGCGGACTGGGTCACGCGCTCACGGCCGACCTTGACGAAACCACGGTTGGCGCGGGGGTCGCGCCATGCAAGCTCAGTCTTCTTCTCGATAGGCATTCTGAAGAACTCGGCGCTCTGGGGTGTTGTGCGTGAGACACGAAGGGGGAAAGCATGGACGGATAGTACGGAGCTGACCTTTTGGAACGCACCCTTGACGGTCTCGTCGGGAATGCCATGGTTGGTGAGATAGATGAAGCCGACGTCGGTGAAGCCGCGAACGATCTCCTGCGCAGTCTCCGCCTTCTGCGCAGCAGAGGTAGCGTGACGGTACTTGCTGAAGTCAATGATCGGGATGCGAAAGTTGTCCTAGGAGGATGCGAGCATCGGTGGAAGCTCACGGAGGTGATGGCCAGTGGGAGCAAACCTGTGCATGAGTGGCGAAGGTGCGGGCGGTGGGTCGCACCGGTGTTCGGGAGGAAGAAGGGGCGGAGAGGAAGCGTCGCACGGCAGGTGAAACGGACGACGTGGAAGGAAAGACGACCATGTTCGCAGGCGTTACGCGAGGGCAAGAAGGGGAAAAGAGCAACAACAAGCAGAGAGCAGGCGTGGACGCAGGCGCCTAGATTTCCGACGCGTCAAGGCGCGACCCAGAAGCCCTCCAGCTGCCAGGCTAGCTCCTGTCACCCGCCGCGTCCGACACCGTCTATATTTCCCGTGAGACATGCCGTGCTCTCCAAATAGCCCGCGACTGCTGCCGTCTGGCTCTCCATCCTCCCTCCATGATGCACAACCCCGTGAAGCATACCGCTGCTGCCTCGACCGCCCCCGACACCCTCCAGGAGGAGCATATACCCATGCTCTCCGCCTCCAACCACGTCGTTCTCGAGATTGACCATCCCCCGTACGCTTCCCCTCTCTCTCATCTCCTTCGCCGCTAACAGCGAGCACGCTCTAGTCCCCAGTACTCTCAAGCAGACTCTCAGCCTCTAGAGCCTGACGTTGTCGCCTCTCGACCCCGCCGCCGCTTCCAGCCCAAACCACTCCACGTCCGTATTCTGTGGACTGCCGCCATCTTCCTCTGCATCCTCCAGAACTTCGGCATCGTCCCCACCCTATTCTCAACCAGTACATGCTCCATACGCGAGCGGGACCATCAGGAAGTCGCGCGCCTCAAACGCGGTGCGTACTGGACCGATCCCGCCGGGGACGAGCATTGCGGCGCATTCGGGGTCCGATACTATCGTGCCAGGCTCAGGAGTGATGACTCCGTCGCTCTGGAGAAGGACTGGTTGGAAACCTGCTATCTCATGCCTATGACCATCCATGGACGCCAGCTCGAAAAGCCGGACCGCTGTGAGCGTAGGGTGCGTCCTCCATCATCCGTTTGTAGTTGACCACGAAGCTGACGATACTGTCCAGGATGACGGCCAGGTCTGGGGTATCTGGAGGGTGGACTTCGGGGAGCCGACATGCGCTCCCTACTGGGGCACAGTCACTGACCTCGTAAGCTTTCTTTTCTTTGCCATATCTTATCAGCAGAGACTGAGGCAAGTGACTAGGGATGTGTTTCCACTGGGCTGGCGGTACGTCAAAGCGCTTCAGCAGATATAGACATGTCTCATGTTTTGTCACGAATAGCGCTTGCAATCCCGTCTCCTCGGCATCCAGCATGGCGATAATTGGAAGAACATGTGCTCGACCACTCCCGCCAAGCTCCTCGGCGTGCAGTATGACCATCCCACTCACTGCGAAGACAAGGTGCGTCTCTTCATGCCAGTTCTCGTTGCAAAATCTTACATTCAATGCAGGGATTTGTTTCCGGCGTCATTGGAATGTGGGATATTGAACGAACCGAGTGCAACTAGGCAATCCCGGTCCGGCTATGGGCGATTGCAACATGTCTGTGTGTCGTTCCCCTGTTCCAGCTTATTCTCGTCTGTTAGAACTTCAACGACGCTTTCGCTTTTGCATGTTACTTTGATGAACAAGTTGAGCCGGCTTATACCCAGGCCAAGCGTTTCCTGCGAGCCTCCACATTCGCACATGCAATTCAACAACAAATACATACGATATGGACTAATAAGTGCAAATGCTTCAGAATCAGGAGGCTCGTCCATTGCCGCTACGCATGGACCAGGCTCATGTGGGAGCAGGAGTGTGTGAGGAGGAGGCTGAGAAGCTGCAGGAGGAGTTGGATAACTTCGATCTGGGCTTCCGCCCGCTTGTGTGGGTCATGGCCGACGATAAAATCAACCTCTCTGAGGAGTCGCGAGGACGATGAGAACCAAGAGGTGTGCATCATCAACACGCCTCGCCATGTCCGCCAGCGCGGTAACCGAGCACAGCGGCCTCACAAGTAGACGTTTCTCAGTGAATGTGGCGGTCGCGTCGTGGAGTAACAGGTACCGACACTGGTGAGGAGGAGGAGGAGGTTGGTGACTTCAGCCTCCAGCCATCTGCTTGTACGACCACCCCAGCCGCTTTGCGAGTGCAACCGAGTGTTCCTCTGCCACGCGCAAGCTGGTCTTCTCCTCATCCCCCGTGCAGTAGCTAGTGTAGTCGAGTCCGTCGTTCCAAGGAGGCGGGGCGGGGTGCCGGTGAGCTCTGAGACCGCGCAAGGCGACGGTCTTGAGCACATGAAGCTGTCGCGCCCTCACGCAGTGCGCCGCGTGAGCCCTCCACTCACCGACTCACCTGTTTTCTCTCCTCTTCGCTCGACCCTCTCCTGAGTCCTTCGTGAGCCGACCTCGCAGGCGTCTCTCTGAACAAAACGTGCGGCTTGACGTCACATATGTCTCCCGGCCAGTCCCGGGCCCCTATAACGAGTCTGGCTTTCTCCTTCTATCATCGCCAGTCAACCCGTCGGCTTCCGAAGGTATACTTGCTGTGTCCTTCCGGTTTCGAGCGAGCGGTTGCCTGTGGAGGCAGTTGCTGAATCCAGCGACCCATGTGCATGAACAACGTTGAACTTTGTTAGCTGCTGCGGTAAGCGGGCTTCCATTACCCACGCTCTCCTAGGGTGCGCGGCCCCAGATACCACCCTCCATTCCTAGTCCCACTCACAGCGAGTCTTCCACTTCGTGAACTGGCCGCGATGAACTCCCGGGATCCGCCGCCTTCTTACCGGTCCACTTACAGTGTCTCTCAGTGAGCCCCTCGCGTCCTACCATCCTATGCCGCCCTGATTGACGTGTGATTACTTGTACAGCTCAGTCAGCGACCGATCATCCCTTCTGGGCAGCAAGTACAATGGCGAAGAATTTTCCACCGTTACTCTCTGGCGTTGGGCTCGCACCGCCGGCATCGCCCTCCTCGTGTTCGCGGTGACCGCCTTCATCCTCCAGAACGCCGGCTTCGTGTCCACCCTCGCTGACGACGTCCCCCTCTCCGAGAAGCTCGCTCTTCGCGCCGCCTGGCGCTCGGAGGAGGCCGCGCACGCCGCCGACCGCACCAAGTGGGCGATCGAGCGCGCCCGGTGGGGCGACGAGCGCACCCGGTGGGACGCGGAGCGGCTCGAGTGGGCGCACGAGCAGGAGGGCATCGCGCGCGAGCGCCAGGCGTGGGCGCAGGAGCAGGCGCGCTGGGCGCAGTGGCGGAAGGAGGTCGCCGCGCGTCGCGGCGGCGCGCACTTCACGCCGCCGTGGCACGCGGGCGGGGGGACGTGCGCGGCGTACGGGACGCGCGCGTACAGCGCGTACATGCGAGACATCCCGGCGGACGCGGACTGGTACGAGGTCTGCATGAACACGGCGTACAACTTCCACGGGCGATGGGTCGAGCCGGACCAGTGCGAGCGCGGGGTGAGTGCCGCTGCTCAGTATTCGACGGGCTTTTGGGACATTACTGACCGTTGTGAGCTCATAGGGCCGAGGCGAGGTCTGGGCTACGTGGTTCATCGGGTTTGGAGAGCCTGAGTGCGTTACCTATTGGGGTGCGTTCAGGGAAGTGGTCAGTTCCGTCTCCCAGGTCCCTGTGGTCTGTCTTTCGCTGATGGCGCGGACCCTCCACAGGCCTCAGCTCCCGGGAAGAAGGTAAGTTCGGCCTTTCCGTGGTCCACTGTAATGTTCACCGCGATTGTCCTCAGCGTTACGAGGCCCGCCTCATGAATCTGCGCCACGGAGACACCTGGGACGACATGTGTCGGACCAGCCCTGCAGATTTCCGCGGTCGCCACTTCGAGCATCCCACCGCCTGTGAGGACAGGGTATGCACTTGTCTATTAGAGCCATGACTTCAGTTGGCTGATCGCGACACAGGACGGCCGCACCGGTGTCTTTGAGTTCAATGAGTAGGTGGAGACATTAGCTTGCAGTCAGAGAGTCAGGTCAATTTCGAACAACTTGAATGCAAAGCATAATATATAGTACAAAGTCAGCCAGTATATATGAGATGTGTATTTCCCCTTGTAGATTGGTGCCAGGGCTACCAATATTGTGCAGAGCGCACGTTCGGATCTTGAAAGCTCAGACTACGCTGGCATGCAACTTGACAAGTGCGTACGTGGGCAAAAAGACGGAACCGGAGTAAGTGCGTCCAAGGTTGCGGTGGTGACGACCATCTGACCACATGCTGGATGCCTCTGCGGACACACAGCGGGTAGAATGGGTCTGTCCTCGGACGATGACTGGCGAGATATGTGCAGTACAACACTGGCGACGATGTGCAAATACGCTCTGCGAGAACAGGGTAAGCCATGCGCATGTTGCATTGGCGAAGGATGTCGATGACTGACGGCGTGAATCGAAGCAGGGGTGGAATAGAGCACGTGTATGGCGTGTGCCTGTGCACGGTGGTGCGTTTTGTAAGAAACGAGGCACCGTTTACGAGCAGCTGGCTGCTGAGCGTCTGATCAGCGCCCAGAGAACTACGTCCACGCCGGCCGGTGCTAAAAAGGCGGAGTGAATCGTGAGGGTATACATGAGCTGAAGCGAACTGCCTAGCGCTGAGCTTGAGCCAACTTGGGCGTGTGCATATCTCCCCTGCCCCTTTCCCTCTGCTCCTCGTCCCCAACTCCCACCCCGCCCGGCCCACCCGTCACCGGTCCACCCGCGACTCAAGAGCAACACACAATGGGAGGCTACGGGGCCGCCCCTACGCGGTGCGTCCACTTCGCCCAGATCACAGAATGATCTATCGAGCCCCGTCCCCACCCCCAGCGCGGACGAGCGCACATCCCTGAGCACCGGCCTCCGCCTTCCATACCTCGCCGAAAGCCCTCTCCTCATCCTCCTCGTCTGCATCCTCGTCCTCCAAAACCTCGCCGTCGTCCCTCCCTTCGCCGACCTCGGCGGCGTCTCCATGAAGGAGAAGGCCGAGCTCCGGCACCAGTGGGCGCTCGAGGTCGCCGACCACGGCCGCGCCGTCGCCCAGTGGGACCGGGAGCGCACCGCCCACGGCGTCGAGCTCGCGCAGTGGGAGTGGGACCGCGAGGCGTGGCGCAAGGAGGTCCAGGGCAACAGGGCGGCCGAGGCGCACCGCTCGAAGGAAGCCGCTGAGGAGTTTGAGCGTGGGCAGGAGGAGCGGCGCGCCCGGGATGCCCGCGAGCGCGCCGAGGAGGAGCGCCGGCGCCAGGCGCTGCGTGAGGCGTTCCAGCGGGAGCGAGCGCAGGAAGAGCACGAGCGCAGGGCGGCCCGCGACAAGTTCAACAAGGAGTGGCAGGAAGAGGACCACAGGCGCCAGGCCGTGCGCGAGGCGTTCGAGCAGGACAAGGAGCAGTGGGCGAAAGAGCGCAAACAAGAAGAACAGCACCGACAGGACGTTGAACGGCAGCGGCTGGGCGTGTACTGGTCCCAGGTGCGGCGGTACGAGCAGTGCACGGCCTTCGGAACCAGGACGTATGAAGCCGAACTCCTCGACATACCTGGGCATCTCGACTGGCGAGAGGTTTGTGAAGACATGCCGATTGAATTCCACGGACGTCGTGTGAATAGGCCCCCTCACTGTGAACGCAATGTGAGTGCATCAAAACCATTCGGTTTGAGCTTTTACTGACATTTGATTAGAAGGACGGTCGTGTGTGGGCGATGTGGAAGATCGATTTTGATGAGCCGGAGTGCACTCTCTATTGGGCACCGCTTCTCGATCTGGTCAGTCAGCTTTACGGGTGTCTTACAAGCACGACTGATGCGTATTTGGTCTGGCAGGGATGTACGGATAGCGACACTGGAACCAGGGTGAGCGAACCACGACGGAAATTCAGCCGTGACAAAGCTGACCACCACGACAGCGATATGAGGCCAGACTCATGAACCTTCGGCATGGAGACGATTGGGACGCGATGTGCAAGACGGCCCCTGCAATCATTCATGGATTCCAGTTCGACCATCCAACTGTCTGTGAAGACAAGGTCTGTTTGGTCTCCCGTGTGCAAATGGGCCTGGCTCACATCACTTCTAGGACGGGAGGACTGGTGTATGGCAAGTGCCAGACCTTCGGTGCCAGCGCTAGATCAAACAGGGTTCGCCGCGTTTATGATAATGGGATGACTGTTATGTTTGTATTGTATGAGATCCGGTGTGGGTGTCGAGTGTAGTAGTACAAACCGCAGTGTGTGTTCCGTGTATGAAGACCAATGGTACCCAGTAAACATGAGATGAAGGCCAGGAATCGTAAATCACAGTCTAGCCGCGCGCATAACCCATCGCGCTTGGAGAACGGAGCCGCCTGAAAAGAGCCATCAAGGTCTTCCCTCCCTCCGGACCCCATCTGCGAATGAAGTGCGCAGTGAGCACCGACCGTTCAAACAAACAAGCGCAACAAATCAAAGCACTCACTCGCCGCTCGCCACCTCCTGGCAGCACCGCTCGAACTCGTCCGACACGCTCACCTCCTCCCACCGCTCGACGACGAAGTCCTGGACGAGCCCGTGCAGCTCCTCCCACGCCGCGCTCGCGAGCAGCACCGCGAACGCGCTCCGCGCCGTCACCGTCGCGACGACGTGCTCGAGCGCGAGCGCGCCCAGGCCCGGCATCCCGTACCGGTGCGCGAGCTGGTACATGCTCAGCGCGCTCGCCGGCGGCGGCGCCCGCGTCGGGTGGGCGTGCGGGTCCGCCGCGCCCGTGAGCCCGCCGCCGCCCGCGCCGCCGCCCGACCCCCGCGAGCGCTGCTTGCCGTGCGCGGACCCCGGGCCCGCCGGGTAGTGCGCCGCCGCTGAGGGCGAGAGCGGCTGGGGGACGGGGACGGGCTTCGCGCCGCGCGCTGCGGCCCCCGTCGCTGGAGTCAGCGACAGCCCCACGGGCGCGGGGCCCGACGCCCTGCGCGGCGTCGTCGGTGTGCCCGGAGGACGCGACGCGGATGGCGAGGGCGGCCCCTTGGCGGCCGTCGCCGTTCCCGCCCGGACCTGGCCGCTGCCGGGCTTGGCCCCCTTCGCGTCGCGCGGGGCGTGCGCGAGCCCGAGCGCGTCTGGACCGGTGGAGAGCCCGCTCGCGCCGCTGGTGACGCTGCGGGCGTCGCTCACCGCGCCGCTGGGGGTGTCGGACGCGCTCGCGGCGCCGATGCCGATGCCCGAGCCGAGGTGGCCGGCCTTGTGGAAGACCTTCCAGCCCCACTCGTCGGGCACCCCCGGGGCGCACCAGTCGCGCGCGGACCAGCCGGCGCCGACGCCGTCGACGGCGAGGCGCGGGTCGTCGACGGCGCGGAAGAGGAGCCAGTTGGCGTAGACCCACTTGAGGAGCCAGTAGATGGTGACGAAGTCGGCCTCCTCGACGACGATGGTGTATAGCCGACGACCGCCGGGTTGCGCTGGGGCGTTCTCGTTGAAGGACGAGGCCAGCATGGTGGCAAAATACTCGGAGCGGCGGACGAGGATGTCCGAGTGGGCGTAGAGGATACGTTTCCGGGCGAGAGTCTGGGAGGAGGAGGAAGATTGGGAGGAGGAAGTGGAGCGGGGAGAAGCTGGGACAGCGGAATCGTACTCAAGTTGGTCGCGGGTGGTACGCTCGAGGCAGATGAATTGAACGTCCCCGGTATCTGTTGGACTTCTGAGCCTTCCGAAGCAACAAAAAACTCGGATATACTTACTGGCATTGTCCAAAGAAGCTTCCAACCCGTCAAGAAGGTCCCGAGGGACATAGTATGCGGATGGCTGCTGAGGATAGAACGGCCCCACGGGCGAGTGAATCTGTACGCAAATCACAAACGAGTCTGTTTCCTGTATCCTTGGATTCTCTAGAAGTGTAGACAGCGGTGGAAGGGGACATTCTGCGACATGGAATGTCAACGGTATTTACACGGGCAGCATGTCATTGTACTCACCCCATACTTCAGTGCCCTGTCTGAACACCCAGTTGTTCTGCCAGATTTCCCAAGCCCACTCTGCGCGCGCACCACGCTCTCCCGCGCGATCGTCTTGGCATTTGATGGCGGCGAACATGGTCGCTGAGGTCTCGTAGTCCGTGTGTGCATAGTCGACCATGAGTGAAGTGAGGTACAATGACAGTGATGGCGAAGACGCGTTAGACGCGCTCTCTGCCTCGTTAATTGTCGTCTTCGCTGCAATGCCGGACGTTCAATAGAGTATGCACGGCAATGACTGAAGCGTACTCACTGATCTCCAGTTTGAACTTGCCATCACCAAGCTCAGGCGATTCTCTCAGCACTTCGAAGTCATCATCCTCGACCACCTCAACGTCCTCTGCCGCCTCTAACGCAGGGTTCTCAATGTGGTCTCTCAGTCTGCTAACATCGCGAATGACCCATTCAAATGCCTGGAGGACGCCAGCCCTTAGCACGCACACAAAGAAAGAGATCGCACCGCGCACGCACGTTGTAATTCCATTGCCTCGTCGTTACATCGTCCGCCATTGAGCCCTGGCTCTGTGCACTCGCTATACGCGTGGCGATGGGGCCAGCAGACAGCAGTACCGTGCTCGGGGTGGATGTGGCGACGGATGCACGCGAGTCCCACGTGTGCGTACTCGGAACGGAGCTGCTCGAAGAGTGTGCGGACGCCGAGGACACGGAGGAGCGGTGCGAGTACGTCGACCACGGCCAGTGCGGACGCGAGAGCGGGGAGGGCCGGCCGGGGGAATGGGCGATTGTCTGGGGGCCGGGGCGCGAAGAGGAAGAAGACATGGGGAGAGAGTGCGCGGGGCGAGTGGAAGCGGGTTCGAGGAAGGGGCGGCAGGGGGCCCTTTGTGATTGTCGTGAGACCCACGCGCTCGAGGCCGATCGTATGAACAGGTCGAGTATGTTTCTCTCCGCTTTCCCACTCAAGTACTGATCATTCATCCTTGCAAACATTTGACTCATACTCCACAGCGAGTTTAAGCCGCGGTCACGCTCTGCTGACGTCCTGCCAATAATGCCGCTAGGCCGGTGATCATATTACTGCCCACTGTCTGCGCCATGACTGAATTCTGATCGACTATTCACCATACAACATACAGCTTCAGAGGCTACAATCTCCGCCAATCCTGAACCCTCTCTGTGATGGTCGAAGTTCGCCCGTTGACCCCAAGTTGACCCCATCTGCCCTGAGATCCGCCCCCAACACTGGATCCCCGGCTCACTGGGTTGCATCCGCCGCGCTCTTGGCCTTCTCACCCTCGAGGAACTTCCAGAACTTGGGCCAGAAGTCGACGCTGTTCGCCCCGTCGACAAACTCGTACAACTTCGTGACCTTGTCGCCTTCCTCGTTGAAGTGCAGCGTGAGCATGTATTCGTTCTTGTATGGTCCGACCGCCGTGTCCGCTGTGCTGTGGCACCAGATCACGACTTTGTTGGCCCTCTCGTCCTCTACGATGTCGTCGATCTCGGGCGTGAAGTTCTTGAAGTACGGCATCACGCCGCCGAAGAAGGTGCGATACGTGGTGTTGTCCATCGGCGGGCGGTTCAGAGATCCTATGTTGCGCAGTCATCAACATTGAGGTCAGTTTTGGAAGCTGACCGACGTACTCGGCAGAATTTGTTGGATGCAATCCTCCGTCCTGCAGGCTAGTATCTGGTCCAGATCCCAGGCTTTGTAGGAATCCAACACCTGAAAGGCAGTTTGGCGCCGTCTCGATATCTTGTCGTTACTCATGGCGGAATCAGTAGGACGACTGAGGTGAGTTTGCGCGTGACTGAAGGGAACCCGTCAAGCCCAGGGAGTCTTAAGTGCATCGCGCAGCCGTCATGTGATAGTCTTTACATAAGTCCTCCCTGAACGAAACGACGGAATGGGACAAATCGATCGTAGCGAGGGTGGTATCAAAAATGTGCAAGTCGTCCGTCTGCAAAATAATTGGCACCGTTGCCAACATCTACGACCTCACGCTTTTCACCTACCTCTTCACCTTCTTCGAAATCTTCACGTTCAAGACAGCCAAGCATACCTCTTAATCTCTTCCCCCCAGCTTTCTCTCTGATATCATGATATGGATGCTCACCTGGTACAAGTTATATCCACAGCCATTCGATGATGGCGATGATGGCGCACTTCAAAATACATCTACCGCTCCCCCGCTCATGCTCTTCCGAGTCGTTCCGCGGCGGTTTGTTCGATCCTCACACATGCCCTCCTATGTTTCCATATAGGCTGCATATTATGGGAGACCAAAGCCGGCTGCTACCGGAACTGTGTCTTCGCGTGTTGTCAATGCCTGTGACCCCGCCCCTTTCGTCAGACTCCTCCCGCGTGCTTTGAGAGCGGGCCGTTGAGACGTGCTGCTCTCCGTTGTGGCAATTTAACTTGAAAGTCATCTTCTAGTTTTGGGAGTCGACATAGAAGCGCGAGCAGAGGCATGCTTGTGCCGGAGCGGTCGGCGGCCAATACGGAAATAGATCCACGTCAAGCCTGCGTACGGTCCAGTATGGTCACAACGAGGTACAAGTACAATCTCGCCTATATCTAGTATGTTTCCCAGATGACATCTGGCAATACTTGACGCATGATCTCCCAGTGATGCATGGCGCCCTCCGCTTGCCATTCTCCCAGCGGGTTCTGGGTGTCCTTGAGGATGTAACGATTGCGTTTATCTTCAGGGAGATCGTCGCCGACTACCGATATGTCGCTCTCGCGGTTTGGCAGGCCCGTGAAGACATGACGGCGAAGATGCGACCCGAAGATATCGGACTCGCGGGCCGCACGGAATGTCAAGGGTTCCGATGAAGGCGTGCAGAAGAAGACCTGATTCGGAAGAACAGGTAAGACATGTGATGGATGGCGAGGTACACAACGAGACTGACCCAGTTTTGGAACTCAGTGGTAATATTAGTAGGAGTTTCGATGGCATCATAAAACGCCCGGCATTGTGGGAAGGAAGTTTTGAGGGTGAGAATGAGGGCCTTCGCGGAGTCACTTTCCAAGACGCCAGCAAAATTCTGCAGATCGAAGGTGAGAGATTGCATTCGTCATAGTCTAGAAGAGCACGTACAACGGCAATCACTGCATCTGGGCGAACGATGCCCTTTAGCTCTTTCCAGAATTCTTCCGTGTATAGGTGTGCCGGGATTCCGCCGCCAGAGAAGCAGTCGTGTACAACGAGGTCGTATTGCGTTTGCTCGGTGACGTCGGAAGGATTCGCGACGTTGGTTTCGCTACGATTATGCACCCAGCCTCTGGCGTCTTCGATGAATACTTGTCCAGGCTCTGAAGCTGGAAGCCCAAAGAACTTCCGCGCCGCGTCGTACACGGTGGGGTCGATCTCGATGATGGTAGTCGAGATTCCGTGCCGCATGAACGAGCTCGCTGTGACACCAGTGCCTAGACCACTAGATCGTCGTTAGCATTTGCAGACAGGCTCTTATGATGTGGCTGCCTTACATGATAAGGGCATCCTGGGGCTTGTCTTTTGCCAACAGAGCGGCTTCTTGAAGGACGAACGCGCTGTATATTGTGTCTCCCAGCTTCTGCCCCGATTCGTCCTCTGGCAAGGGGTCTTCATTGAATGTGATGGCCTTGGGCCCAACCCAGACGCCGCCGAGGAGGGAGTGACCAGCCCTGAGAAAACGCATGTTGTTGATACCATTGAGCGCGTCCATGCCTTCTGCTATTGTCTCACCAACGACTACGATGCTGGAGTAGGCAGAGTCGACGGCGGAGTGGATCCGCAATGGGTAGGATGGATGATCGTAAGGCTGCAGAAGCGGGTGCGGGAGAGTAGGAGGCTGCAGAAGAGTCGAGGTCAGGAACGGAAGTACGGGGATGAGAGCCATCCGAATTCGGTCGAAACGACCGTCGTTCTGGGGCTTCGGAGGCGATGATTGGCGGAGTGGGGTAGATTTCTCCGTCGCACCCTTCTTCTTCTTCCCCTTCGAAGGCTCCGGAGTGGGCGTGGCGGGGGCTTGTGCCTTCGCGGGCGGGGGACTGATACTCGGTAGGAATGGTGCTATTGCCCACAAGGTGACAACTAGCGTGCCTAATTGTAGAGCCTGACCCAGTCAGCCAGAAGGACATGCACATCAACATCAATCACTCACGACCTGACCATTGGGCAGGTTGACAATGTATGGAACGGCCGGCCAAAGACCTTGGAGGGCGTTGACGGCGGTTGCGCTAACAGGCAGGGTGATGGCGGATTGAGGTGCATTCGGATCATTCTTGACGTATGGTGCTTCCTGCAAGAGGCGATCAACAAACTGGTATGTGCTTTGGAGCTAACATGGACGTACCTGCAGTGCCTTGACCAAAGCCGTTCCTAGAGACAGCACCGGCAAAAGCACGATGAGGTGCGTCGCAACCGGTCCCCACAGGGCGTCACCGAGCCGCGCGGTGTATGCCGCACTCCAGTAGGTCGCAGTCGGAAATGCGTACAACAGAAGCCCTAGACCAAGTGTTGCCCGGGACAGCGGGACAGCGGGAGCAAAACTGCCGAGAATGGCGGATGACCAGACGACCTTGCTCAGGTGCAAGTTGGTGGGCGCGGAGCCATACTGAGGCTCCAAAGCGCGACGGTAAGTCCAAGTGACGAGGGAGAGGCCGAGGAGAACGCTGATTGCGGCGAGACGAGTGAGTACGATGTGGAGCACGCTCGCCTTGTGCGGCGGGGCAGGGGCGGGCATGGGGGTGCGGGGAGAGCTATGGCCGCGTCTACCAGAGACAGCGCATACAGGACGGAGGAGAGACGAGTGTGGAGATGCTTAGCGCCAGCGAGGAAGGGCCGGGGATGCTCCGGGAAGGCACGGGCACGTGACAAGTGACGTCTTGAGAGCCAACATGCTCGACGCGTCTCTGAATGGGGCGAATGGCCAGGCGAATCCCGGTGAGCACCCGGGCAAGCCTGCCCCAGCCAAAGATATTCCCTCCGTCGCCCTCATATCGTCTCGCGCCGTCCCCTATCGCCCTTCCCCCACGCACCCCCAGCGGTCATGTCCACCGCACCTCTCGACAAGAAGACCATCCTCGATGTTGACCCTTACCTCAAGGACAACACCGAGCATCTCATCTATCGTCACAGTCTCTTCGGGAAGTGGAAGGAGACCATAGACGACGCCGAAGGCGGCTACGACCAGTTCACCAAGGGCTACCTCAAGTTCGGCTTCAACGCTCAGCCCGATGGTTCCGTTGTTTATCGCGAATGGGCCCCGAATGCAAAGGAGGTCGTTCTCATCGGTGACTTTAGTGAGATTTCCTACTAGATCTGACCCGTCCACTCATCTCCCTTACCTATATCCTTGCAAGACAACTGGAACAGGATCTCTCATTCCATGACAAGGAACCAGTATGGCGTTTGGGAGATCACCATTCCTTCGAAGAACGGTGAGTGCGCCATTCCCCACGACTCGAAAATCAAGGTGTGTCCCTTCTGTCAAGTCTCGTCACAGTGATGGCTGAACGATATTGCCGTCACTCTATAGATCTCTATGATCCTCACCTCTGGTGAACGAATCGAACGCATCCCTGCATGGATCAAGCGCGTCACTCAAGACCTCTCCGTCTCCCCGGTGTACGAAGCTCGGTTCTGGAACCCCCCCGCAGAACAAGTATATCAGTTCAAGAACCAGCGTCCCCCGCCTCCGAAGAGTGCACGTATATACGAAGCCCATGTCGGCATCTCCACCTCTGAGGAACGCGTCGGGACCTACAAAGAGTTCACGGCCAACGTTCTTCCTCGCATCAGGGACCTAGGTTATAACATCATCCAGCTCATGGCCGTCATGGAGCACGCATACTACGCTTGTACGCGGCCACAATTTACCTTTGCGCTCTAGACTCACGACTTTGTAGCATTCGGATACCAGGTCACTAACTTCTTCGCCGCAAGCTCTCGCTATGGGACTCCTGAAGAGTTGAAGGAGCTCATCGATACTGCTCACGGCATGGGAATTACAGTGCTCCTTGACATGGTTCATTCCCATGCGTGCAAGAATGTCCTCGACGGCCTCAACCTCTTCGACGGCACCGATCATCTCTACTTCCACGAGGGTCCCCGCGGTCGCCATGAACTCTGGGATAGTCGCTTGTTCAACTATGGCCATCATGAAGTTCTGAGGTTCCTCCTTTCCAATCTTCGATTCTGGATGGACAAGTACCAGTTTGACGGTTTCCGCTTCGACGGTGTCACGAGCATGATGTACCACCACCATGGTATCGGCGCCGGTTTCTCTGGCGGCTACCACGAGTACTTCGGAGACTCAGCGGACCTGGAAGCGATAGTTTACCTGATGCTGGTATGTCGTTTAATCTGGGTTTGGAGTGTAACTGAAGCTGATTCATGATACAGGCAAACGATATGCTCCACACCTTGTACCCCGGAGTGATAACCATCGCCGAGGATGTGTCTGGCATGCCTCTCCTTTGCGCGCCAGTCTCTAAGGGAGGTGTCGGTTTCGATTACCGGTTGTCCATGGCCATCCCGGACATGTGGATCAAGCTGCTGAAGCACAAGAGTGACGATCAATGGGACATAGGCACTATCTGTCACACGCTCACCAACCGCCGCTACGGGGAGAAGAGCATTGCGTATGCCGAAAGCCATGATCAAGCTCTCGTTGGCGACAAGACCCTCGCTTTTTGGTTGATGGACAAGGAGATGTACACCAACATGTCTGATATCACAGAGTACACCCCTGTTATCGCTCGAGGTATCGCCTTGCACAAGATGATCCGGTGAGTGCTAAAGTTACTTATCCCTCGACTTACGCTCACTATCTCCCAGGCTTCTCGTTCACTCGTTGGGTGGTGAAGGATACCTGAACTTCGAGGGGAACGAGTTCGGCCACCCTGAGGTGCGTATGCCATATCTTTGTTCCTGAACTTCGTTCACAGGGCTCCTACGCAGTGGCTGGACTTCCCCCGAGAGGGCAACCAGAACTCCTTCAAATACGCTCGTAGACAATGGAATATCGTCGACGACCCCCTCCTGAGGTACAGGTATCTCAACGATTGGGACAAGGCGGTGAACCATAGCGAAGAGCAGTATGGTTGGCTGCGGGCGGAGCCAGCATACGTCTCGTTGAAACACGAAGTCGACAAGGTGATCGTCTACGAGCGCGCCGGTCTGCTCTTCGTATTCAACTTTCACCCGACCGAGTCGTTCACCGACTACCGCGTTGGGGTCGACGTTCCCGGGGAGTACACGACCATCCTCTCGAGCGACGAGAAGCGCTTCGGCGGCTTTGAGAACGCCTTGCCCGGCGGGTCCTTCCTCACGACGGACCTGGAGTGGAATGGGCGGAAGAACTTTGCTCAGGTAAGTGCACGCGGGAGTGCGTGAATTGAAGTACCTCTTAACTTTATGTCGGATGCAGGTGTACATCCCGTCGCGTACTTGCATCGTGCTCGCGTTGAAGACAGCTTAGATGGTTGGATGTGTGATACCGTCTTGTGGAACTGGAAGGCAAGGGGAAACTTGTATGTTTAGTTGTAAAGTCGGAACCCTGTAAAGTAGTGCAGAATGTTGGTAGTGTTCTTGAAGCGTCAGAACGGACGAGTAGATGGGGACTGACATCATCGTGGCGTCTATTATATCTGCCACAAGTGCGACGGGCGTTCGCTCGCGCCAGCGACTCTCGTCTCTCCGTCCCTCTACTGCCACTAGCCAGGCACGATCGTGCGGCGTGCTCGCGGTATACCGGTAGGAGTGCACCCAGCCCATCCAGTCTCAGCGTCAGTTGCTCCCACGACGAGCCTTCTCCTCAGCTTCCCGTGGGTCCGCGCTCCGACTCTGGACAGAGCGTTCCAATATATCTCCACAGCTCATGCCCGGCCGTCTCTTTTGAATCCCCACCACCCATTATGGCCTCCTACTACGACGACAAGAGGCCTCATCCAGATAGCAGTACCAAACGTAAAGGCATCCCGATCCCCGTCGCCTCCGTCCCGCCCCCTGCGCAGCCGAAGACCCGTGCCCAGTTTTGGGTCGGTCTCCTTCTGAAGCTTCTCGTCACAGGATGGCTGGCCGTAACTATAGCACGCTGGGCCCGCGCCATGACAGAGCGGGAGCTCGCCGTGCACGAAGGGCGCTGGATTGCGCGGGCCTTCGGCGAGCCTGGGGCGTGGTCGTCGCACAAGGTCCCCTTCGGCAAGAAAGCGGAGAAGCTCTTCCTGTACGTCCCTCCCTCCCCACCCTCTTCCCTGCGCATCTCGTACCCTCGTTTTTTGCCTGAGTGCCGACCCGACTGTATGTATGCAGGACGGTGCCGACCGCGGAGGGCGCGCTCGCGGCGTCGCGCCAGTTTGCGATGGCCCCACACATGGCTGGCACCCCGGGCGACCTCGCAACCGCAAAGGACTTCCTACACTTGCTCCGGACAGAGCTCGGCGCTGTCGCCCCCATGATCCCGGCGCAGGCCTTACCGATCTTCGACGCTGGCTCGCACGAGTCACGCAACGCGACGCTCGGGATCACGATGCTCAACTCGCCGACGGCGTGGATCGACAAGTACTTCCCGGTTATGAACACACCGCTCGACCACAGCCTTGAGATTATTGGCGAAGATGGGAGCGTCGTTTGGAAGGCAAACCTTGAGGAGGTCGCGGACGACACGGACCCCGAGGCGGGCAAGTACTATGACACCATCACGACATGGCACGGGCTCAGCCGTGGAGGTACTGCGGCTGGGAAGCTCGTGTATGCGAACTATGGCGCGAAGGAGGACTTTGACGCGCTCGTCGCGCAAGGTGAGCAAACGTATGAAGCTTTTCCGACAGTACATGTGCTCATTGAGCAGGTGTGAACATGACCGGCGCTGTTGTGATCACTCGATATGGTGGTATATTCCGAGGGTTGAAGGTACAAGACTATCTGACCGGTGTATCTTGCATATGCTAACTACGATTGTTACAGGTCAAGGGAGCCCAGGAACACGGGGCTGCGGCTTGTCTTATCTACAACGACCCTCGTGACGACGGGACTGTGACGACTGACAATGGCTACACGCCGTACGTGCTGTCGGCAATGTTGAACGCCGTCAGCTCAATGTCTTGTATTTGATAGGTACCCGTGGGGACCTGCTCGCAACCCAAATTCGGTGCAAAGGGGCAGTACTCAATTCTTGTCTATCTACCCCGGGTACGCGGCCATAGAGTCCCCTGCTTGCACACCCGGCTTACGAACGTTCACCATTGTCTAGAGACCCTACCACGCCTGGTTACCCGTCGTACGAGAATAGCACACGCACCAACGGCACCAACATCCCATCTATCCCCAGTCTTCCCATCTCTTGGAACAATGCGAAAGTTCTCCTGGAGGAGATCAAGTCTTCTGGTTTGAACCGTACCATCAGGGTTGTGAATAACGGTAAACATGCCTGTCCTTTCAACTGAATGATTTCTGACATCCATTAAGTCGACGACAAGGTCATTCCGATTTGGAACACTATGGGAGTCATCCCAGGTCATATCAAGGATGAGGTAGTCGTCATTGGCAACCACCGCGACGGTGCGTTTATTCATACATACACCGAACCTACTCCCACATACAATGTCCTATCGCAGCATGGGTCATGGGAGCAACTGACCCTTCGTCCGGCACCGCTTCTATTCACGAGGTCGTTCGTGGCCTTGGACATCTCCTCAAACGAGGTTGGAAGCCGCTCCGCACCATCGTGATTGCGAGCTGGGACGCGGAGGAATACGGCCTGATCGGCAGTACAGAGTGGGGAGAAGACTTCGCTGACTGGATAGATGAACACGTCGTAGCATACTTGAACCTCGGTAAGTTAAACCCTGTTATTTCATGCTCTCCGCAGAAACCTATTGTGTGTCACAGATAGCTCAGTGTCGGGGTCGCGATTCCGAGCCTCCGCTACGCCGTCCCTCGCGCACTTCGTGCGCTCAGCCGCCGAGGAGCTGCCTCACCCGACAAAGGCTGGAAAGACCCTCTGGGATGCGACGAAAGACAGCGGCACGCTCTTGGGGAATCATACCGATGAAGAGACACTTCGCAACTACGAGGCACAAGAAGCCGAGTTCGCTGCCTCGGGCATGGGTGTAGGTGTTCTGGGGTCTGGAAGCGACTACACTGTGTTCGTCCAGCGCACTGGCGTTGCATCCGGTAACGCCGCATTTGGGCCCACCCTTCAAGATCCAGTGTATCACTACCATTCCGTCTTCGACTCCCAGCGATGGCAGGAGATGTACTGCGATCCTGGCTTCCACCGCCATCTCGCGGTCGCTCGTCACCTCGGCCTGCAGACTGTGCGTATGGCAGACTCGATTGTTCTACCCATCAACACTACCCACCACGCGCTTGAGCTCGAGAAGTACCTGACCAAGTATGTCGCCCGATTTATATCTACACCTTTCTAAATGTTTATATTACTCTCTTGTTAGAGTCGAGGCATCGCTGCGAAAAGCACCCTCGACGTCGACTTCAGCAGTCTCCGCGACGCGATCCTCAACCTCCAAAAGGCCTCCACCGCGCTTGACGTCGAAAAAGCCGCTGCGGAGCGCAAACTCCGCAAGCTCCTCCGCCGCTTCGCCCACCGGCACTTTTGGCGGCGCACCTGGAGCACCGCGCTCTGCCGCGTCCGGGCCGCCTTCACGTCCTCTCCCTGCCCACTTGACCCAACATCATGGGGGGTCCCCCCAGAACAGCAGGCCCAAGCCACCACCGCCCACGAGAAGGCGTTCGAGTGCGCGTCGATGCCCACCCGCACCGGCAGCAACGGCGGCTTGCTCCCGTTCCGCCCCGTCTAGGGCTCGCGGCCGCAAAGTTCGGGGAGGATCAGCGGCGCCGGCGCGCCGAGCGCGAGGCGGACGACGCGAACGGGCTCGCGGTGGAGACCGTCGCCGCGTTTGACCGGAAGCGGTTCCCGTGGCGCAAGTTCCGGAAGGCGGCGATGCGCGTGCGCGCGGTGAACCAGAAGTTGAAGGCGTTCGAGCGCGGGTTTGTGCACGAGGACGGGATCAAGGACCGAGAGTGGTACCGGAACTTGGACGTCGCGCCGGGGAAGTGGCTTGGTGAGTGGGCTGTGCTTTGTATGTGTGTATGGTGTTCGTGCGGCTGATAAGTGAACGTGCAGGTTACGGGGCGACGACGTTCCCTGCGCTCACCGAGGCATTCACTATCGAGAACAACGCCACGCTGGCAGATTATGAGGCGGAGAGGCTGCAGACACTCATCGAGAAGCTCGTCGACGTGATCAAGGTCTAAGGTCTGAGAATAACCGCATTCGGATCGCTTGTGGTGTGTATCGAGCGTAACTATGTAGACGTAGCAAATTGCTTCTATGCTCTATATCCAGATCCTTATATCTAGTTTGTGTCGAGATGAAGAATGACCCAACATCCAGAACGAACTTCAAACACTGCACCACAAACCGAGACACAGGGCGTATAATGCCTATGCGCCTCGGACAGCCTACCCGCTCACTGCCCGCGCGACTGCGACCGCCGCACTCCATGCCGTTCTTCTCGGCGACCTTGACGTGAATCGCGTAGGACCATGCTCGGGCACGGCCTGGCCTCTTCCGATCCACTCTGCGCACGCTCAGCACTCTGCGCCTTCGCCGTCCGACCTGCAGGCTTCGCCGCCGCCGTCGCGAACGTCCCGCGGATCCACGGCTCCCCGTGTACGCCCGCCGGAAGGCCTGCGGCGAAGGCAGCACCGGGGTGTCCGTGCGCTCCCGGCCGGGCTCCCGCGCGCGGAAGTGGAAGCTGCCGGGGGCGTCGCGGGGGACGGCCGGCGGCGCGAGCCTCGGCTCGAACGGTCTCGGTCAGGCGTCGCGGGGCGCGGGATGCGGCTGGACTGGGGTGCTCGAGCGCGAGCGCGGGGACAGCAAGGTGCACGGCGCCCTGGGCGCCCAGGAGGCCCTCGTGAAGGTGCGCCCGTCGGGGGCGGGGACCGGCGTCGAGAGTCCTGCGTGGCTGGGGAGGGCGTTCGCGTCGGCGGGGTGCCGGTGGAGCTCTCGCGACGGGGCGATGCCCGCCTTGCGCAGGCGTCACGGAGCTGGTCGAGGTCCCCGGCGCCAACGAGGACGGGGGCGTCGCCGCTGACGGTGGAGGCGTGGAGGCGGGGGCGCCAGGTCTGCGCGAGCGGGTTGAGGGCGCGAGCCGATCTTGGACGGTCGGGATGTCCTGGCACTGGGCTGCGGCGTCAGAAGAGTTGGTCGCAACGTGGTCGTCGTTGAGGTCTTCATAAGGTGCCGGGCCACCCTAGCATCGCCCAGCCACACGTTGATGCGCTCGTCCCAATGCGTTAGGTCGAGGGTGGTGGCCTCGTCCGGAGTTGCTGACGCGTGATTCTCCTCTGCTGTGCTAGATAGAAATTCGCTGGGCTTGGGTTCGGTGAGAGCGTCGTGAGGATATCGGCGGGAGTCGTGTCGGTGAGACCCCCTTGTTGACGACCTCGTCACGGAGCGACTGCGAAGCGGACAGAGCCCTAGGAGTCCTGTCTCTGCCGCGACCCTTGCGTCGAGTCTTCGGGGGCTCGTCCGGCGCCAGCGCCCAGTTCGGATGTTCTGCTGTGTGCGCTTGAGATGTGCGCGAATGGTGGACGGTGTCCAACGAACACGAAGAGACCACTGCGACTTCAGGTTCCGGAGAAAAAGAGAGTCAAAGGTGGCCTAGTTGAGACCGGGAACGCGCGGGTGCAGAAAGCGACGGAGAGATCGTCGGCGGGGAGCGTCCACGTTACCGAGGTCCGGTCCACCGACATAAGGCGCGTCTTCTTCGCAGTTTGTAGAGCGTGGCGAGGACTGAGGGGAGTCGATGGGCCCAAGGGGGAACTCTGTCGTGGATGCGCTTGTCTCGAAACGAGGGGTGCAAGGGTAGGAGGAGCCGAAGGACGAGAATGAGAGGGTACGCCTGATATCCAGATGCAAACTGGGAGAAGTGGTCGTTGCTTCATCCCAAAGGGACCCAATGGCTCTCCCGGGACACCTGGGGGCTTAGAGCGATAGAAAGGGATTGAGCGGGTTTCAAGAACGTGCAATGCTCGAATGAGGATGAAGACGTAGGACACTTAGGTGTGGGGGGAAGTGCTGCGCAAGAGGAGAGGGATACAGGTGCCTCCGCGTCTCTCAAGGACGCGCATGTGTCGCTTTCTGGGATCGGGGAAAGACGTTGTGAAGAGGCGGGCTGCTGCTTTGGTCAAGACCCCCGAGTACACAGAGTGACAGCTGCATGATACTTACGACAATATCATTCCCTGAGAGTAGAGACGGCCGATCCTCGTTGGCACCGCAGTCTTCATGCCGTATGTCGACAGCGGCGTCGGCCTTGTCAACAAGCATGAAGGACTCGCCTCCCTCTGTGTGGTTGCGATCGCATGGTGTCTCTTCGCCGCCTTGGCTCTGTCATAGGTTCCGATGAGCGCCATAAACGAGAGGGAACATGAATAGTACTGACCCGTTCCTGAGGGGAAGGCTGCGGCTCTTGAGGCGGTGGGGCGTCGATGACCACTTGTTTCTCGTCAACATCGTGGTCGTTTGCTGGAGGCGCCGGCGCTTTGGCGAACTTGAATCGACGGGACTGGCGGTCGCGCTCGAGGAAGAAAGTACGAGAAAGGACTCTGCTCAGCATGATGAAGGTATCGCGAGGGGAGGCAAAGCAGGTGGAAGAGCAGGACAAAGTTGAGAGGACTGACGGGTCCGGACGAAGAGATGGATCGCACTTGGGCTGACGAGAGTGAAGGGAGGCTGTCAAGTGGAGCTGTCACTCCGATCCGAATATCACGAAGGAGGACGGCGGCCCACGGTACGCAAGAAATATGTGTGCATAAATTACAACGATACATTACCACCGACCCCATATGTACCCAGTTCTGACCCGATGGTTGGTCTCAAGGCGCATTTTCATCAGTCACTCTTACCCCGCAGCGTCGGCACGACAGGAGCGGGACCCTCTTCGGGCCGCCTACCAGATACCTTCACGAAATCCTTCATCGAGTAGTCGCACTGTGTGAGCTGTTGAAAGAATGGCCATGAAAACCCATCTGCTTAAGAGATGCTAGTTGACGTACCCATTGCGCGAGATCACGAATGTAGCTCGGCATTATATGCAGCAGCGGCACAAAGTGCGCGTAGAACGGCATGTAAAGCACCCGCGAGTGCTGCTCGTCCAATGCCGCGATGATATTCTTGGCGACGTCCACAGGGGCCATGGAAGGGAAGAAAAACTTGTAGAATAACGACTTCGGATGGCGGACAGACGAGAAAAGTGGCGTCATGATGTGACCAGTGATGAGGAGGGTCGTGCGAACGCCCCTGGCGTTGTAGACATGGTCAAGCTCGTAACGCAGGGACTCGTGAAGGGAAACGAGTGCAGCCTTGGACGCTCCGTAGTCGGCTAGAGGGAGAAGTAAGCGCACTACTCAGACATATACAAATGTTCACGTACTGAGGCGCGCCATGCCGACCATGCCAGCAACAGACGAAACGTTGACCTGCATTCGCCTTAGTAGTTTTCTTTCGGGCAAGCATGATCACAAACAATGTGGCCCTTGCCGTTCTTGATCATTTCCGGCAGGAAAGCTTTCAGCGTCCAGAAGTGAGCGAGCGTGTTGACAGAGAAGGTTCTGCGAAGGATGGATTGGCATTAGAGAGTAACGCCATGGCAAGAGTTCATACTGTTGGACATCCTCCGGAGAGAGGTCGAGGATAGGCTTGCCCTGGACGACGCCGGCGTTGTTGATGAGCATAGTTGGGTGGCCGAGCTGCAAGGACTGTGAGCATCTGGAAGTGACTGGCTTTCACAATCAACTCACCTCCTCAACGACCTGCTTGGATACCCTCTCTACGTCCTCCCACTTTGATACATCACACTTGTAGTACGTGATGTTGTCTAGCGCAGGCGACAACTGGTGAGCCCAACTAGGGATGAGACGAGAACAAACTGCTCACTGTTTTCGGTGATGATTGGGTTCACATCCAGGACGACGACACAAACATGACGAACGGCGAGGGTGTTGGCGACCAGCTCTCCGATGCCGGATGAACCTGGGAGGGAAGGGGTAAGCGACCACGGACGAAGACGAGGACTGGGGGACATACCTCCGGTGATGACCACGAGCTCGTCGCCCCAGTCGAGGCGGGGAGGGCCAAAGAGAAGGCTACCCTGATTGCGGTACAGGCGAGAGTACCACTTGAGGAACCCTGGAGGGAGTATGAGGGAGTGGCGGTGCTTGTGCACACGACGGGCTCACAGAAGGCGCAGAGTGAGAGGTTGAAGAGAGCGGGAACGACGACGACGGCGTCGGTCAAGCCAGCACCGTGGAAGATGTAGAAGATGGGGACGAAGAAGGTGAAAAAGGGGCCTGGACGAAGAGCAGGGTGAGAGAGAGCAGGGTGCGGCGAGGGAGGACTGACTGAAGAGGGTGTGGGCAAGGACCTTCATGATAAGATCGACGTCAAACGAGTCATAGAGCGGGTCCCAGAAGTCGGAGATCTGGACGGTGTTGACGGACTCTTCGGGGGCATCCATGGCAGGCAGGTGGGAGAAGCAAGGGAAGGAAGGTGGACAGAAGGGCGGTCGCAGACCGAGCGAAGACAAGGAGTAGAGAGAAGAGAGGACGCTGACAGCAGAGCACTCGTTGGCAACAAACCCTCGCAGTCGCAGCCGTCGAGGTGGGCGCGTGAGACCGGCCCGACAGCCGCGCGGCGCGAGTCGTTCTGGACGCGACGCGCTAACGCGTCTTGGACCACCTCCGCCCCATCGCCATGTTCGCCTTCAACTCTCTCCTTCACCCTGGGCGCGGGACCTTCTTCTGCACTTCTCATGTCTATACCCTCTCCGTGACTCATTGTCCGAATCCGCGCTCACGTGCAACGGAGCCTGTCCCACCCGTCTGCGCTGGCTGCACGACGTGCAGTCGACTCCGCACAGTGACAATAACCTCGCACCGCTCCGACGTGCGCCGCCCGTCATGATCCTTGCTTCTCTCCACCGCCGACGCAACTCAGAGGCCACTCTCGCCTGTCCTCACTCCCCCGGCCACAAATCCCGGCCCAGCGAGTCTTCGGTGTGTTCATCCGCTCCATCCTCCCATCCCCTCCTAATTCCAGCAGGTCCTCTCTGTCGCAAGCAAAACACTGCGCCGCTTCTCCCTCCGGACTGTATATTGGCCCTTCATGCGGCAACGAACGCCCGCCATCCTCCGACGCCCGCAACCGACCAACTCCGCCTTTTCCGCCCCTTCCGACTGAACTCGTCATCCACATCTTCGACTTTGCTGCCAGAGACGCCCATTCATCCGCTCTCGCCCTCTCCTTGGTCGCGACTTGGACGCGCAAAGCGGTGGTCCCCACCTGTTCTCAACAGTCCTCTATCGCCCCAGACCATCGTACGCGGCAGGAATGTCATCTGGCTCAACCGCGTCTCCACATATGCGTACTCCCGCTTTCGACTCCTGGTCTCCCCTTGTACGCAAGCTCTGGATCCAAAGCAGCGGTCTCAGCAACTCGGCTAACGAGCAACTCCTTTTATCTGCCTTCCACGGCGTCCATCATGTCGCCCTCCTCTCCGCGTCCCTTCGCATGCTCGCCTCTTCTATCCACACCCATGTCGCTCGCCATCAGCGTCAGTTGGTTGAGGGCCAGTCGAACCCATCAAGCGACGCATTCACTCATCTTCATTCCATCACGCTCATTACCAACACCTTCCGGTATGAGTGGCACTTCCTCCTCGGCCTTCGCCTATGCAACGGTTCCGAATTCCTCAAAAATATCACCCATCTCCGTATACATAACATGACCGTCTCCGCATACTGTCCCCATAACCTTCTAACAAGCCTCACTCACCTCGCTCTACCATACCTCGACCTCGGCAACGACTTCTCCTGCGTTCAAGATAGAGGCGCCCTGGTTCGGCCCCTTCGCCTCCCCGAAGGAATCATCAAGCATCCGTCGCTGCGTGTTGTCGTACTCACCGTGGACGAACGCAAGTGGCTCGACAATCCATACTATCAAACGTCGCGTCCCAACGCTTCGGGCGATAGCGCCAAGGTTGCCGCGGGATCTCCTAGGGAGTCATTCCGCAAGCTCGTACAGTGGACACAGAAATGCGACAAGCGCATCCATGTCGTGCTTTCCCCGCGATCAGATACCAACCCGTGTCAGGAATGGGCAGACGCTGCGAGGGGTTGTGCACCGTCGGTGTGGGAAGTCGCGGCGAAGGAGCGAATGGATGGTTCGCATGGTGCTGGGCTTCCTGAAGTGTTCCCGAAGAGGAGGTATCGTTGAGATTTCGTGAGTCTGACGAAACTTGTGCGGAGTTTGTTCTATGTTCTTTATCCTGTAGCAGGCTCAGGTACTATCCTACTTTCTCGTTCGTACAGATCCTTTTACTCGTCGCTCGTTCAGTTCGTGGGTACTCCACACGACACATTACCATTACAGTGTCCCACGGGTCCTTGAGACAGACTGGGAGGACTCCTCTTGTACAAGCTTACAATTATTGAAAAAATGGTCTTTCGGTGCACAACGACGCACCTTGTAGTTAGAGTAATGATCCCGGCTGATTCCAGAGCTGGTTGAAATCATGAGAATATGTTTTCGCATTTCCGAGTGTGTGAGCAAACTTAAATGGCATATCATCAAGAGTATGGAAACATCCTGAACTCCGGAAATGCGAGGCATGACTTCCATTTACTCTAGCTCTCTCTCTGCGAGATTTCAAGCGATTATACCACTGGGCTGGTGATGCCGGGGTCAACGGCGTCTGTTGGGGCGACATACACCTACCACGTGACACTCTCACACGGTGTCGCATCACCAGTGTGAGTCCGAGTCACGACGGGCAACGACCCCAGCTTCGGAGCCCGAAAACGCGTAGAAAAAGCCCGTCAAAGGTGTCATTTTCGGCAGGTATTTTTGCAGGGGAGAAAAAGGGTGGGAAAGGCGAACTCTTATGTCAAGTTTGTGTGTGTCGTAGAGTATCCTGAAAGGTGACGTTTTGGGCGAATGTTTTGGCACGATAGAAAACTGTGCTTAGAACAAAGACAATAGAATTGGTAGTAAAGGTAATAGAACGTGTATAGTATGTGAGTAACAAACAAGTGAGCACGAATGATAAGTAACACGTGTTATTGGAATGGGTACCAAAGGTCTCTTTATCAATCCTTTTCGGCACTCCTCAAAGCACTCGGAGAAATTGCACATTTTAGTGCCTTTTTCACATGTGCACAAAAGGCGGCAGAAAAGACACCTTTGACAGGCTTTTTCTATGTGTTTTCGGGCTCTGAAGCTGGGCCGTTGCCCGTCGTGAGTGCACCGCCGCGAGCACCGTGCGCGCGTGGCGATATCTCTGCGTGCACTGCAGACTCCCCACGTGCGAGCCTCGCAAGGCATGGCAATAGCATGACATCGTATCGTGGAATGGCCACTGCACCCGGTGCAAGGTCCTGACAGAAGTTTGGGCACGACTCCTCGCACGCAATTAAAATGCGCACGGGTATTCTGCAGTGCATACAGAGATATTTCCGCATGCGCGCAGGGCTCGCGCTCGGACTCGCGCTGCACATCACGTGGTGGTGCGCGACGGCGCCTGCTACACACCGTGGTCCGCTCCCAAACTGAACGCCAAGCTGCCGGGTCCCACCACCCACGTCGCGAAGTGCGCGGTGTGCGCCAACGCACACCCCGCGTACTCTCCCGAGTGCCCCCGCCGCAAGCCGAAGACCGGCGCGCGGGCACCCCACACCTCGCCCCTCAAGCCACGTGGCCACTCCCCGCATCTGCCCTCCGCCCCGCCCTGCCCTGCCCACGCTGCCGCTCTCCAGCTGAAGTCTTCGGCATTGGAAAGGCCCGCCTCGCAGCGCGCATGAAGACCGTCGACCCCGTCCTGCCGTCAAAATCCTCCATGGACCCCATCGCTTGGTTGTCGCGCAGGCAGCCCCACCTCCTCATTCGACTCTGCGCTGGCCACGCTCCGCTTTATGCACACCTCTGTCGGATCCGTCGCGCGGAGACCGACAGGCGCGGAGACGGCCACCCACTTTTTCCCGCGCTGCATGGCGTACTCCCGGGAGCGCATGTGCACATCCACCTCAAACTCGGCCGTAAAGCGGCAAGCTAGGTCATCTTCTCTCCCACCCCGACGCGCTCCCCCACCTCGACGCGTACATTGACGCCACCGACCGCCTCTCCCTGTCCTTCGGGCCCTCCGCAAGCTCTCCTAGACAGCGCGCGCCGCCCCACAAATACCCGACCCTGCCCCGGTCTACCCTACCAATCGTCCTGCAGACGCCCCCGCACGCGCGCCCTGCTGCCGTTGGCAGTCCTGGTAAGCTCTATGATCCCAACACTGACATGGTCTGCAAGACTGCCCCCATGTCACCGCCAAGCCCGACGCAATGTCCGATGCCGCCTCCAGTTCTCATTCACCACGAGTCTCCCTCATGCACCAGTCCTCTCAGGGCGCCCGCAACCTCGTCGAACGCCGACAGATTTTCGATCATCGCAAGCACGATGCGGTCCAGTGCTCCGTGCAGAACCGACATAATGCCACTGTCGCCCCATTGCCGAGCGGTCGCCCAACACCTACACCCAAGTCTTCCGGAGACTGGGTCCCGCGTCCCCAACCTCTTCGGCTTTGTATACCCATTCATCCATCTCCTCCAACTTCACCCTCTCCTCTACCACCGACTCTACTTCCGCATCATCCGCTCTTTTCGACTCCTCAAATCCCGCAGGCCGGAGGTCCGAGGACAGCGCCTCTAGCGCGAACACCTTCTCTCGGAAACTGAAGGAGCTGTGCCGAATGATCAGTGGGTTGGACACCAAGCTGTTGGGTAGTGACAAGGATCGGGATAGGGCAGAGGATGGTGAGCGTGGATCGCGGGGGGTATCGATCAAGGGACGCGCGAGCAACAACGCTCTCGCAAGTACGGCGGCCACCAATGAGGGCGAGTCTGAGCGGTGGCGAAAGCTCGTACCGGAGCACCAGCAGTAAGTAACCCTATCTGTGTCTCGGTTTGGGGTATCATTAGGCTTATGCTGCTCGTCAGACTCGTGGAATGCATCCGCGAGATGCTCGCTCTCACGCTTGCGCCCACGGTGCCCGCCTCACTCAAGAACATCCCGCAGAAGTACAACCTAATCATCAGGTTATGGTCCCACGTGTTCTACCATCTTCTAGAGTCGCTTCGTCAACCAACAAGCTCGCCAGTAGCTCTGGAGTACCTTGAGGTAAGTTGCATGCTCTACTGCTCAAAGCTCATTCTCATCCTGTCTGTTAGCAATTCCTTAACTACACCTATGTTTTCCACGGCGGTCCCATTGAGGAACACAACTTCGCGCAATACCGCAGGCCGTTCCTTGAGGCTCTCGGCGATTTGTCTCGCTACTGGATGGCCGTCAGAAGGCACTCATTCGACAGGCAACATGCTCACGGTATCCGCCATTGCCAAGAACAACCTGCTCGCCTCCAACACCCCTCGCTCTTCGTCCCCGAATCCTCCCACTACCGATCACCTATCAGCTGCGGTGTTGCCAACCCCTGCACGGATTGACGACAGCCCTCAGTCGTCTGAGGCTGAGATGCCTCTTGGTGCCGATGACGTGGGTGCTGTTCTCCATCTCCTTAACATCCCTAGCGTCGGTCAGGAGGCCGCCTGCTGGATGGAACTCAACCCCGACAAGGAGCGCTGGCGGCGGATCTCGCACCACAGCTTGATGAAGCGCGAGTTCGGGGATGCGGTGCTTATCAGTGTGTCGAGCATTTATAGTGCATGTCGTAGATAAATCACCTTCAACAATACATGTTTACGTTTAGCCCTCACAGTCAAGCTGCGCACGCTCCCAGCGCCCCCACGCCACCGCCACTGCGACCTGTCCACGAAACCCGATTTAGTCGCTCCTCGGCTGGCCCGCCCCTCCGGCTCGATCTTACGGAGCATGAAGGGTCAATGTATCGAAAGGAAAAGCCGAAGAGGCATGTCCCGGCGTGACTCGAAGCCGGGGTGGCGCGCGCTCGCGACCTGCTAGTATATCACATGGCCTCTCTCGCCGGCACCCCTCTCCGTTGCAAGTCCCACCCCTTCCGCTCTCTACACCGACCACAATATGACCGCCCACATTGCTGAACACATCAAGCGGCTCGAGGACGAGACTCTTCAGTTGAGCACCATCCTTATCGGCGTCAGGATGAAGGTCGGCCGCATCGAATCCATCCTTCCTGGTCAAGAGCACATGAAACAGTGGATGAAAGCCTGGGATGTGCGCTAATTTCAGTCTCCTGAGCATGTTTCCCGTGGACACTAACGTACACACACAGGCGTGGGCCAATTTGATTTCCCGCTCAGACGACGTTGCGGTCACCCTCCATGTGTTCCTGAGGGGTACGATGTCATCCCTGTTCTCGGGTGGGGTCTCACAAGTTCCTCACAGTCTACTCGAAAGTCCACATTGATAGCGCGTCTGCCCTCGCTCACCCGCTTGGCTGGAGAACCAAGTTAACGTACGTCTCTCTCCTTCCTCCATTGGCGCATACATCTCTCATCGCCTTGCCCTCAGAAACTTGAAACGACTTATGGCGCCATCGACTTTCCCATCGAAGTAGATGTCATCACGAAGTCCTTCCAGACCTGTCTGAACAATTTGCAACACACCGTCGACGATGCCCTTAATCTAGATATCAATGCACTCGTGAAGGCTGTCGTCGAGAGCCCGCATCATGCTTTGCCCACGGAAAGCACCCGCGACATGTGAGTTGTAGTTCAAGCGCTTTGTGAATCGCACTTACAGCAGCTACATCGGCAGCTTGTCGTCGCTCATCGGTGCTCCCTTCAGCAGCTACATCAGCAGCGTGTCTTCGCTCATCGGTGTTCTCTTCGGCAGCGAGCGCCAGCATGACCCAGTGTCTAGCGACGGTCCGTCTCCTCTCGACCTAACCGCTTGCGCATTTGATGACGTCGACTGTGCCGCAATTTCACTTCACAGTAGTCCTTGAGGAGCCTGAAGACCCCCGTGCGCGCCTCCGGCTCGCGCTCACTGCTAAACAACAGACCGAACGCCTACGAGATTCCATGGCCGATGTCACGGAGGGCACGAGGAAGGTGTGCAGCACGCTCGAGCAACACAAGGAGCTCTTCAACCTGGTGTTCGTCCAACCGGGGTCTGAGGTCTGCACCCGTCTTTTCTACCTGCCTGTGAAAACTGCCGCTGAGGATCTATGCTCGTAGCTCGTGAAAGATGTACGGGATCACATCGCTGTACTCAAAGCCGAGCGGCGCTGCGCTGCTCAGGTTCGTTTTCCCGAGCGGCTTGGTTGGGAGAACGAGGAGACTGACGATTCCGCATGGCAGGCTGAGCAGGACCCGCATCACACGACCCAGAAGGCGGTAAATTACTGGGAAGAGCTCGCGGTGCTTTATGGCGGCTACGGTTTTGCACACAAGGCGCGGTTTTACCCCGCCATCCAGGAGACTGCAGCGACGCACATGACGAACAAGTGAAGCCCGTGGAGTGCCGCACAGCGACGGTAGTGACCGATTGCTGATCCTTGATCCTGCACTCTTTTCATGATGGATGTACTATAGCTGTACGAAGCTTGGAAGTCAATGCGTATCACTTTCCCGGTCGACCGGCTTATGCCACATGCTGCAGTGGGATGTTGGCGAACTCGGGACGGGGCAAGGTACAAACGTTCAAGGCGGACAGACGCGTAATGCTAAACGAATGGCACGGATTTTTCAGAAAGAGTCGGAACGTCAGGACCGCGGAGTATGTATTTAAATACCCATGTTTACAACGATAATGTGCGGCGTGCAAGCGACGTACATGCCTTGAGACTACACCGAGAAACGATTTCGTACGGAACATACGAAGTTCACGAAACCAGCAGAGACTCTGCCCAGGCCTAGTCGGTGGACGTACAAGTAGTACTACGCCCACCCACCCCGTGCAGGGGCGCTCGTACAAAGGAGTGTCGAACGGCTCGGTTATACGCGACGCCGTCGCAGCGGAACAGGGAGTAAGCGGGTGGCAGACGATGAGACTCCGGATCAAAAATGCGACATCTTCAACCGTACTCCTCCTTCTCCAGCTCCACGTCGTATCTTCTCAGTACTAGGGGTTTACCGGATGTGCAAAACTTATTTTGCAGAAGCTGTATCTTGTCCGTCCCGCTCTCGATCCCTCTCGGATTTGGTACATAGTTTTTAAATAATGGAAGGTACCTTGTTCATTTTTTTTCAGAGCGAACAGAGGAGAAGTACAGGAGAGCGAGAGGAGCACAGTTGTGCAAAGGCCGTTGTCACGAAACGTCACGCCGGCAATGACGAAGCGCCCTGTACGCGCACGCAGAGTGATGCAAAACTCACGCCGCCAGCCTGAGCCGACCGAGCGCTCATGGCGGATAGTCACGCTCAGAACGTCTGGACGCTGTGGACGCTGTAATCTTTGGGCGTTGACCTCGGGAGCGTACAGTTACACTCGGGGGCTATGTATCATGAGTATCCCACAGTTCCATGAGGATCGCCCAAGATCTGGATGAACGCGCGCATCCACACCGGTTTTGAGGCGGGCAGAAGTGCACACTTTCTCCGTTCCCTGACGCTTTCTCATCCCCTCCCTCTGAAACTTGGCACATGTTCTTCAATGTGTCTTAAAAGAGTACTCTGAATTTTCCAATATTTCTTGTACAGGAGGGACGGGCACGATCGCGATTTTGCACTTCTGTCACGCTTTGCACTACCGGTAAACCCCTAGTAGCAACATCTCGACTCACCCGCCCTTCGAGGATGGCTTCTCCCACTGGTTGTGCAGATGCACCGAGAACACCTTCTTCAGCACGTTGTCCACGCCGCCGTCCTCACGCCCGAAGCCCATCGCCCACCGGCCGTCGGCCGGGTTGGCCACGAACGGGTCGGGCAGGCGGTCGTCGAGCTGGCAGGAGCGCGCGTCGGTGAAGCAGAAGGGGAGCACCTGGAACGGCGGGATCCCTCCGTGGAGGAGCCGGTGGCGGAGCTTGAGGTAGAGCGTCGCGCTCCAGTCGGTCGTGCCCTTGCGCGGGGGCGCGGAGGTCGTCATCACGTGGAAGGCCTCGCAGAGGTAGGGCGAGTGCTTGTGGAAGTGCATGAGTGCGCCGTTCATCGGCACGTACTTCTTGTCTGCGGGGGGAGAACGTGGAACTCGGTCCACACGCACGAGAAGAACGACAGAAGGGAGACGCACCGTAGCGGTCCCACTGCGTGACGAACTCGTACTCGAGCAGCGGCGCGAGGTCGCGCGTGAGCAGCGAGTCCATGTCCACCCACACGCCCCCGTACGCCCAGATCACGAGCAGGCGCACCAGGTCCCCGTCGATCCACGCCTTTGCATCCGACACGTCCAGCAGCGGGCTCCCCTCCAGTGGCGTCCCCCGCGCGAGGCTGGCGTAGTCCACGACCCGCAGCGTGAACGCACCTGGGAAGCGCGCCACCCACTTCTGCAGGCTCGGGTTCGCGCCGAGGTCGCCGTTGCTCTAGAGCACGAGCCGCGCCCGGTGCACGTCCTGCGTCGCGAAGAAGCTCGAGCAGCAGTGAATCGTCAGGAGCATCTGTTGCCATAGCCTATCGGCAGCTACAGATGCAGCCGTTGATCCGTGATTCGCGCCCGTTGAGATGCGCCTTGGCGGGCGGCAAGGACGCATGGCGCGCATCAACGCGTGGCTGTGATGCACGCCACGCGTCCCCTTCGCCGTCCTTGCTCTCCTCCTCCACCTCCTCTCCACCCTCGCCGCCCCCAGTCTCCCCGCTCTGCCCAGGCAGACGATAGCGACCATATGGTCGACTGTCGTCTGCTATTGGACTCCGGTGTCACCAGGTGACACCGACCTCCCTCCTCCGACCTCCCTCGACCTCATCCTAAACCTCGACCTCATCCTCAACCTCGACCTCATCCTCAACCTCGACCTCATCCTCAACCTCGACCTCATCCTCAACCTCGACCTCATCCTCAACCTCGACCTCATCCTCAACCTCGATCCCGCCCTATACCCACCTTCCCGACCGCACTCACAACAAAAACACCACATGAGGACGTCCATAGGGACGTCCTCAGTATGGAGATCGGAATATGGGGGCCGCGGCGATGTACCGCGGCACTTGTTTTTGGTGAGTCCTCCGCTCCGTCCTCTTGCACTCCCGATACCCACTCATGCCCCCTGCCTACGACAGGCCGAGGACGTCCGCACTGACGTCCTTCTCCTCCGCGCCGCTCTCCTCCGCCCGTGTCGCCCGCCCCTGGCATCCGCCCCTGCGTCGCCCGCATCGCGTCACCCTCCTCCGCCACGTCCCGGCCCTCCTCCACCTCCGTGTCCTCCACCCACTTCGCCGTCCTCGTCCTACTCGTCCTCCGCTTCCGCATCACCCTCCTTTGCCCGGCGCCCGCTTCACCCTCCTCCTCCGCCCGCGTTGCGGCCCTCCGCCTCCTCCCGCGAGCCCTCCGCGTCGCCCACGTCGCCCACCACCATCCGCGTCACCCATCTTCTCCTCCTCGTCCTGGCCCTCCACCTCCTCCTACGAGCCCTCCACCTCCTCCTACGAGCCCTCCACCTCCTCCTACGAGCCCTCCACCTCCTCCTACGAGCCCTCCACCTCCTCCTACGAGCCCTCCACCTCCTCCTACGAGCCCTCCACCTCCTCCTACGAGCCCTCCACCTCCTCCTACGAGCCCTCCGCGTCGCCCTCCGCCGCCGTGTCCACCTCCTCCGCCTCCGCGTCCCTGCCCTCTGTGTCGCCCATCATCGCCCGCCTCGCCCTCCGCCTCGTTCACCCCGTCCCGGCCCTCCGCCTCGCGCTCCTTCGCGTCCACGCCGCCCTCTGCCTCGTCCCAGCTCTCTGCCTCGCCGCCTCCACGCCATCTTTCTACATGCTGCGCGCGCCTCGCGCGCCTCCGCCCGCGTCGCCCTCTTCCACTTCCAACCGCCGTGCCGCGCTACCTCCATGTTGTAGTAGAATACATTAAATATATTTCATCTCTAATAATAAACTAGTACACCTATGGAAGGGACGGCGGGGACGACGAGCACGGGTGGGCGCCCATATGAGGTGCGTGTGCGCGCCTGGGGAAGTGGTGTGATAACGCCCTGAAGGCCTGAAGGGCCGAGCCCTACAGCTGTTTCCGAAATGATTGCCCGACCAACTCCGATGATATGTATACGGTCGCGCGCGCACTCAGACTTGATAGCCCTGCCCGCGAGAATCGATCATCATTTGATAGCGGAAGAAGCAGACAGCCGTACAATACGAGATACTGCATTCTTTGGATACTAATCTATCTTCTATTGTCTTCGCTAGCACTAAGACTGGGGTCATGCACAAACAGCTATCAGCTGCGGAAGGCGTCTGTAGATTTGTCATTCGAGTTAAATGCTCGCCCGAGCGCTCCGAGGGAGGATAACAGAGCAGAATTATCATGATTATTACATTTGAACACCCTCGAGTCTCGACATTCCATGCCCAAAACCTGGCGGAGCCGCAAGTGCGTCAACGCGGGTCGGTGGTCGCTTCACTCGGGATTTGGGGGAAGAGTGAACGGGAGGAATGTGCGTTGAGACTACCGGCCCACGCGATCCCGACATGTCTTCTTCGGGCGATGTGTTAGACTGGAAGGTCTCTGTGAGGGGGTGCCGCGCACAGTCTTCTGTCTCGTGCACCTGCTCGTTCAATACACGCGAAGCTAACTGCATATAACAGGCGCCGGAGGAATGGGGGGCTGATTCTAATATCAGCTTTATGCAGATGAAAGCCCACAGATGCGCACTTACAATATTCTCCCGTTCAGTGCTTGTTTTTCTCTTCTTCTTAAGGTGTTATCCCAGGTTCTGTCTAGCAATAAGAGCTCTTTTCGTAGATGGGGCCATGACAGGAGTTCAAAAGGTGTGCTATACGGCTCCATCTTTCTGTTGTGTTGCTCTGTAAGCCCTGAATATTTTCCTCGCAATTTCGAAGAATTATGGCGCTTATGCTTGCCGCCAGCTCACTCCGAGTGTATCAGAGACTCGCCTCCTCCCAAATCGAAAAATGTGCTTCCTGAGAATCATGCGGATACAATAGATCTATAACTTCTAGGAAAAATTCCAGGTGTTATATGGACACAACATTCTCTGATAGATTTGCAATGAGTAGCGCCTTCAATCCTCTGCGAACTCGCGCCCGAGCGCGCATACTATGTCGGGCGTCCATTACGTGAGATAGCTGTTTGTGCATGACCCCAGTCTTAACTATCGTACACTACAAATGCCCCAGTGCATCACGAAACCGGGGAAAATCCGACAAAGCTGATCGGTGCCGACGGAAACCGATCGGCAGCCGGTCGAGAACCGTCGGCTCAGCGCCTGCGGATCGTTTTCGTCTCCAGAGATCGTTTCTGTCTGCACAAGGCTATTACGACCGACCCTCGACCAGTCGCGATCTAATCAGTACCGTGCCAAGATCAAGGCTAGATCGCAGTTGATCATTTGCATTCTGTACATTGACCAGAACCGACCGTTTCCTGACCGTAAATTCGCATCGGCACTTGCAGGGCTGTAGTGTGGGCGTTGTTATGAAGCGTGAGGGCATGGCGGGGTTGTGAGAATTCCGTACGAGGTGCCCGTCTGGTCACTGGGCCGCGGTATATTTGTCCCACTCGTATGTTTTAGTCATGTTCACTGAGCCCCCAATATTACTGTTGACTGTCTTAGTCCGAGTGACCCAACGCTTCAATATTTCAATGGCGAGGTCCTTGTCCGAGACACATGCCATGCGTGTCTTTGAAACCTTTGGCTGTCGCGGCTTATGACGTATGTGCTCGTCCGTGTCAAACCTTATTTGAGCTGCTATACAGCAGGTCCCCGAAAGTTTCCCGCGGGTCTTCGCCTCTCTCTCCAACCCACCTCTTTACTCCCTTCGACAGACAGTTACCTCCATCACGGTTCGGCGCGGGTGGCGGGATTCTTGGCCGAGAGGGCAGCAGAGTGCGACGAAGACGAAAGCGCGGACCTGGACGTTGAAGCGGACGACTACGACCACGAGATGGGTGAAGCACAAGACGGAGCAACGCATATCGACCGCGTGCGTCAGCAGGTCCAGAACGGGCTCGATATGGACTTCGACAAGCCCATCGACGCAGTATCGAGCGAGGACGACAAAGAGCATGAGCCGGACGACGCGCACTCGCGCGCGGCGGGCCCGACAGACCCAAACATTGACATTGAGTGGACGTGCACTGGAATCAAAGACAACTGGTGAGGCGGCGTGTTTTCCTCCGTCCGCTCTCCTTTGCTGACCCCGTGGGTGCCCCGACTCTTCCCTTCCTCCTCCGCCGTCTCGCCTCTTCTTCTCCCCACCTCGCTCCTCCCTTGTCATCCCCGCACGCACGCACGCACGCACAGACCCCCGCGCGATGCGCGCAAGCCTGGCGCGTGTACGTGCTCTACGGCTGCGTCCGTCCCAGGGGTGTGGCCTCGTGCCAGTGGGCTGCGGCTGCGCGCTCCCCACCGTCTTCCGCGAGTACTACCTCGTCGGCGGGCGGAGGCGCATAACCGCGAACGTGCACACGGTCCCGCTCGGGGGCACGTTCGTTGTCTCCAAGGTCGACCATCGGCTTCCCACCTGTTGCTCCTCCTGGCACAGGCCAGGGCATGGCAGGATCCTCGTCTTCATTTCATGCTTTCTGCTATGCTGATGTCTATTTTCGTATCTCCTCATGTCATATACGAGCTTGTCGCTTTGATTATTCAATATATCATTTGTTTATAAAGCTGAATCTGTGATATTTCGAACTGGCTGTATCCAAGGTTTGATTACCGGACTGTATTGGTCTGTTCTCGTCCATCCATGATCATTCAGTGCTTGGTAAACGATCTAAATCCCCTTGGGATATGATCTATTACAAGCTCACAAATGACTGGCACAGGCCATTTGCCGCTGGCGCTCCGACCGGTGCCGATCAACTCTGCGCCTGTCAACGGCCGGGCCAGATCAACCCGCCAGCAGGTATTGGCCATGACTGATCTCAGAAGACGATTCTTGGTCAGGTTTTACCAGCAGCAGACCAATGCAGACAGCAACGATCGACACTGACAGACCTTGGCCAGCATTGATCGCCCCCCGATCCTTGTTTCCCCGGTTTCGTGCAGTGCACGATCATACGCTATCGTTTCTGCACCTACTTTGCTGATGACGTAGATAGGCGCCTCGAGGGCCGGCGTGCAGTAATTTCTCACGCGTCAGAGTGGCCGTGTCACTTGTCCTTGAAGCTTGAAGCTTGACTACTAGTCCGACCCCAGTGATGAGAAATGCCCCCAGTGTTGAGAAATCTGGTCTGGCGGTCCCGTCCCTCGTCCGATAATGTTGAAAATTCACACGCTGGTAGGAACATGTTCTCACTTTCGTTTTCAAAAAGAACGACGTCGTTCCGTGCAGAAACAAGCACGATCTTTCGCAAACATCTCTCAAATGAGAAAAGTCGAAGATTTGATACCCGTCGGCTACGATCCCATGACCAGCGCTTAGGTTGAAGCTGCGTGAGGGGTATTGGATGAAGCGTGGCTGCCCCAATTCGAATTCTCCGGCACGATATCTGTGGGAGGGAGGCGAAAACGCACTTTGGGTCAGTTCAAGCGTGACTTCGGCCACAGAACGTGAGTGAATTTCAGTCTCCGACGTTGTCGTTGGGGAGGATGCTGTCATCCCTGGACGTGTCTGACAGCCTAGCCGAGCGGAGTTGATGTCGGCTGCGTGACCCGCACCGTGACTAAGCCTCGGCGAAATTTCTCAACTCTAGGGTCCGCGGCCGGTTCGTCCACTGGGGGCGCAATACGTACCAGTTTCCTTTGAAACTTTGCACACTGATTTCTTATGACACTAACAATATGTGTACGAAATCCGAAGACTATCGCAACAGAGATGGTCGAGACTCTCATGGTTTGATCTTGCGGGCGCTCCCATTTCTCAACTCTGGGGTCATGCTAGTAGTGACTGCCCAGACTGGAGTGCCACACTGTGCACACGACCTTATTCTCATCCGGTTGCCACCTGCCTTCCGCTTCATCCTAGCAAAGTTGGCATGCTCATTCCGTGATATTTGATAATCGCCTTTCCCACATCACTCCAAGTGCTGGCTTGCTTCACTCATGACACTACTTCATTTACTCAGGTGCGTTGCATCATATTCTGGTACCAAAGTTTGCTCACTGGGCCTTCTATCAGCTACGCCGGGGCTGCTTCCGCCTTTGTTTTCATAACTCTGTCCCTGGGTGAGCTGCAGGGCCCATGTAGCCGTCGCGTCTCTCCATGTTGATTATACTTCAGCTAGCGGTCTTCTATGGATCTCAGAAGTAATTGAGGAGCACTCTCGTCTCGCAAAAGTAGTTGGTCAGAGGAGCATATACGTGAGTCCTGTCTAGTTGTGGTATCGCTGCGTCGCTCAAGCGACTATAGGCCATCATACTAGTCCACTTCCTCCTGTATTTCTATGATGCCCTCCCCTCAAGCATATCCTCTTCTCCGTTTTCTGCCATGTCGTGTATTTGCAGAACTTCACCTCAAGCTGGCCTTTCATCTCTCTAACATCACCGAGCTTCCTTGGGTCGTGTGTTCTCGTCGTCGCGGACCACTTCCTGTGGTTCTTCTACTTCGCTCGTCTCACACAAGAAGCAAGACACCGTGCCAACCGCCATTACCGTGGTTCTCCTCTGCCGCACGCCGTGCCGAACTTCGGCGATATCGCGACGTTCTTCGGGGTATGCGTGTGGCTTGCTCCGTTATTCCTCTTCCTGAGCCTCAGCGCAAACGACAATGCGCTCCCCATCAAGGCCTGTGAGTGCCCTTGTGCTTGCTCTCGTATGCCTGTCCTGACCCGTGTGGCATTAGCAGCCGGCGAACCATCCTCTCCCACCAAGCCGGTGGCGACAGGAAACCGTATTTCTTTATTCAAGGCGCTGTACGACACGCTCCCCTTGGAGTACATTCCTCGCCTCCGCCCGCGCCCGCGCAGACGCGACACGACCGAAGGGCTCATTGCGCCCCGCTCGCCCACGGCTTCAGCGCCGCCTTCGCCCAACCTTATGCCGAGAGTCTCGGGGGAGATCTACCGGCCCAGCTCGCCGTCGGCGTTCTCTCTGAGCCCTCCACCAAAACGATCGGGAGTTTTGGTGGACGACGCCAGCAGGGAGGCTTCGATGGGAGGCAGGAGGGTCGGGATGAGGAGGACTGCGAGCAGCACCAACGCCGCTGCCGTCGCCGGGGACGGATGGAGGAAGTTCGACTAAATTATTGGGTCGGTGATGTACCTAACTAGTCTCAAGGCAAACACTCTATATCAGCGGTCTGTGTTCGATAGATATCATTGTGACCTCTCGATCTACGTCTTGGAAGACGCACTTGCGCGGTGAAGGTCACTGTCCGATGAGGAGACGCCACCTTGCGCCACCACTGGGGGCGCAGCAGCCTCTTGCCTCTGCTCTCCCACTTTGCGCTTTACCGTCCGTCCAGCACGATCCTTCCTAGGTGACACGGTTCCCACTACTTCCCATGAACTGACTGGTAGCTATTTCGGAGCCCTCGGCATTCTTGTAACGACCCTTGACGACTTGCACGAGGCGTAAAGCCGCAGCCATCCGCATATATTCACGCCTGGCTCACAGCAATCGGCCACTCAAACTCTCTTCTTCCCCCTCCTTGACCTCCGTCTGCTATGAATTTGTTTCTGGGCGAAAACCCCCGCACTCTTTATCTGGTCACAAGCTCGCAGGATGAAAGGCGCGGTTGCCCAGCAAGAGTGCTCGTCTTCCGTGCTGCACCCAGGTCGTCCTCACAAGCCATCGTCGAATTCCTCCCCAAGACCGAGGTGGACCTCTCCAATGCCATCAAGCTCACCACTCGCATCGTAAAGGGATGTTTGGGACTGATCTCCGTGGCGAACGGTACGTCGTGCTCCTCCCGATGCGCATTCCTACCCCGCATGCCAAACGCCTTCAATGCAGACATGTTCCTCGCGGTTATCGTGTCCGCCACCGAGGTCGGGAACACGAGGCCCGCATCGGCGACCGCGGAGACGGTGGTGCAGATCCACGACGTCGGCTTCTACTGCCTCTCGTCCTCCACCTGGGACGATCTCATGGTTGACGGCGTCCCCAGCCCCGGCTACGGCGACCAGAGCGACCCGTATATGCGAGAGCATGCGTCCGGTCCAGGCGCGCCCCCACCCCCAGAGCACCCTTGCCAGCCGCTGCGCAAAATCATGTCCGGGGGGACGTTCTACTATGCGATGGAGCCGCAGTGGGACCTTTCTTCGCGGCTGCAGCGTCGGCTGTCGAGGAACGAGCCGTGGGATGCGGCGACATACGACGACCGGTTCGTATGGAACGAGTACATCGTGCGGAGCCTGCTCGACTTCCGGGAGCGTCTGGATGCAGTTGAAAGAATGGAGTTGGACCAGTGCCAGTTCATTGTGAGTTGTTCGCCTGTAGATTGAATATTCCCCGTGGCGACCACCTCACCATACTTTCTTCTGTAGGTACTCGCCATTCAGGGATACGTCGGCGTCAGCACGCTCGCGCTCTCTGCACCGCCCACCAACGGACAGCCGACTGTCGCCACGATCTCCCTCATCTCGCGACTCGGGTGGAAGCGCGCCGGGACGCGGTTCAACACCCGCGGGGTCGACGACGACGGCAACTGCGCCAACTTCGTGGAGGTACTTCTCAGCCAGATGCACGCTTTCGAGTCGGGCGCTGACTTCCATCCGAGACGGAAACGATATTCAGCACGGACCAACATTGCTATAGTTACATACAAGTACGAGGTAGCGTGCCTTGTATGTCTTCTCCTTCCATCGTCAATGCATGCGCTGTTGTTCACTTCCGCTTGCTCTGCTGCTGCTGCTGCCCCCGCTTTTGTGCTCGCGCCTCTTGTCAGTGTTCTGGGAACAGCAAGGCCTGCAGACATTCGGACAGCGCATCCAGATCACCCGACCACAAGCCTCACAACCCGCCTTTGACCGACACTTCCACGGGCTGGTCGAGGAGTACGGCGCCGTACACGCGATCAATCTGCTCGGCCAGAAGGAGAATGAAGCGACGCTGACCGCGGCGTACGCCCGCCACATGCAGATCGCCCGCAACTCCGTCGGCGACACCGTGGGCATCACCAACTTCGACTTCCACGCCGCGGTCAAGTACGGCGGGCACGAGAGCGTCTTTCGGGAGATCAGGTCTGTCGCGCCGTCCTTTCCTTTCGCCCACAGGATGCCGACTTCCCCTTGCCAGGCGCCTGGAATCGGTTGTGGACAACATCGACCGCTTCGGGTTCGCGATGGCCGATGCCGGCTCGGGCGAGATCATCACGGAGCAGAAGGGGATCTTCCGCACGAACTGCCTCGACTGGTTCGTCGTCCTCTTCGATCGGGGAATGAACACCGGCTCACGCGTGCTTCGACCAGTCTCGACCGCACGAACTTCGTGCAAGATATCCTCTCCCGGACGTCCCTCGAGCAGTACTTGATGCACGTCCGCCGCGAGTGGATCCACGCGACCACGCTGTGGTCCAACCACGCCGAGCTCTGGGCGGAGAACGGCGACGCGCTGTCCCGCATCTATGCAGGCACTGGCGCGCTTAACACCAGCTTCACCCGGAGTGGAAAGCGGACGCTTGGGGGCCTTCTGTCTGATGCGACGAAGAGCGTCTCGCGCGCGTACATCAATAACTTCCAAGACAAGGGAAAGCAGGTGGCCATCGACATGTTTGTGGTGTGTCGTTAAGCCGCCTTCGTTCTGTGGAAGTCGCTTAGACATCCCGATCTGCAGGGCAACCTGAGCAGTCAACACCCAGTGACGATTTTCGACCCTATACACGACTCCGTCAGTGCGGCGCTGGAGAACAGGTATGGATCATTTGCTACTTTCTTCTTCTTTGGACTGACCTTAGTGCAGACTGGCTGAGTATTCGACAACCAAGCAATGCAGCATATTTGCTGGTACATACAACGTCAACGGACGGGTGAGTGCCAATAGGCATCGATATTGGGCATGCATTGCTAACAAAAATGCAGCCTCCGTCCACCGAATCATTATTACCTTGGTTGTTCCCGAGGCCAAGTGAGTACGAGCGTTTTGTTAGCAGGCTTGTCGTCTAACTTCTCTGCAGATGCCCCCGAGTAAGTCAACGATCTATGAGCCGGTTCTTTCTCTCACAGCAGATAGTCCCGATATCTTTGCCATCGGCTTCCAGGAGATCGTCCCACTGACAGCTCAACAAATAATCCAGACGGATCCTGAAAAGAGGTTAGTCCTGGCACTGGTCTTGTGGTATGAGTATGACTGACGGGCAGTAGGCGGGTATGGGAAGCGAAAATTGTGGATGCGCTACAAAAGCGGCCGGAAAAGAGAAGCGAGTACATCCTTCTCCGGAGCCACCAGGTATGCACTTGGCTCCCTTCGAAGCCATCCTGCTGACAGTCGCAAAACAGCTGGTCGGAACAGCACTCCTGGTACTTGTGAAGAAAGAGCTGACTGCAGTCATCCGCAACGTGGAAGCAGCATCTCACAAGGTATGCTATACGAGCGATATGAGAGTCCGCCAAACATTGACGATCATTGCAGACTGGCTTGCGAGGCATGTCGGGGAACAAGGGAGCGGTTGGTATACGTCTGGAGTACCATGACACCACATTTTGCTTCTTGACTGCCCACCTTGCGGCGGGTCATTCGAACTTCGCGGAGCGCAATGCCGACTATCGGACGATTGTGAATGGTTTACACTTCCTCAAGGGTAAGACCATCGATAGCCATCAGTGAGTGTATAATATTGGATCATTTCAACGGCTCTGATCGAGTACGGGCAGAAACGTGGTTTGGTTAGCGGACACCAACTATCGTATCGATCTTGATAACGAGCGCGTCCGAGCATTCTCCCAAATCGACGACTTCGACGCACTTGTCGCCGCAGACCAGGTTAGTAAGGTTTTTGATTCTCGTTCCCAGCATACATTGAGCTTTTCCCAGCTAAGACGTGTCATGGACGACCGTGAAGTCTTCGTCGGATACCAAGAAGGCCCTTTGCTATTCCGTCCGACGTACAAGTACGACCCGCAATCCGACCAGTATGATACCAGCGAGAAGATGCGCATCCCAGCTTGGACAGGTAAGAAGCGACTTTTCATGGGACCTGCTCGGCTTTTTTGAGGAACCGTGCACTATAGACCGGATCCTCTTCAAAGGGCCAAATCTCGACCTCGCAGTGTACTCCCGTGCGGAGCTCAAGACGTCTGACCATCGACCAGGTCTGTTGTCCCATGTTTTCCCGCCCGTTCCACAGAGATGCTTAGCCGCTGCTGTGCAGTGTTCGCGCTCTTCCGAGCGGATGTACGCATAATCGACCATTTGAAACGGGACGCGCTGCGCTCGCTGCTGCTGGACAACGTCACCACCACTGCTCCCGGAGAAAAACTCGATGAGAAGCTAGCATCCCTTACCTTTACTTCCGATGAACAGGATTGTGAGTGATCGGGGTGCTGGTTGTGTTCAAGGCAAATTGCTCACCTGTGTACCAGTGCCCCCTCCTAGCACGGACGAGGTCGCATGGTGGGACGGGGACGGTAGGTTACCCTAAAGCTGCGTACTCTTAGCCATTCTGACGCGACCTCAGATCACCTAAACGGAATCGTCGTACCTCTCGTCAAAAATGGTGGACATGCAGGGCAGACGAATCCATTCGATTCGGACAGCGAGTCGCCCATTTCCTCATCACCGTCGTCTTCGGAAGAGGAGTTATACCATGCACTACAGGCACCCATTGTGCCTATTGTCCCAGCGACAGCTCAACGTCGACCTGCCCCACCTCCACCCGTCCGAGCGAGTAAACCCACTATAGAACCAGCAGACGAGCAATAGCCTACAATTGGACTTTGTCATATGGATGTATATTACACATAACAGCCACACTCCGTATGTGGGTTGGAAGATACATATCATAGAAAGGAAACGGTGCAGACACATGGGGGATTAAATCAGTCCTTGCTTCTTTAGATCCTCGTACGTCTTGCGGTTGTAGACATTGCCCTCTTCATCCTCAAGCTCTTCCATGGTCTCCTGCTCGAAGATCTCATGGCGACCTTCACGCTTGAGCTTCTCCGCAACTACATGGATGTTAATGGCAGGCGATATGGATGAGAAGATGGGACATACGGGCTAGGGCGTCTTCAATACGAGTGATCTCGTGGAAGTGCTTCGTATTAGGCAACCCAAGGGCTCGCATGCCGAAGGCGTGCCGTGACTCCTGAAGTCCATTGGTGAGCAGACTTCCTTGCTACCCCCAAATGGTGAGATGTACCTGGAAATGCCTGTCGAAGTTCTTCCTGCCCATGTAGACGTGATCTGAGCAAATCTCGCAACGATACTCTACACCCAATCCATGCAGCTTGTACAACCAATATGGGATCGGCTTGCCGTCCCATCCAAGCGGCAGCTTCAAGGGATTGTAGATGCGCTCCTCTTCCTCTTCCTCCTCTTCCCCGTTCTCGCCGTTCGCCGGCGTTTTCGTGGTTGGCGCGGGCTTCTTCGCTTGCTCGAGAAGCTCCTGTTCGCGTTCGCGAGCAGTGAGGGAAAATCGGCGCTCAACGTTCGACTTGGTTTCACTGAGAGCTGGTGCGAGAGCACGGAGCATTTGGGTACAAAGATGGGTGAGGAGCGCGGCAGTTCGATGCTTGTCGGAGGCTTTTGAAGACTCCCCGTTTGCGCTTATGGTTGCACCATTCGCAGGCGCAGGACCATTTGGATTGGCAGGAGGTGCATCGGATGTGGCTTGTTTCTGAGCAGCCTTGACGTGCTTCTTCGAGCCCAGGTGAGCGTCGTACACCGTTTGTTTTGAGTACATTTTCTGGCCTGCGCGGAGGTCCAAATTGAGCACACAAAGGACTGTATTGTGGAAAGCGACTCACAAGCTGCACACCAGATGCCCGCCTCTCCATTTCCATGAGTTGCTGCCGCCTGTCGCGAGTCCTGCCAGTCCTCCATCCCGTTTTCCCATACCTTCTCAAACTGACTCTCCGCTTCGCGTTCTTGTGAGTCCACGTCGACCAACGGCTGCGATCTTTTCATGAAAGAGATGAGATATGTATGAAGCGCACGGATGTACCTGCAAAACACAATGAGTTCCATTAGTGGTAGCGCACATCAAGGAGATAGATGACTTACAGCTCATAATCACGATGGAGACGACATTCTTTCAGAAGCTCAGCGTGAACAGGTTCTGACTGAGCAGCAAGAAGAATGTCCAGATACTGCAAATATGCCAGTCGCTTGCCAATGTGTTTGAGGTTGTTGTAGGTGGTGTGGTTCGTGTACAGGTCAAGATATTTTCCGTAGCCCTCTTCGCCAGAGAAAAGCAGAGCAATGGCTTCGAGTAGAAAGCTTCAACATCATACCAATGGAACCGTGCTGAAACACTCACGGTCATCCTGTTCAAACTCCTCGTCTTCCACCTCTTCGGCTTCATCCAGAAATACTGCCAGTTCCATCTCAAATCCACCAACAGTGGTATCTGGGTACTTCGCGTGGTGCTCCTGGATCTTTGCTAGCCGGGCGTAGAATGCCGAGAGATCATCCTGTCTCACAGGTGCGGACAGACTTTCAATCTCAGATTTTCTCGTGCCTTCATCTTCGTAATGGTTGTTGAGCGTGACGACCCGTGAATGTATGCGGTCGAGGAGCTGGATGGCCTTGTGCTCGTTCTGGAGACGGACCTGGTGCGTGAGCTGGGGTTTCGAGAGCGTGGTGTAAAGAGCTCGCTCCAGGTGCTCTATCTCTTCATGTGTCTGGCGCTGGAGTTCGACGACAGAGTCCATGGTCGAGGGGTGGCGAGAGGCACGGAATCCAGCAGGATGGAGGACGGAATTGAGCGCGGCAACTCGCGTGAAGCCGTAGCGGGCGTCTGGTACGTCCGTCACTGTTCTCTGAGCGCGTCCGGGAGATTTTGAACTCCGCCCTTCCTCTCCCTCCCCCACATCCCCTCCCACAATGTCTGGCATCAACGCCGGTGACGACGTGAGCGTCTTATGCACGGTGGACCGAGGTGCCGCATGCTGATAACTTCTCCTAGAAACTCATTTTTGAGTCCTCGGAGGCCGTCTCCGTTGTTTCGACGTTCGATGACCTTGGGTTGAAGGAGGACCTTCTGCGCGGTATCTACGCGTACAGTGCGTTTTCCATTTCCTCTTCCCACTCTCTTGCATTGAACGAGTTGCGGTTTAGACTTTGAAAAACCCTCCGCGATCCAGCAGCGGGCCATCCTTCCGATCATCCAGGGACGCGATGTTATTGCGCAAGCACAGTCGGGTACAGGAAAAACCGCGACGTTCTCAATCTCCATCCTCCAGTCCATCGACGTGTCCATTCGGGAGACCCAAGCGCTTGTGCTTTCCCCAACTCGCGAACTGGCCACGCAAATCCAGTCAGTCGTGCTTGCGTTGGGCGACTACATGAACGTCCAATGCCACGCGTGCATTGGAGGCACCTCAATTGGTGAAGACATCCGTAAGCTGGATTACGGTCAACACGTCGTTTCCGGGACTCCTGGACGCGTCTTCGACATGATTCGCCGTCGCAGCCTCCGTACGCGGAACATCAAGATGTTGGTCCTGGATGAAGCCGACGAACTTCTCAACAAGGGTTTCAAAGATCAAATCTACGACGTCTACCGGTACCTTCCTCCCGCAACTCAAGTCGTTCTCTTGAGTGCCACACTTCCATACGACGTTCTGGAGATGACAACAAAATTCATGACCGACCCAATCCGCATCCTCGTTCGTCGTGACGAGTTGACGCTCGAGGGTATCAAGCAATTCTTCGTGGCGGTGGAGAAAGAGGACTGGAAGTTCGACACCCTTTGCGACTTGTACGACACGTTGACGATCACACAAGCCGTCATTTTCTGTAACACGAGACGAAAGGTATGTGTTTACTCCTTGACTCTGATGTCAGTGGACTGACGGCAATGAAAGGTGGACTGGTTGACGGAGAAGATGCGGAATGCTAACTTCACAGTGTCTTCCATGCATGGTGATATGGCACAAAAGGAGCGTGACGCTATCATGGCAGAGTTCCGGAGCGGCACCTCGTAAGCCCCTCATTGTTCGCTACTGCGCATGCATGCTGACGCTTTCATAGCCGGGTTCTCATCACCACAGACGTCTGGGCACGTGGAATCGACGTTCAACAGGTCTCTCTTGTCATCAATTACGATCTCCCCGCGTAAGCCTTCTCTTCACGTCTGCCTCACGCACAATGCTCATATGCACTCAAAGGAACCGCGAAAACTACATCCACCGCATCGGTCGATCAGGTCGGTTCGGTCGAAAGGGTGTTGCTATCAACGTGGGTTCTTTCCCTCATTTGTGACCCACTGATAGATGCTGAAGGACGCTCCAGTTCGTCACAGTTGATGACGTTCGTATCCTGCGTGATATCGGCAAGTCCTTTATTTCTCCATCGCTTCAGCGCGGCTCATCACATCTTCATCTTCGCACAGAGCAATACTACGGTACCCAGATTGTAAGTATCAGTGTATTAGTGTTTCTGGCGTCCACACTGACCGTGTGCTGCAGGATGAGATGCCCGTCAACGCCGCAGAGCTTATTTAGGTTGTCCTTGCTACGCATACGATGTATCTGTACCATAATCAGTCGGGAAGTTCTCTCCTTTATTCTCCGTGCGTTATGTGCAATGATATGCTCGATAATTCGAACTTCCAGGCACCCTGCTTTGTCCGCGGACAAGGCAAGGCCAGTCAGCTCCATTCTGGGCCCTTCGGGAGGCGTCGACTGTTGTCTCGAACGCGTCTGTGGCGAATGTGACCGTGATCGTGACAGGCACGTGCTGACGCGACGCGAAAGTGGCGAGCGCGCCATGCTTCGTCGTTTGCTTTCGAACGCCCACCTTAAAAGCCCCCCTTCCCCTCTCTCGTTCCCCGGTTCACCACAAACCACACCCCACCTCGTTATCGCTGCACTCTATCAATGCCTCCCCGCACTCGCGCCCGCCCCGGCCCTCTCGAGTCCTACGACCTCGCTCTCTTCCTTCCTGGCACTCCCAGCCACCCACGGCCCAACAAACGGTCTCATTCACCCTCTGTTGGCCAATTGGATGGACCCACGAAGCGTCGTCTGAAGGATGCGGGAGGTGCTCGAACGCCTGCACGGGTAAAGAGCCCCCTGTCGGGTTCCAGCACAGGAGGAAGGTTCGCCCCTGCTCTGTTCCACGCGATGCTTCAAGGCCCGAATACCCCCGCCAAACGGCTTGATTTCGGCTCCTCTGAAGCAACAAGCACGGCAGCACATGAGAGTCCACGAGGAGTGGGTGGTTCTGGGACCCCGCGGAGGAGCCCCAAGAGCACGGCGTCAGGCCCTCTGCGCCGTTCTCCTCGTACGTCTGTTCATCGGTCTCAAGCTCCTTCTGGATCCCCTGCGGGTCCCATCGATGGACAGACTGGCACGGAAGCCGCTTCCGTCGCCGTCCGCGTTTCCATGTCCGCGCCGATCCTCATCCCGCGCGATGTGGTGCCCCCCGACCCTCAATCTGTCCACTACCCGGGCTTTGTGGTGTATCAAGACCCCCATATCGCCCTCCCTTCCTCTTCCCAACTCGCCGCCGTGGCCTTGGGTGAAGACCACTCTACCCCTGATGTGGAGGTGAACAAGGAGAACGCAGCTCCGCCACGTCCCAGGACGTCCAAGGCGTCCAAGCCCGGGACACCTTCAGACGCAGCGTGGCTCAAAGCTGGTCTGGCCTCTCCCTCGTCCGTTGGTTCCTCCAAGATTGTGGTCCCCCCTTCTCCGCACCCCAAGCATGTGCAGGACTACCTGGCAACTCCGCGTCCTATCAAGACCCCAAAGGATCGCAAGCTGCCATCTGTCGCCGCTGCCGCGACTGGCCTTGCAGCTTCGACCCCCGCTCGCATCGCATTGACCCCAGACGATCGCAAGAAGATGCGTCTTGCGCTGGAAGAAGAGGTCGATGAAGGCGAAGGTGACGACGATCAACTCGCCTGAACCCGTCGACATTCACACCCGGATTTTCATGTTTGATATTGGCTCCTTCACCCGTCCCCCACCATCCTATCCTCGTATGCTTGCCTTCATGTTCCGCTCGCACCTCGCTTGAATACGTTTTGCGTAGTTACTCGCTTTCATGTACCTACTACGCGCGACCCGGCCTCTTTCACTGTCGGCCCTTAGTCCCTGTCGACACAGGACGTCTTTCGTGTAGTACTAATGGATTTGTACCATCAGTCTCCTTATGATATGCCTTGAATTGCCATTATGTGGATGATATCCGTGATGTGCCTCAGGACATGGTGAATCCAAGAGCCACAGACGCGCTATTTGACGATGTTGACGTGTCATTTCCGCGTCACGTGTCCCAGCACTGAGCAGGCAGCCATCCAGCTGCTGACTCCTGAGCGCTGAACGGTCGACTACACCGTGCTACCGACCACCTCAAACCCACCATGCATTTTGTCCACACTCTTCTGCTCTGTTTCCTTCTTCATGTCTCGGCGTCCCTAGGCCAGTTCGGCTTTTTCGATCAGATGTTTGGTGGCCACCAGCAACAGTTCCAGCAGCAAAAGCCAGCGGGTGGCATGGCGCAGTGGCAAGCCCATTCCGACTCAGGTGTGTATGCAGTCTGTATCCATGTTTGCTGCGGTAGCGAGAAACGCCTAGGCCAGCTCGCCCTTCTAGCCCAGAAAGACAAGTGGGGCCTAGCCCTACACCTTTCAATCTATCACTGTCCTAATCGCCGAAAGAAGTCGCGGGCGCACCGCTGACCTTTCTCTATGCACAGTGCCGTGCTCGACATACCTCTGCCCGGATACGCTCGTCTGTGTGGCCGCTCCGTCGGAATGCCCTTGCCCCGATGTGCAAGACATCAAGTGTCTCCTCTCCGACGCCCAGGACCATGGGTCCTCTACGGTGCTCTGTGTCCGCGGACAGGACGAGTGCGCGGACGTGCAGCGGTTATCAAGGAGAATATGAGGTGTCGTAGGCGAGTACCTCACCGTGGCGTCGGCTGAGAGCCAGAAGGCTCATTTGTCCTTTCGGTCCCCGACAGATGCCCGCTGTACCCTATAGACTGTGCCAATGACAATACGCTATCGCCTGTTTGCACAATTCTGTCCACAAATGCCACGGGCAACGCCAGATTGCGGGTCTAATCCAACTTGGCACCACCCGCGGAAGCGGAGTTACTATTCCTGCTAGGGTGGCACAGTCGCGGAGGCGGTCTGGTATCGCTGTACGTAAGTACTCCTAACGTTGTTTAGTAGGCTTCCCAGGCCGCCGTGGGACTGAGTCCCCGGCGTACCTTTCACACTGTCTTAGATCCGACGTATCTCGGATATTGAGTGGTTCGCGCAAGTAGGTTGTACCCTTCTTGTTAGCGAAGTCAAATTAACGTACGCGGCCTAGACATTCTCAGCAAGCACGAATCTGAGATGAGGATGTCGGTGCCTAGATGACTACAACCCTACATAGGCGAAAACGCCGCCGCTCGGGACTTAGCAACTGAATGAAGATGTTGGTTTATTGTCGCCTCTGTTAGGTCTCGACCTGTTTCCGAATCTTCGCCCTGCTGCGAGTATACCGCAGTGTTGCGCATTTGGTGAAGTTCTCCTCTGTTGCCGTGATTCTTCTGATGGTACGTCCTTATTGCCTTTACGAAATATGACGTCCGCAGTGGACGAGCTTCGGTTCATGTGTCACAGCACCCCAGCAGGGCTAAATGCGCGTTCGATATGGCTATATCGAATGTGCAGGACTGACTGCACGAGCTCGACGCTTTGTAGCCCGGGTTTCCGTCGAAATCTGGCCCTGCAAGGACTTTCCGCGAAGTCGGACACGTCTGGAAGTGCCGGTTCTACGGATGATTTGCATTCCTCTCGTCGCGCACGTGGCGAAGAGTGAATGGCGTTGGTCTTCGTCCGTTTTAAGATCCACCTCCGCGTTTCTGATCGTGCTGCTAAATCAGCCTCATTTCACAGATGATGCTGACCGAGTTTGTAAGAGATATTTATGCTCATCGACTGGTTTCAGGCCGAGGCGTGGACCTCTCAGTTCGCAATCCGGATTGGCGCAAGTTGGTACCCGCGAATCAGCTTACGCACCGATACGAAAATAGACCATAAGAGCCGCTTCAAAACAACAAGACCGCCCCACGATCCGTTGGTGCCCACTGTCAAGCACACTCGCTTACTATGCAACGTATGGTGTGCCGGACATTCCCACCCGGCAATGTTGTGCTGAACCATGTCTAGTACGTAACGTCATGTAATTACTAGTCACACATGGTTTAGACAAAGGTCGCTTCAACTCCGTAGTGGTTAGAACTGGGTCAGATGCCCAAAAAAAAGAGAATTGCGACTCGGAAGCTACTCCGGCGTTCGCTTGTTTGACGGGACGAACCGAACCTCAACCAACCATAGCCGGCAGGTGAACCAGACTATGTAAGCGTTCTCGCATTTTACTTGTGCTGTTTGGCAGGAGAATACACATGCGAGCGGTCTGTGCTATTCCTCAGCGTCGGTGGGAGACCTAGTTCCTCGGGTGGTGAGCATGTTCCATGAGTTTGTTCCATATTCTCCACTGACGACGCGGCTACTACCGCTTGGCTCCAGGCATCTCCCACTGGAAGTGGATGATCCCAAGCCCGGCCATCCCTCTCACATGCGCAATCCAGCTTCCCACGACGCCGTCAGTCTCCAGGTGCGTGGAGTGCGAGATTCGGTGAGGTATATAAGCATAACGACGTGCGATGGAAGTTTACTCTTCGCTCTTCCAAGCTTCCGCCATCTCCTGCCCAGAGTCGACGCCACGATGTTCGCGCCTTTGCTCGCCTTTGCTGCTCTTGCGGTCACTTCGGCGTCCGCGCAGACTACGATTGATTCCGTCACTCAAGCTTTCGACAATGCCAGCATTGTTCCGGATGGCGAGTACCATCACGGCTTGAATAATCTGCCATTGACGTGTTTCCACTTCAGTCCTGCCGACCTTCGCTCCGATGGGCCTCTTGGATGTTGTCTTCTTCGACAACACCACGAACACAAATGTCACGGTGACACCCGGTCTTAGCATGACCAGGGAGCGTAAGTCACAAAGAGTCCAAACAAGGCCTGTGGAACTGAAATGATTGGCCGCGCAGAAAACGCCCTGCGTCCGACAGTCTCTTTCCAGAGCAACGTGACAAGCTTTGCGAACACAACCTTCGTGCTCGCCATGGTGGATCCGGACGCACCGACGCCCCAGATGCCTACGTCGGCGCAGATCCGCCACATGCTCGCGCCCGGGATGACGCTCGACGGGAGCCTCGCGGACGGCGCCCTGCTGGTGAACAACACCCCGGCCATTTCGAACTTCATCCGCCCCACGCCTCCCGCGGGCTCAGACCCGCACCGGTGCGTACTCTCGTCTTAGCGCTCTCACGGGCGTGCGAGGAACCTCATCGTCTTGCTCACCTGGTCTCGCCCCACGCGCCTCGCTTTGGCAACGGCCGTCCGGGCGCAGGTATATCCTCCTCCTCTTCGTCGAGCCGACCGGCTTCGACGCCACCGCAGCGCCGCTTGTCAACGCGTCGACGGCGGTGAGCAACTTCAACATCTCGCAGTTTGCCGCCGCAGTCGGTCTCGGGGACCCCGTCGCGGGCAACTTCTTCCTCACCGGGCCCGACAACACTTCCAGTGCGTCCAGCACGGCAGCCTCCTCTTCCGCCACGGCAGCCGCAACTGACACGGGCTCCGGCTCTACCTCTGGGAACACCGGTGGCGCGATGAGGCAGCTTGAGTTGAGCGTGGTGGGAATCGCGACTGGGCTCGTGCTCGTTGGGTCGCTGATGCTGTGATTGACTGTACAACGAAGAAAGGCAGCCGTGGAGTCTTTTGTACGATACTTGCTGTGTTCCCATGATGACTTGGAAATCGAGCGAGAACGTTGCGGGCCGTCGGGCCGCGGGATGCCAGGCGTGCGACTTCCCGATCGAGACGCGAGTTGTGCGCGGGTCGCGGTGGCGCCAGAGCTTGTCTTCGACCACCACCTCCCAAATGGCCATGCAGCGTCCGACAGTGCGTCCCATACCTCTGTCACGGGGACACATCTGACTGTATGCTGCGTTTTTGCAGTCAAAACTTCCACCTGGTGCCAACCGCATCCTCTTCGTGAAGAACCTCAACTACCAGATCACCGGAGAAGATCTCTACGACCTGTTCGGACGGTACGGAAGTATCCGCCAGATTCGGATAGGAGTGAGACAAAAACTAAGGGTACTGCGTTTGTTGTATTTGACGATGTATGGAGGTGAGTGCTCGTGCGCTGCTTGCTTGCGCGTTGCTAACCCCTCCGCAGGCTAAGAACGCGCTCGACCACCTCAACGGTTTCCATTTGCAAGAGCGCTACATCGTCGTGCTGTACCACATGCCCGCAAAACAGGACGCGGCCGCGGCAAAAGCTGAGCTTGCGAGGAGAGAGGAAGAGTTGGCGCGGCTCAAGCAGACGCATGACATTAAGGACGATGACTAGGCCCTTGGCATCCGTACGTCACCCGTCGCTCTCTTGCAGCATTTTCCCCTGGACACTGCTCCTTCCTTGTCATGCCTGTACAAGTACGCTTTCAACGCTGTCGTTTTACTCTATCACGCATCTGGAATGGCGCAATCCAAGTGTGATTATCCGCAACATTGGTGTCATTACAGGATTATCGATCCGAGGCCTACTCCTTCTCCCTGCCTCCATTGCGTACAATGTGTATTCGTAAGTAACTGCAATATTATCGAGCCCAAGCACTGCATTCTGTTTAACATCTCGCCTCCTTCAGCGCCGCGCCGCAGCGCACTGCGGACAGTCATGGTCCTTGTTGACCACTAGAAAGAGTGCCGACGGCTCAGCTTGCACGTCGGGGGCCTCAGTGAACAGTCACTCACCATATTGCTGAGGGTACGTGTGGCTTCATGCCAGATAAGTCGGCGTCATTGCTAGCAACGAGGAGCACTTACTACTGCCAGCACTTGGTCTTGCATCGCTCCCCAGTGCAATCCTTGGGATGGTTTGGACTAAAGATGCAGTTCGTGCCGTAGCAATTGACCTGCGATGCATCAGCTCGGACCGATGTCGATTTGACTCGAGAGAGTGCGAACGTACTTCCTCCTCGGGGTGCGTGAAACCGTGGCTGCATCTATGTCCAGCGAGGTCAGTACGCGTACTCTAGAGCCCCTCGACGGTCACTGACTTGTAAACAGTCCTAACGCTGCCAAGGCCGTCAGCGTCACAGCACAATAGTCATGCATGGGTCCGTCAACTCACTGACGACGTCTGCACATGGTTATACGTGTGTAGCGAGGGGTACGAGTCGAAGTAGATGCTGTAGGAAGCAGAGGAATCGAGACACTTGTGAAGAGACCAGGTGTATGTGTTGGATGCGCATCGCAGGGGAGGTTATATACGCGAGAGCGATGTAAGCCGCTCGCATCCATGCCCTCAGTACGTCACTCACGCTCGTGCAGGTGCGCTAGAGCCAGGACGCGAGATCGCAGAGGGTACCACCGTCGCGAGATCTCCTCCGCGGAGCTCGGCATTGTGCGTGCGCGCGCAGGGACACCCACACTTGGCCACGCACTTGGCCGCATTTGGTGCATGCTCGCGACGGCGATGGAGCCCGAACAGGGTGGCCGCATCGCGACCCGCAGCGCTTGCTTGCGCACTCGGGGGACGAGGAAAACGGGAGGACGGGCCCGGCGGTGGCGGCGGCATCCACCCGCGCCTCCTGCCCGTTTCGTGCGCGGCCCTCGGTGCGCTTCCCGCCGAGGTGATAGATGAACGCGTCCCGCCGGGTCTGATGGCATTGGCGTGCCCTTCGCGACAGGGCAATTTCCAGGCAATCTGCGACCAGCCGCACAGAGAGGCCGCGGCGGGCGCGATCGGGGAACCGGATCTCGCGCGGGACTGTACGGCTACGCGCGTCTTCTGTCTTCTGAGGCTGGTCTTGACTCCCAGGAGCTACGCGCGGGAGGAGACGACGGGGTGCGACCCTGAGCGGGCGTCGTGCACGGTCGCGTTCGACGGGCTGTGCGCGTGTTGGCCCCGGACAAGCTTGCTCGGCCCCGGCGAGCGATTGACGGCCGCCGTGTGCGCGACACATCTCCTGACCCTTGTGTTGGCGGGCTCGGTGGCCTAGGGTGGCCGCCGCTGCGACCCATCCCGGCGACCTACTCGTGCGCCCCGCCGGCTCTCACGCATCGCCCACACACCCCGCGCGCCGCGTGCTAGCACGGAAGACCGACGAATTGTCCTGAGCGTGGTAGCTACATATGGATCCTACAGTACTTTTCCTGCGCGACCGAGAGAGCGTCCGACCGCACTCCGACCGCCCCCGCTATGACATCGCCCCAGTCACGCGCGCAGTCGGCACCACGACGTCGAACACGCCCGTCCCTGTGTGGCTCAGACGGCCCACAACAATGTTCCCGGACGGCGTAGTCAGGTCGTCGAAGTCGCCGTGCAACGTCGCGTCCGAGAGGAACGCCGCCGTGGTCTCGTACGACGCCTTGAGCAGCGGCGATGGGTTGGTCGAGATCCCCTTCCGGTTAAACGGCTTGTAGCCGCCGTCGAATGTCTGGTGCGGGAGCGGCCGTGAGCAGACGAACAAGCAAGCGGAGCCGAGGCAATTGCGCACCATGTAATCGGCGATAAGCTCCAAGTGACGCATGTCCACGTCGATCTTGTACACGGCGAAGACGCCGCCGATTTCCTGCAGGATGGCGCGGCGCGCGGCCTCCACGCCGTATGCACACAGAAGCGCGTAGATATCGTTCGTGTAGATGCCGTTCTGGTCGATGATGTCTTCGCCACGTCCGCAAGCGAATTGCCAGAGGCCGGGGATGTTGGAGCCATTGGTCAGGAGCTGCGACCGCGGGAAGTGGGCGGTGTCTGTCAGCCACTTGCCACACGGTCGGTGGATGGACCTACAGAATGGAGTTTTTCGCCATTCTTCCCTTCATCCTCCTTCATGAAACAGTCGCTAATGCCTGGGATCTCTCGGACGACCGTTTTCAGGCAGACTCGCTCGACTAGCCCGACCAGGAGTAATTTCGGCATGGTGGACCCGAACTGAGGATGGTCGTCAGCTAGAACCTCTCATGACATCGTGGCGGCTGATCCCCACCTGGAGGCCAATTGTGCACCCCGATTCACGGAACGTGAAGGACGTGGCGCTGGGCAGATTCTCCATGAATTTCTGTTCCACCCGTTCGTGCTCGTCCGAGAGCGAAGGTCCAGGCTCGTCCACGTCCATCTCCTCGTCTGAGCCCTCTTCGGCATAGTCACGCTCGATGTCCGCGTCGAGCTCGCCGATCCGCTCAGCCTCCTCGTCCTCCTCATCCTCGTCCTCGTCCTCGTACGTCGCCTGCTCCTTCCGCTGGAGCTTCATCTTCGAGCTTGTCGCGTCCCCGTCTCCGATCTCGCTGCCTTCGTTGTCGTTGTCGTCGTCCCGCCCGCGGACCCGGGGCTCCTCGCCGTCCTCATCTTCGTCGCCCGCGACCGCGCCGACCTGATCGCGCACCGTCCGGCCCTTGCCCAGGTCTGACTTCTGGCTCTTCAGGTCCGCGTCGAGCTTCTTGAGCTCCATCTGGAGCTCCTTCTTGAAGATGTTCGGGAACTTGACAGCGAACGCGGACATGATCTCGACGGGTGTGACGTCGTACTCCTCCTCGTACTCGGCGCGGGGAAAGAACGCCAGGTGGATGGTGAACTCCTTGCTCCGAGACTCCCCCTTGAGGACTAGCTGCTCGGTTACGCTGACCTTGTCGACGACGTGTGAGAGAGCGAGTCGGCTCGCCTGCTTGCAGAAGCTCTGGAGGTCTGACAGCCGGGCTCCCGACGGAACTTTGACGGTCATTGAGGGCGTCTTTGGCTTCTGGGACGCGGTCATCACGATCTCGCGAAGGCGAGGAATACCAAGGGTAACATTCGCGGCGCCGTGCCCTATTAGAATAAGAAATCAGAATCCAGTCATATTACGGCGTGCGGTGAACGTGCCTGCGAAATGGAAAGTGTTGAGGGTCATCTGCGTTGATGGCTCGCCGACACTGGTCGCAAGCAAGCAATGAGCTAGTTAGTCATCGAATACAAATACCAGCTTCTAGACCCACCCTTGCGATGCGAGAAGACCGACGGCTTCCCCTGGCTCAACTAGACTACGCATGTATTTGACATTCGCCAGGACCTGGAACTGCTTCTTAGTGAGCGTCAATCTACTACTTTTGGGGCGGAAGCGGGCGGGGTCCTTGTCCTTGATGAGCCCGTGCGGGTTCTTGATGATGTATTCGTGCACCTTGTCAGCGAAGAGCTCTGAGGTGCTGCCGAGGCAGCGTTGCGGGGGGTACTTGGACATTGTGATAGCCATCTTGTCGCGCTTCTCCTTCCTGTCCTTGTACTTGACGATCTTCTTCATGTAGTCGACTGCATCTTCGTTGATGAAGCTGTGGAGCTCCTTAGGGCGGAGCCGTTGCACAAAAGAACGCTCATTACGCGCAATGAACTCGAACTGGAGCAGGTGCTTCTGCTTGGTCACGTCGAGGGAGTCGCCACCGTAGTTGAACTGGTAGATCGACGAGTCGCTCCCCCTGACGGTGTTGTCGTAGTGGACACGGATGCCTTCGAGGTGTTTGATCAGACAGCGCTGGAGGTATCCGGAACGCGACGTCTTGACAGCCGTGTCGATGAGACCTTCACGACCCGCCATACAATGGAAAAAAAATTCCTGGGGCTTGACGCCAGTGAGGAAGCGACTCGCAACGTAGCCGCCCGCGATGGCACGAGTCTCGAACGGCTTGAAGGACGGCAACGTCTTCCCGCTGACCATAACAGGAACACGGCGGCCTTCAGTTCTTGCTGACCCAAAGCACAGGAGATCTGTTGCGCATTGACGGCGCTCCCCTTCGCACCGGACACTGTCATCGCTTGCATGTGGTTGTGGGGGAACTGGCGCAGCAGACCATGTGGCATGACCGCATCCGCGATGGACTTGGTAAGTTTCGCGAGCTTGCCCTTTACTGTTACGTCAAGACCGGCCATCTTGCTGTCGTCTCGAAGCACGTCTTCCAGGAGAGAACGCAGGACCGCGGCCTTGTCTTCTTCGGCTGTGGTCTTGAGCACAGGGAAGTTCTCGGTGGCGCCCTCCGTGCCGAGATTCGCTCCTTTGACCAGGATGTCCGCACGCCGGGCGTTGCCGTCGGGTGTCAGGGCGAGGTCGTCCATCCGACATGTGAATGCGCGGTGTTGCAGGAATTTCGTGAACAGCCGACTGAGGATTCCAAGAAGTTTTCCCGCAACGTCCGCGCCATAGAGTTCGTACACGGAGTGCACTAAACCGAAGTCGGAGGCTCCGAATGCCGACTTGTCCAGGACGCCGCAGAGCAGTTCGCCATCCATAAAAACCACTTGATCCTCTTGGAATTCTTGCCCCACAGGTGGCCCGGTACTTTTGCCTGAGCGTGAAGATTGAGTCCTTCAAAGGATTGCGGCGTGATGTTCTTCATGATGGTCGAGATCTGTCATTTTGCAGCATCGTGTCAGACAGCAAATCGTAATACCGTGTGGTGCACATAACGTACGATTTGTTTGCCCGTCCAGAGTGGCCTTGGCTTCCATATGGTTGGAGACAGTGTCACCAGACGACCATTGAACTGCTCGGGAGACGTTTCTGGCCGCAGCGCGCCGTAAAGAAGTTGGAAATATTCTTCTCGGGTGAAGAACGCATCCTGCGCGGTCATCCAAACGCCGGCAACGACATGATCCTGAATGAGACCACGGAGAGGCTTGCCCGACGTCGGAACGAGGTATTGATTGTCGGTATTCGCGATGTAGTACGCTTCCGCTCTCGCCACTTGGTTCTCTGGGAGACAGCTTGTGTCAGAGAGATTGCGAGTCGGGTCAATGCCGATATATGTTACGCACGAGGGAAATGGATGTTCATTTCTGCCGAAGGAGGTATGAGCGTATGCTGTAAAGAGCCCAATATCTGCTTACCATCACCGTCGAAGTCCGCTGGAGATCGGTTGGAATATTAGCGGTCTGCTCTCATTCCGGTGGTACAGACTCACCGTTATAGGAATTACTAGAGCAATAGAAATCAGCATATAATCTCGACCAGGCCATGATTTACATACCAATTGGCATAATGCATACGAATCGTTTTCTCGCCCTGAAGAACCCGCGCTTTGTGACACATCATACTGGGCTTGTGGAGCGTCGGTTGTCGATTTAGGATAAGGATATCCCCGTCGCGCAGATGTCGGTAGACCTTCTTGTTGATAGCTGGGGTTGACGTATACAATCCATGCTGTTGGCTCGACCCATGCGACCCTTCTTGCGGCGTCAATAGCTGGTTCGCAATGGCCGTACGTTGCTCCAGCGTGAGCTTGTCCTGAAACACAATCAACAAAAGGGTTCTCACTGCCCTTAATTTGACGTACCAGGAACTGTAGGTGACCGTCTTCATACTCCACCATCGTAGCGCCGGGGTAGCCGCGAGCGCCAGTGATCACATACTGTCGCAACTCCTGGAGGTTATTCGGCGTGACAGGTTCCGGGAAGGTCAACTTCCGGGCGAACACTGGAGGTATGCCGATTTCGTTCGGCTCGATGTTGACGTCGGGAGAAATGACAGATCGGGCGGCATAGTTGACACGTTTCCCCTGAAATAACCTTTATGATTTCAACTCCGCGAGAGTGGTGGAGAGACGGACTAACCATCATATGCTTCCGGAATAGACCTTCCTTCTTCTCTAGGCCCTGCTTAACACCGGCGGGCGGCAAGCGACCCTGGCGGATGGGCTGAGGGTTCTTGCTGCTGTCAATGTAACTGTTGACGTCGACCTGCAGCTGAATCAGGGAATCGAGGAGGGACTGTAGGATCCGCCGCCGCCCCGCTTCGTCACATCGGAACCTTTCACCGACGCCGCCCGGAGGTTGACATTAAGATCGCGCAACCGGTACGATGTCGAGAGAACCTTTGATAGCAATTCGTTTTGAGGGTGCTCGAAGAGCATGTCGCCCATCTTTGCAGGTGGACGGAAACGTGTGGGGCTGATAGGGAGGACCTCCATGAAAAACATGTCCGCGGAAGCGAGGGACAGATTGTGCTGCGTGAGAGGGGCAAATGGGCCATGCCGCCCGAACAGGAGCGAGCACATGATGGATTCGTTGGCGAACAGTCGCCGCAGGTGAGCCCTGCACTCCTCAGGAGTGATGACACGTTCGTTGCGGCCACGGGCGCCCTTAACCTTGCCGCTGGCCGACTTTGCAGGACCGAACTTAACATGTACGGGGCTTTCCTCGTCGTTGTCTGTGAAGACGTCGTCGCCGGCCTCCTCTTCCTCGCTGTCCGAGTCTTCATCCGACGAGTCTCCTGTTCGACCATTGGTTTGCGACTTCGACTTCGCGGCGGTGTTGGTTCTTGACTGGTCGAGCATCACATCAGGTCGCTTCAACCCGGCGGCGTCGTGCTGCAGCTTCTGCTTTGGGGTCAGGTCGTACTCGATGATCTTCGTGTACCCTTCCTTGCGGAACGTGTAGCCGAAACTTGGAGTGATGTCAATCCTAGCATATGCATATAGCGCATTGTCACTCACGCTCTGCAGCTCTCGTTCTGGCACTTTCTTGTCATTGAAGCCTTGACGAAGTCGTGAATCACGTCCTTCCTTGCCTGGTACACAAGACCATCTTTGTACGCATCGCGTTTGCTGCCTGAAGCCGTAGTTAGGTGGGCTGCGACGTAGAGGTTGATTCGCTGCTCATAAGCATCGTAGGATTCGGTAGGATCCTCATCATCGCCGTCTTCAACGTTGCGAGTCCTCTTGGTGCTGTAGTGCATATCGTCCAGGGCCTTCGCAGCCACCAAGAACCCGAATTCCAGCAGACGCAGTTTCGCGACGAATTTGCACAGCTGCAAAGATGGATCCGTACGGGATGACCGCGGCAGGGAAATAGTCACATACCACAAATCGACTGAGCTTGAACCTATGGCAGAACAAGCATGTCCCTCGGAGCAAATGGTACGCGTTTATCATGAACAAAGGGTGGAATACGGGGCGGGGAGCTCGATGTGGCCGAAATGTCCCGGACATGTGAAGTAGGACAAGCGGCATGTCGCGCAACTACACAACGGATTGAGGAATACAGGCGAGCTCATGGACACAGCAGACTCACATGTCTTGTTTGTCACTTGGCCCCAAAGAAGGGTCATAGAGACCTCCTACATTTGGTCGTCCGAGGTCATCGAGGAGAACGGGGTTCACGATTTGCTTGACGGAAATGCGCCGGACATCTTCTGTTGTGAGGAACGAGAAGGAAACGCTCTCGACCGTGGATGGAATTGCGTGGGAGATGTTCATGACAGTAAGATGCGGTCACCCGCAGACAAAATCCAGCCAGAAGCCGAGGAGAGTAGAGGAGAACGAGGAGGGGACTTGGTCGGTGATCGAAACGCATTCGCCAAAAAATGACACGGCCCGGAGCCACGATGGGCGCTTCTTGTCCTGCACACTCGGTGATGCCACTCTCACTTCCAAATGCACGGAATGGATACACATTATAATAGTACACGGGCGATGATCTATACCATCCCACTCCCTCGTCGTGTTGCAGCATTCCGCTTCCCCGTTTTCGCCTTCTGCGCTTCTCCAATGAGCTCTCCAATGAGCTTGTTGTATGTCTCCGAATCCTGCTGCAGTGCGTCTCGCGTTTGCAGGAGGTATGTCAGCAGCGCGGATGACTTCGCAGTCTGCTCCTTGACTTCTACAAGCCGACCCTCCAACGTCGCCAGCGGCATTAGAGAGAGTTGATCTATTATCCTATTGGCATCGCTTGACCAATTGTGGATGGGAAGAGCACGCACCTGGAGAAAGACTGAGCAGTTGTTCGATCTTCTGGTCGTCTACGTCAGGTCTAGGGCCCAAACGCAGCTCTGCAGCAGCCGAGGTTGCATTTCGCGATGGCGGGGTGGCCGGACGCGATCCGGCTCGCGCGCCATTCATTGCAACTTCGAGTTTGCTGATACCACCACGAGGCCCAGGAGGTGCGGACATGGGGCGGGTGGTAATCTCGAGGGTTGGCAATGCTCCATTGGTCCGAGGCAGCACCTCGTCTAAGTTGATGGGGATGCCAAGGTGGATGAGATGTTGCCGCCGTATTCTCGAGCGCGTCCAGTTGACGGGTTGGAAGGAGGGAGGGGTTGGAGGGAGTAGACCGTTATACAACTGACGACTGGAACCATCTGTGAACTGAGATACAGGTCGCTTAAAGCAGGAAAGCAGAAGTACCTTTGTGGTGTGACGAGCGTTTGGTTGAGGCCGCCGACTTCTCGTATGGGCTCTTCGGTTAAGGATGATGTATCGTCCTGCGCCCACAGCGGCCCCAGAATGTCGTCCACTTGCTCTTGCAGCTCATCTCGGCGCGGTAATGGAGCGACTTGTAGTGGTTTCCAGTCGATGCTCATAGATGGACCAGCGATACTTTCCGGCTCAGAGTATTGCATTTCTCCGAAGGACGAGAACCCGGGCGTAATGGGTAACTGGGCTGTTTCCTCGAAATCTCCAAAGTCTCCGAAATCATCATCTTCACCCTCATCTCCTGACCCAGCGATGGTCTCCGCAGGCGTCCTGAAAGAGTCGAAGTCGTCAAAATCGTCTTGTGCCGTGGACGGCCCGGGGGATGGGGCGAGAGTCGGTGGCTTCAGAGTGAGTGGAGGTGGAACATCATCCGGGGCGCCCCAGACGGATGCGCCGAATGTAATGTCGTCATCCATCGGTGCGTCAGAGTGTATGCAAAAAGGGAGTCGGCCGCACGCGAGGCTCGCGGGGCTTGTGGTCGTGGTGGGGGGAAGTCAAGATGATCGGTGCAAGACGGCGCTTGCACGACTCATCGAGCTCCGCGGCGACGAGCTACCTTCTTCCACACCTCCGCCGGCAAATTCTCGTTGTTGATGGCCCGCGGCAGCACAGCGTTCCTCTTCACGTCGCTGGGTTCCAAAGAGCCTTCAAGCTCGCGCAAGACCCACATCCGTCGCCTGTTCGACGTCCTCGAGGTCTGCATCCAGCGTCACGACTGGCCCCGCGCAAAACGGGCATGGGCCATCCTTGCGCGATGCGGGGAAGTGGGATGGAAGACGATGTGGACGACAAGTGTCCTCCTGCTCGGCGAGGACGTGCCCGAAGCGGGGCTGGGCGAGGGCCAGGACAACGCGGAACGAATCCGATTCCTGAGCGTGATGATGCGCCAATACCCGGAGGAGGTGAGGCTACCGGATGCCGTGGGCGCACCCGCTGCCGCTGACAGCACCTTCCCGCGCCAGCGCGAGTCCATCCTCAAGGAACTCGTGCTTCGGCTGATCCAGAGCGGCGCACACCGGCGCGCGATGGAAGAACTCGACCTGTACGCCATCTCGAGCGCGCTCTCCCCAGGTGCCGCGGCCGGCTGAGACTGCATCCGCCCAGCTACCTGCCCTCGTACCCATACCAAGACAATCCCGCGTTGCACACCTACGCCGGCATGATTGCGCTCTACCTCGCCCAACCGAGCAGCGAGCCCGCAATCTCCGAGGAGACGACTTTCGGTCCGTCTGCGCCCTGCAATAAGCCTCCACATGTCCATCGCTGACCTCCGGCGGGTGCCGCCCCGTACATACACAGGACGCGGCTGGGACCCAATTCTGCTTCGCGACGCCCAAGCGCACTTCGAACGGGCTCGGGCAATTGACCCGTCAAACGCTGTCGCCGCCGCCTTTCTCAGCCAGGCAAGTCTGCCATCCGTGCACATGCTCACGCTGTCTAGACCTTCGCTAACGTACGTCCTTTGACATTATGCGCATAAGCTGCCCGGCGGCCCCTCCGCTGCCGACAATCGCGATGCCCCAGAGTCTGACGACGACAGTATGGCCATCGACGGCTCCTCTCACGCTCGCAAACGTGTGCGGGCCTGACTGTTCCCGGATGCGCGGCACGCGATGCATAGGACCCTGCGCACGGAACATAGGTTGATGTACTTGGCTACTCGACTATTCGGATTCAGAATCCGAATTCATATCGATCGTCGGCATGGGTTCGTCTTCGTCATCTTCCTCGTCCATCGGTGTATTTACAGGTCCTGCCACACAGGTGGAGGCACCGCAGCCGCCGCCGACAGTGACCCTGACGCGACCGTACCTGAAGACGACGTAGTGCGGAACGTCGGTTCTAGGAGTGGCTCAGCATGCCAGCTTGTGACTTGAGCTTCGGCAGGAGGAGCCGCAAATTTTGGAACTGTGGGTGGGCCAGGTGCTGGTGCTCGCGACGAGATCGCTGCCGGTGTGATGGACGGTGGATCCTCCACTTGCATCGGCGTTTGCGTGGTTGAAACGAGTGTGCTGTGCTTAAAAGTTTGCAGTTCCATTTCCGGAGCCACGGCCTCTTCCATCGCCACCCCGATTCGAGTCGGCTGCGGCTGCAAGCTCGCGGCCTCGGTGGCGACCGCGGTCGCTTCGTTGAGGCGAAGCTCGCCAACCAAATCAAGGCCCATGCGGTTGCGAGCGTCAAGTTCTTCTCGGCCCTCTTCGGATCGGAATAGCGACAGGGCCTCGACATGAGGCAGGGAGCGAACCATTGGCGGAACACGGGGGTGGAGGATGACGTCCAGCTCGGTGGGGATGGTCAGTTCACCCTAGTGAAGGAATCGTGCCTGTGAGACTTCTATCGGCAGTGGCGCATGTCAATAATTAGCTCACAGTTTCTGCGCTGGTAGAATCCGAAAGGCCTAGCACGAGTCCGAGAGACTTGCTCATGGTGCTTGAGGTACCGATTGCCAGGTGAACGCATACGCGAAGCAGTTTACCCTGTAGTTTTCGGTAGAGTGACAGATCCGGCGACAACAGGGCCGGAGATATCCGCGAAAATGAGGCTTGAATGGCGAGCAGTGACCTGCACCCAATCGAGTAGACCGAAGGGGAAACTTGCACTCCCACTAAGAGTATCTCCAGTACTATGAGATGATAGGCGAAGTCACTTAGGCATCCCTCGCCAAAGACTGTGAAGACTGGGAGAAACTCACAATCAAGCGAGATGAGCAAAATGTCACCTTCCGTAGCTGTCGGGCAAATGATCTCGCGGTCCAGCTTGAACACTTCATCCCCTTCGAAATCGCGTGCCCGCTTCTTGCCTTTCTTGGACTTTCCTTGTGAAGTGGTGTGCTCCTCTTCGACATTGGCCTGCGAACGCGTTGACAACAGTACGGCAACATGAGGAACAATCGTCCGGGTCAGACGCGATGCGACGATTGCGTCATCAAGGCTGCCGCCATCGCCCAGTAGACACCTGCAAGCTCGCATATAGTCTAGCGTTTGCGTCCTGAGACCAGCGTGAGCATCGGTGCTCATGCGGACAGGATAGGATCGAGGGAACACATACGAAGTCGAATACTTCTGCTCTAGATGGTATGCCAAAACCGTGAGCAGGGTCAGCATATGAGGCGTGATATGATGCCGTGCTCTGAGAGGACAGGGTAAGCTTCAATCGTGGCGCAGAGCACATCACGTACGCCTTGGACACGGAGACTACGAGTTGACACCCTAATTTCCGCAATGTCGGGACGATGACGCGCTCCATCGTTTCGACAATGGTATCGGCCCCTGCAAGACCCTGTATTGATTGTGAGCGGTACTCTTTTGAAGACAAGCTCGAGCATCTTCACCTTTTCGCTAGAAGAGCACTGGAGAAGGGCCAGGCAAAGCCGTACGAGTGAACCGACTGGTAGAACAACAGGTCGTGGGATGGGCGAACTGTAAGGCGCGTCAAGAACCACAGCAGCAATAGACAGACGAGGTTATGCACCTCAAGAGGTCATCAACTACTCGCATGGCTGCTCGTAGACGATCCAGTCCCAGCGAGACTCCGATGAGAGGATCATTCGCTAAAAATGCTGGTTTCCCGACGTTCGCGTAGGCTGGTTTATTACAGCAGAGGGGATCAATCGAGAGGAAAACTGCCGTAGCTGGAATATGCGTACGATTTTCAAGTGTGTTGCGCATACCTAGGAATGCACCCCAAGCGAATGCAATGGTGTTGTCCAAAGATTTGCGCCATAAGGTCGGCGCATTCACTTTACCGCCAGTGAGAGGCAGAACACAGTAAAGATTCGAACAAGCTTCAACAAGTTCGTGCGGAGTGTTTGTGGGAGCAGAGCCGTTCAAAGAGCGCAAGGCTAAGTTGGACAGGGCGGTGTGGAGTGGGCGGCACAGTGAAGGATGGAACGATACGAGATGGGTTATTGTTTCCAGAATGGGAAGCTGGAACACAAGATTGGCGGGGATGGGGGAGAGCACAACAAGTTACTCACCAAAGCCTCTGTGGTGCCGTCCTCTTCCGCCATTGCGACGAGTCTTTTCACGACTATTGGCACGTTAGGAACGCACACCAAACGTTGAAACTCGGGTACGTCCATCGCTCCGACAGCTATGAGCCTTGTCAAGCGCATTGCAGCATTTGAAGTGGGGCGTGGGCAGGTCTGTAGCAAGAGTCTTCCATCAAATACTGCTGGAGTTTGGTTGAATAAACGCACCCCAAGCAGAGGTACCGCTGCCTTCAGCCAGCTTTCTCCATGCTCAAGTAGTACGCTCTTGCAGAGAGTTGCGGACTGAAATGCGAGGCACAGACCGCACCATTTCGCGGCAAAATCCTTCGCGTGTATGAGGGAGTTCACGCGAGACGTCCATTTCCCCGTATGAGGAGAAATGGCGAGATGCTCTCTCGTGAGGGTTTCAAGGATGAAGGGGAGGTGAAGTACGGCCGCCGAATCCGTGGCTAGTTGCACTTGAAGCAGCTGTTTGAGGTATTGAGGTGGATCCATGATTCAGTGAGTGAAAGGAGATGGAGATTACGGTCAGCCACCTGAGCTACTAGAAGAGTGTCGATGGAAGGAAAATATGACTCGGTCACATGATCGACGCGTCTTGATGTTTACGCGCTATTTTATAACTCTGTGACGCGTATATTATACCTGTAACCAAACCGCAAGACGATGCATTGCGGCGTAAAGATCTGCGGAAATACGTAGTAGCTCTACACGTTATGACATGTATGCCCACATGTAAAGGAAATCCGCGAGGGTGCCCATCCAGATCCAGAACCCTGACCATCCACAGCCCACGAAGCCCTTCCAGCAACTAGGGCGACTGTTGAAATCCGTCCGCCACACAACGCGTGCCAGCTGCACGGCCGCAAGAGCTGCTCCGCCATAGAACAGCGCACTCTGGCCGTTCATATATCCCGCATATGTGATGAAGGACATCGAAGACGCAGACAGGACAGCCAAGACGGGCCGGGTGCGCTCGCCAAACAGCAAGGCGGTAGAGCGTATGCCCATCTTGACATCATCTCTTTTATCCTGAAGGAGAGTGAGCCATGTAGTCTCGTTGAAGGGTCGAAGGGCCGGCTGACCTGGTGAGCGTAGACAGTGTCGTAGACCAAAGTCCAACAAATGCCGCCGGCGTAAAGAGGGAGACATACGCTCCAATTTGTCACCCCAGCAACGGCCGACCAGCCCAAGAGGGCACCCCAGTTGAATGCAAGTCCTGGAGGGGGGGGGGGGGAGCGGAGATGTTGAAATGAGCTAACGTTCCCGTGAACCGTGAAACAGCGAGACTCACCCAATACGGCTTGCGGCCAGTGCGTGATGCGCTTCATGAACGGATAGATGGTGACAACAGACAGAGATGACGCCCCCAGGAGGATACTTCTTCGAATGAGCGAGGCCAACATCACAACAACAGGTCACATACCTATACCAGTTGAGCTGGGTGAGTACTCCCAGCCCAGCTGTTAGTTGTACACCCAGAAAGCCAAATGCCTGAGTAGGCGTGATCTCCCCAGCAGCGAGCGGCCGGGCCTTTGTCCTCTCTTGAAGAGAGCGTCGAATATGAGGCGTTATCCCAAAAGCCGGAGCGAACGAGACTCACCGACACCTTTATCCAGGTCCCGGTCCCACATATCGTTGATGGTACACCCGGCTCCTCGCATGACCAAAGCACCAAGTCCAAATAGGCTCAGGTACGTGAGCGGCACCGTCAACGGTGTGTGCAGGGCATACGAGGCCATGTTGATGGACCATGCTACGCGACCAAAGAATACTAAGCACACACATGCTACGAGAGGCTCGCATACTCACTGCAAGGGTAGAACAACAAAAGTGTTCCGATGGGCTTGTCAATCCGCGTGAGATAGAGATATGGCCGGACGGGTTTTGGCAGCCGGTCTACCCATGTTGTTGGTGTTGGTGCGGGAGTAGCGTCCGCGAGTGATCCAGAATGACGGCAAGAGGACCTCAGCCCTCCGCGCTGCAAAGGTGTATGCGGAGACCGAAAGAGTGTGGCATGACGAGAAAGATTATGAAGAGAGAGGAGAGCGCTAGAGGAGCGTGTTTGACCAGGTATTGTGCGCACAAGGAGATGAGGGTGCAATCGAAGAGTCAAGGTGCTCATGGTAAAGAGGCACTCGGGGCATATAAGCGCTGGCCCGGTTGAGGTGAGGATCGAGTCACTCGACGGCTTTGGATTCCCAGAGTCCCAGTAGATCATCTGCGAGGACGTCATCTCAGGCTACAGCGATGTGTCTTTCAGCTTGTTTATTTCAGTACGTCAAATGCAAGCAATACATGTATGCAGAGAGGGAATATAGATGCGACTAAACAAGTACATGCAAAGGTTCAATAGCCTTCTTTACCACTCCTTTCCAAGCTTGAAGCACCATTCCCAATCTACGGGGTAGATCCATGAATCGCTGCGCTGTGACCAAAACATGCAAAGAACGCACCAGCGTAAACCTCGCCGTCATCGTCAACAACCCGACTCCGCACGTGGTAGGTTCCAGAACGAGCGATCATGCCGGAAGGAGACTCCTCCGCGTCAAAGTTCTTAACATACGCCTCACCCTTCGGGTGGGGACCGTATGAGCCGAGCATTTGTTCCATCTTGTCGACTGGGGGGCCAACGTGTCAATGGGCGACACGGCGAATATGCAGGGGAAGGTACATACCCTTGACACCCGATCGCTTCACAACCTGCATATACCGGACGCCCTACCAAAAAGAAACGCTCGACGGAGCGCGCACGGAAAGATGGCCGCGATAACTCACAGAGATGATCGAGTGGTTGACCTTGAAGTTAATCCGGACGCTGTACACCGCTCAATCGAGAGCGACCGACCGAAGTCCTGTGACCACTCACTTGTACTCGATGCCCTCCTTGATCGTGATCGGGTTCTTCTTGATGTTCACGAGCGCGTTCTGGTCCTGGAGGTTCATGACGAGGTGCTTGCCGGGAGGAAGGGTTGGGGAGGCGAGCTCCAGTGTAAGGATGGTGACCTAACCGCTGCCCGCTCAACACTCTCACCTCCACGGTCGATGATACAGAACGCACCTTGGGACCTGCCGCGGGACCCGAAGCACCAGGGGCGATACCCAAGCTCGCTTTCCAGCGCGCAAGACTCTCATCCTCCGCGTCGAGCTGGGCATACTCGTCGGCAGACTTGGCCGCACCGACCTTGTAGCCTGCGCAGGGAGAATGGCATGCCCGGTGAGCGGCGCAGGTTCCGACAGAAGAGCTGGGGGGACGGAATTACCGGGTGTGCTGCTGGGCGCGAAATCATCTTCCTCGTGCTGCTGTAGAATCTCCGTGAGCGACGGCCGGGCGGAGGACACCAGGCTTGAAAGCACCTACCTGGGACATGTTGGAGAAGTAGGGATGGGTAGTCGATGAGGGGAAGCTGACTGACCTCGGGTGCGCCGTCGGAGTGCCCTCGTTATGGCTGTCCTGTTACTATCGATCGATTTCTCACGCCTGCTATAACGGCGGGCCGGCAGTTGCCGGCTAGTACCCACCATCAGTGCAATCATCACGTGGTTGAACGATGTACAGCTCTCGAGTTCTTCTAGTCTCCGCAGGGGTTCTTCTTCTGTTCCGGGTTCGAGCCACCAGCCGCAAGATCTGTTCGTAGCGCACTTGCCAGGTAGGCTGCATCCGTTTTCTCCACATAGAATCGACCTTGCGAGCTGCTTCTCTGTCGGCACGCAAGTCAAAATGAACCAAAATCGCAATATGCACATATGATAGGATGAGAGTACACGGGCGTCGAGGCGAGAGGGGATGCTACATCATGATATCTAACAAAACATGCTCCGCGTAGATAGGGGAGTTAAGGACATCGCAGGGATGGGGCTATGCGCCATCGCATAAATTACCAAATCCACATTGGTGGGACGGGGTGCGCACGCCGACTGCGACGATAATGGGTATGGCGGTAAGGAGGGGAAGGATGAGCGGTGTTCTATGCAGAGTCAGGAGGTTGCAGTAAGGCGAGACGGTCGATGGCGACGATAGGAGTTGTTGGCGTCCGATGAACCCTTAAACGGACTCGACTCCAGGGGAAGGTGTTGCGGCAGGATGCATGCCATCTATCGCAGTCAAAGCGAATCAGCTGGGATATTCCTTTCGGAGGCGTCGAGGTAGACTGACCTCCTTTGAACCAGCACTTGCCCTTGCTGAGATGGAAGCACCTCGCACCGCTTGGACACACGTGACCCTAAAGCATATCGTGTGAACCGGAGCTCGTTGAAGTTGAGCAGAGATATAACGCACCCAGCAGCACTTGTCACCGAAAGGACAGTTGATGCCTGTATAGAAAAAGAAGAACGTCAGAACGTGCGGGTAAGGTGCAACCAACTTTGCGTACCGTTTTTGAGATAGTTGCAAGGGGCCTTCTTCGCGTTGCGGGCCAAGACGTCGAGTTGGTCCCGACTCAGAAGCCACTCGTGCGAGTATTTGCAGTTCGCCTGGAAACAGGGATGGTTCAACTTTGCGATCGCATCCATCAATATGTATTCTTACCCCTTTAGAGCAGTTCATGAGATAATGCTCGTTGCATGGAGGTGGGTTCTCTGCGGGTTCATCAGGAGGTAGTACTGCGGAAAACTATTCCTTTGACCTACGCTTGTGCAGAGGCTTGCTCGGATCAATCTGCTTGAGACCGTCCGGCGATCCATGTGAGGGTGGAGGGGAGGGCATAGACTTCTGGCTTTCCGACCGAGGGCTGATGAGTCCGCCGTTGGTGACAACACCCATGTTCACATTGATGCCAGCTTCTGAGAGACCGATGAGAGGGCCAGGACGCCGGATGGGAATGGCGTTCATCTTCTCTTCCCTGAACAGGCCTTCGAGGTGTATCGGCCTGACCGCCAGATGACGCGCGACGAGAGGTGGCTGCACGAGCACGAGCTTCCCGGTGAGATCGTCGCGCTCGAGAGTGTCGACCATCGAGAAGTACGACTCGTCAATGCCTGTCATCACGGGGCAGAATGCGTCAGCCGCCAAGAGAGCGGAGGCCGGTGGGTGTGAGATACTGACCACCGCAGAAGACACGGAGTGTTTGCGGGAACCGGATGTACGTGTTAATGTGCTCTGCCGATCGGCCGGGTGTGAGCAAGCGCAGACTGCCGGTGGCGAGTAGACATACCTTTCACTTTGACTTCGGTGCTGTCTCTGCCGGGACCGGAGTCGACAACGGCAAAACGCGGGGACGCCTGACTAAAGCCCGTGAGGAACGCCTCGAAGTGGTCGGGAGAGGCAACGCCATTCTCGCGCAGGAAAGTGAGGACAGCCCGTTTGTTGGTGTAGATGGTGACCCAAAACGAGAGTCGGGCGAAGTTGGTCAAGCCCTGTGAGACGAGCTCTTGCGCGATGAGCTTTGTGAAGTCCTGTGCAACTTGACGGCCGCCTTGGTAGCCTTGTTCGATGTGAGATGGATGGAAGAGAAGCCTGTCACCGTCGATGACACAGAGAACGAGGGGATCCTGTATCTGATGGACGTGTTGGGGCTGAGCACGGGACAGCCTTTCCGAGAGTTGGAGACGAGACACAACCTGCGTGCAGTTCAAGCCAGAGATGATCTGCTTGTTGAGAGAGGAGAGTTGCGCGTTATGCGCCTTTTTGTCACGGGCGGCAAGTCCAGTGGCGGCCGCGTACGCGCTCTTCACGGCGGAGAGCTCGGCTTCGAGCTCTGCCACGCGATCCTCTAGCTCTTTCTTCTGGCGTAGGGTGGCATTGGAGAGGTCTGTGTGACCGAGATGAGCACCGGGCGGGCGGGGCAAGAGGGCGAACGGACCACGGAGGTGCGTGACGGCGTTCTCCCTACGCGAATTTGACGGGGTGTTATGAGTGTGACGAGTGCGACGGCGCGGGGGAGGGCGGGGACGCACCAGAGCACCTCAGTCGTGACGGCCATGCGGGCGGTGGGTCGGGGTATTATGGGGGCGTAGGAAAGGCGAGCCGAAGGAGGGTGGAGGGATGGAGGAGGGAGGGGGAGGGCGGGCTGAGCGAAGTACTTATAACTCCCGAAGCATGATGCCTCCTGGTGGCCGTTGCACTGCGGGAATGAGCAGATTAGATGCCCTTCCGGATACGCGTATTAGGGAAGCCATAAATTTGGGCGATAACCCTGTGGGCTTCTGGGCTCCCACGGGCAGAGCCATGGATCTGTTGGTGTTGATGCCCTGTGCGGTGCCCGTCTTCTGTTGCTCGGTCCGCTGCTGTCGCCCACGCCCCCGGTCGTGTCCCGCCCACGTCCACCCTCCCGCGGCCGTTCCGCCGAGGGGAGGGCGAGCCGAATCAGGCCGCGCGCCTCTCGCCCGACGTGCGCCCGGTGCGCCGGCCAAGAAGCCTGTCAGGAAGCGTGGCGAGGCATGCAACCCCCGCGCGCGAGTGGCTTGGTGTGTGGCCTCTGCGGCACGGTCACCGGACTGCCGCAGCATCTCGTGTTCAGGAGGATATGCGGCCATGAGTCACGGCGGACGCCAACCCGAACCACCCTCTGCGCGGCCCGAGGCCAGAGGAGAACACAGCCTCGAGCTCGGCTCGACGGTCCTTTCCTGGAGATATGGCGGGAGTCGCGCGCGGCCGTTTGTATGACGGACGTGTCCTGCCGCGGCATGCCCGCCTTAGTCCGGAGAGGACCAGGAGGGCGGAGAATAATGCGGCCAGCGTACGTAACTGGGCGCGGTTCTCGCGCGCGGGCGCTGCTGGGGTCTCCAGGAGTGCTCCAGCTTCCGGAGCGCTGCACGCCCACACTGAGTCACCTCGTTCCCTCTGGACCACACTCGTTGATGTCGCGAAGCCGGGCTGCGCAACGTTCTCGATAAGAACAAGAAATCATCACTGGGGGAATCCACGTACAATACAGACACGGACAGGCATCTGCGACGCAGAGGGGGCTGTCGGCGGCTGCTCCGTATCTCCGCCCTTCGAGAACATTCGGCCTGGGACGGTCTGTGTTCGAGCATGCCGCCCAGGACGCGGGACAGTTTGGGCGTCAAGTCGCAGCGCTGCGTCCTGGTTCTCGTGTGGATGAGGCGAGGCCAAGGGGTAACTTCGGTGAACAGGACGGCGGTCCTTCTCGAACATGAGCCAACAAGTCCGGAACGGCAGATGGCACAAAGTCAGACGCAGGCAGGCAATGAGGTCGATGGATGGAGATCAGCGACTTGACGTTCTCGAATGATTGACATGAGAGTGGAGGCCCCTCAAGGCCTCAAGATCTGATCGTGCGTAAACTGACAGGACCTTTCAGCGAGGCGTGCATTGCCAGCGTACCGGGCCTGGGTGAAGGTGTTAGACCGGGAGCGAGCATCAGGAATGAAGTGGATGAGATAGGTACCGACGAGCCTACACTCCGGCGGTCTATGAGGGCATGCCTGGTTTCAAGAAGTGAAACAGTTGAACTGGGCGCACAAGTCAGCAGATGAACTGACGGGCGCTGCTGTTCGACCAACACGCAAACCGTAAGCCCGAGTCTCCAGATTGTTGTGGAAGGAGAGCAAGCACGGGGGCGGGAAAGCGGCCGTCGCACGCCGAAAGTCGGTGATGCGCCCGTCAAGCGCCCGTGCACACACCCTTTTCTCTCCCTCTGTCCATATATGCGCTCTTGGGCCTTGTGTAGCACCCGCAACTACCTTCACCAGGTGCTGCACCGTTTTCATGACAGACCTCGTACCCCTCGTCGGTCCTTCGCTGACCTGTGTATGCGCATACCTTCTCGGTCCGCCATTTGCAATGGTTTCCGCACTCCAATACGAATACCATGGTCCTGTAAAGCTTTTCCCCCTGGTTGTACTTGCACACCGGCCCTGGACGCACCACGGTTTCTGAAACGTCCCCATTTCGTAGTAGCCAAAGTGCCGCTCGGGAGTCCGGGTGAGTTGTCCGATGCACTGACTGAATGTTGCTCCCCTCGTTGATGTCCACATGCAGTCCTTGAACTCGGTGCTCCCTGATTCCGCCTAGTCGGACGCGCTGTGCAAGCGCTCATCGATATCCATCCCGCCAGTGCCTCAGCGTTTCCCTCTCGCAGCCGTGCACGCACCATATGTTCTCGCTGTCCTTGGTGCGCGCTCGCCAGAAACTCCCATCAACTACCATCGCTCCCAAAATGTCCTACGCCGACGGCTTGAACCGTGGATTCCGCCTGCGTTGGTAGCCGGTTGGGCGCGTGGTGTCACGTCTGGGAGAACGCTTTTTGTGGCCTCGTGATCGTCGAACCAGCCACACCGACCGCTTCGTTGCAGCTTCTGCCATTGGGGTATGCCGTCATTCTGCAGACCAGCTGCCATGACGTGAGAGCGGCATTCGCTGCGCATATAAAGCACTTCACCAACCCGCTCAGCTTTTTCAAGCGGTTCGGCATCGTTCGATCCCGCGTCCGCTCTCTCCTCCGGTTTCCGCCTCCAACATGGCCAGCTATACTTCTACGACTCCACCCCTACCATCCGAGGACAATGCTCCACACAAGTCGGAGGGCTATGTGTCTCACTACACCCCGGAGTTCGAAGCGGAGGTCGCTGCGGCCGCACCTCGACTGAACGGGGCCAAGTTGACAGCAGCGATTGCGTTCGTGGCTGGCACAGGTTTCACGCTATTTGGGCATGTGGTTTGGTCCTGTCGTCCCCCCGGAACAGCGCTCACCTGTCGGGCTCAGCTACGACCAGGGCGTCATGTCCGCGCTGCTCACAGCAAAGCAGGTGCGTCAAAGTCTCGAGCGTCGTTCTATACACGATTACGACGCTTCGGAACTCACGGTTTCAACAGTTTGAGAACGTCTTTCCTCAAGTCGTCGTCGATGATCAGCACCCGAACCACGCGACCCTTCAGAGCTTCGTAGTCGCTGTCTACGTTCGTCTTATGGCTCTTCTGCATATCGCGTGATATCTCACAGTGATTCAGGAAATCGGGTGCCTGATTGGAGCCCTTTCGAACCTCTGGGTGGGTGATTTCCTAGGTCGGCGTAAGACAATTGTGCTTGGTGGGGTGATCATGATCGTCGGCGCGATTCTTCAAACGACATCTTACAGCTATGCGCAAATGGTCGTAGCTCGTATCATCACTGGGTTGGGCAACGGTCTCAACGTATGTCTTTTTCATCGGCGCAATGCATCCTGCTTCTGACTCCTGTCTTTCTGTTAGACTTCCACAGTGCCCTCTTACCACGCGGAATGTTCTCCAGCTGCCAGTCGAGGGAGTTTGATCATGATTGAAGGCAGCCTGATCACCTTCGGTATCATGGTGTCGTAAGTCCATCTCACCATGCGCGCCTCGGTGGTTTCTTCTTACATTGCCTATGCTATTCCATAGATACGTACGTCTCCTCGAGCGTCTCACGTCTACCAGGGCTGACGATGCTGTCTACTATTCGCCGAACGATAGTGGCTCGATTTTGCTTTGTAAGTAGCTCTATGGTCTTCTTCTTGTGAAGACATACTTATCCCTGACACCGTCGGTGCAGTTTCTGGCTCAGCAGCTCCTCTGCGCAATGGCGAGTTCCCATTGCCATGCAGATCGGTTTTGCCATGATCATGATTATTGGCATCGGATTCGTGAGTGTTGGGCTGTTTCATTCCAAGTCGTCCATTGACTCGCGGTGCCCCCTAGTTGCCGGAATCCCCACGGTGGCTTGCTAAGCACGGCAGGAACGCGGAGGCTCTGGCTGTAATCTCCGCGCTTGACGGAAAGCCGCACACAGATAGCGAAGTCCAGCAAACATATTTGGGCATCCGCGAAGCCATCGCGGCCGAATCCCACCGAGGCGAGGCGAGCTCACCTCTCCGCGAGGTATTCACTGGGGGCCGAACGCAGAACTTCCGTCGCGCAATGCTCGGGGTGGTGATTCAGTGCTTCCAGCAGATTACTGGAATCAACCTTATCACCTACTATGCCGTATGTGTCTTCCACATTACCCCCAGTCAGTTGAGGTCTCTGACAATTTCTTTATTCTTAGACCGTGCTGTTCGAGCGACTTGGCATCGACGACGTCAGGTCTCGTATAATCGCGGCCGCGAACGGGACGGAGTACTTCCTTGCCTCCCTCATCGCCATATTCCTCATCGACCGCATCGGGCGCCGGCCCCTCATGCTGTTTGGCGCAGCGGGGCAGATGGTCACCATGATCTTGCTCGCCATCTTGGGTAGCATCGACAACCCCGCATCACAAATCGTCTCTGCGGTGCTCCTCTTTGTGTTCAATTCGTTCTTCGCCGTCGGGTGGCTCGGGATGACCTGGCTTTACGTGAGTCCTTGCGGGGACCGTTCGACGCCGCCTTTGCATCTGACCGTCTCCCAAACAGCCCGCGGAGATCGTCGGACTCCATATCCGCGCGCCGGCGAACGCCCTCAGCACAGCGTCAAACTGGACGTTTAACTTCATGGTCGTAATGGTCACAGGTCCCTCGTTCACGAACATCAGCTGGGGAACTTACATTGGTCAGCGGCAGTGAGTTGTCGAGCGTCGCTGTGGCTGACTTGTTACCTCCAGTCTTTGCTTCCCTCAACGCGCTGATTATCCCCGTCGTCTACTTCTTCTTCCCCGAGACCGCCGGTCGCTCGTTGGAAGGTGCGTTTGCGCTGGTGATTTGGTCAAAGATAGTATTGATGGTTGTGCACAGATATGGACGTCGTATTTGCTCTCGCCTACAACGAAGGTGTCTCCCCAGTTGCGGTGTCCCTTAGGAAGGACCTGCCTCTCGCCGGATCACCCGAGGCAGACGAGATCCTCGGCATCCGTTCGGAGGGTTCTGTCCGTGCTGACTCGAAGCTTGAAGGCTGCTAGATTCTATGATCAGCTGTATAAAATTTAGAGCAGAACTACTTATGTCACTAGATTTGACTTTGCTTCAATGTGATACCTATCGGCCCTCTAGTAGACAATGGACATTAATCGCGCTCAGACAACGATCGCGAACACGTGATGAGATGATACGCGTGTATTGACGCCCTTCGCGTAGATTAGCGAAGCGCCTGAGTTCAACTTTGGCGGTCGAGCGCTGGGCTTCTCTCAGTCTCTCACCTTGTCCCCCCATCCCCCCGCGGAGTGCGCCATGGCCGACCTCTACACCTCCCTCCATGTCTCGCCGAAGAAGAAGCGCACGCTTCCGTCGTCAGACGACGAAGATGTGTTGACCCCCAAACGTCTCCGGCGAAACAGCACGGTGTGAGTACCGTGACCGCGCACGCGCGAATCTCGCCTCACCTCGCTCCCCACCTGCAGCCCGCCCACTCCTTCCACCTCGAGGCGCAAACAAACTAACACGGCGGAGGCCGGACCAGACACCCTTCCAGAACATCTCGCGCGGCTGCACAAGATTCAGACGTCGCTCCAACAAGCCCTGTCGCACGCGCTGGCGACATGTGCCGTCGCCCCGTCAGAGGACACGGGCATTGTCCGGAACGTGCTCAACCATCTGTCCCTCGGGGCGTACTCCGGGTTTGCGACGCACATCACGTTGGACGACCTCAAGCGTCTCTGCTGGTTGTGGGAGTGGGATGGAGCGAGCGCCAAGCCCGAGTCCAACACCGATGCTGGTGAAGGCAAGGGGAAGGGGAAGGGGAAAGCGGAGGACGCTGTCGCTGTCGACGACGAGGACGAGAACCCGTTTTTGGAAGACGCGAAGCCCGTGGAGGATGCGAAGCCGAAAGAGTGGATGCGGGGTGGGATGGGTTTCGTCGTCAGTCAGACCACCCACCACGTGAAGTCTGCGGCGACGCGCGTGTCTGTGTATGGCTTTGGGATAGAGGTCGAAATGGACATCGACAAGGACATGAAGGGCGGGATGGCTGCGGTTGCTCGTTGGACCGCGGATAGCGAGACCAGGCGGAAAGAGCTCTTCGTGAAGTTGCAGAAGTGGTCTAAGGTGAGCATTCCTGTGTTCCATCATCAGTCATTTATGGAAGATTGACCTTCTGTGTTCAGCTTCACTCCAAGGAGCCGGCTATCCCTAGGGTCCCTATGGCCGACCTGCCTACCCTCCCCTCGGCAGCCAGACCGTCAAACCTGACACGCCTTCTGGCTTCTGCGTCTCCAAAATCTCCCTCCTCTTCAACCATCCTCGCTGCTCCCCAGCCGCCTGGCTCACCGACGCGTGCTTCGAGGTCTCCCTCCAAGTCGCCTACGAAGACGCTCCGCGACTTTGCTGTCCCCTTCCCTGTAACCCCTTCTAGTCGACTCACAACTCCGCACGGGACCCCTACCACGGATCGTATCTTCAAAACGCCAACCACGAACCGTATTTTTAAGACCCCTTCGACGAACCGCATCCTCTTTCCAAAGACGCCGTCTTCACGTCATTCGACCACCAGCGAGGCTAGTGATCCTAGGACGCCCACCGCCTCCAAGACTCCATCGTTATCTGGGCGGGAGACTCCTACCGCCTCCGATGATTCTGTGCCCTCTACGCCAACCCACCAGCGTGGGCCAGATGCTGTTGCCGTGCCCCAGACGCCGACGAGCTCCCGCCGCCAGGCGTTGTACGAGCGCGTTCGCCAGCGCTCGCTTCAAAACACTCCCACAAAGGCAGACCCGACCGGCGCGTCGATGTCGAAGGACCAACTGCTCCGTCTGAGCCAGGAGGAAATGCGCCGGCGCTGCCTCCTCGGCCGGCTCTCCGGGGTCGCCGATAGCGTCTGGATGTGCGTCCCTGTTTCGTCTGCGTCCTTCTTGCCTTCTTGTGCCTCATGCTGACCGTGTGCGTACTGCCCCAGGTTCTTCTCCAACCCTATGAGTTCTGCCTCCGTCAAGCCCGGGACGCGCAAGCGCCGCGCGATGCCCGTCTCAGAGGTCGCCACGGCGGTCGTCAAGTCATCGCCCGTCCCGCTCTCGCTCGCGGAAGCGCGCGAGTCGCTCGAGATGCTCGTCAAACTCTGTCCGTTCTTCATCCGCCAGATGGACGTCGGTGGTGAGGAGTGGCTTGAGATGCCCGCCACTTCCACGGACGCCGATGGCGACGACGACAAAGACGTCGCTGCTCCCGTCGTGCCCGCGGTTCCGAGCAGCCCTGGGAAGCTGAAGGCCAGGGACGAGAGCGCAGTGGAGGTCCACACCCGGAGCCCCAGGCGGGTGAAGAAGGAGTACGGGGGGCTGCGCGAAGTGCGCGAGCGCATTCGCAAGGAGCTCGAGAGCGTCGATTGAGGCGCACAGTGAAACTACTCACCCCCATCTTTATCATTGCTTTATTTCTGTCGTACTGATCGTCTTCCAGCACAGTGCTCTCCCATCGCTACATCATCCGCTAGCTGCTACTTTGTCTCGCATGAACTCGATGATGTCAATGTCTCTCGCACGTCAATTTGTCGCTCGATTTGTCACTCTAACTTTACACATAGCTTTGTCAATGTAGTAGTGCTGTACATGCCCCATACAAAGAATGGCATTTGGTATACAAATCGTCGGAGGTCCCAGAGTATCCCTCTCAAACGTTAGGGTACTTGGCCCGCTGCTCCTTCACAAACTTCTGGCAATCCACAACCACGCCCTCCTTCCGTGCCTTCTCCGCAGCGAACACGTAGAGGTGACTGTTGAGCACGTCGGTGACGTCGGTGCCGAGCTGCTCCTGCTGTCCCGTGCGCACGGCGCGGACGAACGTGCGGATCAGGCCCATGTCTCCGCCGCCGTGGCCGCCGCCCTCGTTCTTGGGGGTGTGGTGCGTCGTCTTGCGCGTCCGGAAGTCGGTCACGGTGAACGTGTCCATGTCGCCGATGAGCTCCCCAAAGGCGAAGTGCAGGCGCGTTTGGCGGTCGCAGATGAGCTGCGTGTTTGCGATCATCGTGAACGAGACCGTCGCGCCGCTCGAGAACTCGAAGTTGACGACCTAGGCGTGCACTCATGAGTAATGGTGCCAGGGAGCCGGTCTGCCGGTTCCGTAGGGACGCGAAGCAAATTCGGGGCCACGAGAACTTTTGTGTTCCCAACGACAAAGCATGAACTCGGGAACTTGGATTTTGGGGACCACGGAACTTTGGGCTTCTGAACACGAGAAATGATGGAGGATCGTCCCGGAGGAATTTCTCGTGAGTAGAAACCCAAAGATTCCATCTCTCCAACAATTTAGATCCCTCCTGCCGTTTTCCGCTAAATGTCTAGAAATCGTGACACTGCCGGCACGGGGACCGGGCATGCATAAACAGACGCAGATCAACATGCGCGGGCGTACCTGGTTATCGCATACGTCATTCTCGCATTCGTACGCGCACCGGCCATACGGCCCGCTCTTGAGAGCGCCAGTGATGTTCTCGATGTCTGGCACACCGTCGACAAGGATCGCCGCCGGCCAGCCTAGCTCCCCACTTGCGACGGGGTCGAGGTAGACTGCAAGCACAGTGCGTCAGATTCTGGGCAGGCGGTATACAGTTCCTCGGCGTTCGGGCCGTGCACGCACTCTTCTTCGCACTATATGCGCAGTCGCGCTCGTGGGCGCAGTCGAGGCAGCGCGTCGCAGCACCAGCCTTGGGGGGCTTGCTTTCTTTGCGGAAGTGCTGGAGCGATCCAAAGGACGAGACCCGGGTCGGGCTGCCGGGGGCGAGCCAGTGACAGAGGATGTCGACGTCGCTGTTAGAGCGGGCGCGTATAGGTCAATATTGAGTTGAAACGCTTCTGCTCCTGAAGTTTAGATAAGGAAGGGTGGACGTACTGGCAGCTCTTTGTCAAGAGCGAGAAGGAACTCTCGGCCTCGCGCGCCCAACTTCCACGGACATAAGAGTGGGCGAAATGGAAGTAGCCCACGGGCTCAATGTGCACCACGTTGATGAGAGGGCCCAGTTGTCCCGAACGTACGACCTCGGTCACAGCTTGGCTATATGGAGAGTACCGAAGCACTGGGTCGGAGGAGATTAAGACCTCGAGGTGGGCGCATGTTGGATTGGAATACGAACCGTGTCCCATCCCAAAAATGATCCCCGCTTTCTTAACGGCGTGCTCCATTTTGAGGAGAGACTCAATGTCGGTCGCCATGGGTTTCTCACAAAGAATATGGTATCCCTGCGCAGCGAATGCTAGAGTAACTTCAAGGTGCATCTGATCCTGAACGGCGATGATGACTGCATCCGCAAGACGCTTGCCGATCGCCTGGAGGGTGTCTGCGGATGCCTTGAGGAGATCCTTCCAGTCGTCAAAGACTAGGGTCTTGTCTACAGAATACGTCTCCGCCATGAGCTTCCGGGTAACAGGTCTGGGCTCGGCGATGGCGACGATTTTGCAGGCCGACGGGTCCTCCAGTGCATACAGAGCATAAGCCTGGCGGAGGGATCTCGGTCAATGCAACATACCGCGAAACGGCGAGACGCACCCTGCCGCGTTGGCCACATCCAACGATGGCAAGCGTGAGGGGCTCTGTGCTGGGTGCAAAGCTACCGAACTCGTGGGGCATGGTGGGGGCTGAAGAGAGTGCTGGAATCCTGAGGGAGCGACGCCATGCGCCTTTGGCCGCCCCTGCGAAACGCATCGCGGTCCGGCGGTCTCGTTTCAATCTTGCACTAGATTGGTACTAGGCCCTGGCAGCTGGGGCCCACCACCGCGACTAGGCACGCCGCCTGATAGCGGATGTGAGCTCTGCCTGCGCCAAGTGGTATGGTCCTGCTGTGACCGGGCGCCGTCGAGCGGCCGGGGGAGGTGGCGTTGGGATCGACGGCTTGCAGCTGGCCAGCCAACAAGAACTGCGCGATTGCAGTCCGCTCGTGCCTGTGAAACGTGGAAACGAAGCGCCCGGGACACACAACACACGGGGAGTCCTTACGGCGGCGAACGATCGCAGGCTGTTGATCTACGCATGTAGATGCAGGGGCAGGCTGAGTCGGAGGTTGGAGGTCGAGCAGTTCGACGCGGGCGGCCAGCTCGCACGGGGGCGCGGCACGCGAGGCGCGACTCTCGACCGCGACGACGTGGACGCGCATGCCTCGCTTCATTCCTCGACTGCTTCGCGCTCTTGAGTTTGCTCGCATTCGTTCTCCCAGACCGCGAAGACTGCGACCGCCACAGCGCGAAGCACCGCGACCTCCCCTCATCAACCCCACACGTCCCGAACCTGTCAACCTTTCTACGCATGGGCGCAGATCGTCCATCTTCATGGAGCGCCAGACGGTCCAGCGAATATTCCGACATGTAAAGTACCGAACAATGAAAGAGCCTGACCCCAGTGTGCGCCCTGGAGCGCGGTCAAGGGAGATGTCGAAGGAGGAGAGATCATTTTGGGCGAACCCGTACCGTGCGTGTACGAGTCGTCATGGTCATAGGTGATACTCACTTTCTGGCTAGTTCGAATGCTAGCTAGTCCTTTGCGATATTGTACTGAGAGCAACTGGCGAATACCTCGAGGTCAGTCTCTTCTTTGGTCTTATGCCATCTTTCGTGCGTTCATACCACCTCTAGACCTCCTGATTTCACTGGGCACTGTGGGCCGCGTTGCCGACCCGAACGCGACCTTTGTGCATCCTGCGAGTCTTGAACATCCAAGATTCCGTCGTCGGAAAGGTGGTCTCAAGCATTATATCTTGTGCTCCAAGACCGCTGTTCGCGCTTTGATGGGTTCCGGTGCGGTTTGCATCCCTATACCACACATCCTCGCACTGACAGTATTCATGGACAGGACACTACAAGCGTCACAAACCAATACAATCTCTCCATCATGTCATGCGCCCGAGCGTGTTGCTACAGATCGGGCATACCCTACGCGTCCGTGTCATCCAAGAGCTTCATGTTCTTTCGAAGCAGATACGGCGCGGAGATTCCGCCCAAGGCCCACCTCTGTTCAGACGGCTCACTCGCAAAGAGTGGACGGAGTTCAAGTCTCAAGGGGCTTTGCCTGTTGAAAATGCCGTCGCAATTTTGGTGATTCCACCAGTGAACACGGACCCATCCACAGGTCAACGTCCGGAGCCGAACCACACCTCTTTGCCAAGAGAAGAGGATATACAACCTGAGCCACGGACCTTCCAGCGCCAGTTCCCCCCCTCCGAGCTTCGTCCCGTTCTTCGGAATGACGGGTGGGCAGAAGCAGACGAACTGGATATTCTTCCCCGGGCCCAAATTCCTCTGTACAATGGCCCTCCGCTTTTCCCCTCGCGTTCACAACGAGCAGCCTTGCATTCCGCGGTCCTTCGGGTCCTTGCTGCCGAGCATGCTGCGACGAAACGCGCCCAGCTACCCTCGACTCCAGTCCTCTCAGGTCACGATAAAGGCAGCCATGCGATTGTCATCTGTTCGGACGAGACAACACTTCTCAGAGGCGACACGGTACCACTGGCTATAGCTCTTTGGAGGTTGCGGCTATGGGAGACGGAGGTGGACGAGACAGGTCCTAGGGACACTCCGGTGGACTGGATCACCAGATAGGAACATACCACTTCACGTTCCAACAATTCCTGTGCACCCTCCATATTCTCAGCAGTGACTATACCAGTACAAAAGCGATTGCTTCCAATAATCGTCCACTCGAGTCTCGTACACCATATAGAAGCCTATTCATGCATCGACAGCCATCGCAACTGCTGATGCCAGATCGGCGTTCTTCGAATCCGATCCAAGCACCTCCTTCCCTTGCCAGAATTTTGGCAGCTCGTTCCCCGGAACGAACAACCGCTCTACCTTGTCCTCCGTAATGACGCACATGCGGATGACGCCGCCGGATGAGCCGTCTCGAGACATTGCCAGTGCGAGCGCTATCAACCCGGGGTCTCAGGCCTCGCCGCGCAAGAGAGAACGAGAGAAAGACGCACTATTCTTCACAAACTCGACCGTTTGGTCGCGGTCCCAGCCCTCCTGGTATGTTGCGTCACAGTAACCATACACGTACGTCGAACCCGACCCGCCAATCGCCCATGGCTGCCGGAAGAGCCCACCGCCGAGAGGGATGTTGTAGACACTTGGGCCGACCTCCTTGTCCCAGCCCGCGACGATGATGCCGGCAGAAAGCGCGTCCTTGTTGTCGTAACAAAATTTCTGGAACACAGTCGCAGCGGTGTGGACGGGTGGTGGAGAACCGCTCGTTTGGCTTGACGAGAGTATTAGAGCAAATCGGGCCGTGGAGGTCAGTGAACATACGTGTAGATCTGGAGATAATAGTGAACGAGATCCGCAATGGCTTGCGTGTCTGCAGCCGAGCCTGACCGGCAGCAGTAGATCCGTTCATGTACGTGCGTGAGCTTGTCCGTAACACGGTTAGCCTGGAAGACATTCAGCATGAACATTTATTCGGTGAAGAGCGACAGGACGCACGATGTAGCTCCCCGTTGTCGTGCGACTATCAGCACCGACGACAACCCCATCCTTGAATTGAACGGCCATGATCGAGGTCTGTATGCGAGACTATAAGCATAATCACGAGTGGCAGAAATCTACAGAGAACATACACCAAGGTTGACCTCGCCAGACTTGAGGCGCGAGATATCAATAGTCTCCATGTCGTCAAGGATGTTATGAGGAGGGAGACACGGGCGAGGTGGAGGAGGAAGAGGGTAAGAAGACAGATGCAGGCCGCGCGAGGTACTTGTGGCTGAAAGGGTGACGCGTCGAGCCTGACGCGCGTCGCGAGCGTCTCGCACTCGCACTTCCCCCCTTGCTCCGACTTCCGCCCCACCTCACCCAATCTCCTCCCATTCCACACGCGCACAAGATGGCACCCCCACCGGCCGTAGTACAGCTCTACAAGGAGCTCCAACAGGCCTTCCTATCCGGCAAATTGCAACAGACTGGAGTGCTGCTTGCACGGCTAAAGGTGCGCTTTCCGTGATCGACTCTGTACTCTAGTATTGAACACAGTATGGATGCATTAGATTGGCCTCACAGAAGCTGGGCTGCTCGTTCCTATGGGCAACCCGAATTTCCAGGATCTTGTCCTCGCTCGTAAGTTCTTCGTTCAGGTTCATACTATGGGAAACCGATGCCAACCACACCTCTCCACCAATCAGGCGATGTCCTCGAAGTCGGCGCGTTCTGGAGTATACGGACGAAGGACATACCCTCGTTTGACCGATACTTCTCACAACTACAGGCCTTCTACAACGACTACAGGTGCGTTCTCCCATGTTTGTGCGCACGCATGAGACTGACCCGCTTGTACCCTCAGCGCCGTTCTTCCTCCTTCTCCTCGCGAATACCCCCTTCGAGGCCTCAACCTTATTCGCCTCCTCACCCAGAACCGCATTGCTGACTTCCACACCACCCTTGAATCCCTACCCTTGCCCGCTGACTCCCGTAGCTCGAACCCGTTCATTGCACACCCAATTAATCTGGAGCAGTGGCTCATGGAAGGCAGCTACAGCAAGGTTTGGAACGCACGAGAAGAGGCACCCACTGAGGAGTATAAGTTCTTCGTAGACAGCTTGATGGGTACTATTCGGTGAGTTTCTTCGCCTCCTAGCGTATTCATCCGCTCACGTGACCTGTTCTCTGAAGGAACGAGATCGCGAGCTGCGAGGAAGTTGCCTATGATAGCTTGCCGTTGAAAGATGCCGCGACACTGCTCTTCTTCAAGAGCCAAAACGAGCTTCTGCAATTCGCCCAGCAGGTATGATTATTCACATGCTCTGCCAACGTATGGCGCTGAATGCTCGTGCCGAGTCTAGCGAGGCTGGCAAGTGGATCTGACGGGGGGAAGGATCTCCTTTGCGAAGAAAACGGAAGAGAAGGCAGAGATACCGAGGCAGAAGCTCATATCAGCGAACCTTCAGTATGCGCGTGAGCTAGAGCAGATTGTGTAGATTACCAGTTGGGACAATATGGCGTTTTTGTATTGTATCATGCGGTGTTCAAACGTTCACGTGGGGCCTGGTAGATCCCAACGATGCAGTGTTGATACACTCCAAGTGAAAAGTCGATGACGAGTCCGCGTAGAATACAATAGTTGGTATGCCACAGTTTACTCGAAGTTCTCCAATGCTTCCTTCGCCTTCCTCGATGCCTCGTCAAAAAGGTCTTTTGGGACAGGCAGGTGGACGCCATTGCTTTCATCGCCAATCCAGGACATTTCGAGCTCGAAATCCTTCTCCTTCGCGTCGTCGTGGACGAGGTAAATGCTGTTCACTGAGGTGAGTTCGTGAACCGGTAGATCATTTCACGACACGCACATCCTAGCAGCTTCAACGGCAGCCTCCCTCATCGTCAGTTCTGCGAACTTGAGCTTCTCAAGCTCAGTCTTTGCGAGCTGACGGCCCTTGCCGACCGCAGCACCTCGATAACCCTGAAATAAAGTGAGCCACATTTGAGTCAGAAGAAGCATGGAACCCACATATGATACACCGCTGGGCTCGACAACAAAAAGTGCGGGCCCGTTCTTGTCCACAGCACCAAGAATCGTGCTGCATCCAAATGGCCGTACGGAGGAGTACAAGGTGTACGCTTGCACGTACAATCCCACACGGTCGACGACATACTACATACCCATGGTGAGCTTTAATGATGATGATGATGATGATGAATGCGATGGGACATGCCTGCAATGTCGGGGGAGCGCGGTAGTTCTCGCGGTAGCTTGAAGCTTCATCTCTGGCACGGTTCGACAGATGCCTTCCATCCGCGAGGTAACCAGCGGATGCCTGGGCATACTCATATCAGCCTTCCATGCATAAAGAATTCAGGCCGCATATCGCACCAAACCGATATGCTTGTCTACTGTCTGTATCCGCCTGTTCGCCTCCGGTACCAAGAGCTTGGAGTGTACCAGCTTCTCCACCGCGAGAACCACACCATCCTTGACGCGCAAGCCGATCGCGGTGCTGAGGTGGAGGCGAAGTCAGGGAAAGAAAAAGGGCCAAGGCCCGGGACTAAGCGCACCCAGAGTTCTCTACTGCCTTGTTCGCGTATTCTACCTACTCGAGCCAAGGTGTAAGCCCAGTACAATGCCTCCATGCGCGTCTCGAAACGCACCTGGAATATACGACCATCGGGAGAATAGGTACTGGCCGAGAGATCGTACCCGGTTCCAATAGAGGTCATGGTAGATGTTCAAGAGTGGGTAGAAGAGAAGGAGGTGTGTGGCGGAAAGATGGCGAGGAGTACGTATACTGAGCAGGACGCGCAACCCTCGCCATCGACGCGTGCGCGTGCGAATCACTTTCCTCTTCCGCGATCTCGCGTTCAGGCGCCTGACCGCGTTCCCCAGTCGCGTCTGCACGCCTCATTTGCAGCAGTTCGCTCTCGCCCCTTGCCCCCACATTCTCGACATGGCCAACGACGACGATTGGGAGAAGCTGCTCGACGAACACCCTGTGCTCGCGCTACCCAAGAGCGTGTGTGGCCTCGCAGGCAAAGGCGAAGCTTCTCTCCATCTTTCCCTCAGCTCGCTGCCGGACTTCGTGGACCTTGACCCTTTGGATGACAAGCCCACGCCCTCCGGACGACGGCAAGCAATCGCAATTCGAGATGCTGACCTCATTGTTGCCGCGGGATCCGAGCTTCGCATTGCTCAGCTTGGTGACTCCAAGACGGCGCGAAGCTCGTCGAACAGGGCATACAAGGTACGTAGTGTGGCGGATCGCGAGTTGTTTGTGCTCAGGGCCAGTACCAGGTTTTGCACACGCCGAACATCCAGTTTGACATCCATCAAATTGTCCTGAATCCCACTGGAAAGCTGCTTGCTGTAGCAAGCGCGTTTCAAGTAGCAGTCGTTGTACTCCCTAGGTCTGGTTTCAGCAAACTGGTCACCTCTACAGTCGACTGCAAGTAAGTAAGCCATGCCATGCGTCATGTGTATGCGGACTTACAGAGAGAAGGTCGTTCCAAGTAGGACAATACAATCATGCAGTAGAGGGTTCTACACCAATTGCCAAAATAGATTGGCACCCCTGGGGTCAGGGTGGCTCAACATTGCTGGTTATGACAACGGATGGGAAACTTAGGTATGTTTCTGCTACGTTTATCCCGAGTCAAACAATCAACCCTCAAATAGGGAATACGACGTCTCAGTCGACGCCGAAGAGCCTCAGCAGGTGCTTTCCTTCATGCCGGAAAAGACCTTCCGCTCGTACAGCGCCGACGACTCTGCTGTTAGAGAAATCACTTCTTTTACCCTGGGGAAGGGACGAGCAGATTGGGGACCTCTCACAGTGTATGCATTAACTCGAAGCAGTGACATATATGCAATATGCCCGTACTTGCCCAAGAATGCGTGCGTAGTATCATTTCTGGTCGGAACGGTGACTGATGCCGCGGTATAGCACTATTCCATCCACCTATGTTCATGCGCTGGAGTGCTATGTCGCGGCCAAGCAAGAGTATCTCTCTCGTCGCACTTCCCATTCGTCTGAAGAGGCTAAGGCCGCCGAATCTCTCTCGGTTTTGTACGACCACCAGCACAAATTCGTCAATGCTCTGCTGAAGCAGCTTCCACCGGGCACGACCTGGCCCGCCACTACTCGTATGGTGCCCTTACACCCCCCAAACATTATCAAGGCTCCCCGTACTCGCCAAGGGCCCTTCTTGCTTCAACCGCAGCCCCTGCTGGTTCGAAAGCGAGACGTCGACGATGGAACAGACATCGTCTACGTATCATTCGCAGATGAAGTAGCTGGAGATAGCGACGGAGACGGAGAACGGTTAGGTGGGATTCTTGTCGCTCATCAAAGTGGGACTGTCGACGTATTCTTTGACGTGGAGAAGGTTGAAGCGCGATGGAATTACAAGGAGGTCAGTGCTCTCTTTCCTCGTACACACACTTTGCTAAAACTCTCGCTTAGGGCCGTTCCGACGGGCTGCCTATGCTTGTCACTTACGAGACGATTGATCTCGGCATTATCGCTGGTCTTCAGAAAGCCAGTGATCTACCGCAAGTTCCAAACGAATCTGAGGAGTCGAAACTTTTGGATCTCCTTCAAGGCAACTCTCCAGTTTTCCTCTGTGACCCAATTCACAGCGACACCGTTTACGTGTATCATGCCTTCGGGGTGCATGTTCTCAACCTGGGACCGTTATTGAGAGGGATTATTTCCCTGATTCACGATAGCGAAGAAGACAGCAGTCAAGTGATTGGGGACAAATTAGCGACTGTGCAAAGCACTGAAGTTCAGCCTATCTTGCTGACATTTTCTGTGGAGCAGCAGTTTGTACTTTTCTTTGGCATCATCGTGGCAAGGCTAGCTAACTTGCAATACCTTAGATGCTCCAGCCCTATCATAGGCGTCGCAGTCCCCAACGATATTTACTTGACCTACAGCATATTTCTCCTCACATCTTCCATGCGGATGTCAGTTTTCCCCTTGACCCTTCGCTCCGATACCTCGTACTCTATTGAGTCGAAGCCAGCTGCACCTGAGAAGCTACAACGACAGCTGGCTCTTCCACCTTCCACCTCCACCACATCCGATTCCTCTATAGCACTATCGAAGGTCCCACCTATTTCCTCCATCCTACAACTCTCTCCCGACGACCCCCCGGCTTACGTCTCTCTTCTCGGCAAAACCCCATGGGCCGTGCCCGCCCCCATCGCCGCGCAGGCCAACGGCCTGCCTAAAACCCCCCGCGTATCCCTCCCACAAAACCTTTCCGCGAGTAGACGCGACGCGATGCTCACCCCCGACGGCCTGCGCTTTTTTGGCTCCGCCGTCGAGCGGCTCTCCGCGCAGATCGACGACGTCAAGATCGCACAGCGCGGCGCCGAGATGCGCGCCGAATTACAGAAGAAGGAGTTCGCCCGTCAGCGCGAGACGTGCGCGAAGATGCTCGAGAGCATGCGCAAGCTGCGCGTGGAGCGCCAGGAGGCGGTGAGCGCGCGGCTGGAGCGGCTCAAGACCGAGCAGGCGAGCTTGCTGGCAAGGCTGGAGAGGGTGTTGGGGTCGCTGACGAAGAAGGCGACGCCGGAACTCAGCGAGAGCGAGGCGAAGTGGTTCGAGGAGCTGAGGAGGATGAAAGAGGAGGTCGCGGGCGCGGGCAAGTACGATGACAGGTCGCTGACTGCGCGAGCTAAGATGGTATGTGCTCACTCATTTCTGGCTCGGAGGGGCTCATCTGGTATTAACTTCTGTGCGTCACAGCTCAAGCGCGAAGTGGACAGGCTATTGCCGCACTTGCAGGAGATGAAAGATAAGGAGACTGCTCGGCGAAAAAGTGTCGTGGAGAGCAGGGAGTCCATCGGGCTCTCGCAGGCTTTCGAACTCGGGAAGCGATCCATGGACGAGTGCGTATCCTGCTTTTTTCGTTTTTGTCGGTATGTATTGATGGACTCGCAGGAGAAGCCGTATCGACTACATCGAGTCGCAGGTCATGCGTATGGCTCATAAGCTCGACGTCAGCCTGGGACGTCCCCCCTCACAAGCGCGCCAAGACGTGAAAGTGGAGGAGGATTCATGATGAGCATCATGTCATTGTTGTATCTAGTTTCTTTGCGTATGCATTCCGAAAACCATGAGGTACACCAGCAAAGCCTGAAAGAAGTAGGGGGTCATATTTTTCGTCGATGTCGAGGCCAGCAACACAAATATCTCCACCAAGGTTCTTGTCCTTGCCATGTCCAGATTGTAGAGAATGTATACACACCCACTATGATGGCGACAACTACCATCACGAACCCGCAGATGACAACCCATGAAGACGCGGGAACTTCAATGAGGTTTTGAAGTGTATAGGCCAGTACGGCCACGGCGAATGTGATGATTGACCATACCAGCAGCACCGGGGGAAGGCTGAGAATGATAGCGTGTCCTGAAAGACCTAACGCACTAGTCCGTGCGTTATGCAAATATGTGAACTGTGCAACTCGTTTTCAGTATTGGTTCCTTCACAGGAGGACGGAGTCTCACCGAGGACGGCATTTGAGTGTTCCGTTGGTGTCGCCACACGAAGAAAACGCCGACCGTGGTACTTCCCAAAGCAGCAAACGCTGAAAGAAGCGTTGCGGATTGTGCGACGACTTGAATGTCGCCGATGGACAGCAGACTGACAGTCGCTCTGTAATCACACCCTAAGTGACTGGTCATAAAATCCAACCGAGCGACACCTACGAAAGCAGCACTGTAGACTGGAAAGACTTCAGATTACTTGGATGACATGTTGAATAGACTGTACTTACGACAAGGACAAAATCCGAGTATTCTTGGACCAGCTGGCGCGTATAGTCTTCCCAGCTTTTGCGTAGGCCGACGAGGTGCCCCCGGAATTCACTAGCTTTCTTGACGTGAGCTAAATAGGTAGAAGGAATCCCGAAACAAAGACCATTGATAATAAGTCGCAGGAATATGGCGGTTATCAAAGGCGGTTCTTTTGCAAACCCGGGCCCTTCGTGCATTGTTCGCAAATAAGATCTGAGCTCTGGCCAAGTTAGTTGACCGTATCGCAGGCCAGATCGGTAGCTGTCTATAGGAACTTGTGAGGCGGGAGAGCGGAAATATAGCGCACGATCTTACAAACGTCCTTCAATACCCAACCCACAAGGCACGACACAGACGGCTGCGAAAGCTCAGCAGAATCTTGCAGACGGTAGACTTAGCGCATTTGAAACAAAAATAAAGCAGCTTACGCACTCTCAAGAGGTTGAAGTATTTCGAGAAGTTGTTGGCACTCGGGTTGTGAAAAGGGTGCTATGTTGCGTCGACCATAAATGAGATGGTCATGCAAGTATGAACGCAAAGCGTCGATCGCCTCTTGCGGTCCGCGCGAATGGCATGGACGATGGGAGGGGTGGTTGAGGACAAAATTCCAATACAGACGCCTGTAACGCAAAACTACGGTGCCTGCTTTCAGACACGTACGCAGTACCAAGACACCGATGTAAAAAGCTCACAGACATCCACGGAGATATTCATGAGAGCCGAGTGCGATAGCTTGTGGTAGTCAAAGCTTGCCATGCACTGGTGGTGATTGATGAACAGGCAGACAGAGGCCTCTACACCTGCGGCCATGTAAGCTTCTATTTCGCTCCCAGATCTGACCGGCGCGTGCAGGGCGCAGAAGGCCTCTGCGCTGGCGAGGAGGGTTGGAAGGCGGATGTCTTCATCTACGACTACTTGGCAGGTCTTGTGTCGGAAGTACATGGAGCCTCGGGGATGAACGAACAGATTCCAGCCATCAGGAGCAACACTGCGCAGAGAGGACAGTGTAATGTAGGGAGCAGCGTCTTCGGTCGGCGGGCTTGGTGCACAGGACTCCGTAAGACAGAACCATGCGGACGTCTAGGAAAGGAATACCAATGACATACCTGCTTTCCGTCTGCACCGAGCTCGATGACATGCGGCCAGAGGTGGGATCCATGGACGAGGAGGTCAGAAGCCGTCATCGGAGAGTGCTATGTAAGCACTGGCGAGGGCGAGCGGCGGGACGGCTTTATTATTATTATTATTATTATCATTCTATCCCTATGTGTCACATATGCGCGTGTAACTACACAGCTAAGAACGTATCCCGCATTCGTTTGAGTACATGTGCTATGTAACGGGCCTGCGCCCGTAGGCAGTTGCAGAAAGGAGCGGCGGGACGGCGCTTGGGGCCCTGAGGCCTGAGGGACGGCGGCGCCTGGGACGCGTCTCTCACGTGCATCGCGACATGGGCGCCAACCGTGCTCAGAGGCGTCCGGGCCCGCGGGCCACAGGCCTTGCTCTCCGCAGACGACCACGGATGCCACTCTCCCTCCATCTTCTCTCTCCCTCGGAAACCCCTCCCAGCCATGATATCGTATTTCCGGCATGCTTTTCAGCTGCTCGTCGTTGCGTTATCTGGTTCAGACGAGCCTGAAGGCCCCCCTCCTGGCTCGCCTCCGAAGAGTATGTCTTCACTCATATTCTCCCCCTTCCTTTGTCGTCTGATCCAGTTATGAACACGTCGACAGTGAAGTTCGAAGGCCCGTGGTTCTTTACGCAACTTGCGCTCTCGGCGACCATCGGGCTGGCGTCTTTCATCATCTTCTCTTATGCACGCATGAGATGGCCAATTCTCTTCGCGCCGCGTACCAAACTCAAGGGTACGTATCGTCTGTGCACCCTATCGCCCGCTGTAGTCTCACAAACTCGCAGGATTCTCCCCCCATGAAGCACATGCGCACCAGGCCTTTTTCGGCTGGATCCTTCCAACCATCCGAACGTCGGAGTTCACTGTCCTTCAGATCGTAGGTCTTGATGCTGCGGTGGTGAGTTCCTCCATGCATCGCGTAAACCAGCGTTTCTCTTAACATTTCGTATACAACAGCTCCTCAGTTTTTTCAAGATGTCTTTTTGGCTATTCTCTTCTTGCTCCGTGTTAGCTGCGGCCATCCTCATGCCAATAAATCTGAAGGTACGTCTATCAATCGTGAGTTCGTGTTGTACCGATGCTCACAGAGGGGGCAGAACAACATCGACATTGGAGACGGACGGGAAGACGCACCCACTATACCAACTTACCTGGATGACCCTGTACCACCAGACCCGACCATCCCTCGTTCTACATGGGACAATTGGTTCGACCTCATCAGTGATGCCAACAGCTACCTCTCTCTTCATCTCCTCTTCACGTACTTGTTCACTATCTTGGCGCTACGCGCCCTTTACAAGAACTTCAAGCGGTTCGTCCGGTCTCGCCAGCTATTCTCTCTGGAACTTGTGCATTCGGTCCCAGCTCGCACTGTGATGGTCACCCACCTCCCGCCGCATCTACAGTCGGAACCCGCGCTGGCAGATTACTTCGAACAGATGGATCTCAGCGTGGAGAGTGTCAATATATGCAGGGAGGTTGTCTCACTCAAGCGACTCCTCGATATCCGGACTCAAGCCCTGCTCAAGCTGGAGCACGCTTGGGTCGATTATCTCGGGAACCCTAGCGTTGTCGCACCGAACACATCAATCCGATATCCTCTGGTCGATATTGACGACGCGGCATCGATCGAGAGCCAACCCGAGCAGCTGGTGCTGCCTAATCGCAAACGGCCGACCATTCGACCCGGATGGTTTTCCCGCAAAGTGGATGCAATCGAGTACTACGAAGACAAGTTCAGGGAAGCCGACGAGCTTGTCAAGAAGAGGCGCCGTATGGGTCGATTCAAGCCCACCCATGTTGCGTTCGTAACGTTTGAGAAGATGTCAAGCGCGGTACGTCTTTTATGAGAGCATTGCGTGTGAACAAGGCTGATTGTTCTTGGACTATCAGCAAATCGCAGCACAGACCGTGCATGCCCCACACCCCATGCAGGGCCTCACGCATCTCGCACCTGAACCACGAGACATCTTTTGGTCCAATATCTCGTACTCTCCGTTGAACGCCCTTGTCCGCGAGTGGATTGTGATGGGCGCAATGGTCTTGCTCCAATTCTTCTGGTTCATTCCGATTACAGCGCTGGCCAGTCTGCTGAGTCCGGAAGAGATCAGGAAGACATTGCCTTGGCTTGCCGATCTCATGGACCGCAACGAACATCTGGGTGCTCTCATGCAGACTTTGTCGTCGCTGGGTATGGTCACTTTGAATGCCACTTTACCGTTTCTTCTCGAAGGTAAACTAAAGATCTCGTCCGTCTGGTGCTGATACTGACCGTTGTTATGTAGGCTTGACGTACATCCAAGCGTTCCCGGCACGCAGCTGGATCGAATATTCAGTGATGAAAAAGTACGTGCAGTCCCCCGTCTGGCATGCTCGTTACTCATACCTGAATATTTGCAGATACTTCCTGTTCTTGCTGATCAACGTCGTCTTCATCTTCCTTGTCGCTAGTACATACTGGCAGCTCATCCGAGATCTCGCAAGCTCTCCATCCAAGGGTATTGAGAAGCTAGCACAAGCACTTAACGCCGGTAACGCGCGACACTTCTTCGTATCATACGTCATCCTGCAAGGTGTGTAAATATTTGACCATCATCTCCCTACAGGTCACTCATATATCATGTAGGTTTCGCCTTGATTCCGCTACAGCTACTCAACCTTGGGATCGTGATTCCACGAATAATATTTCGCCTCTTTGTTACACGTACTCCTCGAGGCAAGTCACATTGGCTTTAGTTTGAGAACTATCGTTCTCACTGTGCTTCAGACTTCGCGGAGCTTAACGCCCCTCCAATGATCAACTACGGCATCGTGTACCCTCAAGCCATCCTCGTTTTTGTCATCACCTTGCTTTACAGTGTCATGCAACCGCTTATCCTCGTGTTCGGAGCGGTTTACTTCGGTGCTGCATATATTGTCTACAAGTACAAGCTATTGTTTGGTGAGTCGTGTTAAGGAGCTATCTGTTCGGTTTATTGAGTTGCACGGGGTTAGTCTTCTACAAGCCATACGAATCTCAGGGACAAGCCTGGCCGATCACATTTGTCCGCCTCATTTGGGGGGTGCTCATATTCATCGGGTTCATGATCGGCATGTTTATTATCAAGAAATCGTTCATCCTCGCCACTCTACTTGCACCATTGCTCGCGGGGACGCTACTATGGTGGTACTACACCGATAAGCAGTTCCGTCCCCTCAGCAAGTGTGTCAGTCTCCACTCGGTGCACGAGGTGGAACGCGGTGAGGAAAGTGCGGACGTCGTGAGGCTACGCGCTGGTCATCCAGTAACATGGTCACAGAGGTCAGTTTCTCAGATCGGTCAAGAGTGTTCTATATGGCTGATATAAATGATATTTTTCAGCAACCTCAACCGGCGACGGTACGCACAGAACGACGAGACTCTCTATGTTGCACCTGAAGATGAGCGCACAGATTATGTGAGTGCTCGAGACATCCCTTCTCATTACTTGGACTCATAAAGCCACTAGTCGCAACCCCCGATGTCGAACTTCTACAGTGGTGTTCTCAAGTAAGCGGCAGCTGTTACATAATCGCATATCAGTGTCTAACCTCTCTATGTAGCACCGGCAAACGGCGTTATGGTCATCCAGCCTTAACCGGAGTCCTGCCGTACCCTTGGCTACCCATCAAGAAGGGCCAGAGTATCAATAGGCACAGAGATACGGGTGACGAGGGCAGCCCTGGCGTCGTGCTGACCCTCCGCAAGAAGTACAGCGTCGTCCGTGAACGCCCGCAAAGTCAAGCAAGCGACGAGTCCGGCTCAAGCGACCCTTCGGGTTCTGGTACTGCCGCAGATCCTGGGGGCCCGCCACCAACAACAGAACGCGTCGAGCCTTCTGACCGCTCTGTGCTCGATCGCAATCCTTGGGAAGAGGATCGCACACCCGCCGCACGTCCACGTCCTCGAGGACAGGAAGGGCGGAGCAACACGCAAATAGTCCGCCGGCTCAGCTTCGACGCCGCGTCAGGGGTCATCGCTCTCCCCGAAGATGGGAGCTGGCTCGGCGACGATAGCGACTCGGACGACTATGGAGAGATGGCCGCATCAACATTGGCCGGCTCACAGGCCCCAAGCGAGAGCAGTCCATTGATATCGGCAGGTCCTAGCGGGTCCCCATCGAGGAAACGATACAGCACATACTACCACCATCCAGAGAGACGGAAGATGCATACCCAGGGATGAAAGTCGGATGTTCAGGTCCCCTATGGGAAATTCATGCTGTCGTAATATCTTCTACTATAGTAATCGATACCATCTGTACGACCGTTACGCCCATTCTGTCATGATATTGCAATGCATAGATTTCGACGCTGTCGGCATAAGTTAGTGTAGCGTACTAAGGCATACAACTTCCATCCTCGTAGGTCAGGATGGGTGGCGCGCGTGCTCGGAGCTCACCTGGCCACGTGATAGATCGCGCGTCGTGTTCGCGGCTGTGGCACAACTTCACAAGGTGGCTCAAGCTCAACGTTTCTTCCTCCCTCCCTCTTTCCCTCCTCTCGCTCTTTCCCGCTCCCGCTCGGCGATATGAGTTTTTTTGGGCAGAACAACGGCAACGCGTCGGCAACGGGGACCACGACGCCAGGCGGCGGAATATTTGGCCAACCCGCTAGTGGACAACCTGGTGCGACTGGAGCCTTCAGTGGAGGCTCAGCATTTGGCGGTATGTAGATTCGCACTCTACGGCGGTATTTGTGCTTAATGTTTCGTTGCATGCACAGGTGGGGGAGGGTTGTTTGGGGGGAATAGCGCTACAACGCCAGGCGCACCGAGTAGTGTGTTTGGTTCAGCTCCGGCATCGGGCAGCGCGTTTGGTTCAACCCCAGCGGCCCCAACTGGTACAAACGCATTCGGCGGAGGCGCAACCAACACTGGTGGCAGCATATTCGGGTCGACGTCCACACCTGCGACAGGTGGGATATTTGGGAACACGACGAGCACGCCGACCCCAGCTTCTGGCGGGCTGTTCGGAAACAACAACGCCTCGACGACCCCAGCAGCTCCCTCGGGCGGGATTTTTGGGAATAACGCTGCGCCAGCTTCCGGTGGCATATTCGGGAGCTCGGCGACGCCTGCTCCTACAGGTGGTCTGTTTGGGGGCGGGAACGCTGCGGCATCGACGACACCCGCCCCTACTGCAGGGGGAGGATTCTTCGGGGGCACAGGGGGTAGCGCGTTTGGCAAACCAGCAGGGAGTGCGTTCGGTACTACCACCCCAGCTGCCGGTACGTCCACTCCAGCAACGGCCGGCGGAGGGATCTTCGGTGGTGGATCTACAGCTGGGGGTAGCAACTCGATCTTCGGCGCCGCGGCGAAGCCTCCCACTCCTGCTGCTACCGGGACGACCGCCTCAGGCAGCAATCCCCTTTTTGGTGGCACGAACACGACAACTGCTACTCCTGCCGCCAATTCGTTCTTCGGTGGTGCGGCAGCAACGTCCAACAATACAACTGCCCCTGCCCCTGCCCCCGGCTCGCTGTTTGGAAACCCTGCTAGCACTACAGCAAGCACAACAACGGGAACAGCCGCTCCTAGTGGAGGTCTGTTTGGTGGTGGAGGGTTATTTGGCAAACCTGCGGCGACGACCAGCACCCCTGCTGCTGCAACTACAACCCCTGCGGCATCAGGAAGCAATTGTGAGTCATACCGTCATATCGTTAGAAGGTAGCGTGTTCACAGTCGCTGTAGTGTTCGGTGGAGCCACCTCTACTGCCACGGCCGCGTCAACGACTCCTGCAGCGGGTGGCGGACTGTTCGGCCTTCCACCCAAGCCTGCAGACCCCCAAGGTACCACCGCTGCCCCAGCAGCCACCGCTGCTGCTGCTACTGGAACACCCGCCACAACTGGGACTAGCACAACCGCTGCTGGCTCCAGCAGTTTATTTGGAGGCACTTTGTTCGGAAAGCCCCCTGCCACAACCACGCCCGCTACGACCTCTAATGCACCTGCAGGTCAGTGTTATGCTAGATTGCTGAAGAATCCTCATCTGAGTGTACGCAGCGTCCACTACCATAGGAAGCAGTCTGTTTGGCGCCCCGAAGGCGGACGAAAAGAAGCCGGCCGCCGCTGCGACGACTACGACACCCGCTTTGGGCGCAACGACCGCCGCGGCTGGCGCATCGACATTGGGAGCCGCTATCGCGGTAGCACCCCCGTCCATGCTGCGCGGGAAGACGATCGAGGAGATCGTCAACCGGTGGTCCACGGAGCTCGACACTCACATCCGCGAGTTCAACAAGTTCGCGAGCGAGGTCGCCGTCTGGGACCGTGCGCTCATCGAGAACAGCAACAACGTGAGCACCGTTTCCCGCTCTCAACGACGGTCGCAACCGCTCACAATCACACAGCTCGCCCGACTCTATGCCACCGTCCTCGGCGCCGAGCGGGAGCAAACGGACATCGACGGCGCGCTCGACCACATCGAGGGCCAGCAGCGCGAGCTCTCTGCGACCCTCGACTCGTACGAAAAGTCGGTGGACGAGATCCTCGGCGGCCAGGGCAGCAGCCTCCGTGCGCTCGACACCGGCCCCGCGGACACCGAGCGCGACAAGAAGTGAGCCCTCTTCCCGTCTCCCTCTGTCCTCATTCTCCTCACCGACCGACCGCTCACAGCTACATGCTCGCGACGGAGCTCCACGGCCACCTCGACGACCTCTCCGGCTCGCTCCTGCAGATGATCGACGCGGTGAACGTGCTCTCGCTCGCGCCGGGCGGGGGCGCGAGCGCGGCGGGGCCCGACGCGGCCGAGGACGCGATGGGCCAGATCGCGCAGATCCTGAGCAGCCACCTCGAGAGCCTGCAGTGGATCAACGGTGCGGTGCGCGAGCTGGACACGAAGATCGCGGACGTCGAGCAGCGCGTCCGCGCGTCGACCGACGACGGGTACGGGCTCGCCAAGTCGCGCGGGTACGGCCTGCGCTGAGCGGCCGACCCCGCGTGGCCCGCGCCGTGTAAAATGTACATCTGTCTCGCTGTGGCTTTCATGTCTGTTTCTAGCTTGTGTACGCATGCATACACCGTCCACGATCCTATCAGCCGCGAGTGACGTCTGGACATCTAATGATGACGAAGATAGCAATGCTTTACGAAACAAGTGGGGCTGGAGCATATGGTACGCGACTACAGCATGTAAGGTATCCCGCGGGCGTCCCTGTACCTCCAACACACAGCTTCAACGGGGTATGTCCTGGTATGTCTCGTACAAGCGTGGGTATGGCGGGGATGTCCGCAGACCGCAGGATCCGGAAGAGAAAACCAGGGCGGCCCGGTCTGTCTACATCCACACGGGTGTGAGTGGGAGGCGTCGTTTAAAAACCGTGGCTAAGTAGTTAGCCGTGTCGTGACAGCGGCCTTCGTGCGCGGCGCGGGACCAACGCGGTCCCGCGGGGCTCGGCCTTTCGTGAGCGCAGTCGGCTCCGCGTTGGAGATGGGTGGGTGGGGGAGGGGGGTTTCGCATTTGGCAGGCGCGAGCGGGCGGCTGGAGCCCTGCGGGTCACCGCGCGAGGGAGCTGCTCGCGCGCATGCGCTCGCCGTAGAACCAGAGGAGGATCGGGAAGGGGACGCCGAGCACGACCGCGATCCCGGCGAGGAGCGAGTTGCCGCCGCCGAGGCCGAGCGCGTCGAACATCTGCGTGCCGAAGAGCGGGAAGGCGAAGCCGAGCATGGAGCGGAAGACGGCGGCGGCGGCGAGCGCGGAGGCGGCGTAGGTGAAGGTGTCGACGAGGTAGAGCTGGATCGGGAGGCTGGGGGCGATGGCGGAGAGGCGGTCGGCGCATGAGGCACATGTGTGGCGCGGGGAAGAGAGAGAGAGACGCACTATGCTGCCATGAGGCCGAAGCCGAAGATGCCGGTCCCGACGATGGGCATCATGAAGTGCTGGTGGGTTTGGGCGGACCACCCGTACCATCTGGTGGACAACAAGCGCGTTAGTAACGAAAGTGTACGAAGAGGGGAGCGACTTGCAAGATGCCAATGGGCACGAACACAGAGCCGAACACGAGAGGAGGGATACGGAACTCCGGCTTGCCCTTCCCGCCGTTCTTGGCCGAAAGCTGGAGCGGCGATCAGCAACCTGTTGGCAAGTTCGTCGCAGGAAGACTGACCGACGCGTATATGCGGTCTGCGAACCATGCGCCGAAGAATGTCGCGGAGAGGAAACCAACGCCGAGGCCGATGTATGCGAGACCGCCGATACCGATGCTGAAGCCGTAGATGCCCGTAAAGATGCCTAGACATCGAGACGTCAGCGGGCCACGAGTGATGAGCAGCGAGCAGGCTAACCGGGGAAGATGGAGAACATGAGGTAGTAGATCCCTGCGCAGACTCGAACGTCAACTATCGCTCTCTGGACAGGCTCACGGGGGCGTACCGTAGAGCAGCGCCATGTATGCGCTGAGCAGGAAGCAGATCAGGCTCCTGGTGAGCAGGATGAACGGCCTGGTCATGTCGAGGTATATGCGGCGGAGCTTGCTGCTGTGCTCCTCGAGCAGATGGGGGTGGGTGCTCGCAGCCAGCTCGGGGTCGGCGGACGTGCGGGCGCGGCGGAGGCGGATGACGGGGTGGTAGGTCTCGCGGAGGAGGGGGATGCCGATGAGGGCGGCGAGGCCGCAGAGGGTGGCGACGCAGACGAAGATGTACCGGAAGCCGACGGTCTCGGCGATGAACCCGCCGGCGACGGGGCCGACGACGGGGCCGATGAGGGGCCCGACGGAGTAGAGGGCCATCGCGGAGGCGCGGTCCCGCTCGGAGAAGAGGTCGCTGACGGTGCCGCCGCCGCAGGCGATGGACGCGCTGCCGGCGAAGCCCGCTGGGGTGCGTGTCAGCGGCGGGCGCTCTCGACGAGCGAGGAGAGAGACGGACCGAGGATACGGAAGCCGATGAGGGACGCGGCGGTGGGCGCGTAGGCGCAGCCAAAGTTGAAGGCGAGGAAGAGCACGTTCCCGATGTGGAGCACCTGCCGGTCACGGTGAGTACGTTGCGCGCGCGCGGCCTGAGCGCGAGCGACACTCACCCACGTGCGGCCGTAGATCTCAGACATGGGGGCGAGGAAGAGCGGGCCGATGGCGAAGGTGACGAGGAAGACGCTGAGCGTCGCGGCGACCTCGGTCTCGCTCGTGATCCGGTAGTGCGCCGCGATGTCCGGGAGGGCGGGGGCCATCATCGACGACCCGAGCGGGGCGACGAAGGTGTACTAGCATGACCCCAGAGTTGAGAAATGGGAGCGCCCGCAAGATCAAACCATGAGAATCTCAACCATCTCTGTTGCGATAGTCTTCGGATTTCGTACACATATTGGTAGTGTCATAAGAAATCAGTGTGCAAAGTTTCAAAGGAAACTGGTACGTATTGCGCCCCCAGTGGACGAACCGGCCGCGGACCCTAGAGTTGAGAAATTTCGCCGAGGCTTAGTCACAGTGCGGGTCACGCAGCCGACATCAACTCCGCTCGGCTAGGCTGTCAGATACGTCCAGGGATGACAGCATCCTCCCCAACGACAACGTCGGAGACTGAAATTCACTCACGTTCTGTGGCCGAAGTCACGCTTGAACTGACCCAAAGTGCGTTTTCGCCTCCCTCCCACAGATATCATGCCGGAGAATTCGAATTGGGGCAGCCACGCTTCATCCAATACCCCTCACGCAGCTTCAACCTAAGCGCTGGTCATGGGATCGTAGCCGACGGGTATCAAATCTTCGACTTTTCTCATTTGAGAGATGTTTGCGAAAGATCGTGCTTGTTTCTGCACGGAACGACGTCGTTCTTTTTGAAAACGAAAGTGAGAACATGTTCCTACCAGCGTGTGAATTTTCAACATTATCGGACGAGGGACGGGACCGCCAGACCAGATTTCTCAACACTGGGGGCATTTCTCATCACTGGGGTCGGACTAGTAGAGCGAGACCTGCGCCCGCGCCCGCGTCAGTGCGGTCCGCGCGGAGGCCGAGGACGGGCACGTACGATGGCGATCATGAGCCACTTCTTGCGCGCGCGCCAGTTGCGCGGGTTGATCGGGTCGTGCGTCCAGTCCTCCTCCGCGTTCTCCAGCGGCTCCTCCTGCGTGCCAGACCAGTCCTCAGCCGTTCGCCCTTCTCCAGCCGGTGCGCGCGGCGCCTGCAGGCCCCAGAAACTGTGCACGGACGAACCTTCTTGTCTTCTGGGATCGCAGACTCGCCCTCGCCGCCTGTGGCCACCACGGCCGGCCTTTTTTCGTCGTACGCCAGTGCGCGCTCGGCCGCGTCCATCGCGGGGACGTGGGTGTCGGACGAGACGGTGGATGTGCGCGAGGGTTCGACGGTCTCCGTGGCCATGGTCGCGGCGGTCTACGTTGGGGAATGCAACAGCCGGCCGAGCGCGAGCTGAGACGTTGACCGGGCGGGGGAGGAGACGGAGGGGCACGACTTGGGGACGCGAGCCGGCGGGAGTATATAGCCTGCGAGCACGGACAGTCATTCGAGATTTGTCGCGGGCGTGGGACGCAGAACGAAGGGCAGAAGAACGCATCCTCGCCTGTCCGCCGCTTGCCGACGAGTGGGCCCTCCCCAAACGCGGTCTGCTCACCTCGACGCCATCCCACGGCCGCTCTCCTCCCCAAGGCCGATGCCAGGCTCCAGCCTCGTCTCTGCAGGCGTGGCCACCGACGACGGTCCATCCCTCGTCCATTTTTGTCTATCCGTCCCCCTCGGTCGAGCGTAATGGCCCCAGTCTAATCATCCACGGCACATCACCCCCGTCGATTGCTACCACACGTTACATAAAACAGCCCACATTCTCCCGCGTGGCCCCTCACACCACGCTGTATCTGCCCGCAGTGGCAGTCGGATTCCGCATCTCGGCTTGCAACGCCGCCGCGGACGCCTCGACCAGCAGCCGCTTGATCTCCCGGACCGCTTGTTCCACCTAAATCCCGCCCGCATCAGCGTTAGTCTCGCGCTTCGCAATCGCTCAAAATCAAAGCGCAGGAACTCACCCGCCACTCTTCGTTGGATTCGATGAGAAGGTGCAGCTTCGGCGGACCTTCCGCGGGAGGCTCCTTGCCCGCCTCGTAGTAGATACCTGCCCACCACGCCGTCAGCTGCATTGCTCCGCTCTCATCAAGGAGCGACGAGACACTCACCCTTGTTCGTCACCGATGCCCCCGTCATATCAATCAGCTAGAAGCAAACCAGCGTCAGCAAGCCACACCCACCCACAGTGGGCAAAGGAAGCGACCCCGCCGACCACGCACCTGCACCATCGTCTCCTTGTTCGTCACCCGCCAGCGCGCCTTCTGCGGGTAGTCGTTGATCGGGATGATCGCGTGGAACTCCGTCGCGTCAATCGCCGGCCGCTTCGACGTGAGCTCCTCGTGCTGGATCTGCGACTGCGCGACGAGCTTGTGCGCGCGCAGCTGTGCGTTCAGCTTCGCCACCACGCTCAGCGCCTGCTTGCTCGCCGCCGTGTCCTTCCCCGCCCGCTCCGCCGCCTCCTGCGCCGCCTTGAGCGAGTTCTGCAGCTTCTCCTCCTCCTTCGCCTGCGCCAGCCGCCGCGCCGCAGCCGCAGCCCCCGCCACCCCGAGCATGCCCTTCGACGAGTCCGGCGCCGGCCCGCGTTTGACCTCGACCTGGATGTTGCCGAACGTCATCTCGTCCGGCCCCGTCTTGGTCTCTGTCGTTGCCGCAGCCTCCGCCGCAGCCTTCTCTTCTTCCGGCTCGCCGTACGCCTTGCGCTCCGCCTTCTCTTTCGCGTCGCGTTCTTGATCGAGACGGTCGAGACCCTTGCCTCCGAACCCGGACCCTGCCACCTTCGCCTTCCCAGACTTGACTTTCTCCAAAAAGCCTGCAGTCGACGGTTCAAGTACGCTGTCGAGGGTATAAGAGCGAGGAGGAACGTACCGTTGGCGAGGTCTTCGAGCTCCTTCGGAACCGTGGCATTGCTCGCTTTGAGGGCACGGTAGATGTCGACCGAATACCTGTCTTGCTCGGGCGTGATGAACGTGACGCACGTCCCCTTGTTTCCCGCCCGTCCCGTGCGCCCAGCACGATGCACGTAGTCCTCCATGTGGTTCGGGGCGTCGAAGTTGATCACAAGCTTCAGCTGCTTCACGTCCAAACCACGTGCAGCGACGGAGGTGGCGATGACGATCGGCACGACACCGGATTTGAAGTCCGCGATCGTCGAGTCGCGGTCGACCTGGTCTTTGCCACCGTGCAGTGACATGCAAAGGTACCCTTTGCGCATGAGCTCCCGAAGCAGGTTGTCGGCGGCTTCTTGGCGGTCGACGAATATAAGCGTCCGGCACTCCGGGTCCTCGTTGTACGTCTGCCCAAGGATCTCCAGCAGGCGGTTGAACTTGCTGTCTTCTTCCCGCACTTCCACGATCTGGTCGATCTCGGCAGCCACCACGGAGCGCCCGCCGACGGTGATCTCGAGAGGCTTCTTCAGGATCTTGCGCGCAAGCGAGTCCATCTGCCTCGGGAACGTGGCTGAGAAGAGCACCGTTTGGCGGTCCGGACGGATGTTGTTCACAATCTTCATGACTTGCGGTTCGAAACCCATGTCGAACATCCGATCAGCCTCGTCGAGGACCATGTATGTCACTCGCTTCAAGTTCGTGACCCGTCCAGAGTTCGCGGTGAGTAGATCGATCATCCGACCCGGAGTGCAGACAATGATTTCGGCGCCCTTCTTCATTTCCGCGATCTGGTCTTTGATAGGAGACCCGCCGTATGCACAAACGGCCTGAGGAAGGAGTATCAAAGCGTATTCTGCAAAACATATCTGAAGACACTCACGCGGAGGCCCAAGACCCGGAGAAATGGCTTACATTCGCGGTGAATTTGCACCGCTAGTTCGCGGGTCGGAGTCATGACTACCGCAACGGGCCCTTCCATTTGCTCCAAAGGTCTTTGGTCTTTGATATGCCGGAACATTGGGAGGAGGAAAGCGATGGTCTTTCCCGAACCGGTTTTCGCGACGCCGATGACATCGCGGCCTGACATGATTGCGGGAACGGCTTGTGCTTGAATGGGCGTGGGTGCCGCATAGTTCAGCTTCTTGATCACTTCCAGGCTGTAGATGAGTCAGTGACACACAAACAGCGCAGGGTGAACGATATGTTTACCAGCTTGCAGGAAGTCCGAAGTGGCTCCATTTCGTGACAGGGCGAGGACAGTCGACGCCTCGGATTTTAATGCCGTCGAGCTCCAGCCGCAGCAACTCCGCGTCCTCGTCAGTCATCTCTGCAACATCCGGCGGGGCGACATAGAACTCCTTGCGGAAAGGCTCGTACGGGATGCGTGAATGGTCGATTGCCGCAAGGTCCTTCTTCCTGGCCTTCTTCGCCGCCAGCGCAAGGATGTCTTCAGGGTTGAGGTTCGTGGAGTCGAGCTCATCGGGTTCAGGCCCCTCCTCCTCACCCTCCTCGCCCTCCCGCTCATCCAGCCTGACTCCGAGTGCTGCTGTGGTTTTCATCTTCTTCATATCCTCCATGTTCACCTTCTTCACCTCTTCCTTAACCCCGCTCATGAAAGCGTCCAGGGGATCCACGTCGTCGTCATCCTCATCCATCGCCTCGGCTTTGGCCTGAGTGCCCACACCAGCGTCATCGTCATCGTCGGCTTCGAGGTCGCCAATGTTGCCCTGCCCATCGTTCATCGTCATGTCAACCTCGGGGAGGTCAAGAGTCTGAAGTTTCCTCTTTGTCTCAACAGAGTCATCGAGAAGCGCGGACTTTGACGTCTTCCGCAGCTCCGGCTTCAGTGGCAGTCCCTTGAGCCCAAGAGTGCCCAGAGCGGAGCGGTTGAGCTGCGAGCCTGCGGCTCCATTGGCCGACGCTGGGGCTGCGGATAGGACCAAGTGGTGTGAAATCACGTCGTACCTGGATCGCATACACGGAACTCACCCGCGGCAGATTTCCCGGCTAACGCCATAGCCTTCGCCTTCGCCTCATCCAACGCCTTTTTGGCATCGCGCTCCTTCTTCCACGCCTCGAGCTTCGCGCGCTTTGCCTTCAACTTCTCATCCTCAACAGGGGGTGTCGTGGGCTTACTTTCGGTGGTCGCGGGAGTGACAGCTGGAGGGGGCCGAGACGGGGGAGAGGCGGGGCGTTCTCGCTCACGACGATCGCGGGGAGAACGAGAACGTCGGCGGTCGCGGTCGTCCTTCCTGTCGTCGCGGTGGTCGCGGCGGCGATCATCACGATACCTGTCGTCGCGGTATCGGTCTCTATCCCTGTCGCGGTCCCGTTCTCGTTCTCGTTCACGGTCGCGGTCCCTGTCACGGTCCCTTGCTCTGTCCCGGTGTCCGTCTCTGTCCCGGTCGTCGTCGTACCGCGATCTAGTGGGCCTTTGGGCGTTGCGCCTGGTCGGCGACGGAGACCGCGGTGAAGAGCGGTGAGACGGCCTTACCCTCTTATTCGGCGAATCTGGCGAGTAAGACCTGTCCCTTCTAGCCATGATAGATGGATGGAGGAGTGTGGTCGCTATGAAAGAGCGACTTGGGGTAAGGGGATGAGAGGAGTGGTTTGCAGGCAGACGAGTGTCAGCGATACGGGGTGCAGTCCGAGGCGTGGAAAGCGCTGACGTAACCCATTCAGAGCATTCCATTGATTGGCTTCACCGGAACCGCATTGCGTAACGGCTGCCGGGGCCAGTCAAGGGCGCGACGCGCGTTCAGAGCCTCTTTGCCTCTGCCACCATGGTCGCAAGCATACTCGACGCCTCTGCTCTCATCCATGCTCTTCCCAATGTCCTTCCTTCGGCCAAGAAATCGCTACAATCACCTCACGACGCGATAGCTGCGCTCGTACACACCGTCTTCACCATCCTCGCATTCCGGCTCGTTGGAATCGACGAGAGCGGACTTGTACACACGTTTGAGGGCAACGTCCTCCCGGACGAATGGAACCAGCATGGTCCTGGCAACTACACCTTCAGGTACAGACATGAGCAGAGCAGTTTGGAGTTCCTGGTCAAAGTGGCGAAGTTGGGCAGTCGCACCCTTGTTAACTCGATCGCGATCGAGGTAAGCTGCACAAATCCGCCCGTCCGTCACCACCTGCAGCTGATCATCTGACAACCAGAGTGATAAAGCCGCTACGCTTGATATTTCTACCAACGATTTCACCTCGCCGTCGTTTTTCCCTCATGACCTCGACACCTCGAGTTCGACACCTCTTGTACATGGATTCATTTCCTCCAATCGCGTCGAAGACTTCGTCGCCCAGCTGAAGCTCACCACGGTGCAGAAGTTGATGCCTGGGTTGCGTAAGGATGGGTACTCTGAGCAGACGGACACGAACGTCGGAACCAGCCAACCACGAGCTCCAAACGCGAATCCACCACCCGCTCGCCCTCATCCCGAGCAACCCCCCTACCCCCCGCGTGGGGACATGCCGTTTGCGCCTCCCCGGAACCCGCTTGAGATTGGACGTCGTGACAGGGATCCATTCCCCGCCAACCCCTTCGCCCCCTCGCCCTTGTTCCCCGACAGCTCTGGCGACGGTATGTTTGTCGGCCCGAATCACCCCATCTTTGGGCCTGGTATGGCCGGACGAGGACCGGGCGGGATGGGCCCCTGGGGCGGTGATGGATTCCTGCCGCCTATGGGCGCACCGCCAGGTGCTCGCTTCGATCCCGTGGGACCTGGCTTTGGACCACCGGGCGGATTCCCCAGAGGTCCTGGAGGTAGAGGCAGAGGCCCTTTTGGAGGCGATCCTGATAATGACGAACACCCACCACCCGGCTACGTAAGAACTTGTTTTGTTCATGTCACGCGAAGTGCGCTAACGACTCGTACGCAGGGCGACATGTTCATGTAGGGATTAATGGTCAAGGATGTGTACTTGTATACTCTGTAGCAGAAGTTCAGATGTATTGTCTATCGTGTTGTGCGTGTCGTGGATGGAACAGGCAAGCGTGTACCCGCCCACTGCGGTGGGGGACTCTCCAAAGATGCAGATAGGGACAGGTTGTAAGCAGCCGTGACGGGTCTATTACAGACTATATACTATGTAAGAGCATATCAGGAACGCAAGAAGTTCATAGGACAAAAACGGGAGAAACAGGTGGTGCGGGGAGTGCACGCTTCGTCGTGATCTGTGGACAACGTAGTTCTGCATACCCCAAATTCGACCTTGCAAGTGAACCGCGTGGGCGTGCCAAATACTTGACCAGTGGTTGCCGTGGTTGCTCGTGATCGAGAGGATCCGGAGACCCACTGCTCCGGCGTTCTCTCCGACCACCCGCGAGACCTCGGCGTCGTGAAAACCGGACGCCGCCGAGTGCTGCGGCAGTCGTGGGTACTTGATGAAGACGTGATGCGCGGTCTCTAACCAATGAACATATTGAACCGGCAGTTTGACGACCGATGGCAGGATAATGGACCTTGTGCGACCGGAGCGTGCATCGGCGACGAAAGAAGAGGACGTGGTCTTCATGTGGATGTGGCCCGGCTCGGGGGGCTGCTCCAGGTGTAAAGTGGGCAGCAGTCGTACACAAGATAGAAGGAGAAGGCCGAGATAGCGTCGCGGACGAGAAGATAGTAGTCGACGAAGGCGGACAAGCGGGATCCACCGAAGGAGTACCCTTCGCAGTATGGGATGAAGTCGTCCATATAGAACGTTGAGACGGAAAGAGGGCGCTATGGGCAGGGGATGGGAGTTTGAAGCGTAGAAATCGACGGTCGCATTGGCTCTTGCACGAGTTAATCGTTGGTGTGAGCTTGCACATGCTCCATCGAAGGCCGATGATCTGACGGGGGGAGCGGCTTGGATCCAGGGTCCGCGCCAAGTGATTCCCGATGGTATGAGGCGAGTGGGCGCCGGTCAGGAGGTTGGAAAGTTGCTTTACGGTGGATAAAAGTCCGTGCAGAGGTGCAGGGGTGCTGCGGCAGTGGATGCGAGGGCGATAATAATGTCCATGCCCCCCAGGCTCCCCCCCATTCCCGGAGAATCGTCGCCGAGTGCTCGAACGGGCGAGGGAAGCTGTGAACGTTGACATGTCGGCGAGGTGACCGAGACGATAACCGACCGTCGTTGACATACAGCAGCCGGCGACGGTTTCACAGACATGTCCAAAGCATAGAAAGTGTGTGAAGATGTGAGCTGCGGGGATGGGGGAAGGGCAGACGTACGGGGTAGACAGCGAATGGAATATTCCGCGAGGTGACGTGGTTTGGCGGAGTACGGGGAGCATTAAGCTCGTCGCAGACACGCTGTGGGCCCGCGAGGTGGCGGTGATGGGTACGGAGTCATGGAGGAATATTGGCATCTCGACATCGTCGTTCGCCTCTGACACCGACACCTGAGCCCTCGCATCACGCGTCGGATCCAGGTCCACCACGTGTGCTGAGATCCATTACTGAAGGAACTTCTACCACAGTGAGGCGCGGCCAGGACAATCAGTACAAGATTGGCAGTGAACACAAACGGATACTCACTAAGACTCGAGGTTGAATGATCGCTTAAGCTGCCAAGTGTGCGACAACTGTTTGTTCCCTACCACCCATGTCTTCAGAGTCGACAGGCTATCACCACCAGTGTGAAAGATTCCAGCTGTGGATACCCATCAGGCAGCACTCAATGCATCCCATTCTAGCCTAACAAATTACGCAAGTGCCCAAAAGTGATACTTACGTAGTGTATGTGACTATGCGTCGTTGATCCAATTTCTCCTGCGTGCTGTTGCTATTGCATCTCGGCCTCGAGGCTGAAGCTCGACATCATCTTTACCTCCGACATATTTCAGAGCGCGGGAGCCGATGTCAGACCCGGACACATCGCCTTCTACTATTCGATGCTGGGGGAGACTCTGACATAGAATGATCAGTACGCGCCGAATGAGCATAGGCAAAACTCACCAAATAAAACACGTCCTTTTTGGACTTCTTCCATAGCCTCTGTTTGGGGGAAGGAAGCAAAGACAGCAGTGGAGAACCGTCGGAACGCCCTGCGGGGTCGGTCCGTACATGCCAGGGCATCGACCAGTGTGCAAGGGCGTGGCTCGGAACGTCGCTGAGATCGGTGGTGTATTGTATCCCATCTGGTCGAAAAAGGATGAATTCGCCTGGGGCGATGGAGTACAAGAGGAGCTTGTTCGTGCTGAGGGCTTTCAGCAGTGCATAGATGAGGAATATGCTAGGCTTGCCTACAAGATCAACAGTCAGTGCTGTGTCCAAGACTGATCCTGCAATCTGTGCCTGTACCAGGTTGCCCGACAATGAAGAAGTTTTGGTCGCTGTGACGCTCGATCTCCTCCCACATACGTTTGTACTCGTTGCGCACGATTATCATGTTGGGCAGCTCATGACCACGACCCTCCTTCAATATGTCGATGATCTCTTTGCGGACATGCTCTCTTTTGCCAGACTCCAAAGGGTCAAACCCATCAATCCGTATCTTATCATGCAGGAGCTTCGCCCAGGCGATAGAGTCGTAGGGAACCCAATCTTCAGCGAGGCGTGCCTCAGGTTAGCCCCAGGACAGCCAACATGTCAGACGGACGCAACGCTGCTCACCTGGAGGATTGATGTCTACAACGAAGACAGTCTCACCGTCTTTTAGCCCTTTTGTGAATGTCTGGAGGGGTTGCTCCTGGTCGAATCCCTCGCAGAGAGCCTCGAATCCATTGGCAGCAATATCGTTCCGAAGTGCCTGCAGGCCATTGCGCGTGGCGGAGTAGGCTATGCGAAGCTGATGGTTTTCGTTAACTCACAGGTTCTGAAGCAGAGAGAGGCATGGGCACGTCGAAGAAATGCATACCTTCCGCAGTGATATCCTCTCGTTCCTAAGGCTGCTTTTGTATACATCGAGGATTGCAGACGCGTTGGCTGCACGGGGCACATTCCGAGAGACGTACATAACACTTCTAGCAAAACGACGGTGATTTCCATGATGGCGGTAGCTGATAAAGTGCGAGTGGAAAACAGTCGGTCAAGACCCAGGGGGTGATATCGTCTGCCATTAAAGGATAGGGACCACTAGGAACGGAGGACAGCATCTTGTGTCAGGAATGTTCGGCCCATATGTACCATGGATGTTGCTCGTAATGCAAGTACATGGGTGCTTGGGAGGCGTACTATCTACAGGTTGCTGCGCATCACTGTGAGAGTCACGCATCACATCTTCAATTGTCCTGGCGTGACTGTGTACGGCATCTTGATCACTGTCGAGTTAACGCACCTACGCACGCTCGTATACTTACAACACCATAGGCCTTTCCCCCTGCCTCCTTCCAATTCGAACGCCGCACAGAAGCCCCCGTACCGTTTCGATGCCCCCTTCGCCCACCAGAACAAGACGAGCGACGAATGGCGAGATGCCCTCCTTCCTCCGCCGTCCGCCCAAGCCGGATGGAGTCAAGACCATTCTCGCGCATGCCAACATCAGCGGCCTCTCCCCCGCCGAGCTCCAGGAGCGGTTCGACCACAACGCGCGCATCCTCGCCGAGACGTACGTTCCCGCCCGCGACCCTCTCCATATCCATACTCGAGTGCGACTCTGACGCCTCTCCGCCTCCGCCTCCGCCTCCGCCTACACACGCTCCGCCCCCCGCAGATCCGCATCGAGCTCCGCATTCATCCGCCAGCTCGAGGACCAGCAGGCTGCTATCCGGGAGCGCTTGAGCTCAGCCGAAGTCGGGGTCGAGGGCATACGCACCCGGCTCGAGCACACCACGATCGAAGATGCGCCCGAGGCCATGAGCGTCGACCCGCGCTCGCCGACCTCCGCCTCGCCGCCATCAGAGCCCCGCCCCATCAGCGCGAAGGAACAGGTGCTGGCACGATGGGTGGGTGCTTTCACTTTTGCTCGCGGGGTTTTGGGGAAGGAGGGAGCTGAGCGTGACTCGCTGTGGTACAGAACGCGAAGATGGCCGTGCAGACCGGACCGGCAAGAGGCATGTCTGCAGACGAGGCCGCACAGATATTGCGCAATACGTTCAAGCGAGAGCAGGAGCACAAGCAGAAAGTCATGGACAAGAAGCGGAGGCGAGGGGACATTCTACCAGGCGAACAGTTGACATATGCGGAGAAGAACGCGAGGATGTTGGCTTTCTTGTACGTGATCGCGATGCAGATCCTGTCTTTCCACTCACTTCGTTGTGCAGGAACTACAAACCCACGGACTCAGATATGGAGGACGACGACGACGACGATGACGACGATGATGACGAGGACGGACAACCGACATGGTTCGACGAAGACGATCAAGACGACGGTGTGAAGGGCCAGGATATTGTCGAGCCAGATTATGAAGACATGGCGAACATAATTCGTATCGACGAAGCACGAATTCCGTGGGCTATTCCACCGGAGGAATAGTCTGTGACAGACCGTGTATCATATCCACGATGTATCGATTAATGTGTGGTATTATCGCATAGTTAAAGCATGACGGGAACGCAATAATGCAGCAATGGGACACGTTACAGACGCCAGAGGAAACCCATCTACGTAGTGACATTGCATAGACTGCGAAGTCATGATCATCATCGTGCGTGTACAGGGCAGCTCTTGCCTCGTTGCAGCCAGGATGACAAGCAAGCTGGAAAACTTCAGTATCAGCAACAACCGAGGAGCCCAGCCGTGTATGCGCACCATTGTGGAAGCTGCACAAGCAACTGAGCCGTGCGACCGTTGAGCCAGTGACGAACTCCTCCAAGCAGATCACACCTAGGGATACGAGGTGAGTACACTTCACCGCGAGAGAGGAAACAGTTTCCTTACATTCGTGGCCGATGAGCGAACTCTCCGCTGGAAGCTTGTATACGAGGTACTTGGCGGTCTGAGGAGCTGTACCGGTGCCACCTTCGAGACAGTTCTTGACATGGGCCTCCTGAACGTGAGGTGGGCCCATGTCTGACAGACCTGAGTTGCAGACAGGACACCTGCAACGGCCATGTTAGACTACATCACAATACATGGAAAAGTGACTCACTCTGCCAGATCGCTCAGCTGGGAGCTAGACTGCGCCCGGGTGGGACTAGGGATGTTCAACCGTCGCTGGTCGATGAATATGCGCTCCATTGAATTCGTACGCGAGGCGGATAACGAGCGCGGGATCGACGCGGTGACCTCTTCGTGACAGCCTACGCACACGCGCTGTTGACTGGCGGTGGGCGGCGAATCCGGGAAGGCGGGATCGCTGACGACGTCTGAAGGGTCCAGGAGAGCCCTGTATGACGAGCAGCGGTCGCAGAATATACGGCCGCACTTCCGACAATGATGCTGTAATCACGGCGTCAGCACCAGTATCTCGAGGATGTAAATAAATATCACACACCCTTCGGAGTAGGAAGGTGAAGCGTCTGCGGCACTCGCGACACTCGGATACAACTTCGTCCCTCTCCCAAGTGGCGTGAACCTGGTGGGGAGTAGGCGTTGACCACCTCGGGGTCAATATCTTCTGGGGGGCCTCGTGTGTGGGTACACGGAACTCCGGTGCTTGTGAAAGATGCGGGGTCAGATCAGTGGGGCCTCGCGAGGAGCTGCTCACGCTACGCCCGAAGTAATCGGTGTAGTGGGTCGTCGTTGAGCGAATCGATGGCGGTCGGTTGGTTTCAACAGGAGAGGCGCCAGGGTAGCGGAACTCATCCTCGTCCTCGTCATCATCCAAATCGACGTCATCTGCGCGAGATGTGAGCCAGTGGTTATGAAGAGACAGGAGGTTCTGCATACCCTCGCCCGAAATCAGCAGACCCTGCGCCCCCGCAGCCAACCGTCTCTGTTCTAGCTGTCGATTGTATACATTAAGCAGAACCTCGGCCTGGATTTTCCGCTCGTCGTCGTCGTCACCTATGGATATTGACATCAGCACAACGCTGTATTACAGCGTCGAGAGAACTCACCAAGGAGCCCTTGTCGTAGTTCGGTGGTGGCCCGTTCTAGCTTGGCGATCATTCGACGGGCATCCAATGCAGAGTGTACCTCCATGTCATCGAGACTAGGTGTGCCAACCAAATAACGCGCTCGGGCCACATAGTCTTGCGATGCGAATCCGGAGCTCGGCATCGTGCTGAGCTCCTGCCCGTCACTGCCTCCAAATTCGCTGTCGTCGTGCTCGAGAGCGGGTATCAATTGACCATCGATGAGATGGTACATCGCACCGTCCGGCATGAGGAACGGTAGAGGGGGTATATCGAGCCTGCGCCGCATGACGCGCACCCATCTCCGGCGCCGAACCCAGGATTGGGGAGGGGCAGAACTGGTGCTAGAACTGCCATGGCTGCTGCTGTGACTCCGGCTGCTTCCACCAATGCCCGCTGTCATAGCACCACTACCTCCTAGAAGGCGTGCTAGCTGTGGTGGAGGCTCAGAGACCCACTGGTCGTCGGGATCTGAGAATGTGTGAGCATATTGCCACCCTTCTTGTGCATCAACCCCAGGTGGGGTGACATCCAGCGTCCAGTCGGACCTGCTCATCATCAGGGTCGAAGAGTTGGAGTGATATCAATACTACTCACAGCCAGAAATGACTTCTCTCCGACCCCTCACGAGACGACCCAGGCTTCGGTAGGGTAAATGCATCCTCGCGTAGAGGAAGCTGCACATCGCTGCGCCATGCACCGATCTTCTTGCCCGAGGTCTCGGTCGGTGCGGGAAGCACAAGTTCAAAAGGCGCCTGTCGCCCTCGTCGGCCTAGCCCCGACGCTGAAAACTTGGGCCGCCCTCCAGAAACAGCTAGAGTCTTGAGACGCACGTCCAGCCGCTGGTTCTCGTAGAGGACAAGTGGTACCGAAGTGTGAACGCCGATGGGGTTGTAAGGGACCGTGGAATCCCGCCATTTCTCTGATTCAATGCGTTGAAGCACTGCACCATACATTAGCGACTGCAACGGCCCACTCTGAAGTGGCACTCACTTCACATATCCAAACCTCAAAGACCGCTGCCGCGACATCATACGCAGTTTCGCCCCAGTTATTCCTGACGAGTGGATCGGCCTGTTGCTTGTTCAGCAGATACAGGACGATTGGGAGATGCCCTTTAGAAGAAGCGTTCACTGGGAAAAGGGCTGAGAATCCACACGAGAGCTCACGCAGCGTATGTACTCACTGAGGGGTGTCCATCCGCCTTTGCTTCGAACATCCACACCGGGGGCTCCATCCGACTCTGAGGTCGCACCTCCACTTTCACAGAGCCAGCGAACGATATCCAGGTATCCCTGAGGAGCAGTAAGATAAACATTATACGCTCCCACAACTAAATTTACCTTGGAACACGCATTATGCAAAGCAGTCCACCCGTCCGCGTCCTTCGCGTGCACGTCCGCCTTCTGCGGCAGAAGGTACGAAATGATGTGCAGGTGGCCGTTCAGCGCCGCCTTGTGAAGAGCGGTCTATCAATGCGTCCCGTCAATCTCTCGCTCTCCACAACACCAAAAAGCAAAAGCAAAGAACAAAACGCACCTCGCCCTCCTTGTCCTCGATGTCGGGTATCGCGCCGCACTCTTCCACCACTGCACGGGATCCGCGTTCAGACGCGTTCCAGGAATGCGAAGAACAGAAGAGAGGAAAAACGTACGCCACTTGACAATGTCGAGCCACCCCCTGCTCGCGGCCGCGTGCAACGCGGTGAGCCCCGTGCGCGTGGACGCATCGTTCGCGAGCTCGAACGGCTCCACGTCATCCGCCCGCACGGTCTTCCTGAACTCGGTCTGCACGCGCCGGAGGTCGCCCGAGGCCGCGGCGGCGTGGAGGGCCTCGAGCTGCGCCGCGGACGGGTGCACCTTGGACGGCGCAGGGGACTGGGCGTGCTCGAGCAGGGCGTGCACGAGAGGCTCGGGGTCGGCGTCCCGGCGCGTGGGGGTGTGGGCTCCGCCTGCGAAGGGGAGACGTCGTCGGCGAAGGCGGCGGCGGCGGCGGAGGAGGAGGAGGACGCGTCCGTCTCGGAGGAGCCGGGGTACACGAACTCTTCTTCGTCGGAGTCGTCGTGCATGGGGGGCGAGTTCGAGACGGGGGACGGAGAGGTGCTATTTACTCTGGGTGGCACAAGGACGGAACGATGTGTTATGTCAGCACGGAGGCGCGGGACGTACGAACGAGGAAAGCGCGCACTCTTCGATGGTAGAGAGGAAGTGTGGAGGATGGAGCAGGTCGCTACTCATAGCACAGGGAGCAAGCTCGAGGCGAGCGAGGGGCCAGGGCGATGGCGTCCGCAAGGCCCTCGGCAAAAGGTTCGAGGCTAATGACGGAACCATCACGTGGCAGGTTTTCTCAAGCTTTCAGACATAAGTACGACACGCTATCTGTCCTTCATTCGCCCATGTCACTGCCAGCGTTGCGTGAGATGCAATTCCTTTTAATCACACGAATACACCCGAGTGGAGAGCAACTGCCCATAATGGTTTCCTCAGGTGAAGGTACCGATCGGGAAGTTCTAATCCGCACAGGCAGTGCGTTTGAACGCCCGAACTTTCATTGTTTGAAGTGCTCAGACGTCGGTCTCGCCGGGTCATCCTAGGTCATCCTCTCCACGATGTTCTCCGCATCATGACTACTAAGCAAGGCTGTGATTGAGTTAGTTTCAAGATAAGAGCGACTAGTCCGTGCCGGCCCGACAAGTCCGCTTAACCAGTTCGCGATCACGTGTAGGATCTGGAGCAACAGCTGTGCATTTCTAGATTGTAACTTGTAAAACAGTTTGAGGTACACAGAGCATCCGGAGGACATTACTACAGATACAGCGGGTAGAGAGAAACGAGAATAGTCCAAAATATGAGCCGCAAGCTGAGTTTCAAACCCAGCTATTACTTCGACATGCCGAACGTCTCCACGTGGAGCGTCACGGGCTGGGAGCCTTTCAAAATGCTTGCAGGACTAGCGATATCCGTAGAGAGCGCGTAGCATACGGATTGCGTGAGAGCAGTCGGACCAGACACTGCGACGGACGCGAACGTCAGCCCCCATTCGATTCCAGCTGCATCCGACGCGGAACTCACCATCTACGGAAACGGGGCCGGCGGAGCAGTTGATCCCGTCCTGAAGCACGCGCCGGATGCTCGGACGGCCGTGGATGACCTTGAGAGATGAGTACGAGGGCAGGGTCTTGTCGATGCTAGCCTCCAACGACTTGGTCGAACCTGAGTCGGATGCGGGGGACATGTTCGGCATGTACGGAGTCCGCGCGATCGTGGGCATCGTGCAGCTTGGGCCCGTGACATACACGGTCGGTTCCACGACGAGGGACGTGGGCTGCGCGACGGCCAGTGCCTCGTTGAGCGTCTTGGAGATCCAGTCGAGATGCTCTAAAGGGGCAAGTAGGAGTGAGAATGAGGTCACGGCACGAGCTGCGAGGATGTTCGGAACTAACCCGACTGACGCACGGCCCAGACGAAGATCACGCGACGCACGAGAGACTTGCCGTCGCGGACATTTCTGGAAAAGCTCGGATGAGCAACTGAATGCCACGGCGATCGGATGGGAAACGCAGCGCACCTAACGATGTCGAGGAGAAGCGGAAGCGTGTACGACACCCCAGATCCACCTACGTCACTGTCAGCACATCCTCGAGGGTGCACTGAAGAAGACAAGCTCACCCGCAATCAGTACGCACGTCGAGAAGCGCATCAAATTCGGCGGGCACCCGTAAGGGCCGTCGATGAGCGCGGGCACGCGAGTGGTACCGTGGTTCCGCGTCGCGAACTCGCGCAGGCGACCGGTGAACCCGGACCGGCCGCGGACGAGGAAGACGACGTCGCGCTCGCCGCCGTCATGCGCGCCGTCGAGAGCGTGGGGGATGCTCGCGATCGAGAACGGGTGCGCCTCGGTCGGAGGTCGCTCACGGACGGGAGGATGACGTAGGCGTGCTGGCCTGCGCGCCAGGTCATCTTGCGGCGAAGTGTGAGGCGGATGGTGTCGGGCGAGATGAGCTCGACGAGCGCTGAGCCGTACTCGTGCGTCCCGCGCCGTGCCCTGTTGTTCCAGACGAGGCGTGAGGCGCGGAGGAGGCGGTCGAACGCCCACACAACGAGAGCTGGCCAGAAGTAGTCGCCGTACCTGCCCAAGCACGCGGGGGTGTCAGCCTCGGTCGTGCCTGGTAATTCATTGTATGGTCACTCACTCGACCGCGCGCGCGTGGAGATAGCCGCTGATGATGAAGAGCCTGGGAGTGCGGGGTAAGAATTCAATGCAAATGTCACATTGACGCGATTGCTTACCCGACAAGGACGATGTGCGAAATGAGGAAGTACTCAAAGAAGGCATTCCGGATGAAACGGAGCGAGAGGATGGTGGCTAACGTGAACGCGGTCATCCGACCGCTCCCAGTGCATCCACACATTCGATTCAAAGCTGAACTTCCCGGTGAGGCTGGCTCAACGTCAGTCGAAGCCGCTTGCAATGAATCAGAAAGATCGCACCCGCCAAGAGCACGGTTGAGGGCGTGCAGCCAGAGGAGAAGAAGACACGTCCTTGCCGCCGCTCGGTGAAGCACATTGAGCTATCGAGGAGGCGTGAGTAGCACATACGAACTCGTGAGGATGTTGCTGACCTTTTCATGCCCGATACCAGTGATCCCTGAATGCATCTTATTATCAGATGGGAACACAGTGCGTGCACTAATCTACCCACATGAGATGATGTTATTCTTGCCCGCTAAGGCGACTATCAGCGGCAACTGGCAAGAAGCGAGATGTGCCGCGCGGTCCTCGTAGAACCAGGTGGTCAGGTCCTTGGCTGAGCAGGGGTCAGCAGGTGTGCATCGACAAAACTACCGACAACTCACTGTCCACAAAGGTCAGACCGAGAATGGTCCCGATGTAGCCCCAGGTGAACGCCAACTCGGCCCCAGAGGCTGATCCGAAGAGCAGGGGGATGTGACGCGGAACGCCACGATCCTGAAGGTAGCGGCCGCGGCCGCGGGGATCCGTCGCCACGACACCTTGCCAGTCTGGCCAGGGAAGGGCCCTCGATTGAGTCCGTCGTTTTCTCGAGGTTCTTGGAGGCCGAGCCCGTCACGTTCGACGGTCGGCGACCGAAGAGGCGAGAGCATGCATAGCGAAGCACGCGGACGACGAAGAGGAAGCCGACGACGGACGCGATGACGATCCACAGTTCCTTGACCGCCTGGGTCTGTTGAACGCGTTTGAGCGCGATGTCGGCGGGGGTGGGGGCAAAGCCGCGAGGACGGAGGCGGACGGCGAGGGCTGGCAGAGTCATCGTGGCAGGGGGCTGAGGACTGACTGTGAAGCAGCAAAGTCGTCGAGCTTTCGAGGTCGCTTCGATGCTGTCGTCATCCTCCGGTCAGCCTCATTATATATTGGGCTGGAGAACAGTAGGACTTGCGGCGGGGATTCCATATGGCCACCAACGTCTCGTAGGAGAGCCATCGCGAACCGCGTGATTGCTGACAGGCACCGCACGAACCGGGGGCTATTCCGAGCACGGCGGGTTTGGCCTCCTATCGGTTCGTGGACTAAGACCAACGAGTTCGGGGAGCGGCTGAGCGTACCAAGAACAGGCACCTCAGAGGACAGCCGAGGATCCGGGGTAATGGTCTCCAAATGCTCGGCACAATACACTTGAGTGCGGGGTAAATGAATTGGAGCTTTGCGTGTTCAGTATGGCGGCCAGCGGACGTGTTATCCCTAGTCGAGGCGGAATATCTAATCTCGGCCTCGTTCTCGACTTGGCGGTGAAGGCTCGGGATGTGGACGGTTAAGGCTCGGCTCGGAAGTCAATCGAAGGCGACGGGCCACGAGCCAATCCCGTGGGTGAGAGGTGTGCTGGACAGACCGGAGGTATGTTGTCGGAATGTCGGCATGAGGAAATATGCATCGAAGAAGATGGCACATGGCCACAATCAACGGTGGCAATGGTGGAACCGTGGTCTTGAGCATGACGGACGCCAACAGCATGTGGACGACCTTCATTGGACAGTTAGAAGCGGCGGGCCCCGTAAAGGGGGGTCGATTGGTATGCAGTTGCTCACACACCTCTCACACCCCACGTACGCGCAGAAAAAGGCGATGCCAGTGACGGTGTTGACCTCGCGTTGGAGGTAGCATTGTGTATCGAGGTCGACGGTAGCTGCGCGTGCCAGCAATATCACTGAGGCATGGTAACGAGGCGCCAGGGCATATGAGCAAGATTGGATTGGCACATGGACCTGCTGGGATCACTGTGCAGATGACGAGCGCACGTCAGAATAGAACATGGATCAGGATCTCGGAGCGGAGTAGTTGGAGAACAAGTACGGAAGCCATCGCGCCATGCACAGCGAGATGGTGTGGCCGAGAAGGAGCTCAGGACATGATTTTGCGTGCTGTGACAACCTCTAGGAAGCTCGAGACCAGACTCGAGGCATGTGAGCGACGGTAGGGGACGGAACTAGTGGCTGAGCGTGGAGAGAGGCCGAGGTTTGCCGTCGGGCGCCGGGAGAACTCCGAGGGATTCGGACCGGGAGCCGCCAACGTGCTCAGCCCCACTCTCGAGCGGATTGAAGGGTCCGATGGCAGCCAGCTGTATTGCCCAGGAGGAGGAGGATTCGTACATGTGCATGAGATTGGGGCCCTCTTGGGGTCAGAGATGGCGAGCCTGGAGACAGAGAAGATGGGCGAAGGTGTGGGGAGACGGCGTCGCGAAATTCGAATACATCTTCCAACAGTGACTCGCTCCCAGGGGGCAGGGGTCTTCCAAATTCTACCACTCCGAGTGTTGACCTGTTCATCGTCCTGCGCCATGTCCACCGCCAACGGCACGTCCGCCAACGGCAACCGCCCCGCCCAGGACCGCTCCAATCTCATCCCCTTCTCTTCCCGTCTCAAGGAGGGCAGAGCCTTGGCCCAGGATGTCTGGTCCATCTTCAAGTGCGTCTTCTTGCCATCTTGGTGGCCACGGAACTGACCGACCGGCCTCAGTGCCGCGAACCTGCCCGCGGACTGTATCAACCTCGGCCAGGGATACATGAACTTTGCGCCCCCGGAGTGGATCAAGACCGCAGCGGAGGAGGCCCTCAACTCGGTCGCGACGAACCACTACTCGCACCCCAAGGGCCGGATGCGGCTGCGCGAGGCCCTCAAGGCACACTACGAGCCGGAGCTGGGCCGGAGCCTGGACGTCGAGTCTGAGATCCTTGTGACCAGCGGCGCGAACGAGGGTGAGTGCGGCGGCGGTGATGGTCGTGTGCAGGGCTGAGTGCGCGCAGGCCAGTACTCCGTCTTCGTCGCCTTCCTCGAGCAGGGCGATGAGGTCATCATGTTCGAGCCCTTCTTCGACCAGTACCTGCCCTCGGTCACCTTCAACGGCGGCGTCCCCGTCTACGTCCCCCTCCACCCGCCCATCGGCGCCGGCAAGCAGAGTGCCCACGAATGGACGATCGACTTCGACGAGCTCCGGTCAGTTCTCCTCTCTCGCACCTCTTCTATCGCGTCTCACCCCTCGTGCCCCGTCCCCAGTCGCGCGCTCACGCCGCGCACGAAGATGATCATTCTCAACACGCCGCACAACCCTGTCGGCAAGGTCTTCACCCGGCACGAGCTCGAGCAAATCGCCGCCATCGCCGAGGAGCACAATCTCCTCATCATGTCCGACGAAGTCGTGAGTTCTGCCCGCGTTAGAGATCCCCGCGCGGGCGCTGACAGCCAGCCAGTACGACACCCTCGTCTTTGACGGCGAGCAGCACGTTCGCATCGCAACCCTCCCCGGCATGTGGGACCGCACCGTCACCGTCGGCTCTGCAGGCAGTGCGTCCCGCCTCGCCCCGCTTCTCTAGAGGAGCCCCCCTTCGCTAATGCGCATGCTCCCCGCCAGAAATGTTCGCCGCGACGGGCTGGCGTGTGGGCTGGCTTATTGGGCCCCCATCCATCATTCAGCCCGCGCTTGCCGCCACCACGCGCATCGTCTTCTGCAGCAACTCGCCGCTGCAGGAGGCGTCTGCCGTCGGCATTGAGCAGGCCAAAAACCGTGGCTTCCTCACCCAGCAGTGCAAGGAGTACCAGGAGCGCCGGGATATCTTGACGTCGGCGTTCGACAGCCTCGGGATGAAGTACACTAACCCGCAGGGGGCGTACTTCACGCTGCTGGTGTGTAGCGTGTGCAGCGGACTGTCGAGTGTGGAAGCTGATCTCCGTCTCGTGCTCAGGACATCTCCAACCTCACATGGCCAGAAGACTACCCCTTCCCGCCGACCGTGCTCGGGCGCGGTAGGGACTTCCGGTGAGCCCCTCACATACCCGCAGTTTGGCTCTTTCCACTCACTTCGTTGGTCTAGGGCATGTTGGTTTATCGCAATGGAGATCGGAGTATCGTCGATTCCCGTCAGCGAGGTGAGGCGTCATACTCCTTCCGTAGCCATGCGGTCCTGTTCTGATATCCTCGGACGCAGTTCTACTGCGAGGAACACACTTCTATCGGAGAGTCCTACGCCCGATTCGCGTTCTGCAAGGACGTGGATACGCTCAAGCACGCGGTCGAGCGGTTGCAGAATATGAAGCAGTACCTCGCATGACCCAACCTCGGAACGGTCACGGCACCAAGAAGAAACGGAAATTTGTAGAACTACATCGGCTGACGGGTGAACACAGTGCGCTATCTCTCTTACCTACAGTGCTCGCGTTATCTTTACATGTGTACCGGAGTCCTATACTTATACATACAATCCTATCCCACACCTCACCGCCGCACCAGCGCTCACTTGTCCAAGTCGTCCACGATGCGCGACAGGAGGTCGTTCACCGCCGTCGACCGCGCGTCGTAGTACGCCGGATTGCTGACCAGCCGCCGCGCGAGGAACGTGAACGAGAGCACGTCTACCGCCGCCTGCTTGTCCGCCACCCCGCCACCGTCTGCGCGGCGGTCCTTCCACCACCGCCGGAGCGCGTCCGTCTCGAGCAGGCGCGACTCTAGCGGGAGCCCGTCGTCGAGGAAGCGCGTGACGGTGTCCTTGCCCTCCGCCTGGCAGAACAGGAAGAAGCGGCCGCGGCCGTCGTGCCGCACCGCTTTGCCCTGCATCCGCACGACCTCCTGCAGCGGGTACTCGCGCAGCTGCCGCTCCGTGTCCGCCCCCGCGGGCGCGTGCACGTACTGCGTCCCGAGCACGACGACCGTCGCGCCGCGCACGGGCAGCGCGCCCGCAGCGTCGCGCGGGACGACGAGCACGCGGACGAGGCCCTCCGCGTACAGCTCGAGCGCGAGGAGCCGGTCCGGGCGCACGAGGCCGTCGTGCCACAGCCCGACGCCGCGCGCGAGGAGGTCCGCGAGCTCGCGGTCGCGCACGCGCCGGAGGACGTCCGCGAGGCGCGCCGCGTCCGCGTCCCGGGGCAGGAACCCGTTGGACGCCGTCGCGAGCGCGCACTGGGTGAGGAGGTCGCGCGCGACGGACGCGCACTGCGCGCGGGAGGGCACGAAGACGAGCGCGGGCTCGGCGTCATGGATCGCGGCGTGCGCGGGTTTGGCCATCGCCTTCAGCAGCGCGGTAGACTGGGGGATCGTGAAGGTCAAGGTCGCGGTGGAGAGCGCTTGGTCGCGGTCGGAGGGGCGGAAGGCGTGAAGCGCGAGCGGGTCGACGTTGAGCCAGGCGGCGAGATCCGCGGGGTCATTGAGCGAGGAGGAAAGGCCGATGAAGCGGACGGGGTGGGGCTGCGTGGCGTGGAGGAGGAGCGAGACGACGAGCTCGTAGACGTCGTCGAGGAATTCGAGGCTCTCGCAGAGCACAACGCGAAGTTGCATTAAGGACTTTTTCATTTCAGGGCGCCGAGAGAGGACGGCTAGAAGGTCAGAAGCGGTGATGATTCGGACGGTTCTGCGGTTTGAAAAGTCAAAGACCCCTGTAGTACTGAGCTCAACACTTGCGTCTGCTGCCTTCGACGCTGGTCGCATCTCTGACAGAATGTCGTATGCGATGCTCCGGTGTGGCACGATAACAAGAGCCCAAGAGTTGCTTGATGAGGTTTTCAGCGTCTCCCTAGGGTATCGTCAGTATGTGTGATATTGCATCGAGTGTGAAAGCATGCACCATATCGCCACTTGACCGATGATGGATTTGCCACAACCTGTCGGAGCGCACAGCAGCGCATGCTGACGAGACCTCACTATACTCCAGAAGACCTGGCTTTGAATAGCGTTGAGGCTTCCGTGCATCCTTTGAGAGAGGACTGTTTGCAGCGCTGGGTTTTGTACCACAGAGAGAGGAAGAAAGGGGATATCGAGACGGGGGGTATGAGACTCCGAAGATGAAGGCATGACAAGGTCTTCAAGAGGTACGGTCACTTCTTCTTCCGCGCCCATCCATCGGTCTGAAACGTAGCGGATAGTGACAGACAGAGGCAGCTTCTTTTCTGGAACCGAGATGACGAAGTCGACATCGATGCAGGTTGTTGTTTGCCGGAAGATAAGGTGACTGAGTTGCAGGATATTTGCGCCATCATGGTCTTCAACCCAGAGCCAGAAAGGTTCCACAGAGCCATGTTGTCTGCTGTTCCATTTGAATGTTGGCTCCACCTTGACGACGATCTTCAAGACGTCGGGCCCGAGAGGTCGAAGAGAATAAGTGATGCGAGCAGTAGGAAACTCCTTCGCCACATTCTGTATCGCGGCGCCTTGGATGGCGTTGAGGTGAATGAGCTTGCCGATATCCTCTGCGCTCATTTCAGCAAGCTCCGATACGGCGTAGTCGTCTGCATGCTGCCCAAGCATGTACATCGTCTCCGCTTGAGCTGGAACTGCTTCAAGGGATGGTCGAAGGGCCATAAGCGCTTCTCGATAGCCTTGCTCAAGCCCATGAGAACAGCGCTGACGTTCGCCCACTTGCGGGAGATGGCGATTTCCAAGAGAGCACGGATGATGCGACCGCCGTTCTGCGCCGCGTACGCCTGGTCGGAAACGAGCGCGAAGTCATCTGGGCGATACTGTGAAATGTAAGCTTGAAGGAGGACGTTTATTTTCGTCGCGGGGGTGTCAATGCTACCGTTTTTCCCGACCTGATTCATCGCTTAGCGGTGACTCTCGTACGAAATTCTGTTTACTTACTTTCACTTTACAAGGGATCGCTTCCACAAACGACTTCAATTCAACCTCTCGTTCTCGCGGACTTTGACTTGCTCGAACTATATGAAGTAGTTCAGTGTGTATTCCGACGCAGGACAACTTGCATACCTCTGTACTTTCACTCAGCATCGCCAATACGTCCGCCTCCGACATCTTTGGCTTGAAGCGGTTGATGAAGATCTCGATGGATTTGTAGCGGATGTAGTACTTGGCAGCAATTCGCCCCAGATCGGTAATGAACATGCTCGCCGCGGCCTGATCAAAAGCAATCATCCGGACCTCGGCAAGTTGTCTGGCGGCAGCAGTGATAAGCTGGCGGCGCTTTGCTTGTAGTTGAGGGTCGTTCTGGATTTCGTCCCAGCCGATACCTGTGGAAGTGTTAGCGCGCCTGAGATGAACTAAGGTGTCGCACATTACCGTATTGGAACGGATTCTTGCGCATGCGGACCATCAGATAGGTATAGCCCAGCCAATTCACCGCGTCGTTGACGTTGGCCACGGTACCAGTGCGATCTCGGCATTGAGGGAATCGATGATTCCAGTAACAAACCTGTATACCCGTAAGGACATTAGGGTTAGCAGAAACTAGTCGACTCACCTCGACTCGATCGGGACCTGATCAGGAATACATGAGTCCGGAAGTCCAGACACCAACATGTGATGCTTACTTGAGACATTACAGCATCGAGGTAGTGGTTGAGCTTGTCTTCGGTAGTGCAGATGAATCCGACACCGCTGGTCTCGAGACCTGGACGTCCAGCACGGCCAAGTACCTGCAGGACATCTAACACAGACAGATCGGTGAATGCACCCTTTGCACTGTCGTACACTTGTGTCCCCTTGATGACAACTGAAGTCGGGTTGTGGGCGACAATCATAACTATAGGACTAATGTGATGTACCTGCATGAGCTGGCAAATTGACGCCCCAGGCAAGCGTTGCAGTACAACAGAGAACCTGAAAAGAAAGTTCACCATACACCCGATAACTAGCCAGCTGATCCACAACCTACCTTGATCGCACGTGCGTCGAACATCCGCTCCATCATATTTCGGTCTTCTCTAAGCATACCAGCATGATGGATACCGAATCCAAGGTCGAACAATTGCTTCATTTCCTTGTTGCGGGATTTGCCTATGTCTCTGCGGAAGAAGTCATATTGTGGATGTTCTTGGCAACTGAAGTAGTCCAAATTGCCGTCCGCCTGGGCAGCCTCTTTCAGAGCTTCCGCGGCCTTGACGGTCTCCTTCCGAGCGTGGACAAAGACCATGACTTGGTGGCCTTCGAGCACCATATCTTTAACCTTCTCAAATGTGACGCGATCGAGGTTGCGTTTCGAGGGCGTGCTATTTGGTTTCCCCTTAACACCGATGAAGTGCTGCTCCAGAGGGACGGGACGGAAGGACGAGTCGAAGTAGAAGAGACCTCTTTGCTTGTTCACACTGATAAAAGACGACATAAGTCGCATCGCTTAGACTGAGAGAAGACCTCATACCTAAGGAAGTCCGCAACATCGACGTAGTTCGGCAAGGTGCACTGAGACCCACTATGCGGATGACCGTTTGCATCGACTCGACCTGGGTTCCCGTCAATAACCGTCCACCAAAAATCTGCTTACCAGATTTACCTGCCTCAATGTACGCGCCACAATCGTTTCAATGACGGCGCCTCGATCGTCATTGAGGAGGTGGACTTCATCGATGATCAAAAGCTTCACCCTCTGGTTCATTCATAAGAATCTCTGAAGGGTGTGATGGTGCAGAAATCTCTTACCGATGCGAGCTCTCCTTCTCCCGTAGGTTTGCGGGTGACAACGTCCCACTTTTCTGGGGTCGTTACGATGATCTGGGTCTCATTGATCTCCTGCTTCGTGAGTTGCATATCACCTGTTACGAGATGAGCGGCGTGTGGACGTGTAATCAGATGTGACATACCTGTTAGTTCCCGCACCGAAATGTTCAGCCACTTCAAGCGCTTTCCTAGCTTTCGCACAATTTCGGCCGCCAGGGCCTTCATCGGCGCTCTGAAGACAGCTTTAGTCAATTTTATCATGCACTAAGAATCTTTCATACACATAGATGATCTTGAATTGGTCTCGGTGGATAGTTGCCGCCAGATTTGAAGGATTCGCAGAACGGTCCATGTACTGGTCAATGACCCTCAGTACAGTGAGCATTGCGACGTCTGTTTTACCCTGCATCAAGTGTTAATGCCGGGAAGATAGGCTCCGTAGACGACGATTCACGCACAGCACCCGTTGGAGCTGGAATCAACCGTGATGGTAAATGAATCGTAGCTTACGCCGAATTATGAACGCACCACAGACAAGCATGTTCTCATTTGATTTATAGGCGGTGGGGAAGACGATTGATTGAATCCTGTTGAGCGACGCATATCCCTGCGTGTCAACACTGAATAAGTGACAGAATGCCGTGGAGAACTCGTAGACGACGGACAGGGAAAGACTTCCGTGCCAAAGGATCCAACTCGGCAACGGGTATTAACCGTTCGGATACTCGCGGCGGAACCATCCTAGCAGGTGGAATAGTGACTTCTTCCCAGTCCTGCGTGGCTCTCAGAGATGCATAGGTTAAGCACGAGGAAATCTACACACCTCGAAGTGGTTGCGAGTGGTACCCAAAGGGAGCATGTATCGTTGACCTGTATGAGACAGCATGTTCCCCTGAGTGATTGAAGACGAAGTATACACATGAGGGAGAATCTCCGGTGCATCGTGCTGCCGCAGTCGAGCTCAATTGCCTTCCTGTAATGAATGATGTGAAAACGCTCACTGCAGTTCCCGTGAATAGAGGACGGGCAGCATTGGCTCGCAGAGCGTCTTCCATTCGTCGTCGTGCCTCCTCGGGGTCCAGGACTTGAATCGCAGATGTGTTACCTGAGCTCACAGGATGGATGAGACCGCGCGTTCTGCAATGAGGAGCATCACATTCTCGCGGACCTTCTACATGCTTGCCTTTTCTGCGCCCACTGACTTGCGCGCCGGTAGGTATGGCATCGGCGGGGGTATGAAGATACTCTGATATCTGTTGTGCCGCCTCTTTTCTGCTGCTGATCAAGCTACTGGATAGGTCAATGTTGTCGAATCCGACCAGCTCAGCCAGTTCCCCAGAAATATCATCGTCCGAGCGAGAAGAAATCAAAAGAGATAGCAACGTTTCGAGGAGCGGCTCGAGGGCGGGCTTCCTGTGGACGAGCAGGGGATATGTTCATGAATGGAAAGAAATATATTCGTTCGAAGAATACACACGAAAGAATATCCGAGAGGAGAGCACCCTGATCACGGACATTGCCATCACTTGAGGATCCTTGAACAAAGACATCTACCACTGAGGCCCAGCGTATGTTCTCGTCCAGCTCTTCGGGATCGGAGGTTGCACGACCAGCTGGCTCGGCGTGAGCTAAGCAAGATGACCGCGTGCGCATTCAGCACGCACTGTTCTTAGGAACGCTGGGATCAATAGCAATCGAATCAACGATACAATGACTGTACGCATAGTGCATATACTGACCTGCCCCATTCATCAAGCAGACGGCGTCCACGATCTGCCGAATCTTCTGAACCGCCTACGAGGTCTTCCAAATGAGCGGCTAGAGTGGTGACCATTGTTGAGAACTGGGGGAGGAGAGAGGGGGAGAGAAAGCGGGGTCGTAGGTGGTCGAACGCAGGCAAAAAGCCGAGGCACTTGAGGCAGCCCGTCGACACAGTGGCCGGCACGAACGAGAGTCAACGCGCCACCGCCGCGGGACCGGATCGACTGCAGACGCCCGGAGCAATGGGGCTCGGTCGGAGCGCGCACGCCGGCGTCGCGTACTTATCTTCGTGTGCATGGACCTTTCTCCCCTGCGGCTCTTATCTCCTCGACAACAAATCTCTGACAGTCTGGATGCTCTCTTCGCGCGGAATATATACCGGTCCTCCGGGGGGCGCAGCCGGCGAGCGATCCCCTCTCCGCGACTCTCTCTCCTCGTCTGACACTCGCGACCACCCGCTATGTCCCAGCTCGAGTCAGCCTCGGTCACCTCGCAGCCGGAGAAGATACCCCCACCTTCTCCCACTCCCGCAGCGGCCGAGTCCCGTTGCGTAAATGGGATGTCCGCACGCAAGTCGGAGCGGTGAAGAGCAAAGTCACGAGCAGACACGGTTGGCTCGGCGACTACAGCTACGCTTGGCTTTGCATGCCTACTCTTCCTTGGGGTCGTAAGGGCAGGAAGCTTGCGCCACCATTCTATGCCCTCGAATCCGAGCTGCCTATTCTGCTTGCGGCGGCGAGCGGGTTACAGCATGCACTCGCGATGCTTGCTGGTCTCATTACACCTCCCATCATCTTCGCTAGCGCATTGAACCTGGATGCGGAGACGTCGGCGTACATGATTTCTGCTTCCCTTATAGGTTGCGGTGGGTCTTCAGAGTTCACTCAATCACCTCCTGCACTCACGCAAATGGTCAGCAATCCTGAGCTTGATTCAGATGTCTCGCATCCGGCTCTTTGGCAAGTACTATTTGGGTACCGGTCTTATTTCCGTCGTGGGCACAAGTTTTGCGACTCTGAGCACGGCTAACGCGGTAAGTCCGATATCCTGTGCGTAGCGCGGACCTTCGTGTGACGTCGTACCGTACAGATCTTCAACGCCATGTACAACGATGGAACATGTCCCTCAACGACTGCCGCTGACGGAACCGTGACCCGCGGCGCGTGTCCAGAGGCATATGGCAAGATGCTTGGTGCGATTTCGTTTGGTTCAGCGTTCCGTTAGTCCCTCCAACCATTACTCAGGAACGTCAATGGTCTGCGCTTTCCTCGAAATCTTCCTGTCATTCGTCCCGGCTCGCATCCTCAAGCGCATCTTCCCCCCGATGGTCACCGGTATGTCCCCTCGGCATGTTGCGTACTCCAGTGGCCTCATCCCCGGACAGGCACTGTAATCGTTATGATTGGAGCTTCTCTCATCGGCGCGTCCGGAATCCCCAACTGGGGTGGAGGCTCGAATAACTGTATGGATCGCCCCACCTCGGGCATTTTCCAACTGTGCCCGACAACTTTGGCTCCCCGTCCACTGCCGTGGGGCTCGCCAGAATTCATCGGACTAGGTTTCCTCTCTTTCGTCAGCATTATTCTCACAGAACTCTTCGGATCCCCGTTCCTGAAGAACATTTCTGTCATTGTCGGACTAGCGGTGGGGTGCATTGTCTCCGGCGCGGCAGGCTATATCGACAACAGCAACATCACGAGTGCTCCCGCAATTACTTTCTTGTGGGTCCATACGTTCAAGATCGGATTCTATGGCCCTGCCGTCTTACCCATGCTCGCAGTATACAGTGAGTTGCACAGCTCCTCTAGCAGATGCCTATCTCAAGTCAATGTTCTCTAGTTTCTCTTGCCATGGAGGCGATTGGTGACATCACGGCCTCCGCGGAAGTTTCACGCGTCCCAGTCGTTGGTGAAGAATTCGATTCTCGCATCCAGGGTGGTGTCCTCGTATGTGATCAAGATTCTATCACGTTTAAGCAGTTCTCTGACGTATACTCCTTGACACAGAGCGACGGAATTGGCGGTTTCCTCTCGGCACTCTTTACTGTGGCCCCACTATCCGTTTTCGCGCAGAATAATGGCGTGATTGCGATTACGCGCTGTGCCAACCGCACCGCCGGTCGCTTCTGTTGTGCCTTCCTCCTCTTGTTTGGAGTTGTGGGCAAAATATCCGGGATCTTTCTCTCCAGTAGGTTCTAACACAGCTGCGTGGCTAGGTGCAAGTCTGAGAGGCCTTTGTCTAGTTCCCAACCCGGTCTTAGGCGGTGTCACGACGTTCCTATTTGCCACTGTTACCACGTCGGGCATTCGGGTGCTTGCATACAACAAGTTCACCCGCCGTGACCGCTTTATCCTCGCTGCTGCAATGTCTTTCGGCGTGGGAGACCTTCTGGTTCCCACAATCTTTACCCACCTATTCGATGCCGTCAACGACCCCAGCAGCGGACTCCAGGGCCTGTTTGACTCTATTACCATTGTGCTGAAGACTCCATGTAAGCCCTTCATCTCGGTGTCACATACTCTGGCTGACTGGTCCTGCAGTTCTTGTTTCCGGCATCGTGGCCATGATTCTCAACCTCATCCTTCCCGAGGAGGATGCTGAAGCTGAAGACGATGTAGAAGCCGTGGACGTGGAGGCTCAGTCGCCGAAGAAAGACTAGAGAACCCCGTGGCATGCGTAACCTTACCATGTAATGTCTACCATAACGACCAAAGACTGCTCGCAGTGGCCGCACTTGAGGGGTTCTCGCGAGACACGATACAGAATGGGATTCATCGGCAGGATCACGAAAGCATAAACAGCTAGTAGCACAGTCATCGCATATTCATAGCCGTCATCACCAGGACAAAGTAGAAGAACGCCTGCCCTCCCCACCCGAGCACCCGCACCACAAACGAAGGCGCGACGCGCTCGACCCAGCTCCAGAGCCACAGCACGACCGGCCGCACGGCCAGCGTCCACGCGCCCCACGCGGCGGCGACCAGCAGCGCGGTCTGCACGACGGACACGAACACCTCGCCGCGAATCTCGCGGCGAACCGCCTCCTCGAGCTCCTCTCTCTGCGCGTCGAACTCCGCCCGGACCATCGCGCGCACCGCCGCGACCTCGGGCGAGTCCTCCGGATGGTCCACGCGGCGCGCAGCCGCGGTCGGCCCAGCCTCGGGGCCGCCGCTCTTTTCTGGGGAGGCCATCACGACGGTGGGGCGTGGAGGCGGCGCGCCGCTTCTGGAGTCCCGCGTCCGCGGCGAGCCCACGAAGGAAGAGGGGCAGTCTTCCCGCTGGTGCCGCGGGATGTCCTGTCGCGCGTGCAGAAGAAAGCAGAGTGATTGCCATCAGCGCGGGACGCACAAAGGAGAGCGGGAAGAACGTTCAAGTACCTCGAGCTCATGGCCGCGGTGGCAGTAGAACGTCGACTTGCACGTGAGGCAGAACACATCCGTGGATGCAGGGGCGGCACACGCCGGGAGAGCACAGATTGTCTGTGCGCCATCAGAAGACGCGGCGCTGGGCATCTCGATGCGGGCTGCAACGGACTCGCCGGGAGGATTGTGGTTGTGGAACGAGGCGAAGGTGGTGAGTAACGTCACCGTCAGGCCTTAAAGTTTGTGAGTGCACGGCGCACGTGCCCTCAGCAACGAGACACGTTCTGCGTGCATATGTTCCACTAGGTGTACTCGCTGCTTGAACATACGTTTACCGCAGTGTGAGTGTGGGACTCAAGGGACACAGGAGAGTCGGAGAGCGGATTCAAGATGGTAGAGCACGGATATAGCGGACCGTAAGTTAGACGCGTCTGCGTGGCTGTCACTGGCCTCGGTGCCAGCGTCGGTCATCGTCTCTGTCCACGCCTACCATCATGTCGAGCTCTACGTATGTCATTTCCTTGTTGTCTGTACGACGATCTGACGCGGAGGCACCCAGAGTCTCACTGTATCTCGACCCTCAAATTCGGGATTGGGTCTTGTTCCCAATCACCGTGGTCATGGTCCGTCTGCGTCTTGCTACATTCATTGGCAGCGTCTGACCATGCACGTATGCTGCAGATCCTCGTGGGTATTCTGCGGCACTATGTTGTCCTCCTCTTGCAGTCTTCCCCCAAGAAACTTCCGAGAAACGCTATTCGGGAACAGTACGTTCGCCCTCGACGCGCTCCGACGCGTGCCTAACGACTTTGCCCCCTCCCCAACCTCCGGGCCCACAGGCGCGCCCTCGTTCGTTCACAAATCCTCCGCGCGACGTCCGCAAACTCGCCTCTCCCTCCCGCTCACTACAAGGCAATCTCCCAGCACTTGTCCAAAGCCTTCGCAGATGGCGCGTACCTGAAGGACGGCCCGCCCAAGGGTGACGCACAACAGAGTGCACCCCCGAACCCCCTCACCGACCCCGCGGCCATGGATGGGATGATGGCAGGAATGAAGACGCAGATGGTGATGATGGTCCCGCAGATGGTCATTATGGGATGGATCAACTTCTTCTTCCAAGGCTTTGTGCTCAGTGAGTGCTTGGTCCTTCTTCACCCTCGCGCGTATTCTATAGGCTCTCCCTATCTTCTCGCTGCATTCCCCATGTGCCGGTCCCACCGAGAGGCTAACTCTGCTCTTGTCTATTTCAGTCAAGCTCCCCTTCCCGCTCACACTTGGCTTCAAGAGCATGCTCCAGCGCGGCGTCGAGACACCTGATATGGACGTGCGTTGGGTGTCCTCGCTCTCCTGGTACTTCCTGAACTTCTTCGGTCTGAATGGCCTTTACCGGCTCATCCTCGGCGGCGAGAACTGTGCGTCTCTTCTCCTTCCCTTCCCATTCCCCGCCGGACATGCGCTGATGAGGAGCTGTGCCCCGCTTCTCCCTCTTCTCATATGTACTTCTGCACTTAACCCGCGCACCGGTTTTTCCAACGAACCTGTCGATGATGTCAGCTGCCGACTCATCGCGGGACATGGCCACGCCATTCGCGGGCGCGATGGCCGCTGCTCAACCCGGGCAGCCGCAGGACTTCGGCAAGCTCTTCAAAACCGAGCGCGACAACCTTGAATTCTCAGAGGGGGTACACGCATGGATTGCCGCCGACATGGATACGAGGATCCTGAAGAAGTACGGGCGACTACCCGCGACGACGTAGGGTGCGAGGCAGCGTTTGTGCGAGTTGTACCCGTAATCGTATAATGCTATAACAAACATTTGACCGTCTACTTCCCCGGGGTCAGAATACATCTGGGCAATTCGTACGACTTTGTGGCTACGGTGACGGTGGTCCGTGGTGGGGTGGCGCGTATGTGGTATTATCGTCGAGGGGACCTTGAAGGCACGTAGGTTGAGGGACACATGATGGAGTGGCGCGAAAGTGCGTGCAGGAAAGAAACTCACGGGAAGAACGCAACATGAGAGACAACAGAAACGCCACGGTGTGCTATACCAGTCCGTCGTACAAGGATAGAGCCTGCGGTGACGTCTAAATGACTCTGATCACGCGCTGCAGTAGAGGCGTTCACGCACCTGGACAATGGTCGGATCTTGCTTGCTTCCCTCGACGAACTCGTCAAATGTAAGCTTGGCGTCCTTGTCCCGGTCCATGTTCCGGAAGATCTTGTCGACACGCTGGGGAGTGGGGGCGGTCACAGACATGGAAGCGGGGAGCGATCAAACAGAGCTGACCTTCTCCGGCGTGTCCTCGTCCACGGGAAGCTTCACCATCTGACCTGTCATCTTGTATATTGACTGCACTATCTGGAGCATCTCCTGATAGGTAATGAAGCCATCGCCGTCGATATCATAGAGCTGGAAAGCCCCTATGGACGCGAAGGAGGCAGGGAAGGCGTGAGCGCCTGGGGGTCGACGACGTCAAGGTTACGTTACACACATTTCAGCTTCTCGTCTAACCGGCCACGGCTGGTGACGCTGAGGGCACAGATGAACTCCTTGAAATCGATGGTGCCGTTCTTGTTCTCGTCGAAGACGTTGAAGACATAATCGGCGAACTCGCCTGGGTCGCCGAAGGGGAAGAACTGTTTGTATATTCGGCCGAACTCGGTTTTGTCGAGCTGGCCGGAGGGGCAGTCCTTGAGAAAGCCTTTGTACCTGGGAAAGCACGATCGGCACGAGAGAAAGGAATGGGGGCTCTTAAGGCCGAACGGCAGGCCGTATCGCGATCGGGAGGGGGAGGCGCGCGCGGACGTACCACTGCTGGAGCTCTCGCTTATCGACTGGGGAGTCTTGTGAGTGACCGCTCGACTGCGCGGGACGACACACGCACAGTATGTGTGTTTCTGGAGATCGGCGAGCTGCTCTGGCGAGAGTTTGCTTTGTGACTTGCCCATGGTGGGGGCGAGGGGCGGGAGGAGGAGATGGCAGGCTCGGGGAGGAGCGATATACGGGTACTCCAAGGCGGAGGCGGTGTCGGGAAGTGGCAGGCGCCAAGGACGCACGCGTCGGTAGCCGCCCGTCGTCACAGGCACTCGTCCGATGGACGATGGGCGCCTGGCGAGGGGCGTTGGCGCGCAGTCTCCCTTGCGCCGGCGCTGGGCCGGACCGCGCAGGCGCCCAGTGCGGTCTCTGCGGGAACGAGGCTGATGGTCTGGCGGGAGCATGCAGCTGCCTCGAGGCAGGGGAGAAAGGAAGCACAACGGCGGCGAGCTGCGAGGACGTCCACATACTCGGCGGGCCTGCGAGCGACGCACAGGCTCTCCTCAAGACGTTTATCACCCCGGACGATTATGGCTCGCCTAAACGGACCTGATCAGCTCCGTGAGCAGGAACCGCACGCGTCGCCCTTCTTCCTCCTTCACAGTACAAATACCTCCCCGTCTCCTTCAGGCCGCCTCTCTGCCGCCTGGCCCCTGCCCCCGCCCCCGCCCCGCCCTCGCTGACGCCCCCTTCAAGATGTGTTATGCAGTTGGTTCCCTCCAGCAGGCCACAAGCACCTGCCCGATGTGCAAGGTCTTCAGGCCGAGCGCCGCCAGGTGCGTTTCATCCGCCCGCCTCCCCGTCCGGGCGCCCACCCCGCCCCAGGTGTCCACACATCAAGGACGTCTGCCGCAATGCTGCTGCCCACCCCCGCCACGACGTCATCTTCCTCAAGAATGCTGAAGGTCCGTCGCCCTCCCCACCCGTTATCGCCGCGAGCTAACCTTTGATCGGCCACACAAAGTACAAACGTTTAATGGATGTGGCTTCTGCAAGGTAACGTCCATGCCCTGCCGATCCTATTCCCCCTTTCTCAACCGTTTCGTCTCTCCTAGTGGGCCAAGACCACCCCGCCACCCACCCGCGCAGGCTACCAGAACCCTGGCTGGCCTGGCTGCTGCCGTTCCCCCACTGCCGCCGAGTACAAGCACATTTCCCCCGCCGACTGGCATGCCGTCTCCATCGTGCATCATATACCCATCCCCACCGAGATCAAGGCGATACTCGACAGCATCACCATTAGCCCCACCCGCACCGGTGGCACCCCCCTCTTGGCAGCCCGACCGGCAGTGTACGCTCGGTACAGGGCCCAGCACCTGGCATGACGCGCCGCCCCAGCTATCCTGCACGTACCGACACCCTGCCGCGGAGCAATCCAGTGGCCATCCCGGCCAAGCGATCGGGGGGCAGTCCACCTCAGCTCCTCGCCTCGCTCTCAGGGGCGACCCGCAGTGGCCAAGGCGACGGCTCGCCCTCGTCCCTCCCCAATGCCTCCGTCATGGACCAGATGCAGGCCGCGTCCCGTCGGTCGGCGATGGACGTATTTGCCGAGAAGCGACCGGATCCGTCGAACGTCAGCCAGCACTCGCCCGGGCGCAAGCACGCCGAGCTCTCGGGCTCCGTCTCTCGCCGCAGCACCGAGCGTCGCCCGTCCATTACCTCCATCGCCGCCGCCGCGACGATCAGCAAATCGCCCACGGACGCGACAACACAGCGACGTCGCACTGGAACCGCGACGTCCATCACGCCCCCAGCCCTCCGCTCGGCGGAACGCTCGGTCGAACGGGCCGGAGACACCGCCTCCAAGCGCGGCGGCAGCGTCGTCGACGAGGTCACGGAGAAAGTGGCGACAATGAGCGTGTCGAGCGCGTCGAGCAACAGCAGCGGCAGCAGCTCCGATATGACCGTCACCTCCGACGGCGGCTTTACCGACTACCTCTCTGACGAGTCCGAGGCGGAGCTCCAGAGGCAGGCGGAGCTGAAAGCTGCCATCGTCGCCCAAAACCACATGGAGGAGCAAGAGTTTAGGGTCGCGCGCCAGCAGCTCGCGCATGTCGATCTTCAGCCCCCCAAGTCGTGGCGCGGAAACGAAGTCCAGAGCACGCCACGCTCGCAAATTCGCGTCAGCGCGACGAGCCGCACCTCGGCGGGGTTCGGTCAGTCGGCATTCGCTGCACCTGCCTACGCCGCCAGCGCAGCTTCCGCACACTCCCGTGGATGATGATCATGTGTATAATCAGCTTACGAGGTCAGAGGTGTACGGTGATATAACGTTGGAGGGACACTGGTTTCGGAGCGCATGTATGGCATGCTCAATCTACCATCTGTATCAGGCGTCACTTGTAGCCTACTGACAAAGTCCAACGTATGTATGGCTTACTTAACTGCATCGGTCTCCATGGGTCACTACTCACTCCCGCACGGGATGTACAATCTACGCATGCTCATCTTCCCGGTTTCTCGTGCATGTGTGCGACCCAGGCTCGTGTGGACAGGAGGCCTTTTCAGTCCGCCTCTCACGTGATAGGGTAACGCGATGGTACCACCAGCGTCATCTCCACGCGACTATACGCGACTGGACGAGCCGCTTCAGTGCTCTCTGTCTCGCACCACCAGCTGGATGAATCTTGCGCGGCATTCGATCAGCTCTACCGCCCCAGTCCTCATCTTCGACGCCCGCTTCGACCCAGAGAGCCGCATCTTCACGACCTCCACCCCCGCCGGCTTCGCCATCTACCGTACATGGCCACTGCAGCTCATTCGGAAACGCGGTGCGTCTATGTGATCGTGCGCGGAGGAGGAACTTTGCTCATGCGCAATGTCGTTCCAGAAATCACAGGGGGCACGCTCTCCATCGTCGTGCCCCTACACACGTCGTCGCTCTTGTTCCTCGTTGGTGGCGGTAGGAGCCCACGCTACCCGCCGAACAAGGTCGTCCTGTGGGACGATGCGCTCCAGCAGGAAGTCGCCGAGCTAGAGTTCAGGGAGAGGGTCAGGAACATTGCGTGCCGCAGAGGCTGGCTCGCGGTTGCACTCCGCAGACGGGTCGTGGTGTTTCAGGTGGGGGAGAAGGTCAAGCGGCACGGCGAGTGGGATACTTGTGACAACCCGCGTGGTGAGTGAATTGCTGCCCCCGCATGCGCGCCCAGTGTGGATTGATGCTCATGCAACTTTGTAGGGCTGATTGCTCTCGCAAGTGCCGCACATTCCACACTCTTAGCGATCCCTGGCCGGCAGATGGGACATATTCAACTCATCCACCTTCCCCCCTGCCCACCCCCACAACCCATCGGCCCTCCATCAGCCACACCACCATCACGCCCCCCACCTGCTCCGACAAAGCACCCAGTACCGATCATTGTCGCGCACACCTCCGCGCTGAATACTGTCTCGGTGCCACCTTCCGGCCGTTTGCTCGCCACCACCTCGTCGCGCGGAACTCTGATTCGAATATGGGACACCAACACAGGGAAGCTCGTGCGCGAGCTTAGGAGAGGATCCGACAAGGCGGAAATTTACGGGGTCGCGTTCCGTCCTGACGAGCGTGAAGTGTGCGTCTGGAGCGATAAGGGGACGGTGCACATATTCGCCCTGACAGCAGGATCGGGCGCTGCGTGAGTGCCTTCTATTCCCAAGTGTCTTCTCATGACTCACGGATTATCGTTCTCAGCAATCGACAGTCCACGTTCTCTCCTTTGACGCCGTTCCTCCCGCTTCCCAAGTACTTCGACTCCGAATGGTCGTACGCGCAGTACCGGATCCCATCGCAAGCCGCCCACATCTCGATATCCGCACAGCCGGCAAAGTCGCCTACTGCGGACGTTGTCGACGAGGAGAAGTGCGTGGTGACATGGATCCAGGTCTCCTCAGACCAAGACGAGCCCAGGCGCATGCCCCCAGGCGCCGCCCCGCTCGAATACCAGCTAGTGGCCTTGACGTACACCGGTGGCTGGTATCGATTAGCTCTGCCGAGCTCGAGCTCCTCTTCCTCAGCGACGCCCGCTTCGTCTGCCTCCCCGCAACCGCATGTCGCCTCACCGGCACCCTCGCTGCGAGACCCGGTGTCAGCCTCGCCCCCAAGCGCCAGAACGATATCGATGGCCCGCCCACGATCGTCGAGCGGATCTTCGTTCGCGACCAGCCGCCAGGACAAGGGCAAGGAGCGAGAGCGAGAGGAGAAGCCTGGCCGGGAGTGCGTCCTGCGCGAGTACCGGCGGTTCGGGCGCTGGGACGGGTGGGGCTGACACGGTCGTAGAAACCCAGGCCATGCACACATGCCTGCCCCTGTCTTTCGTTTCCGTTTCGTTTCCTTCGCGTTAGGACGGACCACCCCTAGTACTATATCCCGCATCCCCTGCCCTTGCTTTCGCGACGACCCGCATGACATGTGTACCATTACCACACCTCGCACGCTTCAATCTTGCTTCCTTGTATTCTGCCCGCAAGGTTCCGGCGGGCGCCTGGTGTCCCGGTGTGCGCCGCCCCGAAATCGACAAGCCCGCACGCAGCGGACGCATCCCGTAAACTGGCGAGAACCTGCCAGGACTGGCGGCGCTTTCTGGGGTGATGCAAGCGCAGAGTGTCGGAACCTAAAACCACATAGACCCGCGCGTCGTCCTTTACTTGGACCGCCACCACACTGCTGACCCATAGCGACCACATTGCCTGTCGCTCCCATTCTGCCCTACATTCGAATGCGGATAGATGTCTGAACCACAGACAATCATCATCCCCATCGACCCCTCCGGTGGTCGCTCCTGCGGATACTGCGGCGGCCCTGGACAGCGCAGCGTCGAGCACCACAACTACCACGCAGCCGAGTGCGTCGCGCTGCTCTCATGCGCGGTATGTTCTGACACGCTCTCTCTGCTTCGCTGTGTCTCTCACATCGACTTATCGCGATCCACAGGCATACCAGGAGATGATCGACCGGGGCTGGCGCCGGTCCGGACGTACTGCTACAAGCCGGATTTGAAGCGGTCATGCTGCCCCCAGTACACGATCAGGTGAGCATCGACTCTTGCCATGTTCATAACTTGCAGAACTATGACTGAGCTCGCGTTCTTCGCTCCAGGCTGGATGCGCTAGCGTTCAAGCCCTCCAAGAGCCAGCGGAAGTTGGTCAACAAGTAGGCGTGCCGGATTGATCTGCGGGGTCGACGGCTGATCTGGCATCGCTTTGCAGGTGGAATCGGTTTGTCGTCCACGGAGATCAAGCGACCGAAGACATATCTATGGATGGCACGCCTTCTTGCGATGACAAACAGAAAGGCAAAGGAAAGCAGAAGAGTAAAGGCTCGGACAACCATATTTTCAGCTTGACAGAAGGCATACATGCGGCGGAAACGGCTTCCCTCGGAGGGCAGCGAGCTGTTCAGAGCTTTGAAGTGGGGTCTCCCAGTGAAATTTGTGTCGGAATGGCCGCTCACACTTCGATGCTCGACTGTCGACGACAGGTGACCCTCGAGAAAGCTTCGTATACTGAAGAGAAGTACGATTTGTATTGCAGCTACCAGGAAGATACCCACAAGGACCACGACAATACCCCCAAGGCGTTCAAACGGTTCCTCTGTGAAAACAATCTCATAGTGGGTGGATTATGCCTGTGCTGATAAAGGCGGCTGACCCCGTTGGAACACGGATAAATCCAGATGCAGCCGATCGAATACCCCTCTGGACGGCCAGCGCACTTGCCTAGTCATTACGGCGCATATCACCAACTATACCGCCTAGATGGGAGCTCGTCGCCATGGGTGTCATCGACATTCTCCCGAATTGCGTCTCCAGCGTTTACTTCATATGGAGACAAGAGTTTGAGAAGTTCTCACTGGGCAAAGTGAGTGGTTTGCACCCTCCTCGACACACCTGTCTTATAGTAATGTCTGCAGCTCAGCGCCATGCGTGAAATCACATTGGCGCGTGAGATTCACGAAGCCGGTGTGCCCGGCATGCAGTATCTTTACATGGGTCTATATGTTTCAGAGTCAGGCGCCAGCAGTCCGCTGACTTCTCAACAGGCTTCTATATCCACTCGTGTGTGAAAATGCGCTACAAAGGAGAGTACGCGCCGTCATATCTGGCCGACTACGAAGACTATACATGGCACCCATTGGAGAGATGCAGGCCGCTATTGGAGAAGTATCGCTATGTGTGTTTCTCCACCCCAGAGCACTCCATGGTTGAACGGGCTCCAACAGCGGGTAAGGTCACCACCTGCGCGCTTTGGTAAATGGAGCTCATGAAGTACGACCCTCAGATCCCCCACCGATCGTACCAGACGAGATCGTCGAGCAAGTACGGGTTCGGACGGGTTCTCGCTCCATTCTCTCAAGGTAACATGTATGTGGCACAAAGTTTCGGAGGTGAGGCTGATCATCAACGATACAGGACTCCCCTGAATGGCAGAGCGGCATACAGACAGTCGGGGCCCATTTGTCGCACTCTCGGAGCGCTTGGTTGGAAGTTATCGCCGCGAGTGACCCTCCAACTAGATTGATCTCTTGAGTCTGGTACAGAACGCTTACAGTGAAGTGATGTTAATCGGCTTGTATCTACACACCGAAGGGATCGACAATTCTGTATGGTTTCGCGTCAGTGGTCGACGTAAAGCGAGGGAGCAAGTCAGAGGATACTGACAAGATATGTTACTCGTCTCATAATCAACTTCCTCGGATACCTCCACTATAGTCATTCGGGCTGGATGTTCGTCCGATGGAGGAACCCGGATTTTCTAAGAATGGATGTATTGAACGGTGATAGAAGCAGGTCCGAATGCTTTCTCACCTTCCATCCCATGTTCTCAATCCGTACGTTCCGAAGAGACCGGCTGGAGGAGAAGTACAAGTCCGCTGTTTCCAAAGACACCATCAGGCGCAGCGTCTTACGACCAGCTCTGATCCTGATGTGAATGGAGTGGAGACGCGACATATTCTTTATAAAAGAAGGTAGGAGATGCTGAAAAGGGGCTAATGTCACACAGCAGTAGCAACGCGAAGCAAGTACAAGCTCACCACGACGTCAGGAGTAACAAATACCCGGATCTCTTCTAGCCGGGTGTATGTCGAACACGACTTCTGGAGTACGCACTTGCCGACAAGATTTTTCGCAAATCGAGTACAGTGAGAGTGGTCGCATGTCTTGCCAAGAGGTGTTCGAGAAGAGAGTCGAATGAGGGTAGATGTAGCTTTCCCACCGGACAGGGTACACACGGAGTGTGCGCAACGAGCTCGAGGATATCAGGCGGCGGATCATTTTGCACATGTACAGGGCTCCAGAGCGTATCTCGATACGGGGATGGTAGTAGATGATGAGATGCTGAAGATGTGGCAGAAAGGGATAGAAGTGCTGCTCTGGTTGCTAGAAATTCGTAACTCGTTAGAGTCGGCCGGTAACGAGCCGGCGGCCATGCTTACAAGTTGTTCCAGGCAGCAGGAGTATCTGAACGAGACCAGTTAGGAAGGCACGGACGAATGCGAACACTTGGTCATGATTGAGTTGAGGCGCATCCCCAAGACCGAAATTAGTAACGCCATTCAAGTACCCGACGATTGATTGAAGGATATCAGGCGTAACGGATCCACATCCACCCTGTTGCCTGCGGGTGAATACACATTTGATAGGCAGACCTTCGGGATTGTGACGTACAGGCAGTCGGAATGTCGTCAGTTTCGAATGTAAGTTGGCCAAAAGTGCCGGCAGTAGGTTGGTCACAGTGCGAGAAGGATCCACGATGATTAACTGTTCGAGTCCGCGGAGTTGCACGAGCCCCTTCTTCGCACCCGTTGGCATCCTAGACATGTCTTCATCACGAAGCTTGAGAGCTCGGAGGCGGGGCAAACGAATCAGAACAGGGAGAGCGTCGGCCATCAGGCATAAATAGTCAAGTCCCGGATTCAGGACCACAGTCTCCAGACAGGACCATTTTGGCATCGCTGATATCAATCGATGTCGAAAGCTATCCCGAGGCCTCGTGACCAGGTCTGACGGCCATGTGATGAAATATCCTATGTGTTCGTGCTCAGGAACGATACAGTGAATGTTTGCAGGGCATACCTATGATCTTAAATGTCTGACCAAGGGTGCATTATGAGGAAGTTGGGCCGAAGTAAATAAACCAACCTGCCGGAGGAATGTGAGCATCCCTCCGAACGATTCTGGACTTTCAAAGGGGAGGCACTCACCTGGATCCTATCTGCGACGCACCCATCCGTCTGTGGCAAATACCTAACGGTGCGATACAGGAGTTTGGCGGCGGCCTCTTTGAACATATGGTTGACCAGGGAACAAGAGTAGAGGGTAGAGTGATCTGATTCCTCCAAGATACCAAGTATCACATCGTATGGCAATATCGTTGCTGAACGGTCTTCTTCCATTGCAGCAAGCGCGCCCTGTGAGTGTCTGAACATGGGGTAGGAGAAGGCAGGCCCCGTTGCTTCACAGCGTACGTCGGAGACGATGGTGGCCCCAATTCCAGCGCTGCGCGCGTCGGCTTGCGGGGTCGCGACACCAGCGCTCCGACCGTCTCCTACCGTCCCGAATCCTCACTCGTCGACGCTCTGTACTCAAGTACTCACCACTTGGCTCTCGCCTCGCCGTCACGACTTGACGCAAGCTCCCTTCTTGCATGCAAGCCCTCCGCGCCGCTCGCGCGCGGCTCCGCGCACACCGCGAGGCGCGTCGCGCCTGGATCGACGCGCGCCCGGTCGTCAAGACCTCGCTCGCCGTGCTCTTCTGGCTCCCGCTCGCCGCCTGTGTCAGCCAGTATGGCTTCACAGTTAAGGCTGTTTACGGGCGCAGCATGCAGGTACGTTTCCACCGGCCTCACGGCGGGCGGAATGAAGTGCTCACCGTGCCGCGCGGCCAGCTAGCCCACGCTGAACCCGGACGACTCGCCCTGGCGAGACGTCGTCCTCTTCGACCGGTTCTCGGTCGCGTACGCGCGGCGGTATGAGCGCGGGGATGTCGTCGCCCTCAAGTCCGTACTACTATCACCTAGGACTGGTCGCGCACTCTAACGTCGTACCGCACAGGTCACCTGTGGACTCGAAACTGGTGGTGAAGCGCATCGTCGCGCTCGAAGGAGACGTGGTGCGTCCACCTGTCACTTAACTGTCCTGCCATCCCGCGTACCTGTTACCTTCCTCTTGGGGCAGGTCAAAACGTTGCCGCCATACCCACACGCGGAGGTGTGCGTCCCCCAGGGCCACGCGTGGGTCGAAGGTGCGTCTCGTTCTCGCCCGTATTCTGCCGCGTCGACACCCACATCCGTACCCACCTCACCGCCATCTGCCATTGCGGATCACCGGCCACCGGTCGTATTAAACCCAGGCGACGAGCCGTTTCGCACTGAAGACAGCAATCGTTACGGCCCGGTGGGTACCCTTCCCCTCCGATCCACAGCTGGAGCGGTTTGAGGCTGACGCGGTCCTCGGACGCGTGCGTGCAACAGGTCTCACTTGGCCTGATCAAGTCCCGGCTGGCATTCATCTTGTGGCCCTGGAACCGTATGGGACCGCTCGGGCAGCCCCTCGCCGCCGACGCGGACCTGCGCACGGGCACCCCAGGCTGGCGACGCAGCCAGGCGGACCGAGAACGCGCGGAATGGCGAGCTTCGAGGGTGCAGGTTACGCCGCCGCAGTCGCCCTCTGTTGACAATCGGACGGTGCATGCATGGACAGCTGAAACTCGGCATGCGACATGAATGCTTGGGGGGAAGACAGCCTGCTGCATCCGGGGGCACGAGTCGATTTCTACAGTCCGCGAGGCGATTACGATGCTACAGCGTCCTTCACTACCAATAGAATAAGTGAACGCGAGTGAAGGTACGATCTGAGGAAAAGACGGAAACGAACTGCCGCATGCAAGGAATGACCGGAAGGTGAAAGGAGGGACGGAGGATAGCAGCAGGGGATGACGGAGGAACGGGTACGTAGATGGGGCAAGCGTAACAAGGTGCGAAAGTACTACGGGGGAAATGTCGAACGGCTGTGATACAACTACATGGCGTGACCGTGTCCACTACCGTTGTAGTACTGATCTCCGCCGCCGCTCTGTTGCTGGTACCCGTAGGGATCGGGCTGCCGATGGTGATCAAGCATTTGGTGGGCGGAGGGTGAGTACGGGTTGTTCATGTACTCTTGCTGGCCTTGGTAGCCATACGGCGCAGTGCTAGCGGAACGGTAGTCTGGTGCCGTGCTACCAGACCGGTAGTCTGGCGCAGTGCTACCAGAGCGGTAGTCTGGCGCAGTGCTCATAGAGCGGTAGTCGGGGACGGAGGCTTGCGTGCGGTAGTCGGGCACTGTGTTTTGCGAGCGGTAGTCGGGGGCCGTGCTTTGCGAACGGTAGTCGGGGGCCGTGCTCTGCGAACGATAATCCGGAGCGGCGCTGGCAGCGCGATACTGGTCGTACTGTTCGTATGCTCCGTACGCGCCTTCGGCATGACCCAACGGCGCCGCAGAGGAGGTGAGATGGACCTGGCTGGCGTTGTCGTCGTCGTAGCGCGGACCGCCGTGCTCGGGGAGCGTGCCGATTGAACCGTTATACTGGTGGTAGCCTCCTGCGTATGCTGGCATGGGGGGATAGTCCGTAGGGTACTCCGAAGCATAGTCCATCGGTACCTTGTACTCGCTGTAGTAGTCGGTACCTGCGTAAGTGGTGCTTGGGGCCGGTCCGCGAGTGCGCATGGAGGCAGTGTCGTTGATGTCGTCGTCGACAGAGAGATTCGGAAGGGTAGGCTGAGGAAGTGGCTTCGCAATGAGATCTCCCTTCTTGTTCTTGAGGTGAGAGTAGTCGCCGGCAGCCTCCTTCTTCGCAAGAGCGGCGGCCTTCGCAAGACGCTGTTTGTTCTTGCGCTTGATGATCTCGGCGATACGCTGCGAAGAGTGACAGAGTGAGACCACACTCCTAACGTGTCAACATGGTCGCCTACCTTGTCAACCTTGTAGCAACAGTACTCTTTCAGGTTACCCTGAATGTGCATGAGCAGGGGGATGTAGCAGATGCCGGCAACGATGAGCATGAGGAGGGAGATCGCGAAGACGGTGACAGTGAAGGCCGTGGACACGGTAAGGGCCGAGGTGATGTAAGTGCCTTGGAAGTACTTCTTGATGTCGTACCAGTCGCCATCATCCTCTTTGGAGAGGTAGAAGGCGTAGAGTGTCAGGGCGTTGATAGACTGACGAGGGCCATCGGCAAACAGAATTCGCTTCCAACCTGTGCCGAGTTAGCCGAAGGAGAGTGAGCTGAATACAAGGTGCTTACTCTTGAAGGTGAAGAAGACGAAGAAAGCGAAGTCATCCATCCGCTTCGTAGAGGCCGAGATGTGATCGAAGAGACAGAAGTGGTCGTAAGACCCTGTGAAGGCATGAAGAGCTGGAAGGAGACAGACGATAGAAGGAGTCTTACGAAGGGAGTAGTACTTGTTGGCCATTACGTTGGTGAAGGCGTAGGAGATATCACGGCTCTGGATGATCTTCCTGGCCTTGTATGAATCATACGCAAGCTGCAGAGAGTATGAACCCTCTGGTGACACTGTAACAGCGTACCGACGCACCAATATGAACGACGCAATGACACATCCGAAGAACAACCAACGACCAATGCTGAAAGGAATGTAAACACAGCCGTTGCTGTTGTTCTTGGGACAACTGTTGAAGATAGCGTTTGACCATGATGTGGTTGTGAGCATGGTGATCGCTGTGAAAATGTCGGAAACGTAGACGAGGAAGGAGATAAGCACGCCGATGTAGAGCCAGAGGTACCTGAGGGCCCCAAGTTAATCTCATAGAAATAGCATGCGATAATGGGTGAACACCAAGACGAGCCACGCACTTCATCCGCATGCCAAATCCAGTGTCCCTGAAGTCACGAGTGTCGAGGAAGTCGAACTAGGAATGAAGCGGGAGCTCAGCACGAGCGACACATGGACGACTGTGGGGGAACGAACCTTGTGGTCGGGGACGACCTCACGTTTCCATGTTGCGCCTTTACACATGGAGGGTCACAGGTTCGCGGGTGGGAAGGATGGTGGGCAAAAGAGTGTTGTGCGACGTGGGGGCAGCCTCGATGTGAGAGAGCAGCGCCCGGGCCAGCCAAGTCGCGGAGGGAAGGAGCGGCTGTTGGGAAAACGACCGGAGGCGAACCTGAGCGGTGACCGAGACGATGCTGGGCTTTGAGGAAAGGGGCGGTCTGTAGATCAGGACAGTTTGATGGGCGGCGGAGGGGGGGCGGGCTGGAGTCTGGAGAGGGCTGGGGTCGTGAAAGCACGAGAGAGGCCGTGGCAGGTCCGTCGCGACCGTCGTTTCTCTGTGGCGCCCGCCTAACCGCCGTCAGACGCCCGTGCATTATGGGCACTCTCGCGCACAGGCGCCCGCCGTCTATTCTCCACCAGCCACAATGACCACCGTCCAGAAGATCAAGGTAGTTGTCCACCCTCGCCGCCCGTCTATTGTGCTCACCGCCCGCCCTCCCCCCAACAAAGGAAGTCGAAGATGAGATGGTGAGTCCGCCCGCACTTTTTACCGCCGCAGTCGTGCTCAGTTCCGCAGGCCAGGAGTATGTTTCGCGCGCCGTCCCCCGATCGTGCCCTGGCTGAACACCATCATGCCGCGCAGCGCAGAAGAATAAGGCCACGAGCTACCATCTCGGCCAGCTCAAGGCCAAGCTCGCGAAGCTCCGGCGCGAGCTCCTCGGACCCACGGGCGGCGGAGGCGGTGGGGGAGGCCCGGGTTTCGACGTCGCGCGCACGGGGATTGCAACAGTAGGGTTCGTCGGCTTCCCATCAGTGGGAAAGGTGCGTGGTTTGGGCCTGTGCATGCCAGTTGCTCATTCCAAATTCCACATCAAGTCGACCCTGATGTCAAAACTCACGGGCACACACTCCGAGGCGTCAGAGATCGACTTCACCACACTCACCACAGTGCCCGGAACGGTTAAGGTGCATGGAGCGCCGATACAAATCCTTGACCTACGTGCGTCGTTTGGACTTCTTCTTGGCAGCTGGAACTCATGAGCCGTAGCCGGAATCATCGAGGGTGCAAATGATGGCCGAGGTCGTGGACGACAAGGTGTGTAGATGTTAAGTGCTGTTCAGATCACTGGGCGCGCTCACTCAAGATATCTGCCTGTTTCAGTCATCGCTGGTATGGATGTCGTACGCATGTTCCCGTGGACCATAGTTTAACGCCGCCTTTATGCAGTTGCTCGGACCTGTCACTTAATCTTCATCGTCCTCGACGTACTAAAACCCCTCGGCGACAAAGCCATCATTGAGGGTGAGTTGGAAGGATTTGGCATCCGACTCAACAAGAAGCCGCCAGCAATCACTGTACGCAAGAAGGACAAGGGTGGCATTGCGATCACGAACACTGTCCCTCTCACGAACATTGATCATGATGAGATCAAAGCTGTCCTCAGTGAATATCGTATCAACAATGTAGATGTCGCCATCCGTCAAGCAGGTGCAACCGCTGATGATTTGGTGGACGTGATCGAGGGTAACAGGCAAGTGTGGTTGCCTTGCCTTATCACATCGCATACTGACATTGTGTGAAGAGTGTATATCCCAGCCATCTACGTCAGTAACCGTTGTAACGTGCTCCCGACGGATTGGAGGAATCTAATGGATCACTCTTGCGGTCTGCAGGTCCTGAACAAAATCGACGCTATCTCTATAGAGGAGCTGGATCTGCTCTACCGCATCCCGATGAGCGTCCCCGTCTCATCCCGTGAATGGTGGAACATCGACGAGCTCATCGAGATGATGTGGCAAACGCTTAACCTGGTTCGAGTGTATACCAAACCTCGCGGTCTGGCACCAGACTACAGTGCTCCCGTCGTCCTGCGACGCGGGAAATGCACGGTTGAAGATTTCTGCATGGCCATCCACAAGGAAATCGCAAAGCAAATGAAATAGTAGGTTTTCTCTGTCTTGAATACCACGGTTCAGGGCGTTGGCTGACACATTTCCGCCTTCAGCGCGATTGTGTGGGGAGCAAGCGCCAAGCACGCACGAGGTCAGAAGGTCGGACTAGATCATGTTCTGGAGGATGAAGATGGCATGTTCCTTCTCCCTGGCTTATAAATGCTCGCTGACCGGTTTGACTGTAGTTGTTCATATTTCGAAGAAGTGACGCGCTGGACTTCTTGTACTCACTGTTGTAGTCTTATCCACCTGTGTTGTATCCCAAGGCTGACTCTCATCGACATGATCACGGCCGCGGATGTGCCGTAACATATGCTTGTCATCCAGTGTTCCAGCATGATTCCATGGATTATACAATGAGTAGGGGTGAGTATTCGGCGACTAGTGTACATCGACTGAGGTGAGTGGTACGGAGTGGTAATCTAGCAACTCGATAACTACGGTGTCTACGGTATAGTCCGGTACTAAGGTACAAAGCATCTGGAGTACTGCTGTGGTACATCTAGTCGCATAACGACACCTATGAGATCGCGTTAAAAGTCTTCATCCAAAGTGCTATCACAAACGTTAGCGAACTTCCTGATGACTGATCATTCATCACTTACAATACTCGCTCTACCGGCCCCTTCGAGGGTGCGTCCGACTCTGTTGAAGATGCCGTGTTGAAATTGGCCATTGCATACTCAGACACGCGCTTTTCGAAGAAGTTTGTCTTCCCTTGTAGAGAGATCAAGTCCATGAAGTCAAAGGGATTTGTTGCATAGTAGTGCTTCTGATTGCCGAGCGACACCAGGAGTCTGTCGGCCACAAACTCGATGTACTGACGCATTAGGTCCGCGTTCATCCCAATTAGGGAGACAGGCAAAGCCTCTGAGGTGAACGTGCGAGTCAGGTGGTGTCCGGACCATAAACGAGCAGGCCATACCTGTCAAAAACTCCTTCTCGATGTCAACTGCCTCGGTGATGATCTTCTCCACCCGCTTCGGGTGGGGCCGCCGACGCAAGTGGTGGAATAGCAGACACGCGAAGTCGGTATGCATTCCCTCGTCTCGGGAGATGAGCTCGTTGGAAAAAGTGAGGCCAGGCATGAGACCGCGTTTCTTGAGCCAGAAGATGGACGCGAAAGACCCCGAGAAGAATATACCCTCAACCGCAGCGAACGCTACGAGACGCTCGGCAAACGCCGACTGTTCGTCCGATATCCAACGGAGGGCCCATTCAGCCTTCTTGCGGATGCAGGGAATCGTCTCCATGGCGTCGAACAAGAAGCGCGTTCGGCAGGATCCTTGATGTATGAATCTATGAGGAGAGAATACGTCTCGGAATGGACGTTTTCAATCATGATTTGAAAGCCGTAAAAGCACCTGGCTTCCGCCGCTTGCACCTCATTGGAGAAACGTTCGACCAGGTTCTCGTTGACGATGCCATCCGAAGCCGCAAAGAACGCTAGAACGTAAGACAGGAAATGCCGTTCGTTGTTGGTGAGTTTCCCGTTCCAATCCCACAAGTCGTGGGAGAGGTCATCTCTTCGACAGTCCAAAAGGATGCTTGTGCACGCTTGTACATTTGCCAGATCTGGAGCGAAACGGTCACGCCGACTCATGGGTCGTGTAGAAAGAGACGCACCTCATCGTATTGTATGGGAAACAAGACGAACCGTCGGTCGGTCTCCATCAGTAAAGGTTCGAGATCTGAGGTTGCGCTGAGGTGGCATATAGACGGCGAAAATCACTGTAGACGTACGTTCAGGCAGTTCGACTTCGCCAATGAACCGTTCATGTAGGTCCTCCGAGGGGTCCGTGGTGTGTCGCTTCGTCGTTTTCGCATCCGCATCCGGGGTGCTCATTGAATGACGGTGTTTGGCAATAGGACTTCTTGGCGGCCTGGGGGAGGTAGCGGGAGAGCTCATCTTGTGGGTGAACGGATGGGGCACACATCGTTGTGGTGAGCGTCGACATGGTAGAGGAATAGGGCCGGGCGGCCAGCGCACACTGTGCGAGACAGAAGCGGAAGAGAGCACGGGCCCGAGGAGGATGACGGAGCGCGCTCCGGCGGCTCCAGCTCGTCGTGACGCACAGGCGCTCAGTGCTCGGCAATGAATCGCGTGATGTCACGCGTCCTGTGACAATGTTGAGCACATGACGAGGTCTGCCGAAGCGCCCTTACTTGGCGGGGCCGCTCAGATTCTCACGGGCACGTCGGGGAGCCCTTATATATGAGACGCGTCGACGCGTCAACAGAGACAAACAACGCGTCGCTACGCGCTGTTGAACGCACCCACGTATTTAATCCACTTCGCGTTCGCTTCTTTCGTTCTTCAACGACGACCTCCACCTACATCTCTTCCCCGATCTTCTTGTCACAATCTATTTCATCATTGCCATGACTGCCGGTCTCGTCACCCCTCCTCGTATGCCTTCTCCCATCACTCCTTCCAAGAAGGTCTGTTTTCAAGCCTAGTCGAGTCCCATTTGGCCGCCTCTGACTGTACTAGGCTACGATGGCTCTGCACAACATGACTCTCGTCAGTCCGAAGGTGGAGAAGATCGTACTGGTGGAGGCTAAGGAGGAAGCACCCAAGAAACGTTGGGTCGGCGATATCGATCTCCCCGAGCGTGAGTCTGCTCGTCGGCCGCGCGTGACCCTCCGTCCTGACCGCCTGCTTAGACAAGGAACCCCTCCTCATGGAATCAAAACGTCGGTTTGTTCTCTTCCCGATTCAGTACCATGAGGTGTGTAAGCTCCGTATTTCCCGGCCGCAGTCGTGCTGAGCCACATTAGATCTGGCAAATGTACAAGAAGGCTGAGGCGTCTTTCTGGACCGCGGAGGAGATGGACCTCTCCAAGGATCTCCACGACTGGAACAACCGCCTCAACGACGATGAGCGCCACTTCGTATCCCATGTCCTCGCCTTCTTTGCCGCGTCAGATGGTATCGTCAACGAGAACCTAGTTGAGCGTTTCTCCAACGAGGTGCAGGCCGCCGAGGCCCGCTGCTTCTACGGCTTCCAGATCATGATGGAGAACATCCATTCCGAGACATACTCCCTCCTCATCGACACCTACATCAAGGATCCTGCTCAACGCGAGCACTTGTTCGACGCCATCGACACAATTCCGTGCATCAAGAAGAAGGCTGACTGGGCTTTGCGCTGGATCTCCGACAAGGATTCTACGTTCGCCGAGCGTCTCGTGGCGTTCGCTGCGGTCGAGGGTATCTTCTTCTCGGGGTCTTTCGCGTCCATTTTCTGGCTCAAGAAGCGTGGACTCATGCCCGGCCTCACCTTCTCCAACGAGCTCATCTCTCGCGATGAGGGCATGCACACCGACTTCGCGTGCTTGCTCTTCAGCCACCTCAAGAGACGTCCGCATCCCGAAACCGTCCGCAAGATCATCGCGGAAGCCGTCGCGATCGAGCAGGAGTTCCTCACCGATGCGCTGCCATGCGCGCTCATCGGTATGAACTCTAAGCTCATGTGCCAATACATCGAATTCGTCGCGGACCGCCTGCTTGTTGCTCTTGGCGGCGAGAAGCATTACGACGTCACCAACCCCTTCGACTTTATGGACATGATCTCGCTGCAGGGCAAGACCAACTTCTTCGAGAAGCGTGTGTCGGACTACTCAAAGGCAGGTGTCAGCACGTCGGCGCAGAGCACGACCGCGGAAGTCTCAACAAGCAAGACTTTGTGAGTGCCTACCTATTCTGCCCCCTTTTGTTCTCATGACTAACAATTTCATCAGCTCGCTCGACGAGGACTTCTGATTTCTGGTCGTTGCTGTGGAGCTATCTTATTATCGCATTGCATCATCGTACACTACTCATAGAATTGTCGCACTAGCATCATCGCTGTACTATCTCCTGTATTCCCTTAGTTATACCTCACTATCCACGCATTTCCCTTTGACGACAGCATCCATGGTGTTTTCTAACTTGATCAAAGAACTGTTGCAATTTCGTGGCTTGTACAGACCGAAGCGCGCGCCATCGTGTGCCGGGAACGACACCGGCGTTTGATAAAATTCCCTTCCTTTTTAGCTCATCCGACTCGGGCTTGGGTGTCGACTCCCGCTAGATCTACGACGTTCGACTGTCAACGGGAAACTGCCTAGGAGGATCGGACTCCAGTATGATTCATTTGTTTGCACTATCCCCACGACTTAGTGTGACTAATAATGTCAACCGTCCAGCTGGCCAGCTAGCCACTCACGTGTCTGTTGCAACTTGCTCGGCTCGGCACTCTATATGGCGGGCTTGTATGTTGCAGAATGATCAATAACGCGGTCGCAGCCAGGGCGGCGGCCGGAGAACAAGTGTAGGATGCGCAGTTGAAACGAAGTATGCGCCACAGCCCAATGAAGGAGTCTGGAGGCTCAGCGCTCAGCGCCTTAATACGGTCCCTCATTACAAGAAGGATTTGTTCGGTGGACACCCGCGGCCTTCCCAATTCGGCCTCCCCCTTCACGCTCCTCTAGCCATCTCTCGGAAGAAGTGTCTTCGAGACACCGACGTCCCGGGCCACGCCGGGACCTATGCATTGTCTTCCGCCCTACGCGCTTTTGAAGTATAAGCAAGCGTCCGAATACGGAAGGTGCAAGTAACCGGTCTCCTCTCCAGTGGCCAAGTACAACACCGGCCTAAAACGGCATGCGTACGGGAGGATAAATCAAAGCGGAGTACCGCGACGACTACTGTCGCCACTCATCCCCTCTCCCCTCCCTTCCGCCCGAGACCGCGCGCGACGCCTTCGAAGCGCACCCTCGCGTTTTCTCCCTTCGAATTCCCTTCTTCCGTACAATCTAAGCCTCAAGTCGCAGAGCGCGAGGCTCGTCTGCAAGATGACGAACTCCTTCCTTGCCTTGGTCGAAGTCGAGGCTGCATTCTCGTTCATTGCCTTCGTCTTGGTCACCATTCCAGTCTACTGGCACCTAGAAGGTATGTCACAAAAGTCCCCGAAGCGGATTTGCTCTGACGTACAGACGTCGGTTGAACAGCATGGAATATTGGGTGTCTGCTGTACATCTTCTGGATGGGCACCCAGAATTTGATCAATTTTATCAACCTCGTAGTCTGGAGAGACAATGCAATCGACTGGGCGCCCGTCTGGTGTGACATCAGTTAGTGCCAATGGTTTCTCACTTTCAATCTTCGGGCTCAAAAGGCGACATAATATTTTCTCACTTAGCAACGCACTTCGTCATCGGTTCATCCATCGGCGTGTGCTGTGCATCCCTTGTCATCAATCGCCGGCTTTATCACATTGCCAGTGTCTCTGCAGTGTCGATCACTCGCGCCGACAAGCGCCGTAACATGATTACCGACCTCGCCATTGGCTTGGGCATTCCTGTTGTCTCTATCTGTCTCTGTGAGTAGTGTCCGCTGGGAGGAGTTTTCACATGGCTAATCTGTTGCACAGATTGGTTCTACCAGGGTCACCGCTACAACATCTACGAAGGCTTCGGCTGCATGGAGGCCTATCCTAATACGATTCTCTCGTACTTCCTTTATGTCGCCTGGCCCATTCCCATTGGTCTGGTTTCAGCAACATACTGCAGTCTCACCCTCCATGCCTTTTTCAAGAGGCGACGGCAGTTCAAGGAACTCATGTTGAACAACCCCAACCTATCCTTCAACCGCTACTTCCGGCTCATGGGCCTCGCTGCCACCGAGATCCTCTTCAGCGTCCCTCTCTCCGTATACAACATCGTTGTCAATCTGCGCTTAACCCCGATCTACCAGTGGGCGGGTCTCGACGACCTTCATTTCGGCTTTTCACGCATCGACCAAATCCCGGCGATTGTCTGGCGCCAGATCCCTGGTTTCGAAAGCGCCTTTGCGTACCGCATCTGGATTACAGTCGGATGTGGCATTGCCTTCTTCCTCCTCTTCGGCTTTGCCGAGGAGGCCCGCAAGCACTATAGGTCCGCGTTCGAGTCGGTCGCGAGGCGCGTTGGCTTCACTACTCTCGGGCGCAGCAACCATTCTTCGTCGTCCTTCGGGTGAGCATGGCCACAATCCCTATCATTTTTCACCGCTAACCTCTCCAATCGCAGACCGAAGTCAGGAGACGCTGAGGTCACGATCCCGTCGTTCGTGCAGCGCAGTCATGTGCGGCGCAATTCGCTCGAAAGCTTCTCGGGTCGGCTCTCGTCGAACATCTCCATCGACACCGATCACGACTACGATGAGAAGCCCTTGCCGTTCACCCCAATCGGAAGCATCCCTTCGTTCATCAATACACCAATCGACCACTCCTTCGACCTGGGAGAGAAGAAAGAAGAACCAACATCGATGAACCCTCCTTCGCTACCGGTGCCACCACAGCCAGCGCACACGCGCCCAGTGCACAGTCGTCCTTCCACGCCGGAGCGTTCGGAGGCCGATGTGCCGCAGTCGGTGCGGCACCAGTCGTTCGCGTCGGTATCGTTCCTGTCGCTGCATCCTGGCGACGACATCGTTTGAATGATTATAACGTCGGGATACTCGGGACCACGCGCCCCTTGACTGAGACAGAGACATTTTCGGGATACCTCCGCTCCATTTTATACTCACTGTATCGATAGCCCCTCACACGAATACTGCCCACCCTTACGCTCGTTTCACCACACTGTAGCTCACTAGCTGATTTACCGTATTTTTAGTGCTTTAATTTCTCGAATCTCCTTTATATAGGTGTCTGAAAGGCACTCGTAGTTTTGCAACGTATGGGCGTTAACCATTGCCCAACCAGTTTAGAGGATTGGCTTTCGCAGCATCCGCGGGTCCAGTGCAAATCACGGCAATAACACAGTAGCGCCAGTCACGAGCAAAAGAATAATATAGTGTAGAACGAGACAGACGATATGTACTATAGGAGGACGGGCTACCGATCCTTCTTGGATTCCGACGACGCCCGCTTTTCCCGCGCGCTGGCCCGGGACTCTTCTCGTACAGATTCTACGATGTAGGCAACGAGCACCAAATTCGCTGCGACAATCGCTGTGATGGCAGCATATATTGTATTCCCTATAGCCAAGTGAAGCTCGTGAGACACAGTTCACGATAGAAAAGCAGACGAACGAACCTTTCCAAAGGTGATCTCGAGAAATGAAGTATGAGGATATTGGTACGAGCCCCAGGGACACGGCGAATATGACGAGCTTCATGAGAACTCCACTAGTCAAGTAGAATGCACCAAATGAGCCACACTCATGGGTTCACAGTAATAGTTGAACTGACCCCCGTTGCTCGGCCTGATGTGCCACCACTTTTCCTGCGGCTGCTTGATCACTCATTGTGTTTTTCTGTCGACCCTAGTGATAATGCAGGGGGTGTAGTGGTGGTACGGAAGACATCCGCAACTCGCCACGGCGCGTCCGACTGCCCCGCATCATGTGATGTGGCACCCGTGCTGCGGCCTCTGCCAGCTGCCTCCCGCCGGTTCCATCGTCAGCTCTACCACCACCCCTCTGTGTCCCCCAGGCTCTGCCACAGACCACTGTTCGTATCTCTGAACCATTTCCGCTGATGAGCCAATCTCGGCTGTCGCCAGTCACGGCGCGTTCGTCCTCGACTTTTACAGGCCCGGAGAAGCCACATCTATTGCCCGACTCCATACCGGAGGAGAGCGTGTCGGCTGAAAAGGAGGATAAGGCGGCCTCCCCACAGGGCAAGACCGGATGGGCCTCATGGGTAGATCTATCGAAGCCTGAGTGGGGGGTTCTCGTCGCGTCGACATGCCTCAAGTTGCTGCTTTTTCCTGCATAGTGTGTGCTGTCTACAACCTCCTTTCCGCGCCCCCGCTGAGTGTCCGCTTACAGTCGATCCACCGACTTTGAGGTGCACCGTAACTGGCTCGCCATTACCCATTCATTACCTGTGTCTAAATGGTACTACGATGTATGCGTCCCCTCTTCTGCCCAATACAGTCCTTCACTAAACATACAACTGGTCGGCCGTAGACAACATCGGAATGGAGTGAGTATTGGTTCCGTCTGAGGTATGATGCGGTCACGCTGACCAAAGTGTAGCACTCGACTACCCCCCATTCTTCGCGTATTTTGAGAAGCTGCTGTCTATCCCAGCTTACTTCGTAAACCCTGCAATCGTCGACCTCAATAATCTGCACTACGGCGCGTGGTCTGTTGTTGCATATCAGAGGACGACAGTCATTGTCACTGAGCTGGTGCTTGGGGCGGCTGCACTCAAGTGAGTGTGCCTCTTGCATCCACGGTATTTTCTACTCACATCATTGCTCAGGTTCACCCGAGGAGCAGAGAATCCCAAGATGCAGTCTATCATCTCAGCGTCACTCTTTCTGCACCCAGGGTTCCTCATCGTGGACCACATACATTTCCAGTACAACGGGTTCATGTTCGGCATCCTTCTCTGGTCATTACTCATGGCCCGTAATGTACGGACCTTGTGGGCATTAGAGTGAATTTTCGGGCTGACCATCCCCGTCACAGGATCGCAAATTGGCAAGCGGGTTCTTGTTCGCTGTTCTGCTCAACTTCAAGCACATCTATTTATACCTTGCAGTCAGTTCATTGCTCACGACGTTTGTCAATGTGCTCATGCGCCTCTACAGCCTGCTTACTTCATATACCTCCTGCGTTCGTACTGCCTGTCGCCATCATACACACTCCTTCCGGGTCGCTTCCTCGCCCTCGCCAATGCTGTCATTCTCACATTCCTGGTGTCTCTTGGGCCCTTCTTACTCATGGGGCAGCTCCCTCAACTGCTTAGCAGGCTTTTCCCCTTTACTCGTGGACTGAATCACGCTTACTGGGCCCCCAATGTTTGGGCTCTAGTTACTGCGGCTGACCGAATCCTACTGAAGCGTACGTGGTCCGTCCACGAACTTGGTTTCTTATCCGTCTCATTTCCTCGTCCTTCGTAGTTATCGGTCACGGACAGCTCGGTGGTCTGGCGGTCAATGAATCAGGCGTTGCCTCCACCTCTCGCGGTCTCGTCGGGGACACAGTGTTTGCGGTAATCCCAAACGTGAAGCCTATTCACACCTTCGCCATTACTGTTGCCTTCCAGACGGCGAGTGTTTAGGTGTTTGATCTGCAGCCATCCAAAACTGACGCGCCCTGCGATAGATCTACATGGGCAAGCTTTGGACCAACATGTCATACAAATCGTTCGTCACTGCACTGACGCTGTGCGGCTTCACGTCTTACATGTTTGGTTGGCATGTGCACGAGAAAGCGATTTTGCTTGTGCTGGTTCCCCTGAGGTACGATGTGATGCTCTGTCATACTGCACAATCGTTAACATTCCGCAGTTTGCTTGCCGCAGATGACAATGAGAGTTTCCGTACGTTTACAATAGCCTCTGTGGCAGGAATATTCTCGTTGTTCCCTTTACTGTTTACGCCTGCAGGTATGTAGGTCGTCTGACAGCCGTGTGTAATAGCTGATTCCGCTCCAGAGACGCTTGTCAAGATCATCTATTCTGCTCTGTGGTGCATCTTTGTCCTGAGGCCTATCCACCATCAGGTCTACACGTGCGTAATCTTTTGCCTCCTGTGTACTCTGTTTTCATCACCCTGCGCAGCTTCCCACGAGGCGTTCCCTTCGTTGTGATGGATGTCGTAGAACGCATCTACATCGCTGGGTTTCCGATACTTCAACTGGTGGTCACCCTTCTTCCTCTGCTAGCTCGCCGCTTCTCTGCGAATGGATCGTCAGAATCGGGCTACGAGTTTCTTCCTCTTATGCTCACCAGTATATACTGCGCTATCGGGCTTGTATGGGCATTCATCCGACTATCTTCATGTATCTCGTGAGCAAGGATTGAATAATGCATATATCAGTGTTCCGTCGTTACTGTTGGTGTATACATGCCAATCATGGCTGAACTTGCTTCCATCTAATCTAATCTACGACCTGATCGAATTTTTGCTAGGCGCTGACTGTGCGGCTCCCCAGTCCTTGCGAATAGTTCTTCACTATGGCCTTATAACCCTTTCATGCACTTCCGTTATCCATAATGGTTCGTCTGTACTGGATATCTGCGCTCTGCGGTCGTACTGACACTCAACATAGATCGAAGACAAGCACGCGAGCGCCGCCAGTACATCTATGCCAAGTCGCTCGAAGCCAAGAGAGGCAGACGTACGCTCGGAAGCAGCAAATCAAGGATGCGCTTGCTAACGGAAAGGCGCTGCCTACGGAGCTAAAGAAGGATGCAGGCACTTTAGGGAAGGACTTGGCTTTCGACGAGGCGCAAGCAGGTGCGTCAGGGTGCCGTCAGTGTCAGGTTCGGGTCGCTCAAACGTGCGCGGGGAATTCAGACCCTTCTTCGCACATCGACAACGAGTACTCGCGCGCGGGGATATGGACCCCAAAATCATCGTCACGACTTCGCGAGATCCTAGCTCGAAGCTTCTGCAGTTCTCGAAGGTATGTGTCGCCTTGGACCCTTTGCGATGTGTTGGTTCTCATACCAGTGCTACCCCTCCAGGAGATGCGTCTCGTGTTCCCCAACTCACATCGCATAAACCGAGGAAACTACGTCGTGAAAGAGTTGGCGGAGGCATGTAGAGCCAACGACGTCACAGACCTCGTTATCCTGCATGAACACCGTGGTGTGCCAGGTGCGTGTCTTCCTCCGTTCGCGGTCAATCCACGATCTCAACATGCCACCCTCAAGATGCTATGATCGTCTCCCACTTCCCGCACGGACCGACCGTATACTTTACGCTACACAACGTGCAGCTGCGGCACGACATCGCGTCTTACAAGTCCTCTACCGTTTCGGAGCAATACCCCCACATCATCTTCGAAAACTTTTCGTCGAGCTAGGCGAGCGCATCCGCGACGTCCTGAAGCATCTGTTCCCAGTGCCAAAGGAAGATAGCAAACGCGTCATGACGTTCGCGAATGAGGATGACTTCATCTCTTTCCGGCACCACGTCTTCATGAAGATTCCCCCAAAGCAAATTCAGCTCGCCGAAGTTGGGCCGCGATTTGAGATGAAGCGTGAGTTCTTCGCGATGCGCTTGCTATGGCATCATGATGACCTGGTACGTTGAACAGCGTACGAGATTCGTCAAGGAACGATCGAACAATCGGAAGCTGAGCGCGAATGGGTGCTTGCGCACTACTCAAGAACGGCCAAAAAACGCAGCATGCTCAGCGGACCTCCGCCACGTCCATCCGCGGTCAACACCGAGGAAACGGAAAAGAACCCAAAGAAACGCGCAAAGCGATCATAGCGTCGTCTTTGGGTCACTTGTGTGCTTCGGACTCGGACCGTCGCCAGTCGGCTGTATTGTAGACATATACTGTATTTGGATCCATTCTTGACGACGCTCACTATCTCAGTGGCCCCAGAAATGCACGTGGATCTCAATTGTAAGACTGTTGCAGATCTGGTGCGGACGCCCGGACCTGTGACGCCTTCGACGGTCTGTACATCTGTGAGAACACCTTGTCGGCAAAGGTTTAGACGTTGTGGCGAAAAATCGTGCTCACGATGTGACAAGAAATAGGCCCGCCGTCCCAAGTTGGATTATTGCCGCCACCACGCCAGAGCAAACCTTGGTGAATCCAAGATAGTCGTAGAATGTCCACGCGTCGGTCGTGACCAGCCATACGTCGTGACCGTCCACATCGCTCTAGTATGTCGGGTCCGAGTCAGATAGGTTCCTGCAGCTGTGAATGGGGGCTTGAACATACTAATGCCATGACATATCGGGCGAGCGCAGTCCCATAACCCTTGCCTTGGGCAGACGGATCACACCAGAGGGCCTGGATTTCGTGCATGTCCGCCACCTTCTCACTCAATCCCGACTCTTGCAACATCTCTTGCATCTTCAGGCCGAACTCACCCCAGCGCTGGAGTTGACCGATGTTCAACACTCGAGAGATGCAAAACCAAGAAGCAGTGAGCACACCTCGTTGGCTTCCGGGGCAGCGAAGCGCTTGAGGACTGCTAGGCCCTTCTTAGTCCACCATGGAGCGGAGTTGTTCCCCGGCGACGAGCTAAGGGAACGGACGAAAGTGTCGGCACTTCTGTTTGAAGTGGATTCAATGAGCACGTACTATTTCATCGTGGCTGCACCCCGCTCGATGGTCAGCATGCGCCCGTCGTGGATCGCGCCTCCCCAGCTCAAAGCATGGTTGAGGGCTGTGCGGGCCTCGTAGAACGGCGCCGTGTCTGCTGACTAGTCGGCTGTAAGCGGAGTGCTGCGAATGACATTTGCTGGTTTGGCACGCACAACAAAGTAGGGCATGAGCGAGTCGGTGGTGAACGCCCTCTCATACGCTCGGTGCGCTGTTGGAATGTCACCTGCCCAGCCCGGAAACATTAGCCTCCTTTGTCCGATGAAATGTGAACGAGACGAATGTACGATATCGCATAACTACTACCTTCACCTTCTCTTGAAGGAGAGGTGTCACATCACTCGGGAGGTTGTGGCCATCTTGAGCAGCCATTTTGAGGATGGCAGAGACACGGGGGACCGACGGAAAGCATGGGAGAAGAGGATGCCAGGGCAGTATCAAGCATGAAAGAAGACATTCAAAGTTTGATCCCTGCGAGGCGCTGTCCCGGCCATATATAAACTACAGAAGGGCGCGTTCCCCAAGCCTCGTGACCGTGTATGTCGCGAAAGCAACTCAGCTTGTGAGATGACCAGGTGGTTATGGAGGCGTATGAAAAGAGTCGTAGAAGGCCTACAACATGGTTTCGAGCCGTGCGGCACCAGAGCCACATCCACTATTATATTGAACAATCGGTGACAGAAGTCATCGGGTGATGCATCAACACAAGGCTTAGTCGTTCGCGAGGACATGTACGCCGAATCCATGGCTTTAGTAAGTAGTGTGGTGGCATGATACATCTGGAGTAAATGAGATTAGAGATGGGAACCATGAGGCGAGACTCCCAGAATTACAAGGTGACATACGATGGGTCCACCGTCCCATGTCTGATTGCTGTCTGCGAAAATTTTCGACGCTGTCCGGGTGAAGCCCAAGTGCTCGTAGATCCCCCAGTATCCGTCGTTACTCGCGGTGGAACATGTACTATATTTGCAGTCCCATTCGTCAACGCATTGACTCGCGACGAACAGCGCGTCTTGTTGAAGTTTCCATGATTGAATGTTCGGTCAAGGGACCCGTATCTGCGTGTCCACTCAATATATGCCGCATGCAGCCGGTCCTGGAAAGCGGAGTCATGATGCTCACTCCATCACTGCACCACTATCAGCCATGAGTATACATCAAGAAAGTTTGAACTTGGGCAGGCAAATTTTGAAGTGAACTTTACATTGGGCCGACATGATAGTGGTGGTAAGTGATACTGCTCCGATGTCGCCACTTTTACTCAAAAGACAGCGACTTATCCAGTGTCGAAAACCCAGCGAAAAACTCTTCGAACAGGTCGATGTAGTTCTGAACGTCGTATGACCCTGCCGTCTCGCGAATGGAGTGCATAGCAAGCATGGCGCAACCGATGTCCACCGTTCGCACCCCAATCTTCGATAAAAAGGGGCCGACAGTAGAACCACACGCCCTATAGGAGTGTCAGAAGTTTGAACATGTGGTGAAACGAACCACGCACATATCGTTCCGGACCTCGTATTCCTGAACTTTGCCGTTCCTCTTCTCGATCAGCTTCTTCACGAGGAAGCTGCCAACAGAGTCACTTGCGTAGCGTTGTTTCGCGTTCGTCTTGATTATAACTCCTCCGTTCATCCTTGGTGCGTGATTATCTTCATGCTTGCTTGCGTAGTTCGGATGCACCGCATGACCCATATCGGCACTGATGAGGAAAGACCGGGCAACAGACTGGGCGTATGCTCCCGGGGCTGGTGAGAGGCGTTGCAAGAGGAACGGGACGAGAGAAGACTCCGCTCCCGTGGTCGAGACTGAACCAATCTCTTCATGGTTGAAGAGCGAGATGCATGCCACGTTGCCCTCAAGAGCGGCGAAGTGGCTTGAGGAAGCAAAGTTGGCGATGGCTTCAACGGCGCAGTACCTGTGACGCGTCAATTGGGAACGTAGTCTGGACGGTGTGCACTTTGACTGACGATGAAAACTGGTTGTCAAGCCGAGGACTGAAAACAAACTCGCTGTTGAGACCACCAAGAACCGATTTGTTGACGTCGAAGAGATGCCTGTGATCTGGATGAATATGATGAACTGGATGTATTGATAGCAAACGACGAACAGCTCGAAATCGTGAATGGTCTCCGGAGCAACCGATAGTTCGGTGGCTAGCAGTTTGAGGAGTGCAGGGTGGTGGTTGGCCTGGATGCTTGACGCGCTTGGAGACGTCTGTGAACTTCGAGTATCTTCACCTTTCGCATTCAACTGGTGTTCGAGTGCCAAGATTGGAACAAATTCGGACTCCATGTTGAACTTGAAGTTGTCAGCGGACCCTCGTTCCACTACTGGCCCTCGTCAGCGCGATATGTTACGACTATGCGTGAGACTCACAGTGAATGGCAAGGTTCGGGATGCGCATGATGGGCTTGTCGATCTTGACAAGCTTGGTATGGAAGTTTCCGCTCTTGTCTGCAACGACGACCCTCCCAGCGACACCGAGGTCGCGATCGAACCAGGTGTGCCAGGTGCCTCCTCCGTAGGTCTCGACACCAACTTGCATGTAACCCAGCTTAGAGCGCTTGGAAACAGGCCTGATCTAACTTGCGATGGTGTTCAACGCGGGTTGACAGAGGAAGGCGATGTCATTGAACTGACTCGGAGGTTGGGGCTATCGATGTGCGTAGCGACGATGGACAGACCAGCACCAGGCTGCCATCCCTTGGGGATGGTGAAGGCAAGGATGGCGCTCTGGTTACTGGCAGGGATATCGAAATGAACGCCTGAGACGCGGGATGGTGCAGGACTGTAGCTCACCGAGTGAAGTAGTACTTGCCGCTAGGCTTCACATCTTTCTCCCAGTCATCCTGTTCGTGGATCTGAAGCGACGATGAGAATGGTTATTGCAGAGTAGATGGGCCAACAAACCTTGGTGAAGCCGGCCTTCTCAAGGAGGGCGGAGGCAGCAGCCACGGCGTGGAAGGGAGTGGGAGACGCGTTCACGAAATCGAGGAGGCGGTGGGCGGGCTCAGGACCTTCCCGGGTCATCATGGTCATCGTGCGGAGGAAGACAGGGGGTACGCAGAGATATATACGCGGGATCGGGCGAGGGAAGCGGGGCCTGCGCAGAAAGGAGAGCGTGTGCCGGGCAATCGGGCGGACAGACATCGAGCAGGACGACATAGCACTCGTGGGAACCCTCGAAATATTCCCCTTCGTCCGCTCTGATTGGCTCCAGAGTCCAGGCGCGTCCGCCCCACCGTCTTCCGCCCAGCCCTCCCCCTCCCGCTGCACCATGGTGCAGAGCTATCTACGCCACGGCCCGACAGAGGTGCGCACCGTCTACCGGCTTGCAATATGGCTTGTCTTATGACTTGCAGGCATTCGGGCTCGTGTGCAGCTCGTCTTCCAACTCGCACTATGATGGAAAACTCGCATATGTCCCCACGCTCGAGGATGTGCTCGTCTGGGACATGAAAAAAGGACAGATGGTGCGTCATGAATATGTGCGTTTGTTTTTCCTCTTACACCCTTGCAGCTTGCAATGTGGCACGAAACCGGACATCGAGCAGAAGTTACATGCATTGGCCGCTCCCCTCAAAAGGACCACTTCGCGGTCGGGTATGCCGACGGCTCTGTCCGGCTCTGGAGTGCGTCTTCGGCGTCGGTCCTAGCAACATTCAATGGGCACAAAAAGGCCGTTACGGCCCTCGCGTTCGACGAGTCAGGCACGCGCTTGGCCTCGGGTTCTCAGGACACTGACCTCATTTTGTGGGATGTGGTGGGAGAAGCTGGGTTGTATCGGTACGTCGTCCGCTCCTTGGACACATGTTTGGCGTATTGAAGCGCATTCAAGGTTACGCGGTCATCGGGACCAAATCACCGCCATTCGATTCCTTCGCCCCGTCGCGGAGTCCGCGCCTTCCACTTCTACGGGAGTCGCGCCCGGGTTTCTTCTCACCGGGTCCAAGGATACATTCATGAAGCTCTGGGACCTCTCTACGCAACACTGTATTCAAACCATTGTCGCTCATCGCTCCGAACTATGGACATTAGACCTGGACCCCGAACAAAATCTTGCGTTCACGGGCAGCGGGGATGGCGAGATGAAAGTGTGGAAGGTTGACCATGAAGCGCTGGCTCAGGGTCTCCGCGAAACTGAAAATGGAGGGGTACGCATCGTCCACGCTTCGTTAATTCTGTGCTGACCCCCTTGTCCAGGTCTCGAAGTTCATCCACCCGGCAACCACGCTTCCTCTCGCTTCTTCCCACAAAGTTTCTCAAATTTCCTTCCACCCTCACAAGCCTTTCCTTGCCGTGCAGTCTCATGACAAGTCTGTGGAAGTCTTCCGAATCCGTACTGAAGACGAGATCAAAAAGAAGCAGGCCCGGAGACGCAAACGTGCCAAGGAGAAGGAGCAGGAGAAGAAAGACAAAAGCAAGCATAAAGGGGAAGACACCGATATTCACATGGAGGGAGAACAAGACGAGCCAGAAGTGGCTATCGCCAACCTGTTCCAACCGTACGTGATCGTACGGGCGAGCGGCAAGGTCAGGTCGTTCCATTTCGACGAAGAGGATTCGGCAGCAAAAGGCAGTGTGCACTTGTTTGTCGCTCTTTCCAGCAATGCCCTAGAAGTCTACAGCATTCCCCCGCCGACCAAATCAAAAGACGACCCTCCGGAAGCGAGCCGGATCTTCTCGGTAGATATTCCCGGACACAGGTCAGATGTTCGAACGCTATGTCTGAGCTCCGATGACGGTCTTTTGGCGTCCGCCTCCAATGGTACAGTTATATCTGATTCATGCTAGCGCAAATCTGAAGCTGTTAACAGGATCGCTCAAGATATGGAATATGAAGACCATTGCATGCATTCGCACTATGGACTGTGGATACGCCATATGCAGCACCTTCCTCCCAGGAGACCGTCAAGTAGCTGTCGGCACTAAGTCAGGCGAGATATTGATTTACGATATAGCCTCGTCCACGCTCGTCGACACTCTGCAGGCGCATTCCGGCACTGTATGGTCCATCCATGTTCGTCCAGACGAAACCGGTCTTGTAAGCGGCAGCGCGGATAAGGATGTCAAGTTTTGGGATTTCGAGCGCAAGCCCGCCAATAGCGAGAACGTATGCACAACGCCTTCGGCATGTTAGCTATGCTAACACTCTATGACAGCCTCGAGGTACACACCTCCTCACACTGGTTCATGTGCGAACCCTCAAAATGACGGATGACGTGCTATCGGTGCGGTATAGCCCGAATGGCAAGTTGCTTGCAGTCGCACTACTCGACTCCACCGTCAAGGTGTTCTACCAAGACACCCTCAAGTTTTTCCTTTCCCTGTACGGCCACAAGCTCCCTGTGCTGTCGATGGACATATCGGGCGACTCAAAGCTCATCGTCACCTGCTCTGCCGACAAGAACGTCAAAATTTGGGGCCTCGACTTCGGCGACTGCCACAAGTCTCTGTTCGCGCACGACGAGAGCGTGATGCAAGTCGCCTTCGAGCGCAACGACACGCGAGATCTGGAGAACACGAAGCCTTCGCACTATTTCTGGACCGTCGGCAAAGACAAGATGGTCAAGTACTGGGACGGCGACAGGTTCGAGAACATCCAGAAGCTCGAGGGCCACCACAGTGAAGTGTGGGCACTTGCTGTCAGCCATCACGGCAAGTTCGTAGTTACCGGGTCGCACGACAAGTCCATTCGCGTGTGGGAGAAGCTCGACGAGCCGGTATGTGCTAGTCTGTGTGCGATTTGCTGTGTCTAACGGCGCGTCTCCCTGATCGTCAGCTGTTCCTCGAAGAAGAGCGCGAGCGCGAGCTCGAAGCTCTGTACGAAACCGGCATCGCCGACTCCCTCAACCGCGAGGACGCACCCATCGGCAGCGGAGCCCCCGGCGCCGACCCTGCCGCCGCAGGTGCCGCCGAGACAGGCGCGGTGTCGAAGCAGACGACGGAGACCCTCATGGCCGGGGAGCGGATCATGGAGGCCCTCGACCTCGCGGACAACGAGCTCGAGCAGACGCGCGAGTACGAGGAGGCTCTGCACAAGGGCGGGCTCGCGCCGGGTACCGCCCCGCCGCCCCGCCATCCGATCCTCGCCGCGTACGACGTCGGCCGGAGGAATACGTGCTGAAGGTGGTGGAGCGCGTGAACGGCACGGCGCTATACGACGCGCTGCTCGTGCTGCCGTTCGGGAAGGTGGTGAGCCTGATGCGGTATCTGAACCACTGGGCGCAGAAGGTGAACCCGTCGTGAGTTGCGTCGGTGTGAGTGGAAGCTGACCGCGGTTTTGTCCTTTGGCAGGAGTGGAACATCGTCCTCACCGCGCGTATCATCTTTTTCCTGCTCAAGACGCACCACCACCAAATTGTCGCGAATCGGGTGATGCGCACCGCGCTCATCCCGCTCCGCCGCAGCCTGCGCGACGGGCTCCGCCGCCAGAAAGAGACCATCGGCTACAACCTTGCCGCGCTCCGGTTCGTGCAGCGGCAGAACGACGCGCGGAGGACGGCCGAGTTCTTTGAGCGTGAGGAGGCACCTACGGAGGAAGAGGTGCGTGCGAAGATCGCAGAGGGTGGAAAGAAACGGAAGAGGGTGAACGTGAAGGCGTAAACTGTACGCAGTTTTAGTGTATTCCTGCACAATGCCATTATGCATATGTCACTCAGATAGCACCCGTTGATGCTTCTCATCGGACGCAGACAAATTTTCAAGTCAAAGAGGAAAGTTCATGAGGTTAGTCTGTGTTGTACATGCAGAGATACGGTGACAGGATGTTATCGATACAATAGTGTGTGCACCTGATCCCGCAGATGCTCGTAGCTCGTGTTGCGAATGTTGCGTACGACGATGTGATCAAGCCCAAGCTCACTTCGGCCCCCAGAGGTCCTCGAGCCTGCACGCCGGTCAGAACGTGCCCTGCGAGATGACAAGAAAAATGGACTCGCCATCCCTCCTTCGGGTCAGTCGCTTGCCGCATTTGTACGCTGAGCAAGCCTTCATCAAGGTCGGCGAGAGATGAGAAGGCGGCCTTTGTGAGGTCTACATGCTTCGAGTCGGCTGCACAGCCGGCGCACGAGTCAACGACCCGCACAAACACACATTTCTTCGATGTATGGCACACTGCGCATTGAGAATGAGTTTCCGCGTACACTGGCACCAAGAAGGACATACACTCGAGGAACTTGAAGCACTTGGGCTTGGTCGACCACCCTTTGAGCGTGAGAGCCGCGGCAAAGGACTTGTCCTGAGTGTTGAGTTAGACCAGAATGAAACTTCGCGCATACAAGGCGTGTCTTACCGTGGGCGTCCACACACTCTTCGACCAGCAGCTCGGGTTCTCAAGGTCATGACCGGTATACCTGCAGCTGACGTTCAATGCGAGTGAAAGTGTCAAGTGCTCGAAGGGCACGCACCAGGTGATTGTCACAGGCTCCGCTTTGCCAAGCCCTTTGATAGTGTTTAAGATCTTGGTGAGGGTGTTCGTGATCGCGCCAGTAGCCACGTTCAAGGCTGACTTGGGTGAGGAGGCAGACTTCTTGGGGGACCGCGAGGAATGGATGCGAGCAGATCTAGAATGCGACAAAGAAGACTCATGCATGTGCGAGCGTTCGGAAGTCTGGTCGTATTTGTACAGGAAGTTGGTGGTGTTGACGGATTCCCAGCCATCACGAGGATCGAAAACGTAACTGTCGCCCAGAGAGTGAGGCGTAGTGTAGCGTCGCTCCAGGGCCACGCGGGCAGCATCCATACTAGCGGCGGAGACGGTAGAAATCTTGGAACCCAACAAGGAAAGCACCAGAAGGGCCGAAGTGACTCGCAAGACCTTGATGGGCTTCATGGCTGGCAGGTAGACAGGACGATAGGCAAAGAGTGGGGGTGCCAACGCAGTGAGGGATACTCGCAGAAGATGGTGGAAGGGGACGAGGCTCCAGGGAACGCGGAGGCCTTTGGCGTTGCTCGGGCAAGCACGTGCTGGGAAGACCCTCACCCGCACGGCGCCGTGGCCCGTTATCCGACGCGTCTGGGACGCGTTCTGCGCGATGGAAATGACTGGTGAGAAGGCCGGAGACGGTCCGAGGCCGTCGAGTCAGCAGCACGGGCTCGCTTCGCGCTTGAACGTGCTCTCCTTGTCCTCCACCGACAGCAGACAGGTCGACGTCGCACTCAAGCTATGACTGGCAAGCCCACAGACAAGAAGAACACGCTCAGCGGCACGGACCTCATCCATGCCGACGACGAGCTTCACGGTCCAGAGGTTGCGCCGTCGTTGTCTGTGTCCACCAGTACGCATTTCCATCATTTGCCAGTGTATCAGCACACCTGATCGCGTGTAGCCTTCCGAGCTCCTAAACCTCACGACGGGCCGAAGGCCGAGTTCGACACCTGGAATCCCACACAGCACATCTACTCGCGCTACACCCAGAATGTGAGCGGTCGCGCTGAGCGAGTCCTCAGTAAGATCAACGTGAGGGGCGAAAACATATCCCAGGCGTTGACAAACACTCAAGTGGGCTTTCCAGGGTGGATATGCCCTGACCGTGGCCTCGGGTCTCTCGGCAACCTATACCGTCCGTTGTCTCCCATCCTTTGCTCCTTCTCCTTACTCACATCAGGGCAATCCCAGGCGCTGGTTTATTACACGCCCAAGCGCGTGGCTATCACGGGGGGCTATCACGGATGCCATGCTACCATTGAAGTATTTAAACGTGGTCGGAAGGACATGCCCATCATCGACATCGATGACGAGTTCCAGCCTGGCGACTTGTGCTGGCTCGAGACGCCCCTCAACCCCACCGGTGTGGCAAGGTATGCTCTATATTCAGCGAAATAGGACACTTTAAGACCTGCCTTCAGGGACATCAAGTACTACGCCGACAAAGTCCACGCCGCCGGAGGGCATTTGGTCGTGGACTCTACTTTTGCGCCGCCTCCGTTGCAGTACCCATTCAAGTGGGGCGCCGACATGATTATGCACAGCGGTGAGCTCCATGTCGACACTTCGGACATGCTCTCGAGCTAGAGCATGCATCCAGGAACCAAATACTTCGGTGGACACTCTGACTTGCTTTGTGGCGTCTTGATAGTTCCTACTTTGGAGCAGTGGAAAGAGGTAGTTTCGTCCCCGTTTTCTCGAAGCACCAACTAACAAACAACGGCTGCAGCTATGGCCCATCCGGACATTCCTTGGTAACATGATGGGCTCGCTTGAATCATGGCTCCTGCTCCGTTCCCTTCGCACCCTCCACCTTCGCGTCCCGAGACAGTCCGATAACGCCTTTGGGCTGGCTCAATGGTTGTCCAAGGCCGCAGGGGTATGAGCAACACCACTTTCCATTCCTGCCATGATCTCACTTTCCTGAAGGGCAAGTCCCACGACGGTATACCAGCGGAGGTAATAGAGACCGTGTGGCATTCCAGCTTGCAAGGCAGGGACGCCCGTGGGTTTGACCCCCAGACGCAGCTGGAGGGTGGATGGAACCCAACGTTTGCCATTTTTGTAAGTGTAGAAGATCCAGACATGCTGGATATCTGCTGATGTCCTGTGAAGATGACGAACGAGAAGTACGCGGCGTTGTTGCCGCATTCCCTCAAGTACTTCATCGTGAGTCCCAAATTCGGCTAGAAGCCACGGAGCCGTCTGACTCACCCTGCGCTTCTTACAGCCTGCGACAAGCTTGGGCGGTGTCGAGTCCCTGATAGAGCAACGTGTGCACTCAGACCCTGGGGCAGACCCTAGGCTGATTCGCATCAGCGTGGGCGCCGAGGATCTGGAGGCAAGTGGCGCATCGCGAACGGAAGGCGGATTTGATGACTGATCATTCACTTTCCTCCAGGACTTGAAGGATGATCTGAGACAGGCTTTTCAGGCGATTGTCAAGTCGACCAAAGCCAAGCTGTAGACAGCAGCTCAGACATTCCATCTCATTTATCCGAATGTAGACAATAGGATACATGCTCTAGTCATGAGCTACAGGTTCACCGAACAAGAACCCGATTGTGTCCGAGGCTGTGCTTCTTCACCCAAATCCTCCCGTCTCCGCACCGACCGGTTCACGGGTTTACGAACATGTGCGCCCACACACCTCGACCCAGAAGCCGACCCACATACAGCTCACATTAGGAAAGCGTGTCCTTATAAATCGTGGCGGCCCCCAAGCTGCGCTCGCTACTAAACTGTCCTCCCAGTGTACACCTCCCCCGCCATGTCGCTCACCACAGTATTCCTAGGAAGTCAGTGGCTCAGTCTGCAGATACCCGCTTGCGCTGAGACACGCTCTCCTCAGACCTTCCTGACAGGGTTCAAACTTCAGAGATCGATCAGGTACGTCTGGGTAGGACTCAGCCCAGATTCTGTCTCACCCCATCCAGTGCCTATCCGCGTATGGGAACATTTCTACTATCACGCGAAAGACTGGTGGTCAGTCTCCTTGGCATCTAAGTCCCTTGTGCAACACGAATGTCCTGACACCTTTGTTCTCGAAGGTATCGCTTTGGTCCAATTTGACACTGAACGGGTGCGGTGGCGTTGTTCTTCAACTGAGAGTGCTGACCCATTTCTCGCTTACGCCGATCCTATATAGGCTGCACATGTAATCCCATTTCGTCGATATCTTCCTCATGCCATATTGCTCACTGCTCTGACTGTTTCTGCAGAATGTCGTGAAAGCATTTCACCGTAAACGCTTCCTTGGCCTCAGTACGTTGAACTATTCCGTCATCGCTCTGTAAATGAGGCGCCTCATGATGCAAACAGGAAAACTTAAGGTAGCCATTGCGCGTCCGCCTTCCCTGCGCCGACGGGAAGATCAAGGCAGGCGGGCTTACGGACCTTACCCGTGTTCCGCAAGCCGTCAAGGCCAAAGTTGGTCCGTCTCTGTGACAAACCTAGATATATTCACCCTAGAAACGGTACGCCTATGCTTTTGGAAGGATCCTAACTCGTTCTGACGCTACGACAGGACTTGATCCGATTTGGTGCTCAGTTTGGTGGGGATGTAGTAGGTTGCACCATTGGCTACCGAGAAGGGTAAGCGCCGACTTAGAGCCGGAGAGCGTATTTGACGACGAGCTAACTCCTCATGTTTGGCAGGACTATCACGTACGCCAATCAGGAAGATGCACTCAACGCTGAACGATGGCTGGCCGGTCTCAACCTGCACGGCAGCGTCCTTCGGCTCCGACGAACAGTGAGTATCTGCAGTGAGCTCTCTCGACGGGCTCACGGCTGATATACGTGGTGCTAGTGGGCACAACACAACGAGGGTAGACAGCCGGAGAGACGACCTGTTGATGCGACAACGCACGAACCACGAGCCGAAAGGCTGTGGACGGTCCCAAAGTCAACAAGCGAATGCGAACCATACCGCAACTCGCCCTTGTCCCCAATTTTGCCTCCGCGAGTAACGTCGTCGAGGTCTGACCGCCCAATGCCATACGCCCACCATGTGGGGGAGTTGAATGAGGTGGTGACACCTTCGAGCTCGGCAAGCCGCCCTCCACCCCTCATGACCAACAAGATGATGCCCCTTTCATGCACAAACTACTCGGCGCGGATGTGACCACCGCATACATCTCCTCGCTCCTCGCCATCTTGAAGACTGAAACGATCTCGTGAGCGCCATCGAACAGACGACCTACGACAGGCAGGGCGCGTTGTTCCACTGGGAGGAGCTACCTTGAGTGAGCCCGATCCATCTGATGACCTGCAATGAAGGCTGCGGCGGCTCACAGCAGAACTACGGACCTTCGGCCATGTGATATACCCTGATTATGACTATATGCCAATTACTCTCCCTGTATGCCTACTTTTTGCCCTTATACAGATTCAAGAACGCCGCCTTGTCTTCCCAGCCCATGCCCACCCTTTTGACACGGCCGATCTGTGACATAAGCGCGGCGCAACACTCGCCAAGCTCGTCGTTGTAGACCCCGTTGGTGAGGAATTCCGACAGAGGAACGAGCCTGAGCTTGGCGACTCCGCGGGTGAGAGCAGCCGGACAGACATAGTGAGCGGGCCAGCGAGCTCGCTAGAGCAAAAGCGTGCCCGAGCGGGTTGAAAGGTGCACCGACTATTGAGTGGGAAACCGAGGGTGCAAAGGCTGTGGGAGGGTCGTATCTGCACGTCAAGTACGTTGGTGAGTACAAGCTGAAGTAAAGAGAGAGGAAACGTTCACCCACCTCACACACATCACAAACACCTTGAACTTCATCACAGGCACTCGAATGCCAGCGAAGACCTCCGCGAAGCGCAGAAGCGCACGCCCGTTGCTGGTGGTGCACTCGGGGAACACCACCACCGGGCTCTTGCGTCGGATCGGATGGCCTCCAGGCTCTCCGGCTCCGCACTCCCAGGACGTGCCACGAGCGGGAGATGGCCGCGGCGGCGAGCATGCGGAGGAGGCCGACGCGGCGGAAACCCGTATGGGACCCTAGCAGATGGAGCACGAGCGCCAGGGTTGGACAGCGCGGCGGAGCCGGTGCCCGTGCGGCGACCGGGGGTGCGGGCGCGCGCAAGGGGAGTCGACGGCGTTGAGGGGGGGAGGATGCGGGTGTTTCGCATATGGGCAGGACAAACACAGGGTCGAAACTAGGGCGGTTAAACAATGATGAAATGCCGAGATGGGAGGGGGAGAGGCCAACAAGACGCACCGGTAAGCCAGCCACAGGAGCTCGACCCAAGAGGCCCAGTTAGAAACAATGAGATCTCCTGCACGTGGAGACCAGTTTTCTTTGCGGGGGGCAGATCGACTAGTAGGAGATCAGGCCCGAGGCGAAAAGATGAGAAGTGCCCCGCTCACGATCGCTTCCTGGCCACAATTTCGACTGGGATCCAGTAGAGGCCCGTGAGGAAGAGCGCTGTTCTAGACAGTATAGCGGTGAAGATATGTGAGACGCTCCTGTGTAGTGGAGCTACTGGGTACTGATATCTGGTCTCTTGAATGGACGAGGAAGCGTAAAGAGGAGGGACACTCACGAAGACAAGGCACACCCCTTGCACAAGCACGTAGACAACGGCGAGAGCAACCAACAGCATAGACCTGGCAGCACCTAGAACGTATCCACGGGTAGCAATATTGTAGCGAGGACATCGGTGCCAGACGGTGGGACGGGTTTCAGAAAGGCTGTAGACACAGTTGATGAGAGCGTGGAGGAGACTCCGCAGAGGATACGACAGACCTGGATGCCTGTGCCCGGGTCCTGGAACGAAAATCAGAGATGCAGCAGGATGCGTGGAGCCCGGCGTACCCTGAACGCAGAGAACTTTTCCATCGTGGACGTCGAGGAGAGCACGGTGGCACGAGAGCGCGCGCGGCGTCGACGCGTCCTGCGCGTGCTGCGTGTGCCCGATCCCGATCTCTCACGTTCTGACCGACTCCCGGATGCGACACTCTCGCATCGGAGTGCGCCCCTTGTGCGCCGCTCCATCTCTTCGCAGTCTCATTGGTGCGCGCGAGGGTCCCTCGGCCACCCCGCCATGTCCAAGCGGCCCCGACGCGTCGAGGTCGTGCAACTCCGAATACTGCGCCCCGGACGACCGCGCAATGGACTGCCGAGCGTCTGCGTGGGTGTCGTACGTCACCTCGCCCTCCGTCCCCCGTCCTTTCGCATCCCTTCCCAGACCGCATACTCGCCCTACTCTACTCGCCCTTCTAGTCTCTCCACTCCCTCTTCTCCCACCAGCCCGTCGCCCCCGACGCAGCTATGGACCTCAAGTCCGCTCCTGGCTTGCTCTTCTCTCACCTCAAGACGTTCTTGTGCGCAGCCCTGCAGAGATACAAGAAGCTCAGCCCACGATACAAGGTCATTCTGCCATCTTCCTCGAAGTTGCTACGCGTTCTGAGCGCTGCCTTTCTCTCAGTTGTTCTTGTGGGCTACGATATGCCTCTACACGGCGCTGGGGACCACATTCCTTGTCATCGGCCCGGACCGCATCGGTCAGGCCATGTACAACACTGCCCAGAAGATTAGCAACTACCCACTAGGTTGGCTCATCCTCACAGCGTCTTCTGTAAGTGCATCACTCGGTTTCCGCGCTGCCACATCTCAGTTCTTCTCAGTCGCGGTCTCCTTCCCTCCGGCCGTGGGCCACACAACTGTCATCACCCTATGTGGATATGCCTACGGAATGAAGGGGTTCTACATTGCCGCGGCGGGTTCCCTTTTCGGCTCTGCATTCGCGTTTGTTGTGCTTCGTTTCCTCTTCAGCAACAGGTTGCGCAATTGGTCCGCGTCAAACGAGAAATGGCAGGCACTTGAAGCTGTCGTGGTACGCCTGCGTCCTCATTTCGAAGTGCACAAGCTTATAACCGACATCCACCCCTCCTTCAGGCCGCCAAAGGGCTCCCTCTGATTATGCTTATCCGTGCCTCGCCGTTCCCGCCATGGGTCTACTCGAATACTCTGTTTGCCGTGAGTCCCGCAAAGGCCACAGTAGCACTGGCTCATGTGCTGTTGCACAGTCCGTCCAATCCGTCTCCTTGTGGCAGTTCTTCCTTGCCACCTTCGTAGTGTTCCCCAAGATTGCCATCTTCGTGCTCGTGGGGTCTCGACTTGCCTCACTCTCGGATGGAGAGCAGCGATCACATATGGACACCGGTATGTCTGACGCTGCCTAATCTGAGCTTCATGGCTTACCCGAGATCAGCCACCAAGGTCTTGAACATATCCATATCCATCGGCGGTGTCCTAATCACCATAATTACGAGCTGGTAAGTACTTGGTATGAAAGTACTCCGAATCGCTAGGGCTAACCTCCCGGGCGTACAGGATCATCTATCGCTTGATGAAGAGGGAGATCCTCCACGTTCACGGAGTTCCACCAGAGGTGGATGAGCTCGCTGAAGAAGCTGTTGAAGAGGCTGCTGAGGGTGCTCCGCTTCTTGGACCACATAGTGCTTCGAGGGCAAGGTACGATGATTCTACCGTTTGACCGCATTTTTTTCCATTTGTAACATGCCGCTTTGGACTTGTTGGAACGGTACGTTGGGATGTCCAGCTGGAGTGAAGACGACGTTTAGAGAACAGTGCATCTATACAGTGGAATCAGTGTGCGGTGTTCGGAGAGGCGAGAATGTTGAACAGATGAACAGGGCTATGAGCTAATAGAGCCAATTTACCGATCACTTATGGAAGCAACCCAATCCAATCCTTCAACCGTTTCCAAAATGGTGCGTCCAGCGTCTTATATGAAAGTTGTCGTATCGGTGCGCCTGAGGAGAAAAAGTCAAGAAAGAGAAAAGGCCTCTGACGTGGTGGAGGAAGCTATTGACACTGGATTTGGCGTCGAACAGGCCAGGGTGTCTTTGGGAAGTTTGCCCAACCTCTCGTATCCGTTGTACTCGAAAACTCCACGACGGTTAAAAACGTAAAACGGAGAACACGACCGGCTTCGGCTCCGTAGTAAGGCTTTCAGCAAGGCGCCCTTCCTACTACTTCGCCACTGCGTGGTGTTGGGATCATATTGATCCAAGGTCTTCGGATCTTACAAGAGATACATGGACTGCCTAGTAAGTGGTACATAAGAGACTTTTCCATAAAAGGGCTGGCGCTCTGCTTACGTACGCCGGTAGGTTGGACAGCGATGCAGTCAAAACTTGTCCTCTTCCGCGACCCCTTTTGCCCCTGTATGTGGTGCTGGAACTTGCAGTTGGGGGCCATATGATGCGACTCCCCTAGGGGTGCATGGTTCAAGGCATACTTAAACTTGTACGCTCAGGAGAATCTCAAGACTTGCCTTCCTCCGTCGTGTGCAGCTCTCAAAGCTGGCAGAAGTGTGCCATGGGCACGCTGTTTTTGCGCGCATACTACATCGTCAACTTCATCGATGCGGTCCTCTTCGGTCAGCGTTTTCTCTCTCTCTTCTGTTTCTGGCGCCTGATTCGCGGACTTGCCAGGAATCGCGTTGGCTCTTTATTACAGTGTGGCGATGGCCGTCCACCATCTTCATCCACGGACTCGATCCGACAAGTTCCTATTTCTATTTTCTACAGTCCTCATCATTTTGAGTACCATGATGTGGATTCCCCAAACGTATTTCGGGGAGAGGATGTTCGTGGTTCATGCAGACTATCCTGGAGGCATTCAAGTGTACTGGACTCTCAACCAGGGCGTGTGGTATCATATCTTGGGCACGACCGCGTGCATTATGAGCAATCTCATGAGCGATGCATTACTGGTGAGTATATCTTTCGCTCTGATGTATCTTACTGGCCTAACTTCAACACTGCCAAGGCGTACCGCTGCTATGTTGTGTGGAACGGCATACGAGCGGTCATCATTCCTGCACTTCTGTGGATTGTTTCTTTCGGTGAGCTTTGGAAATATTTCGCTTTCAACAGCATCTCACCGCGATGCTCGCGCAAAGCCTCTGGTATCGGGATCCTGTACGGGTACGGGCGCCCAGGCGGGAGTTACTTTCATGGCATCGCACCATCTTTTGTGAACACCTACACGGCTTCGACATTCGCGTTCAACGTCATCGTCACCGGCCTCATCTGCTACCGCATCGTGTCTGCATGGCTTGCGTTGTGTCGCGCAGGGGTCAGCAACGATGAAGACGCTCGGACGTACACTAGTGCGATGGCCATCATCGTCGAAAGCGCACTCCCCTTCACCATCGTCAGCTTCACCTACCTCGTCGCGTACGCGGTCGATGCCGAAATCGCGTACGTCTTCTCGTTTTATATCATGTTCACAGTGCGTACACTCCGACCCCTCTGCTGGCCTTGTCCCCGCTCTGACGCCGGCCGGCCCGCGCAGGTCATCTCCCCGCTCATGATCGCCCACCGTGTCTTTCAACGGCGCGCGTGGACGCGCTCTTCGGGCTCACTCTGCTCCGCCTCAGTGGCCTGCCAACGGGGCGGGGCCTCGTCCGTCTTCCCTTCGGACCCCACCCATTCAACCACTCTCTCGCGCCCCGCCGCGGCACATCCGTACCCGTACGGGCACTCATTCGAGATTGTCGCGCTCGAAAAAAAGCCCGGCCGAGGTCGCTCGCCCACTCCCCGCGCATTGCAACCGTCGCCAGCCGACGAGAACCGCACCACCGTCGTCTCCTTCGGGAGCAGTCGGCTTACTGATACGGGGACAGAGACGGAGGGAGAGGGACAAAAGGTGGCAGAGTTCGAGATATCATAGCGGGGCTTAGGGCCATCCAGTCGAGCTCCAGGAAATAGGTCATCCAGTGTAAGTCTAGTGAAGCTTGAGTTGTAGTCTACTGTTGTAACGGTGTCTTAGCCAATGCACATCTGATAGAGAGCGAATGTGGCCATAATGCATAGACATGTATATGAGTCTGATCCGTCGACGTTTCGAGGGATGATTGTAATGAGTGCCTCTATACCTACAGTGCTAAAACATGAGAGACATGAGCACAGCAGTGTCCTAGTAGTAATGTAAAAATAGCAACGACAAACTCGCTCCAATGAGGAAGAACAACATCCACTGCCGTCCGTCCCTCGCTCTCCGACGCGCCTCTTTCAGCTGCTCGTTCCCCCTCTCGACCGTCGCCGCGGTCGCGATCGCGTCCTCGTACAGCTGCTCGGTCTGCTCGGTCTGCTTCGTGAGGTGCGTGACGAGCTCCATCTGTAGCGCGCTGATCTCCATGAGCCGCGCCTCGGCCTGCTGCACCGACTGCAGCGTGTCCTGCGCGTTCTGGAGGATGTTTGCGTTCTCCTCCTCGAACTGCTGGATCTGCGACGCGCTTAGCTCTAGCTCCTCTTCGTCCGTCTCCGACCACTCGTCCCGCAGCGACGTGCCGGGAGCGCGCTCGCGCCACCCCCTCCTCCGCCGTTGCCCCCGATGAGACTCGACGCGTACGTTGACGCCCCCCCTAGCCAGCTCCCGCTCGCCGTGGACTCTACCGGGGACGGCGGCGCGGGCGGGTGCGGGTGCGCCCCGAGGAAGACGGCGTCGCGCGCGGCACCGGAGCCGAGCGTGCGCGTGCGCTCGAGCTGACGGCGCATGCGCTCCTCCTGCATGTCACGCAGGAGCTGGCCGGCCTCGCTAGCCGGCGGGAGAGGAACCAGGTGACGGAAGCGTGGTGGGCGGCGACGAAGTCGGACGTCGCTGTTGCGTCGTCCTGTCGCAGGCGGGCGGGGAGGAAGCGCGTGAACGGGTTCTGCTGCGACGCGGCGAGGGCAGTACGACCTGGGCTGGCGCGTCAGAAGGCGAGAGGGCGGGAGGGGGGAAGATGGGACTCACGCTTCTCGAGCTCCTCGAGCTGCGCGACCCTGTCTTTGCAGCGCGAGAGGATGACCCGGGCCTGCAGATCGATCTTGTCCCGTTCCTCGTTCGTCAGGTTGCGGAGGTCGCCCCACGACTGCTCCACGCCTGCGAGGTCAATGGTGCGACTGGTCTGGCGCAGCATGGGCGGGTTCCTGGCGTCGACGTTCAGATACGCTTTCCGCACGGAGGAGAGCATCCGGCTCAGGGTGCCGATGTGGCTGAGCTGGTCCGGACGACGTCGGTTCGCCATGGCTCGCGCGGGGTATGACGGTGCTCCATACTCACGACGTTGTAGGCTTCCTTTGTGTACTCCTTGTTCAACGCTTCCAACCTCTCACTTTCTGGTGTCAGGCGCTTGGGTGATCGAGAGAGCTTCCGCCGCTTTGCTTCTGGGATTGCCCTCTCCTTCTCATCTACGGCCTGGCGGAACTCGGATGTGCGTGCGCTGACAGCCATCTTAAAAGCGAGGCTGGTCACAGGAAGTGGAGGATAGGGACGACGAGTGAGTACGAGGCTTTTGCGGGGGTGCGGCAATGGTGTCGTGTCCCGGCGGAGACTTTGGGCGCGACGGGCGCGTGACGCAATTCCGGCCACGCGGCCCGCCACGTGCGGCTGGGAGCATATATTCGCAGGCAAAGGGGCGAGCAACCCAAGCCACAACGATGTCCTTCGCCTGCGCAGGCGCACCCAGCCTGTGCTGAGGCCTATCTGCTGTGGTAGAGTACCTAGTCCTTGTTTGAGGTGGGCGGTAGGGGCCCTACCATCGTCTGCCATAGTTTGCGACATACATTATTTTCGCTGTACAATCGTTGATAGTCTGTTCGTCTCATCGTCAACTCGTGCCATTGACGCACTCACATTCTGTCCACCATGCTGCTTTCGTCTTGCTCGTTCTCGTTCGCCTGCCTCGAGGCATCTCCCGTCTATTATGGGCCACAATGGCTGACGCGTAGCACTTGTTCGCTTCTCGTGCTCGCCGCTGTCCGTGAAGGCGTGCCGCCAGCCTCTCCCTGCTCTGTTCAAAACGCGGTCACCTCTTGCCATGTCCACTTCACGCTTGCCATTCCCATCCCCTCAGGAAGCGGTCGACAGCCTCTACCAATATGCGTCCACATCTCTTGGTGTCAGTCCTCGCAAGCTGCCTCCTCTCTTCCTCGACGGTGCTCGCGGAGGTCACGGTGTACGGCTTCGCCGGCCCAACAACCATTCAACTCGGAGGCACGACGACCACGACTGCGGTGCCCACTACGTCCTTCGTCACGGCCAACGGGCCTCCGCCGCAGTTCACCGGAGCCGCCGCATACAACCAGGTCTATCTCGCGCCTCCTGCAGTCCCTGATACCGCGCCCGCCAATGCATTCTCCGTGGACGTCGCTCTGGAAGCCGCGGACGTCCCTGGTTTGTCCATCATGCTCAATGGGACCTTCTTCGGGTTTTCGATCGAGATGTCTGTCGTGAACCAGCTGAGTGAGTGCTCATTTTCCCGCGTCGGCCTGCTTCACCATGTGCGTCGGAGTGGCTGACAAGTCTTGCAGTTGGCTCTAGCCCGTACGTCAGGCGTTCCAACCACTAGACTTCCCTTGCTTATTCTCTCGTAGCGTCGTGTTACAGCCAATCTTTCTGAACTTCATGAGCCTCATCGCGGAACGCGCCGGAGCAGTTCATGTGCGAGTAGGCGGCAACACACAAGAGACCGCTTACATGGTTGATTCACTTCCTAACGGCAAGTTCCTACTCAAAGACAAGAATGACGCGAACAACCCAGTGAGCCGCACCATCCATGCACTCGTCATGTGTGTCAGCTCGCTCACAAACGCTGAATTCCTAGACGTATACCCCAACTATTGCGATCACTCCTGACCTGATCTATATGCTTGGAAACGCGTCGAGCTTCCTTCCGCTGAAGTGGTACCTCGGTGAGTATTTCCTACCACACATTAGGAGAAGCGTATCCAGAACGCGCACCCAGGTATTCCGTTCAACGACACGAATTGGCGCTTCAACATAGCCGAAGTCGCCGAGGCTGTTCTGGGAGATTCGCTGTTGGGTTTCCAAGCCAGCAACGAGCCTGATTTCTATGTCAAGTGAGTGTGATAGTGGTGGCGGTTTCCGACCTGGTCTGAGTGCTAGCTTAGGCACAACCATCGACCTGAGGGCTGGGGGCCTACTGACTTCTTCAAAGAGTTCGGCACCATGACCGAAGCTTGGAATGCAGACATGCTTGTGCCCGTCAAGAACAACCTCATCGCCCCAAGTGTCTCAGGAGGATGGACGCTTCAAGACGTGTGGGATACCGGTTTCTTCGACGCTTACGCGGACGTTTTGTCCATGGTCTCTGTCGAGCAGTGAGTTTTGCCCTGACATTGTAGGCTTACACGAGTCAACTAACCCCATGCAGTTATCCGAACGACAACTGTGCAGCCATGTACCCGCAGTACGGGTACGAGCCGAAAGATCCGCTGGCGGAGCTTCCAAAGTACTTGTCCCACAAGGCGGCCACGAACCTGTTGGCGCCCTACGTCGCTCCATCAGCACTTTGCCAGCAATATGGGAAGCCGCTGATCATGTTCGAGACAAACACGGCTTCCTGCGGAGGCTTCCCGGGAATCAGTGACGCGTTCGTCGCTTCTCTGTGGGGCATCGACTACGCCATGCAGCTCGCGTTCGGAAACTTCAGTTCAATGCTCTTCCACTTCGGTGGCCAGGATGTTGCCTACAACGTAAGTCAATTTGCACGTTCAGTTCTCACTCCATTCATGTGGATTGGTGTGTCCAGCCCTTCACAGCGTCACCGACCAACGTATCGGCTTTCCGGGACTGGACTGTGGGACCTATCTTCTACTCTGCGATCGCCGTCACGGAGGCTCTGGGAAAAACTGGCACCGCGCAAGTTGTCGACCTCTCGTCAGACATCGACGGCGACACGGCGGCCGTGTACGCGGTCTACGAGCAGGGAAAGCTCGCGCGGGCGGTTCTGATCAACTACTTGACGGATCCCAGTGGCGCGCACGACTACACCGCGACGTTTGCTATGGATGGGGACGTACCCGCTTCGGTCACGGTCAAGTATCTGGTCGCTCCTTCGGTGGCAGAGAAGGACAATATCACTTGGGCTGGTCAGGTGAGAGCCGAGAGCGCATTGTCTTTCTGTTCATCCCACTTAGCATCTCGTACGCAGACTCTCGGCGGACGCTACAACGCTGACGGACGTTGGCATGGCGATCTCGACATCCACGCCGTGCAATGTGACGTGGAGACGAGCTCCTGCAAGATCAAAGTGCCCGCGCCAGGTGCCGCTCTCGTCTTTTATCGAACGCGGCTCAGGCGACTGCTGGATCTTTGCTCCCGCGACTTTCTCGACGTCTGTGGTAACGAAGACGCTGAACACGCTCACCGTCGACCCGGCGGTGCTCGCTACGTCCAACGGGGAGAGCGGCAAGAGTCGACGGCTTCATCACGGGAAGACCAGCAGCGGCGTGGACATCAATCGCGCGACGAAGCCGGGTGCTCCTGGGTCTCGGGACTACTCGCTGTGCTCTCTGCGACGACGGTCTTTCTTGGTGTCTTGTGGTGACCTTCTGGTGCTAGGGCGAGGGCTCATGGGGTTGATATAAGCTTGTTGACGGAATCGTCAAAGTCATTCTTTCCATAATCGCGACGTCCAGACCGGTTGAGTTCGGAACGATGTATCCTCGGGTGGATTTGGGCGAGTCACGTTATGTATGTAGTCAAGTCCACGTTGTATCGTTAGGCACCGTAAAGTGAATATGGATTCTCTGGGAAGATGTTTCACACATCCCATTTGATGGAGAAGAACTGTTGCGGTTAGAACACATGTTCATCCTCACCCATATTAGTTTCGTAAGTACCCGCTGGTGTGCACGGTTGCGCATCATGGGACAAACAAGTACAATCACACGAGTGGCCCGTGCGCGACGCGCGTTGCATAAGAAGGCGCGACGGGCACCGTTACAACTCATACTTACCTTGATGGCACAGGTCCCTTCACGTACCTGGGTCTGTGGGCCGTGGGGGCCTCTCATAGCACGGCGACCCTGTCCCCAGGGGGACCCTGCGGTTTGTATGGGCTTCGGCTCATGCACCGTCTCAATATTTCCCTGTCCCGTTTCGGCCCTCGGGCTGGGCGGGCCATTTTTTTTGGCCTCTGCATTGTTCTAACCCTAACCCCAGTGCAACAGGTTGCACGTGCAGCGACATAGTGGGCAGCGTTAGGCGACGCTATTATTATATTGGCTAGATCTTATTCAGGTGATAGCAATGTCCTGTAATAGCGCTCCGATAAATAGACTCAATAGTAGCGGATTTACGGTGCCAAGGAATTCGTGTGATCATAACACTACATTCCAACAAGCACGGCACATAACAATACGAAATCGTTGGGCCGCACCATCTACGAAGCACATCATGGATATCGTCAAGTGTAAATTTGATCTATAGATCTAATGTAGCGCAGCATACACCGGCACAAGCAAGACAGATGCAAGGTGACATGCATTGGGCAACCAAACAGACAGAGGTAAGAGTACAGATATGTTACAAGACATGTCCAATGTCCCACATACCAGAGATCCGGTCACCGGATGGCCTCGAGTGTCTCCATTGCAGTGACACTGTTGCCGCGGATAACCTGTGGAGGGTGGCATGAAAACAGGATCTTTGGAAATCGGCAATAGTGCGCGGAGCAAGTAGAACGTACAACGGTCCCAATGGGGTGCTTTTGTGCGGGGTTTGTCTCCTCCAACGCGTCGTCGATCACCAGGTTCAAGAACAGATCGTATCCGCGCAAGGTCCCGCTGACTTTGCGGCCGCCCTGAAGGTGGACGAACAGTTTTTTGTCCATGAACTGCGCGGAGGGGTAAGCTACAGAAGAGGTCACGCCAAAAAAGCGATTGTACCTTCTTGAGCTCGGGTTGCGATGCCTTGGACATGATGACGGACGAGATGGGGGGAAGAGGAAAAGACGGTCTGGAGGACGCGCCGCGGATCGAACGGCCACGTGGGAAAGGTGCATGCGGGCTCTGGCCGGACAAGGACCTCCAGGACAACACGACCCGGCCCTTTTCTTCTCTTACACCCTGCTTCACGCCTTTATATCTTTGGCCATCTTTCCACACTATTTTCCCTTTTTTTTCTGGTTCTTGCTATCCGTCGCCGTGGAACACCGCACGCTATCCGTCTCGTCCGTTCATTTCGATCGCTGTCGTGGTCGTCTGTCGCAGCTGATTCCATCCCGCCCTGCCGTCCACACAGGTCCTCCTTCAACACATCCTAATCTCTATCGCTCATGGCCTCGGCTGCACCGTCCCCTGCGCCGTCTGGAGGAGTAAACTCGTCGATGTGGGCAGGCCAACCTCCCAGCAGCAAACCCGGATGGAGGAGCAACGGCGAGCCCGGATCGGCCTTCCGCGGAGTAGGAAGGGGCAGGTCTGGACGTGGGGGAGGACGTGGAGGTCGCGGCGGGCGCGGCGGAGGACGCGGCAATGGCGTGATCCCTCTGCGCACAGACGACAAAGGCCCCAAGAACGCTGCCCATCCCAAGACTGCCCAATCTACCTCGTCAGCCTCACCTGCTCCCACCGCTACCACAACCTCTGCACCGTCGTCTGTCTCCGCTCCCGCCCCCGCTCCGTCTTTCGCCACTCGCAATACCCCTGCTGCTGATGCGTCCCCTTCTGCAACCTCCAAGAGCGCGGCGAGCAGGCCCAAGGATGCCAAAGCACACGCCCGCAAGGCATCGGAGAGCAAGCAACCACGCAAACTCCCGCCGATCGTCATCGAGCCGCCCAAAGTTGCCTCCACCGCGTCCCCCACCTCCGCTACCACTCCCAACCGTACTCGCAAGAAACGGGCGCAAAACCGGAGCACATCCTCCATGTCCATGTCCTCCAAGAAGTCCCCTTCGACCGAGTCGAGCACGAGCTTCCTCAAGCCAGAGAAGTCTCCCGTGATCGCGAAGGACCTCCCTCCTCACCTTGTTGCGCCCCCGCCTCTTCCGAAACGCCGTCCTTCGACATCAAGCACGACATTGATGCTCTCGTGGAGCGCGTTCGTGCCGTGGCGATGGACCGACCCCACACCCCAGGCAGCCACATTGACTGGGCCGGTGACGACGACGACAGCTTACCCGACTTGGACGATTGGGGCGTGAAGAGCGTACCGGGGCGCAGTTTGGACAAGCCGCTGGAGACTCAGCCGGACCTGCTTTCTCCTATGCTCGCGGACACCTTGAAGCCTCTACCGAATGTTGGCTCTCCTCTCGTCGCGTCATTCGTGATCCCGCACTCAGAGGGTCAAGAGGATGATCCGCCCAGCGCCGCGCCTCCTGCGAAGAAGGACCCACCTAGCTCGCAGCCTCGTGCCAACGGAGCAAGCAAGTCTCGCTTGGCTGACAAAGCTCCTTATAACAAGAAGGTCGTCAATGGCAAAAAAGCTGCGCCTATTGCTGAAGCTGCTTCAACTACAGACTCTCAGACTCTCCCGTTCGATAAGGACGCGACCAAGCAGTCCCCGGGGAGGCGGTCAGTTCCTCTCTTGCACCCATCACTTCCCGCCAAGCCGGTCGACGCGATGAAAGCGCTTCCTCCATCGCTCCCTCGGAAACCAGTGCCATCAGCAGAAGCACCAGAGGCTCCTGCCCTAGTCGACGCTCCACCCGTCTTGGAGTTGGCGCATGTGTCGATGCCGGACGGTGTCACTTCGGTTGTGCCGGTGGAAGCACCACAAGACCCAACCCCCGGTCCTAACGCCGACTCTGATGCGAGCGGCCAGGGCGTGTTTGCTTCAATGCATGCTCCCGCTCGATCGGCCCCCAGCCATATCACCACGCACCACCAGCCGAATCCATCCTTCCACCCGACGCACGGTCGTGCACATACCGTCGGCCGTCCTGGCTTCCGCGTGCCGTTTAGCCCTTCGCAGAACTCGTTCCTCGACGGCGGCGTGGGCAACGGTGACGAGCGCGCGACGCGCCGGGAGCGCGTGAACCACGCACGCACGCACTCGAGCCCACCCACTGCGGGGCCAGGACATGGGCACTCGCGCTCTGTGCACACGGTGCGGCCCGTCATCACTGGTGACGCACTCTCAAAGCTCGCGCGGACGCTCGGTGGCGCGCCTGGCCCACGCCCTAAGCCCGCGCCTGCTGCCGCCACTGAGGCCGTTGCTGCGAAGGAGTGAGCGGTGTCTGCCATGTAAACCCCCACCCCCATATCTGCGACCAAAGTATCTGGAAGTTTACCCACTCTGCTTGTTTTAGCGTCATGCTTTGCTCCCACGTCTCTTCATATGCTCCCCGTGCTGTTTATACCCCTCCGCCATATCTCCCTCCCCCACTTCATTCGTAAATTAAATCTCCAAGTCTCCGCGCCTTCCAACACCTCTACGACCCCCAACGTTTCGAGCACGGAATGCTGCTGTGCCTGTATACGCTATTGTGTTAATCGCTGTCGCCGTGCTGAATCTATTTAGGTGCTGCTGGTGAGCTTGTACTATCAGTCCAAATGATATAACGATATATGTGTTCTATCACTCGACGTGCCCATGGGAACCACTTCCATTTGTTTGTGCTCTAGCCAGCTGCTCGCGTGGTAAGACCCGCCCAAGCCGCGATCCTCGTCGCTTCAGCGATCTCCCCTCCGCTTTTCCCGAACCTGGTCGACAGCACCACCATCATGGCCCGCAGAAGAGCCCTCCCAGACGATATCGCGTTAGTCTACTCCGTCGTGAGCCATTCGCACCGATATCGGGATCTAAGGTGGTTGTCGAGGACATGATGGTGTTAGTATTCCACTACCTGCGAAACTGGGCCTACCACTGTTACGTGCGACGGCGAGCTCGTTGCTAGCTGAAGAGTGCTTCGCACCCCATGTCGTTGAACACGTCGGCGTCGACATGGTTTGATAGGCAACGCCGAGAGACTCATGAGTTGCGCGGAAGCTTGCTCGTGGAGGGACACCCGTAATTTCAATCTGCTTCATTATGCATTTAAAAGTGTTTACTTCATGTGCAGTCCCATAACCGTTGAGACATGGAGAGATTGTATCCGCCCAAGTACAATATGTTATGTTGCTAGCCGGAGGAGAAGTACGATAACTCAAGACCTATTGACTTGATTGGTTTTGAGCGGTTAGACAGGTTGGAAACCACACCAAGGCTGACGAGAATATTCCGCAAACGACCCTCCCATAGCAAGGAGACGTCCTGGATGAAAATAAGAATACTGCATGGCGCAAGTAGAGAACACTCACAGTGGTCGTCGAAACCTTGGCTTTGACAACCCCTTGCACTTCGTCAGCCAGATCAGCCCCCGACGAGGCCATTTGCACCATGTCTTCCCCATTACCGGCTTGGGATGACGACGGCGATTCCCTGGGAATACCCCGCCGCTGCCACCATTCGGCCCCAAGGGACCACTCGCTCTCATAGCTGTACACGTTGAAGTCGAAGCGAGACGCCATGCAGAAGTCTCGTGAGACGCGTGCCGCATATGCGGCCGAAATATGGCCAAGCATTGGGTTGAAAAGTGCGGTGATGGTTGTGGGAGGTTGTGAAGGTGGGCCACGGACGGCTGAGGGACCGGCTTCAGCCGAAGTCGGTACCTGGAAAGAGGGCGGGGTCGCGTCGGGGAAGGTGGTGAAGCGGATCCCAGTCGACACTGTTGTAGATCCATGAGTAAGGTTGATTATATTGTGGGGAATACATACCTCCAGCACTCTTTTCTTTTGCGCTGAAATAGAATTCTCCACCTATTGACACTCGGCCCCTCAACCCGCCGTCCATCGCGTCTTCCTCGTCCACTCGCTTGATTTTCCGGCGTCCGGCAGGCGCGGATGTATGGCCATGCCTGTCGCCGTCGTCGTGTGAGTAAGGTGGAGGTGTGGCCGTAGCATCGGGGTGGTGCGGACCAACTCTTCCGAAGTTGTAGAGCGAGCGCACGCCCCACATGCCGTCTTCAGCGCTCCAGGTATATTCGGTGCATACTTTGCCGGTGTCGTGCTGGAGGCTGAACATAACATTACTCCCCGGCGCGGGCCCGCGGGACTTCTCCGACGAGAGTGGCATACGTGGGTCTGAGATAGCGGCAATCATGCCTTGCAGAGTTGGCGTAATACGCGTAGAGTACAGACCATCCAAACGGCCGGTAGGGATGTATATTCGCCCGTAAAGGAGGTAATCTTGCATGCCATGTCAATGAGGCGGAGAGAACGCGAGCGGAAGCACTCACCTCGTGTGTCCGTGCGCTCTCCGCCAAGCCACTCTTCCGCCTTGCCCTCAGGTTTTCTTGGCTGATCAAAGACTTTGAAGCGGTCGATCATGTCTTTGAAGCGGACGTCGCCAGAGCCCTTGACATCCAGGTTGCAGCTTGTGAAAATGTACCCGACAGAGCCATTCAAGGAAGGAAGGGCGTTCATGGAGTACGTGGTCTTGAAGAGGGGGTTGGGCGATTTTGATATTCCAAAATGCAGCCCTCTGGGTACACTGAAATCGAGCAGTGCTGCTACAGTCGGCTCATGTCTGAAGCAGGAGAGCGAGACAGTGCTCACCATTGGAAGAGCGGGTGAGGTTGGCATAGAGATTGTCCTCATTCCAGCCAGACTCCTTGTAGTAGCTGCGGAGCACATAGGACGCAAAGGGGTGCATGGCAAAGCCAACCAGCGAGACGAGGATTGGCGAGAGGGAGGTCCGCTACAGCCACGATCAGCAAGCTTCAAAGCTTCACTGGCGCTTCCCCACACAACGGGCGCGTATAACGACAATGCATCGCGTCGCGTGCCGGCCCGGCCGGACACTACATACCGCAGCAGCGTTAGCGACCGTATTTTGACCACGTTCCTAAAGCCTTGCAAAGGCCCTTAAGCTTCGACCAACCTTCGATCCCCTTCCTCTCCCCTCCACCTTCGTCCGCCACACGACGGAGCACTTGTGCCCCGTCCGGAGGTCTCCTCGCTCAACATGGATTTAGACGACTTCGATTCCGCACTCGTTCTCGATGACGGCCCTCTGCTCACACAGACCGCAAAGGACGCCGTTGCATACATCGATCAGGAATGGTACACGCTAGTAAACAGGAGAGGCAGGTGGATGGACCTGATTGGGGATTATGCGGGCAGTGAACCTTTTGTCGTCGATGGTGCGTGCATGCCCTTGATCATGTGCATGATGTGCAGTGTATTCACCTAAAGCCTCATAGGCGAGGCGCTCATCCAGTTCGTTCTGGACGACCCGCTACTGGCTCTAGGTCGCAAAGATGGTGTGTACACCAGACTTGAGCAACGATGCTGTGGCATTAAAACTGCTGGAAAGATCCAAGCTTCCAGAGCATCCATGCAATTTATACGCTTGAGCGTGTCCTTCATAACATTTCTCGACGATCAGACGCATTCGAGCTCGTCTTTTGGCATGGTATGTCCCTTCACATTCAAGCCCATTATCAGCTGCTAAGCCAATCGCTCAGATCGACGGTTCCAGTCGATTGCTTACGACGATAACGAATATGTCTCCTCCTCGAGATCACTTGCCAGGCAGGTCCTGTTCAATCATCTAAAAACACTGGACATTCCCCTGCATATCTTCGCCGACATTGAAGATCCTGCTTGGCTAACGTATCAGCGCTTGAAAAAGGTCAGTGCTGTCTCGCTTTTCGCAAGGTTTGAAGTTCACCCCTCTTCTCTGGTAGCCGATGTTCGTCATGACCGCAGATGGCGGTGTGATTAGATCGAAGTCCTCGAATGCGGTTACGGAGCGAGTGCTGCTCCAACGTGTCTTCTTGTATTTGCTACTGTCTCAAGGCGTTTCGGTGACACTTCTACGAGGTGCAGAATACAAAGATTCCAAGGTGTGTGTTATGGCAGTGCTTTCAAACCACCCTACTGATGGATCACGCAGATCATGTCTTTCGTTTATGAGCAACGCCCTGGCGCAGATCCTAGGTCTCGCTTTAAACCGAGCTTTTGGGAGGCCGTCCAGAGTGCATCCGCTTCGCTTTACGAACGAGAGCTTCAATGTCGGACGAACGTCCCCTTGGCGCCATTAGCTCTCGATATCACTCTGACAGCCAGTGTCGAAGAACTTTTACGTAGCGCCATGCGCTTGGAGGAGATGAAGCGTGAACCCTTCTCGTCACTTCTCTACGTTTTCGTGACGCACTTGCTCTACACTCCTAGTCTCGAGCTCAGGGAACGAGGGCTTCCTTCCATCCAGTTCTCGGGGGAATGTACGACCACTCTCGTCGACTTCCTGAAGCGGATGCTCCTACTCCTCGAAGGAACCGCCGTCTCGGCCAACTTGGACGGCAGGATCTTCAGCGCTCTCCTGCAGGCGACACTCTCGGCGACCGACTCGAACATGGACCTTACGTTGGCGTACAAGTTGCAGGGCAGTTGCACGAACTTTGGACATCATGTAACTCCCCTTGCCAAATATCTCGGCCCTTCGTGACATTGTTACGGCGGGCGCGGTTTCCCCAAGTCAAGACAACGATGACGATGACGACCACTATCCTCTCAGCATGCTTCCTTTCACCCACCCCCTCTTTGACGAAGAGCTTTCCACCATCCGCATCGACGCGGATGAGGCGAGAAGCGAAGACACGGAGGATGGTCAATTGGAGTTCAACACATTATACGAAGACACTCAGCATTGGCACAATCACAAGCGCGCGATCCTACCGGCCCATCTTGGCGGTAGTGATACACTTCCAGCGAAAGATGCGTGGCAACGCAAGAAGCAGCTGCGAAGCGAGCAGCGGTTCATGTCGAAACTTCAATGGCAGGCGGAAACGTTGACAGGCGCGTTTGGCACACCGCTTCAGCAGATCGTCATCCCCAGCGCGGCGGCCTCTCGCAAATCGAGGACGAATCAACCGGCACCATCGATTGGAAATATTGAGGTAGATGGTTTTACATATCTACTTCATCTCCTACTCATATTACTTCCTGCAGGATCCGAAGACGGCGAAGCAATCTAAAAGCACTACTGGTAAGAAGGGAAAGAAAGAGGTGGTCTCATCCGCGGACAAAATTCGCCTTGCAAACCAGGCCAAGAAGCAAGCCAAGGAGGACGACACGAACGCCGTCTGGTGGAAAGAGCAGCTCCGCTCCATGGACAGCAAATCAACTACAGCCAAAATTGCCGCATACGACGTGCTCACCCGCAACAAACGCACGAAGGATGGCTGGCTCACAGCGGAATCGCTGCTTTACCGCATTCATCTCGAATTTGAGCGTTGGACGGAAGATCCTGCCCGCGAAACTGCGATCGTGCGCGACCGCTCCACTGTCTCTGTGATGCGCATGGTCAAAGACTTGTACGACTGCAAGGAGCTTTTCCCCACAGTGGCCGTGAAACTGGCCAGTTGTCTTACCGCACTTGGATTCGCAGATTACCTGGATACCTTCGAGTCGGCGGCGAAAGTCTCGTCAGAAGATCGTTCGCTCCATTTCGACTTCGTCAAGCTCGTCAAATCAAAGTCAGGCAGTGCCGTTCACAAGTGGATGAAGATCATCGAGCCTCCCGTCGTGTGGCAGTTGCGACTGTTCGGAGAATTCCTGGATCGGAGCATGGACAGTCAGCCGGATCCTCGCGTACAATTCAAACCGGACGCGTGGCAAAGAAAGGTACTGGACTGTCTCGACCGGAATGAATCTGTCCTCGTCGCAGGCAAGCAGACTTCATGCACTCTCTTGTGTACGCTCGTTCTGATGACTTTCTACAGCTCCTACCAGTGCTGGAAAGACATTCATCTCGTACTACGCCATGGAGAAAATTTTGCGGACTTCGGATGATGACATTCTCGTATACGTTGCACCAACGAAAGCGCTGGTCAGCCAAATTGCGGCGGAGGTCTACGCTCGTTTCAGGAAAGAGTTAGGCAGCAGTAAGAAATATCACTCTGTTCTGTACGTACCTGCACTGACATTATCTTCAGAGGCGTGCTGGGCGATACACACGAGGGATTATCGAGTCCACAACCCCCAGAACTGCCAAATTCTTGTCACAGTTCCTGAGATGCTGGCGACGATGCTTCTTTCTCCGCCTCTAGCTCGAACTTGGACTCCAAAGATCAAACGGTTTGTTGATGAATTCAGTGTTGTCAACTCTTGTTGACTCGTCTCAAGCATCATCCTGGACGAAATTCACACAATCGGTCAACAAGAAGGAGGTGCCGTCTGGGAGCAGATCATCCTGCTGGCCCCTTGCCCACTGATGTATGTTGGTCGTACCTGTAGTGAAGTCCCAGTCCTAACATTACCATAGTGGCCTTTCCGCCACGATCGGAGAACCAGAGAAGTTCAATGCATGGCTAGCATCAGTCCAAGAAGCCCATAGGTTCAAGCATACATTCATTCACCATCCTCACAGGTACTCGCATCTTCGAAAGTTTGAGTACCTCCTCCAACCGAAGCATCAACCCGAGCCTTTCCCTGGGCTGCCTCTCTACCGCCAGACTGAAAGAATGCGCTTCGTTCATCCAATCTCGATGCTTGCCTTCGGTGCAAGACGCCTACCTCCGGACTTCTCTCTCGAGGCTGCCGATTGTCTATCATTGTATCGCGCATTTGAAGCCCACAAGGACAGGCTTGGTTTCGACATAGACCAGTTGGACCCCATCAAATTCTTCCAGGACGACCATGGCACCTTGCTGAGGCAAAAGGACATCCTCCGCTATGAAGCGATTCTCACGAAGCAGATTTCGGAATTGATTGACTCGATCGACCCTCAGGATCAGAACTCTTCCTTGAACGCCGTCATCAAGGAGGTCTCCGATCCCGTTCTGGAGAAGGCGGATCAACGATACGTGCCGGACGCTACACAATTCTTCCGTAACCTCATCGCTCTCATATCCGACTTGCACGCAGGCGGAGACTTGGTCAGTCTCTATGATACATGTGTACCACAGGGAGAAGGTATACTGATGTCCCGTTACAGCCCGCTATCCTTTTCAACTTTGACCGCAAGGTCTGTGAGAAGATGGCTCAGGCGTTGCTCACGGTCCTCGAGGAAGCGGAGGGGACATGGCGCGAACAGAATCCTGAATGGAAGAGGAAAATCAAGCAATGGGAGGCCTGGGTCGCTAGAGCCAAGGAGCGGGAACGGCTGGCGGAACGTCTGAAGAAGGTCAAGAAGGATGATGACAAAGGGTCCGCGGCGGACTCGCCCGACGCCAGCTGGGAGGCATCGTTCAATCCCGACGAACCATCTCCGCAATTCTCATTTGCTGGGTCTTCCCCGGCGTTCACGAAAGAAGACCTCGACGACGAGATTCGGAGTCTGAGTCGTTGGAGCTCGGCCCCGGAGTGGGCGTTGAACGGTCTGCGACGAGGTATCGGCGTGCACCACTCTGGTATGAACAAGCATTACAGGACGCTGGTCGAGAGGTACGCTGTCATCAACCGGTGAGATACTGTTGCTTGACACGTAATCTCGTAGTTTGTACCGGTCGGGTTACCTTCGCGTGGTCATCGCAACAGGTATACTCGGTTCATAACGTTTAGAGGGCTTGACTGACGCATATACGAAGGTACTCTGGCTCTGGGAATCAATGCCCCAACGAAAACGTCTGTATTCTGCGGAGATTCGCCTTTCCTTACTGCGCTGATGGTAAGCCCCTTGTGTCTCGTACAACGGGCGGTGAATAGCCACTAACTCATCATATCAGTACCGTCAATGTGCTGGACGTGGTCAGTGTCTTCCTCTTCTTTCTGGAACAAGTCCGTACTGATATCGATGTCACCCACAGCCGGACGCCGAGGCTTCGATCTCCTAGGAAAAGTCGTCTTCTATGGCCTCCCCATGGATAGATGTCAACGTCTTGTCCTGTCAAAGCTCCCTTCTCTCGGCGGAAACTTCCCTCTGACGTCAACCATGGTCCTCCGACTTTTCAGCCTGCTTCACGGATCCAACGACGCCCCTGTCGCATGCGATGCCATTCGGAGCATACTGCGTCTTCCGCATGTCAGCTTTGTGTCGGAGGCTGGTCGAGAGCAGATTCTCCATCATATCCGTTTCACTATCGACTACCTTCGTCGCGCAGGGTTATTGAACGCGCAGGGAAGCCCTATCAACCTCTTCGGTGTCGCCGCCCACCTGTACTACACTGAACCCAGCAACCTCGCTCTGGTCGCGCTCATGCGTCATGGAGTCCTTCATCGCGTCTGCAACCAAAGCGGCCTCCTCACCGCGGAACGAGAATTGATGATCCTACTGTCCCACCTCTTTGGTCGACGCTACCTGCCCAGGACCTACGCCTCTCCAAGCTTCTTGAAGACCATCACTCATAAGTCGCCCTCCATTGTGGTACTCCCCCCTCTACCGGAGGATGCTCGGAAGGTCCTCGCTCAACATGACGATCACATCATGCGCGTTTTCGTTGGGTACGCCACGGCCTACGTGTCCAGTCACGCAGAGGCTCTAGGAGAGGACAACAAGCTCCCGTTCAGTCGAATGGCCCTCTGTCCGACGAGCAGCCAGGCTGCAGACACCCCTTTCCTCATGAACATACGCCGCATCGCCGTCAAACCCGTCGCGCGCTCACCCTTCGTCGCCACGTCCGGGCACAGCGACCACTTCAGCTCCGTGCGCGAGCTGACAACGACCGCCCGCGACGGCCTGCATCTGAACGAGTACGCGATCCCGTCCATGCAGCAGTTTACCGCGACACGCAGCGCGTCCTCGGAGGAGTTCGCGTTGAACGCGTACCTGTACGACTTCTTCATGCACGGCCAGACCGCCGCGCTCCGTGTCGCGAACGGCATCCGCGACGGCGAGATGTGGTACGTCCTCCAGGACTTCTCGCTCACCCTCAAGGCGATGCGCACCGGGCTCGTGCAGCTCCTCCAGAAGGCGGCCTCGGAGGCCTCGGAGGCGGCGTCCGCTGCGGGAGATGAGTACTCGGAGCTCGACAGCGGGTACGGGACGATGAGCGCAGGCGCGGACCCGGCGGAGGCGGACCCGGACTTGGACGGCAGCGCGGAAGGGGCGTTCAAGCGTCCCCCCGGGGTGTCGGACAGAGACTGGAGGGTGTTCGAGGTGTTGAACGCGCTGACGGCCGACTTCGACGAGAAGTTCCGGGCGATGTGGGCTTAGAGGTCATTCGCGAACATCATCCTGTCCGTCATTCATTCTTCCAGATCGTACCCACGTGCCCCTTTCCTCGCTATGCCCCTCGCAAATACTCTGCCTTGTATACTCACTGTACCATCATTGGATCCCCTGCCATGAAGTAGTCCGAATATTCCATTTATTGTCGAACAGTTTAAGAAACATTGACGTCGAACGAATTGAAAGAGGACGGACGGATGTGTGCACCACATGACATGGTCTCTTTCTTCCCAGCACCATCTCCTCAGCTCCCCGTGTTCAGCTCCTTGCTCGTCCGGGATGACTACCACCCTTCCGCACCCGTCCACTTGCTGTTCTCCTACGCGTCTGAGAAACCCGACGCGAGAGCTGTCTTCCTCACCCCTCGCCGAGACTCATTGAAGAAGGATCTTGTGGAGCTCAACGACCAATGGATAGACCAGTCTAGCGGGCACGGGTCAGCTTGCGAGGTAGCCCAACATATCCAGATGTTGTGAGTGCCTCACCCAATGCTACATGCTCCAAGCCAGGAACCTGACCCATGGCCGGCACTCGGGCGCGCCGCAGCTACCCGCCGTCGCTGGCGCACATGCGCCTGCTGCTGTCGATGCTGCACGAGTACGACGGGGCGCTGCACGACGCGAAGATGACGCTCGACACCGCGCCGGGAATGCTCGTCCTCCACGAGGTGTCCTCGTACTTCACGGCGGAGGCGGGCGAGGCGACGTGCGTACCGAGCTCAGGGGGGCTCGGAGCTGAGCGTTGACTGACGACCGCCGCCGCAGGGTGTCTGCGTACCTGTCGGTCGTATCCTCGGCATTGTCCCTCGCGGAGGCATGGTCACCCCGATGGTACGCATCCTCTGGGATTCAACGTCGCGTCCGAGCGACCGAAACGAGTGTTACAGTACGACAAAGTCGCGGCTGGTGGTGTTCGACTCGGGACTCGGCGCGCTGAAGCTGCCCATCATCAAGTCGCTGTCGTTCGAGGAGGGCGGGGCCGAGGGAGAAGGAAGCACGGCCGCACGACATCGCGGCGCGCTGTCGTTGCTGCTTGAGCGATATATGGAGTGGAAGGTCGAGTTCTCGAAGGGCAAGGGTGCGTGGTCCACTGGATGGGCTGTTTCTCGAGGCTGACGCGTGTGCGGACATAGGTGAGGAAAACGACGCTGGGGACATAAGAGAAGACAGAGAGGGCCATAGATCTTGCAGGATTTCCAGGTGTGGTGGAAGTGGCGAACGCGAGGTGGAAACGTGGACATGGCGAGAGGAAGCTCTGGAGGTAGGCGAAGAATGGTGTGCTCGGACGGCGTTTGTGTGGGACGAGCAACGAGATACATAGTTTTCGTTGGAACAATCGACACGGCGAGGCCAAAGATGACACAGTGCGCGAATGTTTCGAAGAGAGATAATACGAGACGGGAGCAAGCATGTGATTCGCCGTGTCGCGTAGTCCGTGAATGTCGGGGTCTCCGGTTGTCGTCTTTCCCTCCACTTCTCAGCAGTCACTACTTGCCTTGGATCCCCGCCGCGCTCAACCCTCGTGCGGGACCGGCCATGGAGTTCTTCAATGACTCAGGAGATGATCCTCTGAAGCCCACCCTGTTCGAGCTGGTCGCCCAAGAACAGCTAAGGGACCTGCTTCAACCCGCTCTCAAGTACGTTCTCTCGGTGAGAGTTGTCTCCCACCCAGTCCCCACTTCACAGAACTAATGAGGTCGTAGGTTTTTGCGCAATCATACCCCCGTTATCTGCTCCGGATAGTCAACAAGCATGAGGAGTTCTATGCGCTCCTTATGCTGTTTGTCGAACGCCACTATCTCCGCACCCAAGGTGGGTCGGGCGCGGTGTGACGTAGGGATGTAGCTGACCGAACTGCAGGTGCATCATTTGCGGAGAACTTCTATGGGTTGAAGAGGAGAAGAGCGCCGCTCTTCAAGACCGATCGGGCGCGTAGTGCTGTGGGCGGCGTGTTCGCGGAGGAGAAACTGAGAGACAGGGAGATATGGCGGTCGCTGGTCTTCCTGGTGCGTTTCCTCGCATCTCTTCTCCGCATCATGGTCCAAACTCGCCAATGTGTAGGTCGGGCTCCCATACCTGCGTGCGAAGGCGCAAGACTACTTCGAGGAACTGGGTGGGGGCGTGCAAATAGACGTCGTCGAAGAGTCGCGACATACGGCAGTAGATGGGGTCAGTGGGAACTGCTTTCTTCCCTCTCCGCCCTGCCTGACCTCCTGACCATATTGTAGTCGTTGAAAGGTCGAATGCGGCGTGCATACAAGAAGATGTACCCTTTGATGAACGCGGCATTCGAAGGTTGGCTGCTGGTCTACAACATCGCGTACCTTTTCCAGCGGACGGCGTACTACCGACCATGGCTGTCTTGGGTTGGAGTTGACCTACGACGACTGAGCATAGACGATGTGGTACGCCTCACGTGATGGCTTTTAGCGGGAGACGTTCTGACGAGCACCCAGAGGGCGGCGCAGGCGGCGGTACGCAGGCCGGGGCCGTCACCACGGCCCCGGGGCTTGTTGGAGCTGATGAAGCGTCTGTTATGGAGATCCCCACGGCTGCTGCTCGACTCCCTCAAGGTGCTACTGCCGACGGCGATATTCTTCATCAAGTTCCTGGAGTGGTGGTATTCGCCGTCGTCGCCGGCGCGGTCGCTGTCGACATCACCGTTGGGCCCTGCGGTACCGCCGCCAGGGCTGCACGCGCCGCACCCGCAGGGGGTGCGGGTGGATGACGTGGGGTACGGGACGTGTCCGCTGTGCCGGGAGGGGCTTGCGAACGCGACAGGGCTGCCATCGGGGTATGTTTTCTGCTACCGGTGCGCACACGACTGGGTGGAGAAGCACGGGCGGTGCCCTGTGACGCTGGCGGAAGTGTCGCTCTGGCAGCTGAGGAAAATCCTGGTGTGATGTCTTCCACCTGTACGCTAGCCGCCAATGTGATTTCTGCGATGGACGCACGTTCGACGGCGAACAGAGCAGATAATCGAGATACAGCCCTCGGGGCACGTGGGCCGGAATGCACAGACGCGGCGCTCGCCCGCGCGCAAAGCCTTCGACCGGCCACCAGTGGGCCCTGCCCTCGCCTGCCCTCGCCGCCCTACGCCGTCCTCTCTGCTCTCACTGACGCTGCCCTTATCGCCCCGCCCCCTCGCCGCTGCACAGCGAGCTCCCGCCGCGCACGATGAAGGTCCGCGCACGCCCTCCCCGTTCCCCGCCCGCCGCGTGCTAAGCCGCCCCTCTTCGCCCGACAGTTCGGCAAGCAGATCCAGGCTGAGCAGGTCCCCGGGTGGTCCGCCTACTACCTCGACTACAAAGCTCTCAAGAAGATCATCTCCGCGCTCTCCGACAACCACCCTCCTTCCGACGTCCTGGCATTCGCGCCGACCGCTGGCGCGCGCCCGAGTGACATCCTCGCTTCTCCCGCTCTCCCCGAGACCCCCCGTGCGCTTCCAACCGCGGCACACGAGTCAGACGGTCCCCCACTCTACGCATCCCTTGGTCAAGACGATGAGCGCGGGCCAAGCTTCCAGGCTCACAAAGCCGCCTTCTTCTTCAAGCTGGAGCGAGAGCTCGAGAAGGTGCGCACACGCGTCCAATACCTTTGCTTCCCTGCGTGTATGCGTCGTCAATCGCGAACGATACCTTACGCCTCCCCTCCCCTCGCCAGATCAATGCGTTCTATCTCGAGAAAGAGGCAGAGCTCAAACTCCGCCTCGAGACCCTTCTCTCCAAGCGGCGCGCAGCCGCCGCGCGCGTCATGCCGGACAACCTCGACGACCCGACTAAGAACCACGTAGAGTGGAGCGCAGTCGAGGAAGGATTCCGCCTTCTGGAGCGTGACATCGGAAAGCTGCAGGTAGATGGGATCGCGCCTGCGTCTCTCCGTGCTCATCACATACACCCCTCCCCCGCTTTCCCCGACAGCAATTTGTGGAGATCAACGCCATGGGCTTCCGCAAGATCTTGAAGAAGTGGGACAAGCGGTCGCGATCGACCACTAAAGAGCTTTACCTCGCCCGTCAAGTCGAGATCCAGCCGGTATTCAACAGACAGGTGCGTGCGGCTGCCATGAATCGTAGCCCCTCGCTTACTGGTGTATGCAGCTCATATCCGAGCTGGCTGACACCGTCGCGGCATGCTTGCTGGATATCACAGATCTGTCCGTTGGCCTGGGCAGCGACGTCGCTGTGGCAGAAGACATCATCCTTAGTCACCAGCTGAGCATAGACCGGAACGTCCAATTGACCCCCTTCTATGATCTCGAGAGCAACCTCCGTAAAGCGATCAACGACAACGACGGCAAGGCCATCACCGACCTTGTCACCTACTCCGCGTCATTGTCGCAAAGCCGAGAATCCCGGAATCACGTCACTCGTATCCTCTGGAAAGCCATCATTGACGCGCCACGAGAACTCGCCGACCTCATGCTGGCTGCCTCTGGCGGGGACTTTGATTACACTTTCGTCGACGACATCAACAGCCGGACCTGCCTTCACGAGGCCGCCATTGTTGGCCTCATCCGCCTGGTCGACCTCTGTCTAGCCGGAGGTGTACAGAAGGACAAGACGGACGCATACGGAAGGTCTGCGCTCCACTACGCTGCCATGCATGGCCACGGAGATGTATGCTGCAGGCTTATCCAGGTCGGGCTCCCCCCTGATGTTGTCGATGTCGACAATTGCACGCCTCTCATCTACGCCACCCTCAAAGGCTGCGTTGCGTGCGTCCGGGCACTCCTGGAGGAAGGCGGGGTATCCGTACAATCCCCCAACTCCAATAGCGACTTGATGCCAATGTCACTTGCCGCAAGGGCAGGTCACATGGACGTTGTCATCCTTCTATTGAAACACGGCGCCCCAAGTCTACCCAACACGAACGGGGAGTACCCTATCCATCTCGCGGCTCAGGCGGGCCATGCGGAGGTCTGCCGGACGCTCGCAGACCATGAGGGCTGGGATGTCCCGGACAAGTACAACGATTGGACTCCGGTCTTCCATGCCGCCCGCTTTGGACGAGATGCTTCTCTCCAGGTCTTGCTCGAGGTCGGGTGCCGCTTCAATCTCACAGACGAAGCGGAAAATTCTCCTCTATACTACGCGGCTTGGTACGGGCATCGAGCGTGTGTCGCTCTGCTCGTTGAAGCCGCCGCAAAAGCTCAAGCCCGAGCCTCACCATCCCGGATATCCCCTCTCACGAACACTCAACGATCGACAGACACAGACTCGGATATCGACGCGATCCCATCATTATACCTCCCCCCTCCGATGATGCCTTACCGTGTGTATGGCCACAACTATCTGGACCGCACGTCGTTGATTCAAGTAACCATCGGCCACTTGGCGTCACATTACCGAGATCCTTCCGTAGACGGCACTGCCGTTCGGCTACGTCACCCATTGGCTGGTCCGCAGTACGATGACCGGTACCTCCATGCATCTCCGCTTCTCAAGCTCGTCATGACCGCGGCGCCAGTGGTCACTTCCGCTCCTTACAGCATACCGTTGCCTATCCGAGATCAGAAGATCGTCTTCGCTTTCCAGGTGACCTCCCCCAGCGCGTTGTCCCTCGAGTTCTCGCTCTATCCCAACTTTGGCACGAAAACAATAGGGCGCGCGACTGCCCTCCCATGCTTGTTCCAGAACATCCAGAACAGCCAAGCCTTCGTGCTTCCTATTTTGGACCCCAGGTTGCACATCATCGGCGAGGTGAGTCCGCGTCCATGCATGCCGGCTGTCAGACCGGCAGATTAATCACATCTGCAGGTCTCCTTCGAGGTCAATGTCATTACCCCGTTCAGCGGCGTGAAGTTGGAGATAGGAGGCGCGGTCGAGACGTACTGGAAGTCGCTAGCCATGCCCGTAATCGGCGGCAGCAGCAGCACGAAGCTCCTGTCCCCCCGTCCGCCGCAACACGGCCGCGCGCTCGGCGGGTCCGCGCAGACGTCACCGACGAACCCTACCCTCGTGCAGGCCTCCGGCCATTCTCTCACCCACTCGTCTGTCACGGGTAGCTATATCTATGTGACCGTGCAGGTCACTCGAGATCTACACCCGGTGGTGTTCGCGGACTGGAAGCTGCCGGACGAACACTACGATTTAGGCGTCGCGGATGCGACCCTGGCCCAGTTCCAGGCCCTGGCCGCCAGATTAGGCCGAGGCGGACCCACACCCGATCCTTCGTCGTCGCCTCCGTCGCTGTGGTCAAGGTGGATAGCTTCTTCGATGGTTACGCTGCAGGAGCTGCTGCGGGTATGTGCTCCGCTCCGATAATCGCGCCATATTCCGTGATACTCAACCTTGTTTCTTCGCTTTGCCTCTTCCTTTGCTTCTCCCGCCCGCTCGCAGACCGTACCCGCGTCGTTCGGGATTTGTGTGGAGATCGCGTACGCGCCCTCGCGCGTTCGTCACCGGCATTCGCTCAGGCACCAGGTCGACCTCAATGACATGGTCAACTCCGTCCTGCGAACGGTGTACGATAGCTCCGCGCTCGAAGGGCACATGGGCCGCAGGCCGGTCGTCTTTACGTCCTTCGCCCCGGACGTGTGCGCGGCGCTCAACTGGAAGCAGCCAAACTGTACGTTATTTCCACTCCATCGATTTAGACTCTCCCATCCCTCCGCGTGACGACCACCGTCCGAACGCCCATCTCCCGCGGCCGGTCGCTCGTCTGCTCGCTCCGCCGGGTCATATGCGCTGCTTGCAGGCAAATGTTGCGCGCCCCGGACGCCCATGCTAACCGTCTCTGGTCTCCGCAGATCCTGTCTTCTTCGCCTCCCAGTGCGGCGAGACAAGCCGGGCGGCCCCGAGCGCCATCGCGCTCACGACGGAGGACGTTCATGACTTCCGGCTCTGGAGCCTCGACGCCGCGGTCGAGTTCAGCAAGATGAACAACCTGCTCGGCGTCCTGCTCGATGCCAGCTTCCTGGTGCGTCCGCCCGCCTTCGGCCCGACCGCGCGGGAACGTTTCACGCTAACGACGTTTCTACGCTCCCTCCTTCCATTCGCGCCTCGCTCTTTCCCCGCCCCAACGACCGCACCAGGCGCGCACACCGTCGCTCATCCAGGGTGTCAAGGACTTCGGGCTGCTCGTCGGCACGTTCGGCGTCCGGGAGGACATCGAGCGCCTCCCGACGTCGACGGGTGCCGAGGCGAGCGGGCTCGACGCCGCGCTGCACGACGGCGTGCTCACGTACTTCAACCCCAGGCAACGCGGCTTCCAGGGACTGTGACCTCCTGGCGACGTACAACATGACTATGCACACACAATATTATTATCGGTATTTTCGAGATCCATGCATGCTACGCCATACTTCCGCCCCGCCCCGCTCCATCTGCATTACAGGTAGTGCCATCTTGGCATTATGTACACGGTCATATACGTACAACACTTAGTTACTCTACTTTTCTTACATATCCGAGTCAAGCCGTCCCTCAGCCTATCCGTCCATCCATGTATCCCTGGCACCTTGCTTCAGCCACGGCCCTGAGTCCGATGCCCCCGACCTCCATGCCCTCTACGTTGTGTCCATACGCACGCACGAACCTGTACGAGCAAGAAGCGCACCAGAAACCTGTAGCAAAGTACCATCCGCCAGAATCTAGACCGCGGCCCTGTAGAGCTCAGCGTACCGCCCGTCGCGCGCGAGGAGCTCTTCGTGCGTGCCGTACTCGATGATCGTCTGTCGACATACCACACCGGTGAGCGAGCGACGAGGTGGAGCGGAGAGCACGGAACGGAACGCACCCCGCCTTCCATCATCGCGATCTTGTCCGCCCGGCGGGCGGTGGCGAGCCGGTGCGTGATGAAGACGACGGTCTTGGTGCGCGCGCCGTCGGGCCCGCGCGCGATCGCGTCGATCGCGTCGAAGACGTGCTTCTGCGCGTGCGCGTCGAGCGAGGACGTCTGTCGGCGGGGCCGCTTCAGTCACGGCGATCGCACGGGCGGGCGGGGCGGGACTCGAGGACTCACGGGCTCGTCGAACACGAGGAGCTCGACCTCGGGCCTCCGGGCGCGCATGAACGCGCGCGAGATCGCGATGCGCTGCCACTGCAGGGGAGGAGAAAACCGATGTCAGCACACTTGCCCCGGTACAGCCTGGGACCGCCGAACACGCCCACCTCTCCACCCGAAAGCCCATGGACGCCCCCGCCGCAACCGAACGCGTCCGCGCCCGCGCACGCGCCGAGCCCGCCGTCGCCCTCGAGGCGCGTCTTCGTGCCCGCGGGGAGGCGGGCGACGAGCTCGCGCGCGCCGGCGAGCGCGAGCGCGGCGTCGACGGCGCCGGGCGCGCGCATCGCGGGCACGAAGCCGACGCCGACGTTCGCGCGCACGGACGCGCCGGGGAAGCGCGCGAAGCCCTGGAAGACGGCGGACGCGCGCGCGTGCACGTCCGCGGGCGCGAGCCGGCGCGCGTCGCGGCCGTTCAGGCGCAGCGGCGGGGGCGCGGCGGGGCGGCGGGCGCGGGGGGTCGTCGAAGTCGAAGAGGCGGAGGAGGACGTGGGCGAGCGTGGTTTTGCCTGCGGGGCGGGGAGAGGGGCGTGGTTAGCGTTCGAGGCCTGGGGCGGGGAGGGTGTGCGTACCCGAGCCGTTGTAGCCAACGATGGCGACGGTCTCGCCGGCGGCGATGGAGAGGCTCACGTTTCGCAGCGCGGGTTGCGGGCACCCCGGGTAGGTGTACGACAGGTTTCTGACAAAGCAGAGGAGAATTAGCCACAAGAATCGCACAGGTGCGGGCGGTGCGGCGGTAGGCTCGGGGGAGTTGGGCTATACGCACCTGACGTCTATCGACATGCCCCGGCCGGAGGGGTGATAAGGCAGGTGCATCTTGGCCTCGGGTTGTAGACGGGGTTTGAGCGTCGAGGCCGCACAAAACGCGCCCATGAGGAAGATGCCTTGAAAGGCCATGCGAAGGGTGTAGAGAAGGGCCTCCGTGGCGACGAAGAGGGACTGGAGCGTCGAGCGATACAACGTGAAGGAACCGATGGAAGTTGAAGTCGAATGGAGCACTAATAGTAGCGGCACCTGCGTCGTTAAAACGTGACAAGCGTGAGTGGACTCCGGGACGGACGGAGGCATGTGGAACTCACATTGTTAATGGCCGAGAGCATACCTGACAAGTAAAATTGGGACGCGATGCGGGAAGACCAGTCTCCGTGGGTGCCTGTCTTGCGACGCTCGAGATTCATGAGCGTCCTGCGGGAACGTGACCAGGCGTCGAGAATCCAGGGGCCCAGGTCGAAGAGCAGGACCTCAGGCCGGTACGAGTCGCTGTGGGCCAGGCGCCGCATCGCCTCCTGTTTGGCGGCGAGCTTTACTTCCCGCTGGGACACGGGACAGTCCCAGTAACGGCTCTGACCGCTAAACCAGGAGAGAATGGTGGGGAGCGCAGAAAGCGCAAGCGAGAGCATGATGACGTGGTAAGGGGTGCGGCCTCCGAAAGTGAGCGAGCAGAGGACCCAGAGGTGGGTGGAGAGCTCCGAAATGAGTGTGAGAAGGCGGAGGAAGTCGAAGGGAGAGAAGAGGCCAAAGGCGGAGAGGCCGTTGAAAGAGCGGACGAACATGTCGGACTCCTGGAGCAGGTCGCGGACGTGGGGGTCGGCGAGCGTCGGGATGTCGAGCCGCAGCCGCTGCTCCATCTGCCGGCGTTCGACCAAGAACCGCGCAGCGTCATGCACGATGTTCTCGTTAGATGTGCTATGCGGGAACGGAGGTCAGCCTACGCGTGTGTTTGGTAGCGCAAGGCACGTACGCAAAGAAGTCGAGCGCGCTGTCCCCGGCCATGCGGATTAGTTCGGAAGAAACCTGGTAAATTATAGGAGCGAGGGTGAATTCGCCTGATAGGATAAGTTTTTGGAGCTAGAAGACAGGCGTCAGGAACGATGGTGGAGCGGGGAAGAGCAGGAAGGCTGCGTGCCTCGTCGACCATGAGGGCTTGAGAATAGCCTCGGTAGGCGGGGAGGATTCCGCGGAGGAAGTCTAGAGAAATCATGAGGGATATCCGGTAAGGGTGCATGTTCCACAGCTGGGACAGGATCTCGGCGGAGCAGGTGCGGACTAGGGTAGATGCTAAGGTAATGTTCTGAGAAGAGAAAGAACGGTGGGCGCCGGGCGAGAGCGGCTCGTTGGGAGCCCGCCGGGACGCGAGCCAGAGCTGGAAGAGGTCCGGCTGTGGGTGCGCAGCGGGCTGTCTGTGGCGCTCGGGGTTCGCGGGCGAGGGCTTGGGCGGCTGGGGGGCATCGGGGGCGGTGGGGGCGTGGCAGCCGGGGAGGGTGCGGACGAAGGAGCCTGCGCCGCGGAGGACGTGGGCGAAGAGGGAGGGGGGAGGGGGAGGCATGCTGACCGGGCAGCGGCGGGGACGGGGCTGGGACGGGGGATATAAGGGCGGGATGGAGCGGTCGCGTTATTGTCTTTGGCCGGGATTCGATCCTCGGCGCTCTCTGCTCGCAGACGGAGATGGGAAGCGCGAGCCGGAAGCCGGTGAGACTGTTTGGTAACGGCTCGTAGAACGCACCGCTCGAGGACCGCGCGCTGGCTCGCTCCTGCTCCATCCTCCTCCCTCCGCCTGCGCACCCCGCCCGGACACCCTCATCTCGCACGCCAGATCGCCCGGCCAAGGCCCGCGCCGCGCTCAGCACCGGCTGGGACGTCCTCGGCTGGCGGGCTGATCCCTGCCTCACCCTTTGCGCCTTCCTTATCCAGCCCCCGGTGGCCTGCCCCAGGCGCGCCCTGTCTCGCCCCAATCTCCCCCGCACGGGCGCGGATCAGCGCGCGAAGGTCAATGTCCACTCGCCGCAGTGCGCGCCACGCCTGCCGTACACAGCGCGGGTCGTCGCGAGGAACGGAGCGTGGCCCAGCCTGAGCGGCGGGCGAGCTCGACGTCGAGGCCGGCCCGGCGCTCGCGGCCTGCACGTGCCTAAGTTTTGCGTCGGGCCACCCGCCTCGAGCAATGCAGCGCGCCCTTCCTCCGCCTCCGCCCCCGACCTCGCCCCATGTCCCTCGACGACCCCGCCAGCCAGAACCACCTCTCCGAGAGTCTGGAAAGGCTCAAGGTCGCCCAGGACGCTCGCGACGTCATCCCTGAGGAGGAGGACCACCCCGCACTCAACGGCCACGACCCCGAGCCCCCGCACTCCCCCGCTGGCTCCTCCACCCAGCCCCATCCGAGCCAGCAGCTGAGGCGCGAAGGCTACGGATTCCGTCCGTCCGGCATCTCCACCCCGCTCTACACCTCCAAGGCGGTCGTCCGCGGCAGCACCCCCCTCGTTGACTCGAACGGACTCGGATGGCCTGGTGCGTCTGCTCCCCCGCCCGCTTCGTTCTCCCGCGCGTTCCGCCCCCGCCCGCGCGCACGGAGCGACGCCATGTGGGACTGACGATCCGTTTGCCCGCCAAGCGAAGTCCACCCATCTCCGCCTTAATGCGACCGCAGAAGAGCGGGCCGAGCGCGAGAAGAAGATGTCCGCCGCCGTCCGCACCATCCTCGAGTGCATTGGCGAAGATCCGGACAGAGAAGGCCTCCTCAAGACCCCGGATCGCTACGCGAAGGCCCTCCTCTGGATGACGCGCGGGTACGAGGAGCGGCTCGCGGGTGCGTCCCCGTCCCGTCCTCCGCCGCCCGTTCCCCGGACGCTGACCTGCCTGCCGCGCACAGACATCATCAACGACGCCGTCTTCGAGGAGGACCACGACGAGATGGTGCTCGTGCGCGACATCGACGTCTCCAGTCTCTGCGAGCATCACCTCGTGCCTTTCACCGGCAAGGTGCGCACGCGTTCCCCCCTCTGCCTCCCTCCTCGCCACCTTGCGCCTCGCGCCTCGCGCCCGCCGTCGCCGCCGCCGCCCGAGCCCGCTCGTGCACGACAAGGGAACGCGCTCACCGTGAAAGTACAGATTGCGATAGCCTACATCCCAAACAAGCTCGTCCTCGGCCTCTCGAAGCTCGCGCGGATAGCCGAGACGTTTGGTCGCCGGCTCCAAGTCCAGGAGCGCCTCACCAAGCAGGTCGCCCTCGCCGTCCAGGAGGCCATCCACCCCCGCGGCGTCGCCGTCGTAATGGAAGCGACGTCAGTCCCTCCTCGCACGACTCGCGCTCCTCGCTTGCATCCTCGCTCACTCTCCTCTCATTCCCGTCTAGGCACATGTGCATGACCATGCGCGGCGTGCAGAAACCGGGCGCGGTCACCGTCACGTCCTGCATGCTCGGCTGCTTCCGCACGCAGCAAAAGACCCGCGAGGAGTTCCTCACCCTCATCAGACGGTAGTGTCGGCCATCATCTTGCATATTCTCCGCGCTCTCGATTCAACTCGCATGGTCTCTCCGCATTTCAACATTGTACTCTACTCGCACGCACTCACCGCTCGATTCCAACATCGATACCGTCCTAACGCAATTCAACTTGTACGGCCCACGTACTTGTACCATACCTATAGTACCGCTGCCCCTAAGGGCCTACGAAAGTCCTTACGGCTTTCGGAGAATTCAGGCGTGACACTTGTCAACCACGCCAAACATCGCCGACGAGCACAACTTTGTAATGCAATAGTGAGCGAGGACATCTCGCGCAGATCAGTGGTACAGTAACAACAACAGACAGGTCACAGCACGGAGAGCGATCCAGCAACTACCGCAGCCACACCAGCACAATCCACCCGGTCCTCAGTCCCTCCGCGCCCTCGCCTTCTCCCCGTCCATCGACGGCAACGCCTTCGCCAGATACCGGTCCCGGATGATCTTCGGCCGCTTCGGGGCCTGCGCCGCGGGCTCCCCTGCGCCCCCGCCCCCGCCCCCGTCCCCGTCGCGGTCCGCGAGCGTGCGCTTCCGCCCGCCGTCCGACCCGCGCTCGTCGTCCGCCTTCCTCCCGCCGCCGCCGCCGCCGCCATCCGGCTGGAGCCCGAGCCGCGCGCGCAGGCTCCCGCCGCTGGGCTCCGCCTGCGAGCCGGACGCCGTCCAGAGACGACGTGCGGGGGCTCCCCGCGCTTCCAGCCGTCGCGCTCCCGGTCGCGGTCGCGGTCGCGCCCGTCGGGGGCTTGCGCGCGTCCCCGGCCATCGCGCGCGGCGCGGAGGGCGTCGAGGGCGGGAGGGTCTTCGCGGACGCAGGCCCGTCGGGGATGCGCTTCTCGCCGAGCTGCGGCGCGTCGCGTGAGTCTCGGGCCCCTACGCATCGCGGGGCGACTTTACCTTGGTGTCGATCGAGAGGCCCTTGCCGTCGCCGTCGCCGTCCCGGTCCTTCCGCCGGCGGTCGCCGTCGCGCCCGCTGCGGTCGTGGCCGTCCTTCTCCGACGAGCGGCGGCTCCGGTCTTCGTGGTGGCTCTCCTTCCGCGACGACCGCTTTGAAGGCCGGTCCGGCTTCTCAGCATAAGCATGCACTGGCGGCACCCGCACGCGAAACCGCTCACCTCGTCGTCTCCCCCCCTCCTCCGTTTCCCGAGCGTGTCGTCGGCGCGGTGCCGGCCCGTGTCTGGCCTGCTGGGCAGCCGCGCTCGTCCGCCGGGACGCTGCTGGCCGCAACGGCGGCGGCGGCGGCGGTCCCGCGGACGAGCCCCGACCCGCCGCCTCGCGCTCCTTGCGGCTCTCCCGTTCGCGCTCCTTGTCCGACCTGTCCTCGCGCCGGTGCCGGTCCCGCTCCCTGTCGCTCCGCTCCCCGTCGCGCTCTCGGTGCCCGTGCCGGTCCCCCCGCTCGCGCTCGCGCTCCTTGTCCCGCTCGCGCTCGCGTTCGCGGTCCCTGTCGCGGTCGCGCCGCTCGCGGTCCCCGTGGCGGTCGCGCCGCGCATCCCGATCGCGGTCGCCGTCCTTGTCCCGTTCTTCGCGCGCCGCACGGCGGTCGCCGCGCCGCGCCGGGTCGCGCTCGGGCCGCTTCTCGTCGGGCTTGTCCCGTGTGAGCCGGCGGTCTCCGCTCGCACGCGACTCCGTGCTCGGGTTGCGTGTTCCCGGACGGCTCGGCGGCGACGGGGAGCGGCGGCGGGCGGGCGAGGGCGCAGCGGCTGCTTGGGAGCGCGGTTCCGTGGGAGGGTGGACGTCGCTCTTGTCGCCGTTGGTGGTCCTCGAGTGCTTGGCAGTCTCACGGAGCTCCTGCGCAGAGGCGGTTTGGCTCGGCTCGGAAGGGGGCGGCATGTGCTGCTGCAGATCTGGGCGAGGGGGGATGCCGTGCGGTACTCGGGGAGAGCCTGGCATCGGCTTGGACGGGTTCGAGCGCGCCGCCGATGCTTGATTGGGGGTAGGCGGTCGGGAGCTGCGCAACTCTTGGCTGAGGGATGTAGGGATGGGAGATGCCACCTTGGACGGCATGTCGCGAGTTGAAGGCTGGTCAATGTCCATCACATCGTTCTTGACCTCGACTGCGGGCTTGCCGTTCTCCGTCGGTCGTGCTTCAGGACGCACCCTCTTGACGACCTCAGGCCGTGGTACACTTCATAGCATGATTTAGAGACAATTGGAGGGGCTCGGCTGTTCACGCACCTCTCCATGGCCGACTTGGTGTTGTTTGGTGTTCCATTGCGCTCTATGGGAGCAGGTGAGGTTGTGGACGCGCTGTTCGCGTGAGACTTGGGCGCCGACGGGGCCACCGAGGGAGGAGCAGGCCGCCGGGTGTCCGCGGCAGGCGGAACGGCAGCACCAGAAGCCGTAGGGGTACCCACCCGAGACCGGTCCGGCTGGACTGCAGGAGCTGGGGGCTATTGGGCCAAACTCAGAGTGCGTCGCTTTGGCCTCGTATATGTATCACGCACCTTGGGCTTGGGACGTACAGGAGGTGCCCATATTGACTCACGCTTCTTCAAGCTTGCGTGGTACCTAGAAGAACTGATCAGTCACCAAATACCAACACTCAAGGCCACAAGCTGCTTACGCGCGAGCGAGAATCTTCAGGTCACCACGAGTCTCGTTCTCCAGCAGCTTCTCGATCGCAGAACTGACCCAAAGTCCGCTGATATCGTGGATTGCGGCCACAGGGAACACAGGGAGTATCTCTTTCAAGAGGATGATCGTGTTGTACACATGCATGAATTCGCCGGACTTGATTGAGTCCTCCAAACACTGGAATACGGATGTGTGAGTATGAGATGTGCATCCCTCGGAAGACAGATGGAATACCTTGGCGACTCGTTTGTGCCATTTCCGTAGGATCTGCTGGAAGTCGTTCCACCCCATCAACGTGTTGCGATTTTGGAAGCCCGGCAAGGGGGTTGTATTGCCACCAGTCTTGAAATGGTTCTCTTGACGGAAAAGTTCCTTGTTCTGGAACCACTTGTAGAGGTCACCCAAGATACCAAGCAGGAAGCGTCCTAGGGAAAAGTGATCAGAGGCCATAAACATGGGAGAAGAAATGGCTATACCATAATTGCGGGCTTCATATTCGCTACAGGAGAAGAGAACAACCTTCACGTTGTCACTCAAGATTTTATCGTAGCACATGACGGTGGAGAATCCCGGGGTGCCTTGGAGATGCATCACTTTGATGAATTGGGCACAGAAGTCCGCGTCCATGGGGGAGAGCAAGCATCTAGGAAGGATACAGTGTTCGATCATGTACGACGCGAGTGTTGGCCGGGGGGGATCTTTGGACTGCGAGTCAGTCGCGCGTACTGGTCATAAAATCGGTCCGACATACTGTGAGCAAACCAGTGCTGTTTCTCTCGCGCCAGTCGTTTGAGAGTGAACTTTCTCGAGGCGGTCTGCTGCTTGAGCTCTCGACGGAGGGTGCTCATGATGATATCGATGCGCCTGTGCTTCTCCCTGTGCAGGCCAGCGGTCATGCGTTTTGCTCTGTCTGGGGAACGCGCAGCCGAATTGGCCAGAGAATCTTCTTGATGAAGCAGTGCCTTGAGCGAGCCGTATTCCTCGTCGTACCTCGTGGTGGGCGGGGTGAGATCGTAGGTAGACAGCTGCCAGAAGGTCAAGTAAAACGGTGCACTGAAGTACCGGTCAATGGCATCTTACGAATCCAGAGGGGAACAACTTACCCAATAACGTCGCAAACGGTCGGCGGGATGAGCTTCTTAACGTCGTCAAGAAGAGGAATCAGCTCTGGTAGCCATGGACTCTGCGCGGATAGGTCAGTTACTCGACCGAGGCGATGGTGAGGGGATCCACAGACCTCAGGAGCGGAAGGAGGCTTAGGATCGGCCACCTCCATGACAACATCGCCAGACGGAGATTCGGACACTGTGGGCTTCGCTTCGGCAGGAGGCTTGGACTCGGAAGAAGCCTTCCCCTCGTTGGCAGTGTCTGCATTGGCAGCGCCCTCTGCCCCGGGATTGGGCGAGGCCACGCGAGACGCGGTCGGGTTAGGCTCACGTTTCGCAGTGAGCGCAGCCTTGAGACGCTTCTCCGCCTCCTCGCTCGCGATGCGCTCCTGTTCTTCGAACTGCAGGGCAGCGGCCTATATTGTGCGCGTGAGGTCCGGGCTTTCCGTGCTGATTATATGAGAGACGTACAAGCAGCGTGTTGTTGAGAATGGGGCGGTAAATTTGCATGCAGATCGCTGCACAGATCCCGTACTTCTCATGGAGCTCGGCCAGCGGAGGGACTATCTTGTTGGCGTAGTCTTCGGCAGGGATCACGGTAGGGGTGGTGAGAAGTTCCAAGTATTGCAAGAGAACCCCATGTGTCTGTATCACGGGTGAAAACGTGTACAAAACAGCCCGATGAAAGGACAAACCATGTCGAATAGGCTGGCAAGAGACTTGAGGTGTGCATCCGGCGCTTGAAAGACACATGACTGCCGCTGCTGGGCGACTTGAATGAGGAGCGGTAGTGCAAGCTTTGAGTTGATCAGGGAGAAGCCAAAACGAGCGTGTGCCTTCCCGACAGTGTCATTGATGTCCTGGCGGGCACCACGGGCCGCGGACGCGACAGCCTCGATGCGCAACGTAGGACCACCGGCCATAGCTGCGACCTGGGAGTCGGAGAGGCTGGGGAGTGGTTCAATGCTCGCCATCTTCCAGATGAGCTCCCTAAAGACGATGATCTCCGTGGTTTGCCTGTTGTTGAGCTGGTGGACGATGTAGCTCAGGATGGGCGTCAGGTCCGCGCTGTACCGACGATAGAGCATGCCAGTGAAGGATGCAAGACCTACAACGAGCATGAGCGTGTGACGAGAACAGATAACAGATTACTTACTCAATAGCCAATCCGACGTGTTAACGCCGTCGTCCTTGACACGTTCCTTGTGGGGATTGGAAAGCGCGTCGAGGATGACATAGACCAAGACATCAAAGCCCATGATGGTGACGAAGTTCAGAGACAGGAGCACAACACCGGCCAAATTGTCGTAAGCCATGACTTGGTTGACAGCATTCGTGAAGAAGATGCAGGGGTTGGAGTTCGCGAGTTTGGCGACGGCGCCTGCAAGAGTCCCAACCGTGTTGTGAGAAAGTCGGCGCATGATCCCCTTCGCTTCACGATCCGCTTGGACCTGACGAATTCGAAGCTCCGGGTGCGACTTGTAGACGCTGGACTTCCACTCCCCATATAGCTGCCATCGAGTTGTCGTCTCATACTGCCTGACAATACTCCACACGTCGACAGTGCACACTGCATTGCCACGGATGAGCGGGAGTGAGGGCAAGAAGTAGAGTCGGATGACTTTGAGCCAGAACCGCATGACAGGATGTTCCGGGTTTGGGAGGCCGATCTGCTTCTTTGTAGCGGGATCGACTTCGCACTGAAGCGGTAATGTGAGATATGACGCCGCGCATACAACGAGCATTACTCACGACTGTAGAGATGTGTTGACGTCCGATCCGTGCGAACTTGGTGAGGAAGGTAGGGTCTCGGGAGATGTGCAGTCCGATGAATCGCATCAGCGGCTCAACAACGTCCATAAGATCGTCGTAAGACGAGCACATGGGAACGCGCGAGGTCCAGTCCGGGTAGAAGAACACAAACTCAGTGGTACTAGTGACGGGAGGTGTCGGGGCCACGAGGGAAAGCTGAGGCTTTCGCTCAGGAACGGGGACAACTCCCGCCGAGCCATACCGTGCACGAGGCGTCGCAAACGAAGCAAGCTTCGTCTTATTGGCGGCACTCGGAGACACTAGCTCGACAGCCGTTTCGTACAGCGGACCAAAAGAGTGGTGCACAACTCGCAGCATCAAGTCCGCGAGCTCAGGGTACGCGTCTACCATCCAAGGGAACTTGGACAGTATGGAGATGGCCGGCCGTAGAACGCCAACGGAGAGTAGTGCGTGAACAAGTCCGAGCTTCTGGTTGGGAGTCTCCTCCACCTTCTCCTCCTTCTTCGGCTCGGGTGCGGGCTTTGGCTTTCCGCTGGATGACCCACCAGACTCCAATGGCGCAGCCATTGCAAGCTGACTGATTTTAGCGCCTGCGATTCGAGCATCGACATTGGCCAAGTACGCCTTGTGCAGTTCAACCATATTCTCGTCCAGGGGACCAATCTGCAACACATCAGCGTTTCCCCGCCTGTGAGGCACGAACAAGCTTACATGAAGGTATAGGTCTTCCAGCGTCAAGAACCCTTCGCGGATTAGTACGGCCGCCATTAGGTACAAGTTGCGAGGAGTTGTTTCCAAGACATCCGGGGACTTCACTACAGTAAGATTCAGTCCAAGGGAGGCAGGAGAGCACGCACCTGATAGTAGGTGAACTTGAATCCCAATACCTGCGCTAGCACGCGAGCATTGCTGCTGTTCGTGGCGATGATAGGAGCGGCGGCTTGTTGCTCGGCAATCGAGATAATCTCGTCAAGCGTCTTTCCCCTGTACTGTGTAACATCTGGCTCGACAGCCATTTCCTCTTGCTTGACGCCTTGCCGCGTTTGGCCTCCCCAGGGGGAGAAGGATAACAGGGCCAAGAAGAATGAGTGGTGCGTTGCAAGATGGACAGAAAACACGTCGAGGATGATGTCGAGCGCGCGATTAGGGTCAAGATCGAAGTACCCAATGAGGCTCAGAGCCCGCTCCCATGCTGGACGAGCACGGCCTTCGATCCCAGCAGCGGTCTCCACAGGATACCCAGTAGAAGGATTATGCGCGGGGCCCAAGCTACCCGTGAGCTCGGCAGTTAGCTTGCTGTAGCCCTCGGATTGCTCACGGAGCAGGTTGAACTTGTTCTGTTTGTAGCTGTTCAAGTGTTAGGCGCACAACGGTGGCGTACTCAGTGGCGACACTCACAAAAGAGCCGTGCGCATCCGAATCTCTTTGCGCTCAAAAGAGAGTTTGTCGAGTATCAGCCCTGCGGTGGCAACCAAATTGATGTCTAGCCGCTCGCGGCAAATATTGGGGTCGACAACACCAATGACCTGTTGTGTGGCTCAACAGGGTGGTCGGACTTGAACACGCCGTAAGCCACTCACCAGAAACCTTCGGAGTAGTGATACCAACGTTGCCTTGTCAGACTCTGCATTTTCCTTGGAAGTGACGGCTTGAGCGACAGTGGTGGGAGAGAGCGTGTCCTGGTCCGCAGCGGTAGCCATGTTCTTCGCGTCCAATAGGATCTCCTCCAGCTCCCCGTCAATGGACCATATGATATCCACCAGGACATCTCCAATGGCAGCAATGCTGGGGTTCTTGTCCTTACCGGTAGACGAGGAGGGGAGGTGTTCCAGAACGGAACGAATGAAGGAAATCACGGAGTCCACAGAGATGGTCTTCTTGGCAGAGAAAGAAGTCAGAGTGGAGGATAGAAGGGCTTGGTACACCGTCGTGAGGACTGCATTGCAGTCGGGGTCGTAGGGGTTTGAGTGAGATGCGGATAGTAGGTTGCGACTGCAGCGGCGGTCAGCGAACGAGAGAAGACATAGAGTACCTTATGCGCACCATTCCACGTCGCCACCATTTTCCCACTTCTCCAGACACTGTTGCGCCGTCTCCAGCACGTCCATGGCGAGTAGGGGAGGGGGAGGGGAGGAATGAGTCCGACGCACAACCACTGAGTTTGCTGTGGCGGAAGCGGCTGTTGTGCCGTATTTGGCTACTTGCATAGACGCGGACTTGGGAGGGCGCTGCCACTGCGTCCTGACTCCACGACCGTCTCCATTCGCAGCGATGTTCTACTCAACCACACCAAAATCTATTACGCGTGCAGGAGTTGCACACCCAGATGAGTATCCTTCCAACTATGTCCTCCCAATGCGCAGATTGTGGCACCGCCGGTCGAAGGGTAATGCTGCCAGATTTATGGCAGTGCGGAGGTCGCAACAACGAGCAGCGAAGTTCGTGGCCACTGGTTCGGGCTGGAGGCACACTGCGAGCGCGGATGGGGGAGCAATATGGATGAGTCAGCGTGTACCATATGTAGCAATATGATGTCATATCCTACCAAACCTTCAATCGAAACATACACCAACCCTGCTGAAACTGCCCGAAACGTTATGAACACTTTCGGACGGTCCCTTTCCCCGAAACGAAGGTCTTAGATTGTTCCCCAATACGCGTGGCAAATGCACAAAGAACGCACACGCCTTCGGACAATGTCGAGCAAGGTGACCGACGCAGTCGCTCCAACGCACAGCATTGCAGTATCCGCCGACATGACCCCCGCATGTGGCTAAAGCGTGCCCCGCGAAGAGATGGCCCAGCTGCGTGAGCACGAAGATAGGCACCGCTCGAGGGATCGTCCCACCCAGGAGGAGCTCAGGAAACGGATAAAGGTATGGAATTTTTGGCTCGTTGCTTTGTACGGCCCCCGCGCCGGAGATCCTCACCGCATACTACGTGTCACGGTCTCTTTTCTCTTTTCTTATTTCTCCTCCCTTGCTGTCTTCGTCCCAGCTCTTACTATGCATTACCATACCACTACTCTACCAGTTTCGGCCACTCATACCACTTTCGAGTCCATTCTACATAAGTATGCTCACTGGCACGCCGGCTCCCCCGCCGGCAAGTTCTCGTACTCCCGCTTTCGAAATTCGGACCAAGGACTGAGGGCATCTGCGCAGTCGACTTCCACCCACGTCTATGTAATTTTATTACATAAGCTACATATGTATGTAGGTCATGCTCAAGGGCAATGAACGGGGATTCAAAAAAGAGTGCAGCATGCATCTACGTCCTTTTGGGAGGTGTCATCCTCCTCGGGCCCGTCGTTGCCACGGGGTCGCCTCTTCCACGCCTCCTGTTGTGTCAATAGCACAGTGAATGTCGGAGTGGCAGACGTCCATGCTCCAGGATGAGGCCGCCGCGATGGTGAGCATCGTCATGGAAGGCGACAGGTGTGTTGTAGCTGACTACGCGGGCCGCGGCACAGATCGCATTGGGCATTGGAGCATGACAGAGCCATTGACGTGTGGTGGCAGAGTGATCCGCAGGAGGTGAACAAGCGTCGAGACGGCGGCGTGACCGCCATGGGCAACCGCATGGGGGTGTCCCCTGGAAGGCGTCAAGAATAGATCTTACGCGTTCATTGCACAGGTATGGCAGAGCTCCTATCGCCAGTAGTCATCGCGCTCCACATCAGGGCGAACTTGGGCACTTTGGACCCCTCGGCCTCGGGCCTGGGCAGAGTTCGAACATCTTGGCTGCAACGTGGGAGGGGTATGTACCCGTGTCTGGATACCGGCGACCTCCTGACTGAGACCATCAGCAGCTTGTCACTTCCAAGTTCCAGTGTGCCCTCGGGGTTGCCATCAATGATTGTCGTATGCTGAATGATATCCGCCGGGTATTCCACAGGAATACTCAGCAGAGTCGAAGGGTTTAACCTCATTTGATGAGCCCTCAGCGGCATGACGCCGAGCGCCCAATCAGCATCCGCCTCGCGGTATTGATCTCACTTGAAGCTATAGTCGCTTGTTGTGCTTGGGTGAAATGTTTCAGGTACGTTGGAATGACCGTTGCACGGTCACCACGGCGATAGCACGTCTGGTACTAGGTATAAAAGGTCCTCATGCACATCCCTGGCCCTCCGCTGGCTTCCCTTTCGCCTCGGTCTAACACCATTCCCGCCGGTCTTTGCACTATGCGTTCTTCTCGCTCTCTCTTTTTCGCGCTCTGCGCACTTCCTGCTGTTTTCTCCGCACCGGCTGAACCGACCGGCCTAGATGATGCCATGATTGCCAAAGTCAAGGCCAACCTGCGAGTCATCGCCACTCACAGGTGCGTTCTTCGGTAATCTTCGCAGTCACTTCCGCTGATCATTTTTACGCGAGAAGCTGGGAGATCGGCACTGAGCTGGAGACGTTGACTGAACTCGAATGGCCGTCCTTGGCCGTCTTCGAGGGCACTCTCCCCCCTCCCACCACGCTCAAATCTGGTGAGGCCGCCGATGTGATCGACTACGCAGCTGCGTGAGTAGTCTTCGATCTGACCCGCGAGTAGTGGTACTTACTCTTTGCTTTCCTCAGCATCGTGGCGAACATTACGGGCGATGGTCCCCTTATCGACGGTGATGGTGCCGTCGGCGACCCAGCGAGTATGTCAGATAGTCGTACGTGCGCACGTTGCCAGACTCACAATTTCTCAGGCATTGGTCAAGCCGTTCTTCTCGCTAACTGGACGCGCACCAATACCAGCGACGAATCGTTCTCCTTGCCGCCGCAAACCAACTCAACTACCTGCTGAACGTCGCTCCCCACACGGATGACGGTGCCATCTCTCATCGTGCTGAGCAGGTCCAGCTTTGGTGACTATTCTCGATGTTTCTGCCTGAGTCTAAAAATGACACGCCATCAGGGCGGATTTCGTGTACATGGCTCCTCCTTTCATCGCCTACTACGGTGCTCTCCAGGGCGGCGATGAGGGTCTCTCATTGCTCAAAGAATCGTACACTCAGTGCAAGCTTTACCGCAAGTACCTTCAAGATAACGGTACGCTCTGGAGGCACATCACCTTGGGTAGTTGGTCGGACAAGAACCACTGGGGCACCGGTAAGTCAAGTGTCGTGTACGTTTCAAGTTCACTCTAAATGATTACATTGTGACCGTGTAGGCAACGCATGGGCCGCGGCTGGGATGCTCCGCGTCCTCGAGACTCTTGCTCGCTCGGAGTTCTCCTCCAGTCTCACCCAAGAGCAGGTTGACTTGACCTCCTGGGTCAACGAGATTTTGACCAGTGTTTGGGCGCTCCAGGTTAGTCGGTGCAGCGACTAGCGTACTTAGGCGCACGGCTAACGATAAACCGCTTGCACAGCAATCCAACGGCACGCTGCTCAACTACCTCGATCAACCGGCCACCTCGTTTGGCGACACTTCGAGCACTGCCCTCCTCGCGGCTTCTTCCTACCGTTACGCGACGATCACTGGCGACCTTACCCACATCCCTGCCGCCAACCGCGCCTTTGATCTGATCAAGGCTAGCTTGACGGATGATGGCTGGCTGCTCAACACCGTCGACCCTGAGTCGTTCAGCACCCCCTCTCCCCCTGGCGTCTACAGTCCCGAGGGTCAGTCCTTTGTGCTGCTTTTGCACACGGCATGGCGCGCTTTCAAGGCCGCTACTTCCTTGTGAGATGCGGACCGCTCGTTCTCGGGGAACGTTTGCACTGTATGGTGATCTTCCTCAAAAGTGATTTTACGCGCACACTGCTCCACCTGTCTCACAAGTATATGCTTTACATTACCTGTCTATAATGTTAGACCCACACTCGTTTTTGTCACATACTCTCCTTCTTGTCCCATAATACCAGGCTCGTGTGTTTCGCATTGACGCATCAGGGGTGTAATTCAGTTCAGGGACTTGCTGAGACTACTACGTTAGTCGAGTGCATGAACGCGGACCTATTCGATTTCCTTCACGCGATCCCGCGTCGGGTTCGTCTCGGAGTCGTAGCAGCAGCGGAAGTCGAGGGTGACATCGCGGTGACGGGCGCCTGGTTGTTAAAGTTGTTTGTCTGGCGAACGTTGACCCAGGCGGGGGTCGTTGTGCCATTGACGACGAGTGAGGGGAAGGCGTCTGAAGGTGGGGGTGAGTGAGTAGAGAATGGAGGAGGGACGCACAGTGGGCCGCCGCCGAAGCGAAGAACGCAGCAAGAGCGAGGGCCGACTTGCACACCTTGATGTCATCACTTGTGAGACACGGAGTGCCGCAGGTTGACCATTACCGGAGTGTTATCGTTGTACAAAGGCACTTACAAAGGGGAAAGTGCGGTGCGCCGACATAGACGCGATCGGCGAACTGACACGAGGGTCCACGTGACCGAGAACGCACTCGTCCTCCGACTTGAGTCCTCTATACCTACGCACTCTCGCAGTAGCATCACACTCACACCCGACATCTCAGCGCATCCTCCAGAGACCTTAGTCTTTTCTCTATGTCTTACGTCTCGCTATGAGCCTCACTCTTGACGCTCTAATCGTCCTTACTAGCTTCGCCTACGCCTCCCTCGCGCCCTACACCAAGGTCGAAGAGTCCTTCAATCTCCACGCGACCCACGATGTGCTCATGTATGGCGTCGGGCCCACAAACCTCCCCAAAGTGCGCCTCACGTCCTTTTCTCCTGGACCGTGGTCCTGACCTCCGGTCTTTGTTTCAAGTACGATCACTTCACATTCTCCGGACCACTTCCACGGACATTCATAGGAGCAGTGGTACTGGCATGGGCAACGCAGCTGTGTTTGAACGCTGGGGAATGGATGGGCGTGTCTGCGGGCAAGTTTGATGCGCAAGTTGTTCGTGAGTACTTGTCAGCCGGGCCTTGCTGCTTTTCCCACTGCAAGGGCTCGTTCTCATGAACATGATCGTTATTTAGTGCGCCTGGTCCTTGCGTCTATAAACGCGATCGGTCTCTGTCTACTGCGTCGTGCCGTCAGTCGGCGATTCGGACGGCTAACATCGGTCATGTTCGCCCTGCTATCGTGCACGCAGTTCCACCTGCCGTTCTGGATGGGACGCACGCTGCCGAACATGTTCGCGCTCCTTCCAGGTGAGTGCTTGAACGTTTATTGCGTCTATTTTCCCGCATCAACGCGCACACAGTCAACGTCGCACTGTGCCTCATGCTGGACAGAGCCCCCAACTCTACGCGACCGTCTCCGGGAGCCGTGCGCGGTGCACTCGCGCTCCTTACTTTCGCCACCGTTGTGTTCCGATCGGAGTTGCTGCTGCTAGTGGGACCCGTGGCGTTGCAATCCGCTTTTCAGTACCTACCTTTGCTTGACGTGATCAAGACTGGACTCCTCGCCGGATCAGCATCTGTTGGTACGTCTTCTCGCCTGTTTGCACCACGCTTGCACTGATTCACCCGGAGCCCTCACTGTCGCCGTCGACTCGTACTTTTGGCAACAGTGGCCCCTATGGCCTGAACTCTACAGCCTTTATTTCAACGTTGTTCGAGGCAAAAGCTCCGAGTGGGGTGTCATGCCGTTCCACGTCTACGTCTCCTCCTTCCTCCCAAAGCTGCTGCTATCGTCACTACCTCTCTCACTCTTCGCCTGTCTCATAGACAGGCGGATACGTGCCATCATGGCACCTTACGCTGCTTTCGTGGCGCTCATCAGTGGATTGGGTCACAAGGAATGGCGGTTCGTGATCTACACAGTTCCCGCTTTCAATGTCGCCGCCGCGCGAGGCGCGACATGGTTGTAGGTTTCGCAGTTGCTCTATTGAGAGAGGTACCTTCGCTCACGATCACCCATAGAGTCGGCCGACGAAAGGGCACCCTCTTTGGCCGCCTCTGTTTTCTAGCCGTCATGGGCATGCTCGCAGCGAATTGCGTTGCGACCTCCCTCCTCGCGCGCTCGTCGTTCGCGAACTATCCTGGAGGCGCCGCGTTGTCTGCATTTAACAAGTTCTTTGAACACGAGGACTACTGTGCGTTCCTTCGTATCCCTCCTTCGCAACCCAGCTCACCCGTGAGGCGCAGTGCATGTACACATCTCGAACCTAGCTGCGCAGACCGGCGCATCCCTCTTCCTTCAGAGTCACGCCTCGCCCCACCTGTCCCTCCCCTCCGTGCAGGACTCCGTCTACGCGCACAAGAACTGGACATATGACAAGACGGAGGGTCTTTCCCTCGCCGATCTCACTGCGGACACTCGCATCACGCACCTCATCGCGGAGGCGGATGCACTACCGTCGTCGCGCTCGTGGACACGTGTCGCGTCCGTCGATGGGTTCGACGGGTGGCGGCTCAATCTCGACGTGGTGCGCGGTGGCGAGGGCCAGGCCTGGCGGAGAGGCTGGCGGGGCTTACGAAAGTGTTAGAGATGAAGAAGAGCGAGAAGCTGGTGATATTGAAGCGCGCCGTATAGCACTTGTCATCGTTGATCAATTCCCCCAGAAGCAGTCATGCATGGGTTCCCTCCACCTCACGGTGCGACGACAACGTGGCGCATAACTGAGACCGAGAACGGGACCGATACACCCGACGATGAACTGTCGTCAAATTCTGAGGAGCTCGACCCAATGCTCGTGCATGCAGAGGCATACTCGTTCACGTGCTTTCGGAACAAATTCCGAGCACTTGGGTGTGTTCCAGCAATGACACATGCAGTATCCTGCGGCGCAGACTCCAGGGCAGTACATGATCACGCTGGATGCGCCCGGTCATCGCGCACGCATAATCATTGCGCGATGCCGGCACTGACGGGGCCAATCGGAGGGCGGAGCGCTGACAAATGATGCCCTCCGGGGACGGGGCTATAGACACGGGCGCCGAACCACACTCGCCTCCGCCCGCCGTCTGCCCCAGAGGAGAGCCCGCCCGCCTGACGGCCGCGCTGCTCGTCGCGCACGATGCCCGGCATGCTCGTCCTCCTCTCCTTCCTCGCGTCCCTCCTCCTCTCCTGCCTCTGCTTCCCCTCCGTCTGGGCGTCCATTACTGGCGGAGACGAGTTCCTCGATGCCCACGAAGCCGGTCTTGCCGTCGTGGCGTCCCGTGCGTTCTCTCCCCGTCTTCGTGGGCCTCCCACGTCTCTGAACCCGACGTCGCCCCGTATAGGCACCCCCTTCCGCGAGAGCGGTCCCCCAGCGTGCATGGCGAAGCTCATCATGCTCAGGCACAAGGTCAGCAGCCCTCTATCTTTGCATGTCTCCCCGGTCCAAGCTCCACAACTCTGTTCCCCTGCCCGGGTGCTGACTGCCGCTTCCGCAGCTGCAGCAAGATAATTCACGGACTTCGAGGCGTACCAGCAATGCTACCCACTCCCGCCGCTCGCCCCGCACCTTCAGTGTCTCCCCTTCACGGCCGTCACGCAGTTTCGTTTCTTGGGGGGCTCGTTTCGGGCGGGCGTACGGGAAGCAAAATTATTGACTGTACACCATTTCTCATTACTAGATGCTCTCGCTGCGCTCTATACCCCGAGATGATCTAATACCTGTTGTTTGCTACGCTAATGGCGCACCGTACGGGTAGCACTGTCAACGACCTGGATTTTTTTGCCTCACACGCGTGCCGCTGAGATCGCACAAGATTCGCAAATGCGCATAATCAACATGGTTGCTAACAACCGGAGTACACCATGACGGAAGCGGTAGTCTACACCTTATGAAGTCACAAGAGGAACAGAGGGGCGATATGTCCGAAGCGGTGACCCAATCCAAAGTCCGAGGATTCCGGGAATGAGCTGGCCCTGCGTAATCAAGCAAGTCATGGTCTGTCTGTTGACTTGAACTTCGCGCGCCTGCTCGTTGTCGTTGCGGTCAGCATACTGGGCGCCTTGCCAATCTTCATCCCCCGCTTGGGACCCGCGCTGGCAGAGGCCGAAGAGGCGGACTTGAAGGAGCCACCGCCGGAGGCCTTCGATTTGGCATGTCCCGTGACAGCAGCGGATCCTCCCGTATTCCGTCCGACCACGCCGGCTGTGCGTGACGAGGTCTCTCGGCTTGCCCACTTAGCCATGTTGTCAGTCTGTTCGATAACACGTCAAGTCAACCCGTTACACACTCCGCAGGGAAATGGACAACTTACGTGCGAGCTTCTCTGGGTGGCCAGACGTTGCCGCTCAATCTCCTCCTGCGACATCTCCCTCGCTCCGTCGTCCTCGACGTCGTTCTCCTCGAGATAAGAGAGGTCATTGGGATCGAACTCTTCGAACTCTTTGCTGTTGTTGGCGACTTCGCGCAATTCCTGGTCCAACTCTGCGACAGTGACGGTGTTCGACTGCTGGCCCCCGTCCTTCTCACCAGACTCCGCGTCTTCCTCAATGGCGGCGTCAAGCCGGCAAGGTCATGCTCTCTCTTCACGAACGCAAACTCATTGTCGTCGTCCGCCATCTGAGCGTCGTATTCTTGCGCGAATGGTGCCGTCTCCGGTCTCTTCCCTGCAGAACGGTCAGTTCACAAGGACAAGCGTGGATACGAAGCTACTCACTGAGGGCGGCAATGCTGTCGTTGTCTTTCCTCGCTTCTTCGCACGACGAGGTCCTCCATCGTTCTCATATTCAGAGTCGCTGGAGTCAAAACCAACACCGCGATCGCGCCGCTTCGTGCGGAGCTTGCCCTCGGCAGCATCCCGAGCAAGCCGTTCGTTCGCCTGGTCGTCCAACTCCTGATGCTCACTGTGCAGCACGGAACAGTGAGCAGTCTATCGCCACCTCGTGAGCAACGGAGCCACTGACCGGACTTTCTCTAGACCCCGTCCTCGTTCACCTCGTCGACCGTCATATGCCGATCATCAACCAACGCCTTGTCAATCTGGTCCAGCTCCTCGTCGTCATCGTCGTCGTCCTCATCCTTCCCTTCGCGCCGTAGTAGCCAAATCCGACGTCTTCGTCCGACTCTTCGGCCTCTCCCTCGATGAACTTGAGCGAAGCGGCTTCTTCCCCTTGGTTGGCGGTTTGCCGAGAACGTCGAACGCGTTCTTGAACTTGGGAGGGCTTAGTCTCCCGCGCACAGGAGACGTGGAGTGGTCGCGCTTCCGGAGTCTCCTCGGTCGCTCCTCATCCTCATCCTCATCCGGGATCTGGGACATGAGCGTGCCTAGAGGGGCTCGCTTGACCGAGGAGGCCAAGATGCTTCCAGGGAGGAGAACTTCATGCCCTTGGCAAATTGCGACGGGGTCTTCATGTGTAACGGGCTCGTGTCCACGGGCCGAGTCTGGGTGAGGAAGCTGCGAAGAAGGGTCGTTTTTTGATCACTCAGAGAGAACACCACGTCACTCACCCGTTCTGGTTCACGAACATTCAGGGGACTGCAGTTGGAGCGCAGCGGCTTCTTTCTGCCCAAGCTCGGCCACCTGTTCTTGCTCCTTCAGGAACGCATCCTCGACTCGCCTCTTCAGAGAGCTGCTGACGTCTAGTGCAGGCTGCAGAGAGTCGTCCTGTGTGAGCTCCAAATCGTCGTGTCCCGGAGCAGCTTTCAGCTGATCGAAACCTCGAGCGTTCTGGGCAGATGTCAACAGCGTTCGGGCTTCAGGTGATATCATAGACTCACCTCGTCTTGTGTTAAGAACTGGGAGAAGCCGCCGCCGCCGCCAAACCCACCACCGAGACCGCCACCGAGGTCTAGAGTGCCGCCGGGCGGCGTAGGGCTGAAGTCTCGCGCCCGCTCCTTGCCCTTCCGCGAAGAGAAAGAAGGAGAAAACCCGCACCTGCATCTAGGTTCATCGGGCTCCCCTGCAGGCTGCCGACCGCGTTCGCGGCGGTAGGCGCAAGGAACGGCCCAAAGACGTCGTCGTCCCCGGTCGGGATGGCCTTGAGCGGCGAACGCACGCTCGAGGGTGTACCTCGCCCGGAAGGAGATGCCTCGATCTCCGCCGCGAACAAGGAGGCCCCGCGGCCGAGACGGGGGCGCGACAGGGACCGCTGCACGGCGATGCGCGTGTTCTCCTTGTCGTCTCCGCGGTCGAAGCTGAGTCGGGCATCGTTCTCCTTGTCCGTCCCATCCTCGGTGTGTGCTCCGTCTGTGTGTTCTCCGGCTGATGAGACAGAGCCCCGTGGAGCCGTGTTTCCACTTGTTGTAGGCTCTGTGGGGATGAGGTCGAACGCATTACTGAGAACGAAGTCGTTGCGAGCGCGGCTCCCGGCCGTTGGGGGCACGGGCCGGTTTTCGGACTCTTCGTCGTCGGAGCCCACCACCCTTGCCGCTGGAACACGTGTGCGCCGATGATGTCGAGGGGGGAGGAAAGGGTTTTCGTCGTCGTCCTCTTCGTCGTCAGCCTCCTCGTTGGTGTCCGCGCGTGGAGGGTCGTTCTCGCCCGCACCACCCTCGTCGTCATCAGTGGCCAAAGTGTCGGGTTGATAATCACCGTCGCTTTGGTCGTCGCTGTCTTCTATGACGCGAACCTCTCGTCGTTTCTTCGCTGCACGCTGTCTGATCTGTTCCAGAGCCTGAACAGGCTCCGAAGCGTTCTTGATCGTACTTCCTTCAGCATGTTCTTTGAGTCGACCCCCACGACGGATGTGGTCTTCCTCTTTTCTCCGTCGCTCCTGTACCTTGTCCTTCTCGATCATTTTCGCCAAAAACTCATTCAGCTGCCGATGCGTCATGTTCTTCGTTTCCAAAGGAAGGCTGCCGCTCTTGAACGTGGATGTAGCTAGCATTGCCAAGACGCGTTTCTCGTCTCCGCCAGCGATGAGTCCTTTGCGAGCGCTTGGTCCCGCCTGCTTGAGCTGCTGTTTGCGGCCCTTGGAAGGGGACAAGCCCAAGGCGAGCTCATGACGGCGTGCTTGAGCGGCGTCTCGGATGGCAGACCTGGGCTCATCCTCAATCAGGAGGTCGTCGTCGTCACCTTCGTCAGATGGAGGGGTTTGTTGACGCTGACGCTGAACCCAGCCCATCTTCAAGTTATGCAGATCTTTAGCGCGTAGTTGCGCCTCAACAATATCCTTCGCGTCGGGAAGATCGTCGTCGTCGTCAGATGCGGACAAGTGGTGACCAGGATCCTGGTAGAGCTTCTCAGCCTGTGTCTGGGAGAGCCTCGCTTGAGGAGGAGGGGGAGTAGTGGGCGAGGCTGGGACTGGGAGATCCATTAGAGCGCTTAGAGTGTTCGTAGGCGACGAAAACGGTTGAATGGGATCGGAGGTGGGTAAGTGCGGAGAACGAGTGTGTTCTTTGAACGCGGACGCGGGTGCTTTTGGAGGAATGAATCTAAGGATATAGCTCAGAAAAGTCGTCAAGACGAATGTAGCTTACACACCGATGTCCAAGCTGAGACACTGAGTATTTATTCTGTTGACGACGCGGAATGGCGGTGGTCTGCTCGGCGGTCATTCGTGCAGATGCCTTGTGCATTTCCAGTTGTTCCTTCTTTGAAAGAGCCTACATCATGCCCGAGGTAAATACGCTGCCAGACACTGAATGTGCAAGACAAACTTTAGTACGCTTCGCAGCTTCTTTGTTCCCACCGGCCTTCGCGCGTCTTGTCTTATACGTGGGCTTGGCCTCGCTGGGAGCATCATCCTCGGAGCTGGAATGTATCTGCATTGCACTTCGAGCTGGTCGTTTGCCTTTCGCCGGTGGTGCCTCCGCAGATGTTGGTGGTGAAGATGAAGAGTGCGTCTTGGGCGTATTGATGGGATGGTGTGGCGAGGACGTAGGGGATATGTCGTCTGAGGGAATGGCAGGTCTTGAAGCTTCGGCATGCTGTCGTACAGCAACAGTGGGGGGTGATTCGTGAGGAGATGCAGGGAGACGGCCCGAGAGGCCATCGGACGCAGTGACTTCCTTGGGGCCAGCAAAGGTAGGCGAGGGTACCCGTTGGCTCGCGTATTGCCAGAGGGAGAACCCGATATAAAGATGTCGTCGTCATTATGAAAATGACGATCCACTTCTTCCAGACGTGACTGCCATTCATACTTGTGCGCCGTTGTGAAGCCTCCACCACCCTCCCCGTCCGACCCGTCTTCTCGCAGGGGCGACGCGTTTGACGCGTCGCGGTCATCAGAGTCTGGTGGAAGGTCGCCAAATGCACTACTTGAGAATGAAGTGTCGGGATCCTCGCGAACCTCGAGACTGGTAGCTGCGGCGTCGAAGGAGCTGTCGTATCCAGCACGGTCCCGGGCCGACCATACGTCCTCTTCGCCCGCTTGAGACCCGGGGACGGAGAACGAGACATGAAAGGCGATGATAGTCAAGCAAACAAGCGTAGAGGCCAGTCTGAGTCCGAAGATATGTCGCTGAGGGCACTCGTCGGGGTGAGGTGGGGTGTATGGGGCGCACACCAGCGCTTATGACCATAGACTTGTGTGACGGGTGCTAGATGCGTGATGTCACCGTGACGCCACGCGTTTTTGGATAAAGACACTGAGTCGTTTAACTCGTTTCCATCGACCCTGGGAGTTCGATTCCACTTGATGCATCATATACCCTGTCTCCTTTTGTTGCGTGGGCGATGCGGCGGGAGGTTGCTGGGCAGTGGGGAAGCAGTTCCGAGCCCTGGTCGCGTCACGGTCTCTCCTCCTTCCACCTGGCCACTGCTGGTCTTCATCTCTCCCACTCTCTTCACCAACGCTGTCTCTACTCACCATGTCTTTCAAGCTCTCCGCTGCCGTTGTTCTCGGTCCCATTGCTTCCCCGTCTGTCGTCTCTGCCCACCAGACATGGCACGTCACCCCCAATCTCACGTTCTGCATCTACCTGACTGATTGCGGTTTGCAGTAATGCTACCATGCAGCGTGGAACGGCTGCTCCGTGCTGCAGTGAGTGACCGTCCGACATGCCACCACCACTCTTGCAGGCGAGTTCGGGTTCTACGGCCCCGACAACGTACGTCCTCTTCTTCAGTCTGCTGCGAAACCCACAATCGAACACCCTCGGGACATGCACAGTTCTGCCTCGGCGGCTGCAACCCCCTTGGGTCGAAACCGCTCACGTCCTACATGCCGGAGCCCGCCTGCCAGAGTGCCAACGTACGTCGAGCCCACTTTCTTTGTTGTCGCTTTCTCCGCACGATTCTCCACGCCTACCCACCGGCCCCCGCGGCCTGCGCGACCGCTGTGTCCGTCTCGGGCAGGGCTCCGCCTCCTCGTGGTTGGCCGAGCCTCGCGAGCTCCAGGCGTAGGCCATCAATTGGCTTGCGCATAATATTTAGACATCATCGGTGACACTCCTTCGACGCTTTGGCATCTGCACTGTGCCTGCCTCATGCACCGTGCGCTCTGTGAGTTTTTGAGTACTTGTTTCAGGCGGAAATTTCTTGGGAGTTGCAGAATGCCCTGCAGCGAACGCGCGAACATCGTCATAACATACGCCAGGCCGTTGAACTTGTCGCTCGTTTCGAGGCTGCCTTGTTGCAGTTCATGGAGGGTCTGAAACGCCAAGTCAGCACACGAAACCGATGGCGGACAACATTCTCACCGTGATGACTCGAACGGAAGGAGCTCCTCTTTGAGGGCATGTACGTCGTCATTGACCCTGATGGCCGCCGCCCGGACTTCCCGGTCGAATGCTAGTAACCCATCCTGAGAGAGATCTCGGAGAGCGCAAGTACGTAGGCTCGATCATCCATCCGCTTTCGTCGTCCCTGCTTAAGTGGATGATCGAGCCTAACTGCCCCCTACGTCGCTTACCCCGACTACCGCCCCCTCCGACTTGACCACATCATGGCCGTCCCTCCCGCTCAACAAATCCAGCAGCTCGAGCGCGAAGTTTTGGACTCGAGCCGCACTCTCTACGATATCGGGGAGAAGGTCAGCCGGGTCGACGGGATTCTTGGGAAACAAGAACATATCAAGCAGTGGTTTGAAGCCTGCTACGTGCGCTTTCGATATTTCGAGCACGTTTTCTGTCGACACTGACACGCAACCGGACGCGCAGGCGTACAAGAAGTTTATCACCCAATCAGACTTTCTTGCGCTCCGCGTCTCTACGTATTTGAGCTGTACGAAACATTTTTGTCTTGGGTCCGGCATGCCTGACTCCCAGCAGCCTCCTTTATGAGCATCATAGATCCTGGAGCTTCTGTTCCGGCCAACAAGACGATCGCCGGGCTGTCGGCATATGCTGAGGTACCGTTATCTCCTTTGTCCATCAGCGTGTAGTCTGCATCTCTGACTGCCTCGCTGTCAGGGATTTGAATCGTTCTATGCAATCAGCTTATCTGACGGTATCGATGCCACTCTCAAGTCCACCGAGACCATCGCAAACGACCTGCAACATGCCGTCGACGATATCCTCAAACAAAGCACCAATGTGTTCGAAGACGACGACGAGAGCGTGTACTACAAGCAGACCCGTTTCGACATGTGAGTCGTGGTTCGTAACTGGGATGTCGTACTAACAGTAGCATGTTCAGCTTTCTCAGGGTGTTCTTCAGCCTTGAAAAGTCCCTCGTTAGTCTGTTCGGCTCGACTTGGCACCAGGATGACCCAGTGCCTCGCGTTGGTCAGTCGTCTTTCTCAATCTGATCGCCCGCGCAACTGCTGACGTCGAGACTACGATTGTTCCACTCCGCGATAGTTGTCGCGGACAAACCTGAAGACTCCCCGGCGCACCCCCAGTGTGCGTTCACTATTCGAGGCAAAGATGCCAGGCGTTTGCGAGACCTCATGGACGATGTCGCGAAGGACGTGAGGCATGTGCGCGACCAGCTCAAACAACAGCAGGCGCTCTTTTGTGAGGTGTTCGATCGGCCGGGGTCCGAGGTACGCACGCTCTCCTACATGCCGGCGACCCTTGTCGCTGAGGATTTATGCTCGCAGCTTAAAGAGGATATCCGGGACCGTATCACTGCACTCGAAGCAGACGGTGACGACGCGACTCAGGTGCGTTTTTGACGAATGGCTTGATCGTCGCATGGCAGACTGAGCAGAACGGACACCAGACGACCCAGGCCCGCGGGAGCCCTTACTGGACGGAGCTCGCGGCGCTTTACGACGTCTACGCCAGGACGTCCAAGTCAGCGTACTAGCACCAACGGGGGACTGCGGCGACACAAGTACTTGCCTGGGGACAGGCGTTCGAAGTGATGAAATGGTGTCGCGGCGTGGAGATGAGCGCATGTACTATGGCTGATTGAGGCCGAGAAGCTATACGCTTGTCACGCACCGGTTGTGCTGTCGACCCGAGGCTCGTCGGTAGCCAGGTCGCCCAATAAGTCATGAGAAACGATGGAAGGTGTGGGTGCTATAAGACTTCTTGAACCGGATGGACCTCGCGGTCCGCGCGCCACGTCTCCTCTACAGCCGTGAATTGCGGGTCCTTTCCGCCGCCGCACCCCGCGTGTCCATGAACAGTCGCGATGGAGGCACCGGGGCGGGCGTCGGTGCCACGCGCCGAACGCGAGCCAGCGCACGCGAGGGCCATGAGTGCACGACCCTGAACCCGATTGTGTTGCAGGTACCGAAGTGCTGGATGTTGAGGGCGAGCAAGTACTGTCGCGGCGACGCAGCTTCAGCGCGGAGGACTGAAGCTTTGAAGATTCGTACACTGGACTCTACAGCCTGGTCTAGATCCGGGACAGAAATACACCACCACATGACGTCAGTGTGCGCAGAAACAATTCACGATGACAGAACATATCATCTGCTTTTCCGTGTGCAAGCAAAGCCCTGCCAGTCACGCGTGGGGCTTCGCGATCGGCGAAGGGAAAGTGGGAATACACGCCAAACAAAGGCACTACAGGAGATTTGAATCAAGTGGAGCGCCATTAGAAGTGCCGGGAAAGCAAAAACAATACTGATCACCGATCCACCACATAGCCGTAATACGTTGTTCACATTCATAGGGCATTACTTACTACTTAGTCCTGGGGAAATGTCACACTGTGTCACATCAAGAGCAGACTGAGATAATAAATATTAGAGTAGTTCCGTAGGCGCCCAATGCGTCTTTCTGGCCAAAATGGGAGGTACTATACAGTTCGCTCAGCCACCCGCTTCGCGGCCAGTACGAATCCATCGCCGGCGAGCACAACGATATCGACGCCCTCAAGACCCCCTCAAAATGAGGTATGCGCTATTGCTCTTCCACACGTGCACTGTTTCTGACATTTTTGCAGTCACCGCAAGGTTTGAGGACCATTCCCATGAGGTGTCGCGCTCACTCACACCAAGGTTATAGTACGAAGCACCTCGCCACGGCTCGCTTGGATTCCTTCCCCGCAAGCGTGCTGCGCGCCACCGCGGAAAGGTCAAGTCGTTCCCTAAGGTGTGTTGCATTGTTATGTTGCTGGCCCGCAAGGAGTGAAAGAGGTTTCAAATCGCAGGATGACCCCAAGAAGCCGGTGCACCTTACGGCCGTGATGGGCTACAAGGCCGGCATGACCCACATCGTTCGTGACCTTGACCGTCCGGGATCCAGTGCGTTTTTTTCTCAGCGCACATTGTATAAGCGAATTCGAATTTCCTTCCAGAAATGCACAAGCGTGAAGTCGTCGAGGCGGTCACTGTCGTAGAGACCCCACCGATGATTGTCGTTGGTGTCGTTGGTTACGTTGAAACTCCCCGTGGCCTTCGTACCCTCACCACCGTCTGGGCCTCCCACCTTTCTGATGAGCTCAAGCGTCGGTTCTACAAGAACTGGTACCGTTCAAAGAAGAAGGCCTTTACGCGCTACGCCAAGAAGCACGCCGAGGACGGCGGCAAGTCCATCGCTCGTGAAGTCGAGCGCATCCGCAAGTACTGCACCGTCGTCCGTGTTCTCGCGCACACCCAGATCCGCAAGACCGGTCTCTCCCAGAAGAAGGCGCACCTCATGGAGATCCAGATCAACGGTGGTTCTGTCGCGGACAAGGTCGAGTACGCCCAGGGTCTCTTCGAGAAGCCCATCGAGGTTGGCTCTGTGTTCGAGCAGGACGAGGTTGTCGATATCATCGCGGTGACAAAGGGCCACGGGTTCGAGGGTGTCACCCATCGTTGGGGTACGAAGAAGCTGCCTCGCAAGACGCACAAGGGTCTTCGTAAGGTTGCTTGTATCGGAGCGTGGCACCCTTCCAAGGTCATGTTCTCCGTTGCGCGTGCTGGTCAAAGTGCGTATTCCCTCTCACTCGCCCCGTACCCCGCATCAAAGCCTGATACCCCATGTAGACGGTTACCACCACCGTACGGAGCTCAACAAGAAGATCTACCGTATGGGCAAGAGCGACGACGAAGGCAACGCGTCGACTGAGCACGACATCACCAAGAAGACCATCACTCCGATGGGTGGCTTCCCCCACTACGGTGTCGTCAAGAACGACTTCGTCATGCTCAAGGGCTCGATCCCCGGTACCAAGAAGCGCGTAGTGACCATCCGCAAGTCGCTGATGGTCCACACCTCTCGCCGTGATCTCGAGAAGGTTTCGCTCAAGTTCATCGATACGTCGTCGAAGTTCGGTGTAAGCTTCTTATCCTTAATCACCCTGGGTGCGGATGCTGACCTCGGACTGTCAACAGCACGGTGCGTTCCAGACCTTCGAGGAAAAGGCCGCGTTCTTGGGGACGCTCAAGGCCCGTGCGTGATGTGCGATTTTACTATACGTTCTCGCTTTACTGTTATGCTGCATTGTCCACGCTACTATGTTTTGTACTCCACATCCCATGACCACCATGCAGGCTACGAAGCATTCGCGGTTGTACACCAGTCTTTTCGTTGTGCATGCGAGGGTGTAGCTGCGCTCCGAGCGAGAGCGTACCGCGTAGTATTGTGTGCGAAGATGTTGCAAGAGCCGGGCAGCCAATGGACGGCTTAGTCGCCAATAGACGCCGAAGGCGCGGGCTCAAAGTAGAGACGCCGGTGTCGAGGTGGCCTGTTCTCGACCGCACGCGTCCATCACCCTCCTCCAGACGCGTTCCTCTGCTCTTCGTGGGCCGCACAGAGTATGTCTCCGCACATGACCAGCCGCGTTGCCCCCTGCTGACCCACGCCCCAGACTGCAGAAGGTGGCCGAGGCACGCTGGCGCGTCACCGTGTCTCCATTCGTGCGTGTTCTGGCTTGCCGTGTCGCGGTGAGTGCTACTATCCAGCCTCAGAGGCTCACCACTCAATGCGCGGTCTAGGATGACTGGCTTTTGTCTTGATGCTGAGAGTGTCCTCTCCGGGCCTCACTCATGGGAACTTTCGCCACACATATCTCCAACGTCACCGATGTCTGCTCCAGCAGCTCGGTCATGAACTCACGTACAATGTACGTCGCACCTTGCGCTCCCATTCTACGAAAAGGAGTCAAGTCGCGTCGTCGGTGCCGGCAACTTCCCTGCACTCCGTTCCATCCCATCCCCGTGCCCATCCACCTCACTTGTCCGCGACGGGACAGGTGCGGTCCATTCCCAGCCAGTCAAACCCTCCTCACTCTTTCCTCGAAGAGAGTGGCGAAGACTCCCCAAACATCCCCACCTCACGAATGGAAGCTTCCCCCTCCTCGTCGAGATCTACGACGGCACGCCCTCCACACCATCATCAGTATACCTCCTCGCATCCGCATCCAGCAGAGACGAGTGAACTGGCAGAGGCGGTACTGGAATCCGGCCGCGGTTCGGCCCCATCTAGTATATCATCTCTCGGACGTCCACCCAAGAAGATTAGACATGGCCCCAGTGACGACGCTCGTCAACAGGCAGGCCATTGGAAGTATAACTTGACGTCGCCTTCGCACGCCCTCCCAGTCCCGTCGTCTGACATATCCCCCCACCGCACTCGCAAACACTCAACTCCCCCACAAATTCACCGTCTGTACGAGGAAATGATCCAGCCAGACAACATCGAACGAGCCTGGGAGGCGTACCAAAAAGCGCTACGTGATAATGGCCCAACGCGTCGGATACCTGGGAAATACCTCCACGGTCTGGCAGCACTTCTTATCAAACGCAGCAACACGTCGCCCTCAAGCAAGCCCCATCCTCGACGAGTGTTCCTGCGTCTCTTGTCAGTGCTCAACACAATGTACCGTTCGGGTTCACAGCTGCGAGCATGGGAGTGGAATGCGCTCATTGACTACGCGGGGCAGGGCTTCCGGAGGATCAGAGTGGATGACTTTCGAGCGGCGATGGCAATTTATCACGACATGGTCGCGAACCGAGCCCCAGGAGCATCTCTGACCGACATGGACCTCGGCTCGCCGGATGATGACACCCCGCCCAGGACTCAACCCGTAGAGCCGGATATCGTGACCTACACCACCTTGCTCAGTAACGCTCGTCGAACCCGCAGGCAACACCTCATCCAGGAAGCAGAGGAGCTGCTGCATTCCTCCGGACTCACCCCGAACCACGTTACGCTCTCGACTTACCTTCCGCACTATGCTACCCGAGGGGACCTCTCGCAGGTCCGTAGGCATATTGCCGCTCTTCAGGTTGCGGTCAGAAACTCGACATCGCCGCTGTTAACGCGTGCCTGTGGGCCTACGCGCGAAATGGCAGACTCTCCGTCGCAGCGCTCATTTATCGTATCCTGCGAAACCCAATGCTCGCTCGCCATGGTCTCCTCCCTGCGGACGCCCAGCCCCAAGAGGACATTCAAGAGCTCGAGGATTTTGAAGGCATCACAATACCTGCTGACCTCGAAGCGGATGCCATCACCTACTACTCCCTCGTCCAAGCCTACGCCTACCACGGCCACCTCCGCCCATGCCTCTCTGTCTTCCGTGACATGATGTCAAGCCCCGAGCGGTCGCGGGGTGAGGACGATGGACCCTTGGTTCCCAACCCCGCCCTCCCCCTCTTCCGCGCCATCTTCTTAGGCTTCGCGCGCCATGGCCAAGCCCCCGACCACGGCCATATCGCCCTGGCCCTCGCACAGCGTGGCGAGCGGCCCATCAAGTCGGCCTGGATGCTGGAGCCGCTCAGCGCGCTCTTCGACGAGTTCCTCGCGATTCCCGCACAGCCAGATGCGGATGGGCGAGACATGGTGTGCCCGAATAGCCGCATCGTCTACTGGCTGCTTTCCGCGTTCGCGGTGACGAGCGGCGCGGATCGCGCGCTCCTGCGCGACGTGTGGGCACGGCTGACGGCGCGGTTCGGGGCACGGAAGTGGGACGGTCGCGTGCAGCGCTTCCGGGACAAGATCTACGCGGAGGAGATGGACGCGGAGTTCTTCGCGAGGGTGCGGCAGGGTGGCAGAGGGCAGAGGCCGCGGGGTCAAGGTGTGTGGTGAACGGGGCTATTGGCGAGTGCAGCGGGATGCTATGGTGAGGTCAGTGGGCGTGGTTGGTGGGTGCGCATTCGATCCATACGCTACGGCCACGATGCGGGGGCCTAATTTACATGATCTATATAGTACAGTCCATTCTGGTTCATTGCGTTCGTCGTCGTGAAGGTCTGTGACAAGCCATTCTATGGGCAGTCGCCGTTCTCCTGGTAGCCAGAGCGAGCCGCACAGTGTGTGCGCGGCCGTCTCGCGCCCGCTCTAACATCGTCGCCCTCGCGCTCTACATCGCACCCCCGCTCGCGGTCCGCCACTGCGCGTACTCCTTCCAGCTGACGTCGACGACGCGGCTCTGGTAGCGCACGACGCGGACCGCGCGGCGGAGGTCCTCGGAGATACGCCCGCCCCAGCCCGCCTTGCGGATCGCGCTGTCGATCGTCTCGAGGCGGTCCCAGCCCTGCTCGGGCGCGACGTGCGGGAGGTAGCACGCGCTGAAGGTGTGCTTCGGCGCGCCGCTGCTCCGCTTCGGCGTGCGCGCGGGCGTCGAGCCGAGGGGCGAGGGCGCGGACGACGGCGAGGGCGCGACGGGGAGCAGGTCCGGGTGCGGGAAGGTGATCGAGATGCCGTGGCGGCCGACGGTCCAGTCGAGGTACGAGTCCGCGTCCTCGAAGTCGGTCAGGAGGGACACCCTGCGCGGCGCGGGGCGCCGTGGCGGAGGGGCCGCGATAGAGAGGCATGTGTGCGACCGAACAGGCCCGCAGTGCGCAGGCACGGAGGTAGGGAAGCGTTGGTGGGGAGGTTTACGTTTACGAAGCACGGGGAGCGTGGAGGTCCAGAGGGTGTGACGTATCGAGGCGCATCAGCGTGCGATCCAGGACGAGAGGGTGGGGGAGGAGGACAGGGACGTACGAGCACTCGAGGGACTCGAGCTCCCCGAGCTCGATCTTCCGGAAGCGGTCGTCGCGGAACGCGCTGATGAGGGCGTACTTGGCGAGGCCCTCCGCGAGCGGGACGGGGACGAAGGTGCCGATGCAGCCTCGCAGCCTGAGCGGCCGTCCGGGGCGCGAGCGTGTGTTCCAAGTCACGAAGAGGGGGCTGCAGAGGAGGCCACGGGTCAGCGAAGCAGGGCATGCAGCCGGGGGGTGTGAGGGTGAGAAACGCACCACTTCCACTCGGCGAACTGGGGCTCGACGGGCTGGTGAGAAGTGAGGGCACAGTAGAGGGTGTCGAAGCAGTGAAAGGCGTGCTCGGGGACGCAGCGGTGCTCGTCCTCCTCCCCGAGGATCTTGGAAGGCTCAGGCGCGAGGACGGACATGGCGGCGAGCGGCTGGGAGGGGAGGGAGGGGAGCGGCAGCGGCAGGAGCAGGGCGGGAGACGCACCGGCCTCGGCTGAGGCGCAGATACGGGGCGCAGTGGGTGCGGGAAGCACGACCGTTTCGGCCACGAGCGCCAGGGTGGCCACCACGGACTCCGGGACGAGCTAGCGGACAGACGCCGAGAGACGAGAGAGAGCAGAGTGCATTGGATGTCATGAGTACGAGGATATCCAGCCGGGCTGTACTACTATGGACATGTCTGTACGATACGATGTGCAGTGAAGAGCGATAAATGGGAGAGAACATGAGATCAGCCGACCAGACAAACAGGATATCTTGGGGTGGGATGGGGAGGGGACGGGTGGGGTAAGATGCGCGGGGACAGACATGGGTCATAAAACGGCGTAAGGCAAATGTAATAACATAGAGTCATAAAGTCAAAAAGCATTAGCAGCGGAGATGCGGCCGAGCGCAGTGTGTCACTGCGCACGGGTGTCGAGCCGCGAGGGCGGTCGAGGTGGCGAGGGGGCGGGGGTAGAAGACGATAGGGTGCACGAATCGTCCGAAGATGGGGCGGGGAGGAAACATAACATGCGCTATGTCGAACAACAGCTCCAGGAGGAGCCAGTGGCCTTTTGAGCCTTTTCGCGGGCCTCCTCTTGGTCGGCCTGCGCTGCCCAGACTGGTGTCGAGCTGCTGGAGAGGAACACGCTATCGCGCCGTTTAATCTCATTCTCCTGCTCGATCATGTCCTTTTTCTGGATTATCGCGTCGATGAGGCAGTCGAATAGGTGCTGGATACCTGCGTGACGACCTCATCAGAAACGGGATCCATGCAGAACGCGCGTAAGCGGCGCACCGTAGTCATCCTTGGCCGAGACCTCGAAGAGTTCCATCCCTTTGCGTAGGCCCCACTCTTCCTCGTCGTCAACCGCCTCGTCCTCGTCTTCTGGGACGCTATTGCTGCTCCCGTCCCCAGGCTCGTTCCACGCCGGTCGATATGCCAGCCGGGATGGCGTCGGTCGTGCGCCACCACCATTGGTAGAGTTGGATCGAGGCAGCAGCAGATCTCCGCTCTTCGCGCGGGGCCGAGTGTAAGCGGAGGTGTTGGAGCGCTTGATCGCGGTCGACCTTGGGTCGTTATAGGAGCTTTCCAGTTCGGGAGGTGGGGAGGTCGGCTTCGGGGATGTCAGTGCTGGGACCGATCGAATACTCGTAAATGAGGTGAAACGAGGGCGGATGTAAGAGAACGTTGACGGAGTTGCGGGGGGCGGGGGAGGCGTTGGCGGCCGCGGTGGTGGAAACCATGTGTGCAAGGAGAGCCGAGCGAGGTCGGATGTCACTTGGCGATGCTGGTGCAGGTCGGCTTTCGCGCCGACGATATAGATAATCAGGTCCGGAGAACAGTTCTTCTTGAGCTCTGTCGTTGCGACGAGCGACAGTCAGTTGGATACCGAACCGATCGCGTCCCGCGAAGGGGCGAGTGCAGGTTCGCATACACGCACCTTCTAGCCAGCCGCGCACGTCCTCAAAGCTGGACGCGTTCGTGATATCGTACAACAACAGGGCAGCGTTCGCGCCGCGGTAGTACATGGGTGCCTGGCCACATGGGCGTCAGGGAGCGGTTGTTGGACGGTTGCGAGCGAACGAGACGCACCATGCTCCGAAATCGCTCCTGGCCCGCGGTGTCCCACAGCTGCAGCCTGACCTTGGTCCCGTCCACACTCACTTTCTTGGTCACGAAGAAGGCGCCGGTAGTAGAGGTGGTGTTCTTGGGATCGAACTTGCCCTGGGTGTACCGGTGAAGAAGGCTGGTCTTGCCAACGCCTGCGCGACGTGTCAAGATCTCCGCGCGACAGAAGCGGAAATGTGGGCCGCAGAGGGTCCAGATAGGCGTGTGCTGACCTGTGTTGCCCATGATAACTATCTTCGCATCGACGCCCTGGTCATATCTGGCCTTGCGGTATGGGTCCATACGAGGATAGTCGGGCATGAATGGTGGCGTGAGGGAGGAAGGAGGGGGTGCCGGGGAGGCGCGGGGGGGAGAGGAAGGGTGGCCGCCGGGGAGGTGGCCCGGAGAAGAAGAGGGAGGCAAGGGAAGAAGAGCTGATGCTCTATCCAGCCGTTTGAGATGCGGAACCACTCTCGCCACGTGCGTCTATCCTCCGGCTGCTCGGTGCGGCCAGCGCTCGGGTGGCGCCCGCTCTGTGGCCTGCGACCAGCTTAGCTCCGTTCAAACGTCCAGTGCGGTGCTGCAGGCGTCGCCCAGTGTCTCGCTGCATTCCTCACCCTCTCGCACGTACAACCCCATATACAGGTACATCGCATGAAGAAGGGCATGCGCGCATAGTTTTTGATCGTGCTCAGACAGTACATCGCATAGTGCTACACACACCCATAACGCCCCAGCCGCAGTCCTCTACTCCTGTGCCTGGACGGGGAACTCAAACACGACGTCCTTCCCTGTCAAACGGCGGTAGACAGACGAGAACGAGTCCAGCTTGTACTCCAGTGATGTCGCATCCTTCGAGTCAAGGAAGCTGAAACCCCGGGGCAGTCAGGACGCCGTGCACATCGGAGAATTATGACGCCACACTTACACCTTGAGCAGTTTTGAGCCGTCAACGGCCACGCGCGTGCGCTTGCCGATGATCTCGGTGGGGAAAACGAGGTCCTCAAGGATCTTCTCGTGGACGTCGGTGAGGGTGCGGGAACGGGGGCGCTTCTGCTGCACGCGCGAGGTGCGGGTCGGCTTGCGGAGCATACGACGCTGGGCGACGAAGACGACGTGACGGTCCGAGAACTTCTTCTCGAGCTCACGGGTCAGCCTGTGATGCGGAAGGACCCGTTCAGTATGCGAACAAGCGTCCGACCTATCCCGCGACCTATCCTCCCCACATCGCAGAGACATCAGAAGGGTACATACCTTTGCTGGACCTTGTGGAACGCCTTGAGCTGGGGGACGGGGACAAAGATGACGATGGCCTTCTTGCCACCGCGGACATCGACCTCACGGGCAGCAGAGATCTGGAGGGGGCGCAACTCGCTCTTGAGCTCCGGCGCGGAGTTCTCGAGGTCGATCATGGCCTGCGCAACGGCCGTCTCGGTCTCATCAGGGTTGGTCCTGGGCGCGTTGGCCGTGCGGACGATCTTGTGTTGGATGGACATCTTGTTTCTTGAGGAGGCACTGAGAGTCGGGGGATGCACCTGGTCAGCATCCGTTCCCCGTGCACGCCATCCATCCCATTCCACCACTTCCAACCCTCCAATCACTTCACATAAACCTCCGTAGTGCCCTTCCAGTCCTCAATGTCCGTCGAAGCAGCATAATGGTACTCACCGTGCCTGTTGCCGTCGTCGATGGTGTGTCCGTTGTTTGCCTTCACGGTCTATACTTTGTGAGCGCTCGACAGGCTCGGGTGGGAAATACACCAAATAGGTGTAAACATAAGGCGCTTACATGGCCTCGTAGTATACTGTACTAATTCAAACACTCCGTCACGTCACGGTCACCAGCCCGCTGGGTGGACGAGATTTGGGCGCTTGTCACGCGTCACCGGTGCATCTGTCGAAAGTCGCAAACAAAACCATGTGAGCCGGATTTCAGGCCAGGGAGAGAGCGCCGTAGGCAATGCTTGTCGCACACATGCACACACGTAGTAGAAGAAGATGTGTGACCATCAATGAACCCAGACACTGTGTGAACGGATTTCTCGCATGTTCAGGTTGGTTCGGCTTGCTCAGTCTGTCGAGATTTCGGACATGTCACGGCTCACGGACCATCCTGTCGGATGTCGAAACCGGAACTTTCGCGTCACAGATCACAAGGGGTGTCGGAGTGTTTGAATTAGTACAGTACTACTACTACAGGGGGTAAGGTGCAGGGGATCAATCGATCAAGATTTACTCCGGATACTCCTCAGGACTCGACAGACAGAGAGCAGAAAAGGTGTGATGTATTTACCAGAGTCATACAACGTACATATGTCTTTCACATGTAGTATATCAGATACGTTGAACCGCAAATCGGCTGAACAGGAGAAACTGGAGGGTTAATCGTCCCTACAGTTGAATACAGAGACGTTTTGGTCACATTGAATGCACTTCGGTGGGTCGTCAGGATGACTCAGGAAGCAACACTCGAGGAGAGTTGTGAACCTGTTATATGAGCAGTCATTAGCCTGTGACGTGGAAGACTCAGCGGGGTGGCAAGTTGGGACGCAACGAGATCACATCCGTCATGAGTTAAATTTTATGGAAGATGAGACTGAACTACGCCTGTGGCAGACGGGCCCCGTATATACATCGTAGAAGCAGATCAGTCTGTATGGATACAAGCTGTCGACGAGAAATAAGCACTCCACCGAGCCGCGCAGGGATTGCATGCTCGCCGGCTTGAAAGTAACCCCAGGTGATAGGATATTCGATCAAAGCCTACAAATCCTTCGCCCCCAGTCCCCCACCACCGCGGCGCATACGTTAGAAGTCGCCCAGATAAGCAACAACGGGACATCTGGAAGTGAACATGTCTTAAAGCGATGCGCCTAAGGCAAGTTGGTTCGGAAATACGCACGTGTGGCGGATGCACAAAGCACGTCGTCGTCGTCGTCTTATGGAGAAGAACGAATGACTTCGCGCCTGACAAAAATCGCTAATTCGATGGCCTGCTCCTCGTCAGTTGTGTCGCTGGGAGGGTATTTGACGGAAGGAGGGGGCAGCCTGCCGAGCATATGCTCAAACACAAGGACAGTGGATTGATGCGACGACTGAGTCGATCCGCACTCTTTCGTCCCTCTGTGAGCCTTCTGGAGATCCAACAAGAACCGTAACACCAAAATGGAAGTCAACCTGAGCCACGAACACTGTTAGTTTGATCGTTAGAAAAAAAACCCAGCGGAAGACTCACGGTTGCGAGAATAATGTGATGTAGCTTGCTCCCGGATAAGTTCCCTGCGTCTGATTACTGTTTGTGTTGCTACTGATTGCAACGATGTAAAAGCGAACTTACTGCGGCGACTCTCGACAGCGCCAAGTGCACGAGGTTCAGGGTCAAGAGTACTCTGCGCACCCCGTGTCAGTGAAGTCTTTCTCAATCGTGCTACGAGTTCACCCACACAAAGTAAAGAGTACCTGGAGTTGAGAGATGTCAGCGAGGTGGTTTCCGCGGAGAGAATAAGATGGTTACCGTCCACGAGGATCACCCGTCGGAACGTTGTGAGATTCCAGGTTTGCCACTCCGCACCCGTTCGCGTCCGACGGAGATAAGACCAGGTAATCACGATCAGAGTGCAGTCTACCGTGATCAAACAAGCTCGGCTTATGTAGGTCACTATGTTCGGGGTCAGCAAACGAAGCCCATGCGATCCGAAAAAGGTGCTATGCACTGACAGCAGCTGTGAGTGGAATTCGCAAGGATGAGAAAAATTCAAGCGAATATGACACGCATAGCCGACCTTTGGAGAGCAGTCCCTGCAATCCGGGGGTGGCTGGTGGCGCTGCACCCGAAGCCTTCCAAATTATCCCCGGTGAGCCCTAGGACTGGATAGTACAACTGCTCAAAACGGTCAATGACAAAAGCTAGCCGTCGATATACCACGCTCACCGAGTCCGAAACTATCGGAAGCATACCGAGGACCAGGACTGTGGAAGCGACGACTCTATTCCTCCCAGTGAGCGCGTACGCACGTAGTGCCGCGAAAACTGTTTGCATTTGCAGGATGAGTGTTGGCCAAAAATGCCGACTAACCGCTCACCAGCGGCAAAGAAGAGCTGCATCATGAATGTCATCGCGAACATAGTGTGCACAGTCATCGAGCAGCTGCGTGTGTGGTAAGTGGCTATATCTTTGAGGATGAGAACTCATCTACCTCTGGTAAGTATATCTTAGCGTTGTCCCACCTGAACACGAAAACGACTTACCGAATCAGACATGGGGATATAAATGGTGAAATCGTATACACTCGCTAGGAGGCACATGTATCGGGTCATGAAGAAAAGGGTAGTGGCCCCTGAGGCCTTCTTTCTCCAAAAGTACTCGATTTCTTGATCCAGTGTCTGCAAGTACTCGTATATGAACAGAGCTAAACATACGGCGTCAGCTCGAACGGAGACAAATGGTTGGCATAGTCACTTGAGGTTGCGATATTGCAGTAGCTAGTCACTTTGCTGTTTATCCCAAGCTAGTGAGTAAAACAGCGGAAAGACACAGAATAGTACGTACGCCTTGTGGTACCTCTGATGCAAATCTAGGACGTCTTGAGCTGAAAGTGACGGCATCCCTGCGGAAAGGTAGGGAAGTCAGCGGCGCCGAGGCCTTGAGACCTCGAGGTCTCGAGCACGGAGTATATATCGTGAGGATCGAAGTTGCCCACACTGGGGCAGTACCTCGAGGCAGGGGAAATTGAGCCCCCCAAAGCCCGTTGGAGATGCGCCTCACGCCATCGAAGCGAGGATACGGCACCGGCCACCCACTGCTCGGAACGCAATCGCAGCGCGCGGTAGGGACAAGCGCGGTCATCTCAGACGTCCGCCGCCGCCACAGGTGGACTGCTGCAGATGAGCTACGTGCTGGCGAATAATGGAGTGCGCATACTCACAACATGATACAGATGCGAGGTGCATGTCACCGCCGGTGCCTTCTAACGTCGCTCGGTGTGGCTCGCGCGTCAACCTCTCTGGGGTAGAACGGGGCGCAGGCTGCGGTTTGAGGGCAGGATTCTGGGAAGCATGCGGAGTGAGATCGGTCGAGACCGGTCAACAATCAACCGTCGTGGGCATAGATGCGGACACCAGGTACAAGCGTGCGGGGGATGCTATGCCCCCGACGACTCCCTTGTCTTTTTGAAGTCCTCCACCCACTTCTGCTCCTCCGGTCCCTTCGGCAGCACCACGAATGTCAGTGTCCCATCTGTCATCTCCAACCCATCCCTCAAGTCGCCGTCCTTCGCTTTCGCCGCCTGGCACACGTCTCGGAGCGTCATTTTCTTCCCAATTTTGAGTAACCTTTTTCTCTTCGTCCACCCGAAGACGACCAGATTCCCGTTGACGTACTCGCCCTTCTTATCCCACTCCGGCATGGGTGCGTTTGGAGGGAACATCGCGCCTATATGCGCAACAAAGGGAGCGTCTTCTTGATAGTGCGAGATCATGTCTGTGGTGGCATACTGAGGATACATGAAGAGGACGGGGAAGATCATCGTGTTGTTCGTCTTGTCTTCTGGATCGAAGTGCGGCTCGTAAGGACTGCGGCTCACGTTGTCGGGAACGGGTTTGATAATGATATTGCGTTGCTAGAATACCGTGAGTTACGAACCACTGACAGACGATCATTACACACCTGGAAAGCGACCCGGAGCCTCTGCTGCTTCAGTTGCTCTTGCTTCAGCCTCTCCTGCCGTTCCCACTCTTTGCGGTCCTTTTCCTCCTTCAGCTTCCGTGCCTTCTCGCAGATCCCCTGAACGCTTTGGTTGCCGTCGTCGAACTGTAGACAGCGTTCGCAGCAATCGATCGCCTCGGCGTAGCGTTCCAGGGCAACCAGAGCCAAGGCGGACCGGTAGAGTGCTTTGGAGCACTTCGGGTTGTTCCCAATAGCCTTTGAACAGTCTTTCAAGACGGAGCCATAATTCTCTTCACGGACAACTTCAGGCGAGTACAGAGGAAGTCGAAGAGTGCACGCACGAAGTTCGAGGTTGCACGCCGCGCTGTTGCAAAGCAGCGCTTCCAAAAGGGTTTTGTCATCGGGGTGCGCATCTACGCCTTGCGCATAGAACCCGAGAGCCTCGCGGTATTTCTTCCCCTTGAAGTAGTCATTGCCTTGCTCCTTAAAGTTTTGTGCGACCTCTGCGATCGGAGGGATGTGAAGCATGCCCAAGAAACAAGCACAGAACGATGCTTACCCACCATCTGGTGTCCCCTCGTGAGCCAGACTCTGCAGTGCGGAAAGCGTCGCATCGTCGGAAGGGTCATCGGGGAGCGACTTCATGAACAGCGGGATATTGTCCCACCCCGCCAGAACGTCATCAACCGATGCAGGCTGGGGAAGCTGAAGGGTTGCGCTGGCTGCCATAGATAGAAACGAGACCGCTACAGCTGGTGGCAAGCGTTAAGGGGTGAGGGAATAAGGACAGTACTGCGAGGCAGCTGGCCAAGTTCAAGCCCGACTAGAGTCGAAACTTGGGACGATAAAGTTAACAGGTCACATGCGATGACGTGCGCTTGAACTTGCGCAGTGCGGACTCATCGAGTGTCGACTCTAACTTAGACCGCCTCGGCTTGACTCCGACGCTTGCTGCCTAGAGTTCCTGAGGACCTTGAAGGTGAATTTCGAGTCGTAATACAATCATAGACTGCTGCTAGCCCTTCTTACATGTGATCAGGGAAGGCAACAGCCTGCCACCACCTTTCGTCCGAGCATATCCCATCATTGCAGTGACGTAGGAACAGGGTCCATTCTGCCCCTCGCACACGACCAGCTTTCGAAATGAGCGTTCGTCCGCTCCTGACCGCACTGAATGCGAACAAGCAATATGCCCTCAAAGTGAGAATTTGCAGGCTGATCGTGCTTTGCTTGGACTAACACGCTTGTCCAGAAACCAGAATTTCACGCAGACCATTTAGTCATTGGAGGCGGCAAGCTGTCGTCTTTCTTGTATGCCTAGCAGCATATTCATATACTCGCGCTATACAGGTATCGTTGGCCTCTCCGTTGCTAAGCGTCTCGGCTCAAAGTTCCCGGGCAAGTCTACGTACCTTGTGGAGCGGCACAACGCCTGCGGGGAAGAGACAAGGTTCGCTTCTTATGCACCCAGAATGTGAGCCGTTCTGAACGTTCCACAGCTCGAGAAACTCCGAAGTAATACATGCCGGTGTGTGAAGTATCCACGCTCTTCTGATGCCCAAGACTGACTAGCGACTGCAGGCCTATACTACCCTCCATATTCCCTCAAGACCAGTTTGTGTATACGTGGACGAACACTCCTTTATGAGCACTGTAAAACACATAACGTCCCGCACCACAAGATCGGCAAGCTGGTCGTCGCTCGGGAAGAGCAGCGGCCGTACATCGAGAGCCTACACGCAAAAGCGCAGAAGATATCGTGGCCGGACTCCTCTTCGGCGGGCACTCCTGCTGTCCCCACCCAACTTATCTCCGGTTCCCAAGCCCTAGAGATGGAACCTGACCTCCATCCAGATATCGTGGCCGCGCTATGGAGCCCGGAGACTGGTATCGTCGACTCGCACGCACTCATGGAGAGCCTCGAGAAGGACATCGGCGAAGCCTCGGGAAGTGAGATCGTGTACTCGACCAAGGTCGTTCGCATCGACCGCAACCCCGACGGGCCTGGGTGGGTCGTGCAGCTGGTTACCGGCGACGCGGAGGAAGGCGACGCATTGCTCGCTCGCACCATCATCAATTGCGCCGGCCTTTCCGCCCCCCTCGTCCTCAACTCTATCCTCCCTGAGCAGGAACGTATACCCATGTTCTTCGCCCGCGGCTCCTATGGTTCGTACCGCGGACCGGGAGTCAAGAACGTCTCCCACCTCATATACCCGTGCCCTGCGGTCGGCAAGGACAAGCACGCCTTCCAGTCGCTGGGAACCCATCTTACGCTGGACATGCAAGGCAAGATCAAGTTCGGGCCGGACCTCGACTGGCTCAGTCCCCCGGAGGGCGACAACAACCCTGACTTCTGGCAGAAGCACCTCGTCGCCGACGAGTCCCGTATAAAACCCATGCTTGAGGCAGTTAGACAGTACCTGCCCAACATCACCGAAGACGGACTTCAGCCTGACTACAGCGGCATCCGCCCCAAGCTGGCAGGTCCGGGAAGCGGTTTTGAGGACTTCGTCTTCCGCCAGGATAAGGCGACTGCGCACGGGGAGGGCGAGATGATCAGTCTCTTGGGGATAGAGAGCCCTGGCTTGACGTCGGGTCTTGCGATCGCGGAGCACGTAGTGGATGGGATGATGGAAGGAGCGCGTGGATAGAGGTAGAAACTCGTAGACACACATGCCATAGACAAGTCTAAGGAGACACTCCCCGCGCCGCGACCTTGGGCTGCCAGGCCTCGTACTTGGGGCGGGTGGTGTTATATGTGCGGAACGCGCCGCGAGTGCCGGTGAGGTTCTCGGTCCAGGGCTGCACAGTCGACAGGTAAGTCGCGGAGCTATAGAGAACGAGCGAACACAACTCACAGACTTCCAGGGCGGAGAGAAGTTCTGCATGACGCTGTCCTCAGTCGGCGCGTCCTTGCGGATGTGCGACAGCCATGAGTGCCACTCGGGAGGGACTTGGGTGGCGTTGTTGTCGTGCTGGGATGCCAGGCAGTGCGAGGGTGGGTATGCAAATAGGGAACTATGTGGCCACAACGCACCTGAGCAAAGTCCACCCAGCGATGACGGCCTTCGGAAACATGTTCATCCAAAGCTGCACGTTCGTCACAGCCGTAAAAGCTCACCAGGAACCTCCTCCTCCGCGTTCATGTTCTCGAAGTAACGGTTGCCGAACCTTTTCATTGCACACAATGAGCACGTCGAGAGAAGTATGAGCACGAGCGACGAAACTCACTGGTCCTTCCCCACCAGACGACCAGACTTGGCGTCACCGATATACTGCATCTGGCGCCACCATTCCCGGAGGCCGACGCGCTGAATGGACCGGATGGTCCGTTGGAGGGAAACCATGGTTGTGTGGAAGAGGCAGCTGCACGTCCACCGCACCCTCCCGAACGCTCCGAGGGGTTGCTGACTAAGCGCTCGCTAGCGCCGAGTATAAGTCCAATCGCGGCCCGCAATTGGCTGAGATTCTGTCTTGTCCCCTTCCTGATGACGGGCCAAGTGCTAACGTTGTCCTCAGTCTTGTATTGCTCAGAATGGTTCCATTGCATACAAATTCATTCATACTTGCCGTGGATCTGTGGGGCCTTGAGGGCTGATGGTGCTATTGGCCACCGGAAGGAGTTTTTTGTGGACACGACCTGTGAGTGGTTTGTTTGTACGGATCAGAGTCCTCTTTTATGTTTCTTAGACGTAACGGCGTCCTTTCGAAGCCCGACCACCTATTGGGGAGGTTCAGTGAAACAATAATCTCCTAGGATCATTCTAGTATTTGTGGGACATTCGCAGGTTCTAGTGCCCACGAGAAGGTACCCCAAGGCGCTTGAGTTTGACGCACTATCCCGGAGTGGGAACAGGAGCCGTACGCAGCATCGCAACTTATCGCGCCCGAGCACATTCGAAGCATAGATACGTTCCCCCAGGGCAGCATCTCAGCACTCCAGAGTTCAGCTCGTCTTCTCGTCATGGCCACCCGACCAATCCCCACTCTCACCAGCACCGCCGAGTTCGACGCCAAGGCGGGCAAGCCCTGCTACACCTGGTACGAAGTCTACGGTGACCTCAAATCCGGCATCACCCCCGTCATCGTCCTCCACGGCGGTCCCGGGTCCACGCACCACTACCTCAGGCCTGCGTCGATCTCTTCGCGCTCTACGGCATCCCTGTCATCTTCTACGACCAGCTCGGCAACGGCGCCTCGACGCGCCTCCCGAGAAGACGGGGGAGCAGGCGTCGTTCTGGACCCAGGAGCTCTTCGTCGACGAGCTCGACAACCTCATCCGCCACCTCGGCATCCAGGACAACTACAGCATCCTCGGCCAGTCGTGGGGCGGCATGCTCGCCGCGCTCCACGCAGTCAAGCAGCCGAAGGGCCTCAAGCGGCTCGTGCTCGCGAACAGCCCGGCGAGCATCCAGATGTTCGTCAAGATCGCGTACGAGAAGCTCGTCCCAGGATTGCCCTCTGATATCGCGGTTCGTCATTTTGAATCCGACAAGGATGCGCCAATAATCTGATCACACCATCTTTATTGCAGGAAACGATCTTGAAGCATGAGAAGGAGGGGACGACGAGTGCGAAAGAATACCAAGATGCCATGACGGTGTTCTACAAGAGGCATCTGTGCCGTGTGGATCCTTACCCTGAGGAGCTACAGCAGAGCTTTGCAGCGGATCCTGATTCAGTGGTTTACCATGCGATGTGAGAGACGCAGACGCTGTGCTCCCGTGTAAGAGCTCATGGATCCTCCAGGAACGGCCCGTCTGAATTCCACATTACGGGTCCGATCAAAGATTTTGACATCACCCAGCAGGCCCACAAGATCAATGTCCCTACGCTTCTCATCAGTGGCCGATACGATGAAGTCGATGAGGCGTCCGTCGCCCCGTACTTTAAAACTATCCCTCAGGTCAAGTGGATCACCTTCGCAGAATCCAGTCACACGCCACACATGGAGGAGAGGGAGAGGTACATGAGAGTCGTCTCTGACTTCTTCAAGGCATGAACAGTGCTCGTGCGAAGTGGATGTGTATTAGTACATTTAGGTCATCGCTACAGGATGGTGTACAGAGCTACATGAGCATTTATCGCCGTCACTCTGTCCTCTCATTCTGTGCCACGGAATTAGCTTTTATCAAGTCCTCAAATTTACCAGAGTGCCACCAAAGATGTCCAGAGCGCTGTGGCCAAAAATGTCAGAATCATTATACCGATACTGACTTGGACACGCACCTGCCGTAGGTGAGGTCGACCTTTCCGCCAGACAAGCGATCTACCAGGGATAGATCGGATATGCTTTTGGCACCTCCGGCGTACGTTGTAGGGATGGTGACCCACTTCCGAGCCTGGGCAACAAGCAAGTGAGCGTTTCCAGGTCTACCTTGAGAAGTGTGCTTACTAGCCACAAGCTCATCGTCGATGCCCTGGCACAAGCCTCGACGTCAGCTGCGTGGATGAGGAACTCGCTGTGGGGACTGAGCATTCGCATAGACAGTCAGAGGACCCGCGCACTCGCCTGCAATATTCCGACAGCATGGCCAGAGATTCTGTCGACGGCCGTGTGAGCGAACGAGGGGTACGGACTCAGCATCGACCCGAATCACCTTTCCCGACTTCCATGTCGGTTATGGTCTGCCATTTGTTCATCGCGACCAGCCACTTGTCGCCTCTGCGTCTGCAGCTGCAAGGAGAGGCTTCAGTGACACGTCGCCGTGCACCTCGCCTCAGGGAACACAAACCTGACGTCCACGACGAGCCGCTCGCGCCCGACGGCGGCCGACACCGCGCGCAGCCTCTCGCGCGAGAACCTGCCGTCGGGAAACAGGTGCGACGTCACGATCACCTGTACATGCGCGCACCGCGCGAAGTCGAAGGCGTCAGCGGCGACCGCGGGCGAGCCGTCTCCCGTCCTCACCTTGCCCGCTCCGGCATCGAGCCACTCGCGCGCGTTTTGGTCGGTGATGCCGCCCCCAATCTGCAGGTGGCCTGGATGACGGCCCCCTTGTCAGCCACCGTCCTCGCCGACAGGTGGACGTGCAGAGACTGACCGGGCCAAGCGGCGAGGGCCTCTCGCGCCGCGCGGTCGTTCCCGGGCCCGAGCTTGATGACGTGCCCGCCCTCGAGGTCGTGCGCGCGGTAGAGCGCGGCGAAGTGCGACGACGGCTGGCTGCGCGAGCGCAAAGGAAGACCCGGCCGCGGGTCAGAAGCGGCGCAGCGGGCGCGAGGAGGAGGAGAAGGGCGTGCCTTGCGACGAAATTGGTTCTGAGGCCGCCGGGCGCATCCTCGCTCAGGGTGCCGCCGACGATCTGCTTCACCTCGCCGTTGTGCAGGTCGATGCACGGTCTGAACGCGGATCGGCGGGCGGACGCCATGTGTGTCGATGAACTTGCGAGATGAGTGCGCTGCGTCAAGTTGCAATCGACGTCATTCGCAATGACTCGGGCCACGTAGATCATGCTAGCGCCAGTCCTCATACCCCCACATAGAACGCCATGAGTCGTATACTTCGAAAGCATGCATGCAACTGATAAATTTACAAGAGATCCAATGTTTACTCTACATCAGACTCCAAGGACCACACTCCCAATCCACTCGCTCAGTGCTCAGTACTCGAACGAGTTCTCCACAATGCGTGTCAAATGCTCCCTCCCGTCCTCACCCACGATGTCTCCGATGCCGGGCGCAAGGTCGAGCACGCGCCGTTGTGGAATCGTGCCGTCGACGAGGGCAGGGATGTCCGCGCGCGAGTACCCGACCGCCTTGAGCCCACGCGGGACGCCGAGATTGTCGAGGAAGCGGGCGATGGCTTCGAAGAGGTGCGCGCCGATATCGCGGTCGGGGATGGCGGTGATCGACGAGTCGAACGTGCCGACGCCTTGGAAGATGGCGAGGGCTTCGCGGTGCCGGTCGGGAGACGAGGGGGCGGTGAACTGGAAGACGGCTGGAGCGGGAAGGGCGACACTGAAAGCACGGGCAGTCAGACGTCTTTATGCCGCCCGACGTCATTCGAACAGGACGTACGTGACACCGTGAGGGATAATCGGATGGTCGACATTGTAGCCCGAGTATTTGAACTTGGGTCCCTTCTTGTTAAGGCCCGAGATCTAACGGTTACGACGTCAAAACAGCTTTCACGCAAACGGGGAGCCGACACTTACAGGGTAGCTGATACCATGGCACAAGTGCACGCCAGCATTCCCGAATCCGATACCAGCGAAGGAAGCAGCCAGCCTGAGAGCAGGATCAACGCAAAACCCAACACAACAATTCACCAAGTAAAGCGCACATCATTTGGGAGAGCGACTCAAAGTTACCCGGATCCTTGGAGATCCGAGGCAAGTGCTGGACGGTGGTTCGAAGAGCCCACATCGAGAAGATGTCAGCGACCGGGTTGCTACCTTGATAGGCAGGTCGCAGAATAGGGTTGGCAGGACGAGGCGTACGCTCGTTGTATCTGTAGTATGATCGGCACGTGAACCCATCAAGAGAAAGGAGATCACCAACGGGATTGCCGTGTAGCTCTCCAGACTGTGGAACAAGACGTCAAGACCCGCGCTAATGTGTAGTTCTGTGATGCACCCAGTCAGTATGCGTTGTGGGTGACGTGCTCGATGTGGTCACCTCGAGAACATGTGCGGGTGTTGAGGGTGTCCACGATACCGAGCATGGGTTTCATGGCTCGGTTGGCGATGCCGGTCTTGAAGGCCATTGAGGTGATGTCAAGAATGGCAGTTCCTGTCGTCTCCGAACCCGTCCCCGCAGTCGTGGGCACTGCCGCGAATCATCAGCACAGTTCGCCTCCGACACACGCGGGAAGCAAAACAGACCTGCGATCAGAGGCCGGAGCTTTTCTTTGATAGGCAGCCCCTTCCCCACTGGCGCGTTGATGAAATCGAACAAGTCTGCATCCTTGTAGACCGCGAATCTGGGGAAGCATGACGTCAGTCAGCTGAAGACGCGGGCTCCAAGCTCGCACTGACAGGTTCGCTGCCTTGGCAGTGTCCATGACGCTCCCACCTCCGACGCTGTTGGTCCGGTATGAGCACGGTGCAGGCAAACAGGCGAGAACGCACGCACGCGAGGTAGTGGCTGCAGTCGTGCTTTCTCGCCCAGGCGATGGCGTCGCGCCAGCTCTCTTCCGTGGGCTCCGCGACCACGCGGTCGTACACCTCGAACGGCAAGTCTTCCTGCGCTTCGAGAGACGAGATGGCCTGGGCGCATGTATGTGAGCGCCGTGGGGGAGACGCATGTTCGTTCTTTACGTACCATCTTTGCGGGGGAAGCTTCGCGACGTTGGGGTCTGTGAACACGGCAACCTGGCAGACCGTGATGAGGCCACGCATTTCCAGCGATGAAATGGGGGGGGGGGGGGGCACACACCTTGCGCGCACCCATGTTCTTGAAGTCCATGCCGACCTCGCGGGTGACGCCTTCACCAAAGCGGAGGTTGGCCGCAGCCACCTACGGGCCCATCTTCAGGGGTCGGAGAACGCTGCAGGGGGATGGAGGGGCGCACCTCGAACGCATACTCCTTCTCGACAGGGAGAGCCTCGACGGGGGTCGCGTACTTGCGCATCTGCTGTAGAGCCTGGATGGGGTTGTGTGCGCCGCCGGCCCGGCAGCCGTGGCAAGGGCAGGCTGAGTGCTGCGTGGCGTTGATGAGGCGCCGCACGACGTTTCTGGAGGCTACAGCGGACGACATCGAGCACGGTGCGAGAGGCGGGGACAGTGGGGGGCGGGGGCCCGTGGCGGGGGTATATACCACCGTGGGTGTGCGCACCATCCAATTCGGCACACAGGCGGGGTCACGAGAGCCCTGCGCGCCCACGTCCTGTGACCGCGAGAGGCTGACACCATACACGGGCGACTCGCGACGGTCTCGGCCGCGTGCAGGTACCCGACTTTGTTTCTCTCGGTGACCGTCGGGTTTTGTACCGTTTGACTGACCTCAACCCGGAGCCGGTAATTGGCGCAGAGGGGCTGCGCAAATTGCAATGTGGTGGTTGTAACAATGATAGGTGGTTGAAGGCGCGCGATCTTGCAAATGATGCTCTCCTGAGCTCCGAGAAGTTACGGTGCATATACTTTTCAATGCTCTAGCATAGTCTGCTCATGTGCTCAAGTTATACACGCGACCAGGAGCCACCGGCGGCGTGGGAGGGACAGTCGATCGTCGGTCTGTTCGAATCGGGCTTGCAGTCTTTCCAGCCGAGCTATTCAGAGCTATTCAGGCTTCAAGCCATCAATCAGTCGAGGCGAGGCACAGGTGATCGTTGTCCCTGGGGGTACACGGAGGGCTCGGCGCAGCGCCCGGGAGCGCTGGAGGCAGAGTGCTCGACCGTACGTGCGCACAGTCGCCGCGGGGCAGGCGTCGGCAGGTGTGGTGCGTGCCGAAAAGGCGAGCTGGCCCTGCAAGTCGGGGGGATCGAGAAGACGGCTGCGGACGCTGCCGTCGCGGTCGACGCGAAACGAGCACCGCCACGTGGTCGACGTCGGATGGCAGCGGGCGCTCGTGCGGCGGGCGGCTTCGCGGGGTCCGGGAGCGATCATAAGTGTTGCTATCGCGGGCTTGTCCTTGAGCTTGCAAGCTCTTCCCAGTCCCTCCCGTTCGCTGGCTCGCCGCGACGGTCCCGCCCTTCCCGCCCCGTCCGACTCTCTTTCCAGTCGCTCCTTACCCACCTCCTTCTGACGGCATGCGGTTCTTCCCCTTGGCTCTGCTTTTCTCTGCTTCGCTCTCCAGAGCCATCAGGATACCGGTCACCCAGCGCAAGCACCTGTCGACTGGCCTGCCGAGGAGAGCCCCCACACCCGACTTCCTCTCGCCCTTTTCCCCCAGGGCCGACAACACCGACGACGGAGACGGCGACATTGACATCAGGTTCGTCCAATTCACCCTTGCATTTCCATTACCTTACTTACCCCCCACAGTTCTTTCCACGACTTGCTCTACATTGCCAACGTGAGTCTTGCCTTCCTCTTCCTCTTCCATGCCAATAATCCTGCGCCTCGCTTAGGTTACCATCGCCGGCGCTGGTACGCATCTGTATGCCCTTAGTCGTGCCAAGCCTTATCGTTTCCCCAGAACACTCTCTCCAACTCGATACCGGCTCGTCTGACCTCTGGGTCAAGGGCGACTCGTACCCCCTTGCCAATGCCAACCATACTGTGAGTTACTTCGCGGTGGTTGTGTTGTTATGCTCAACCCTTTCTTCTGTCCAGTCGTACACTCTGAACATCACCGTAAGCCGCCGCTCTCCAGTGATCTACGCGACCTGTCGTTCACGCGTTATTCATTCAGTACGGCATCGGGTATACGTACGGTCACATTGCCTACGCTGATGTAGAGTTCGCGGGGTACGTTCTTCTGTTGCGTTGCGTTGGTCTCGCTATTGACACAGCCGTCGTTGTCCCCAGTATCAACGTCACTAACCAGGCCTTCATTGACGCGAATCAAGCGAGCAATCCCATCCTCTCATATGGCGTCGATGGCATCGTCGGCCTTGGGTTCACCAAGCTCTCCAGTGTCGATCATGCACTGACCACCGCCGGCATTTCCGACGGGAAGAGCCTTCTCTACAACATGTTCTCCGAGAACCCCTCAGAGCCCAACTTCATAGCGTTTTCGCTACAGAGGACAACCGAATCTCAGGCGGACGGTGATGTTGACGGGTCCTTCACCATCGGTGCGTCCTTTTCTGACACCATGCGAGTACCGTTAACCTCCCTGCCATGAAATGCGCCACACCAGGCGAATATGAGCCCGAGTACACTGATGTCCAAAAGAGCAACAAGATCTCTACATTCCCCCAGAGTGACCCCACTCGATGGACGGTCTTGTTGGACGCTCTTTTGATTGCAAACAATGACACGGTGACCCCGTTGACCAGCACTGTGTCTGGTGCTCCGTCCGGGAAGGCTGTTGTGATGCTTGACAGTGGCACTTCGTACACGTCTGTATCATCTATCCTCAAGAGTTGGGCTGGATCTCACTCTTCTCGAACAGTTATGCACCTGTGGACATCTGTGACACTATCTACGGACGTATTTCAGGTGCCAAGTACGATGCGTCATTGGGCCAGTGGGTTGTTCCGTGTGATGCAGAGATTGACATTGCTCTGCAATTTGGGTGAGCAATCTCCTCGCCGTCTCACAAGCATTTGCTCATATGCCACGCTTTCTAGGAATGATGTTTACCCTCTGCATCCCATCGACGTGTCTCCTCTATACGTGAACGATAACACCATGTGTGTCGGCTCGTTCGTTCCCCAGTCGGTCTCTGTGGGGGCTGGTCAATTGTGAGTCTCCAGTCTCTGTATGTTCACTCTGAACGTTGATTCCTTCCCTTCCCTCTCCCCAGCGACTGGCTCATCGGCGACAACGTGATGAGGTCCTTGTATACCGTATATGACTTCGGCGACTTCGACTCCTCCGGAAAGATGGGAAATCCGTACATGCAACTCCTTTCTCTCGTCGACCCAAACAAAGCATCGCAGGAGTTCCACGCTGCCCGTGGCGGCAGTGCATCTAGTAACATCGCCTACAAAGCGGTCGCCGTTTCTACCGCCAACGCATCGGGTGATTCCTCCACTTCGACTGTCACGACTAGCGACATTGCCAAGACCGTTAACCAGCTCGCATCTTACATCCCGGTGATGCTCGCCGTCATGGCCTCAACGCGCTTGTCGTTCTCATCCTCCTCATCGCCGGGCTCGTGTATTTCCTGCGCAAGCGCCGCACCAAGGTTCGCGCACGACGCACAATCGGCCGCTCGAGCCCCATGCCCCTCCATCGCACTTCGTCCTTTGGGCCGACGACCAGCGCGGACACCGCCGACAACCTCGGCACGTATCAGCCCGTCTCGATGGCGCTCACCGAGGACACGTTCGTGCCCCCAACACCGGCTTTCTCGAAGCCCGGCTTCGAAGGCAACTCCCTCCGCGGAAGTGGCCTGGGCGCGCCGAACATGATCGACCGGCCAAAGTCGGTCGCGTGAGGCCCTCACTCCCCCTCGCTCTCGCTGTCTGTTCGCGGACTCGTAGGAGGCGCGTTTTATGCCCGTCATGTGCGCACGTACTCGGTATGCTCGTCTCCCCCTCCCCCTCGCTCTTTACCCTACACTACCTGCCGTTTCACTCCGTACGCCCCTCATCCACCCCTGCCTCTCCTCCCCCGTCATCATGTTGTGTTGCTGTCGACGACAACCGGACCTTCGATATATATCTTTCTCAATGGACTTTTTATTGTCTCGCTCACACTCGCTCATCTGGTGTCCTGTACGCTCGCGATGTGCGCCTGTGCACTCGGATGTACATATGCACAAAATACGCTCGCTCTCCAACACGGTCCTTGCTCCTCGGAACCGCGCGTGACGGGCTCCATCATGGTCATGAATAGCGGCGAATTAAGGCTCGTGCAGAAGCAACAGCGGATGTGTAAAGTACTTGTCAGTTGCACAAGAGTTCCTTGGTCAGGTATCCCTCTCCCAACGGTGTCTTCAGCTCCTCCGGATCTTCGAGTCTCGGGTAATCATGTCCAACTTCACGTCCTGGTCCATCGCCTTGAGCTCCTGCGTGGTCACCCGTGGACGCTCTTCAAGCACCGAGGACGGCCGCCGCTCCTTCTTCGAATCCGCAGGCACGAGATCGTGCGCCAGCTTCCGGAGCGTGCGCCAGCGCCGGGCCTCCGCATCGTCCGCGTCCACGTCCACGTCCGCCTTCGCGTGGAGGGCCGCGTTGGCGAGCGCGACGACGGCCATCGTGGCTTGCTGCCCGAAGAACCGCGCGGTCTGCTGCATCTCGCCGCCCTCGTCGCCGCCCGCGAGCCGGACGCGGTCGCGCCCGAGCACCCTGCGCAGGCCGACCGCGTCCACGAGGCGGAGGCACTGGCGCGCCACCGCGGGGTCGTCCGTCGAGAGCGCGGTGCGCACGAAGTACGTGAGCCCCTGCGGGTACACCTCGCGCGGGAGGTGCCCGCGCGCCGGCGGGGAAGGGCGCGCCGGGCGCGCGGGGGCGCCGTCCGCGAAGTCCTCGGGGGCGTGGCCGGTGATGAGCTGGAAGACGCGGAGCGCGGCGGGCCAGTCCGTGGTGTGCGCGCAGATCGCGAGCGTGGTGGTGTGCTGGGCGGTGCGCACGAGCTCGTCCCGGGGGTCGTGCGCGGGGAAGGACGCGCTGCGTTCGTACGCCCACTCGAGCAGCTGGAGCGCGTCGGAGGCGTCGTAGAGGGAGCCTTGCATGGCGAGCGCGTGGCACGCGCGGAGGGCCAAGTTCAGGTGGCGGAAGTCGATGATGCGCTGGTCGCTGACCATGGCTTTGCGGAGGAACTGTATGCAGCGTCTGTACTTCTGCGTTTCGAAGCAGAGGGTGAGGATCGTGAAGAATAGGTGCGAGCTTAAGGCGACTGGTGGAGTTGCTGGCACTTGGTCGCCGGGCTGTGCGTACCCCACATACGTTCGGACAATGTCGAAGGCCATGATGTGGTCTGCAGAGCGACCGCCGGTAAGAGCGGAAACGAGAGGAGTGAGCACATGAGCGTCCAGCTGGGTGTCCGCGCCGTTGTCAATCCGTTTCTGGATTTGTCGCCATAGGTGACGTATGTCAGCGGCAAGTCGTTCGCCTGCTGTTTCTGGAGCGTAGGTGGATGGATCCTTTGCACGCATTTCCAGAGCGAGAATCACGGCAGAGTAAGTGAAGTGAGTGGGGGATAGTGGGCCTTCGTCGTCTAGAGAGTTGTACAGGTCGAGAGCTTTCTGCCACTGTTTTGCCTTGGTGAACAGGCGAAGAAAGGCGTTGAACGGGTTCAAGGCGAGTTCTGGGCTGGTAGAATCGTTCGTCTTGATCTCCTGCATTAAGGCCCAATAATCGTCGAATGCGGAGTGTGCAAGTTCAAGTAAACTGGGGTGATTCTCCCAGTCTGTGACTGTGGCCAGGCCGGCGGCAAGAGCAGAAAACGTGCGTGTGTTGGGTTTGAAATGGCGCCTTTTCATCTAGAGGGTAGGTTAATGCGACTGACGAGCCACGAGAAGAGGGTATGGGACGCACATCAATGTAAAGCTTGTATGCCAGTTTACATCGTCCCACCGCGCCCGCCTCCTTTATTACTAGGTTCCAGACGGGAGTGTTTTGCGCGTCGCGCGGCATTGACTGGAGGTACGCCACGGCCTCATCCAGTCCCTTCTCCCCGATGATCTGTCTCAACCGCTGAGAAAGAACGTAGGGAGAGAGGAGCCGTATCTCTTCTCCACCAGTGCTGCTTTTCTTCCGTCGGAAAGCCTGGTTTTTCCCGGTTCGGGAGGAGGGAGGGAGAGACGAGGGGGGAGAAGCGGCGTTCGCTTTCTGACGGTATGGACGCGTCTTGGCCGGCGTGGCAGAGGCGGTAGAGGCAGCACGGATAAGGAGCTGAGGTGATCGTGCAGCAGAAGCAAGTGGTTTTGTCGCGTTACGCAGCATGGTGCGCTTGGAAAGCAAGGAAGGCTGAGAGCGAGCGGGGGGGTACGGTGACCGCTCACGTCGGGCGGCTACGCGTGGGCCAACGCGAAACGCGCGCGGCGGACCGGGAGCGCCGGCTGGTCTGACTCTGAGCCCACGGTGGCTGCTTCTATCGTCCGACTGCCCAGGGCTATCGCCCTCATATACGATGCGGCCTTGATGTTCCTCGTCTCTCGTCGCTTCTCTCGTCGTCCTGCTGTACATATACTCTCCCGCCCCCTTCTCTTCCGCACCATGACCTCCCGCTCGTACCGGGACGCGGTCGACTGCCTCAACTCCCTCCAGTCCAATGCCGCCACCCTTGAAGCCGTTCGCGCCTCAGGTGGACGGCTCAGCGAGTTTGCCATCCCCGAAATGATTGAGTACCTCCAGAGGATAGGGCACAGTGCAAGTTGCTCTTCTCTCTCTTTACTGTTGGCCTCGTCATAATCGTTCTCCAGACTACAGACTTGAACCAGCTGAATGTCATACACATCACCGGCACGAAGGGCAAAGGCTCCACATCCGCCTTTGTCGACTCACTCTTGCGCACCGCTCACCCCGAATGGAAAGTCGGTGAGTCCGACGTTCTGCTTGCATGTCGTCCATCTCTCATGCATGCATTACCCAGGACTCTACACATCTCCTCATCTGGTCGCGGTGCGCGAGCGCATACGCGTCGGTGGCGCCCCACTGTCCGAGGATGTATTCACAAAATACTTCTTCGAAGTTTGGGACAGACTGAAGGCGAATACAAAGGTATGGTTGCACCCATAATTTCTCTTGCCGCATGCTAATGAAATGCACTGCCAGACGGCACATCCTCAGACGCCAATTATGCCTGGCTACTTCCGCTTCCTGACCTTGTTGGCATATCACACTTTCCTTGACCTCAAGGTGAGAACATACGCTTGGAAACTGTTGTCCCTTCCCTGATTCCTGCGCACAGGTTGATGCTACCGTGCTCGAAGTAGGAATCGGAGGCCGCCATGAAGCACAAACATTGTCCCCAAACCGATCGTCACCGGAATCACCGCCCTCGGTATCGACCACGTCAACGTTCTGGGCAAAACGTTGAGAGAAATCGCTTGGCAGAAGGGTGGCATCTTCAAGGTTAGTGCAATCATCTGAGTTGCCTGGTGTGTACTCGTTGACACTATCACCAAATAGAAAGGCGTACCGGCCCTGACTGTAGAGCAACCTGAGGACGCCCTAGAGGTCTTAAAGGGCCAGGCTATTGAGCTGGAGGTCGGTGTTTATTCACTACTATCGATAATACCACTGATGTTTCGTAGGCTTCTGAATTCTTCGTTGTCCCCAAGTCTGAAGCTGTCGCGAAGGTCAAGCTTGGTAGGCTGTTTGTCCCAGCTATGCACCGCGTATCTGAGACCAGTGCAGGGCTCTCTGGCAGTCACCAATATCAGAATGCTACTCTGGCTGTGCATCTTGCCAAAAGGTTCCTTACTGCCCAAACATCAGAGTCGTATGAGGCCGAGCTGCCCGCTATTCTCGCGGAAGGTCTTCAGAAGACTAAGTGGCCCGGTCGCTGCCAGACGGTCTTCGATCCCGCCCGTTCCCGGGTAACGTGGTTCCTCGATGGTGCACACACCCGTGAAAGCCTCGATTGCTGCATGGACTGGTTTGTCAGCCCAGACACAGTGTTGCGCGCGAAGGAAACAACGTCGGTAACTTCTGTCTTATGACAGATCCGACTCTGATGTACCGTCTTATAGCCTTGGCCGCACTAGAGTGCTGATCTTCAACTGCACCAATGGACGCTCTGGAGGCGACTTCCTCGGTGGGATGCTTGCAAAAGCCACGGAGAAGCTAAAGGCCCTTGCAGAAGATCTGGATGCGAAGGTGCTTTTCGACCGCGTAATATTCTGCGCCAACGTCACATACGCGAACGGTGGTTTCAAGGGCGGTTTGTAGAGCATCTCTTGTCGTCCATTACCGCTCCTCGCTGACGCAGATTCCTCATAGACCTCACTACGAAGGCGATCGCGACCGATGACCTCGCTCAGCTCAAGACCCAGAATGAGCTGGCTTCGGCCTGGCTCTCCCTTGTTCCCTTGTTCCCGAAGGAGCACGTCCATGTGTTGCCATCGATCGAGCACGCTGTCAACGTCGTGAACGACCTGGGAACTGACCAAGAAGTGGACGTTTTAGTTGCGGGTAGTTTGCACCTGGTTGGGGGTCTGATTGAGGTCGCCGGTTTGTCAGATGTGGCCCTATAGATTGGAAACACTCCAAACGCCGGCCATTAGAGGGCTTCATCAGCTCGTACTTGTCTCCCTGAAGAGCTTCACCAGCTCTTGATCAGCTCGTCTCATTCCATGCCCGTCCACGCATTGCTTAGTTACTAGAGTGTAATGTATCACCTTCAACAGGTCGACCTTAATTTACCGCATAATGTACGTAGCTATCTGAAGTGAAATGGAACAATCATGAGTTATGTTGTCTTATGGATGTCTCCGCTTTGTCCTATCTTTAGTTGCCGTCTCTCCGTAGAAGTGGATGGCCTGAGCGTCCGGTCAGCGCGAGTGCGTCAATCCCAGGAGCAGACGTCCTTCACCTTAGAGTCGAGGAATGCTCGCACCTGCATCCTCCCTGACCGCTTCTCGGGCACCCCCAAGTTCGTCGCGAGCTTCATGAAAATGTCGAAGTGGATGGGCTGCGCGGCACATAATGTCAATACTTTCCTTCGATACAAACGACAAGACTCACCTCGTACCGCAAGATACGCAAATACAGCGTATCGTCCGCGAGGATGACGGCCGTCATCTGGGTGTCCAGCTCCCCTTGCGAGAGGCTTTAGTCTTTCCCTTTCCCTTGTCCGTGGCGATCGACTCGGCGGCTCCGACCTCGACCTCAACAATGTTCGCTACTTTCCTGGGTCGACCTCGGGGCTTCTTTTTCGGGGCGGCCGCATTCAGGGCTTCGGGAGAGAAAGCGTTCCCCTTGCCCTTGCGTGCTACCCTCTCAAGCTCTTGAAGCGCAGTCAGTGACGTCGCTCGCGACGGTCCCGCCGTGCCGTCCTCAGGATCGTAGCGCAAGTGCGCGCCGCAGTCGTCGTCGAACCCCTGATCCCATTCGTCGTCGTCCCAACCGTCGAAGTCGTAGACCCCTCCTTCCTGCGTTTGTACACGGGCACGCGCCGCCGACAGCACCGCCGTTTCCGCCACGTCAGCACCGGACGACCGGCTCCTCGACGAACGCGGATCGAGCGGAGACGGGGAGCGCAGGGCGCGCGCCGTCGGACTCGCAGTAGTCCGGCGACGTTTTTCGCTTGAGCTGGGAGGGGACAGGGGCGAGGGCTATTCGTTATCAGTCTGGCGCGTAGAACACGAGGGAGGCACTCACAGGTCTGAGAGGCGGTGAGGGCGGCGCGTGCTCGGAGGACGTGTCGTGGAGCGAGATGAGGTCGTCTGGTGGGTCATCTGAACAGGATGAGTGGGTCTTGTGCATCGACGGAGAAGGTGGGATATAAACATACCGGTCCGGTTCGCTATCGAACGGGTGACCCCTAACGATCCGGACAACCTGCATGGGGCGAAACTTGGGTAGCAGGAGGCCCAGTATCTGGCTCTTCTCCAATTGATTTGGCTGCACGCATGTCGTCCCTTGTGACTTGCGTTGCGGGCGTAACGTCAGACTGGCCAGCAATCATGGCACCCGCGTGGACGATACCGGTCGAAACCCGCGCAACATCGCCGCCTAACTTGCTGCGCCCGAAATGCAATGTTGTGTCGGCAGGCTGCACAGGCGCAGACGTGCGACTCGTTACGGTGCTTCTGCTAAACATCTGCGTCAGTGGAGGTAGCTCCATGTCCATATGGGTCCAAGTCGACGTCGTGTTGCGAGTCGACGTTGAGGGAATATTATGGGTGTCCTTCAGAAGGAGACGGGCTTTGTCCAGGATCTTGTCTCGCGTGTCCGTCACGCTCTCGATCGTCTGCACTACTTGAGCTCTCTTTCCTTGCCTCTTCTTCTTGGCGTCCTTGACTGCTTCTTCTAACAGCGTTGTGGGTGCCGGGTCTTGAGCAGGCTCACGAGAAGTGCGCTTCGAAGATGACGCAACAGTCGCAGGGGGATGGCTGCTGACCTCCTTCCGTAGAAGTGTCCGCACAGTGTCGTCCGTCAGCCCGTGTTTTTTGGCGCAAGTCTGAATATGCTTCATCTTCTGTGCCACACTCTTTCGGGCCGTCCACTTGAGTTCACATGATACACAGGTGAGCACTTGCGAAAGTTCCTTCTCGGAAAAGTCTTCCGTGAAACGATGAGTAGGTGCGGAGCGCTTGATTGCGATTTTAGGTAGAGCTTCCGGAGGTTCAGAGACACGTTCGACAGATGAAGCTGCCGTAGAGACAGCACGAGAAACGATGCCCGGGGCTGCAAATGCCGAGAGACCCCGTTTGAGGCGATGGGTGCTTTCTTCTTCCTCGCTCTCGGCCACGGATTCCATTCGTTCGTCCGTGGGGGACAGAGCAAGTTGACCGGGGGAAGACGCCTGCAACTGGACCTCCTCACATTGCTGTGGTGATGGATGCTCAGAAGGAGCTGAGGCTGCGGTAGGTGGGCGACGTAACCCCAATATCTCTCTGAGTGAGGGCATGCTATCGTCCTCCGTGAAGTCTGAGATTCCGCTTATTAGATACCGACCCGAAGACAAAGAGCTAACGTACCTTGGTCGACGTCGTCGTACAGCTCGTTCGACTGTGCAGGTTGTTGATGCACTACAACTTGGACATCTGATGGCGCTTCCTCTTGCGGTGTTTTACTAGCATCTGAAGTGGCGTTCACTTCAATGGACAGCTGCTGCTTCGAGAAGAAACAGAACATACCAGACACATCAATTATGACGACCGGCTGCCGTACGTGGTGCACGCTGGCGGATGCAATGTTCACCGAGACACCAGGGGAGTCACTGTCGGTGAGTTCGATGACCTCTACTGCCGGGGGAGACGGTGGTCTTTGCTTGGGGCGTGTTTTGGAACGACGAGATTTACCATAAAGTCGGCGCGACTCCCTCTCCGGCTCAGAGTCTTCCACATAGTCGGCGGTCGTAGTTGAGCTTGTGATCTGGGAAGCCATACTCCGGCTGCAGGAGGATCCAGGGGTCGACCTTGCAGGCCCGGGGATATGGCTTGCGGGAGAAGTCATGGGAATTGTGCTGCGGTAGGGAGACGGCAGCAGATAAGTGTTCCGGGGCAAGACTCCTTGGAGTGTCGGCGAGCGTGTAGCTGAGGCCAGGAGGTGGGGCAAGGTGCGCCTCATGCGCGGGTCGGGAAGCGTCAAGGAGCAAGGCGCGTCGCGGGCCCGGCTAAGTACGCGCTGTTGACGCGTTATTTGGCACGGGCGCCTGATGGACTCGGCTGAAGCGCGAGGTGCACTGGGGCTCGGCCTTCTACCCTTTCTTCTCGACGCTGGACCCCATCTCAACGTGCCCGGACGTTTTTCCAAACCTTCCCTGTACTTAAGAACGAGGCCTCCCAATCGCACCCCATTGCACGGTGTGCTCCTTGCCGTCTCCCGCCATGAGCCACAAGCTCTCCAGCCAGGCTCAGCCACAGCAAGTCTCTCCAGAGGAGCTCTATAACGTTGTCTGCGGTGCCGCATCACAGAATCCTGCCCAGGTGCAAGCATCCACGACCGTTTAAAGGAGCTCCTCGAGATTCCCGGGGCATATGATATCCTGCATGAGATTGCTGCTCAGAGGACCGTCCCCTTGCAGGTGAGGCAGCAGGCCATCATCCAATTCAAGAATGCCGCGACCGGACACTGGCGATCTCGAAAGTGAGCGCGTCAGTCGTCCTTCCACGGAGTTGGACCTCATATGCCACAGGCTCTTCCCTCCTGAGAGCAAGCAGCGCATCAGGGATCGCTGCTTGACTTTTCTTGATGAGCAAGACGATATTGTGAGTAGTATGCTTGCCTTTGTACTCTCTTCCCCTCAACTTCGCGATCTACTGTAGGTGGCACAATGCAATGCCTTGATCGTCGCGAAGATCGCAAGGCAGGATTACCCAGTAGCATGGTACTGAAAGACCAGTACGTTCGGTGGTGATTATTGCGCTGACTTTGTGGTCCAGGCCGACGTTACTTTCGCACTTGGGGAACGCGATCAGCACTTCGCTTGAAGGTCGAGCCAGTAACACGGTACCGAACGCAACTATTGTGTTACGACGCTGTCTTCAGCTCCTCAACGCGATACTCAAGGAGTATGCAGCATTCAAGATGCTCACCGGAGTGAAAACAATGGGCAAGGTAAGTGGGGTGTCCTAGATTTTCAAATTGATCTAATTGCGACCCATGTCCTAGATGATCGAGGACATCTGGGCACCAATGCAGGCCCATTACGCTCGCTTAGCGGTCGCGCTACCCACCATATCTCCTGTCACCCTCAACCAACCTAGCGTCGCAGAAGATATATTGCTGGCCCACCTTGTGTTCAAGTGTCTGGTAAAGATGGCTTTCTGGGCGTATCATCGGTTTACCTGCAGTAACGACTATCATGAATTCGAGCCATGGGTATGTTATTCCGTCACTACCAGACATGCACACTACCGACTGCCGTATAGGTCCAGGAGTTTTTTCAGAGCTCTGCAGTGCAACTGCAAAGGCTTTCGGAGATGCGGATCAGCCTCGTGTCGACGCTGGGCAGCGCACCCATTGACCCACCTCGCAGCGCGTCTTAGACTTGCTCACTCGGCATGTACGAGTGTTTGGGAAGCTGTTCCGAAGAATGCAACGCGATCGCCCCACCTACTTTGTCACTCTTCCTACCGCGGGAAACCTCGTTCTCTATTACTGGAGCAAAGTCGTGCAGGCCACTTCCGGTCCCTCAGAGCAAATCGCAGGTACTTCAGCCCTCTACCCAACTTCATTGGTTCGACGACTGAATTGCGCAAATAGACTCCTCTCTTGTAGTCTTCCCTGTCCGATTCATTGTCCAGGGTATGGCACTGTTCAAGGATAGCCTGGCTCAATGGGCTCCCACCAGGAAAGATGGATCTCCGAACGAAAAAGGTATGTGGAGCCATCAGACACCCCATCGAAAACTCAGTTCGGCTCTTCTAGTGCTCTCAAAAGACTTCGTCGAAGACGCCGTCAAGATCCTTGTGACGAGATTCATCCCGTTGAACCCCTCCGACCTCGATAACTGGATGGCAGACCCGGAAGAATGGGTGAACACTGAAGAAAAAGAGAACGACCAATGGGAGTTCGAGCTACGGGTCAGCTTTTCGTGTGATCATCTTTTTATATATCACTGATGCACTACCCAAGCCATGTGGAGAGAGAGTGCTCATGACTCTTGCGACTCAATATCCGCAATTCGTCCGTCCATTGATCGAGACCACTTTCCACAATCTCGTCAGTACGTATGCTCCCTTGGCCTCCATCGCATCTGTTTAATACCTCTTAGATCAGCGCTCTGCGGAGCTGTCCGTCGTTATTCAAAAGGAGGCACTATATTGTGCGGTTGGTCGATGTGCAATCCGGCTGAAGGACGCTATCCCATTCCAGCAGTGGCTAGAAAATTCGCTAGTTTCAGAAGCTCAAGAAACAAATCAGAAGTAAAGTGTTTTCACGCTGTGGATCTGATGTGTTCTGAACCCGGGTTGATGTGCAGCTACCCCATCGTCAAGCGTCGCATCGCATGGCTATTGGGCAAGCTGGTTTCCGATGAGTGTTTGGTGGCCAACAATGAGAAGTTGTGGCAAGTTCTTGTGCATCTCTTGCAAGATCAAGGGCCCGGCACGGACGCAGTCGTCCGTCTGACGGCTGCCATCGCGATCCGGGAATGCGTTGATGTACGTCGTTTACTGTCCTCCTCTGGTTCAGTTGGCTCATGTTTTCATTAGAGCCTCAACTTCGACGCCGACTCTTTTGCACCATTCCTACAGCCAGTTGTGGCTTCGCTCGTTCGACTCACTGCCGAAGCAGACACCCTTGAGGCCAAGAGGCGGATCACTGACAGTCTCAATACTGTAATTGAACGTGCAGAAGCTCGCATTGTGCCACTCATGGACATGGTGGCACAACCAATCCCTCAGCTCTGTTAGTTCGTTCCATTATAATGACTGCAGGCATAGTTTTAATTGATTTGAACAGGGGCGTCGGCAGAGGAAGATTGGCTCTTCAAAGCCTGCCTTCTCGGGACAATCACCAAACTGGTTGAGGTCAGTCTGACATGAGGCTACGTAACTGCTAGAGACTCATGCTTTTGTGTATTAGGCCACCAAGGTGCATTCCAGTCGACTGACCATGTTAATTGTGCCGCTCGTTCGCGAATCCCTCGCCCCTCCTGTGAGTCGCGTGTGCTCCACACGACGAATTTCGACTGAGGATTCCCTTCAGGCAGCATTGCAGCTTGATGAAGACGCATTCGCGCTATGGCTCAGTGCCCTCCGGAATGTCTCGAGCATTCAGAGCACCGACGGAGGGCCTGGTCTGATTGATCTCGTGCCTCTGATCCTCGAACACCTAGCGAAAAACCTCGACCTGCTGGGCACTGTTGTCCAGGTGTTCGAGTCTTACATTTTCCTTGGAGCCACCCAAATCCTCCAGCTCGCCGCCGTCGACCTTTTCCGCGCGTGTAATGCGACTCTTAATATGGCGACAAGTTCCGCCAACGCGAAGCAGGTGACAGTAGCCTTGTGCTCCCTATTGCAGCTTGCTCCGTCGGGAATGTGGGGAGAAGCGATACATGTCTCTGGGCTTTTCACCACGATCGTCAAGGGCTTCGAAGAAGAGAAGGTAAACCCGTTTATACTTTATTGATGTAGGAGACTGACCACCTCATCACAGCTGGAGACGACAATTCTGACGGAATACGTCTTCATCCTTGCGCGTATTGCCGTTGCCGACAGGCAGCTCTTCCTTCAACTCGTATCAGCCATGGCGGCTTCTGAGTCCGTCACCGAGTCCGTGGTGTGGGAGCCGATCCTAAATCAATGGTGGCAGAGGGTATGTGTCGCTGTGCCCGAAACCAGACTTAGCTCACTCGCTTCTATACAGTTCGACAACATGTCGGAACCCAGACATCGCAAGCTGACGGCGATGGGCATCGCGAACCTGGTGGCTACTGGTCGACGGAAATCCTTGATCGTCTAGCCACGGAGATCTGCAACTTATGGATTGACGTCTTCGGCGAGATAAAGGAAGCTGAGGACAGCCGCAAGGCCGAGTGCGTCTGTTCACTCCCTTTCATCAATGCGGCATACCAACCACCTCGCTTTTCTGCAGTGACGGGCTCACTCTGTATTGGGACCGGCCCTTCGAGGAGGGCTACACAGAGTCGGAAGGCACGCTGGAGTACGAGCGCCGGAAGACAGTAAGCCGGTTATTGTTTCATACCCACGTCCGGTGAGCTTACGATCCGCGTGCGCCCGTTGCAGCTCTTCGAGAACGACGTGGTCCGAACGACGCCTCTGACTGCTTACATCGGTGCACGGCTCCAAGAGGCGGAGGCTGCTTGTGGGGGCGCGGCTGAGCTGCAAGCACGTTACCTGGCGAAAGCGGAGCCCCTCTTGCTGAAGCAGATCACGGATGCTCTGATGGGAAACCTCCCGTGAGGTCGGGCGATGAGAAAGCCATAGACGTAGTGGGGAGTAATGATCTTTTGTATATTGGATAGCATTCAGCACGGCATCGCGCGAAGTCAACGTTAGCCCTATGGTAGTCGTAATGTTGTGTTGTGGGAAACAACTTCGCGTAGCTATGTGCGTCTACTGCCCTTTTCGGATGTGCACGCGCTAAGGCCAACGCAGCGCTTTGGGCGCGACTACTACCACGTCAGAGGCAGAAGTCATCTGGATTGCCGTTGCAGCGCCAAAGTCTACTGTCTACTCTTATGGATAATCGCTCAACAACACCAGTTGTAGTGCAATGGGGCTCAACATAGCGTAGGTTCACCGTTTGACAGGAGCGCCTACATTTCGCCCTCACGCATTGAACTCATTTGCAGAATGATCTCAGACTTCTTTCACCCCGTGGTAGGGGGCGTAGAAAACCACATCTACATGCTCAGTACGAAACTCATCCACCGGGGTCATCGTGTATGCCCTTCTCTGGTCCTTACCTCCACTCGCGCTGATCATTCCATCTGGCCGCCTCCCAGGTTATAGTGATAACCCATAGCCACCCACCCGACCGTGTCGGCGTGCGCTGGCTTCTCCCCGGCCTAAAGGTGTACTATCTACCATTCCCGACGATTGCGTCCTCAGCGACACTACCCAACTATTTTACCTTCATGCCCTACTTCCGCTCCATCATCCTCCGAGAAGGCGTCCAGCTCATTCACGGCCACGCGGGACTTTCGTCCCTTGCGCACGAGGCAATTTTGCACGCCCATCACATGGGAGTGCGTACGGTCTTTACAGACCACAGTCTGTTCGGATTTGACGATGCCGCAAGCATCTTAACGAACAAGCTCCTTGAGGCGGCACTACGCAACGTTGACGCCGCCATATGCGTATCTCATACTGGGTATTCAATTTGCCTTCGTGGTTTTTGTCAAGGACTGATGCTCCTCTCCTGGCACAGACGAGAAAACACCGTGCTCAGGTCGCGCATACACCCAAGCAAAGTATACGTAATACCCAACGCACTCCTCGCCGACCAGTTCAGGCCTTCAGATATACAACCTCCGCGCGATACGAGTGCGTCTCGTGTACCCTTCACTGCTCCTCTCCCTTGGTTCTGACACCATTTTCAAAGTCACTATTGTTGTGGTCTCCAGGCTGGCATACAGGAAGGGGGTAGATCTTTTGGTCGCTACGGCACCTCAAATCTGTGCCTTGTTCCCTCATGTTCGCTTCCTTATTGGTACGGTGCATAGCTGTCGACTCGTCAGCAACACTTGAATTCGAGTTGACACAGGTGGAGATGGTCCCAAGATGGTTGATCTTCTTCAGATGCGGGAGAAAAACATGTTACAGGACCGCATCGAGATACTAGGACCGGTCAACATAGCGACGTCCGCAACGTGGGTGCTATACCGAGATAATCCCAGGCTCTACATCTCCGTTGACTACGACCGCTAGGTTCTTGTTCAAGGCACCATCTATATGAACACATCCCTCACGGAGTCTTTCGGGATTGCAATCCTAGAAGCGGCATGTGCCGGGCTGTATGTCGTCTCCACACGGGTCGGAGGCGTACCAGAGATCCTGCCAGAAGACATGATTTCGTTCGCGAATCCGGACGAGGATGGTATGCTTCGCTCTTCTTCAGAAGATTGATGCAAAGCTGACGGTATATTCAAGACGTAGTTCGTGCCGTATCAGAAGCTGTTCGCGTGGTTTCTGCGGGTCGACACGATCCCTTTGGTGCTCATGAAAGGATCAAGGATTTCTACGATTGGAGCCAGGTCACCCGTCGAACAGAAACGGTATACGAAGCCGTGATGGGCAGCCCTCCGTACACATTCTGGACGCGTATTCATAGGTTAGTAGGTCTGTGAAGTCTCTGCTCACCAGTTATGCTGATTGTCGAGCAGAACACTCGATCTCGGGCCTGTGGTCGGTCTTATCTTCGCTATCATGTTTGTCGTCGACTGTCTATTCTTCATGGTCTTGGAATGGTGGATACCGGAAGAGTCCCTGGACAAAGTCGTAATGCACTGGAGTCATGAACATCTTGATGAGGTGAGTGCAATAAACTTGATCTGAGGTGGTCCTTGATGTGTGACTAGTTCGACCCAGGTCATGAGGAAGAGTGAAGAGCAAGCGGTAGCACGTACAACATGCACGCCTTCCACTGCGGTTGACAACATCTCACCTGTCATATAGAAATATGGCAATTGTTCCGTTCTCTCTTCTGGTGTGCGCGACGGAAGATTTTTCTCTATCATCCTTGAAGAAATAAAAGCGACGCACGATCTATGTCTCTCATTCCCTCGCCTTGAGAGCCCCGGAGTGGCTGGTTTCAACGACATGTTGTCTCCAAGAGTGAGCGGAGGGTTGGGCACCTCGCGGAGTGATATCACTTTATACTTGAACGTCTGGCAAGATCCGTAGAGCTGAGTGCACCGAGTTATGAAGGTGACAAAGAAAGACAACATAGAATACCGACGTACCTGCCATATGTCACTCATCCAATTTGACCCAGATGTGTAGATCGTCATCGGCGACAAGTACCCATAGGTCATGGGGACCATCGAGTACTACGAGATGACAGCACACCAATATGAATCCTCAAGACAGCTCACCAACGAATCCATTTATTGTGGCTTCGAAGCCAACTTCATCCTCCTGGAGTCCCCAAGACCAAGCCAACTAGACAGGATGAATCGGACGTCTATGAGTGCAGACAACTCCGGTTATTGTGCAATGCATTTTGCCAGTGTCCTAAGATGACGGGGAGTTTTTCGCCCTCTTCTTAGTTGCAAAGTACGGAGTCAGAGGCCGATTTTGAGGGGGGAAGCAGGCCGAAACCACGGCGTAGAGAAGCTTGAACCGGAGGACATCGTGCACACAATAATGGTGGACAAAAGATGAAGGTCAAGCGGGAGGGGACGCGGATGAACTTGAGTAATGGTGGAACGAGAACCAGTCGAACGCTTGAGGTGCGGATCCTCGTCATTAAGTGGTGTGAAGCAGTGTACATGCCTGATGAATCACATCCGTGCGCCCTACTTCTTAGGTTTCGTCTCAAAGTAACCCTTCAAACTGCCTTGGCCCTTCACGCTCCCGGTCTTCGCTTTGATGCTTCCACTACGTGCAGGTTTACTTGCCTTCGAGCCATCGTCTTCTTCCTTCTTCACCTTCGACTTGGTCGTTGAGGCTGCTTTCGTCGCCTTAGACTTCTTTGGGGCCTCGTCTTCGTCTTCGTCGGCAGACTCGTAAGAAGAGTAGTCCTCGGTAACTAGACATCATTTCAGTGGATGGAACGGAGTATGCACGAGGAATGCGTACCCATGTAGCCCTTCTCGTCCATCTTCATGCGCGACTTGACCACTCTCTTCTTCTTCAGACCATTACTTCCGATAGGAATGACCTTCTTCTCCTTCTTTTTCCGTGGCTTGGCCTTCGGCTCGTCCATCTCCACATCCACATCCGCCTCCATTGGCTTCTCTGGTTCTGGGTCCGGGTGCTCTTCCATCTCGACGTCCTCATCCTTCGGTTGTTCCTTCGGTTGCGGACGTTTATTCGACGCCATCTCGACCAGGGCTGAGCGCGCTCAAGTCAGGACTTTCGCGGCGACGTAACAAGGCAGGAAACACGTACAGTCATCGATGTCCATCATCGCACGTAGACTTCTCTCGTGATTGTCCCCCAGCAACCGTTCGGTCTTGGAGAGTTTGAGCTTGCTTTTGCTCATCGTGGGAGGAGGCGCGTCGTCATCCTCGTCGTCGGAAACTATCCTATTTTTGCGCACTTTGACTTCGCTCTTTGCAGGTGGTGAAGGTTGCTTCTTGACGGGGACTGAAGCGGGCTCTTCTTCCGAGTCTGAGGCAACTTTGGTGGCAGCTTTGCGTTTCGTTCCCCGCTGAATGACATCACTGATGAGAAGGAATTGCTCACAGCAGTTCAATGCATACCTTGTTATCGTCCTTCGGTGTCTCGTCTTTGGTGGACGCCTTATCCTTCACCTTGAGCTTTGGTGCGGGAGACTCGCTCTTCTCTTTCTTCACCTCCTCCTTCGGCGTATTGCCTTTGCTCTTGTCATCAGGTTTCTTAGCTTTACTCCAGTCGAGCTTCCCTGACGCTGACGCCTTCGGCTTGATGACAGTTGACTTGTCCTTCTTTGCGGGCTTGGAGGGCTCCTCGTCCTTCACCTTGAGGGTAGGTTGGCGCGATACAGGCTGTCCAGCCTTAGAACTCGACGCCACTGGAGGGGGCGGCTTGCCAATCTGGACCACATCGTTAACAACTGGACGGCACTCGGCGGGTTCTGTGCGTGTACCTTGACATCGGGTCCGACGACGCGACCAAGGGCCACAGAGGACGCTGGCGCATTCTTCGCGTCGGCTTGGTACACTATAGCAGAAGGTTCGCATATCAGGCCTGCGTCCTGCAATACCTGCACAGTCAATGGCTGGGAGCGCGGTACTGGGCTGAGCACGTACGGTAAGAGGGGATGGGCTGAGGCAGTAAATGTGGGTCGCAAATATGCGCGCATACCTCCCCTTCGCGTCTTCAAATGTTGGTCCATCAAGGGAGGTTGAGCATGGACGGAAGACGCGACTCACACTCCAGTGAATCCTCGCCCACCAAAGTCATCACCGTCTGGGGAATCTCTTCGTCGTCGAGCTCCTCAACGCCCGCGGTTTCCTCGACATCCACGTCCATTCCATCGTCGGTTTGAGTGGTGTTCGGCTTTTCAGCACGTGAGGATGGAAAGAGCTCGCCGGAAACGAGGTAGGTGGCGAAAGATCGCGTTTCGGCATTGACGGCGTTGGCGTGAAAGCTCGCAAGCCGGCTACAGAACGTACGAATCAGAGTCATAGAATAATTAAAATGCTGGGTCGGACCCACTTCTTCGCCTCGTTCACATGAAGGCCAAATTGCCTGCTGAGCGACCTGAAGGTCACCTTGAAGAACAGAGGTCGGCACGGAGATCAGGAAGACGTGTCCATATGGCCACTTACGACGTTCTTCTCGATGTATATTTGCTTAGTCAAGTAGTTCTCTACATCAGACATGTTTTTGGCGGAGGAGTGACTGAAAGGAAGGAGTGTGCAAGAGGAGTGGACGCAGAGCGAATGAGCCAGAGCGACGCGTCTGGCCATGCGTGCGCGTCAAACGCGATGCACGTGATCTTGAAGGACGCGTTGGTAGCGCCAGGTGGCGCCTGGCGCTTGTCAAATCGCACATCTCCAAATCTCACTGCTGTGTGCGCCCAAGTTGCGGTGGAGGCCTGACTAGGCCTGAGGCCTGTGGACTGCGCCCGACGATAGTTCCCGCCTTTGTCATTTCCACATACACAGTTCGGCGTCTGGGACGGGGCCTTCGGATTCAATCGATAGGCTGACCAGATGGCAGGACCCGCTCCATCTAAACATAGTCCGGCGTGTCTGCAACGCCATTTGCCGTCGACGTGGCGAACCAGGTGAGCATGTGCGCTCGCGTATGGACTCGCCCTATGGCAACACTCATCGCACACGGTGCCAGCGATTCAGGAAGAAGTCATGGCCATGGGTTGCAGCAAGACGTCCTGGAAACGGCTCCACTCAAACAGGCTTCTCTTATCCGCCCACACGGATCCTAGAAGCTCTGTCTCTCCTGCATCAACCCTGTCGTCGTGCTCGTTCGGTCGACAAGCCATCGCCTTGAGAAAGGTCACCACGCTATGTCAGCGTCGGTCTTCCTATGCTGTCACCTCCTGATTTCGCCCTTAGCTTCGTGATACCCGCCCCCAGACGATCGCACGGCCTCTCTTCCGAGCAGTCTGCCGGGACACCGACGAACACCCGCACGCTCACAATACAGCAAATAAGTATCATAGGCGGACTGTTCTGCGGGCGTCACGCCCAAGAACCCTGATCGCTCCTATCTTATAAACCGTCATCCGACGCGGACGGGCGGACAGCGTCCTCTTCACCATGTCCACGCCCCCTCCGTTCCGGATCCCCCGCGAGGACATTCTTGCCAACAGGATCGATATCTCCACCTTATATGAGTGGCATGCCAAGGAGAATCCCGAACGACCAATCTTCCTGTTCCATGACGGCAATACAGTCAATACCATCACCTACAAGCAGATAGTACCCGCTGTTCGACGTGCAGCGCGGTACGTCAAAGCACGAATGCCTCCGGCGCCGGGCACCGTGGCGGTAGTGGCACTGGCCGGTGAGCGTTGATCAGGAACTCTTCTGGCGGTGGACGCTCACCCCACATTCCCAGATTCCATCACGTATACCACCACATGCCTGGGTATCGTTCGAGCAGGGTATACCAAGTTCGTCATATCGCAGAGAAACGTACCTGCTGCGTTGGTGGACATGTTCCGCAAGACCGATTGCCGTCATGTGCTCGCCTCGTCGGACAGCACCATTCAAACGATCATGGCCGCAGTGCTGAAAGAGATGGACGATGTCACTGTTATTCCCATGCCATCCTACCGGGAGCTATTTCCGGAGAGTGCGCCCGAGGACGACCTGGCGCAGTCAGACGACCTCCCGAAGGAATTTGATATGCATAGCTCCCCAATTATCATGCATTCATCGGGTCCGTCGTAGTAGACTTTGCGGTTTCATTCATTCGTCTGACCTTCGCAGGCTCCACGAATCACCCGAAGCCAATCTACTGGACACATGCGAGGCTTATGACCTGGGCGACTTCACCGTGTAGGTCGCATTTGTATAACGCATCGCGCAAGCTCATACTGATGATTCCCGCAGGGTATGGCACTGTCGACTTCAACGGGGCAAAATTTGCGATACATGGTACTCCCCTCTTCCACGGAATGGGAGTGTGGTGTTACTACATGGCGGTATGGATTTCTTGGCGCCATGTATGCGCACCAAATCATAAAACACTTCCAGGCTATTACGGGTGCAATCTTAACGGTTTTCCCTCCCGTAACACCTCCAATCTTTCCAACGCCAGACAATGTGTTCGAGGCCACCATGAAGACAGATTCTGAATACGTCATGACGGCGCCCCTTTTCATTGAAGTGCGCTTTTGCATGCTTTCGAGCACGAGAATGACTGACACGTAACTGCAGTCATGGGCTCGTGATCAAGAGAAAGTGGCCTACATGACGAAGATGAAGGCAGTAGTGAGTGGACACGGCCGCTTACGGGATTACTTCTGACCCTCCACCACTCCGTCAGATGTTCGGCGGCGCCCCGTTGGCACAAGAAGTCGGCGATTCGCTCGCCTCTCTCGGCATTTCCCTTTGCACAACCTTTGGATGGTAGGTCGTATTTATCAATGGTCGTATCGTCGTCTGACATCGTCGTCAGCACTGAAGTGGGTGCCCTTGGGATGCTCTTTGTCGGTATGCGGTTCGCTTGTGTGCCTTGGCGAATTCAGTATTTACCTTTTTCTAGGGGACCCTGGCATGGACTGGCCTTACTTCCCTTTCAATCCGATCTACAACACCATTGCCGTCGAAGCGGCAACGGTCTTCACGAACTCATCGTTCTGGTGCGTTTCTCTCTGATCCGCATAGTCAACCGGATCGGTTAAGTCAGTGGTATTGGTTTACAGGAAGATCCGGCCATGCCGCTTCCCAAGGCAAATACCCAGATCAACGGCCGGAACGCTTACGCGACAAATGATTTAGTCGAGCTTCATCCGACAAAGCCAGGTTTGTACAAGTATTATGGACGTCTAGACGACCAGATCGTCTTGTCCAACGGCGAGAAGGTATGGCCACTGCATCTTTGTGTGGGATGGATCTGATTTGCGCGTGCTAGACGAATCCGATTCCCTTGGGTAGGCATCTCCACCTTCACGTACAAAGGATGATGTCTCACACCACCCCGACGATTAGAGGATATCATCAAAGATGACCCTCATATCGGGCGTGCTTGATGTTCGGACAAGGAAATTCCAGAATGGAGTGATAGTGGACCCAAACCCGAATTCAGATTCGCTGACGGTGACGAAGAGAAGCTGCAGGAGTTCCGCAACAAGATCTGGTATGTCGTTCACGTGTGTATATCTACGCGAATAACGCTTATAATCCCACAGGGAGACCATTGAGCGAGCGAATGGGCAGGCTCCGCAGCATTCCCGTATCTTCAAAGAGGTGCGCACGACAGCGAAACACGTTCAACAGAGCTAGATCTCATTCCACCCATCAGATGGTTATGGTCACCTTGTCTTCGAAACCGTTCACATACAACATCAAAGGCTACCCTCGCCGGCCCGTCATCCTAAAGCTATATTCTGACGAAATCGAGGCCCTTTACAAACAAGTGGAAGAAAGCGCACAAATGGACATCGCCGCTCCTACCGTCTGGAACGCAGACGGCGCTCGGACGTTCATCCGAACCACCGTCGAGAAAGTTACCAATCGGTCCCTCAAAGACGACGCAGATCTGTTCCGAAACGGCTGTGACAGGTGCGCATCCTGTGCCGCAATCGTAGTCATGCTTACACCACCTCTGTCAGCCTGCAGGCGACGTGGATCCGCAACACGATCCTTAGGGTCGTCCGCGAGCTCTCCCCCACAGCGGCTCAGCAGGTTCCTATCAACCTCATCTACCAAGCCCCGACCATCGTCGCCCTGGCCGAGGCCGTGCTCGCTATCGTCAACCGCACTTCGACCGTTTCTCCCTTTGCGACGGCCGCGGCCGACCTCGAGCGCCTGGCAGAGGAGTACTCGGTGTTCTCCGCACGCCCGTCCCAGCTGCGACCCCGGCCGACGGGGCGCAAGACGTCGTGGTGATCACGGCACGACGGGAGGCTTCGGCTGCGACGCTCTGGAGCACCTGTTGCTTGACGAGAGCATCGCGAAGGTGTACGCGTTCGGGAGGCAAGTAGACAGGCAGCAACAACGGTTTGTTGAGAGAGGACTGGACGTGACTTTGCTGGGCACCCCGAGGTTCAAGGCAGTGGAGGCGGTCCTGGAAGCCCCTGACTTTGGCATCGACCCGGCCCTGCTCGAAGAGGTGAGTTCGGCAGTGACCCGTACGGTGTTGAAACGTTGAACGGGGGCAAGATCCGCGGATCCGTTACGCACGTCATGCATAACGGTACGTCAATCTCGTTCCGACGTGGAAGGTGATAAGACTGACAACTGCTCTAGCGTGGACTGTGAACTTCAACATGTCCCTCGCCTCATTCCAGCCCGATCTCAAGGCAGTTCGAACTTGGTCGATCTCTGCCTCAGCTCTCCCTTCAAGGATCCTCCAAGCTGCAGCTGGTCAGCTCCATCGGCATTTTCGAACGTGTGTTTGGGTACAGCATCCTCATACTACTCAAACCCAATGACCGCCTCTTGATCAGACTGCACTATCCCGCCTCCAATCCCAGAGATCCCAATCGAGCCCTCTGCGCCCCTCGGCACCGGTTACGGCGAGTCCAAATGGGTCGCCGAACAGATTCTCCGTAACGCCACGACGCGCGCCGGCCTCCCCGCGCTCGTCGTCCGCCTCGGTCAGATCAGCGGCGCGAAGACCGGACACTGGAACGAGCGCGAGTGGTTCCCCGCGCTCGTCAAGTCCGCCGAGTTCACCAAGTGCCTGCCGGATCTCGACGGAGTGCGTCCTCCTTCTCCTGTCCCCGCTCTCCCCTGTCGCGTCCTGGCCTGACCCCCCTTCCCACAGGACGTGTCTTTCATCCTCGGCCACCCCGCCTCCCGGGCCTTCGTCGAGATGCGCCGTTCCCCCGCGCCGTTCCTGCACCTCGTGCACCCGCGGCCGGTCCCCTGGCGCACGCTCGTCGTGCCCATCGCCTCCGCGCTCGCCGCGCCGCTCGTGCCGTACGCCGACTGGCTCGCCGCGCTCGAGTTGTCGGGCGCGGACGCGGACGCGGCGAGCGCGAATCCGGCGCTGCGCCTGCTCGACTTCTTCCGCTCGCGCGCCGCGGTGCGCGAGGGCCGAGAGCCGCTCGGGACCGCCATCCTGGACACGGGACGAGCATGCGAGGCGTCGCCGACGCTCAAGGACATGTCGCCGCTGACGACCGAGGACGCAGAGAGGTGGGTCGCGGCATGGCGCGCGAGTGGGTTCTTGAAGGCGTGAGAAGTAGATAGAAGATGTGCACTGGAGCGATGGGTGTATGTATATGTCACGAGCGAGTTCGATACGGAATAAGCAGACGGTTGCAGAACAAAACAAGAACGCGTTGTGCTAGCTGCGATTCGAGAACCCAGACTCGCTGTCCGCATAACTCGCCATGCTCCCACTCATGTCCGTAAACTCAGCGTCTCACTCCCATAGTCGAAACTGAAGGCGCTCTCCTCGTCCTCGTCTTCGACCCCGCTCTCGTACTCAGGACCTTCCACCTCCGCCTCCAGCCGGTCCGCCGCGACGACGCCCTTCGTGCAGCGCAGGCACTCCACTGGAGCCCCTTGGGCCCGACCCCAGAGCGCTCGTCCGCAGCGCGCATCATGCGATCCGTGAGGCAGTAGTAGCAGAACACATGCCCGCACGAGGTGATGTACGGGTTATGGATCGGGAACTGGGGGACATAGTCTGGGTCGTCCGCGTCCGCGTGGGTGGATGAGGCGCCCGCGGTTGTGTACGGGGACATGGCGCGAGCGATGTCAGCGCGTTGGCAGGGTCGGAGAAGTTGAGGTTCGTCGAGGCGTTGTCTGCGCAGATGGCACATTGGTCTTCGGATAACGCCCAGTACTTGCCCCTGGGAGCTGCTTGTTCAGATTTCTCAGCCGCAGGCGACCCAGCAAGTGCGCGTAAGGGTGCAGGGAGGATTGACGACAGTGTCAGATGGGATGTGAACGTCGTGAGTTGTCGCCGGAGGGCCCGTGTGTCGATGAGAGGCAGCAAGAAAAGAAGGAATTCCTGGAGGCATTCGTTTAGTACAGCCATTTGCAATCAATGCGATGACGTACAGTGAACGCATGCCACACCATCTGGCGATTCATGAACTCGAATGACACCTCACGCTGGAAATGCGCCGCGCAGAGATCAAACGCAGGCGCAAAAGCCTGTCGGCAAGTGTGCGATATCTACAGAGCTGTTTCAGCACAGCGCTTGACCAGTTACAAGTAGACCGTACCGTCCATTCCAGAGGAAGACGACGAAGTTGGTGAACGCGGCGAGCGCATGTATCGACTCGAGTCGCGTCAAGAACTCCCAAGCTCGCCGTCTGCGATCGGAAGAGGGGGCGTCAGGCCAGGCATTCGACAGAGCGTGCGCGCGTATTCGATTGTGGAAGTAGGGGACGAAGATCGTCAGGGCGCCATGAAGCGCCAGCGTGGTCTGGGGAAGGCCAGCGGCTGCGGACTTGTTCACTACAGGATAACCGAAGTTAAGAGAAGAGAGCGTACCAGTGTAGCACAGCCGAGTTACTCCGCGCATGGGGGCAACCGCAGGCCTTGTAGCTTCGCGCCATAGCTAGCACCTTGGTCCCACACAGACAGCTTGTAGAGCACGAGATGAATGAGCAAGGTGAACTCTGGGTCAAACTTGCCCTTCAGCGTGGACTGCGCGTTGTGTAAGCGAGGGGAAACATGATTTCACATTCCAGAACTCACGTCTACCAGCCCGATTGCCTTGGAGAGAGGGTCTTTGAGCAACTGCACAAGCTCTGTATCCAGTAACTCCGCATCGACCTTGCCGACTCGTGTGATGCGGGGAGCAGGTGAGGGGGAAGACGCGACATCCGCGCGCAGCCTGAGAGCTCCGGCTGCGCGTTGTGCCACGCCTCTTGCCAGGAAGGGGCGCGGGCTGCGGGGAGGAGGACATGGGGCGGAGGAGACATGGTGGACGCCGGCAGGGAGGAGCGCGAAGCGGGCGCGATTCACGTGCTCCGCCGACGCGATCGCCTCTCGGGCGCCTCTCGAGTCAAGCCATCTCGATCTTTGGACCTCATCTCTTATCTCTTATTCCCGCCTCTGCTTTCTGTGTGCCCGCCTGCTCCCTGCTTCCCGCCGTCCGCGTTCCGGCTTCTACCATGGCGGAGGCGATTCAGCAACTCATCCTCGACACCCTCGACAAAGAGGGCTCCATCAAGGACACCCGCACCCTCTTCCTCCCGGCTACAAGGAGCCTGCAGCTACCCATGATTCCCAAATCATTGTTTTGGGTGCATTGAACTCGCTGTCCAGTCGTGATGTACATGCCTCTCTAGCATTTGTCTCATCCATGTACCCACGCGTCTTTCAGATGATCACATATACTACTCAAGAGACACTTTCTCATGTCCTCACCCAGGAGGGTGCGCAGATTGCTCTGCAAGGATCCCATGAAGCGCGAGTGTGGAATGCATGCCCGCAAGGGCGATGGCAAGCCTATTACGCCAAAAGATCTTCAAGAGAAGGTTGGGGCGGACATCGCCAAGGTCGGCCAGGGCCAGGCGTTCAAAAACAAGTGGATTGGCAAGGAGGGAGATGGTCTCGTAAAGCTGGTGAGCCCTTAGGTCTGTGGATGACGCGAAGCTCAGAATTCTATCAGGTAGACTCCGTACAGATAATACCCAGCTTATGATGCGGGAGGTCGATTCAACAGGGACTCTGAAGGCGGGAGAGAAAACCTTAGCGACCTTAGGAAACGCAAGCTCATCATGCAACGGTGCGCCTTGCTCCATTTTTGGGATTCTGGTTTACTGACATCTGCCGAAGTAAAGGGCAGTGGTTCACTGTACACAAAGGATCACAATTCAGCACATCTACCGCTAAGCCGGAGACGGATTTGACGGCGGATATGCTCACATCGTATGTCTCCCCCATTTCAGCGCAATTGCCGTTGTTTAATCCGTACTGCAGGGAGCGTGGAAAACTGCGACGTACAAGAAGTACAACTTCGAGGCCGATGGTGTACCACCAAACGGCGGTGCTTTGCACCCACTTCTCAAAGTGCGAGAAGAGATCAGGAATATCTTCTTGGAGATGGGGTACGCCCGCTGCTTCCGTATACTTCACTCTGTCCTTGACGTCTCTACGTCGCAGCTTCGCCGAGATGCCCACCTCCTCCTTCGTCGAGTCAGGTTTCTGGTGCTTCGACGCCCTCTTCGTCCCGCAACAGCACCCCGCGCGCGAGGTGCAGGACACCTTCTACCTCTCCGACCCCGCCGTCTCCCTCCTCCCCGAAGGAATACTACGAGACCGTCTCGCGCGTGCACGAACACGGCGGTTTCGGCTCCACCGGCTACCGCGCGCCCTGGTCGCACGACGAGTCCCGCAAGCTCCTCCTCCGCACGCACACCACCGCCTCCTCCGTCTCTATGCTCTGGCAGCTCGCCGCCCGCTGCCGCGGCGAGAACACCCCCGCCGCGCCGCTGCCATCGACGCCGCTGGGGCGCACGCCGCGGGCGGCCCCGGGCTCAGCAAAGAGGGCGCGGACGGCTTCCGGCCGGCGAAGCTCTTCTCGATCGACCGCGTGTTCCGCAACGAGACCATGGACGCGACCCACCTCGCGGAGTTCCACCAGGTCGAGGGCGTCGTCGCCGACCGCGGCCTCACGCTCGCGGACCTCATCGGTGCGTACGCGCGGGCCCTCCCTTTCCCGCCCTCTGTCCGACTGACACGACGCCGGCAGGCTTCATGCGCGTCTTCTTCAAGAAGATGGGCATCGAGAACATCCGTTTCAAGCCCGCGTACAACCCCTACACGGAGGTCGGTCCCCCCTCTCTGTCCTTGTCCGCACGGCTGTTCTCTAACGCACGTCCGCTCGTCATCCGCAGCCGTCGCTCGAGATCTTCGCCTTCCACCCGCAGCTCAAGAAGTGGGTCGAGGTCGGGAACAGCGGCATGTTCCGGCCCGAGATGCTCGAGCCGATGGGCTTCCCCAAGGACGTCCACGTCCACGGCTGGGGCATCTCGCTCGAGCGGCCGACGATGATCCGGTGCGTGCTCGCCTTCGCCTTCGCTCTGCGGCAAAGGGCGACTCTGACGCGAGGATCCGCGTCAGGTACGGGATCAACAACATCCGCACGCTCGTCGGCCACAAGGTCTCGCTCGAGAGCGTGGAGAACTCGCCGGCGGTGCGGTTCTGAGTTCCGCGGCCGCGCGTTGCGCGCGTACGCGTGGTGAGAAGTCTAGACGTCTGTATTCATGTTGTAACGACATACCAATTGTAAACACCTCAACCTCCAAGCGGGAACAGCGCGATGCACCAGACAAGCACAAGTGAAAGGGGTGGGAGGATTCTTGAATTACAACTACAGCCGCCGAGTGGAAGGCATAATGCTACATGGGGTATCCTCGTCCGATGCGCCCGTACTTACTATACAAACCCACCCTTCCGGCGCTCGGCCACACGGGACGGACGGCTCAGAACGAGAAAATCGCGGCGTTCTTGCGCGACCCGAACATGTACACCAACGCCTGGCTCATGAACAGCCCGACGGTGATCCCGATCGTGACCGCAATCATCGCGCCCCCGATGTCGATCCCGTTCCCCTGCGCGGTGATCCCGCCGACCTGCGAGAGCCCGGACTGCAAGTGCGGTCGGCGTCAGCCCCTCCCCTCGCTCGAACCACGACGGACCGGGGGAGGGACTCACCGGGACGAGGAAGAGCACGCCGGTGACCATGGAGGTGAACGCGGTGCCGCCGAACCGGCGCGAGTACACGTTCCCGAGGATGCCGACGACGAACGCGCCGATCGCGCTCACGACGTCGGACCGGTTGAAGATGAAGTGGTCCGCGGTCTTGTTCGCGGCGTAGGCGAGGCAGGAGATCGTGACCATGACCACGAGCTCGCGCCGCCAGAAGGGCTGCATGTTGTTCAGCGAGGAGACGGTCGAGAACGTGGGCACGATCAGGAACTGCGTCCAGAACGGGAACGGCTGCAGCAGCCACGATTGGCCCGGGGGCGGAAGCAGCCGTTGACGATGTCGTTGTGGTTCTGCGGCAGGCGGGGGGTGAACGTGAACGTGCCGGAGAGCGGCTGGCCGTTGTTGGTCAGGTTGGCGAACGTCGTGTTGTCGGAGACGAACGTGCCGCTGATCGTGGCGGCCGAAGAGAGCTGAGCGGCAAGGATGGCGAGGTCATCGTGGGCTTTGGGGACGAAGAGGAGAAACAAGTCCGAGCCGATCTGAAGTCCAAAGCCCTGCTCGACGTCGTAAGACAGTGATTGGAAAAATTGTCATGCCGTTTGACTCACAAGGAATAAGGTGTAGATGAGCGAATAAACCATCTTCACACTTCCACAGACGATATTCTTGGAAGCTAGCTCAAGAGAGCTCGTCACTTTAAGGCATATACACGCGTGAACACATGGAACACATGATGTTGTAGGGGAAACTCACGAATGAGATACCCTGGAAGAATGCCTACAATTCCGGCAGAAGAGATCGCAGTGTAGCAGAAAATATCGCCCTTGATGATACTAAGCCCACGAGCTACACCGGACACGACGATGTGACAAAAGTCCTGCAAACACAATAAGCATCAATGCGACGTTCGGAGCGGCGGGAAGACTCACTCGAATACGTTCGAGATGACCTGGCTCTTCGCCGCGAGGCGGTTTTGCATCACAGACAGGAAGCTCGCCGCTAGACCGGCAACCCACATGTCTGCCAGGGATCCACCGAAAGCGAGGGGGCAGATCAGCGCTGACTGGACAAACGCCAATGCGCACAGAATCTGCCATTTGTACAGAGGCTTGGCGGTCATCAGTGCTTCCAGCTTGACCGTGCCTGGCGAGCGCTGATTTCGTCGTGGACCACATGGCGGTAGATCTGGTGAACCTCGTGAAGCGACCCGAGCGACAAACGACCGTCGCACTTGATAAAATGCACCTCGGTGGTCTTGGTTCCGAGGTCACCGAAGCGACAGATGATGACACGGGGGATGTGGATGAACTCGGCCTCGACCTCGAGGATGCGTGCGGCGGACGTGAGTTGAGCTTCGATGCGGTGAGAAGGAGCGCCAAAGGTCATCAACGCTTTGGCTAGCCGCATGAGGAACTGATGCCGATTGGCGATTGCTGAGGCAAAGTTGAATATCAAAATGCTACGCCAGAGAAAGCGATGGCTTACAGGTGATGTTAAACTCGATGCGAATGCGCGCGCGAAGCTTCCTTCTGGCTCTATACGTCATGTGCTTCATCGCCGCCTTCTCTAGGTCCTCGGGGTCGTCCAGTTGATTTTTTCGCACTCCTGTAACCCGCGGGTCGTCGGGGTCGAGGGCGTCGGAGTCGCTTGAGCCAGTGGAGATATACGAGTCCTTCGTCGTTGCTTCGGTCGAGTTGTGATGTGCGACTCAAAGGATTGCAGGTGATGGAACGATGGGCGATTGTCGTCCGCGCTTGGTCCGAGTGTTGGTCTCGACTAGGAGGCCTGCTTCTATGTCCTGTCCGCTGCATGAGAAGAGATCTGTGACTCCGTGTGCAGAAGGGTAATCAGGTTAGACAGATGGCCGCGCCTACGGTCATGTCTGCTGCCTAGAGGTTCTTCGTCTGGTCGAGTTCGGGAGGCGCATCCATGTTGCTCCGTTGGTCGGTCGCGGGCGAGGTAGAAGACTGGAGTGGAGGTGCTCCGCCACCTTGAGCCTGTTGTGGTGCAGGGATTTCGTAGGGATGGCGATACGATGCAAACGACGATGCAAAGGCATCCGGCTCCGGGCAGGAGAGGGTTAAAAACAGGGAGATTGTCGTCCACACCTTCGCGGCCTTGTTCCGAAGGATCATCGAAAGGGTTGGTACTGCGGCGATCTTGCATGTATGGGTTATTGGCGCCGACGCCTGGACGAAGGGGCGCGGGGTGGTGGGCAGGCGGGGGAGCAGGGACCATCTCAGCAACGCGAAGGGAGGAGTGGGGCGTGTCCGGACGGTCGGGGTCTGGCACTGAAGTGGGCGCTGAGAGGATGGTGCTAGGGTTGGTGCTGAAGGGAGGGGGGATATCGTCGTAGTAGTAGACCGAGACTGGGGCGGGGCGACGAGCGGTGTCTGTGTTGGTGTCATGGCCGTCGTCGAAGTGGACATGGCTGCTGTGCTCGTCGCCGAGCGAGGAACCACGGGGGTTCGGGGGATCTGAAGGGGACATGGTGAGATGACAAGGGACGAAAGAGGGTAAAAAGAAGGGTTGAGCGTCGCGCTCAGATATATAGCTGAGCTGTCCAGTGCCAGGTGAAGAGAGCCTTTGCTGTTCGGGTTACCGGAGCTGGTTCCACGGCGGGCTGGGAAGACATCTTTATCGTCCTAAAAGCAGACACAGGTGCTGGCCAGTTCTCCTGTGAATGAGGTGTTCCGCACCAACAAAGCCGGCCTCTGCGGCCGACCGACCGGATGCCAGCGCTGCGCCTGGGCGTGGGACGACCCTTGGAGGAGAATAGCTGCACTCACCGATGGTGTGCCGTCCGGATTGGAACTCTATCGTTCCGATGTTGTGACGTCATCCGTCCAGTGGGACTGCGCTTGCCACTCGCCCGTTGCACTTGCCTGTTGTCCCGCGATTCGAGCATGGCAGGCAGTGTTTGGCCATAGGTCTCGTGCCAGGCCAGCGGATGAGTTTGGGATGATGGCCGGAAAGTCGATTTTCCTGCGACGGCTCATCGATAAGGATTCTCGTTCGCTGTCCCGCCGCCCCGAGCCCTTGCTTCTTCCTCGAGTACGTCCCATCGCACGCACGCAGACGATCCCGCTCACCTTCCCAGCCAGCCACCCGCACCCGAATGTCCGCCCCCGAGCTCTTCGTCCGCCCCGCAGGCCCCGCGGACCAGCCGGCGTGAACCGGATCTGCCTCCTCACCGGGGACGCCGGCCAGTCCGCCGAGGGCCTGCACACCTTCGGGGAGCTCATCGGCCTCGTCTACGCCGACCCCTACCTCCACGACCTCCCCGGCTGCTTCGCCTTCGTCCTCGTCGACCCTGCCGCGACGCCCGATCCTTCCCTCCCCCCCTCCCCCTCCTCCCCGTCCGAAGGCGCCGTCGTCGGCTACATCGTCGGCACCGCCGACACCCGCGCCTACGAAGCCGCCGCGCGCGCGACCTGGTTCCCGCCCCTCCTCGAGCGCTATCCCCCGCGGGCCCCACCGCGCTCCCCGCCGACGCGCGCTACATCGCCCAGCTCGCCGACCTGCCCGCCGCGGACCCCGCCGCGGTCGCGTTCTCGCCCGCGCACATGCACGTCAACCTCCTCCCCGCGTACCACGCCGCGGGTGGGGCCGCCGCCTCATCGCGCACGCCGTCGAGCACCTCCGCGCGCGGCACGGGCTCGAGCGCCTCTGGCTCGGCTACGACGCCCGGAACGACGGCGCCGCGCGGTTCTACGCCCGCCTCGGGTACAAGCACATCCCCGACGCGCCGGAGTGGGTCGTCGGGCTCGAGTTCGCGGACCTGTCGAAGGGCGCGGCGTAGGGCGTGCTTACGTAATGCGATCTGGCAGGCGTTGAGTCGAGGGGAGGGCTGTGATAGGCTGGAGGCTGTCTGTGGGTTTGGGGGCGTGAATGCGATACCAAATTGATATCCTCCGAGATGGTAGTCAGGGAGGAGGAGGAGGACTGGATGCGTCCCGCTTCACGTGTCGCGCCATCCGAGAGGGCTGCGAACATTTCGATGGAGCTCGAGCGGTCTAGAGCTGCTGTAGGCCGGGCGGGAATCCGTTCCACGTCCCCGACCAATCGTGAGCCGGATCGCATCGCAGCCATCGCGTCGGCGGGAGTCGATTAGCGCGCCGCACGGCCAGCCTGATCACGCGACGGCGGGGGCGAGTTGGGGCGAGTCTGGACGCGGAACCCGGACGTTTCGACTCTCCTGTCCCGAGCACGGAACATGCCCAACGAGCACCCGTGGACCGAGTCCCAGTCTCCGACCGGTGGACGCGTCCCTCGTCCCAAAGCGGCACTCGCCGTCTCACCGCGGCGAGAACAGGGCACGATCCTGGAACGGGACAGAACGCGAACGTAGAACCCGACGAGACGAGTCCCGCCGCCGTCCAACCGCGGACTCCCATCCGCCATCTGCCCGATGCCGAGCCCATCTCCAAACGCCATTCGAAGTCTCGAGCCATCTCTCATGCCACGACAATTGGATGCTCGATCGCGTTCCTGGCCGCACTATCACCCGCCTCCTCCTCCTCCCTCCCGGCCTCCGCGAGAAGCCGCGAGAGGACTCGAGCCAATGGGAACGCAGCAGCCGACGGGCGCCTGTGGACGATCTTCCGCGGCCACCCGCCGGGAATTCCAGTCTGGGCACCGCAACCATCACATGCATCACAGTCTCGAGCAGCCTCCACCCCGCGTCGGCCTTCATCGACCCCGGCCCGCCCGAGCGCTCCTCGCCCGCGAGCGAATGGGAGGCCAAGGGGGTATTCGTAAATTGAGGCCTGTGTATCCAGCTCGCCCGAGGCACCCTCGCACGCGCTGCGTGCGTCATCACTTGGACAGGGTTTGTGCAGGGTTGCGGCGGCAGATCTGCGTATCTCGATATACGTGCGGCTGAGGTTGCTGCGGTGCTGTGTTGCGAAGAGTCAGCGCACGACCCAGCCGCGGACTCGACTGCGACCTCGCCCGCAGTGAAACCTCTGCTGAGTGCTCCCCGCCCCCGGTGAAACCTTTGGCTCGGACTCGGGAGCTTCAGAGAAGAAGAAACCACAACGATCGCAAATTGTCGGGGAACGCGGACGGAATCCGGTCCAACCCGGTGGGCGCGGATTGGCTGAGAAAGCCTTCCATGAGGATCACGTGGCGGCCACACCGTCGCCGGGCTCCGCCGTTCGCCGGGCTTCCGGCGGCCGCACAGACGCGTCACGCGTGACGGCGCATGTTTGGGTGGTTCCACCCGTGCACGCGCCGCTGTGTCCCAAGCCACGAACTGGCGTTCGCGAAGGTGGCCTCCCCGAGGCTTCGGGATATCTGGATGGGCAGATGCGAGGCCCAGAACCCACACGCGCACGGCACCAACAGAGCGTGCAGGGGCGCGGCGCCCCGAGCAGCCTCGCATGCAAGCCAGGCCTTCGCGGGATCGCTCCAGGCGCGACCTGACCCTCGTACTCGCCTCCCCGGCAGCACACTTACGAGAGAGGCAGACCCTGCGCGCCGGCGGGAGGGACTACCGAACGCATGGACGGATGGCCCCCGGCGGATCTCTCACGCGCACGAGTGCACGTATGGTAACGGCTGCAGATCGACTCGCCCCCCTCGGCCGGTCTAGCAGCAGCCAGCCCCGACGAGACCCGCCGTCAACGTGGATTCCCCGCCCGCCCGGCGTGCCCCATTTGCCCACCCGCACGCTGACCGCGCCGGCAGTGGCGGAAGGCCAATATTGCGAGACGGAGGCGTCGGCATCGATGGCAGCACAAGGGAAGGCGAAGAAACCCGAAGCACGCGGGCGATCGAGAGAGCGACCTGGAGCGACCTGGACGTCGGCGGTTGTGTGCGTCTACGGCGGAACGGCGGTCTGTTCTCCGGGCGGACGATGTGCACGGCGGCACAGCCGGTGCGCAGGTGGCAGAACAACAGCCCGGTGTATTGGCAGGGATGGCAGGGATACGACTACTTTCCGCCTTCTTCGGCAGGCGCAGGCGCGAACACTGTCCAAGGAGCAGTCAATCACCCGTACTGCAACGGAGGAGCAGAGCGGAAAACACGTACTCATCGCGAGCAGAGCAATGACGACGTACATCCAGTACTTTTCGAGGAACGACTTCTCCTTGGCCGCCTCCACCGGCTTGCCCTCTGACGTCACCGGCGGCGGTACGCGGAGCACCGGCCTGGAAGCACCTCCCGATTGCGGTACAAGCAAGGAGAGCACCACGTGCAGCACACGATTCAGATTGACAATTCAGATTCAGCGACCGTGAACGACGGACGAGGCATAAGAATGGACGCACAGCGGTGGGAAGGACGGCGCGCGGAGGGCGACGGTGACGTTGGCAGCAACCAGCCGAACCTCGACGGGGCCGGGCTCCCCGCTGGCGCTGGCCTTTCGGCGCCGCGGCTTCGGGCACGCGCCGTCGTGCGGCACGGGCCCCACGAAGTAGTCGAGACCGAACGGGGCGCCGGCCTGGTCGAGGTGGACCGTGAAGGCCTCGGACGTGCCGGCGGCCAGATGACACTGTGGCAGGGTGGCCGGGGCGCGCGGGTGACGCGGCGACGTCGGTCAGACAGTGGTCACGACGAACTGCGGGCAGAGGAGGGAAGAGGGGCGGCAGGGCCGAGTGCGCACTGGGCGCGCGGAGGCGCCCTGCACGGACGCGTCGAGGCGTGGTTGCGGGGCGGGGGCAGCGTGCGGGACACTTACGGCGAGGACGGACGAGGTCGCCCAGCGCGACGGGTCTCTATCATCCGGGTGCTCTAGCGCGACCTGGTAGAGTGCGCCGGGGAGGCCCTCGGCCTCGGCGGCGAACTGGAGGAGGTCATGGGAGAAGGCCTCGGAGGGGACGAGGCTTGCAGCGGCGGTGAGCCCAGAGCCAGAGATGGAAAGCGCAGCCCGTTCGGAGAAGGGCGCGGCCTGGAGGGACGGGTGGAAGAGGCGATGGTGGATGCGGAGGTCGGCGCCCGCTGCGGCGACGAAGACGGGGCGGGCGGCGAGGAGGAGGAGGGGAGCGAGTCGGGCGAACATGACGGAGACGGCAGGAGCGAATCAGCGCGGGCGACGGGCTGGCGGGCGGAGAAAGGCGCCTGGATGTGGCCGGGCGGGCGCCGGGAGAGGCGATTGGCCCGCGGCTTGCCGGGCCTGGCAGCTGACCAACGCTGCGTTTGTTTCATGGCGTCATCCGGAATTGCAAGTCGCGGGCGTGCGTCGCGTGTGCTGCCCACACCGCTCGAGCAAAGGCCTTACTCGTCGTACACTCCTTCCTCCTCCTCCATCGAGCCCTCGGCCTGCGCGGTGGTCGACTCTGCTTGACTCACGCCCACCCATGGCGGGCGGAGCGGCGGAGCCAATCAGGATGGGTATCGGGCGGTGATTGGCCAGTGGGATCGCTGGCTCCTATTGGCGGACTGGCCCTGGTCCAGAACGCCTTTGGTCTGGACATCCACCCAAGCTCCCTTGCGGTCGGTTCTCGAGACAGTCGAGACTCGTCCATCGCTCATATAATGCCCGACGGCCAGCCCGCGGCAGCTGTTCCACCCCCCGTATCATTTCCCCCGCTCTCACTCGCCCATCCCGTCCTCTCCATTCAACATGAAGTACCGCTCCCCCTCCCCCGACAACGCCCTCCCCACTCCCCCTCAGTCGCCCACCGCCGACGTATCCCACTCGGCCATCACCCTCCTCGACTCCCTCCAGGGCTTCTATCAGCAGGAGCGCTACTGGGTCCACCATACCCGCGCAGCCCTCGAGCTCGCCATCACCAAGGGCATCGACGCTCCTCCCCACTCTCCCGTCGCCGCGCCCACCACCACCGCATCCTCGTTGGAGGGCGCGCTCTCCCCCGCATCATCCACCGCCTCGGACGCGACCGCCGTCGACGTCCCCATGGTCAAGCTCGAGTCCGAGTCGGCCGCCGCACCCCTCTCGCCCCACTCGCCGTGGCTGCGGCGGAAGAATATCATGCGCCTCAAAATCGACGGCATCTCCATCCACCAGCGCAAGCGGCGACCGCACCGCGCACCGCCAACGGAGCCCAGCACGCGCATCCTCGAGATGTTCTCGGAGCTCATGGACGCGCGCATGGAGAGCTGCCGGCGGGTGCAGCGGCTCGTCCGCAATGCGAACCGCGCCGACCTGTTCATGCGTTAGTTGCCGTCGAGTGGTACGCACCTCCTTCCTCCGCCCGACGGGCGGCGTGCGGGCATCGTCTGACCTCGATGCGCCAGACCCACCGCATCTATCCTGTCGGACTGGGCATGATGATCGCGGCCGCGGCTCGAGCCTGCTCGCCGCGCGCTGGGACGCCTGCCCGCCCGCCCCATTGCAAGACGCCTTCCGGGCCAACCGCACCCCCGCGAGACGGAGCGGCGATGTTGTTGAGTTATGGTCGTCCAAGTAGAGCGTCGCGTCCACACACTGTATGATCGTAGTCACCGACATGGAGGGACGAAGGATTGGCAGTGGTATATGTACTTTGAGCAATGCTATCAGGATGACCTTGTGCGAGAATAACAGCGTGCGACGAGAGGTGGCCATGTCCAGGGGTTCGTGGAAGGGAGAGGGGCGTAGATGCCTGATCGGGAACGGTCTGTGGCAGTCCAGACCGCCTGGCCAATGGCGAGGCCATCTCGGCGGGCAAATGAGCAATGTGCGCTAAATGACATGCCGAACAATGCCGAACCACGCGCGCCCCTCTCCGCGGGCGCCTGTGGAGTACTCAGCTCTCACCGCATCTGCCACCTGGGCGTCTAGACATCTGGACTGCTCGTGGACGACGACCGCGCCCACTGCGCCCGCCTCCTTTCCCCGTTCCTCCCATGTCTGCTCGTTATGCCCCCCTCCCGAATCCCCACACCGACCCGGACGCCATAGACGAGATGGAGGCCGCATTTGATGACTCAGACGACGACGACGATCGCTCCCACTCCGGCCAGATAGCGACCGCTCGCAACGGATACCACTCCCTCCTCAACGCTGAGCCCGTCCCAGCACACGATGCTGACGATCGTACGGCCCCGTCCGCGTACGACTTCGAGAACTCGGACTACGACTACACCCTCCCGCCGCCCGGTTCTCCGCCTGGTCCCTCCTCCCGGGCGCTCCCAAACGAGTTCGGGAACTCAAATGGGCTCGTGCCGTCCTTCACTGCGATCCCTACCGATGCTACCCCCAGGAGCGGCTGGTTCAGACGCACGGCAGCGTCGGTGTTTCCCACCCACTACGCCGAGAGACTCGGTTTGGGCAGCTCAAGCAGGCCGCACGGACCTGTTGGTGGCGGAACGGGCAACGATGGGGTGTTTGCGAACGTGACGGCAAAGCCCGCTCGCCAGGTGCGCATACAAGACGGTGCGTCTCTCCCCTCTTGTCTGGCGGGCTGCCGCCCCTTGCATTCGTTGTACGCATGGCTCATTGACGACCACTTCACCCAGGCGACGAGGTCTTCATGGTCCCCGAGGAGGTGCAGAAGGAGGTGCCCCCGACGTACGCCCAGGCGCAGGCCGACGCCGTCCCACCCTACTGGGAGACCACGATTCACGCACCCTCCCACACTAACGTACCCGGAGATGTGATCATCGACTCGCTTCCTACCGGCTCCGTCTTCTCCTTCCTCTGGAACATGCTCGTCTCGATCTCATTCCAGTTCGTCGGCTTCCTCCTCACCTACCTCCTCCACACCACCCACGCCGCCAAGCTCGGTTCGCGCGCGGGGCTCGGCATCACCCTCATCCAGTACGGCTTCGCCATGCGAGGCCGTGAGGACCTCTCCGGCGCTGAGGCCGACGTATGGGCGTGGAAGCCCGAACAGCCCCGCCCGACGTTCGCTACCGCGGCGGAGGCCGAGGCGTACTACAACAACCCGAACAACACGATGCCCACCGCGACCGTGCCCATGGACGGCGGATACCTTGCAAGCGAGGCGACGTCCGAGTGGCTCTCGTTCCTGCTCATGACCGTCGGTGCGTTTCCTTGTTCCCGTCCGTCACTCCTTGTTTCGTTTTTCTCACGCCCCTTGTCCCTGCTCTGCAGGATGGTTCATCCTCCTCACCTCCCTGCTTGGTTTCTGGCGCGTCAAACGCTGGGAGCGCGGCATCCTCGCCTCTCAGGACGACAGCACGCCCGCACCCTCGACGTCCGCTCGGTCCGCCGCCCTTGTGCACTCAATCGAGCGCGCGTTTGGCCTTCAGGGCCTCCACGACGGCTCCCTCCTTCGTCAGGGCCTTGGCTTCCCCGGTGCGGCCCATCGCGAACTCCACGGCGAAGACGACCACGAATACGACGAGCCCGACGAGCGCCAACGGCGGAACGCGTACGTCCTCCCGCTCGACCCGGAGAATCCGGACCAGAACGAGCGGATCGCCCGCGCGTACGCAGACGAGGCGCGCCTGCACTCGGATCTTCGCAATGCGGGCCTGCTCTGATGAGCCTCGGGCCCTTGCCGGTGATGCCTTGTCTTGGTCAAGCTGTAGATGTGTGAAGGGGGGCGGCGCTTTGTGTAGGCTCTCGGATGTGTTGTCTCCGTACGTTTCCCATCTAATTCTCCCTGGACTCCCACCACACACGCACCTTGCCGTCGCGTCTCGGGCTCGCTCGTCAGATAGCTCCGTCGTCCCGTGCTGCATCTTTGGTTGAGCTGGCGGCGTGCTCGGATATCTTTTCTGTAATATATCGTCTGTGTACTAGCTTGAAATGTACACACCACACCAGCGGGAGCTCCTGCGTCTCCCACCGTATATCCCCCACGCGAGCGAACGAACGGACGATCTGTGCACAGGTAAGGCTACAACAGCTGCGTTCGTCGAGGTACATATCGCGGCTACTTATACTTCTAATCAGTTTCGTTCCCCTCCGGTCCGTCGGCGACCACAGCCCTCCTACGTCCACACGGTCTGGAGCTCCTTCTTGAACGGCTCGAGCGTGAACTCGAGCGCGGAGCACGGGTACGAGATCTCGAACTTCTCGAGCACGGTCGGGTGCAGAATCCCGAGTACGCCGATCTCGAGGTCGTCTGGGTGGTGGAGCGCAGCCTTGAGCGTGCGCTTGAGCACGGTCAGGCCCGTCGTCTCCTTCGGCGCACGGTAGTAGATCGTCGCTGCACGCCCCGGGAAGAAAGTCGGGTCTGCAGCGGAAGTCAGCGTGACGAACGAGCCTGGGGCACAAAGAGAGAGAGATACCCACCCTCACGCTCCTTGATGTAGTACCCGCTCTCGGCCTTGGGGTCCGCGGCGGCGATGCGCGGGACCTCGAGCATGGCCATGATGCGGTCGAGCAGGCCGTGCACGACCTCGAACCCGGCCGTCTTGTTGCACCAGACCGCGGCGGCGTGGCGGACGTTGCGCGCCTGGCGCTCGAGCGCGGGGTCCTTGAAGACGACGTCGGACGCCTCGAAGACGCGGACGGGGAGCGGGTGCGAGCGGTTCTCGCGGATCGTCTTGAGCAGGCCCTGGAGGAGGGAGGTGCGCACGACCTGGAACTCGAGCGTCTTCGGGTTCGCGATGCGCACCGCCGTCGTCCCGTCGTCCTTGCGGTTCATCCAATCGAAGTTCTCCTCGTGCGAGCACTGCGGGCGGAGGGGGAGCGGTCAGGCGCGGGCGCTCGAAAGGCGGGGGGAAAGGTAAACGCACGAGGATGAGGGGCAGCGCCTCAACCCAGCCGTCCATCGCCCACTCGGTGCGCACGATGTCGGTCAGCCTGCTGATCGCGAGCGGCTGCGCCACGGTGCTCGTGGACGGGAAGGCGTCCGGGAGCTTGTTGAAGCCGTACGCAATAGCGGCGTCCTCCATCAGGTCACACTCGTGGAGGATGTCGGGACGCGTGGGTGGGATCTGCACCACAATCTCGTCGGTGTCGTTTGGAGACACGGACGCGGTGAGGGTCATGCGCTCAAGCAGGCGAGCGACTTCTTCTGCATTGAGTGCGAGCCCTGTACATGAGTTGACGTAGGACGCATGCGCCGTGGTCGGTCGGTACGTGAGGTCGGGCGTAATGCGAGTGCTGCCATCCGGATAAACAATCTTGACAGGCTCGATGCTAGGGATTGCTAAGTGAATAATCGCCACGAGAATACATCATACTTACGAGAAGGGTTCCGCACAGTACTCAGAGAACATCGTCGAGATGATGTTAGCCACGATGCCGAGTTTAGTCTCGTCCGTAGCGGTGATGTCAATGAATATGTTCTTGGTGTTAAGCGTGATTTTGCTGCGTTCGGAGTTGATGATAGGCGGCATTGACGCTACTCTATCCTGATTGTCGTAGATGATAGGGTATACGGGCGAGTCTCGGATGATGTGGAGGTATCGCGACAAGTGCTTCTCTGACTGGTGGCCAGTGAGGGATGCACATACTCCGATCCGACAAACAAACGTACCTCATAGATCGTCATTAGCTCCTCAGCATTGTAATCCTTATCTTTCGATAGCGGTACGAACTTGATGTCCTTGGGTGGACGCGCCTCGTAACGCAAGGGAGCTTCGATGGTATCCAGGTCGTGCGTACCAATGGCCACAAACTGTCGCCGACGGCAGAGATTTTGGTGCAGCTTGTCTTGCAGATCGATGAAGGACTCATACGAGCGCTCTGTGAACTTGACGTTGCGCAAAACGGCGCTCGCAAAGTATGGACGGATTTGCTGGGTCTGCGAGAATGAAGAACATAGGTTCTGCATCTTGTTTTACGCTCGAACGCGAGGTACACACCTCTTTGCCGACGGTCACAGTGATAAGATCCGCTTCTCCTCCAGCAGGATAGACGAGCTGGTAATGGGGAGTCTTGTCCAAACCGAGGAAAACACGAAGGGCGCGAGCGATACCCTCGATGCAAAGCAAGTCATATCTGTGCTCGGACAGTGAGTAGTGTGCGGACGACCATTTCCTTCCTTCTCACCGGTTGGCAGGAATCTCAATCTTCAGTTGCTGTATATTCGACCGAGCACGTCAAGGACCGAGCACGTCAAGGCCCAGGATTGTAGAAGGCGTGAAGGGACACACCGGACGCTCGGTCGGGAGTCCTTTGGCCTTTAGCGCCTCCACCTCTTCCGTAGTCTGGGATAAAGGGTGTGTTGGAAACGGCGTTTAGCAGGAACAATACTGACATACATCTTCATCAAGCTCGAGGCCGAATTCGAAAAGCAGGTGGTCGAACTCTTCCGCGGCTTGAGTTCTTCGAAATCAGCAAGCTGGAGCGCGCCGCGCGAGCAAACTCACAGTAAGTGCGGCCTAGCCTGTTGAACAGCTCCTCCTTGTCGCACGATACCGTCGGCATGATGAAGGGAGCAGAGAGACAGCGAGAGCGGGAGGCGGGAGGCGAAGGTAAGTACAGTACAGAGCGCTAACGGAATCGAAGAGATTATCTCGTGCGAGGTCGATCGAGTCAAGTGATCCGGCGGCTTTTTGGTAGAGCGCATGTGTCGTAGCCATCCATTGTGCTGCTTCTCCCGTAATCCTGTCGCGCTTTCCAGATCGTCGCCTCGGACAGTCCCCTCCGGCGGCTATTATCCAGGACTGACAAACGGTTGCGGATCTTCTTGGACCCGTTGGTAGATTGGTATAACGATACAGGAAGACAGGACAAGATAGCATAACATCCATCCTACAATACAGCACACAACAATGGTCCGCCGAAGTCTTCACTTGCGGTAGAACTACGCACGAGGTGAGTACACGCCAAATCGACCTTATAAGACCACTCACGTTGCGTCGGAAGTTGAACCACAGGGAAAGACATCCCCGATCGAAACTACTTCGGAAGCCACTACGCGCAGTAACAGTATCACTAACAGGACATTGTAAGGATATTTACGACGCCACGCACCGTTTATGAGAGAACTCCCATTCACGATTAACGATGCGGAAGGCGATGTCTTCATAAGGAGGTCCAGCACTGAAGTGCAGCAGCACCGTTTCATCGTTGCCTGGCTCCTTGATGATCTTATAAGTCGGAGCCTTGGACTTGTCGATGAGATCCGGGTAGAAGATATTGAACTTGTATCCCTGCACGACCTTGGGAGGAGGGTTGTCGGTGCTAGGAAGGCTATCAGTCTCTATTGCGTGACGAGGGGCTTTGGTACACTTACTCGTAGTGCGTTTGGTTGTACTTGTTCCACTCGTACCCTGTATGCACCCGGTTGAAGTACTTGGGCTTCCTCGGCCGATACTTATCCTCCCAGTTGTACGACGTCGGGCGAGCGATACTCTCCTCGACGTTGAACAGCTCTTCTTCCTCGTCGAGATCGCGCTCTGCTTCGGCCCGATACATTGCCTCTGCCAAGTCTGCATTGCTGGGTGCCTCAACTTTCTGCTCCTCAGCTGCAACCTCGACCGTCTTCGGAATGAATCGTGTGCCTGAGACAGTGTGCCGCTGTTGCATCTAAACCCAAATATCAGCGCAAGCAGAGCATACATGCGTCCAGATCACATACCAACATGCGGAGGTCTTCTATAGCAGTCAAAATGTCGATTTGACGCTCCTCGTGATGCAGCTTCCGAATGTCGATGAGTGGTGGACTCATCGAGCGGTCATATGGCTCAGTCTCTTCGACCGCATCATTTTCTGTCTGCGCCGGGACCATGTTGCGTGCCTCGCCACGTTGTGCTGACTTCGCCACACCAGCAAGGAGTTCTTCCTGAGCCTTCAGTGCTTCATCGCGCTGCCGCTTCCGGAGTTGCTCCAGCCGGTTGCGAACCACGACCTCATGCAGCGTCCTGAGTTTCGCCTGCAAAGTGCCATTAGCTACATGGAAAACTACTGCCTCTGAGTGTCATACCTTAGCTTTCCACACCAGCAGCTTCTTGAGTAAGCTTTCCCAGTATTCCACGTCGATGGGTTCTCCGCTGCCAAGCTTGGCCTGTATTTGTTTTTGAAGCTGGACAAGATGGTCATAGGACTTGCCGCGCAGGAGCGCGGTGATATCTGCCTCTACCGCCGCGGCAGCCTCTGCTCCGAGTCGCTGAGAGGCCTTGATGCGCTCCAGTGCGTCTTTGGTGATTACCATCATGTTCTGGAAGACGCTCAGCGACCGACAAACAGCACGCTTCACCGAAATGCTTACCGTCCAGAATTCAATGTTCGTTTCTGACTGCTCCAGTTGCAAGTACCGCTCTATGCCGTCGTGCAATTCCTCCACTTGCTCAGCCGTCAAGCTCTGAAGGACAGTAAGTCAAGCAGTTTACACGTAGGGGATGTGTACGTACGTCAACAATGTTATAAGGCTCGTCTAGATCAATCTCCAAGCCTTCTTGTGTAAGCTCGTCGCCCTCTTCTTCGTCAATGGGGTTCACGTAGCGCAGATTGAGTGCCAGGAAGTCGATTGCCTTCGCCCGTTTCTCCTTGATACGGATGATGGCTCGACTGCGTTCTTGTTCGAGTTGGAAGTCCTCCTCTTTCGATAACCAGTCCGCCATTTGGGCAGACTCGGCAAATCGATGCATGCGCACCTCCTCCTCCTCCCTAAGCTGCTGTTCTGCCTCTCGCTCTGCCCTCCTCTTGTTGAGACGTTCAAGCTCCTCTTTGGCCTCTTGTCTCCTCAGAGCATCGCGCCGCTGCGACTCAGCGATGGAGAGGCCTTCCTTGCGCTCCTTCTCGTTCTTTTTGTGCCAACGGAACTGCTGGTCGAGGTTGACGTCGTGGAACGGGTTGTCTGTCGCGCTGTACACACTGAGCTCAGCGACACGGCGGGCCTCCTCCTCCTCCCGAGCGCGCTTCTTCTCCGCCTTGCGAGCCTTCCGTTCCTCCGACTTGTCGCGCTTGCGCCTATGGGGAGTCAACTCACGAACCACCCATAGAGAAGAGAACGGCGCACTTCTTCTTGTCACGCTCAGCGCTCTCGCTGCGGTCGCGTCTGCGCCTGCTCTTGTTGTCGTGGTCGCGATCTCGGCTGCTGCTCCTCTTGTGGTCGCGGTGACGCCGGTCGCCGTCGTCGTCGTTGTGCTTGCGGGGGTCCTTGCGTCGGTCCCGGTCGCGGGAGCGGTCACGAGGAGACCTGGACCTGTCGCGTCCTCGTTCTCTATCTCTGCGATCCGGACTTGCAGGACGATCCCTTCCCATGGTTTATGCAGCTAGTTGGGATCAAGCAGAGAGGGACGAAGGAAGTGTGTCGAGGTGTCCGCGCTAGGCAACAGCAAGGATTCCGACTCGAGTGGCGCCCACTGACGTGACCTCACTAAGCGCCGACGGACATGGTCCCGGGCCGAAATTGCCGGTGGCGGACGGTCTCGGATGAGCTCGTCGGTAAGCGAAGACATGCGGCTTGTCTCTGTACCATGCTCTCTGGCTGTTCAAACTCTCTGCGTGGCTCCAGCAGTGTCTACAAGTGTTGCCGGATCTCATCAGCTCAAAATATTGCCCGTGGAGCACGCACGCAGGTTCGATATGCGCCTCAAGAAGACGACAGGATGAGGCCATCTGGGCTCGCGACGCCTCGAGAGGTGCCTTTTAGTTTGTCGGCATGGGGGAGCCAAACTTATGAGAGGGAAAGCTGGTGAATTTTTTGGACCAGTACGTTGTCGGACAAGAGACTGCGAAGAAGGTTCTCTCCGTGGCGTACGTCAATCCAACATTCCCTCTTGCCTCGCTGGATGGGCTGACGGATTACGCATGGCAGTGTGTTCAATCACTACAACCGCGTACATGCAAACATGAGGGCAATGTACTACGATGAACCGCCTCATCTCTCTGGAGGGAACTTGAGCAACAACTGTACGCTCTTTTCCGCATCCATTCTGTTTTGCGAATAAGCCTGAATCGAAGAATGCAGCAAAGTCTGGGTCAGGGTCCAACTCTCCATCTCCAGAGCCATCACATAGAATGACCAATACGATACCCATGTTCGAGAAGAGCAATGTTCTGGTGATGTGGGTCCCGCTATGCCGTCAATAAACCCGATACTCGACTTACGCTTTTACAGAGGGCCAACGGGATCTGGTATACCACTTCCTCCTATGTGAGAAACCTATATCCTCAAATTGTGTAGGAAAGACACTACTAGCGAAGACCCTCGCAAATGTCCTGGATGTCCCGTTCTCCGTCAGCGATGCCACATCCTTCACACAAGTATGTGTCTTCTTGCATGGCATATATACACTAGACTGATGTAACCAGGCGGGATGTAGGTAGCTCTTTTGAAGTTCATGACGTTTCTGATCAGAAACGCGCCGTGTAGACGTAGGAGACGACGTCGACACATGTGTTCAGCGTCTGGTGAAGCCCTCCATTCTATACTCACCTGCAAATCATTGATTGGGCCTACAGTTGCAAGCGGCGAATTGGGATCCATACAAAGCAAAGTATGGAGTCACAGCTCTACGTGGTGCTTCGTGTCTCTGATTTTCAACTTAACAAGCATGGGCATCATCTACATCGACGAGGTCGACAAAATCGCACGGAAGTCTTCTGGTCCCGAGTCAAGTCGAGATGTTGGCGGCGAAGGCGTTCAACAAGCCCTGTTGCGCATGATGGAAGGTTCCATCGTCAACATACCCGCCAAAGGGCCCTCGATGCCTGCGCCAACAGGCGCACGGGCAAGTAGAGGACAGGCGATGCCTGCCCCGGTTCGTAAGTCACTGAAGCACTTTATTCATTATCCATCTTTTATGCCAGCCGACTCACGTTTTCTCGACAGAATGGCCTGATGCGTATTCCGTGGACACGTCGAATGTTCTTTTCATCCTAAGTGGTGCTTTCGTTGGTCTGGAGAATATCATACGCCAGCGAACATCGAAGGGTGTAAGGTGCTCTCCCTTCGGAACAGCCGAATTGAAACTGATTTGACGATCCCAGTCCATAGGTTTTACAGCTAATTTATCGAATTCTGAAAGGCGACCACCTTCTACTAGCATGCCGTTCTTCACTCCAAACAGCGGCTCAAGTGACAATGCCCAGGCCACGCGGGATCTTCTCAACGACGTGGAGCCAGCAGGTACGCATTGCGAATCCCACAAGATGGGAAGGACTAACCACATTGTGCACACAGATTTGGTCAAATTTGGGTAGGGGCCATCAAATGCCGTTTTCTCTCTCGCTGACACCGGTGTGGCACCCGCGTTTTTTCAGCTTCATCCCCGAGTTCATCTCCCGCATGCCCTCAATCACGACACTCTCACCGCTTTCACCCATGGATCTCCGCCGAGTGTTGACTGAGGTCAAAGGGTCGCTGGTCGCGCAGTATACCGCTCTGTTCGGCTACTCGGGGATTGAGATACGGTTTACGTCTCCTGCGCTCGACCAGATTTGCAAGAGGGCAGCCGCTCGCGGGGGAGGTGCGAGAGGTTTGAGGGGAATCATGGTATGCACCGCTTCAAATTTCCTTTTGGACAGAGTAGCTCATTACGCGTCTTAACCACAGGAGACCATCCTATTGGAGCCGATGTATGAAGCTCCGTGAGTATCGCTGTCTTTGACCATCGTAAATGGAGAGCTAATGCTTTAGATCCTAGGGGCTCGGTACGGTTCCATTCCACTTGATTACCAGTGACTCGAACTGAGTCAACTTTAGTGGATAAAGTATGTCCTCATCGACGAAGCTGCCGTTTCTGCCCAGGGCATCCCGCGTTATTGGGGTTCAGGGAAAACCGAGGCGGCCAAATTCTGGAGCGCGTGGGCCGAGGAGGAAGAAGACTACGTCTCCACTCTTTCTTGACGGCGGCCGTTCGGTGGCACGTCTCCTAACAAGTACTCATAAACCATGTTGTATTGTAGAGGGTGGGAGATGGATGATGGATGAATGTAGAAGCACATTACACATTTAGACTCGTTATGCGGAGTGGGACAGATGAAGAGATACACCCTACTGGATACAAGCCCCAGCGCCGCCTCTACCAAAGTTACACACGCAATGACTTCTCGTGGAATACGGGAGTGTGCGCCACGGACGGGGACCGTCTAGGAGCAGAAGAGTACGAGGTGCAACGAAGGACACCTTTTACTCCTCCTTCTTCTCTTCCTCCTTCTTCTCCTCTTCGACGGCAGCTGCAGGCTCCTCTTCCTTCTTCTCCTCCTCGGCGGGGGCGGGGGCTTCGAGAGTCTCCTCGGTAGCCGGCGCTTCTGGCGCGGGGGCACCGGCAGCGGCCAGGTCTACGTTGCTCTGTTGCGCTTTCTCGAACTCCTCCTTAAACTGACCCGCGTCTGTGCAATCGTCAATGCCAGCGTAATGCACAACCACGACGTGAAAACTCACTCTCGGCATTCGCAAAACGGATGGCAAGGGTCTCGGCAGTAGGCGGCTGCTCGGCGTAGTCGGCGGCGACCTTGTACACCCACGAGCGGTCCGAGCCGATGTTGGGCTGCAGACGCATGTCCGAAGTGACTGCGAACGACGACGCGTGCTGAGCACCCAAAAGCCACACCCTGCCCGAACACAGCGCGCCCGCTACTCACTGGCGTGGTTCGCGCAGACCTTCAGCGTCTTATCGCGCCTCATCACGAGACGGATCTTCTTCGTCTCCTTGTGCTGCAGCAGGCGGACGTCGCCCGTGCCTCTTTCCTTCCACTCCGAGGACTCGGTCGCGAACCGGAAGAGCTTCGCACGCCTGGTTCAAGAGTCGAGAGGGAAGCGGGACGGCACCTGCGGTCAGGGATCAGCGCGCAAGGGGCTCGGGGGAGCGGGACGCACATCTTGAAGAGCGGCACCTCGTCCTCCTCGAAGGTCTTCGTCTCGACCTGCTCCGTGAGCTTGATTACGGGCTCGAACTGGGGGTCGTGCTCGTCGTCCTGCTACGAACCGCGGCCGCCGTCAGCGTGGGCCGTCACCGGCGGGAGGGCGAGTGGCGCGATCTGGCTCTCTCGCACCGCAATCGATGCAAGTACGGAGAGGGAGGTCGTCCGACCGGCCACTGAGAAAGGACCACTCACGCGGGGCGCAAGGGCGTCGGATGGGTCGGCCATGGTATCGTGGATGGCGTGCGTGCAAAAGAGAGGGAGAAAGGAGAGGCGGCGGAGATGGGAAGACGGATCTGAAAAAGAGATGCAGAGAGAAAGAGCTCGACCATCCCCATCCCCCGCCGCTAGATCTGCACGCGGACCCCGAGATGGCAATCAGCGGTGCTCTGGGTCCTGCCCGAGTGTGATTGCAGGCACGTGACTGCTTGCGCTGGACAACTCGCCACGGCAGGTAGCGCACGGAACCTTTCCTCATTACGACCATGCCACGACCACCTATGCTTGTGCTCTCCGCGATGTGGCTCGCCGTTCTCCTAGTTTTCCCTCTCCTGGTCTCAGGGCACATGATCGAGGTGTCTGCCGGCAAGAAGGAGTGTTTCTTCGAGGACCTCCATGTCAACGACAAAGTACGACCTCGCCTCACTCTCGCCAGGACCACGTCCTCACAGGCCCACAGATGACAGTGACCTACCAAGTGGGCGGTGGAGGGCACTTGGACATCGACTTCTGGGTGCGTGTCTCCCTCGCATCCGCCTCGTTCGCACCCGACCCGTCCCCCGCACGCAGCTCGCGGACCCGGGCAACACCGCGCTCGCAAAGCACATCAAGCAGTCCCAAGGCACCGCCGCGATCACCGCCAAAAAGGACGGCCGCTACGAGTACTGCTTCTCGAACCACATGTCGACGGTCATCGACAAGATGGTCAGGTGCGTTGCATTGCGAACGCGTTCAGTGTGGGCCTCTTGAGACCTCTTGGGGTGTCTTGCGCAGCTTCAACGTGCACGGAGTCATCTATGTCGACGACGAAGGTGGCGCCCGTTCGCTCGTCCGCCCCGCGCCCCGCTCACGCGCCCTTTCGCAGACATCGTCTCGCCCATCGAACGCGAGATCCGCACGCTCTCTCACGGCCTGGCGTCCGTCAAGGACGAGCAGGAGTACATCGTGGTCCGCGAACGGACGCACCGCAACACCGCCGAGTCCTCGAACGACCGCGTGAAGTGGTGGTCCATTCTGCAGGTGCTGGTGCTGTTCGCCGTGGTGGCCTGGCAGGTGTACTATCTCAAGGTGAGCGCGCATGTTAATGTTGAGGTGTCGCGTGGCTAACGCCTGCGACGCAGTCCTTCTTCGAGGTCAAACGGGCGTTCTAGAGTTGGGACGTTTGACATCTTGCATAATTTATCATATTGTTCTTTCCTCTGCATCAGTGCCATCCGCCTGTGGCCGCGACCTGCCAGATTCTCAGCCCAATGGCGATAGAAGTTCAGCAGCCGCTGCAGTGCCATACACGTTAGGGCCGTGTGCCCTGTGAGCCTGGCTTAACTCCCTTTTCTGTCGGAAAAGGGCCTCCTCTAGCATGCTGCCTCTTTCAGACCCAACGTCGTGAGTTGAGCTTGGGGCGCACAGCGACGCAGTTGGTTCGAGTGCGCGCGGACATGATCGCCTCAGTTCACTCATCGAAGATTTGGCCCACGATGCCACGACACATACCGTGGAAGCCGGTGCGTCAGGCGACGGGCATGGTACGCGCAGTTTCAATCGCTGCATGAAGAGTCTCAGCGCGTCGGGCGTTGTGCGAAAGGAACTGAAATGGAGGGGCAGAATGTTCCGCACGTAAAAGATGCAGGAGATGGTGCACAGTCCGGAGAGCCATGTACACGTATGTATGTCGGATTAGATATCGTCAGGTTGGAACGAGTCAGAGAGCACGGTAGAGAAGGCTACAGAGCGCTGGTCCGGAGCGAAGCGAGGGGACCGCGGGCTACAGATGAGTAAGGGAGGGGACCTGGGCGACAACAGTGAGGACAGATGCGGGTGCGGAAGGATGTAGGTATGGAGAGGCGTGGATGGAAGCGGTGCGCCGCGGGACGATCGCTGCACATGCCAATGCTCAAGGTCTCCGCCGCGAGCCCCTTCGCTCTGGCCGCCGACGCGGTGATGCGAGATGTGCTGGCCGAATAGATGGCGGCGAGGAGTGCCGAGTAGGCGAAGAGCATCACCCAGGCGCGGACGGCGCGAGGGAGCATCATGAGATAACGCACCCGCCAGAGAACCACCTGGAAAGCGGACGCAGAGGCGTAAGCATCGGCCCTTGGTCGGAGAGGGGCAAATAGTCTTCCATCAGACCTGGATTCGCCACGCGTGAATAGAAAGGGAAACGGGGCGACGGGGGCGGGTGGAGCGGGAATGTTGGGTGGAAGAGATCCTCACCATTGGCTGTTGAGCTGCTCGATCCAGTGGACGACGAGCCGCAGGCGCAGGCGAGGGGAGCGAATCGGGAGGAGCTTCGCCTTCTCGTGGTCATCGATCGGCAGGAGCTGCACACGATGCAGACGGTCAGCACGAGGCGAAGAGAGACATCAGAGACTACGTACGAGTGCCATCCAGAAGCTGAAGCTGGCAGGGTCGGTGGGCATGGGCATGTAATTCAGGTTATTGAGATGCTGGACAACCCATGGGGTGCCCTGACGGGTCTGCTCGATGAAGGTGTGGCATGTCGCCATCAGCTCTGCGTTCGTGGGCGCGCGGCGCGAGCTGGGAGCATCCGCGTCCTGCAGCCCGCCGCTTCCACTCCCGCACGCTGTGGCGGCCGACGGAGACGAGGTCGCATGCGAACGATCCTCGGCGCACTCGGCCCGGACGCCAACCCTGGCACTGGCACTGGATGATCACTGGTGGGGGCAGAGGGCAGTAGTCGCGAGGAAGAGGCGACGGGGGCGGAGGAAGAGAGCCAAGGAGGATCACCCGCGGGTGTGCTGGCGCCAGCGTGGAGGTCCCCCAGCTCGGCACGTACCGTAGCTTCGACAGGGTCTTCATGAGCTCTCGCCGATCGGGCTTGCGAACCGTCACCGTCCGTGGTTGCGGGCGTAGCACTTGGACCTGCGTCGCCAGTTACCGGTGTGTTGCCGCCAGGGTCCAGGTCCTCGTAGTCCTCGATGCGTTCCACCCGGGCAACCGTGTACCCATCACGCATGCCACGGTCCATAATCCGGAAGCGCCATGTGCCCCAGGTCTCGACAATGCTGCGCCCGTCGGGGAACATCTGTACCTGGCGGATCGCCAGCATCGTGCCGTAGTCGTTGCCCGTACTAGAGCCGTTCGCCGTCGCCGTCGGTGCCGCACGTGGAGGAGGAATCATGCCGAAGCACGGATTCTCTGATTCCAGGCACCTTCGAAGCATTAGCCGATACCTGGATTCAAGTGACGTTAATTCAACTTGGGTCACCCGCAGAATGACCGCAGAACATACCGCGGTTCAAAAAAGTGTAGGATGGTCGGCATGCCCGGAAAGCTCAACTGGCAGATGAAGATGGGGGTATCTAAACGTGAGTCACGCTCCTCGGCCTCCACCATTGCGCCTCGTTCAGTGTACGCATCTGGAAAGGCTTTCAACACTGCGCGATGGCTCGTGAGTGATGGTTCAAGTTGTAATACTATGACCCGACGCACGGATGGACAGGATGGTCTTGTTGTAAGGGTGTTGCTGGAAGTAGACGTATCCGGGGAGCGTCTGTCTACAAAGGGGGCAGTTCTGGCTGTGGTCGAGGGAGCGAAACAGACAACGAGTGCAAAATGTCTGCGAAAGGGATTTTGTGTCAGTACCGCTGAGTACCAAGTGTCACATGTAACCCTCAACATCTATTCACTGAGACAAGAAGTAGCAGGTGAATTTATTTCCGAGCATATCGTACCCTAGGCGGAACCAGACGTGGAGGCGGTGCTCGCAGATAAAGCGCGACGAGGGGCTGAGGGGCGATCAATGAGCCAGGCCCTGTCGAACGCTCCGAGTTCTGGACTCGGGGCCTCTCCAGCATGAGCGCACTCGGTGGCGAGGGTGACCTGTCCGCGACTTAGGGTGTGCGTGCGATCATCTTACCGACCGACCGACCGACCGCCGATTCACCGAGTGTGACGTCGGCTGGCCATAGATCGCGAGCGCTCTCACCCCGTCCACGACTGCTACCTGACGTGTATCAGGAACTGCACTACGTCCGACACAAGGCTGGGCGTGATGCAACTCCTGTGAATACAAGCGACAATGTTGCCGACGGGGAGCACGTCGCTTGAGGGACTAACGCGACGGCAGCGACTATGACGTCTTCTCTGATCTCCGACATTCCCCATGCTCGAGCGAGAACAAGTAAGGCAGGACTCACGTGTTGACATGGTGTGGTGAGCGGCTGCCAGAACAACCCGAAGCAGATCTCGCAAGTGAGCTCCAAGAGCAGCTGCTTTTCCAGGCCAGGACGTCGGTCGTGGTCGTTGGGATGATGCTCGGAACGCGAGGGGGTGGGAGATGCACGGCTGTGTATGCGCCGACGGCGCTTTCGCGGGTGGTGCCTCGGATCGGACTGCGAGGTGCGTGCCCTGCGCCGCGGTGGAGGTGGGCCGTCGGCCGGCGGAGGATGCGGGCGGTGGTGCTCGTCGTCCAACGGTTCCGACGGCGCGGCAGGAGGGGCGACCGCGCCGACGCCCGGGCTCGGCGGCGCGGGGGACAAGGGGAGGTACTCGAGCTCTGGATCCGAGTCGACGTCGCGTTCTGAGGCTGTATCTTCGTCGGTGTCTCGGTGGAGGGGGGGTGTGCTCTCGCGTTCAGCGGCAGCCGCAAGGAGTAGATCAAGGAGTTTATTCGCTGTGACGTCAACGGGTGGGGGGCGGGAGAACGCGGTGGGGGCTGCGTGGAGAGAGAGGGGGAGCAATTGGGGAGAGGACAAGCAGGGAGGGCGGACGGAGGGTCTGCAGAGGTCGAGGGGGTGAGGGAATGTCCGGAGTATAGAGGTGGGAGGAGCAGAGCGAGTGACCGCAGCGGAGAGTGACGGGGGCGCGGAGGAGGGCGGAGGGGGCAGAGGGGACAGTGGAGGAGGGGGAGCAGAGCATGGGGGTCAAGGGGGGCGGGGAGTCGTCCATGGCGGGGAGTCGGGGGAGGAGAGGCTGGCCGGGGTGGGGGGTAGATGTAGCGGGGGGGAATCGGTGATGGGTGCGGGATCGTGGACGGGCGGGGGAGGACGGGCGATCCGGAGAGCTGGGTGTGGGAGACGGTCGGCGGAATGGGCGATGGGTTGCCTGCTCGTCCGCAGGCGGAGGCGCCGCGTCGTCGTCCTGAGCGCGATGGACGGCCGACGGGCCCGCTGGATGGCGCACCCCCGCTCGATCCTCTGCCCTGTCGCGTCCGGAGTCAGGGGGGACGGTGCCGGCAGGGGCCGGAGGGGACAGAGGGCGGGCATAGTGCTCGTCGGTCATGGGCGGGCGGCGAGAGGCATCGATGTCTGGCGGAGAGCTGGGAGGCCAGCTTGAGCTTGGACGACCAAGCCGTGTCCGTCGGGTCAGCGGCCAGCGGGCGGAGGACTCCCCGGGCGTCTGTTGCAAGAGACGCCCGTCAATCGTCGTGCCTCAATCGGCGCTGGCCACGTGCCACGCACACGATCTCCCCGATTCCGCGAGATCGCCCACTCAATCTCGCCGGTGCGTGTGCTCGATCCGCTCTCTCCTTCCGCCCTCACCCTCGCTGGCAACTGCGGCCCGTATGGCGGACGGGGCGCGCCCGGGGTCGTCTGTGCGGCCCAGCTGACTCCCGCAAAGCTCCCGCAATACCTGCTGCGGTGACGGCCTCAGGCTCGCATCGGAAACGTGGCCTTCTGTCCCGGCCTCGTTGCTGCTACTCGTACCCACTCCTGCCTGCCCCATGTCCTGAGCCCGCAGCGTGAGAGAAGCTCGATGGCGTGCGGCCCGCCAGCAACGGAACGCGCCTCGAGCCACGATCTCGTGTCAGATCCTGCCCCCCTCCAAGCAAGGCATTCGCGCCGGGGACGAGCAAGGTTAATGCATGCTCGGCTATGTGGGGTTCCTGCCGAACAGATGGACCGTTGGTTAAGTTTGTGCGTCTATCTAGCCGTCGACAACGAGCGAAATCCCCTCGTCAGCGAAAGGAGCCGGTCCCCTACTCCCGCACAATCTCCCAGTTCAGTTCCTTTCCTGCCCAGAACGGAACCACATGCGTCGCACCCGACCCGTACCCCTCGATCCCTACCGGTTTGCTCACCCCACGTCGAAGGACGACCGCGCTGTCGCCCTGCGTCACGGGCCGTTTGTAAAACGCCCTGCCGTGTGTGCTCACGAAGCCCTCGAGCCTGTCCAGCGCGCCGAACGAGTCGAGCATCTGCGCCACAAGGGGCAGGAGGATGGGCGAGGTGTACACCCCGGCCGCACACGACTGCGTGGGGAAGGCGACCGCCTTGCTCTCGTACGGGTGGGGCGCCGAGTCGGAGCCGAGGAAGAAGCGAGGGTGGCCTGGAGGGGGAAGAGAGCCGGCACGCCGTGTCAGTTGCCGCCTCCGTCTGGGGGAGATCGAGAGCGCGGACGGACCTTCGCTGACGACCTCCCGCAGCGCCGCGCGGTCGTCCGGGTACTTTGCGACCGGCTTGCAAAAGTGCCAGGCCTGCCCCGCCCAGTCGTCCACCGTCAGCGCGAGGTGGTGCGCGGTGATCGTGCACCCGACCGTCTCCCCGAGGCTCTTCACGCACTCGACCGCCGCCCGCGTTGTCGCGTGCTCGAGCACGATCCGCAGCCGCGGGAATCGCCCGTGCAGCGCGCGCAGGTGCGGGAGGAACGCCGGCTCTGCGTTCAGCACGCACGTGTTCGTCCCCGCCGCCGACGGCACCTCCCCATGCAGGTTGAGCACCATCCCGACCTCCTCCATCGCCTCGAAGATGCCGTAGTACGCTTCATACGACTCGATCCCGCCCTCCGAGTTCGTCGTCACCCCGCGCGGGTACGACTTCACGCCTGTCGCAACGCCCGTCCGCGCCGGCCACCATCAGCATCGCGCCCGCCTGCCCCGCGCGGCGTCAGGGTGGGAGAGACAGCGACGGAGACGCACCGGCTATGCCTGCCCCCGCCGCCTTCCGGATCTCGTCCGGAGTGAGCTCAGGGCAGAGGTAGAGCGTCATCAGGTACTCGACTCCCGGATCGATCGCTGCAGCTGCGCGCGGTACAGCAGCGCCTGCTCCGTCGTCGTAATCGGCGGCTTCAGGTTGGGCTGCAATGACCGTCGGCGGCGATGAGCCATCCCAGCGGCGGGAGCAAGAGTGCCGGAAGAGGACATGCCATAACATAGGCCAGAGAGAACCCGCCGTGGCGGACGTGCTTGGTCACCACCTCTGCCATCTCGCCCTGTCGTAGATGGACGTGGAAGTCGGCGGGGGACGCGACGGTGACAGTCTCCGCTGGTGCAGACATGGTGGATGTTGTCAAGTCTTGGTTCGCGCTTGTGGCTGGATAATCCAGCAGGCGCCCATTTGCGCAATGCAATCTATTATCTAGGCGCTCATATCGCAGCTACGGTCACGTGCCACGACGCGTGCACCATGTTCAGTTGTGTCGCGAGGCTGCAAGTTGAACTACCCTTTCTCCAGCCACCTCCATCCCTGCCCGCCCGCTCCCCCAGCAAGGGCTTCCACCCTAACCTCCTCACGCGCTCCCCAAAACACCATCGACTATGGTCGGCCCCGCGGACTCCATCACTGTCGCAGGTACGCCAACCTCTACTTTGTTCGCCTGCCACTAGCCGCGAAGCGCTTGGACGCTCACATCCGCCCCTCCTCCTTCTGCCTCTCAGTCCGGGTGCGCCCTCCTACCACATCCGAGGCCGCAAGGTTGCCTCAGCAAGTCTACGACGCATGCATTCGGGGCGACGGCGCCCTCTCTGCACCTGGCCGCGTCGCCAACACATCAACGCTCCGCGAAATCATCCAGGTCGTCGACGACCGCGTCCTCACATTCGATCCGGTGGAGAGGGACCAGGCAAGGGCGTTCTTCGAGAGGGGCTTCGTTCCGCCCGGCACGAAGCGCTACAAGGACCGGAGGTTCATCTTTGACCGCGTATTCCGGCACGACGCTTCCCAGGCGGACGTGTACGGGGCGACTGCGCGGCCGCTGCTGAAGAACCTCCTTGACGGGTTCAACACGACGATATTTGCTTACGGAGTGCGCTCGTCTCGTCCGTGTGAGTGGCGCTTCGGCTCATTCTTTGCATGCAGGCCACCGGCTGCGGCAAGACGCACACAATCAGCGGCACCGACACCGATCCTGGGATCATCTACCTCACCATGGCAGACCTGTTCCAGGACATCGACGACCGACGAGAAGACTACAACGTCGACGTCGTAGTCACCTTCCTCGAGATCTACAACGAGGAGATCCGCGACCTCCTCGCCGACCCAAGCAATCCCTCTCCCCGCGGCGGCCTGCAGATTCGGGAGGACAAGGCGGTGAAGGTCGTCGGGTTGACGGAGCTGCGGCCATCGAATGCGGCGGAGGTCAAGGAGATCGTCCTGCTCGGAAACTCGCGCCGCACCCAAAGCCCGACGCACGCGAACGAAACCAGCTCCCGGTCGCACGCCGTGCTCCAAGTTCACATCACGCAGTCGCCCCACACCGCGTCGCTCACGGAGCAGAAGACGATGGCGACGCTCTCGATCATCGACCTGGCCGGCAGCGAGCGCGCGGCCGCGACGACGAACATGGGCAAGCGCATGGTCGAGGGCGCGAACATCAACAAGTCCCTCCTCGCGCTCGGGAACTGCATCAACGCGCTCTGCGAGAGCGGCGGCGCGATCCGCCACGTGCCGTACCGGAACAGCAAGCTCACCCGCCTCCTCAAGTTCTCGCTCGGGGGGAACTGCAAGACGGTGATGATCGTCTGCGTCGCGCCGACGAGCATCCACTTTGACGACACGCACAACACCCTCATCTACGCCGAGCGCGCGACGAGGATCAAGACGAAGGTCGTCACCCGCAACGTCGTCAACGTCGACCGCCACGTCGGGCAGTACGTCGAGGCGATCAACCGCCTCAACCTCGAGGTCGCCGAGCTCAAGGAGAAGCTCGCCGGCCGACGCGACGCCGAGCGCGACGCCGAGAAGCGCAAGCGCCGCGAGGCCGTCCTCGAGGTCGAGAAGGCGAAGAGCGACCTGCAGCTCAAGGCGGAGCAGATGCAGCCCTCGATCGCGGACGGCGCGACGTGCGCTGGCAAGCTCGCCGTCGCCGAAGCGAAGCTCAAGGTCATCCGCGCCCGCCTCATCGAGCTCGACACCCAGTCCGCGGACCCGTCCGCGCCGCTCCCGCCCGACCTCGCCACCGAGCGCACCCTCCTCCAGGCGCTCGCGGGCCCGGAGGAGCAGGCGCTCCGCGCGGAGAGCGCGCTGAACGTGCGTGTCCAGCGCGCGAGCAACTCCGGGGCGCTCTTCGACGCCACGCTCCGCGCGATGCAGGAGCGGCGCTCGTCGGATCAGCTCGACGAGGTCTCGCTCGACAACGTGAAGCTCACCGCCCGCGTGCGCAAGTCAGAAATGGAGCAGGCCAAGGCCGAGGCGCAGACCGCGGCCCTCCGGGAGGGCGTCACGGCGCAGACGGAGGCGCTCGTGGGCCTCATCGGCCTCGTCGGGCGCTGCACCGTCATGCTCGGAGAGGCGAGCCGCGTGCTGACCGCCGCCGCCGCCGCCGAGGGGGCGAGGGCCTCGGCGAGACGGCGCAGAGCCTGGGCGCGTCCCTCAAGAGCGTCGCGGACGGGAACGACGCCGCGTTCCAGGCGCTCCTCGGGCACTCGATCGCGTCGTACACCGTCGCGCCCGCGCCGCGCGCGTCCGCGCTCAACAGCTTCAAGGGCTTCGGCAGCCTCGGCGTGCAGCGCGTCGTGTCGAACCCGACGGCGTCCCCGCAGGCGAAGACGAAGCTCGCGCGGCGGTCGTCGTCGTACGGCGCGTCGGGCGTCGGCGGGTCCCCGCTCCGCAAGGCGCACAAAAGCCCGCGGAAGTCGCTCCGGTCGAGCCTCGCGCCCGCAGTGCCGTACCGGCGCGTGTCGGACAAGGACAAGGGCGCGAAGAAGAAGGGCGTGCAGTGGCGCGACTACGCCGGCCAGGGCGAGCTCGACGACGGGGGTGAGGCGCCGATGGCCGGCGTCGTCATCTCTGTCACGCCGGCGGAGGAGATCAGCTCCGCGTCGTTCTCCATGCCGTCTTCGTCGTCGTCGCAGCTCCCCGTGTCGACCTCCTTGCAGCGCCCAATGTCGGCGGCCGGGTCGGAGAGCGAGTGGGAAGACGAGAAGACGGACAACAGCCTCGACCTCAGCGTGTTCTCTGGCCCCTCGACCGGCAAGCTCCTCCTCCGCCTCATCATCCGCCACCGCCCTGCTCCGGGGCGCGCACGGCCGACGCCCCCGCGCAAGCCGCCTAGACCCCAGCTTCCTCAAGACGCGGTCTCGCACCTCCGCGCTCGGCAGCCTCGCCGAGGACGACGAAGAGAACCGGGTCGCGCTCGGCTCCCCGCGCCGCGCCTCCCCGCTCACGGACCGCAGCCTGAACCGCGCCCCGTCGCCCTCGGAGAGTCGAGCGCATCCTCGTCGAACGGCAAGCAGCGCGAGCGCCACCACCACCACCATCACGCCAGCCCGGGCAAGCGCGCGCCGACGACGCCAAGGCCGGCGGCGGCTCGAGCAAGGCGGCCGGCGGCGGTCGAACATCGGGCCCATGCGCAGCGAGCGCCCGCGGCGGCGGTCGAGCATGATCCCCCAGCTCTCGCCGCAGGCGCGCGCGTCTCTCGGCGGCGGTGGCGGGATTGGTGTCGGCGGCGCGGGGGTCGGGGGCGGCAAGAGCGGGGGCGCGCGGCGGGTCGCGCTCGGGAACTCGCCCGCGAAGCGGCCGAAGCGGATGAGCCTGCTCGCGGTGTCGTCGGCGCGGCTGAAGGCGGTCGCGGCCGTGGACCCGAACGCGAGCATGGACGCGAGCTTCCGGAGCGGGAGCGCGGCGGGCGGGTCGCGGCCGACCTGGCGGTGAGCGGAAATGAGCAGTCTGGTGGGCGTGCGTACGATATATGGTCGTTTTTGTTTTTATCCCTCCGTGCATCCCTCTTTCGTTGATTTGTCCGATGTCTTGGAGGCGGGACTTCAGCCTCAGACGTGTTCCCGCTCCACCCCCCTGCCCTCCCGCGCGGTCCCTTCCAGCCTAACCCCAGCTCTCACGACGCGACACGACCTCTCGTCCTCGATTTCTTTGCTGTCTTTGTGTTTGTCCGCTGTCCGTGCGCGCCCGTCGTCTCATACACCGCTATCTCGAACTCACTCTCTCCTCGCCAAGTCCTTGTACTCTGCAGAATACCCCCGTTCTCATGTTGTGTTCGTACCGTATGCACATCCTTACTGCCCTAAGTTATGCAATGGACTCGAACTGACTCTCACTTCCGACTTGCCCGCACCTAAAGTGTATTAGGTTCGTGCGCCTACTGGCGGCGCCATTCGATTTAAACTCAGACTCTCATCTCTCCTGGTCCACTAACCACCGTCTGGTGCGCCAGTAATGTCTACTGCTGCCCAGAGCAGATCATTGACGTCTGGCGGAAGCCATGGTAGGAGCATGCCTTGCGTTCCCCTGTCGAAGCTGTTCATATGGACACCTAGGCCTCCCTCCAATCAGTACGACACCCACCTCAACAACTGCATATGGATGACACCGATCTCCTCCCTTGCCTGAAGGACTGGTACATCCGCGGGATACCGCCCTGTTGAAACATTGTCCCTCTATCTAAGGAACACTCGCAAGCTCCTCCGTCGCCTTCTTTTCTCTTTCTGCCGACTCACCTCCTCCAGGCCCAAATGACCATACAACACGATCCCTAATTTTTCCTCCGCATTGAGCTTGTGCGCCCACCGTCATTCCGTTCCTTGAATACGTCTTCCAGGCCACCGTTGTGCCCGACTCCGACGGAGCAGACTGCCCCCCTGTCATCGGGCCCGGCCGCGTCGTGGGCCGCGCCGTCACCGTCCGCGACCTCCACTTCGACGAAACCGCTCGAGAAGCCACACTGTCTCCCGACCTCAAGTGAGTCATTCGAGGCGAAAATTGTCCCGATCCGTCCACCGGGGAGGTGTTATACGCCGTCGAGCAAGATGTACAGGCTTTTTCCCTGGACGGGGTGGTCGCCAGCCAGCGCATGGACACCCATCGTCACCGTCAGCGGAAGAATGTGCTTAGGATGGGATGCTGCTCCCGACACCGTCCTACTAGTCTCCGGGGGTAACGCAAGCAGCGTTCTCGGGATGGTGGTAGTTGGCTACGACGACGGGGCGATCCCGCCCAATCGCCTCGACGAGCTCGTCAAGTCTAGTCAGGCCTGTGGGCTTTCGATTGCGGACAATACATTTCTTGGCGCGGACCGATAGCCGTACCACCTCCAACCTCGTCGACTCTACGCCTGAATCCGAAGCGCCAGCCTGCGCAGATGCCCCGGCCTCGCCTCTGCGGCCTTCTCCGCGCCCCTCCCGCTCGGCCTCTCCCCCTGCACGAGCCGGTCGGCGAGCGTGCACAAGAACTCGATGACCGACTCCCTCCGCCTCCCCGCCTTCTCCCTCTCCTCTCGCCGCCCCCGCTCCCGCTCCTCCTCCTCCCGCGCGGCGGCGGCGACGGCCCGCCCCCACGCCCCACCCTCGCTGCCCCCCTGCGCGAGCGAGCACCCGGTGGGCAGCGCGCGCGGCGGCGCCCGCCGATGGCGGTCCCACACGTACGCCGGCACCTTCCCCCCGAGCTCCTCCGCCGGCGCCCAGAAGCTCTCGAGCGCCGCGACGCCCGCCCGGAGCTCGTCGAGGCCGAGCGCCCCGCCGCCGCCGCCGTCCGGGTCGACGGCGAGCGCGCCGCGGAGGAGGCGCTCGAACGCGGGCGCGATCGGGTACACGCGCGCGAAGAGGCCCGGGTCCGCGGCGTACGCGCGGAAGTGCGGGTCGGCGGTGTGCGCGGCCTCCCAGAGCCGCCGGCCGAACGCGAGCTCCTGGAGGATGATGGCGAGCGCCCAGACGTCGTTCCGGCGGGCGTCGTACGTGTCGCGGCCGACCGCGCGCTGGCAGCATTCTGGTGGGGGGGAGGAGGTCAGCGCCGAAGGAGACGAGGAAAGGGTGCACCAAGCGGCGGCAGGACGGGCAGACGCACCGGGGCTCATGTAGGGCCGCGTCCCGACCCCGAACGAGGCGCTGAACTCCACGTCGGTCGCGAGCCCAAAGTCCGCGACGCTCACGCTCCCGAGCTCGCTCTCGTCGTCGACGACGATGTTCCCGAGCTTCAGGTCGCGATGGAAGACGCCCGCGGCATGGCACGCCGCGACGGCGTCCGCGACCTGGAGGAAGACGCGCTTGACGGCGGCGGTGTCCCCCGCGAGCGGCCGCCAGCGCGCGAGGAAGCGGTGCAGGTCGCGGCCGGGGTGGTAGTCCATGACGAGGTACGCCCGGCGGTCGTCGTAGAGGACGTCGTGCAGGGAGACGACGTGCGGGTGCGCGGACACGCGCGCCTGGAGCGCCGCCTCGCGCACGTGGTAGCCCTCGAGGCCGACGGCGGGGTCGAGCGGGAGGACCTTGATCGCGCGCGCGACGGCGTGCGCGGAGTCGTGGGCGTGCTCGAGCGCGCGGTAGACGGAGCCCGACTTGCCAGAGCCGAGGCACTCGAGGATGTGGTACTCGCGCGAGCCGAGGCTGAGCGAGGTCCCGTACGGGAGGTCGGGGGCGTTCGTGGTCGGGTCCATAGGAAGAGTCAGGTCGAGTCTGGCGCAGAGGGCGGAGGCTGAACAGGCAGCACGGGGGCGCGAGGACGCGCGGTAAGCGGGTTTTGTTCGCCTTCCGTCCTGCTGTTGCTTCCGGCGGGTTCCCTTACTCGGAGAATGCACGCCGTAACGGACACGGAGGCGGCTGACATGTCTGCAAAGTGGTGAGTATAGGAGGCGCCCGGGCGGGAGAAGGACGGATGCAAACCAAAGAGGAAGTCCGCTGTGAGCTAGCTCCGCTTTGCGTCGACATAAACGGGCTGCCTGGTTGGTTTTCTGGACTGAGATGTCGTCGGAGAAGACAGGTAGCGAATGCACTTGCCACATTGAGTGCACTGAACTTGGTCTGAACGTGTCTGAAGGTCAACTTCGTTCGGATGCATACTCGGTGCAGCGCTTTATAATAAGCATCGGCGCATGAGCACGACAACATGGTACGATTCTGCACAGACGGCGGCTGGGGGCACACGTGATTAGACACGATCCTGTGATCGCGTCACGATCGCGTGCAGCGCCAACTGGAAGAACGCGTCGATACCCTCGGATCCGCATTGGCCATCCGCATTTGCAGTTCTAGGAAAAGGTTCCAGCACGCCGTGCGCCTGATGGCCATCCGCGTCCACGCCATCCAAGTCGGGGATCGTTAGATTCACACACAAGTACACGCTCCAGTGGACGAGATACAAGCGTTGGCTACGTTGCGTTCCTTTCTCCGTTCAAACAGCCTACAACAAAGTACTGTCCCGTGTGTCCGGCGTCCGGCCATCCACGCCCAGCAGACCGGTCCTAATTCCAATCCGCTGCACGTTTCCCCCGGTGCCGGCCCCGAGAAGCGCGCGCGACGCACGGTCAGAGCTACTGCAGTTCCCGTTTGACTACGCTATTCGTACATCCGAGTTCGTGGCATCTTTCACAAAACGGAGATGTTCGACGTTGGCCAGGTGCTGGCGTCGCAGCGGGTTAGTGACTCCCATCGGTCCTAGCCAGTGTGATCACGTACTAGTCTTGCACAGTCCGCCTGAAGCCGTACTTTCCGATGAAGGGATCCAGCTCTTTCGGACCGCGCGAGCCGTACGGGTACGGGACCGGCTTCGGCGCAGGGCCGCTCTTGCCCTCTATCCAGTGCAGGATAGGGGTGAAGATCTTCCACGCAACGTCCAGCTCGTCGTCACGGACAAAGTTCGAGTGGTCACCACGGAGCGCGTCGAGGATAAGAGCCTCGTACGCCTCAGGGATCTTCGCGTCCGTGAATCGGCGCTTGTATGTCAGGTCCATCTCGGTCGGGATCGCACGCGTCTTCAGACCAGGGATCTTCGTGTTGAGCTTGAGGTACACGGCCTCCGACGGCTGGATGCGGATCACCAGCTCGTTGCGCGAGATGTCCTTGAAGATGCCCTGGGTGACGTCCTTGAACTGGATGCGGACCTCCACCTTCGCTTCGTTGAGGGCTAATGAAATGATAAGGGCGTGAGGTCTCCTGAGAAACCGACATGTGAAGGCAGAATACCTTTGCCAGCCTTGAGAATGAAGGGGACACCTTCCCACCGGGGGTTGTGAATCCAGAGCGTGGTCGCAGCGTACGTGGGGCAGACCGAGTTCGGCGGGACGGTATCGTCGTCGAGGTAACCGGGCTTTCCATTTGCCGAGACGTACTGACCCAGGAGCGTGTCGCTGCGCTCGATAGGAGGGATCGCACGGAGCACCTTGACCTGTTGATTGGCAGCGTACGTGAGAACGCACGTGCGGTTACCTGCAGTCAGGTTGGACCTGCCTTTTCGTCACGGATGTCCTCCGCGGAGAAGGACACAGGGCGCTCCATCGTGAGTACGGACAGGACCTGCAGCAAGTCTGGGATATGTCATCAGCGTCAATGACCCCAGGATATGCCGATAGAATGCATATGAATAATCTCCGAACGGATTACTCACGGTTCTGGAGGATGTCACGAATGATCCCGAACTCGTCGAAGTACCCGCCACGTCCTTCAGTGCCAAACGGCTCCTTGAACGTGATCTGCACATTGCTGATCGAGTTCTTGTCCCAACCGGCGCCCATGGCGACATTGGCAAAGCGGAGGACGAGGATGTTCTTGACCATCTCCTTTCCGAGATAGTGATCGATGCGGAACGTCTCGTCCTCCGTCCAGTGTTGCTTAAGCGACTTGAGGAGAACGCGGCACGATTCGAGATCCTTGCCGAACGGCTTCTCCACAATGATCCTGTTCTTGCCGCTGGTAGAGTAGCACTGTTCGCGGAGGTGCTGCGCAACAGGGATGAAGACGCTAGGGGGAAGCGCAAAGTAGAAGAGACGGTTCTTCTCGGGGCCCTGGTAGTTGGCCTCGATGCTCTCAATCGTCTTGTTCAGGTTCTCGAACGAGGGGCCGTCCTCGTAGCCGCCCGAGACGTAGGACGAAAAGGTCTTGAACTCGGCGATCTTGGCCTGGCCCTCTTCGTCATCGTCGGCGACCTTGAGGTAGGAGGTGATGCGCTTGTGGTACTCGGCGGTGTCCATCTTGGTGCGGGCATAGCCGACGATTTTGACATCGCGCGGGAGGTAGCCCATGCGATAGAGGCCGAAGAGGGCGGGGTAAGTCTGTCGGGGGCGTGAGGGGGATCGTCGCACAGATCGCGGACGGCACGAACCTTCTTCTTTGCAAGGTCGCCGGAGGCACCGAGGACTAATGTCGCGCAATCTCAGCATGCGCGATCGGGGCGGGGTCAGGGCGGGAAGCGTACCGACGATGACGGTGTTGTCCTTGAGGGCCTCGCCGGCGGACTCCATGGAGGGGATGGTGCCGGACATGGCACGGGGGCGTCCGGTGGTGGCCATGGCGGGGCGCGATGGGGTCGAGAGAGAGAGGGTGAGGGTGAGGGGCGAGATAGAGATGCGCGTCGTGCTGAACGAGCAGGCGCGCAATGATGCAAAGCGCTTATGATCACCAATCCCAGCCGTCCCAGCCCGGCCCGGCGCGCACCCTCCCGATTGGCCCCTCCGCCACCCACTCACGCTCACCTTCCTCTCTCCCATCCCCGCTCCCCTTCCTCGCCGCGCGAGCCCGCCCCCATGGCCTGCTCTCCCACCCACGACGCGGCTTGCCTGCCGCCCTCCCCCGATGGCGAGCTCGCGGCCCTCCGCGCCCTCGTCGACGCCCCCGCCGCGCCCCTCACCGCCGCCGCGGACCCCGCCGCGGTCGCCGTTCGCGCTGGCGCGCTCTTCGCCCGCCTCAAGGCCCTCAATCGCGCCGCCAACGCCGCGGCCCGCACGCACAAGCACGCCACCGCCGACGCGCGCCACGAGATGGACCAGACCGCGCTCGGGCTCCAGAACCTGCTCTACGAGCGTAGGCACCTCGAGCGCGAGATCGAGAAGTGCCGCCAGTTCGCGTGCGTGCTCGTTCTTCCCTTCCCCCCCTGCGTCCACCCGTTCCTTTGTGCCCCGCGGCGCCGGGGCGCTTGGCTGACGAACGTGTCCGTTTTAGGTCCGTGTATCAGGACATCACTGTGAACTCGCTCCAGGAGTTCATGCAGCTCGCCCCGGAGGCAGCGCGGACCGAGAAGGTGCTGGCGGACGAGCACCAGCTCATGCTCAACCGCCTCAGCTTCGAGCTTTCGGAACGGCAGCGGTAGGCCAAGGGATACCCTCTGGTGGCGCACCCACTCACATGCCGGCCGCTCAGACTCGATTTGAAACGCAAGGAGCTGCTGAAGGAGAAGGAAACGCTGCTGAAGGAGAGCAAGACTAAGCTCGTCACGATGGAGGGCGTCAAGAATCACATAGACCACTTGATGAAGGTCCGTACATGCTGTCTCATTCAGAGTGGCCAATCGCCGAGCTCACCCACTTATCCTCCAGACGGCAAGCGATGTTCAGAAGAAGGTCAACGACCTCGTTCAGACAACGCCCGCAACAACGGAACCCACACCCGCGGTCTCCACTCCAGGCCCGAGCTGAGCTGTGTCCTCATACATACACAACCGCTGTTCGCCGTGCATGACCCGGTTACGGCACCCCTGGCCTCAGTTGACATAGCATTCACGCGCACATGCTCCGCCCGTTGTAATGGCTTTAACCTCAGGTGAACGGCTGCCTGTCTTCTAGCCTCCACAGGGACGATAAAGTTCTTCCAGAGTGGGCCTAGTGGCTACGAGGACAAAAGGGACAAGGGAAGGGAGACGCGGCGTTGGTGCGGTGTACACATTTACATTATTGATATTCCAGGTAGACGAGAATAGGAGGCATGACGGGAGTCCAGATAACGAAGGGTGATAGTACACGAAGTTCAAGTACAACCGTGCGCGCAACAGCACGTATTACAGCAAGGAATCATAGCGAGAGGTATGCGGAGAGAAGGGAGAGTCGAACGTCGGAGGTCGTCGTGACGAGGGTCCTCATGACTCCATAGCCTCGTCGTCGCTTATGCTCCCAATATCGCTCATCTCCTCGTCGTTGCCGTCTTCATCATCGTCCATGGCAGCGTCTGCGGCCTCCTTGGTCGCAAACCTCTGCACATACTCCTTGACCTTCGCTTCGTACTCACTCGGATGGCGCATCAACAGGGCCGCGGCTTCCCCGTTGAGCGGGTCATTGGGGTTCGGGTAGCGGAGAAGCTGAGGCAAGAAGACTTCGAAGATGTTCATCATGTCTGAACAACACTGTTCAGCCATGTGATTGGAGACGTGAGCACAGAGAAGGGGACGCACCGAACATAGGCGACCACGTCTGGTTAATGACATCCAAGCAGACCGATCCGCTCCTGCAGTACTCTTGTATCAGTCCCGCGCAAGCATGGAGGCATGCCAACGCACAATTCATCAATGTTGGGATGGAAGATCTTGTTCATGAAACCAATGCTCGGCGACTTGAAAGGATACTGTTCTGGGAGCTCGACGTGAATCTTCCACACACCACCGGCGAAGGGAGCTGTACGACCGAGGTGATATCACAAGACCAATTGTAGCGGAGGTGGCGTCGGGCATTGGTGAGCAGACGACGAGACGGGAGATATGAGCTATACCGTACTCTCTGTGGGGCCGTAGAAACGGACGTAGAACTCCTGCATGTTGTCGTTCACGAGGTTGACCTCGAAGTCGGACATCAGCCTGCGAACACCGGGATGTGTGGTCAGTACCCCGATAGCCCACATAGCGACCAGGGATGGAGACTCACAGCTTCATGACATCAACCTCAATCCGACGCTTGCTAGGGTAGCGTATAGACCGGCACATGCATGTCAGCGAGCCCACTCTCCGTAGTCGAGTCAGCCGAAGGAAACACTTATCATGATACTGAGTACTTGCGGGAGTGTTGGTGCGTGTACGGTCCGAGGTGTGAAGAGCCAAAGGCGAGCAGATATAGAGCCACAGGGGTGCACCGACGGCGACGGCGACGGAGAGGAATGGGGGAGATGGCAGACGAGGGTAGACGAGGGTTAACGTTAAGCTGCGAGCCCGCGTCCCGACGGCGACTGAGCCTCACAGTGCTTGCGGCCCCGGCGCCCGTCGATCTGGCACCGGGGTTCGGCCCTCGCTATCTACCCGAGCCCTGCCTTCGTCCGCAACGTCGACCTCGTCCGCCCAACTCGCACCTGTCTTCTCTCAACCCGTCCTTCAGCCTTCCCGGTGCAGCGTGCGATGCGTTCGCCCGGCGCGCCCGAGCTTCTCCTGAAATCTCGCCTGCCCTATCGCCGCCGCGAGGTCACCCCGTTCTCACAAGGGTGGCCCGCTCCTGATCTACGCTCAGCCGACACGGTGCGCAATTGGTCCACGACCCAGCGACGAGACCCTCCGCGCATCTCGTCCTAGAACTTCCGAAGAGTCTTCACATCGACCCACCAACGTGCGTTCCGCCCGATGCAAGGCCCCTGCACGTCCAGCTGCTTTCGAATCCCGCACTAGAAGCAGCCAATACTACGTCGGTCGACCTGGACCGTCCGAACGTCTGCAAACGCGAACACTGGTACTTATCGTACACTTCTCCGCAGCGCTCCGGCTGCTCAGCCAAGCCGCGCCACGCGCGACCTCGTCTCCTCCGACCCGCCCCGCAGCCGCGAATCACCAGTACGTCCACTCCTCGACCACGCAGTACACCGAGTCGCTGCTGCACGGTACGGCCTGTGCCCGGGCGTGAAGCCCTCCCCGTACGGGCTCGCGTTGTGGCCGCCGCGCACCGAGCTCGTGACGTCCGTGCCCGCCGCGTCCCCGGGGACATCGTGCGCGTCTGCATCGCGCGCCAGCCGAGCAGGATCGCTGTACGTGCGTGTGTCTGTGAGTGGGCGCGCTGGGGGCTCGACATGGACACGGGCCGCGCCCCGACGCACCGAACCACAGAGCCCGAAGCGGCGATGAGCGCCGCCTCTTCTTGCCCGACGGTGAGCAGCTCGCCGTGTCTTCTGTGGTGGGTGACGATCCTGTGCGGAAAACGGGTGTGAGTGTCGATGGTTGCGCCGCTGTGCGCCGGTACTCACAGCACGGACAGGGACGCGAGCGCGAGGACGGCGACCGCGGTTTGCATCAAGCTGTACGCCTCTGCGCGTCCGTCCTGATGTCAGCATCACGAGCGGGCAGAGCGGCCGCGGGACACTCACGCACGGAGTACGGCACGAGCCGCATGACTACGTGGGCGACCACAGCCGCCCCGACGGCTGCGTGTCCGCTGCATCAGAGCCTGAGTCGTACACCCACCCACACATCTCCACGCACCATACGCCGCCGAGCGTCCGGTACGTCCTTCAAACAGAGGCATCCGGATATCAACAAAAACGCTTCGCGAATTCTAGCTGGGGTCCGTGGATGGCCGCTTGCTCGTCCAGATATCCAGAGGTGCAGGCTGGGAGTTAGAGAGTCGGAGCGGGGAGGCGGCGGACGTTCAGGATGCAAAGCTCGATAGCTCGCTCATCGCGCCATCCGGACGCTGTACCTACTTAGCCCCATCCCCCCGGGAATCCATGCGTCCTGCGCCAGGCGCCGTCCGCCTGCCTGCTTGTCTGTGAGCCGCTGGGGTCGTCGGCCACGCGCGCGGCGCGTGCCAGCAGCAGCCACGAGGCGAGGCGGGGATCAGCGGACAGTGTCAACGTCGCAGTGTGCACGCGCGGGTCAGATGCACGCACGAAGAGCCATCGCGTTCTCGGGGCGTGTTTATACCTTACAGAGACGGCATCTGAGATACGTCTGCATTGCCCGCCCAAAGCGTGTCGTCCGCGTTCGTGATGAAGGCAAAGCGGACGTAATTGCCTGCGCTGAGGCCAGGAGGCTCAAACACCTGACAGAAACGGTGGTGAAGAGGACGCACGGAGCGGGGGTGTGCTTGTCGGCGGCCATCGGAAGACGACTGATGCACGTTCCTCCAGCGGTACGTGAGCACAACAACGGACCAGTCCATACTTCGTTCGCATGCTACATACACACAAGCGCGCCAGCGGCAGGGGAAACTATGTACAGTACAACAACAGCGTGCGTACGTGCGTACGTATGCACGAGCGACACGCCGGCCTTCGCGTCTCTCTATCGTCACGGGCAGGGCGCCGGCCCTAGCTAGCTAGGTAGTCGTTTTCGTTCGTTTTTCGCGCGTTCGCGTCGTGCGTTCGTCTATAGGAGCGTGAAAAAGGCGTAGAGCGTAGAGCGTGTCGAGAGTAAAGTAGGGGCCAGTGCGGCGCGTCTTCGCCGCCGGCGTTGGCGTCGGCGGGCTGCGCCGTTCAGATCGAGGTGACCGTGCCCGGGATCTGGGTTATCGTCGGAGGCTGCCCGCCGACGCCGGGCTGAATCACTACAGAGTGTCCAGGGTTCTGCTGCACGACATACCCGGAGTTCGTCGTCGCGATGGGGTAGGCCATCGGCTGCCCGGCGGGGTACGCGTACCCCTGGGGCATCCCCCCGGGGTACATCATCCCGTTCTGCGGGTAGTGGCCCTCGGGGTACCCTGGGTACTGTCCGAACCAGGGCAGCTCGATGATGGGCTCTGCCCAGGCGTAGTGGCGGCCGAAGACCTTGGCGCGGCTGGTGAGCGCGACGAGGATGTAGAGGAAGATCGCATCTGCGAGGGCGAAGACACGGGAGGGAGAGGGCGGTGAGAATGGGTCGGGAGGCGCGAGGAAGAGGCACGGAAGGGGACGTACAGAGCAGAAAAGCATCCAGGAGAACGCCTGCACGACGCGCATCTCGTAGCACCAGCTGCGCTCAGAGACTGCTCGGACGTTAGTGCGACTCGCGCGCAGGCCTCGCTCACGAGCACTCACGAGAGCCACTGTGGGTGGGGATGGACTGGGAGGTGAGCGCATCGCACTGGATGCTGCCGATGATGTCACTGCCGCGTCGGGTTAGGTACCAGCGCCTGGTGGAACGTAAGGGGCAGAAAGACTCACGTCGTCCACGAAGCTTGGGCTGGTGGCCGGCGCACAGTCAAAAACGGCGTAGACAGCAACAAGAGCCCACTCACCAAGCCAGAGCACGCCGCAGACGAAGAGGAAGATGGCCTCGGTGCGAGGCGTCGACCATTGGAATCTACCGCGCGAGCAGCACCTAAGCGCACGTTCGCTCTGCGTAAAGCAAGGACGGACGTACCCAATTAATATGAGCAGTACCGTCAACGACGGCACTATGAGTGCGAAGATCGAGTAGTCATCTGTAGTACGTCGCGGAGGCAATGGGGCGTGAGCTCCACCCGCAACACCCGGCGCAATCGAGCGTGCCCGATCGCGGGGTACACACGATCGCGGGCAGACAGAGAGGGGCGAAACACACGTACGTCGGACGTCGGGCAAGAAGATGCTCGCCCAGTATGCGGCGACTCCGAGTACCGTCGCTGAGAGGAGGAGCAAGATGACTGGGAACCGCAGGTCACGCGCACGCGGAAATACACAGACAGCTGAGCTGCGCGCGGAGAAATGGGAGGGCGAAGGAGAGACTCACTGTTGCCGTAGAGGCGCATGTCCCGGAACAGCTGCGTCATCCTGCACGCGTGTCAGTCCCCTTTCCGGAGAGCACAAGGGGAGGAGCTCGGGAGCGAGAGACGCAAGGAAGGGGCGCGAACCTGGAGGTTGGGACCTGGGAAACGAGCGGCGGGCGTGAAGGAAGGGGTGTGTCGCGGAGGAAGGGGAGATATGGGCGGGCGTGGCAGAGGCGCAGCGGGGGCAAAGGGCAGCGCACGGACGAGGACGTCGAAGCCGTCGAAGCCGCGCCGTCGAGCAAACTCAACCTCCTCCCGACTCTCCCACGTGACCGCCGCGTGCCCCGCCTGCAGGCCGCCCCGCCCCGGCTCCCGGACGCCCCAAGGCCATCGTCACCGCCCCATTCCCCCGCATCATCAATCTCGGCGTCCTCTGGCCCTCGTTCCCGCCGAGGGTCCTGCTGCGCCCATGCAAAGAGCCATACTCGTCGTGCACACCGGCACGCGCGTGTTCCATTAATTACAATCGTTTATTTCCCGATCGTTCCGCCAACACTACTGGTACAAAACAAGCGAATGCCCTAAATGATACTGGTCGTGGTGTGTAGGTGGCCCAAGTGGCTATGGGCTGGTAAATGAATACAGGGGGGCGGCAAATGCTACAGCAAAGGCCGTCGTCTCTATGCGTCGGTCTCGTAGGGTCAATCGTGAATAATCATACGTCTGGATCGTTCCCAGGGAGAGAAGAGAGAAGAGAAGAAACCTCGAGGGCGGGACGGGCTCATACGCCGTCCGCCCTGGCGCGATCTACGCGCCGGGGTCTCACCGCCGGGGTGCGATGTCGCGCGCGGGCGCGCGTGTCTGCACGCCCGTCGCCGGCGTCCGCGTCTCGCGCGTGTGCGCCTCCTGGGGCGACCTGTGGAACGGCGTCTCGAAGACGTACGTCCCCTCCTCGTTCCGCGACGGCGTTGTGTTCTGTCGGCGGAGGTCTGTTGACGTCTTCGTCCGGTGCGACTCGTAGATCGGCGCCCGCCGCGAGTTCTCCCGGCTCGGCGCCCGGCTAGACGAGTCGTTCGTCCGCCGCGACGCGTCACGGGAGAGGTCGCGGTCGCGGCCGCGCCGCCTCGACGAGTCGGCAGTCCGCCGCGAGTCATCCCGGCTAACGTCCCGTCGACGGGAGTCGGTCGTGCGGCGAGAGTCGTCGCGGAGGAGCGCGCGGCGCGAGTCGTTCGTTTTCCGCGAGTCGTCGCGACCGAGTGTACGGGAGTACGAGTCTTCTCGGGCGAGCGGGCGGGAGTACGAATCTTCGCGGCCGAGGGTGCGGGAGTCCGTCGTGCGGTAGGACGCGTCGCGAATGAGGCCGCGCTGCGACTCATTGCGGCGCACGTCCGCGGGGCGCGACCGGGACCGGGATCGGGTGCGGGACGGCTTCTCCTTCTCGCTCTCTTCCGCGCGCGGGCGGCGGGAGACGGAACGCGAGCGGTGCGTGACCGGCGCGGGGAGCTTGCCAGAGGGCTTGTCCGTCCGGCCGAACCACGCAATGGCTGCGACTGGCATGATCCAGACGTGCTTCGTGCCCATGCGCTGTTGACGCAGGGCGAGAACCAATAATAGCACAAAGAAACCGAGAACTTTGGGGGACCCTGTCAGACGGGCGGTACACGAGCGCGGGAGGGCAACTCACTGAGTATCATGTTGAAGAAGGAGAAGGCCTCCAGGACGTGGTACTGAGCCTGGTACATCTCCGTGTTGACTGCTCCATCGTCAGCATCCGCAATCTCGGACAGAGGGCCACAATCACTCACAGCCAGGGATGTCGATAGGCTGTGCATTAGCATCCGAGGACGAGAAGCACTCGACGTCCGCCATCTCCGAGTCGGAGGATGCGACGAACGCGGAGAGCGCTGCACGGGCCGCCCAGTCAGCGAGACGCTCGATCACCGAAATTTTGTGAAGGAGACGCACCAAGCCAAAGGACACCGGTGAGGCCAAGACATCCGAGTTCAATCCGGGTGGAGATGGGGTTCCTCTCCTTCATCAAACCAAATGCTAGCCTTTACGCCCCACTGAGCACTTTGGCGGCGGGACAAGGCGAACGAAGGTACGCACAGTGCAACGATTATGAGCATGGTGGTCGCGCAGACAAAAATCGCGAAGGGGACAAAACGAGCTGCAGCACACGCGTCAGCGCATGAAGCCCAGCTGAGCTGGAAACGTGGGTACTCACTGAGGTCCGAGGCCAACAAGATGCTCTGAAAATGCGCCGCAATGGCAAGACAAACGACAGTCCAAAGGAGGACCGCCACTAGAGACGCGCGATCGAGCAGGTCAGCACTGCGGGTGCGCGCAGGCAGGCAAAGTTGAGACGCACCGTACACGACCACCCGAACGATGTTGAACACGGGAGGCATGCGGGGGAAGCGGGAAAAGAAAGCAGGAGTGAACCGCTTGGAAGGAGTGGGTGGGTTGGTGGAGCGCGATCGGGAATGGGCCCTCGAACGGCTGGCCGGCTGGGTATTTGAGGGACTCATGGCCACAGCGCAGACGAAGCGAGAAGGAGGGCGAGGTTGCGGGATGCAAAGAGGAACACGCACGCGGGCGCGAGCGATGCAGGAGCGGCGATCAAGCGGGGGACCGGGCACAAACAACGAGGCCGCGGGACGGCGGTCGTGAACGAGGTGCGGGGGCGGGGGCGCTCAGAGCTGGATCACAGAGCGAGGAGGGCGGAACGTGGCCCTGGGATTATCGTGGCGTGCTCGTGGTCTGGTCGTGGTCGGCGGTGCAGGACGGGATGGGGGGCGGCGCGGCCGGTGCTGCTGAGTCCAACGAACGCGGGAGGCGAGGCGGGAACTGGGCAGAGCAGGCAGACCGAGGCAGACCAGGGCCGGGGGTGGTCGTGAGGGAAGGAGCAGGAGTCCGGCGACCAGAAGGCGGCTCGAGAAAAGGCAAAGCTCGCTGGTTTTGGGGATGCCAAATTTTCCATTGTTTGTGTACGACGAGGGTACCAAAGCCCGCGGACCCAGGCGACGCGACACGAGGCAGATCATCACAAGCGCCCTTCATCCCAACTCCCCAGCGTCCAATCGCAGCGGCCCGGCCCCGCCAACTTTCCCGCGCGGGAGCACCCCCGGAAGCAATCCACGCCCTCGAGCGCTTCTACCTGCGTACCCGTTTCTGTGGTTCCTGCGTAGCCTAACATACAGATATCCATCTATTACTCTTCTAGTACCTTTGGCCACCACCCCAAAACCCCGCTCATTGCCCATCTGCCTCACACCTAAGGCATCACCTGACGGGGACTCTCTACATTCGCTACGCCTCTGCCCGTAGCAACACCCCAATCCGCTCGTACTCCCCCAAACACTCGGCGTTCCGCAATGTAGCCGGATTCACGCTGCTCACCGGCGCGCCGTTGATGATCTATATACCCATACCGGCGCCCGTCCGTCAAGCAGCATGATGTCGCGAAGGAATCAGCGTTCAACGTTCACCACCTTGCCCTGACCCAGCCCGCTCCGGGCCACGGCTACAGCCGCCCGGGCCGGCGCGGCGCGACCGAGACGAGAGACAGACACTGACCTTCTTCACGGGCACCTCGACCCGCTTCATGTTCACTGTGTAGGGTATGTCCGCGACCTGCACGATCTGCACCGCACCGGCCCATGAGCGAACAACGTTCCGAGAGCCACGAAGCAGACGAGGCACGGCCGGGAGCAAGGCGCGGCCGCGTCAAACGTTGAGTCAGCCGGACGCGCGAGAACGAACGGGGTCCAGCGCGCAGGGTCGGCGTTCGCGTCCAGCCGCGCTCCAAGCTCCGTTCAAATATCCCGATAGCCACCCATGGGACCGTGCATGCAAAATTTGCGCCGGCAGAGTGGAGAGTGCTGCGCCGCTCCGCCCAAGTGGAGAGCTCTCGAAGGAGAAGCAGCGAAGATGAAGAAAAAAACTGGTCAAGTGAGTCGAACGACTGCACTTACCCGTGCGGGAACATGGCGGGGGCTGCGTCGAGTGCGCACCTCGGTCTTGATCCGCTTCGTGAGCTCTTCGGTGAGGGTCTGCCCCTCGAGCAGCTTGACGAACAGCACCACGCGTTCGTCCGTGTTGTTCGCGATGTTTTGACCGACCGCGAGGCAGTCCGCGACGGCGTGCGCGGCGTGCGTCGCCGCTGGCGCGAAACACTCCTCGATCACGTCGTATATCTCAGCTGACCCGAAGCGAACGCCGCCGGGGTTCCTGCAAGGGAGAGATTGAAATGAGAATACAGATAAGCAGAAGGAGAGAACACGCCGTAGGGGTGCACTGCCTGCCGGGCACGTTCCTTTGGCGTGACATCTCGGGCGGAGCGCCCCAAGGGCCGATGGAAGAAGGCGCGCGGCTGGCCCAAACGAGGCAAGAACAATAGGGGATCGTGTGTACTCACAGGACGCCGTCGCTCCGCCCGAGCATGACAATTCCACCGCCATTGCCAGCTCTTGAGCTCGTGATCATGATATGGTCGCCGTGATCTGTACACATCCGACGTCAACGTGAATGTCTGCCAAAGGCCGCCCTGCGAGCGATCGGGACGACAAATCGTCGTCCATGTAGCGGCCGTCTGTGCGAGAATTGCCACGCCCCCGCCGCCGCACAAGACACAGAAGGACACAGAAGAGCAAACACATCCACTCACACCAGACGCCCTCAAACTCTGAGAAGTACGCGTCCTGATAGCGCTTGCGCGCCACCTCGACTGCGTCCGCATTTCCGTAGCCGGGCAGGGGCCAGAAGCCTGCGGGCTGACAGGGGAATGGCTTCAGACACACAAGATCACCGGCTTCATCGGGGCCCGCTGCGGCGCCGGCTGGTGTGAACGCCTCGACGGCCATTCCCAGAAGGCGGCATTGGATCTCCCCTCGGAAGACGGGGAGCGCGGTGCACATTCCCGCGAACAGCGAGCAAATGTCCGTTCCGCCTGTGGTGCGCGTTTGGGCCCATGAGCTTCTAGACTTATAGATCGTTTCCAAATGAGATGATAGACCACACCTGTGATCGATCCCAGCAGCACATCCCTCTTGATATGGTCGTACACGAAGTCAAAAAGGTGCGGCGCCAACGGAGATCCGGTGGAGTATATATGCCGCAGTGTCGTGAGTGCGTGGTGCTCCGCAGGCTTGTGAACTTTCTGTGGAAAACCGCCAGGGTCCAATGCGGAGGGCAGAGGGCTCACGGTGAGCCGAGCCCATCTCGTGAGGCAATCTGAGAAACGTACGGCCAGTTGATCGATGTACTTCGCACTGGTCCCGAAGATAGTGATCCCAAGCTCGTCAACGAGGCGCCAGAGGTACGCAGGATCGTAAAGTGGACTGCCGTCATAGAGGACAAGGGTGCAGCCGACACTCAACCCGCTAACCAGGAAGTTCCACATCATCCATCCACTGATCGAGCAAATGAGTCAGTCGGTGGTGAAACGAAGGGGAAAATATAGCTGACGTGGTAGTATAGTAGAAGAAGACGTCTGCAGGCTGTAGGTCGGCACAGATAACGAATTCCTTCTTCGCCTGGATGAGCATCCCGCCAGCACGGTGGACGATGGGCCTGTGAACTCGGAAGATCAGCGCAGTCTGGTTGGGAGAATCACGGAAACCTTACTTCGGGCGACCTTCACACCGACGTCACGAGCCTTGGAGGTCAGGAAACGCAGACAAGAGCAAACATAGCGCACCCAGCGCACCTGTAGTGCCTGAGCTGAAAAGAATCCATAGCGGCCAGTTGAAATCGAGGCGTTTCCACTCAATTTCGCCGTCGGCGGTACGGCCGAGTTTCTTCGTCGCACCGTCGGCGACAAGGGTATCCCAGTCGGTCCAGTCAGCATTCCAATAATCGGTTTTGGTCACTCCAAACGGATGGCGGATGACGACGACTTCGGGACGCAACCCCGACTTGTCTGCAACGGTGTCTACCAGTGTCTTGAGCTTGGGAGTATGGAGGTGCACCTTGCGTTATAACTGACGGGAAGTCGTGAGCTGGGCCCGAGAGCCTGGACCTCCGTACTCACACCACAGCATCGACAGAGATAATGAGGCGGGGCTGGACTTGGTCGAACCTGTGAAGGTTCTGTGTGAGTGTCCACCACGTGACACGTGCTCTTGTTCTCACCTCTCGAAGACACCTTCAGGCCCGAAGTCCGCAGCGGCGCTCACCCAAATGCATCCTATGAGCCAAAACGAAAGTTACAGACGGTCCCCAAACGCTAAAAACTGAGGGTGAAGGAATCCACGAGGCCACTACTGAGTGTCGTACTGATGATGAATCACATGGAACGAGCGGAGATGCTTCGTTCGCGCGAATGATGCTGTCCTTGTGTGGAACCTGTGTCATTGCCGTGAGACGAAAGTGCACCGAGATCTCGGCTGGCAGGCACCAGTGCGGTGATAATGCGTCGGGCGAAAGGTGAACGAGCGTCGGCCGGAAGTGTATCTGCGGACACGTCGGGGGTATGCCCCGATGCCGTGCAGAGTGGTGGAGAGCTCGACTGGAGCGGCGGAGGTGCGACCGGGACACGTCCACATCACTGCGCGGTGGCTGCGTCGGAAGCCGCGTGGAACGGAAGCTCGCAAAAGGGACGCGGATATTCGGAGTGGGCTGACGCCTCGCCCCGGAACGGGTGCTCTCAGAGTTCCTGTTCGGGTCGGAGATGACAAACGGAAACTGACCAATCGCAGCACAGGCCAAGCAGGCAGCAACGTTCTCCTGCGACAAGATATCGGCATCACGCCAGAATCAAAGGTTGTCGGCGAGCCGGTTGGTCATCGTTAAGCGCCTGAGACGAGAGCGAACGAGGCAGAATAGACTTACAACGCAGTTGGAAGAGTATGATGCAATCCGATCGCCCGGCTTGAGGCCGCGGGCGAGGAAGGCCGATACGAGATCCGCGACGAGCGCATACAGCTGGGCGTACGATACACGTCGGAGTTCGGGCGTAGGATGGTTAGGCTCAGGCTCGACTGATACATGAGAAAGGTCACAAAGGTCTGACGAACGTGGCCGAGGGCAGAGGGAACGTACTGGCTTGAATGAGCGCAATCTTCCTTCCGAACGGCAGCGAAGCATATTCTCAGCATAGTTGACTTGAGCCTCGGAGAACCAATCCGGGTTTTCAGGAGGGCGGGCTAGGGTGTCGACGACATGGGAGCCCTTGATGCCAACAATGTCGGTGTCGTCCCAAACGGCGCTCCAGAACTTGTCAATGTTATCTACGGACCATTTGTGGAGGTCATGATAAGTTTGGAGCGAGAGATGATGGTCGGCGTTTATGCGCTCGAGAAAGCGGATGGTATGCGTTGTTGCAGGCGAGTGTGGGGTATAGAGGGCCATTGTGGGTGCGGGATGCGGGGGAGTTGGCGGAGGTGAAGGTCAGATGATGGGGTAACAGGGCCCGATGTTGAATCGAGGGCGACCCTGGGAAGGACAGGAAGCGGACACCGGAAGGAAAGGAGAAGGCAAGGGCGCCGCGTGGATGTTCGACGCAGATGGGCCGGTGAGATTGCGGGAGATGGGAAGCTGCAGGGCGGATGGAACCGAAAGTGGGTGCCAAGAGGCGCAGCGCGGGAGGCGGGGTACACTGTGTGAAGCAAGCGAGAACAGCCAAGAGCAAGAGAGAGGTTGAGAGGACAACAGCGGAGGCCAAGACTCGCGTTGAGGAGCGGTGGAGGCGCGTCGCCCGACCCAAGAGCCGCGGTCGCGGGAGACGCGCGGGGTGGAAGCTTCCGAGGGCGTCTACTCACCCTTCGAACCAATGGGACACCATGCGCGCGAGGCGATCGGGGGAGCGCACTCGTACCATGGGGATGCCAGAGGTGTCTGTTGAGTGTGCAGACGGTTGCGAACGCCCCGTTGAGTGCTCGAACCACTCTGACAAATGGCCGAGATGGGACGTCGGACGGAGTGGATGGGCGGCTGTGATGCAGATGGCGGGCATAAGCGGATAGAGCGCGTCGGCACGAACGTGCGAACCTTTGAGCGCCCATCGCCTTATAACCCAGTGGCTGCGATGACTCTACCCGCCACTTTTTTGCTGCTCGGGCACTGCACTCACGTTTGTCCTCTGCGCCTCCACCCCGCCCAGAAGCCTCTTTATCCTACACTATCTGCTTTCGCCCCCCGGCCTATATAGCCCCACTGTCATCCGCCGGTCCCCCCACGCCACCCCCCGCTCTCAGTCTTCTTCTCAACCCCCGCCTCCACCCTACCCCAATGATGGACCGCTTCTTCGCGCCCCACAGTCCCGAGGCTCAGGCCCATAACCATCTCACGTACGTCTGTTTAACTTCGTGTCTTCTCTCACCTGAGCCTGACCGCCACTTTCTTTCTCTTCAGCGAAAACTGGTTCACCTGGGACCAGGATCACCCCTCCTTCAATGAGACCCTCACCTCCGGCTGCGCGACGTATGAGGCCTTTAAGAGGTACCTCACCGGCGCGGACCTCTATCTGGTCCCTCAGTCAAGGAAGGAGTTGGAGAATGTGCTGTGAGTCCATGCGTGTTTATCTTTGGTGACCGGACCAGCTGACGCCACCCCAGGCGCAGATATGCGTATGACGCGATTCACAACACCATCGCCAAGTCCCGTTCTCAGCTTGAGCGCGGAGGCTACAGCAGGGTGAGTATTCTCTATCCCGACTGCATGTATTCCCCACTCACGTCTTTCTCCGATCAGATGTGCCACCTCGTTGAGGCTTCGATTGACAAGGTCTTGAACGAGAATGACAATGCGGCTTCCCTACTTGAGCTCCACCGCCCCGTACATGAGGGCATGGCAGGCGACTTGACGGCGACACCCACGCGGTCGATTCGGATCAAGTAATGGGCGAGTCCTTTTACTCATCTCCGTCTTATCGTCACTGTCGTCGCATTATCGTCCACCGACCTGTCCATTCGCATCTGTACCATCACCCGCATTGTCGAGATTGTCGAAGCTAAAGTATCGGCTGAGCCCATGTAATTCTGTACTTGTAGTATATCGGTTACTTGCAGTGAATCGCGACCGCACCTCCACCATGACTTGTGCGTCCCAAAGCGCCTCACGATAGGCGACGTGGAAGACCCAACCTCCGGCACTCCCACATCCAGGGGCTCGGAGGACGTGTGATCGCGGGCGGGGAAATGCATGAAGCGCCCAGAAAGACGCGTCGCGTCGGTTCGTCTTGCGTGACGCGTGATCGCGGCAGACGCCGAGACGCCCGGGCCTGCCACCGGCGCGGAGCGGAGACAGTCGCGGCGGTGACGACAAGTTGGTGACGAACGTGCGTCGTCCAAACGCCTCCCTCTGGTCTCCTTCGCTGCCATGCTGGGCCTTGTCTAGATCGCCGCTGTCTCGTCCTCCAGCCTGCACAAGTCTGCTCTCGCCTCCTCTCGCCATGAAGGTCGTCTCCATCCTACCCCTCCTCTGCCTCCGGCTCGTCGCGGAGGGCCTGGCCGCCCCGCCCTCAGCCCAACAGCCTCTCCAGATCGCGTATGGAGACGATGCCGACCGCGGTGTATACACGGGTGCGTATTTTCGTCTCTCCCCAGGCCCGTGTGGTCGTGGTCGTCTGACTGTGGTCCGCCTACCCTTGAACTCTCAGAAGCGCGCCGCAAGCTCCATGGGCGGTTTCTCCATATCACGGACATGCACCCAGACCCACATTACCGCGTCGGCTCGTCGGAGAAGAAGGCTTGCCACCGGGGCAAGCCCAAGGCAGGAAAGCCGTCGGCGGGGTACTTCGGACTATCGTACAGGTGCGTGTTTCTTTGCTGTGAGGCAGGAATTCGACCAGGCTGTGGGCGGGCTTAGGGTTGGAAGATCCGGTGAAGGTGTAGCTGGACCGTCTGGGGAAATGGCCGTCTATGATAAAGCTGCGCCTATACGCTGCGCCGTCACTGCGGTCGGGACTATGAGCGGACAGCATTCGCGGAGATCAATCTATATGCTGTTCATGGAGTTTCAAGCACTGCACTGTCTCGCCAACGACTGGACTTGGGGCTCGGTGGTCCTCGAGGATGCGTCGTGCTTTCGGCGTGTTCTTGTGTGAACACTGAAGCTCGTGCCGTCTCGTCAAGATATATTCAGTTATCAGCACACCAACCTGGATGGTCACTGGCGCGGGCTACGGTAGCAAGGATTGCGGCTGGCCGTATGTCGTGTTATATCATATCTCTCCATATTCTACTGCCTCGTATGCGGGCTGAATGTGCAGTTAACGGCCAATCTGCAGTGACTGCGACTCGCCATTTTCCCTTACCAACTACACACTGGACTATCTATCGCGAGAATGGGCGGACGAGATCGACTTCGTAATATGTATGTGTCTTTTGTGTTTTACGACATATATGCTTACAAACTTCGCAGGGACGGGAGATAGTGCGAGGTGCGCAAAGTCGATCATCCATTCCGTGTAGGCAGTCACGAACGTCTTGGGGCGGTAGACATGACAGCGATCGCAAGCGGCCCCGCACGACAGCGGAGATATACGGCCTAAACCGTGTAATCGCGAAGAAGATGGAGGAGGTGTTTGGGCGTAGAGGGATACCCGTGGTCCCTAGTATCGGTGGGTCGTTCACTGGTGCGGTCAGAATCTCCGTTAATCCAAATCTCGGGCATGGGGAACTTCTCGTAGGCAACAATGATGTATGGCGTAGGTGGATTCCTTCTACGGCCCTCTGACCGCAGCTAACCAGTGTTGGACAGCCCATGTAAGTGTTGATATGTATGCATTGCACACAACTCAAAAACTTAGACCAATGCGCAGAATATCATGATGCCAGGTGTGTCATATCAGCGGATGCAGTCAATAGCTTCAGCTGATACAGTCCGCAAGGTCCCAACAGTATTACTTCAGAGTATTCTTCGTAAGTAGGGTCTGTACCGCGTGGTATGGCCTTCTCGGGCTCATGTGAAACAATCCAGCATTTGGCGGTCGTTCGTGCCTTTCCCCGCATATCAGGTGTTCCAGCGTGGAGGCTACTTCTCCGTGGAGGTGATTCCAAATTCTCTTGCGGTCATCAGCCTCAACACCATGTACTTCTATGATTCAAACGCAGGTAAGATCTCCCCACACTGGTACAAGCGAAACTCTAAATTGACTTGTCGCCTTGGCAACATCATAGCTGTGGGAGGCTGTAAATACTCCGATCCTCAAGACCCCGGGAACCTACAATTCGACTGGCTAGAAGTACAGTTGCAGATGTTCCGGGAGAGGAATATGCAGGTTCGGTCCGTGTCCCTGGTCGAGGAGCTGCCACTAAATTGAATACACCCACAGGTGTGGCTCTCAGGGCATGTCCCACCGTCGTCCCGCAACTACTTTCCGGAATGCGTTAGTCTCCCCTGACGAGGTCTTACAATGAATGCGCGTGCTCACTTTTGCCAGTACGTGCGATACGTCGAACTTTCTTTGCGATTCCAGGATACTATCGTGGGCCACCTCTTCGGTGTGAGTAGGTCCACCATGTCTACCAACCACGAGCTCACTCTCCCTCTCACTCGGTGCCGAGCATAGCACATGAATATGGATCACGTAAGGACGCCGTGATTTCATCGCAGATCCGCCGCTGACAGTCCTTGGCCAGTTCTTCCTATTGGATGCTGAGCAGCTCGCACATCGTCCAAACGTGTCAATGACGTCTGAGCACGAGGTCACCATCCTCAAAAGTAAGAAGAAGGAGCTTTATCAGAGTTTGGTACAGGCATTCTCCGTCCTGCCCAAGGCTGAAAACATGGACCTTGATAACTTCGGGATCGTCAACGTGGCGCCTTCTCTTATCCCGACATACCTCCCGTCCTTCCGGATTTTCGTGTATAACACTACGGGCAAACACTACGAGGCTGGCCGCGCCGAGCGCCAGGAAGGTGGCCATCGACGGCGGTCGCATTCGATGAAGGACGTCGTGGGGCCTCTCTGCGATGACATGGAGTACGCCAATACATGGCGGTGCAAATTGACGCAGGTGTGGCATTCAAACGCACACTCGCCGTCAAGGAGGAATATGTTGTGGACGCCACTCGGCTATGCTCAGGTGGGATCGAGTTTGATCGGTTGATCTGTCGCGGACACTGACCGTGGCGCGGTGGGCCGATCGATGCTCGCAGTACTTCATGCCCGACCTGGACGAGGCGAAGGAGGGGGACAGCCCGAAGTACAAGCTCGAGTACACGACGCTGCCTGTGCACACACTCCACCCGGACTCATCGGGGGAGACCCGGGCGGGGGTCGGGGAAGACACGGAGGATGCAGAGTGGAATGACGGTGGCGGGGATGACGGGGACGGGGACGATGGTACCAGGCACACGGCGGGAGCAGCCAAGAAGGCAGAATGGCCGATACCGCGGCGGCACCTGCCGCGTTCGTTGCGGAACAGCACGGTGTCGAGGTCAAAGAGGTACGCGCCGTATGGCCTGGAGGACCTGACGGTCGGGGCGTGGACAAGGCTGGCGGGAGAGCTGGGGCACGCGGGGGGCAAGAAGCTGCGGCAGCGGTTCAAGGAGCTGATGTACATGGGCGGGGCCGAGGCATAGAGCACGTAGCACGGGCCTGTGCTTGCGGGTGTATGATTAGTCTTGCGGCATCCGCGTGGCGGGGCGTGGTGGGAGCGCGCGGTGGCTGCAGCGGGGCCGTCCCGGGGCGGGGGCAGGCGCCGGACAGTTGCCTTGACCACCGACGACGTTGTCCATCTCGCGCATTTCTTGCCATCTGAACTTTCCACTCCTTCCCGGCCCACCGCGCTTCATTTTGTATTTACGCTCGCACCTGAAGGGCCTCGGGGTCTCGCTCGCCGCTGGTTCTCTCCGCGTCCTGCTCTCTGGCCGGCGAACTGGCAGGAGATAGGATCCCTCATCATCGCCCAAGCCCGCTGCCTCTTCTTCTCTCCCCCGCCCCCGCCAGGCTCCCTTCGCCCGCTCTCCTTGATCTCTTCCTTCGCGCACGGCTGGGCCGCTTCAGGATCGCGCACCCGCTCACAACACAGTCCTTACCTATCTATCCCTACTTATCTGCATGGCCGCCGTCAACCTCCAGATGATGTCTGCCAACGTCCCCTTCGACTTCCTCCCCCAGGCCCACCTCCACTCGCGCTCAAACTCGGTCTCCTCCTCCTCCTCGCACTCCCCCGGCTCTCGCCCTCAGTCTTCCCAGGGTAGTGGCGGCGTCCTGCGCAACGCGCCCATTCTCCCACCCACGGCGGAAGACCTCTATCGCGCTTCTTTCCATACCACCAACTCCTTCGACCACGCCCGCCACACCTCCGACGCATCCCTCTCTTCTGCCTACTCGCTCGACCTCGCCACGCCCGCTGACTCGCCTCCGAACCACAACATCACCAACCCCGCGCTCAAAGGCCACCTCCGCCAGACCCACATCCGCGCCCGCGTATCGGCCTCCCCATACCCCCGCGACGCGGAGAGCGTGCACTCCTCCTCCAGCGAGACCGAAGACATCTCCATGTATCTTGCCTCCGGCCCCGAATACCACACAATGTACGCCGGCCCCCCGCAGGCGATGATGCCGACGCCAATGGAGGCCATGCACCCATCGGGCGCATATGCCCGCATGACTCTCAGTCCCGACCACGCCCTGGAGAAGCTCGCGGCCAACGTGCGTGCCGCGACGACGACGAGTGCCTCGGACAGGGCAAAGCAGATTTTCGTGCAGGCATGGTGCGTCGTTCTCGCTGTCTGTTTCGTGCGCCCCGCCACTGAACCGGCCGCTCATCCCCCGCCGGTCCCCCTGTTCGTCCGCGCTTCGATCTCGCCATCCATCCGAAACCTGTTTGATGCTCGCATCCGCCTTGTTCCCGCCACGCGGACGTGTTCCTTGTCGGGTGCACAGGTTGACCGCCAACTATTCTCCGTACCCAGACGGGAATGTGCCGCGTCAAGGGCTCTACTTCTCGTACCGACGGGTGTGCGACCAGTACGGAATCCCACACATCAACACGGCTACGCTAGGGAAGGCGATCCGGCTCTGCTTCCCCACTATCAAGACTCGCCGGCTTGGAGTGCGAGGAAATAGCAAGTACCACTGTGCGTCTGGTCCTCCTTCGATCATGATTCCCTGACTGATTGACGCCACCACTGTGTCCGCTTCTGACAGATTGCGGGATTCGCCCTGCTACGTCCGCCGAGGCCGAGTTTCTCCAGGACTACATCCGCAAGTCCAACAACAACGCCGCACAGCAGGCCGTCAATGCCGCCCGCATGTCCAGCGAGGGCGGCGAGGGCCTCGGCCGGGGCGGCTCCGATGAGGACGACGAGGACGAGTCTGAGGGCCCCGCCTCTGCCAACGCCTCCAAACGCAACTCGCTCAATCTGTCCGGTGGCGGCGCGAAGGCACCCGCCATCTTTGCGGATGAGAAGACTCCCACCGCAGCCACCCTGCTCTCCCAGGCCCAGGCCACGCAGCGGCCCGCTAGCGGCTTCCCCGTCCAGGCGCCCATCCGCAGGCACACAGGCCAGGAGGGCCTCCAGGTTTCGCAGCCGTCCCCGTCAGGGAGTGTGCCGCCAGCGATGCCGATGCTGAGCGGCTCCGCGACGTCGTCCGTGCGCCAGATCGCCAACTTCCCGAGCATCGACGAGGCCGTCGGTGCCAACTCGACTACACCCCAGAGCGTTGCGGCCCGCGAGGTGTGGAACTGGTTCCAGGACCACCTCGACGCGCTTCTCGACTCCGTGCGCAGTTTCCGATTCGACCAGTTCGAGATGCACCTCCGCTCGTTCTGGTCGACGCTCACTGGCGCGCACCGTGAGGTTGTCCACGCTCCGGCCGTCGCAGGCCTGATGGCGAAGGCGGATGCGATCGTTTACGACGTGAGTTCTTGTGTCAATTGTTCACTCCCGCCTGTCCGCTGATGGACCCATCCCCTTATAGGAAATTCTTGAGATGCTGCGTGCCCAGATGCTCTCACCGATCGCTCCGGCCTCCCTTTCCGGCCTCCGACAGCTGGCTGACAAGATGGAGAAGATCCTCCTGGTGGCGCTCGATTCGTACGGCAACACGTTTGTGGAGCCCAAGGTCGAGCTTGGCGCACGCTTCGGGCACCTTGTTTGTGCGTACTTCCGCGCACGGGATCGCCAGGCTATTGTACTCACAGAATCCTTTCAGTGCGGTTCCTTGACATCTACCAGGTGACCCAGGCGTTAAACACGGTCCTCACGAACCAAAAGCAGCTCTTGGAGATGCGGAGATCATGGCAGAAGATTGACTTCGAGTCGGTGCGCAACCAGTCCGCGCTGGTGTGCAACTGTAGGCACGAGGACCTCGTTCAGCTATTGGAGGGCGAGTTCGTCGCCCTCCTCGAGAGCCTCGGCAAGAGCCAAGACCCGGTCAGGGACGTCATGGCCTGGGCGGACAAGTGCTGCGAGCGCCTCATGGGTGCCCGTGGCAGCGAGGATCGGTCGACGATGAGCTCCCGAAGTGTGTTGATCCGTTGGGGTTACGTGACGAGTCAGGTTATGCGGGATCTGGTGAGTATCTGGTTACAATCGGCTGTTGCGCCTGCGGCTGATCTTGATTCCCCGGGCAGACCATTCGGAGTGATCCTGCTTTTGGCGCGTTCCAGATCCTCAAGCTGTTCTTGGAGTGAGTCGGTGATAGCGCTCTGTGAAGATCCTTACTTACCCTCTTGCTCGCAAACCTCAGTGACTGGATTGCGCTCAACGTCCTCAGGAACGTCGCGCTTTCGACAAATTCGGTCGCGGCCTCGGTCGAGCCCGTCATGCAGCAACAATTCTTCTCGCTGTCACCGATGCCGGGCCAGGAGAGCTTCCACAACACCACTACCTCGATGGCGCACACACCGACCACCACGAGCATGCTCGCCGCACTGCAGGCCGACTCCTTCTCGTCCGGCACCCTTGACCCGTCCGCGACCACGTTCGGCGCCGACGCGTTCGGTTCGCTCACCTACCTCGACGGCTCGTCGTCGCAGGACGACCTGCCCGTCCACGCCTCGGGTATGTCTTTCGCCGACTACGGTTCGGGCACGTTCGACGTCCCCTTCACACCCCAAGACCTCGGCATCAGTGCGTCTGGCACGCCGCCATCCGCGAGCAGTGAACCGGAGAACGAGGCGACCGACTCTGTCAAGTCGGAATCATGAACACGGGAACGTCCCAGTAATCATCTGTCCTTGGGCCATGTTGAATGACTTTCGTTACTGCTATACCCTACTACCCGACTAATACCTGTGTCGTCTGCTCTCACTTGCTACTAATTATTGACTTTTGACTCCCCGCGCTGTATTGACGTCTACTCTCCCTCCCTCCGTATAAAGCCTCTATAGGTATCGCTCCTGGTTTCGGCAGCATCCAATGTCCATGTATCTCATCCCCGCCGGGAAACGCCCCGGTTACTGTTCGTGATACCATTCACACACTCTTTGACACTGGGGCCATTCGAACACGCGTGCAAGCCCGTCTGTTCAGCGCAGAGAATGAGTACGATTGTGATGGCGAGTGATGGCGACCGTAGGATATGCAAGTGTGCGGCGACGATTACAGTTTAATTAGTCCAAACAGGTACTTCCCAGAGACCCTCCCAACACCGGTAGACACTATGCTTCGGCCTCCTGCTCCGCGACTGCCTCCAGGTTCTCGGCGACCGACTCCGCGGGGACTGCGACCGCGGGCGCGTCAGCCGCGGCGGGGGTAGGCGCCGGCTCTGGGGGGTGCTCGGCGCCGTCGCTGGGCGGCACGTCCGCGTCGACAGCCTTGCTGCCAAGCAGCTTGCGAATCTCGGCCTCAGCCTTGGCCTTGTTCTCAGCGGTCTGGCGGGTCTGGTTAGCCTCGAACCACGCCTTTTTCGTCTTCAGGTCCTCAATGACGCGGGGCACGTCCGTGGTGGACGTCGGGGGCGGTATTGAGAGCGAGAGGAGCGCGGTGAGGATGGGCAGAGGGACGTTGAGCTGGCCGCCAGCGGTGGGAGCGGCAACCTCTGCCTCCGCGTCCGCCGCGGGGGCGGGGGCGGGAGAGGGGGCAGGCTTCGCGCCGCCCTTCTTGCCGCCCTTCTTCTTGCCGGCGCCGATGAAGTACGACTCCTCGTCCTCGCCCTTCTTCTTGCGGACGACGACACCGTCGGGCTTGGCTTCAACCTTGCGGATGTCGAGCTTCGCGACGCCCGCGACGTCCGCGCGCTCGATGAGCGGCTTCTGGGTGGAGAGCGTGCTCGCGGTGGACTTGCCAGAGAAGTAGTCGACGAGCGTTTGGCAGTCCTCGATCTGCGCCTGGAACGCGGGGGTGTCGGCCTCGTCGCGGATGCGGTCCACAATCTCCTTCTTCTTCGCCGCCTCTTGCTCCTCGCGCTGCGTGCGGAGGCGCTCTGCGCGGCGGGCGCGGTCCTCGGTGAGCTTCGTGTAGAACCGGTCGTTCGCGTCCTTGAAGCGCGCGGCGGAGTCGCGCTTGCGGCCGTAGAGCTCGTCGAGCTGCGTCTGGAACGCAGTCCGCTCGTCGAGGAGCTTGCTCCGGCTGGCGTACGCCTCGTCATTCTCCTTCTTGATCTCATCGAGCTCCTTCTTGATCGTGTCGTAGCGCTCCGACGCGGCCTTGGCCACAGGGTCGTCGAGCTGCTTGCGAAGCTCTTCGGCCGCCGCGCGCTCCGCGTCGATGGTGTCCTGCTCGGCCTGGAAACCCTCGACTATCCGCCGGCTCCGCTTCCACTGGCTGATCTCCTGTAGGGCACGCTTCTCTTCCACCAGCTTCATGCTACCAGACTCAACTTGCTTCTCCAGCTGCCTGGTGAATGGCGTCGCATTAGACGAAGGACTGACACAGTCCACGCAGAGAAACGTACCTGATGCGGTCCTCGACTTCGACCACAGTTTTGTACGGGATCTTCAACTTCTGAGCGTTAAGATCTTTTATCTGGAATGCTCTTCGTTCAGCACCCACAATGCACAAGGGACCAATCAGAACGCACCCTCTTGCTCGTGGCCTCGCGCATAGCGTCCAGCTGCTCGTGCAGCTTCCCCCTCGCGAGCTTGCCCGTCGACTGCTGGCCGCGGATTTCGTCCAGCTCCGCGCGGAGCTTGTTCCGCCGCTCCTGGGCGGGACCGCCCTTGCCGCCACCGAGCTTGTCCCTGACGACGTTCTGCAGCCCGAAGCACGGCGGTGAGACCGCGGGTCCTGCGCGTCACCATCGGCCTGCGGAAGAGCACGCACCAGCTTGGCCTGCACGGCGTCGATCTCCGTCTTGATCTTGTTCTGCTCCGCGTCGTAGACGGCCTTGTCCGGCTTGCCGGAGCCGTAGGAAGCGAGCTCCTGGGGCTCCGCAGAGACCGCGGGCGGGACGGGGCTCGCGGTGCCCGAGGGCGCGGCGGAGGAGGGCTTTTTGGACGCACCGTTGGTCGCGGCGGACTTCGACTTGGGAGCCATTTTGCGCTTGCGGTGTGCGGAAAGGGAAGTGAGGAGCACGGGCGGGAGCAAGAGAGGGGTGCGTGGTGGGATGGTGCAGAGGAGGGCGGGAGTGTGAGACAGACCGGCGCGGGGCACTCGCGCACTCTCGTGACGTGGCTCAATTGCGAGACGTCCGCTCATGCTGCAGAATCAGATTGCCGGACTGCTGGGCGAGCGCGCGCGGGGCGGAGGGCGGCGCCGCATGGCGGGTGTCGAGCGCGCAGTGTGGAGGAGGTATATACAGCGAAAGCGATACATGAGCGACGGGACAATGCGAGGAGTACAGATGCTACGGGACGAGAGGGGGACGGCACAGTCTGTTCAAAAGACAAGCTTTTGGTCCAGGAGCTGTATCTCTTTACAGCACTCGTCGTACGTCTCCCGGTAGTCGTCGTCCTTCTCCTCCGCGCCGTCTTTTGGCTTTCCCTTCTTCTTCTGGTCAGGGCAGACCATGACACAACTTGTTGGCCGCTTTGTCGCGCTCGCATGCCCCAGCTCCTCCTTCGAGGGCACGAACACGTACGGGATCTGTGCGTCCTCTGCCATGACCGGTAAGTGTGAGATGATGTCAATGGGCGTGATATCCGCGGCCAGGACGAGCAGTCTGCGAATGAGATGTCAGTTGCCGCCTGTATCTCAGAAAGACGGCAGAACACACCCTCTCTCGCCCTTTCGGATGGCTTTCACGACCTCCTTCACACCCCGCTTCACTTGCCGTTGTTTTGACGCTACAAAGAACATTAAATGCGCCATACAGCACCAGCAAGCACGGGGCATCGTACCTTTCTTGATAGTCTTGTGCAGCTTCTTCAGCATCTTCTTCTGCGCGAGTGGCTGCGCGATGGGCGAGAGGTCTTCCACTGGGATAACAATCTCCTCCTTTTCCTTCTTCGCCTTCTTCTCAGCCTGTCAAGAATTGGCACCTACACGTATGGAAATTCTTGAGTCGACACACCTTTACAGGCTCTGCATCGTCCATCTCAACATCCTCGACGGCCTCCTCCTTCTTTTTCTTATCCTTCTTTTCAGACTTGTCTTTCGCCATGGCGTTACGTGACCACAAGGGTAGAGATGGAAAGAGGTGCGGGAGGTGGAGAAGGAAGTGGTGGTTGCTCGCGCACCGAAAAATAGAGAACCCATCACGTGTTTTGGAGGGCTAATGGAATAGGCGCTCAAATGACCGCACGAACAACAGCAGAGTCTAGCGGAGTACGACGTCCTCTAAATGACTGTCAAATTTTGAGGCTCTCACGGAAGGACGGTACCAGGGACACATTGAACCGTAGCATTCGGGCGGGTAAGTGCTTGCTGCGAGATAATAATATATGCGGAAGTGCTGCGACGATCGCGCCCTCGTGCTGAAACATATGTTTGGCTGCCTACACTTCCTTATGCTTACTTCCCCCACACACCCTCCTGTCCAAGCCGCTGGTGAAGTTCCAGAAATGGGAATGCGCAGCCTTGAACATAGACAGTGGCGAGCAAGACCGCTTTCGAGTACTTTGTTAATAAAATGAGACCCTCGTTGTTTTCCACCCCAAGAATACACGCTTGATAGAAGAGTCAAGCCGCCCGTTGGTCCAGAAGCACGGTGCCCAAGTCGCGCGATTCACAGCCCTCGAGGGGGCCGATTCCTGTGCAAGCAGGTACAAGCGTTGAGTTGCTCCGGAGAAATGGCGGCTGCACATCAGACGGGGAAGATGGCCTCTGACGCTGCCGGAAGCAGAACGAGGGCAATCTCGTAACCCTGAGAGCTGTTGCGCTCTGTGTCGTTAGCAGATGGCTTCTGTCTCTCTCTCGGCGTCACCCTGGCTAGAGGTAACACGCCAATCGTTGGAAGAGTGGGAACAGACAGCAAGGTGACCGAGGAGCTGGGAAAAGACGCGGGGACGGTGATAGTGCGCGAACGCGATCGCCAGGGACGAGTCGCTTGGGGGGTGAGAGCAGATGGGGGGAAGACGGGGTGGGGGAGGCTGATGGTGGACGAGCAGACGCATTGAGTCGGCGGTGAATGGCAGGCGTGCGGTTTCCACCCCGACAGCCCGGTCGTCGAGGAGGAGGAGGAGGGAGGAGGAGGGCGGCGGCGGAGAGCCGGGTGCGCGCTGAGTGATTGGTATCAGTCAATCTATCCTCTTTTGAACGCGCGCGGTAGTTTTCCCCCACGTGGTTATCAACCCAGCCACGCGCACTTTGGCCAGTACGCCCATTCCATTCGTGCAGTCTCGCCGTGCCGTGCTGCGTTCCCGCCCCCCGACCCCCCCGCCATGTCCTCTGTCGCCCCGGACGGCGGCACACACCACTCCAGCTCAAAACGCGCCTCCTCGCCCTACGGTCGCGCCCCCACCGCCTCCACTCTCCCACCCAAGCCCACCTCTCCGCTCTCCACCTCGCGCCAGAACGCCGTCACCCCCCTCGCTCCTCTCGAGTATCTTCAAAATCAGCGCCGTGGATCCATCACGGACCCCTCCCTGCACGCTGCAAGCACCCCCTCCTTCCCTCCCGGCCCAGCCGGTTCCTCGAGTGTAGCATCGCCTTTCCGACGGCCCGAGTCTCCACCCCCCTCATTCCCCTCCTCTGCCTCCCACGAGCCCAGACGGTCCTTTTCCCAATCACGTCCGCTCTCCCCCTACAGGTTTGGGGACGCTTCCACCCACTCCTCTGGAAGCCCCAGCGCCCACTTCAGGAGGCTTCTCAGGTCGCCAACACCAGAGCCAGGAGATAGACGCGCCATGGCGGTGGACACCAACTCACGCGAGGTCGGTCCCGGGGAGCGCAATGGAAGCCAAGGTGAGTTCTACGCAGCTGACTCGAACGCGTGTTGGGAGGGTGTCTCAGCGAACGGTGCTTCTGACGGCCCGTTTTATGAGCAGCGCCGGACAGGGCGAAGGGCGGCGACCACATGGAGGTGGACAAGCACGAGAACCCGCAACAGCATGGCCAGGAGCGTGGCGGACACGCGCGTCCGGATCATGGCCCGCGCGACATGGAGGACATCCACTACAGCGGGCGCCGGCAGTCGGTCGTAGCAGGTGGTTAATGGTCTCTTCAAACGACGTTTTGACCGCTCGCTTACACGTTTCGCCTCAAGGCACGAAGCGCAAGATGTCGTCCGACAAAGGCGTGTATCCGCGAAGCCCAGACATCGATCCCCAGCTGGTCGGGCCTGAGGGCGGGCGAGAGGACGAGCCTGCGCCGAAGCGGCGGGGCTCTGCGATCGACACGGCGCGGATCGCGCAGCTGAGCCTGTACGACCGTCGGAACTCGGTCGACGCGCGGGCCTCCGCGGGCTCGCCGTGGTGGACAACAGACCGACGGGACTCGACGAGCTCGGCGTCGGCATACACGGGCAACTCGAACACGCCGCTTACGACGGGCTATACGACGCCCTCCTCGGCACTTCCCGGCGACTCGCCACATGGCCGGCCTCCTGGCGGCATCGCAACTTTCGCGTGGCCTGCTAATCCTCCTGCGTCCGATCAACCTCCCCCGACAAACATGCAGCACGAGCCTGCTGTTAATATGCCCGGCCCCCACTCCTTCGACCCTCTCACCACCGCCATGCCTCCCGTCGCCTTTGCCCCAGATCGTCGAATGTCGGCCCCCAACATCTCCTCCGACGCCCTCCCCCCGGCCTCGGGGCCCTCTCGCGCTCTCCGCTCGCGCTCCCGCCCGCCATCGCGCGTCCGCAACACAGACCACTCCCCACCGCCGGCCAGGCCTCCCCCGGCGAAAGCAACCCCGAAGACGGCGGCATGTCCGACAAGCCTTCAGGCTCAACCCCGTACTCGCGCTCCCCGGAGCTACGCGTCTCCCACAAGCTCGCGGAACGGAAGCGCAGGAAAGAGATGAAGGAGTTGTTTGACGAGCTGCGGGACCAGCTTCCCGCCGACCGGGGAATGAAAGCGAGCAAATGGGAAATTCTCAGCAAAGGTGCGCCCCTTGCCCAATTTTCTCGTCAAGTTCCCGGGTTTAAAGTCCCTCCGCGCCTATTCAGCCATTGACTTCATAGTCACACTCAAACAAAGCCATCAGGATATGGGCAACCAGATTGAGATGTTGCGCCACGAAGTCGAAGGCTACCGCCAAGGCATGCCCCCACCCTTTGCCGGAGCTCCCCCGCATTCTGTTGTGCACGGCTATCCCGTCGGGGTCGCCTCGTACCCTCCACCAGGCGCTCCTCCACCCCCACCCCATGTACACCCAGGAGCCGCCCCAGGCACGGCTCCCCCATCTGCCCCTCATCACCCCCACTCCGCTGGGCCTCATGCTGGAGGCCCGCAGCCGGGCTCAAGACCAGGCTCTTCACACAACACGTACCCGCCAGGAGGCGCCCCTCCTCCCCAACCTCCCGTCGTGAATGGTGGTCCGTCACCAGCGCGTACGGACGTCTCATAGGCTTCGCTTCGTGGTCCCATTTGTAGCCTTACTATCTCTGATGCTCGCGATCCCGCAGTCGTCCTCATAGTCGCTTGCGTATGTTGTGCTCCAGGCATTCCGTCATGTCTATATGAGATCAGGGATCGCGTGTAGGGATGGGGGATGCCTTGCAGTGTACGATTCCGTGGACTCGCTATCCCTGTTCTCTTTGTTTGCATATTATTTACTATGGCTGCTGCTCCGTGCGAATCCGCCGGTAGGGTGTACAGGCGTGGTCGGGAACCCCGATGGACATATCTCCTCATATATCTCTAGAGAGGACAGACATCGTGTTTGAATACGATGTAGATAAATACGAACACACTCGCCGGATCTGTGATTGGCCTTGTGTGCGTTGCGATGCTGGAGCCCGGGAGTCATGCATTGGGCGAGGACCACACTCCAGAGTCAGAGGCGTGGGCCGTGCCATAACTTTAAGCGCGTTCGGCCCCGCGCCTACAGTGCACGCCACACACGGCTTGGACCTCTACCACCATCTACCCCCCTCTGCCCAGGGCTGTTCTCCCCCTCTCTACGTCTCGGCCACCTTCGCTGCGTGTTGCCGTCACGTTCTTCCGCCCGCACAGGCCGAATCTCTGACATCGCGCTCGCGCCACTCGAGTCTCGCCCGTCCGCCACTGCATCCGCATCCGGTCCAGCCCCCCATGGCGAAGAAAGGCGGCCCCACCCTCTTCAACCCCAAGCCCAGCCGCCCGGTGCCGACCAAGAAGCCCGCCCCGGCGGTGCACACGCCCTCCCCGGGGCCGTCGCAGACGCAGTCGACGCACTCCGCGCCCGGCACGCCCAGGAAACCGGGCGTGGGCCAGCCCGCCGCCGCGCGGCGGCCCGCCCCACTCCCCCCCTCCTCCTCCACCACCTCTGCGCCGACGACGGTGCCGGAGGGCGTGCCGACGGAGTACAGGCTGATGTCGTCGAAGCTGAACGGGTGGAAGTACGACGTGATGAAGTTCGACAGCCGGAAGCACGTCGAGATCGGGAGTGGGCGACGCCCGTGAAGCTGAACCGCAAGGACCCGCACCGGCAGGACGCGGCGGGCGCGGGCGGCGCTGGGGCCGGGGCGGTCACGGCGATGGTCGGGTCGGACGGGAAGCACGTCATCGGCGCGGACGGGAAGATCGTCATGGTCGACGCGCAGGGCCGGCCGGTGCGCGCGGGTGACGGCGGCGGGGAGGGCAAGGAGGGGGACAAGGACAAGGACAAGAAGAAGCGGTTTCAGAAGAAGACGAAGCAGGTGTTCAAGGTGCCCGAGGCGACGCGGCAGCTCCGCCGCGAGGAGAAGTTCCCGTGGGTGATCGAGGACGGGCTGGGGCAGGAGACGTGGGTCGCGTCGATGGAGGAGGTGTCGAAGAGCGATATGTACGCGATGTTCATGCCCGCGGCGAACGACATCTTCAAGTTCGTGCCCGCCCATCGGTGGTACAAGTTCCACAAGAAGCCGAGCCACCATGTGCCGACCCTCGAAGAGGCGGAGTCCTTGGTGCGTCCACATCGCACTGTGACCATGCTTCCGACGTGCTCATCCGTGAGTGTCGGGCACTGGGTATTTTTAGATGTCGAAGCTGCAGAAACGTAAAGATGCGAGTCAATGGACGCTTCGGCAGAAGACAGAACAGGCCGCTGCGAGCGGTCGTCACTGGTTCACAGCGGGGTCAGAGCCTCGGGCCAGGGGTCGCAAGCTCAGGACGGTGGAAATGGCCGTCCGACCTGTTTGGGGATGACGAAGAGGGTGGGGACAGCAAACGCAGAGTGAAGCGTGAACGCGATGGAGAGGCGACCTCGACGAACTGGACTTCGAGGAGACTTTCGCCGATGACGAGGACAGGATGGAGCACGACGATAAAGAGGATGAAGAGACGAAGGAGCTCGAGGTGTGCATTATCGTCCCGAAATCCATAACGTCTCGCTCACGAGGCAATGCAGGAGCGTCTCAAGAGAGAATACAAAAACGCGAATAAGCTGTTTGACGGCTTCGATGCTGACACCGACGAAGAGGAAGACGACGACAAACTGACGGGCGCAGGCAAGAACCTGCAGAAGACGCTGAAGAAGCTCGAGAAAGGAGGTGGCTATGACGAGTCCGACGACGAGAAGAACCCCTACGCTAGCTCGGTATGCGTTTCACTCGCAATCATATTCGTCTTGTCGCTCATGCGCGGCGTCAGGAGGAGGAAGAGGAGGAGGAAGAGGCCCCACAAGTGCACACTGGCCCTGCGATCCTACCTCCCGAACCCAAACCGGGCATGCGCCCACCGGCACAAGTTCCACCCGCTACGCCGCTACGCCCGCTGGGACGAAGCCGGCAACGAATGGAACACCATTGGCCACTGTGAAGACTGAGCCCACTCGCGCGCAACATCGCCTGTCCGGGCCACGGCGGGCACTCTATTGTCGCGAAACGCGCGACGAGCCCAAAGGTCCCGAAACCGAAGGCGGGCATCCCAAGCCGTGCCGGAAGTCCACTGGCAAGCCCCACCGGGGCGTCTCCGCCCACGAGCCGGCCCACGAGCCCGTCTGCGCTGCCCGGAGCGCCGGGAGTGGGTGCGGTATCGTCGTTGGCGGGGGGGCCGCCTGGGATGAAATTGAAGCGGAAGGCACGGAGGACGGGGGAATACGACCGGGCCCGACGGTGCGCCTCGACAGAAGAAGCGGAAGGCGCCACCCCCGGCGGGGGAGCTGGAGGACCGGATGGTGATAGAGTGGCTGAGGAGCACGGAGAACGCGACGACGCGGGAGTGCATCCAGCACTTCAACCGATACCTGACGGACGAGACGAAGAAGACGCGGTTCACGGCGCTGGTGAAGGAGATCGCACAGCTTTCGAACGGGCACCTCGTGCTCAGGCCTGCGTATCGGGGGGCAGTTGCCGCCGCGGCCGCGTAGAGTGTAGAGGACGTTCTTTCGGGCTCGTCGTGTAAGACCCGCGCGTGTGCTGTACATGTACTGCATTCTGGAGCGGTCGTGCGCCGGGCTGGCTTGGTGCAACGGACGTTGTCGGTTCGAGGGTGGGCGTTTACAGTGCTGATGGGAGGACGAGTGGATGACTGTGAATGATGGCTCGACGATCGGCATGTGTTGTTTGCCGCTGCCGTAGGCTAAGACGACTACAAAAATAACACGACAGAGGAGTGCACACCGCATGGCCGTTTGGGGGAGATTATGAACTTTTGATTGCGCTCCGAGGCGCTTGGTTAGCCCAGCCGTGGGCTTGGGCGGCCGTAGTACAGGAGAGTAGCGATTCCGAGGTTGAAGTCTCCATCGTGAGAGATGAGTTGGACGTCAGCCCCGACGATCCGCCACCGTCCAGACAGCGAACCAGTCGAGCAAGTCGTGCTCCTGAGCGCGGAGCGGCCCGTAGTTGATCACCCTGATGGGAACCGCGACCGCGACCGTCATCATGAGCGACGGTCGCATGGTGCTGCTCCCAGCTGGTCGGTCGGTGACGACTTGACACTCGAGGCCGTCAGCGCACGCGTATGACTGGGCCTGTTTCCTGCCGGGGCACGGCCGCCCTCGGGATGCGCACGAGGGAGACCCTCCGAATTCGCCAGAGCCCACGTGGCCAACCCCCGCGGGGCTTCGCGCGAAAGTCGGGGACAGGCAGCCGAGCGGGTGCGGCATGAGGAGGCGAAAAATAGAGGGCGAAGGCGATCATGGACGCGCGCAAACATGCAACGCTTGCCGGAACAAGGATGGAGGCGGTGGGCGCCAGGCAGATGGTAGATGGTGGATGGTGTCCGCGCGGGTGCGGCGCCTGGTCTGGACGCGTCCTCCGCTCGTCTGCTGGGCGTCGAGGGCGGCACCTGCGCGGGGCGGGCGTCGCGCGCAGACGAACACGCTCGCGGTGAAGCACCCAGCTTGCGGGAGGAGGGCGGGGCGACAAGGGGGTCAGTGCGGGGTGCGTAGCCGCGAAGTTGGGGGCGAGACGGCAAGGATGGCCGAGTGTGATCGGCTGGCGCCTGTACCGGGACGCTGGGGAGCACCAACCAGCGTCGGTTTGATAAAACGAGCGGTTCGGCCGTCGTGGACCCCCGCCTTTCTTCTTCGTACATCCTCGCCCTCGCCCTTTGCCTTCTTCGCGGCCCCGCGCGCTGCCCTCTTTCCGTCCTCTCTCACCCCCACCCCGCGCCCGCCATGCCCGCGCCCGCCACCGTCCTCTCGACACTCCTCCTCGCCGCGGCCGCGCTCGCGAACCCGCACGCGCACGCGCACGCGGACCACGCGCACACGGCCGCGCCCTGCCCAGCAGCTGGTTCCACGCCCGCGACCACCCCGCGCACCAGCTGTTCAAGAAGGCAGGCGACGGCGTGAGCTACGCGCAGGTCGGCACCCCCGGTCCGTCCCCGTTCGTCCCGCCAGAGATAGCCGCTCGCTGACGGTCGCGCGCACGCAGAATGGAGCGCGAGCTTCCCGACCCCCGGTGTCCCCATCCAGACCTCCCAGATCCCGCAGGCCTGGCTCACCGCGCTCAGCGCCGCCAAGTCCGCGGGCAAGGTCCCCAGCCTCGCGCCCTCGACGCAGGCCGTCCCGTACACGAACCCGACGTACCCCGGCCAGGACCCGAACAACATGCCCGTCTGCTCCGCGACGTACAAGTGCAGGAACCCGGAGGACCTCTGGGACGCCCCCGACGGTGTCTTCGGCAGCTCCTTCGACGACGGCCCGCTCGATGTGCGTTGCCCTCTTTCCGCACCCATCCTCCTCTCTCACGCGTCTCATCTTTTCGCCTGGTGACAGACCTCGATGCCGCTCTACAACCTCCTGCACGAGAACAACCTGGTCACCACCCACTTCATGATCGGTGTCAACATCCTCTCCTACCCCACCGAGTTCCTCTTCGCGTTCCAGACCCTCCAGAGTGAGTCACCCGCCTCGCGCCCGTCTCCATCTCCATCTCCATCAGCGTTCGGTCCCGCTGATCCCCCGCCCCGCCTCCAGGTGACATCGCCGTCCACACATGGACGCACCCGTACATGACCACGCTCTCGGACGAGCAGGTCGTCGCCGAGCTCGGCTTCACCATGCAGCTCATCCACAACTCCACCAGCGGCCGCCTCCCCAAGTACTGGCGCCCGCCCTTTGGCGACTCGGACGAGCGCGTGCGCGCGATCGCGAAGGAGGTCTTTGGCCTCCGCACCGTCATCTGGAACCAGGAGTGAGTGCCCCAGATCAGCCCGTCCGCACACGGCGATGCTCATCTCCAACTCTCCCAGCACCGAGGACTGGAGCATCGGCGAGGCCGGCGGCGCGACCCGCCCCCAGGTCGACGCGAACCTCCAGAAGTGGATCACGGGCCCGAAGTCGCCCGGGCTCATCATCCTCGAGCACGAGCTGAGCAACGACACCACCGGCGCGTTCATCCAGGCCTTCCCGCTCATCGCCCAGAACGGCTGGAAGTTCGAGTCCCTCGCCCGCCTTGACGGCGGCGACGTCTACCACAACTCGCCCGACTCCAAGCCCGACTCCGAGGTCCTCCCCGGCGTCGTCGGCGCGTCCTTCTCCGGCTCCGTCGGGCCCATCTCGTCCAGCGGCTCCGGCGCGCCCGCGACGACCGCCACGAGCGGCAAGAACAACGTCGCGCAGACCACGACGAAGAGCGCGGCGTCGTCGACCAAGTCCGCCGACGGCAGCTCGAAGACGAGCGGCGCGCTCGCGGGCGTGTCGCCCGTGTCCGCTGCGCTCGCTGCCTTTGCCGGCGTCCTCTCTGCCGCGCTCGCGCTCTCATCATGAGCAGCGCCCCGCGCGCGCGACTCGCTGACGGCCTCTCAAGAACTCACGACCCGCTCTCTCGTCTCTCCTCCAGGGCTCCCGGGCACAGGCTAGTTACTCGCTTTAGTAGTCCGCAGACGGCAGATTAGACACGCACCTCCTAATCGCTTCACAATCCAAGACTGCTGCACCCCTCACCCCGGACACGCTGCCTCCACACTTACGGGCGCCGCCCCTCCCCCCTCCCCAGCTGCTTGTTTATCTTTTGCTTTCTCGTTGCCCTGTCCCGGACTCCCCGCGTCAGCACAGGCGCACGCATTGGACCTCCGCTATACATACTAACGACGCGCCTCGGTGCTCGCACACGCGAGACCGAACCACCCACCTAGCCCCCCCGTCGCTCCTTTCCGATACCCGTTCGTTATAATAGCCCGCGTGGCCGGCGCACCGTCTCTCTCCCGAAAAAGCGGCCGCAGTCGCAGTCGCTCGTGTCTCGCTTGGCAGTACGCTCCGCTGTATGTATCCCGCTCGAATGCGATCCGGCGGCGTGTAGACACCAGCTGCTCGAGCTCGATGCCGACCGCCTGTTGTGGCCCCGCCGGACGCGCCCTGTGTGGACTGTCGCGAGCGGGTGCTGCTGCAGGGGTTGTGTGGAGTTGTGTACCCTGCCGTGAGAAGGCGGGAGTGGTGTCACCAGGATCCGCGCACAGCCCTGAGACAGCGGCCAAGGACGCACGCTAGAGCGACGTGGGACCGCAGGGCGGCAAGCGGGGGCGTACCTGAGCCAAGGACGTCAGTGTGGGCCCCTCAGCGCGTGCGTCGGGTGGGCAAGAAGGGCGGCCCTTGTGACGACATCTTAATATATGCGAGCTCGTCGTTGCCTGGAGCGTGTGGAAGAGTGCAAGGCTTCGACGGCGCGAACCCGCAGCAGTCCTGTGCCGAGGGCAAGATTAGATTAGATGCAGACTTGGAGCACCGCGTAGTGACGAGCGCTCTTGTCGCCTTGACTTTGAAGTTTGCACCACCATGATGATCCAGTGAATCCGGCTCTACCAAACGCGTGCTCCCCCATGCATGGCTCTAACCACAGATGAGAGCAATGTGTTGCCTCTATTTCTTGTACTTTCTCACATTGTGCCCTCCGTCCCGGCAGGTAATGCGCGTCACAAAGACGACCATCACGATGATCATACAACGGGTGTCTCTGGGGCTTCCAGGACGAATACACCAGCAAAACACTATCCGCCGCATGTCCACTCCCCTCCCCTTCCCTCGCAATCCGCCCCCTCACAAATGCGATAAATTATCGCTAATCGATACGAATGTCCGAAAGGTGGTCGTGGCGAGCGATAGCTGCGGTGAAAACGAAAGGCGCGCGCTGTGCTGCGATGGGGACGAAGGCGGAGGTCGAGCGCGTTGTGCAGGAGCGCCGAACTGTGGTCATGGAGCCGTTGCTGCCTGCTCGTCCAGGTCAATCCAAGGTCCGTGTCCGTGTGGAAGACAGGAGAGAAAGGACACTTACGAGACGCGTGCAGGGACGCTGTGCGGTCAAGCGATGACGCACTGGCTGTGGTCGCCGCTGCCGTCACCAGTCTCGAGGGACACGAGGATGTCCATGGGCTCCTCGACGGGGACCACGGCAGCGATGGTGAAGTAAGCGTCCATTGCGGAGGTGAGTGGTAGACAGGGAAAGCGGTCGAAGGAAGCTGTCGAGTGGGAGGCGACCCTGCCCTTCCGACGTCTCCCTGCCTTCTCTTTATGCATTTAGCTCGAAGTTCACTGTGCACCATGTGCCCTTCCAGGACTGCGGCGCGACATTGCTCGAGACCGCGTTGCGGCCTCGGGCTCCGCTCAGGAACAGCGCGCCTTCTCGACCCTCGTCCGTTAGGCCTGTCCGGTCGGGGAGGGGTCCCGCGGAGAAGCACACGGCCCGCGGTCACACACTGCGATATCAAGATCCAAGCATGCACGGCACATCGAATGGGCGCGGCGGCCGCGCACCAAGGCCGTCATTCCCGGGCGGCCAAGACGCAGGTCGCCCTCGAAGGCGAACGAAACAATGACTCTTGCTGTGTGGACGCCCATACCCGGTGATAGGTTACTGAACGCCTGATCGCGTAACGCTAATTTCTAAACCCTATGAAGGCGCTATCGACGCCAAGTCTCTCGGCGTCCTCAAAAAGCTAGCCTCACCACGCCTGGCTTACCCTTTTTGGGAGGAGGTTATTGTCTACGACCGCTGGGTGGCTGAACCAGAAGTACGGTGGCCTCGGCCGAGCACGGGGAGGCGTTCTCTCTATTGTCTTGCGCGCACAAGATGAAACCGCGCCGCGCCGCGGAGACACCAACAAGACGAGTCCGGATGCACCGGGTGCCACTCCGAGGTCGGTCCCCTGTACCATCCTTGTCTCAGCTCGCTGACTTGGTCATCGAGCAATGTTTCGATGATTTAGGTCGTCACTCGAGCTTGTGCGCGCGCAGGGCCTCTTCGTCATGATGGAATGCCTTGTTCGCCTCCTCGTGCAGTCTAGAGCTGAGAAAAGCCACATCCAAATACTCGGGAATTCAAAATCTTGGATCGCGCTCTTGATCATCATCGAGTCTGGTGCAGTGTACTGCATCGCTCTAACAAGTGTATCTAATTTCCCCACGGGCGGTACTAACCAGTTTTTCGAGCAGATCGTCGTCGTCATACCGTTCCTTCTCGAAGACAATGGCGTGCATATCGCCACCGGCATGCTCACCCATCTGACGGTATGTGATGGTACTTCCTCATCACCTTCTTTCAGTTGCATTGAACCCATGCCGGGAATGCATCCGACCGTGATCATCGTTCTCGTCTGTCTTAAAATGACCATGCACGACAACGTGACGCGCGGGAGATTCCCTCACTGCCTGTCCTCGCGGATAGCGACGTGGACTCGGCACTGAGCACGGGCGCGCTGCGCAACTGGAACTCAAGCTCGACGTTCACCTACCACACATCGAGCAGCGACGGGCCAAAGACCGGTGATATTGAACTAACCGGATCTGCGTCCATTATCAAGCCGGCGGGGCTGGGCCACGAAGGCGTATCATGAGGAGTATGTACATGAGCCGCAGTTTACTACATGTATGGCACACGTGCCGTCGCACGTAGGCCGCCGAACTATCATTGCACGAATGTGATACAATGAATCCACCTTGAGGAAGAGGCGATGGCAGCGAGAAGCTCACTTGATACATGCGTATTCGGATCCTGCGTGGGGATCTGCGGCCCCTTCGAGATGGATTGGTTTCGGCGAAGTGCTCTTTCATGAGCATCGGTGCGTATCCTGAAATCGGGAGAGATCGCGTTAGGGATGTGTTTCCACGAGAAGATGGTCAAGCCCTTTCGCGGAGGAACCGCGCTCGAGCAGTGCCTGCTCAACCTTGGGAGTGAACTCGAAGAGAACCCGCTGCAAGAGAGAGCATATAGGAGCACGATATCCTCCAAGTGAAGTGTGAGCCACCCACCTTGATCCCCGTCGGGCCCCATCCCTTCACGAGCTTGTGGATGCCGATGGGGAGGAAGACGGTAGCCCCGTGTCCAGCGTTCGTTCGGGTGCTCAAATCAGCACGGAGACCATGTTTGCGAGCTTGGCTCTCGATTGAGTCCTGACGCTGAGCCTGCATCACCGTACGTCAAAAGAGTATATGCCGATTACAGACGGCGGCGCCGTATGAACAAGCAGTCATGTACAACTGAAAGGCGCATACATTCAACCGGAACGGCGGGGAACGGGCTCAGGCTCTCGTAAGGTCATACGTCGTGAAGTCATTACGTGCGGCACAAGGGAGCAAGGCTCGGTCGAGCGAGGGAGACGCAGTGCGCGGTGCGGGTCCGGGGGCGGGCGTGTCAAGAATGAGGAGGGGAGGATGTGGCGGTCGTGCAGGGCATGATGCCAGTGCACCACGCAGTTGGGAGGCGAGGATGTGTAGACAGAAACCAGTAAGTGCGACTAGGAATGCGGGATGAGACAGCGAGATAAATGTGACAGTAAGTTAGTGAGTTGTACCAGAGGACCGCAACATGAGTGTAGAGCATGACGGTGAAGAGAATTGAGGTGTGGGTATGGAGCAGAGGGAGTGCAAAAGCAATATCTGAAGTGTTCCACGGAGAGTAAGCATATGGCAGCGCAATGGGGAGTAGAACGAAGGGATGGCACAAGCAAGCCCCTTGGACGGCGCGAGCGACCTCTTACAAGGCCAGTACCAATGGAAAGACGTCGACAGAGCCAGTAAGCACGGGGGGCGCGGGGTTTAAACCTCTACGGAGGCAAGAAATGAGACCCGGGTCTGACTGGGGAAGTCAAATGCTGTAGTTCGGGTTGATGGTTTCCCTTGCCGGAAGGTCTTCTATAGGTGGAGTGGCGTAGCGCCACCGGTCGATTAGAGGATACTTGGCCACTTGAGCTTGAGGCCTTCGAGCCAACGCAAGTATAGCAATTCAGAAATTGGCGACTTGCGGACCGGGGACCCTGTGTCGGGCGCAACAGGCGTCGGTATGGGAGACGATGATGAGGGAAGACCCGAGATCTCTTCCTCCTCGGTGACAATGAGGCCCTTCGCAGTCATCTCGCTCTTGCGTATTATCCGTTTGTGTGGGAAGAGAGTGCGCGCCGTCTGGATATGACTGCGGACGGCCGTGTTCCTAAACCAACACCATCAGCATGCCAAACAGGGTTCAAGTAATCTCGAACGTACTCATTGATGCCCGCGAGAAGATCGATGATAATGTTGTAGGCGAGCTCCGGATTCACGTCCCGAAGCTCTTCAAACCCACGAGAGATCATGCTCAGCGACTCGATTTCCCTTGCGTCCATGTCGTCTGTTGTTGCCTGGAACGAGATCAGTCAGAATGTTGAGAGCTCACGACAGCCAGACGGAAATCACCTTTGAGAGCAACGGCAAGACGACATCGTCCACCAGCGACTTGCCCGCCTTCTGTACCTCGCTCGCCAGACGCTTGTGAGAGCCCTTCTGACTGCCAGTAGAGGGCGACGCCGGATTCGACGAGGTGCTCCCCTCCCTTGCCCGTAGACTTCCCACGTACTCCTCTGATAACCTCAGCGACCTGACTGTGTCGACCTTCTTCACAGGCCGGATAGTGTCGATCCCGGTGCCGATGTCCGCCTCACCGAGGACGGTGCCTGTGGTGACGTTCTGACGAGCCGTGTATGATGAGCGCCGTGTTCCACGCATGGAGCCCCTGTACGCCGGTGGCGGTTCACTCGCCTCACCGACCTTGGTCTCAACGCTCTCCGTACTTTGTGACGGCGTCACTGGCGTCCCATATGTAGTCTCATCCGACCCGGTGTCCGTCATAAGCGATGTCGCGTCTGTGTCCCCGTTTGCACCCTTGGAGAGCGAGCGAATGACAACGGTCGAGTGGCCCGCTTCTGCATTCATCCCGATCCCACCCATGCCCACTTGTGGGGAGAGAGGCACATCGCTACCCTTCGTCGTGGCTGCAGTCGTGTTGATCGTGCTCGGGTCGAACATCGACTGGTCGTCTCCCCCATCCTCGTAGTCGTCATCAGGTACCATACCGGGTGGCATGATGTCCTTGGCCATACTTCGCAGCGACCCCATTGCGGAGTTGGTCCGGATTGTATTGAAGTCCCAATCGCTGCGCAGCGTACCGTCCCAAGCACCGCTGTTACGAATGGTAGCCTGGTAATATTGCGGGGCCCGGCCAGGAGAGCGTGTACGATAATCTTGGTATCGTTCGATGAGCTCGGTGAGGTAAGACGTCTTGCGTGCTCCCCGGATGAACCGGTGCTGTAGGAGCTCCTTAGTGGTCGGACGCTATGGCGCGCATCCCCTTGTCAGCGAGCTTATGCTACGCGGACCGAGGGATGAACTCACAGAGTGCGGATCCTTGGTTAGGCACTGCGAGATGAAATCCTTAAAAGCCAGGGAGAAGGAACCATCGAGAACAGGAGGCTTCGCCTTGGGGATGAGGAAGAGGACTCGCATCGGGTGGTACTCCGCCAACGGGGGCTCTCCCTTCGCCATCTCGATGCCGGTGATACCCAAGCTCCAGATATCGGCCTTCGCGTCGTATCCTGCTTGTCGAATGACCTCAGGCGCCATCCAGAACGGCGTACCGACGAAGGTGTGGCGGAGGGTACTGGTGAGTTGTGCTGCCACTCCGAAATCGGCAAGCTTGACCTTCCCGGATGCAGATAGTAGCACGTTCGCGGCCTTGATATCACGATGGATCGTGCCCTCGCTGTGAAGGTAGTCGAGACCGAGGAGGAGCTCACGCATGATGACAGCGATGTGGGCCTCGGTGAAGACGCCAGCCTTCAAGAGGTCGAGACAGGAACCACCAGCGAGGTACTCCATGACGATCCACAGCTTGTAGGCGACCACGAAGGAGCCATAATACCGGGTGACGTACTCGGAATCGCACTGGGCCAAGCTCGCGATTTCTTGCTGGATTTCGGAGATATCGTCGTCCGAGTCCTCGAGGTCTAGGGCGGATGGTGAGTGACACGGGACCAGGATGCACGAGGTGGACGCACCGATCTGCTTGATGGCCACAATCTGCTTAGTCTCATTGTGAATGGCTTTGTAGACGACGCCGAAGCTGCCCGTGCCGAGTTTCTCAAGAAGAGTGTATTGGCTGGCGGGGTTGGTGCTGGGTATATATGGCCATGATTCTGGGGACTTGACTTTGCGCTCGGCGACGGGAGAGGGCGGGGGAGACTTGGTGAGCTGCTTCGGCTGGTAACGATGACCACTGTCAGACGAGCTCGACGACGAATGCTTTTTCAAAAGACGGGACCCGGGAGGCATGGCGGGGCAGGAGGGGGTATCAAACCCGGAGGGGAGGGGGAGATGCGCCGAGCGGTCGCAGTGGGCGACTGAGGGGAAACCGGAAGCGGCTTCGGGGGCCACGAACGTCGGGGAGTGAGACAGTTCTAGTGCGCACGTGTAGAGCGGGGCGGGGAAAGCCCATGCGGCAAGGTGAGAACGGGCGAATACGGCGCATCTCCCATGACTTGGAAGGATGATAGGGCCCGGGGAATGACGAAAATCAATGCTCATGACACAAGGTTCACTCACCATGATTCGTGAAGGTCGTTAGGGAGGCAATAGGGATAAATAGAGCGATAACTAAGGGAGACAAGCGAGGCTGTAGGGCGTGGGCGCGGGCGGAGTGGAGTTGAACGTTCGATGCACGCCGGGAGGAGGGCGCGTGGTGACCGGCGGAAGATGGAGATTGGCGCGGGCGGTGGTTACCGCTCTTGGACGGTTTGCTGATGGGACCAGGGGGCAAGCGGGGGAGCACGCACGCACACTCGCGGCGAGGGCGAGGCGAGCTCGGAAGGGAGATGAGAGAAGGGGAGGGGAAGAGCCAAAACGGCCGAGCGGGCGCACTGGCACTGTGGCGGGTGACGTGATGCCTTGGGCAGCTCGAGCCCGGCGCCCATTGGCCCGCACGTCACTGACGCGAGCATGACACAGGTCCCGCCTCGCTGCCTCCCCCGCTCGCAACGCCCGATCCGGCCCTCCGCCCGCCCACGGCCTCCGCAGCCTCGGCCGACTTCATTGTGCCCGCCGCCGCCGCCGCCGCCGCCAGCAGCAGCGAGCGTGCACGACACGGCGGCCTCGGACCACTGCATTCCTCTGGCCTTCTCCCTGCTTCGCCCGCCCAGCGTTCGCATGCAATATGAGCCCACGCCGTGCATCTCACTCAACGGCTTCGGCACCATCGCGGCATGCCACTACAGTCACCGACACTCGTGACGCTCATCTCGCACCACAACCACAGGGTACAGGCAGGGCCAACGCTTGTGCAAATCCAGATGCATGGCTAGCCTTGTTTGACAAGCCGACATCCTTCCGCAACAGCAGCGAACCACTCCAATCTTCGAATAACACTCCGGTCACCGCTACTTTTCTTCGCCACTCAACTCCTCGGCCAGCAGTGGAAAGCCCTCATGATTCTCCGTCCCGTCGCATGTGCGCATGAATCGGCATGGCATGTTGATGGTGGTGTGGTAGCGAATAGCATACAAATGGCAAGTGGACGAACTCAAAGGGACATAGACAACCGGCTCCGCAAATCCTCTTGCACAGCGAAAGCCCTCATGCCTTCACCGCGTACTTGCGGAGCGGGAAGTGAAGATCCTTCTTGCGCTGCTTCTCCGTCTTCAACGACGCCTCGTGCTGTTCACGCAGCACCCGTGAATTCCAGCCGCGCGATCGCAACAACAGACGGTACGTACTTTCGTCAGACGCCGCCGGATCGCGCGAGTCTTCTTTGCGCGGAGGTCAAGGGGGAGGTACTTCTTCTTCTTGTAGAATTCGCGCAGGTTTTGCCTCTGCTTTTGGTTCGTGACCGTCAGCACGCGTGCAATTGACTTGCGGACGGTGTTGCTGAATGGTGATACCCATGAGCTCTCTTGTCGCGCAGAAGAATATACGGTACGTCATACATCTTAGTGAGCTTCGCCGCGGAGCCACCAGCAATCTTCTGTACCCGGAGACTGAGGAGCTCAGTCTTGAGCTCGGTAAGCTGCCTCGTCAAGTCGAGCTTGGACCTGCGTAGTGTGAACCAGTGAGGAGAGCCTGCAAGAAACACCCCACATGTACGCACTTGGACTGGAGTTCGTACGCCTTGACCTTGCCGGGCATTTTGTCGTTTGAGGATCTATAGATGCAAGCAGCTCATGAGAATGGATGTTGCGACACGCTGGCTTCCATCGAGATCGCGCGGACTGGGGGAAGCGTCCAGCGCGACGACAGCCGTGCCCACGCGACCCCGAAGAAGATGAGCAGCAAGGAGAGCGGGGTATTCACCTTGAGGGATGTCGTATGGGATGGTCGGGACGCGCTTGAGAGGAGGAGGAGGAGCGTGGGACGATCTGCGATGAACTGTGTAGTTGCTCCAGCCACCCGTTTCCCACGCATGAGCGGTGCCTGCCATATTTGGCAAGTAGCCCGTCCTCGTCGTCCTCGGCAGCGTGAACGCGCTGGGAATGCTATCCTGGCCTGCCTGCTTGACTCAGCTGTCGTCTCGAACGCCGTCTCGCCCGCCCGCCTGCTGGATGACTGAGTCGTCGACCTCGCTCCTGATGCTAGGCGTCTATGCGTCCGCGAGGTCGCTCCATTTGGCGGGCTTTGTGAGCGCGGCTGTACCCATTCAATGCGTCATCTGGAACAGGTTTGCTTGATTCACTCCCGCTTGCTCACTCGTTTTCTCTGGCCGCTGGTGCATGTCGTGCACACCCCAACACGCCTCCTCCTCCTCCGATACCCTCCCCGCTTCTTCGTGTTTTCCGTAATCGCGATACGGGTACAGATACCACCCTCGAATCCGTGCCACGCCCAGTGAGTAAGTCAGTGCTTCTCCGCGGCCCCCATTTTTGTCGATGTGGTCTCGCACCTACGCTGACCTCGCTATCAGCGCCAGATGCTCCCGCCCGGCCAGGAAGACATCCGCTCTATCGCGACCCTCTTCCCGCACGTGGACCAGGACACCATCACCGCGATCGTCCACCACGAGCTCTCGGGCACGGAGATCTTCAAGCTCGACTCTCGCCGCATCCTCGAGTCCACATGGAACCTCATCGACGTCGACATTGACGAGAGCGTCTTCGCCCTCCACGCCATGCCCTCGCCTACGGAGACCTACGCCACTCTCGACTCACTCCTCGTCCCGCTCAACGCCTACTTCTCCATCCTCTGTGTGCACGGGCTCGCGCACAGCTCCTCCCCGATGCTCCCGCTCCACTTCTTCCGGTACAGCAGCCACCTTGTCAAAATCGCCGCGCAGTATGAATGGGAAGCCGTGCTATCTTATCATCTCGCCTCTTTCTCCAGGCGGTGCAAGGAAATGCGGAAGGGCGAGTTTGCAGGCTGGGGGCGGGTGGACATGGATTTGATGGAGGAGTTCCTTGTTCCAAATCAGAAAAAACGCTATGGTAGTGTCCATGCGCTTTCTAGTGTGTGCAACTCGTGGGAGCTGATATACCCTGCAATGACGAAGATACGAGGCGAAAATAAATGCGACAAATAACGTCCCATATACCCCGTTGGATGACTGATTTGGATGTACTCTTTGAGAAATCGATGTGTATTATACATGTATGGTTCGATCCGACGCATACGTCTTGTACCCAGCGAGTGCTGCGTTCCAGCTAGTGAAGATAGTGGCAAGTGCTGTGATGTCCTCTTCTCATGAACCCTTCCGGTCTGCCGTCTGTAAACGAGATCAACTGCAACGGCCACCGTTGAGCACAGGTGGATGACATACCGATGCAAGCGACTGGAATCTCTTCCCAAGATCGCGCAGTCTCTCGATGCCGCGTCCATCCGACCGCTGTGAAAGGCCCTCGCGCATCTCCATCTCATGGATGAACGCAGCGACGTCCCCAAGTGCACGCCCCAAATCCCTGACATCACCCGCACTCATCGTGACCATGCCCGCCCTGGGGACCCCCAACCGTCAGTACTTCGGTCTTCGTCTCCGCCCACACCCCGCAGATCGCGACTCACTTTGTCCGCCCGTCCATCGGAGTCGCCGCCCCCGCCGCGCCGGCTTGGAGCCGCTCCTCCAGCGCGAGGGTGCGCCCTTCCAGCGCCTCCAACGCCTTCCCCATCTTCGTGGCGCGCACACCCGCGAACTGCGCCTCCCGCTGCACCGCGAGCACGTCCTCGCGGAGCACCTCCGTCGTCGCGCTCTGGTTCGACAGCAGGAACGACAGCATGCGCGACGACGGACGCTCCGGGATCCCGCCGCCGGGCTCCCACCGGTCGTTCTCCACGAACTCCCCCTTCCCCGTCCCGGCTTCGGTGGACGAGGGGCCCGCAGGCGCGGGCGCGGGCGTTGCGGCCGGGTCCGGGCCTTGGTTCTGGTTCTGCGCCTGGGCGGCGGCGGTCGCGGTCGCGGTCTGGAACGAGTGCGTGAGGGCGGCCACCATCGCCGAGGGCGGCGGGCGGGCGGCGCCCCCGCCGGGTGGCATCTGCGCGAACCCGGCGCGCATTTCGCGGGCGACGGAGGAGGTGGTGGAGTTCAGTTGCTCGAGCTGGCGCTGCAGTGTGCTGAGGCGGCTGCGCATGAGGAGCCAAGGGCTGAGCACGCAGACGAGCACCGCGGCGGACAGGAACATCGTCCGAACGGGCTCCCGCGATGGCTCTGGCGGGACGTCCCAGTGCACGGGTAATGCGGCCGGGAATTCTGCATCGCTTGTTGTGGGGGACGGCGCGGGCACGATACGAGTTGAGGAGGGCGAAGAGGGAGGAGGGCAGGACATGGTGGATGAAGAGTAAGCAATTGACCCGAAGGCGCGCGTTGTGTGTTGTCGGGTCGCAACACACGTGCCCAGAGCAATGGGAGATTTCGATAGCTTCGTGAATACTCGTAATATGTACGCACATGAGGGGAGAGGACTAAAACTACAAACAAGGTATCGACGATTAGTAATAAGTGACTGACTAACGAGAAGGCGACAACATTTCCAGTGGACGAAGCAGCGATACAGCACCGACAAAGCGAGCACAGCACGAAAACGGGTAAACAAGCAGACATGGGTATGGGTGAGGAGGGGGGTAGCGCAGTGGGCGAGACGGGGGCTATGAATCAACCTTTTTCTTACGTCCAAACAACCTGCGTAGGAACGCAAACCGCTTCTTCTTCTTTGGTACAGACGGTGTCGCCGCATTGGGCTCCACCGGTAGCCTATCCCTGAGGAGTTAGCTTCACTGTTCATGATGCAAGCCCAAGTTTCAACTCACTCGTCAACATACACAGGGTAGCTGATTTTGAGACTCGCTTTCACCTCCAGAATATGGTTCATTTGAGCATCACGGATCGCTTCCGGAATATTGAGTTTTCGTCGCCAGACAGCCATACTGTTTCCTGAGGGTGAAAGCAGGAATACGAAGACAACGACTTGATAGGCGGGGTCGTAAAGCGTGACGGATGATTGCAATGTCGAATCGAGGGTGGTTTGAAGTTCAGAGAGCTTCAACCAGTCGAACGCAGGCTGCACTCGAGCACCCACAGCCGAGGAGGCATGGTAATCAGCATTCGAGAATAGCGCTCCTCGTTGACGAGTACGCAGAAATTGAGATAGCTGGAATGATGATCCATGAGTGAACGTAGGCGGAGGGCGGTATGATTCCGCTCACCCCGATGGTCGCCAGCCCATTCGACATCTCGTGAATCCACTTCAGGAGCGACCCGACTCGAGGATCTTTGTCAGGATTGAAGCCCCATCGGAAGCGGTCCTTGGCCGGTCGGTCGGGGCTGAACAAAGCACGTTTGGCAGGAACGAGAGCTTCGCCACCTGAGTCAACAAATGCATTCTCTCCTAGGCCGTTTCGAGGGGGTGCGAGATCAAAGACAGTCGTATGAGCAGTGGCAGACGGCATTGGTATGGTTCCATTGGCCATCTTCATCGTCCGAGAACTGACGGAAGGTGGTACCCAGACTTGATTCGGATGACTGGAGACGTCGTGGTATCCAGCGGCCGTCGGATGGTGCGCTCGAGTTGCAGAATGAGAAGACTGCGTTTTGTATGAGACGCTAGACGAAAAGTGAACCCGCTGAGGCGCATCATAACCAGCATGACCCCAGTTATCACCGTCGTCCGCCCAGTCATCTTCATCTTCATAGTCTTCGTCTTCTTCGGGAATCGTTGATGCACGATCCCGCGAATACGCTTCTCTCTCCCAGTTCTTCCAGCTATCACCTGACGGTTGCGCGGGGGGCCTCTGAGACTGATCATAACCGTTCCCCTGCCGAGCATTGTGTTCTTGAATACTACGCAAGATACCTGTTTGGGCCGCTATGAGCTGCGGAGAGAGGTGATTGTCGAGGTAGCCTGGGTCTGACTGATGTCGTGGTCGTGCAGCTGGGGGGTGGGGTTGTTGTCCGTGGTAGCCGTTCTGCTTAGGAGGCGACTGCGAGAAGGAATCCTTAGTCTGCTTCACGGGCGTCTAAGAGGGAATTCAAGATCTGAGAGTGCTGCTGCTGGCCGGACAGGACCCGGTGAGTCCTACCGCTGGCAGAGACGCTCTCGAACTCGTGGGGGCGGTCGCAAGAAAAGATGAGGTATTTACCATTTTAGCTTCACTCGCCCAATTCGCCCATGCGGGTGTTCTAGAAGGATGGTGCGGTGCTGCTTGCGGTGCGCCCCAGGTAGCTGCGGCGGATGGATCGCCCCATGCAGGGGCGGGGGCGGGAGTTCCCCAAGCCTGGGCGGGAGACATGTGCTGGAAGGCTGCGGGTGGATGGAGGGTGGAGGGATGTGCGAGCGCCTGGGCAAGGGTCGCCGAGGACGAGGGATGTCGCGCACCGCTTTGTTTCGCGCCACCGCGACCTCGCGCCAGGTTGTAGACCCCAGGTCCGCTGCTCCCAAACGACTGTCCTCCATGGTGACTCGCCTGAGCAGGAACTCCCCATCCTACCGGCGCGGGAGGGGCGGATTCGCCCCACCCAACGTCGTTCGCCGTTCTACCCCAGTCCTCCGCCGTGGAAGCGGGCTGCCCCCACCGGTCGGACGCAGGTGCGTCCGTGCCCCCTCCCCACTCTTGATCATCACTATACTCTTCTTCCTCTTCTTCCTCGTCCTCATAATGTGTCGGACCCCAGCCTGCTGGAAAAGGTACAAGGTTGGAAAGACGGTCCATACGGAGAGATAGGTCGCCGACGCGCGAGATACGCGTAGAGAAGGGAGGGAACGTGAAGGACGCGTTGAGCTTCGACAACGAGGCGGCTTATGAACACATTACACGAACCTTGCGCGCTCGCTGTGTGAGCGTTCGGCGAACTCGCGTGTTCAACATGTGCAGATGGATGGAACGCGGCCGAAGCACGTTGCACGGAAGGCACAGCGGAGAACTGGACCGTCTGCGGGGGTTTGGTAGCCTGATCGGGGCCCTTTGGCTTGTTCTTTTTCATCTTCGCCATCGTAATTGGGTAATAAGAAGGGCGTCAGGATGTCTTCGGGCAAGGGCGTTGGCTGCAAATATACCAGGAACCGTGGAACGCTCCGAGAGTATCGTAAATGAGGAGTCGGTTGGAGAGAAGCCCGGAGACGAGGGAGACGGGGGAGCACGCCGACTGGGGAACATGCGAGGGAGTGGGGAAGCAAGCGGCAGCGAGGGCCGAATCCACGAGGCGCACAAAGTCTCCCGCAGTGTCAATGAGACTGGCAAGCGGCCCGTGAGAACGCCCGCGGCGCGGCATTCCCGCCACGGGCGACTTCCGCCTCTCTGCGGCCAAGCTCACCAGTGCGGAAGACAACAAGCACGACTGTTCTCTCACCTCGACCTCACTGCTGCTGGTGGCCCTGAGCATTTTGTTTCCATCTGTCCTCTCTGGAACATGCGTTAGTTCCATTAACTAAGAGCACAGCTCTGCGACCTACCTCCCCTTCAAGACAGAGCTACTGCAAGACACTCGCAATGAAGGCGTACAGCCCAAACTCCAAGGGCAAAGCTTCTGGTCTCGCTATTCTCCCACCAGTGCCTGGTTCCCCTCCCGCTCGGTCTAAGTCACCGTCAATGCCACCACCTTCCCCACCCTCGCCTCGACAACCTGTGAATTCCAGGTCGCACACATATGGCTCGACTAACTCACTTTCTGTCCCCGCCACGCCATTTTACTCTCCCCAGGTCTCTTCGGTTAATGTACTCAGCACAGCAAAACGTCTTCTCGTACCCACCGTTCGTCCTATAAGGCACACTCCTGCCTCTCCGCGCATACCCCCTTCCAAGCCTTCCCCATCGAAGCTCGGCCGGACAAGGACGGGCTCTCTGTCAGTTTTCACGGAGGTACCAGAGCGTGCAGTGGTCGGGGCATCGGATTGGATATCAGGCGGGGAGAAGTTCGAGATAGTGGAGGAGTACGTCGAGTTGGGAGGTTGCCAGATCTACGCCGTGGAGAAGTGGTACGCCACCTCCTGTTGTTGCATTATCACTGACGGTCCAATGGCACGTTCTGACTAAGGGTCGTCGCGCGGAAACGCCCCGTCCTCGTGGTGACGGTATACACCGGAGATCCCAGACACAAGGTGTGTTTCGCCGTCAATACACCCGACCCAGCACTAGTAACATGAGATAGATCACCGTCACAGCGCTCAGCCCGTCGTCCTCTTTGCCACCATCCGAAGCCCAAATAGTATGGGACGAGGCAGTTCGCAATCTGCGTAGGGATGGTGCCCGCCCGAAAGAGGTGCGCATCACGAGTTGTCCACATGTCCCTACTATTGATCGCATATAATATCACGAAAGACAGAGAAGGGCATATTGATGGTCACATCGTTGGCCAACTTTCGTTCGGACTATACTATTGTGCACATTCCGTCTGGCAACTTCTTGGACGTAAGGGATCAGCTGTATGCAAATATCGACATCCTCCGTATGGGCCTCGGTGGACGCAGTGCGCTGACATTGGAGGAACCAAGGTGAGAAACATTGTCCCCCTCCTATCCACTTGGCTTAACCTCGTGGATCAGTGACGCGACGAAAGATCGATTCATTGCCCTGTACCATGTGACGGACAAGGCACCGGCAAGGTCTCGCGACTTATTCAACTCTACGATACTCGAACTGGTCAAAGTCATTCAAGCCTCATTGGCGATCTTTGGGATGTTTGAGTTCTCAGCGGAAGAGCGCAACGGCCTGCTGTGCGATGTTACATGCGACGGCATTCAACGATGGGTAGCGGAGATCGGCGAACCATATCTGGATATCGAGGTACCTTTATTCTTCTGCGGATGGGGTAGTTTTTGGCTTATTTCATCCTATCGTTGAACCAGCTGTCGGAGAAAGTCGCAGATCCTACCGTCATTGCGGCTCTCTTCAGCCTCATTCTGAGTACGCGCAGCAGGCTGCATGCGCTTGGTTACGTGAGTCTTTCTATCTCTCTTCCAGGGTGCTCTCCTTTGAAAACCAGTCGACTGAAACTGGCTCGAGACCGCTCCGTTTTCCCAGACTGGACTCAGAATATAGTGCAGATGTACTGAATAAAACTTAGGTCGTTCCTAGGGACCCATTCTTGGAGCCGTTAGCATTTGTGAAGGCACTGGCCGGGATCAATCTCGCAAAATCCCATTCATACCCACACCTTCTCTCACATCCGGCTTCACCCATCCCTTCCTCGGCCTCGACGGCCAGCTCGAGCACAGCCATAGCCAGCCCAACCTCCAACCCCAGTGTCAAGTTCCTCTCGCAGGCCCTGATGGAATCCATCAAGACGCACTACGAGAAGGCGCGTCAGAGCGAGTCGTACAAAGTCCACCGCGTACTAAAGAACAAGTTCGATGGTCTCACCACCGATCTCCGGACAACCGCGACCGAAAGCGGGGGGCCGACAGCGACCTCCCTCAGCGTGACTTCGGATCTTGCTGCATTCGCCCGCAATGCCGTCACTTCGAAGGACGCGCCGCCGAGTCTGCGATACCTGTGGACAGGCCGCCCTGGACATGCGGAAAAGAAGCGGCGAGAGAAAGAGGCGGTGTGGAGCGACGGCGAGCGCGAAGATAGAGACAAGGATAAAATTGGTGAGAAAGAGAGCGCCTGGAAAGACGGGCGGGAGAAAGACGAGAGGGATCGTGAGAAGGACAAGGACGGCAACCTGGTGCGGTCCGGTGATGAGGGGGAGCGGCCTTTGTGGTCTGGGAGGATGCAACGCAAGATAGAAAGTTGGGCTGCGTACGTGGTGCTCTCCCAGCGATGTTAATCTTGCTAACGACCGTGTTAGTTTGAAGGGCAAGAAGCTCAGCGTCGATTTTGGTACACTGGGAAAAGCTTTCTCGCCAGAATCTCCACGAGCCCCATTTGAGAAGTCTAGCCAATCCCCGATGGTACCTTCCGTCGTGGTTTCAAGGTTGGTTTTTTCTCCCTATTTCCATGCTTACACCTGATTCAATTGAAATAGAGAGCCCGTGGACGAAGAAGACATGCTGAGCAGCGGTCAACAGTCGCCCGTGTGTACGTGTATTTAAGTAACACCGTCCTTCGTCACACTCATGCACCCACCAATTCCGTAGCGGACACCCCCAATCCTCTCATGCTCGGTGTTGGCACAATGAGCGGTGCCGAGCGATCCGCCAGCGAACTCTCAGAATACGACCGCAGAGTCTCTGAGTTCAACTTACGGCGCCCCCCAGGCTCACGCCCCCAATCCCGTATCATCAGCTGGTCCGACACCCGCAGTGCCCGCGGCATGCACACCGAACAGGACTCAAGAGACAACCACATCCCTCCAAGCCCTCTAGGAAAGGCTGACTCTTCCTCCTCCCAACCACCCCAGGACGATGGCTCGTCCGTGGGCGACCCCACCGCCGAACGGCGCTCCCTGCACCACATGCTCGCGACTGGGTCCGACCGGCGGCGGAGCTTCGACGACGCCGCGGCGCTCGCCGACGCGGCAGACGACGTCGTGCTCCCCGTCGAGCGCATGCGGATCGACGTCGAGCTCTGCGGGCAGCTCCTCGTCGCGCGCCGGCGCGAGGCGCACCTCGCGAACGTCGCCGCCGTCCTCGCCGCCCTCGCCGCCCGCCTCGCCGCGCAGAACGCGGGCCTGCACGCGGACCACGAGCTCGCTCGAGAAGCGCTCGCGCTCCTCGCCGCGCGCGCTGGGGAGCTCCCCCGCGTCGAGGCGCTCCGCGCGGAGGCGGACGCGCTCGCGCAGGAGACCCACGCGCTCGCGTACGAGAGCGAGCAGTTCCAGGTGGGCGACCTGTTGCACATGGCCGCGCAGCCCCGCGCGCGGGTGCTCGCCCTCCGCGAGAAGGCGTTCGGCACTGGGAGGCGGCTGCCGCAGGGCGTGAGGGGGGCGCACGGGCCGTTCAGCCACGTGCAGTGGACGCTCGACGGGGAGGGGCGGCTCGTGGACCGGCTGGGACGCACGGAGAGCGAGGCGGAGGAGGAAGAGGAAGGGATGCACCTGCCTGGGCTGCTGGACGAGCCGGAGGGTGAGGAGGTGGACGCGGTGGAGCATCAGAACTTGAAGCCGACGTGGCTGCTCCGGTTCTTCAACTACTGGGGTGGCAGGCTTGTCAGCAAGACGCAGGAGTCCCCGGCGGTCTCTGAGGCGAACACCAAGCAGGTTTCCGATTCCAACCAGAAGCAGCTCGGCGGCAGTGAGGGGATCGCTGGGCAGAGCACTTCTGTTGGGCTGTCGACCAACGATGCTCGCTCGCACACGTTACACAGGACAATCACGACCTAGACTCTTACTGTTATCTGCTCTCGATCTTGGGTCCCATCTACGTTACGCTTCTGGAGGACATAGTTGGTCACGCATGTACATGTACGCGCAATTAATTTATCTCAGCCCAGACAGCTCTTGTACAGTATCGTACCGAAAGCAAGTGAAACCAAGAGCACGACAAGCAACAACGCCTTCCTCCGCCTCCAAGCACAACACCACCGGCGCCGAGACCAAACCGGCAGTCTACCTCATCTTGACCTTGCCCTGGCTCTTGCGCATCATCCGCTTCTTTTCCCGCTCGAGTATCTTCTGCTGCTCCGCCGCGCTCAGCTTCGACACCCGCTCGTCGCGCGCCTTCTTCTTCGCCGCGGCCTTCTCCTCCTCCGCCTCCTCGAGCTTCTCGCGCCCCACCTCCTCCGCGATCTGTTTCTGCACATCCTCCCGCGTCTTCTTCAGCTTCGTCCGCGTCTCGGGCCGCAGCGCGCCCGCGAGCCCGCCGCGCGGCGTGCCTGGCAGCTTCCCCTCGCCAGCGATGATGTCCACGAGCTGGAACGCGGCCGCGACGAGCGGCGCGGTCGCCGCGGGGTCGTCCGGGAGCGCGAGGGAGAGGACGAGGCGCTTGGCGCGCTCCGCGGGCTCGAGCGGCGCGAGCGGGCGCGCGCGGGGCTGGTCGGTGAGCGTGAGCGACTTGAAGTACGGCTGGAGCGCGGGAGGGAGAGCGTCGCGGCGAGGTTCAGGCCGCCGTACGGCTTGAGGAGGTTCGTGGTGACGTCCGCGAACTCGGCCATGACGACCATCGTCGGCGGGAGCGCGCTGTTCTCGGTCGTGCGGGTGAACGTCTGCGGGGAGGGGAGCGGGGAGGTGAGAGGCGGGCGCGGGGGAAGGGAGCGCGGGGGAGGGGACGTACGAGGTCCCAGCGGTCGTTCCGGACGTTCTTCATCTCGTCCTTGGCCACGATGCCCCACACGCACTCTGGGACAACCGAGCCGCCGATGGGGTCCTTGAAGGTGAACTCGAGCTCAACGGTGTCCGTGACCTTGAAGTCGAGCTCAACCAGACCGCGTCCGACCTGGTATACGTATTGAAGAAGGTCGTGCCGCGGACGGAGAGTGAAGACGGTGTGCAGGGACGCGAGACCGCGTCTGCCGGTGGAGAAAACGAAGAAGTCGCTGTACCCATCTGGGTATAGCTGTGAGCTGTCTGTGGTCGGCCCCAGACACGAGTACATACCTTGCACTAACTCTGCAGTTTTTGTCGGTGCAGAGAACTGCGACTTGTAAAGATCGAGATGGGCCTCCAACCTGAAAGGTTGGTGAGATCCTACGCCAAAATTCCAGCTAAGGACCACCCACCATTTGTACGCCTTCCTCTTGTTGGTTTGTTTCCCCAAAAAGAAGAATAACGCGTACACAATTGCGGCGCCGAGGAAGTAGATCTCATACTGGAAGTCTGCGAACGAGATGTGGGGATTGATACGTGAAGTAGGGATGAGTGGGGCTCACAAGCGGCCGGAAAGTGAGGAACTTCCAGCGATACTCCACGCCGTCGTAGTCGGGGGTGACATTGGGCATAGGCGGGGTGAGATATTTGGCGAGGAAGGTGGCCATGACGGGCAATGACCGGCCGATACCAGGGAAAGGAGCCGGGGTGAGGAACGCGTTGGCAGCGGATGAGAGTTCGCTGCGCGTTACTAGGAGAGGCGCCAGGGCAGCAGCTTGGTCGTAGCCACGTGGGCGTGATCAAGTCCATGGGCTCGAATAGGCTCGGACGAAGAGCAGGCCGCCCCGACGATTTTAATCACCGCCTGCACCTTCTGCGGTTGAATGCGCGCACGGTATTCCCACAGGAACAGACATGCTGGGGAATGCAGTTGCGAGGAAATGCGGGACAGACTGCATTGTCAGAAAGGAGAGCCTCCTGAGCGAAAGTGGGTACATAATTGACCTAGCCGACCCCGGGAGGGCTTTGACACCTGCAGTCAGCCATATCGGATAGCCCTTCTGCCAGAGGCTGCTTGCTTCAACTTGTTGCCCACCCACACACCAGCACCCTTCCATCCTAATACGCCCGTACTACGCAGGTATGGCAGAGTCTTTGTCGGGTACGCCTCCTCTCTCCTCCGTCGGGGATATGCCAGGCGCGCGCAAAGGGGAGAAGGGCTCACAAGACTCACCTGGACATCACAGGAGACAAGCGAGATGTCGCCACCGACCGACTATGCGGACGTTGTGCTCAAGACACTGGGGGAGATGACGCGGACGTCGGGCCGCATGGATCAAGGCGTTCTGCGGCGGTGCATCGGGCAAGCATCGTCGTTTCTCATCACGGACGTGACCATGAATCCGGAGGGCGGGGTGCGGTCATGGAAGTCGGGGTTCAACAGGCTGGTGGACGTGATGGCCGCGCTGCACTCGCGGCAGGAGCTGGAGGTGGAGACGGTGAACACGGCGTCGATGGCGTGCTCGGAGTGCTGGACGGTGGCCGGGTCATGGCGGGAGATGGATGAGTGCCGGGAGGGAGTGACGGCGATCGCGGGTCGGTTGCGGGGGATGCTGGACGGAACGGGAAGACGTACCGAGGGCAGACGATATACGTGCCGTGAGCTATGTACATTCTTACAACCGCCTCTCCCGCTGGACACCGTCCACGGCCGCGAGAGGGATCGGATCGAGCGCCCTGGTCATCGCACGTGCCGCCACTGCCGCGAGCCCTGACGCAATCGGCTGCCTCGCTCGCCGCCCAACGCCTGCGCTCTCCTCAGCGCCGCGAGCGTCCACTCTCTCCCCCCCCCCACCGCCGTCTCCATGGACGGACCTGACACCCTTCGCCCGCCCCGTCCCTTGCGCTCCGTCCCCGCCGTCCCCGACTTCCCCCAGCTCAACACCACTGATCTCCTCTCCTCTCCCGAACTCGATGACGCCCCCTTCGCCACTCCGCTCGCCTCTCCGCTCGCCGAATCTCCCATCCAGGACGCACCGCCCGACGACGAATCTCTCTCTGCTGCCGCGGCCATTCCCCTCCCCGCTACGCCGACGTTCAACACCGAGCTCACCCCCACACGCGCGCACTATCTCAAGAAGGAGCTCATCCATCTCGAGTTCCGGCGGGAGCTTGACGCACTCGTCACTGCGCCTACAAACAATATTTCCACCTTCTCCTACCTTGGCAAACCATTTACCCACCACCGAAAGATGCGCCCCATCTCGACCTCCCGTTCCTCCGATTCATCTTTCGCCGCTTCGTCCTCTCCTTCCCTTTCCTCGCCTCAGCCCCAAAGGACTTCTTCCCGGACAAGGTACAGCCTTCCTTGCCTCTCTTCTCTCCCGCAATCTCTCCCCCACCTCCGTCCTCGACGATAATCCTGAAGACTCCGAAGAGGCCGCCCGCCATCGAATGCTCATCCGGGTGGAGCGCAACCTGGCCATGTTGCTCACAAGCGCGACCAAGCTCATCGAGGGCGAGGAGGTCGTTCGTCTCACCCAAGCCGATCTAAATCGTCTCGAGGCTCTGGCGAAGAAGCGTTTGGCTCGGGAGAGGAAGCTCAAGGATAGCTTCGATGTGAATGTGATCTGCGTTCGGACTGTGACCGAGAGGAAACGCATGCGGAGCAAGGCACATGAGGCACGCCCCAATGAAACTTTGATCCTCTCCCCTTCGCTTACCTGGGATCCATCAGGAATTCATCATCCGCACTCGCCGCAGAGCACAACCAGATGTCTTCGTTTCTCGCCGTTATGGCGACTTTAGGACTCTTGCTGACGAGCTACACAAACATTACCCCGACGAAGTCATTCCTCAGCCTCCTGCGAAGGACCGCAGCTTCGTCAATGTCACCGTTTCCTCCATACCATCTACGCCGGCGTATCCCACCGGATATCCGTCACCACCGCCTACCGCATCAACTGCCTCCCACCTACCACCACCATCACCATTATCGCAGTCTCGGTTCAGACCACCACCCCCGGGCAGTCCACATGCGCCACAGCTGGGACGCAGTAACACAAAGGGGACTGTTCGGCAGAGGATGGTCGGCGACTTCTACGACACCGACCACAACTCCAGCAGCGATTCTTTCAGTGTAGGCTCACCCACCAGCCCTTTCTTCGGTAACGGTACAAACGGTACTAATGGTGGCATGGCACAACAAGCAGCACGACTGTCGAGAGAGAAGAACAGGCTGACATTGCGGTCGTACCTTCACACCCTACTCTCGTCTTCCACTTTCTCGTCCTCCCCCGTGTTGAAGTCATTCCTGCTCAGCGGCCCGACGAGACTGTCTGAGGAGGAATTGGCCGACGCTAAAAGACGCGAGGAAGCCGACAGGATGAGGGAAGATGGACGCATGCGCTTTGCCAAGGAGATAACCGCCCGTGTAGACAGTCTGCGAGACACCGTACGCGGTGTTAAGGGCGAGCTCATGGGACGAGGTGAGCCTCGCTACCGCTTCGCGAGCTTACTGCATTTGGCGGCTGACGTTAATTCGCCGTGCATAGATGGACTGACACACATATTCGCTACGATCAAGGAGAACCCAGACGTTCGTAACCTTCCTCCAAGCTACCAAGCCGTTCTTGAGTGGGCGCGAATCTCGTAAGCCCTATACGCAGCAACCTGCGAGATTCCGAGTCACTTACGCCAGCGCGCGGAACCCAGGCTGGCATCGACAGTATTCCACCACTTTGTGGCTGCAGATAGCGCTTCCGAAAGCTTCGCAGGCCTGAAACGCATCCACGGTCTTATGCCGTACTTTATGCTCAAGACTGCGCTCAGATCAGCAACCCAATGGCCATGATTCGCGGTGTTCTTGATCTGTTTCTTGCACAGCCGTTCGGCGGCCGCAGCTTGTTGCAGCGCATGTTCACGGGATCACTCATGGAAGAAGTCCGTGCTCTGCAAGAGGACATTGAAGCCGTCAAGGAAAAGGTTGAGGACCCCGTCATGTGTGAGAAGGTCCGTCTGTACGTCTATGCGCCCCGAGAGATCCAAGCTGTATACAAGCCGATGCAGGTATGCATTTTCTGCACCAGAAGAGTCATTACTAAAGCATATCAAGCTGCTGAGAACATGCATGTTATCGCCGTTGTTCTGCGAGCGGGAGACCATCCGCCACTCTCGCGGGCACAACTTCAACGCGTCATGTACGCCCACCGGGCGCATAAAGCGTATACCAAGTATACCGAGTCCTTGGCAGATTCCGATGATGACGAAGGTCCGCAAGACGAGGAGGCCTGGTTATTTGAGGATTTGAGTCTTCTCGCAAAGCTGTATGCACGCCTCAAGGATCGCGAACAGTTAATTGAGCTCATCTTCGAGGTGCGAGTGCCCTATTGTTTGGCATTTACATGTCTCTAACTGTCCAGCAGGGTACGACCGCCGATTTGTTGAAGGACATCATCACTATCTTCTATGCCCCACTCGCCCAAGTCTACCGCGCCGCAAGCATCGCCGACTCCTTGGGGGACATGCAGAACTTCATGAACGACCTCATACGGACCGTGGAGCAATCAGAAGAATGTGTGTAGTTTATTCACTGATGGATGTGATTTGCGCTGACCCATAGATGAATGCACTAGTGAGCCAGACCGACCCGCGAAGACGGTGCAAACCTTCATTGATCTGATCCAACGCCACGAACAATCGTTCTACAGTTTCGTTCACAAGGTCCACTCCAAGGGTGAAGGTCTATTCACGAACCTGATGCGGTGGATCGAGCTCTTCCTCAATCTTATGCGCGATGGCATCGGAGACCGTATATCGCTGGAATTTCTCCTTCCACACGCCGGCAACGAGCGCGAGACTGTGCTGAAGGAGGTCGACGAGATCGCGTTATACCACTACAAACTGAAGGTCGCTTATGAGGCCAAGCTCCGTAGGCGATTTGGCCGCACGCAAGGCATGAACGACGCCGACGCTGAGGACGAGGCTACTGCCCAGCTCGTCAATGGTGTCGTTCGGGACCTCAGCTTCGGGGATGTGGTAGAGGGCGACGCCGAAGACCTAGCAGCGCAGGACGCCGACGACGACGACGACGACTCCAGTGACGAGTACGAAACGAGCTCCGGCTCAGGCACTCGGGTCTGGATCGGAGCCGACAGCGACTCTGGCGATGACGATGACAGTGACGGTGGCGAGACCGAGCGCGACGCGACACCTCATCCCGAACACCGACCCTCCGCTCCGCACACCCGCTCCAACACCATCGGTCACTCACCTGTCTCCCCGAAGCCTTCGCGATCCCCCCACAATCTCCCCGATATCGCCTCGCACACGGCCACGCACCCTCGCCATCGCGCCTGACGCATTCTGAACCCGTCCGCCACTCGCAGATAGCCGCGCGATGAACGGCCGCCGCCACCACCGCGCAAGCGTTCCCGAACGCTCTCGCTCTCGCGGCGTCCACGGCGGCAGCGTCGCGGTTCAAGGACTTGCCTCCTCCTCCGCCTCCGGCTGCGCAACAGCAGTCCGCGCGACAGCAAGAGAAGAGGCCTGCGAGGCCTCGTGTCGCGCCCAAGTCCAAGAAGGCGCCGATGGGCCCAACCGCCAGAGCTGGAGCACATCCCCCAGCTCCTGCCGCTCTTCGTGGAGATGGTAAGCAGGTCGCTTGCCTCTTAGATGTACTCTCATATCAATGCAAACGCCCCCAGATGCGCCCGAGCCTCATAACCCAACTCCAAGTCCCTGTCCAACGATGAACGCACGACCCACCCACTTGTCACGATCTGGTCTTCTTTTTGGTTCGGACTGCGTCGTTCCGCGCGTCACGGTTAGAAGAGAGACGGTTTCGTCGCCTGCGTTATATCATAATCTCCCAGACTAGTTCTGCCGGCGCACGCCCTCGGTCGCGTCCTCTTCCGGCGTGTTGTAGACTGCTTTGTGCTCGTTCGATACATTGTACCACAATCCTATCCCACGCGCTGCTTCTAAGCATTTATGTTCTCTGGGCCGCGAGCCCTCCACCCCCTCCACCCTTCCCTAGGCCCGCGTGTAAATGTAGATTCCGAGCGCGGCCGCGCCGAGGCCGGACGCGTGAAAGACAGCGATAAAGTTTGGTGCACGGCGCGTTGGGCGAGGCCGCAGCATGCGACCGATCGAATGGAAGACGGGTTGGAAGAAGAAAAGAGCGAGTTCGTGAAGAGTGTCATAGGGCAACGTAAAGAGATGGGTGGTGGCGCGCCACGCGCAGGGCGCGATGTGGGGTGTGGGAGGAGCGGAGGGGTCGAGGCGGGAAGCACCGAAGCACCGAAGCGCAGAAGCACCGCGAGTCGAGGCCCGCGCGCGGACGAGGGTGTACGCGGGCGCGATCAGAACCCTTGCGAGGAGACCGTGAAGCGCTTGAACGTGTAGCTGGATCGGGGTCGCATGTCAGTCCGCGAGGCCGGCAGAACGAGGAGGGAGGAGAGACCCACCCGAGGAATGCGAGGTCCTTGTTCGCCCCTGTAGTATCTGCGCCCACAGGTTCGTCCGGGACCTCCTCGAGCTCGTCGGTGGGAAAGTACGAGGTGTCGGTGATCGAGCGCAGGCGGGGGATGAAGGGCGCCTCGATGTTGCGGATCGCGTTCCAGTCGACGCCGTAGAAGAAAGGGTGGTGCTTGATCTGCTCTACGGCCAGACGGCGGTCGTGAGAGGTGATCAAACTGCGTTACAGAAGAGCACGGCGGTGTTGCGCGAACAAAACGATGGTCGGAGTCAGCTTGACGTTCGGCGCGATTGATACGGATGGCGAGCACGTACCGTTTGACGAGATCTTCGGCCTCGCGACTGAGGTGGACGTCGTCCGGGAACTGGAGGTAGCGCTGCCACTGCAAGATCTTTTGGTACGTCTCGTGCGTGGACTCCGAGCAGAAAGGCGGGTAGCCGACCAGGCACTCGAACATGATCGCGCCCAGTGACCACCAGTCACACTCGTTGCCGTAGCCCTTCTGCTGGAAGATCTCGGGAGCAATGTAGTCGGGCGTGCCGACCGTCGAGTACGCCTGCGCACGCGCAAATGAGTCGTCAGCGCTCGCCGGAAGATTTGCGGCAGTCAGGGAGAGCGCCGCACCAGCTTTCGGCGGTTCGCCTTCCAGGTCGCGATCTGGTCCTTGCTGGACATGGTGAGGTGGATGGCGTTGACCATGACGCTATTCCTCGACGCCTGCGCGGCGGCCGTCGGCGACGTGACACCGTTGGCGGAGTCGAGCAGACGCTGGTAGTAGCTCGAGTCGTGCTGCTTGTGGAAGCCGGTGGACAGACCGAAGTCGGAGAGCTTGATGTGCCCGTCCTTGTCAATGAGGATGTTGTCCGGCTTGATATCACTGTAACCAACGTTCATCCCAATCCCTACGCCGCCCGGAGACGCATGGGACGCACCGGTGAATGAAACCAAGTTGGTGGACGGCCTCGATGGCGAGCACGCACTCCGCGATGTAGAACCGCGTAACGTCCTCCGAGAAGGTGTCGTACTTGATGAGCATCGTCATGAGATCGCCGCCAGGGAGGAACTCCATGATGAGGTAGAGGTACGACGGGTCCTGGAACGAGTAGTAGAGCTGCACGACCCACGGCGAGTTCGACTCGGCGAGCACGTCGCGCTCCGCGCGGACGTGCGCAAGCTGCGCAGGGGGGAGGTCGACGGCGACGGCAACGACGAGGGACGATGTGAGCGCGATGGTCGGACCCGCCGCGCGGGGGTGCGCACCTGGTCCTTTTTCAACATCTCGTCCTTCCGGAGAGTCTTCATGGCGTAGATCTTCCCTGTGTCCGTCTTCTGCACCACCCGGACCTGCGGTCATGCGCCGTTACGGGCGACAGTGAGCGGGCGGCGTGCCGGCGACGGCGACGGGCACGCACCTCTCCGAACGCTCCCTTCCCAATGACCTTGACGGTGCGGAAGTCGTCCAGGCCGAGCTTGGTCCTCCGCAGACGGAGGAAGGCGGACTCGCGCTTGCCGAGCTGCTGCAGCTGGCGCTGCTTGCGCTCGTCGGACATCGAGGTGTCGGCCGCTAACCGCTTCTCGAGCTCTACACGTCTGCGCCGACAGTCAGGCGTTGTGTGGGCTGCGCAAATTCGTGAAGACGTACCGCTGGTTGCGCTCGATGGCAGATTCCACGGCGACCTTGTAGTAGTGCTCGAGCTTGAGCTGGGCCGTCTTGGAGCGGGGAAGGGCATCGTCGGAGAAGCCGGAGGTGGTGCGCTCGAAGTAGACGTAGTCGGCGGGCTTGCCGGTGTTGGAAGAGCCCTGCGCACTGTTCACGCTCGTGGAGGACGGGGACTGCTGCATCGCAGAGGGAGAGTTGGACGTGGTTGCCATTGACGGGCTCGAGCAGACTCGAGCCGATGGCATGCGCTCAGCAGCAGCTCACGTGATGGTCGCTTCATCGCTAGATCTCACTTTGGCAACCCAGGCCCCAGGGCAACCCAGGCTTCTCCTCGCCAAGTTTGAAACCACCGACTGCTAGATGCAACAGGTCTGCAATAAAGAACGCCTGCATGTACAGTTTGTCGAGAACATTACGAGTACTTCGATGGTGCCCTGGTATACAAGTAGTCTCCGATTCCGGTACTTAGATCCGCCTTATAGATCGAAAGCATATCTCAAAACTCGACCCTGATATCACCATTGTGACTATCTGTACGCCCCTCCAGTCGTCTGACCCCATGCACTGCCTGACCCGTACCCTTGATCTTCGAAATTTGCTTGTCTGTAACCGTAGTTCGGCCGTGGCGCAGCAACTGGGGCCTTCGAATCGTTGGACTTGATACTGGCCCGGTCATATGCAGTGGGGGGAGGACCAGCCATGCCTACGGGTTGTTGATACTGGGAAGCAGGGCGCGGGGCAGAAGGTGGTCTGGAACCACCCTCAACATCAGTCTCGATGTACGTGATCCAGAGGCAATGCACTCACTGCTCCATGTATGAGGTTCGCTTCATACGAGCCGGCACGTTAAACGAGAACTGCGCAGAAACCGCGTTGCTGATGGATGTCATCAGTGCGAGCCCGTGCAACACCCAATACCCAGAAGGCTGACCTGTAGAACGCCGATACGTCGGTCACTGGGGCTTCCGCGTCTTCCGAGTGTGTCGGCATCATGGCGAAGGCAGGCTTGGGGTACGCTGACTGCGGGTTGAAAGATACCCGGGGCCCATACTGTGGTGTTTGGAAAACGGGTGGACGGGTAACAGCCGGCACAGAGCGCTCCGCGGTCGGACGGGGAATCGCTTGATGGGCCGGGACGGGCACAGGGGGGTATGACTGGGCGTGGGTGGGGTGGTGTGAGAGGTGTCGCGGCTGGGGCCCTGCATCCGGGGCAGTCTGCGAGTGTACAAGCCCATGCCCAGGGGGGTGCGGTGTCCGGGACAGCTCTGGCGGAGTAGGGGTCACCCTCGCCGCAGGCGGCGCAGGCGAGGCGCGGTGGTAGAGAGGCCGAGCAGGCTCCGTGTCAAGTCCTTGTTGCGAGCCTTGGTACGCGAGCACGACCTCGTACGGCGGGCCGTCGAGCGTAGGTCCGACCGCGGAGAATTCGGGGGGAGGCGTGGTGTCGCGTTCGGTCGCGTTGAACACGGTGAGACCGCGCCGAAGGGGCGGCACGCCGCTTCGAGAGGACGAGCTGCCCACGGTCGACTGCAGCGGGGACGGCGGGGGGCTGCCTCCACCGAGCCCCGCCTCGCGGTACCATGCAGGACGCTCCTTCTGCTGGCGCGCCGGCTTTTTCTGTACTCTCAGCGGGCGAACATCCGTCGCAGGCGAGGGCTGGAGAGGAGGGGCGGCATATTGAGGGGGCGATTGGGAAGATGCGGCGAAAGAGTGTGATCCAGAGCTGGTCCCAGGGTGGGAAGGAGCGCCCATGTTGGTGGTCATGGAGGGCAGCGCGCGCACCGCGGAAGGCGGCGCACGGCCCTTCTCTGGTGGATATCCATAGGGCGACTTTGGATCAGGGAACGAGGGAGGGGCGATAGGAGAGGTTGAACTGCTGCCGGCAGACAAGCGCGAAGACTGGCCGGCGTTGAGCGAGAGGTTGTTTACGCCAATCCGAGCGGCATCGAAAAGAGCGTCATCCCAGATCTCAAAGCCTTCGTCGTCGACTCTGCGGGGCGGGGGCCCGTTCGCGGTCTGCTCGATAACATGAGAGGTCTTTTGGTCGAAATCGTGCTGGGAGATCTCATAGGAGGGTGGGGGTGGCGAGCCCGAGGGCGCGAGGTCGTTGTATTCATAGGACGGCATTGAGTCCCTCGAAACCGTTCAGAACGTATGGAGGGTTCACGGAGCGCAAGACAGAGAGCAGCAAGGACACGGGGCGAGATGATGGAGGGGAAGAGAGGGAAGGTGGCAACTGCCCCCACCCACGCCGCGATGAGCTAAATGACATATGCATCGCCTCAAGCGCCATCGACTAGGCTACTGCCCCGACAGTGCTGTATCCCTATTGCTCGCGTAGCGCATTGCACCGCGCGCGCGTGTGTCAGATTTCGACCACACGCGTGGTGACAAGCCCAGCAGTCAGACCGCCCTGCGCGCGCAGAGCGGGATCGTGCGCGGGCCTGGGAGCAGGAGCAGAGGCAAAGTTGGCGGGGGATGTCCGGTCATTCTGGAGCGCTGGCTGCTGCAGCTGGCGTTATCACACATTGATCGACTGTCTTCCCTTTCTTTGATCCCCTCCTCTCTCCAGCACGCACGGCCGTGAAAGCTATGTAGTACAGGGGTGTGCGGTAGCTATGGATCGGCCGGCCCGCGGCTACAGCTCGATGCCCTCGAGGTTCGTGCCCTGTGCACGGTCTCAGCCTGGCTGTCATCGGTGGCAGTCGTTGCAAATTGGCCTACCAGTTTCGGTAACCGAACAAAGACGTCCGTTCCTGGCGGGACCACCAAGTCAGCCAAGCTCCAGTGCGCGTTCAGATCGTCCACTCGCCGTATCCGTCCATGCTAACCATCTCCAACGAGCCTCCAAAGTACGTCGCGTAAATGTTGCTCATCGGGAGCCCAATTCCAATCCGCGGATGGGGGGTCGCCGCATGCATGTCCCCTGTCGGTTTGGGATACCAACCTCGGATTTGTTCCGACACTGTCGCTGTCAAGCCACGATCGCTGGAACTGGCGGTGCGCAACGCTCCCAGGCGGGCATCGGTTAATCTACTTGCGTTCCGTAGGTGAGAAAACGAGAACAGATCCGAGGGCGACTTGATATTAGGCGACACTAGACCTCCGCCTACGAACATGAAGTGAATATTGGTGGATCGGTCGGTCAGGATGTACTCGGACAGTGCACCCACCCTGATCAGAGATACGGATGCAGACGTCAACGTCGCTGGCAACTACAGTTGCGCGGATCGGAGGGAGGGTCTGCGCATGTGGGTGTTTCATACGTGTTGCCCTGAACGACTGGAGGTCGATCAGATGTGTATTCTTGCGACGAATGAGGAAGACACGTACGTTCTTGAGAAGTTCATAAATTATATACCTGGATTGTCATATGCGAGTGCTGGCATATATCAAGACGAGCTAGAACTTACTCCAAGTGTTCTCGGATGTATGCAAACTTGATGTCTAGGTGGCCGTCTATTAGAACCTGGGACCAAGAGACTTTGCTGTTGCTGCCTTCCATGCCGCGTGGACGGTCTTGAAGATAGCGCGTGCATTTCTGGATACAATCCTTGACCTTCAAATGTGTACAGATGACGCCTACATTGTCTCTTGACGGTGATGACTCGTCCCGCTCACGGACAGACTGGGTGAGTACAATATGATGTTCCGCCAACACGCGGCGTGATATTCGTGAGACCAGCATGCGGCGCATGAATGAATCCAATCGGTCTGGCTGAAGGTATGGTGATGACAGCGACATGCCCAAAGAGAGGTTTGGGATTACGGATTTGCTGAAGATGGGTTCATTCGTTTCACATAGCCCCAGCACATGAAAACACTCACTGCTCCGTTAGAATTCTCCGCAAGAACTCGCAGAATGCGTCATTCTCCGCAAGCGTAGTGATTTGAGGATATCGGCGAAACCTGGCATGTGTGTTACGGCGCTCGTCACATGGCTGGGATAGACGGCATACTTGTCGAACGCGCTCCGGTATAACTAACAAAACAAGCGGACCTGAGTTCACACCAACGCCCTCTAGGTTGAGTGACCCACCTCGTACACGGTATCCACACCTTCTTGCGTCACGACTGCATATGGCAGCGCTTGCATGTCTCGCAGTCTGTGGGCAATTCGGATGGGGAGCTCTGTCCGCACATAATTCGCGCTCTGCACGGGAAGTTAAGCCAAGGGCGGCCGCTGGCGTTCATATGACACGCACCTTAATCAACCTGTCCTCGTTCATAGACTTCCCGAAGAAGACCTACGGCCCTTTTCGCTAAGGGGGAACCAGTGGGCGACGAACCGGTGGACATACCAGTTGTCGCAGTGTCAATCGCGTGGCCGGCTTAGCAGCATAGGCTTCAAGCTGTTTGTTTTGATAGAAATGAACGGCCGATGAGACCCCCGGGAACCTTGAGGGCAAAGTTGTCCCAACAGGGCTTGCTGTAGAGGAGCCGGGAGAGCCCGGGAGGCGACGGCGTGGTGGAGTTGAGCCATGCGGGAGACAGTGGTCGGCAGTGCCACAAGGAGAGAGGCTGCAGGACCTAGAGTAGCAAGAATGGAAGCTGGAGGGGTGCGGGAGTCATGGTCGTTTCACGCAGGCCACCTGCCGCATCTGCCAACTTCGGGTGGTGTTACGCGCTCACGTGACCATCATCTTTCTCGGTGGCGTTGGCCTGACTCGCCTGCCACTGCTCTCTTGTCTCTGCCACCACGACCTTCTGCCGCCTTCAATCGACACCACATCCTCGCCATTTAGCAAGAATGAAGGGCAGATGTCTTTATGCCGTTTCTGGCTGAAGACACTAAATGCCGGCGGGACTTCGATGACTTTTTGAGTTCCTGAATGGACGTGGCCAGGCTTGTCCAGAAGCCTCTCAATGTTCGTTCAGCATTATAGTCGAAGCGCAGGGTGACGCACGGATTCTTTAGATACACTTGGTGCAGTTCAATACGGAGCTTTTCATTCAACAAGTCAAGGGATGAGCGACTCACCAGGATGCCAACGTGGCGCAAATGGCGGTTACTCCGGTGAGTCCACTTTCGCTCATCCCCAATGCCACTCCTCCATCTCAAGCTTGATGGATCCGGATTCAATTTTGACTCTTTAAACAGCTTGGAACCACGATGCTACTTTGCGGCCCGTTAGTCTCCCTCACCTCACCGCAAGGTCATTTATCTGAGCCACCGCATCAAGAACCTTGTCCGGACATCAGTGCTGAAGCGTATGTTACGAACCACCCACATTCATGGGGCCCACTTTCCATGTTGTTGCGATCCGTGTCGGCTATTCGGGGCTATATACAGGTTCCAACTCAATCGGTAACAACATGCAGACTTCGCCTTTCCTGTGCACACTGCAGAACTTGTACAATCCCTCTCCACCGATGACCCTGTGTTACACGCAGATGGTTCAGAACAACGGGGATAGTTGTATCCAAGAATGTCTGTGAGTACTTGTATATGCATCTGTGTTCACGTGGTTACTGGGGGTCTTGGCTGAATGGGAGAGCCGAACGGGGCGGCAATTCCCAGCACGAGCATTGAGTTCAATATCGGGCCTGGTTGGCATGATGCTGACACAGAGCTCTGTCCGTCAAGATGCTCCACGGCATGGAGGGGCATGTGAGCGGCCCTACCTCGCACTTGACCTGAAGCGGACTCCCGACCACAGGCAGATGACCGTCGCCGCCCACGTCTCCAGGTGCAGGAGCATCATGCGTTTCAAACGTCTCCGGCGTGCGCAAGAACTGAATGCCTTTCGCTGATCTGCGCGTGGATCGTAGATCGGTTCGTGCGTTTGCTCGTCTTCCTTCACTCGGACGCTGACCCCGACCAGCATGCCTGCGGCATGTCTGCAATGCTCAGCATGCAGATGTGGCATCTCTCGCCTGCCCATTCGCGCGCCCTCCGGTAGCGGCAGTCGAGACTCAATAGCCAGGGAAGATCCAAGGCGCCAGGATCCCAGCGGGCTCGGAGCGAGCGGCCTTCCTCCGACACGCGGAAGACCGGAGGCAGGCAAAACTGCAGGGCGGAAACGCTATTCCAGCCGGGGAGAACGGGGTACGTCGGCCTGTGTACGTATTCGTGGTGCTCAGGCTTCCAATTCAGAGGGCCCCGTAGCGTGAACGAGGACGGTCGTCTATCAGCCCATTCAAACGATAGAGTTCTTTGAGGGCTGTCCGTTGCCCACTGCCTCGGAAGCCCTCTCCAGTTCTCGCCCTCCCGCCCAGCGATATCGGACACTGGCGCGAAGTGCTAGGTGCGGACGGTCTGGACGGGAGTCTGAGCTGCTCGTCGTGTGAGCAGTTGGCTGGGGCCGCCCGCGGTCCCCGCCGAGAGCGACGGCTGGCGTGCCGTGGAGAGGGCGTTGCTTCCGAGATGATCCTGATGGGCGTTACAGTTGGGCCTCGTCCTGCACGGCCTGTGATCAGCCCGGTCTGGGGTGCTTCCGCGGACAGGTCCTTGCGCCTGGGGGCGTTGGCCGCGTGCAGGGCCAGTCTCGTCGCCCTGCGGAGAAGCTGGCACGGGGGCAACCCAGCCGGCGTCGGTGCTTGCTGCCCGCCGGAGCTTCTGGGGCCCCCCGAGCGGGGGAGAGCACGGGGAGACATCGGACGTCGGGCGGGGCACTGAGCAGGAGCCGGCCGTGGGCGATCGAGTGCGCTCCGGAGTGCGGGGGGGCGTTACTACCCCGCATTCGCTGCCTCTGCGATAGCCGCCCAAGATCAAAGCCACATCGCCACGTGAGATCGCTCTTTTTTTCGTACTCCGCCCCGTAATCCGTGTGCTATATAAGACCGACGGCCGACTAGACTGAACCCTATCCCGCTCTTTTCTTTCTTTCTTCTTTGTCCCATAGAGGTCTGTCGTGCATCCGTCTCTTCCTCCCGCTGCTCCCCGTGCTGACGATCGCCTCAGGGCCCCTCTGGCCACATAGAAATAGAGTGATCTCCGTCCTTGACGACCTTTCCTGCGTCTCGCCGCGCTCTACAAGACCCCCGTCCACATCCGCACCCATCACCCCTAACGTGAGTCCCAATCCCACTCACCCCCTCCACCGTCCTCTCATCCCGCCCGCCTGCGTCTCAGATTCCCAAGATGCCCGCTACCACCGCTGCTGCTACCCCCTCCATCCCCGACCCCGCATCCCTCAAGGCTGCCGTTGCCCCCGCCGCCGGCCAGTTTGACGTCTCGGGACTTTTCGTCGCCGACAAGGCGGCTCGCGCGTCCTCCGCGGCCGCGTTTGTCGCGCTCGTCCAAAAGGATGGCCCTTCCGCTGTCAAGTCCGTCGGCTTCACCGATGCGATTGTCAAGGCCCTCGCCGACAAAAAGTCCCCCTCGGCGCGCGAGGGTGCTGCTACCGCTGTTGCCGCGGTCGCTGCCTCCCCCGCCATTCGTGCGCTCGAGCCGTACTTCATCGACTCAGGCCTTTACGCCGCCCTCCTCGAGGCGTTTGCCGACAAGATGCCCGCTGTGCGCAACGCCGCGATCGATGCCCTCAAGACCTACGTCGCAGCCATGAGCCCTTGGGCGGCGGGTCTCGTTCTTCCCGCCCTCCTTCACGAGATCAAGACCGCCGGCAAATGGCAGCTGAAGACCGGCTCCATTGTCGTCCTCAACCAGCTCGTCGCCTCCGCTTCCACGCAGGTCGCGAAGCTCACCCCCGAGATCGTCCCTGTCCTGGCTGAGGCGATCTGGGACACCAAGGCGGAAGTGAAGAAGGCTGCGCGCGATTCGCTCGAAAAGGTCACCGCCCTGGTTTCGAACAAGGACATTGAACGCTTTATTCCTGCTCTCATCAAGGCTCTAATTAATCCCGTCGAGGAGGTCCCTAATACTATCTCCCTCCTGTCGGCTACCACTTTCGTTTCCGAGGTCGACTCCCCCACCCTCTCCCTCATGGTCCCTCTCTTGTCGCGTGGTCTTACTGAGAAGCTCACCGCTACCAAGCGCAAGGTCGCTGTCATCATCGACAACATGGCCAAGCTCGTTGATTCCGCCGTCACCGTCCGCCCCTTCATTCCCAAGCTACTCCCTGGTCTCATCAAGGTTGAGTCGGCCATGGGTGACCCCGAGGCCCGCAGCGTCGTCGCTCGCGCGATTGCCACCCTCCGTCAAGTTGGCGAGGTCCCTACCGGCGACGGCTCCGACCTCCCGCCGATCAAGCTCGCCGACGAGAAGCAGCTCGCCCACTCGCTTATCGGGATCTACAAGAAGGCCGGCGCTTCCCCGGTGCCTTCCGTCGCGGATGTCTCGACCATGTACGTCTCGCAGCTCGCGGTCAACCTCGTCAACAACAAGAACTTCGACGTGTCAGAGTGGCAGTCTCTTACGCCATTCCTCGCGTTCCTCACTTCCTCCCCTGAGCCCGTCCCCATCGTCAACGAGTGGGTTGTCAAGTCGGCGTCTGCTGGCGAGGACGAGGACGAAGCCGCTGATGACGAGGAGGAGGGCGAGGACCTGTGCAACTGCCAGTTCTCTCTCGCCTACGGTGCCAAGATCCTCCTCAACACCGCGAGTCTCCGTCTCAAGCGCGGTCACCGCTATGGTCTCTGCGGTCGTAACGGTACCGGCAAGTCGACGCTCATGCGCGCCATCACCAACGGGTATGTAATCTTACTTATCAAACATGAGACGTTCGTTGCTGACTGAGACAATCCACAGCCAAGTTGAGGGCTTCCCGTCACCCGACGAGGTCCGCACGTTCTACGTCGAGCACGACATCGATGGCTCGGAGGAAGACACTTCTGTTCTCGACTTCATCGTGTCCGACAAGCGCGTCCAGGGTAACAAGGAGGAGATCATCGAGACCCTTGCCTCCGTCGGCTTCTCTGACGATCGCCAGCGCCAGGCGATAGGTCCCTCTCTGGTGGTTGGAAGATGAAGCTTGCGCTCGCTCGTGCGATGCTCTTCCGCGCCGACATCCTGCTCCTCGATGAGCCTACCAACCACTTGGATGTCGTCAACGTCGCGTGGCTCGAGACCTACCTGACGAGCCTCACGACCTGCACTTCCATCATCGTCTCGCACGACTCTGGCTTCCTCAACAACGTCATCACCGACGTCCTTCACCTCAACCGCTTCAAGCTCAAGCGCTACCGCGGTAACCTGGAGGCGTTCATGAAGGCCGTCCCGGAGGCGCGTTCGTACTACACGCTTGAGGCGCAGGAGGACTACCAATTCAAGCTCCCTGACCCTCCCCTCCTCGAGGGTGTCAAGACGAAGGAGAAGTCTCTCCTCAAGATGCGCAAGGTCGGCTATCAATACCCCACATCTCCTGTCCAGCAGCTCTACGACATCACCCTCCAAGTATCTCTGTCCTCTCGTGTCGCCGTCCTCGGTCCCAACGGATCCGGCAAGTCGACGCTCGTCAAGCTCCTCATTGGTGACAACGAGCCGAACCGTGGCGGTGAGGTCTGGAAGCACCCCAATCTGGTCATCGGTTACGTCGCCCAGCACGCGTTCCACCACATCGACCACACCTCGACAAGACGCCGCTCGACTACATGCTGTGGCGTTACCAGACGGGTGAGGACTCGAGGAGATGATGAAGGCGAGCCGTCAGATCACGGACGAGGAGCAGCAGAAGATGAAGGAGGGTTCAACCGTCATCATCGAGGGCCAGAAGCGTCTCATTGACGAGATCCTCGCTCGCAAGAAGCTCAAGCAGTCGTACGAGTACGAGATCTCCTTCAAGGGCATGTCTTCGTCGGAGAACATCTGGATGCCCCGCGACGAGCTCATCAAGCGCGGTTTCGAGAAGGTACGTGTGGCGGTTCCCTGGCTCATCCGACAATTATTGATCGTGTTTGGGCTTTACAGAAAGTCCTCGAGGTTGACACCCGTGAGGCTCAGCGCCTCGGTCTCCTCCGTCCTCTCGTTCGTCGTGAGATCGAGAAGCACTTCGCGGACTTCGGTCTCGAGGCTGAGTTCGTGTCGCACAACACCATGCGTGGTCTCTCCGGTGGTCAGAAAGTCAAGGTCGTGCTGGCGCCGCCACCTGGCGCAGGCCACACGTCATCTGTCTCGACGAGCCGACGAACTACCTCGACCGTGAGTCGCTCGCTGCACTCATCAAGGCGCTCAAGGAGTTCGAGGGTGGTGTGCTCGTCATCACGCACAACCGCGACTTCTCCGAGTCCCTCTGCACTGAGGTCTGGGCCATGCGCGATGGTCGTCTCGAGGCTTCAGGCCACAACTGGGTGGAAGGTCAGGGCGCTGGCCCCCGCATCGACAAGAAGGACGGAGAGGAGGATGTCCAGTACGATGCTATGGGTAACAAGATCGAGTCCAAGAAGCAGAAGAAGTTGACGTCGTCGGAGGCCCGGAAGCTCAAGAAGGAGCGCATGGCACGGAAGAAGCGCGGCGAGGACGTCACTGACGACGAGCTCTGAGCACGTCGGTTGTCGATCCTGTCTCCCTCCTGCTGTTGTTCACTATGTGTACTTCTGTCGCTGTGTGTCGTCCATATCCGCCCCCCGATTATGTCGCATGTTCTGTAGTCTTGTATCTTAGCTTAGTATTACGATTACGACTTCATGATTTATGTTCTTCTCCACATGCTCTGTTCGATGCTCGGGTATGATTCAAGGGCAAGGTAGATTGGTAAAGTATGCGCATTGCATATTGGTGGATAGTGGCTTCATGTCATCGTTGTCGTTGAGACTTCGACCTGACCTTGTCCACAAAGTCCGATCCCCTGGGATCTCTATGTTTTACGTACCCCGTCCTCCCTGCTCTATCCGGCCTTCTGCCTCCCAATCAGGCCCTCAATGTCGGGGCGTCGCACACACAGTTGTGCGCGGAGCGCTCGGTCAGTCCGGGCCCCTAGACCAAACCGCCCAAATGTCAGCATCGCGCTCAGAGCGCGCATGTTAGCAATGCTAAGTTTGCGACGCAGTGTCATGTTCAATAGGCGATGATGGTGGCCATGGGAGACCCACGCTGTCGTTGAAGATAAGCCCGTCGTCGGCCGTAGCGCTCTCGGCCCTCTCTCAAACTCCCATCACCTCCGACCTAGGTCGCCCCCCACGCTCGTCGCGCACCGCGCCAACCAAACAGCATGGCCCTGTGTGGAGGAACGGGTCTTTCAGACCTCTCCGACGCATGCGTCCGTGGATTTTGGTCCGCAGTCATTCCCTTCGCCTTCGTCGGCTTCCTTCTACTTGCTGCCGTTCCCCCTGTGAAGCTTTGCTCCGTGCAGCCACCGCACCGCTTGCAAACTTCCTGACAGTGCATGAAGCCGAAGCTCTTGTATCGGACGAAAAGACCACGGAAGAAGAAGAGTCGCCGAGCGTCCCGCTCTGGCGCACTTTAATCCTCTCATCGGTATCGCTCGTTGAAACCCTTCTGTGGCTTGGAATTGGCTGCTACAGCCTCGTCGTGAACCAAGAAGAGACATGGAATGGTGTGCGCGATTTCCTCGTTGCAGTTACATGGTGCTTTGCTGCGCTCCGCCCAGTCGTCGTCCCGCCAGCCACGGCACCCCTCGACCTCGTCTGCCTATTCTTCATCCACTTCGTACTCGGAATCGTCACCTTCTTTGGGTTGCTGTATGACCAGTATGTGTATGAGATTCCGATTCCCGGTACTCTGCGCACCACTGTGTACATCGTCAACCTCGTTGCTGTAGCCGGGCTGCTCCTCCTAGTCATGAAGATGCCCTTGAACCTTCCTAGCAGTCAGGTGAAGAAGGAAGACATTGTGAGTCTTTCCATCTCCTCTCACGCGTGCATTTTGGTGAATGCCATGCGCAGGGCAAGACCGTTTCGCCGGAGGACTACACCTCTGTGTGGGGCTGGCTCTCCTTTACCTGGGTCATGCCGCTCCTTGAGAGGGGGACGTACAGTACGCTCAACGAGGAGGACGTTTGGGCCCTCAGTCCGACCATGCAAGCGCGCCCCCTCTACGCCAAGTGGTCGCGCTCCGCGTCCGGCAAGCTCCTCACGCGACTCTTGAAGGCCAACGCGCTCGACCTGACTCTCGACTTCGCCCTGACCTACACTTCTGTGGTGTTCAACTACGCCGGGCCGTTCTTCCTGAAGCGCATCCTCGACGCGCTCGACGACAAGACGCATTCTCCAGAGAAGCGCGCGCTCGCGTTCGTGTACGCGTTCCTTGCGTTCATCAGCTCGCTCTGCAAGGCCGAGACGGACCTGCAGCACCTGTGGTACGGGCGCCGCGCGTGCACGCGCATCCGGACGGAGCTCATGTCGTCTATCTACGACAAGGCCCTGAAGCGCAAAGACTTCTCCGGCATCGTGGACAAGGACGCGGCCGCGAACAAGAAGGCTAAGGCTCCTGGTGCGAAGGCGGACCCCAAAGCGGACGAACCCAAAGCAGGCGCAGACGTTGGCAAGATTGTGAACCTCATGGCAGGCGACGCAAACCGCATCGCGATGACGGTCTCAGCGATGTACTTCGTCTACGGAGGTACGTTGGTCCAGCCTCTGAAAAGACTCCTTCGTTTATTTTTGCGACCGCAGCTCCGTTTGAAATTGTCATCGCGTCCATCTTTCTCTATCAGTGGGTCCTTCGCGTTTCGTCGCTATTTCTGTGCGGCTTACACGACATTGCAGGCTGCTCGGGTGGTCTGCATTCGCGGGCTTCGTCGTTCTTCTGCTGAGCTGGCCCTTAAACAACTTTGTGGCCAACCGTGCGATCCGCATCCAGAAGGGCGTCTCGACTGCGCGCGACAAGCGCATGGGCGTGCTCAACGAGTTGATCAGTGCCGTCAAGTTCATCAAGTTCTTCGCTTGGGAGGACCGCTGGATCCAGCGCGTGATGGAAGCCCGTGAGGTCGAGATGCAGTGGATGATCAAGGGTGCGTCCGTTCGCCTGGTTGGGTACTCGTCTAACTGTATACGCAGGACGTGTCAACTCCGTGTGCTTCTCGCTCATCTGGACATGCGCGCCCATCCTCGTCTCCGTCACGGCATTCTTGGTGTACATCGCCCAGGGTAACGAATTGACCATTGGGACGGCCTTCACGGTATGCTGGTCGTATAATCATTGCCACCAGATCCCCACTTACGGTACTCCTAGGCCATTGCACTTTTCCAGATGATTCGCGCTCCGCTCAATGTCATACCCGCATGGATCGTGCAGATTTTGCAGGTATGTATTTACTCCGTGACCAGGAGCAATTGTTGACAAACTCGCAGTCAAAAGTTGCCCTCGACCGTATTGCTACTTACCTCGACGAAGATGAGGTCGACGAGCAGGTTTCTACTATCAAGAAGGGCCGTGTCCCTCCTTCAGCTGAGACTGAGCTCGGCCTTGGCATCGTCAACGGCTCGTTCAAGTGGAACGAAGTTGAAGACAAGAAGGAAGACAAGGGCAAGGGCAAAGCCAAGGAGCCTTCGAATGGGGCGAGCAGCGTTTCCGATGAAACCGCGACCGCTGTCGACGAGACCGAGTCCGTGCTCGCGGCAGCGACCGACCACCGGTTCGAGCTGCGCGACATCAATATCCGCTTCCCTGAGGGCAAGCTCACCGTCGTCACTGGTCCCACCGCGAGCGGGAAGACCGCGCTCCTCATGGCGCTCCTGGGCGAGCTTACGACGCTCGAGGGCAGGATTGTCATGACGAAGAACTCGGCGCTGGTGGACGAAAATGGCTTTTCCCATACCATTTCGTACGCAGGACAGACGCCTTGGTTGCGGCACCAGAGCATCAAGGACAACATCATGTTTGGCTATCCTTTCGACGAGGAACGGTACAAGGCAGTCGTCGAGTGCTGCGCTTTGACCCCTGACCTAGAAATGCTGGAAGATGGAGACGCGACTGAGATTGGTGCTCGGTCAGTCAACTTCCGCTTTGCATAGGGCATACTCTGACATGCAGTCTTGCAGTGGAGTCAGCTTGTCTGGTGGTCAAAAGGCTCGGTGAGCAATATAACGTTTCATACGTATGCAGGTTACTGATGCATGTCTATAGAGTGGCGCTTGCTCGCGCCGTATATGCTGTAAGCCTTGGAAACAACCCCATACCTGTATTATCTCAACGTGTGCTGCACAGCGTTCCAAATATGTTCTACTAGACGACCCGCTCAGCGCCGTCGACAGCCACACTGCCCGGTTCTTGTTCGAGAAGCTCTTCCGCGGTCCTCTTCTGGCCAACCGTACGGTGGTAAGCAGCTGCGCTTGCATCCATCGATGTTTTTGACACTCCCGATTATGTAGATCCTGGTCACTCATCATGTCGAGCTCGTTCTTCCCGGATCGTACTACCTCATCCGCATGCTCGACGGCCGCATTGACACCCAAGGCACTATTGCCGATCTCCGCGCCAGTGGGGTGCTCGAAGACATCGCACAGGTTGAGGAAATCGAGGCGCACAAGGAGGAGCAGGCTGTTGAAGCCGTAAAAGAGGAAGAGAACGCCAATGACGAGATCGACCGAGAGGCCACCGAAGCAGACGATGCTGCTCCAGCGAAGGACAAGAAGAAGCCGAGGAAACTGATCGAGGAAGAGCACCGTGAAACGGGCAGCGTCAAGTGGAGCATCTACAACACCTACTTGAAGGCTTCGTATGTGGTTTCCGTCATACGCTAATGTTACTCTCCTGACGCTTATCGCAGATCTTACTATACCTGGGCGATCCTTTTCTTCCTCATCATACTAACTCAGATCCTTGGTGTCGGTGAGAAGTTCTGGATTAAGGTGAGTAGGTAGCGCATCTCTCTGTGTGCACTCGCTTATACGCCGCTTGCAGACGTGGGGTGAGGCGTATGGTACTGGAAACAGCACCACCCCGCCAGTCCATGCCTCGTCGTACTCCTACAGCCCGTTTGCGGAGAACCAACAAGTCCTTGACGACGGACTCTCGCACTTCCACCACACTTCCATGGCAAACACACCAACCATATCGCTGACGGCCACGACCCACTTGCCTTCAGCACAAGAACATCCGTACTTCTACATCGGCATTTACGCGGCTATTGCGCTCTCCGCTGGTATTGTCAACATCACTGGTGTTATCACGCAATACACCGGCGCTCTCAGGGCCTCCCGTATCTTGTTTGAGAAGCTCCTTAACACTGTTGTCCGTGCGACGATGAGGTGGCATGACGTCACCCCGCAAGGACGCATGCTCAACCGCTTCAGCAAGGTATGCCACCATGACCAGCAGTACAATATCTTGTTTAACATGAAGTTAGGATGTCGAGACCGTTGATTCGTCTTTGGCGTCGACATTGCAGCAGGTCAACCAATCTCTGGCGCTTTTTGCGGTGTCTATGTTGACCGTCATGTCAGTCGCTTCATTCTCTTGCCGGGGGAAATGCAGCTGATAGAATTTCCTATATAGTGTGGTCTTCCCTGGGTTCATAATCCCTGCGGTTTGCCTCGGTTTCTTCTACCGGCGCTGTGCAATTGCCTACCTCAACACCGGCCGCGACATTCGTCGTATGGAGTCGAACACGCGCAGCCCTATTTTCGCTAACTTCAGCGAGCTCTTGGAGGGCATCGTGACTGTGCGCGCATTCTCCGCCGAGGAGCGCTTCCTAAACGACCTGTTCACGAAGGTCGACCTCACGACGCGCATGTGGTACACGTTCTGGATGACGAACCGCTGGCTACTCCTCACCTTCGACTTCCTCGGTGCGACGGGTATCCTGGCCACTACTCTCTTCGCGCTTTCGGGATATGTTGACGCAGGATTGGCGGGTGTATGTATCACGTCGGCCATGTCGTTCACCATGAGCGTGTACTGGGCTTGCCGCTTCTGGACTGCGCTGGAGCTCGACCTGAAGTGAGTCACCTGATACAAACGCTAAATGTAGCGGGCTAACATCCATGCTCGTAGTTCTGTCGAACGTGTGGTCGAGTATCTCGACCTCCCTCAGGAGCCTTCAGCAGTCATTGAGTCTAACCGTCCTCCTGCGTACTGGCCGTCATCCACGAGCTCGAACAAGGACTCCATGCTTGTAGTGGATGACCTCGTGATCAAGTACGCTCCTGACCTCCCGGCCGTACTCCATGGCATCTCGTTCTCCTTGAAAGCCAAGGAACGTATCGGGTTGCTTGGAAGGACAGGTAGTGGGAAATCCACGCTCGCTATGAGCATCCTTCGCTTCGTGCGTCGCCCTCCTTCTCCCTCCGCAGTCCGACTTCACGCTGACGGTTCCACGCCAGGTTGACCCGGCGAGTGGGAAGATCTTTATCGACGGTGTCGATATCAGCAAGATCGGGCTTCACGACCTGCGCTCTCGGATTGTGCGTTCGATAGATCGTCATGCTTCGTTGCCTTGTCTCTGACTGGAACCACAGACCTTCATCCCTCAGGACGCAACCTTGTTTTCTGGAACGCTGCGTGAAAACTTGGACCCCTTCGGTGAGTGATGTCGACAGGATGAGCTATAGGGCACGATCTGACCAATATGCAGATGAGCACACCGATGCCGAATGCCTCGACGTCCTCTCCCGTGTGCAAATGCTCACCGACTCTCAGCTCGCCTCCCAACGCGCCTCCCGCGAGGCTTCCCGCGAGGCCTCCATTCACGAAGGCGAAGAGCCCTCCCGCCCGGTCACGCCCGCCTCCGCTTCCACGACGGCGACCGAGACGGAGGGCAAGACGGTGATCACGCTCGACACCCAGGTCTCGCCCGGGGGCACGAACTTCTCGCAAGGCCAGCGGCAGCTGATCGCGATGGCGCGCGCGCTGCTCCGGCGGAGCGCGATCATCGTGCTCGACGAGGCGACGAGCAGCATCGACTTCGCGACGGACGCGAAGATCCAGGCGACGATCCGCGAGGAGTTCGGGGACTCGATGCTGCTCACCGTCGCGCACCGGCTCCGGACGGTGATCGACTACGACCGGCTGATCGTGCTCGACAAGGGCGCGCTCGCCGAGTTCGACACCCCCGCGCGCTGCTGCGCAAGGAGGGCGGCATCTTCCGGAGCATGTGCCTCAAGAGCGGGACGTTCGCCGAGCTCGAGGCCGCGGCGAAGGCGAAGGAGGAGCGGGACGCCGCGCAGGCGCAGTAAGTTAGGGCGGTCGGATTCGGCGCTGGGGATGTGTCGTACATATCGGTTCATGATCGTATCTCGGATGTGTCTAGCAGACGGACTGATCCTCGAGACACCTACTATGTAGAGGAGGTAGAGATGTTACGTGACTTTTCTGGATTACCTGTTTCGTCCTGCGTATTGCGCACAGCGGCCGTAAGCATCACAGAGTCATCGTCAGAATGTGCGGTGGAGAGCACGCATACAGAGACGAAAGAGTAGTGGTTCTCCCCAACATCAATCCGATCGTGGCAGAGCCAACCTCATTGTCTTCAAGGAATTCTGCATTGGTCTCAACTCCTCAACCCCATTTCAATGTGCAGAGTAGAGCACACTACCCATGATGTCCGGAAAACGCAGGGCACGCGAGGGGACCGGAGGGGATAGACAGAACGTTGTATTACACTATAACTTTACAAGCTTCCGTTTCAACTGTTCGTCACAACTTAGTAGTTGCTGTCGGTAACGACGACATCGACCTTCTCTTGCGCGTGGCGCTTGGCGCGCTCGCGGTCGACGAAGTCGAGCTGAAGGGCAAAGCGCAAGTCAGAAACCGGAAAGGGCATGCGGCGAAGAAGGGGGAACGTACGCCCTTAGTCTCGACCATGCGGTCGACGAAGGCACCTGCGAAGCCGGCCATGATCTCCTTAGCCTTCGCGTGCGAGTCGGGCTTGCCGTTCGCCGCGACGTGCTTCTCGTACGCCTTAGCGGCCTGGGGGAACGGTGAGCATGGAACGAGGGCAGTGGGGAGGAGAGAGCACGCACCTCGTAGGAGGCGGCAGCGGCAATGAGCTCGTGCGAGAGCTCAGCCTTGTGGGGGGCGTTGGTGACCTGCACGGGAGGGCGGTGAGTACGGAGCGGGTTGAGGGCGGCGTGAGATGCGAACCTGGTCGTAAGCCTGGGCCTCGTCGGACTCGTGGTGGAAGAACCCCATGGTGTCGTATAGTGTGGTAGTGGTGGAAGATGAGAGGCGAGTGGGGGTGAGTTGGGAACTGGGGAGAGCAGGAAATGGAGGGCAGGTTATATGCTGTCGGGAGAGATCTCTGCCAGGGGCATGGATGAGGGCTATTTTTAGCGCACCCCCATTCCCGACTTCGCAACGCGGACGAGACCGCGCTGAGCAGCGCAGTCGTGGATCATCACATGCCGCCGCTGGGGCCTGGCGGTCGGTGCCCCAGGGACGGCGGAAGCCCAACCTCGTTCGTCACTGGCACCGCAACCCGGCATTGGAATCCAGCCGCAGATATATCCATCACCCTGCGCGCTGTCGAAGGCGAGACGGCCCACGATGGCGACATTCATGGACTCTCCAAGGCGACAGGAGAGACGGAGGACCAGTGCGGGAACTGTACACAGCGCAGGAACTTGCCGTGCAGCTTATCGGTCGTGGGCGGTGGCGTTAGGGCGGGTCGATTATTGCTCTGTCGTCAGTCGGCTGTGTGCTGTCGGCATCGTCTCCCTCGCTGCTCCACGTCCGCCGACGGCACTGGATGGGAGGTGGCGATCGCCGCGCATCGGAAGAGCAAGCGTAGTCGTGTCCCATGTGATGGAGATGCATTGGTTGCCAGCATTTGCGAGACCTACTGGCGACAGCGACGGTCGACTCTGTGCAGCCGGTCCGCGCACCGTCGCACTCGACAGCGGGCATTGTGGGTCAAAGCCTACAAGGTGGAACGCTGGATCTGTCTGCACTTGATCAGATAGCGTCGCACACAACAGTCCACGGATTGGGGCAAGTACATACACTCGGCCCGGAAGTACCAGTGGTTCACTTCATCTCGTGCGAACGTTGTTGGCAGCATGTCTTTGCCAAGCCGGAACGCGTGTATTCATACGCACGTTCAAGGACCCCTGCCCAGATCGAGTGCGGTCAGCGGGATTCGACAAACTGGGGATAGAGCCACGGAGTTTCAGAGCGACCGAGAGAATCGGAGGGGTGTACTGGACAACAAGGCCGTGAGTAGTGGGACACAAATTCACGGGAGCGGAAGATGAACCGATGACGTCCGTGCGATTTAAATATCCGTCGGTCCTGCGTAGGAACGGCTGGAGAGAGCACGGAGAAGTTGGATGTCGTGACTGTCCGAGTCTTGGCCGTCGGAGTCCACCGCCAAGCCGGGTTGCTTATTGCCAGCCACGCAGGTGAGCCGCCGAGAGTGACGTCACGGGACCAGGCATGGGCATGTGCACCGGGCGAGCGGCGCGGACCTTGCGTGTCTTACAAGGTCCTACTCCAAACCCTCCTTCGTCCCCTCCAGCTGCTGGCCCAGTCTACTCAATCTCTCTCTCTTGTATTATATCTCAGGAACACACACCCCTATGCCCCAGTCTATCCGCAGCCACCGCGATTCAACACAACCTTCATCTTCCAGCAGACAGGCAACTCTCCTCAACGCCGACTATGTGGACGTCAAGTATGTTCTCGCCCACTCGACAGCCATGCGCGCGTATATAACCCTATCTTCACAGGCATATGCAGCAGTTCGAAGAGGCGCTGCGGGATGACGATAGTTTGCTCGACCTCACCGTCCCGAACAGTCCCGTTGTTACCCCAATGCACCTGTCTCCGCCACCATCCTCGGGCATCGCGTCAGGAAGGTGTCTGCCCTCTCGGATTTTGCCCCTGTAAACTTGAAGGTCAAGAAGTGAGTGTTTCATATACTTCCTAATCGTTTCACGCATGCTCATCATTCGCGCTTGAGGCGGAAACGTCTCCCGCGAACCCCGCGCAAGGGTCGCGAGTGGCTTTATCTCATTCTAAGATGGCCGCTGCTAGTAAGTGCGCACATTGTGTTTGTCTCACTTCATCAGCTCTGAGCATCTCTACAGAGCCTGATCTTGCTCTTCATTTCCGTCCAATTCGGCATGTACGTCCTAATCCGACAGCTGGTCAATGCCAAAGAGTGGGCATCGGCATGTATGTCATGCACATTGCCCATCGGACCGAGACTGATTATGTGCAGGGCGCGGCCGGCGCGGTGTCCTCCGTAAGAGATTGCGCCATGCTCGGTCATACCAGGTAAGTACTAAAGACAATAGCTGCTTCCACTTTGTGCACCTCTTCTTACCGCCATGAGTAGGACTGGAAGGATGCTGCACTGGCTCTGGACGAATTCATGCACTTCGATGATTGGAAGTTGATGGACGAGGACATGTACTACGACTGGAAACTGGTCAGGAAGGTGCGTAAGCTTCCACTCTGTCCCGCATTCCTCGGCGTTCAAGCTCCCGACTGGCACGTTCAGGTTCGTCGGTCCCTTAAGGCTCTGCGAGAGAAGAAAGACTCTCGTGGGCTTTTGGGGGTGCTCGAGACTTGCATTCGGACCAACTTTGCCGGCGTAGAGTCTGCTAGGTGAGGCTTTCTGGCGAGAGAGGGTTGTGTCGCTTTGGCGTGCTGACGCTTGCGATTCAGGTTATACAGCGAGGTGTGTCTGCAACAAGCCATTGGTCATCAAGAAATACTGACCCGTTTACAGACATTCTACGGCACGAAGACATTGATTGAGAGCGAGTGGTTTCAGCATACACATCCTGCCCATGATCGTTGACCTCAATTGCATCAGGTTACATTGACGAAGTCGAACAGGCTCTGGTCTATATCCGAGAAGCAGCTGACATCTCAAATGAAGAGAAGAAACGTTTCTTCAAGAGTGCAAATGCGAATTTGGGAACATCTGCTCTGTGCCTCTCGGGCGGGGCCTCGTTTGGATACTGTGATTTTTCTCCACCAGCCGCTCTTTGGCATGCCAAGCTGATCGGCTGTCTGCTCCCTAGATCACTTCGGCGTTGTGAAAGCCTTCCTAGATCAGGATCTGTTGCCCCGTGTGATCTCTGGAACCTCCGCCGGTGGCCTAGTTGCGGCTCTCATCGGCACTCGTACCGATGCCGAATTGAGGGAGCTTCTAGTTCCGGAGCTGGCAAATCGCATCACCGCTTGCGAGGACTCATTCAACATTTGGTTCCACAGGTTTTGGAGCACAGGCGCCAGGTTCGATAGTGCAGCATGGGCCAGGAAGGTACGCACATAATCACGCCGACCGTATCGGCGATTCCCACTGACCCGTCCCTGCTACGCCATCTAGGCGTGCTTCTTCACTCGAGGCTCGATGACGTTCAGGGAAGCGTACATGCGAACGGGGCGCATTCTCAACATCTCTGTTGTACCCGCCGAGCGTCATTCGTAAGTTTGCATTGGTCCGATCGAATGCTATGTCCCAGGGGTGCTCACTGAAAGCCAGACCAACGAAGCTTCTCAATTATATCACCGCGCCTGATACTGTTATCTGGAGCGCACTGCTCGCTTCTGCCGCTGTTCCCGGCATCCTCAACCCCGTGGCTTTGATGCAGAAGACGAGGGAAGGGAACATCATTCCTTGGAATTGGGGTAGCAAGTTCAAGGATGGTTCTCTGAGGTCCGTGGAAGCCTCGAGGTTGTGAGCGGCGCGCTGAGGTCCATTGATTCTCTAGGGTGGACATCCCGGTCCAGGCACTCAATCTCTACTTCAATGGTGAGGGAAAAGTTTGGAGCGGTTGTCATCGCTCTCACCTTCTTGCGACAGTCACGCACCCGATCGTTTCACAAGTGAATCCGCATGTGCACCTATTCTTCTTTGCGCCTCAAGGCTCTGCGGGAAAGCCTGTGGCTCACAGCAAGGGTAAAGGTGAGTCATTTTGTCCAGGTTTGAAGACCCCCTCGTTAATCGAAACTATTCCAGGATGGAGAGGCAACTTCCTTCTATCAGCGGGCGAACAGTGGTTGAAGTTAGAGCTCACGAAGAACTTCAAGGTTTGCCGTTTTCGCGGGACTTGTTTCCTCGCCGTCAGTGAGCTCACACGACGGACAGCTTATTCGGGATCTTGATCTTCTGCCACAACTGCTCGGCCAAGATTGGTCCAGTGTATTCCTCCAGCGGTTTGAGGGCTCTGTGACGTAAGTGGATGCTGCCATTGTATCAAGAACTGCTCTCTTATGTTTGTTATTCACAGCATTTGGCCGCGCACACGGTTCATGGTGGGCTTCATTTCAACTTACTGGACACTTTTCCCATGCTAACCTCATCAATCAGGATTGGGTTCACATTTTGAGTGACCCAGACCCTCCGGAACTGGAGAGGATGATGAGGATCGGACAACTTGTGACCTGGCCCAAGGTAAAAGCAAAGTTTTATACTGACTCCACGCCTTTATCGATTGCTCAATTGCTTCCACGCACAGCTTCACATGATCGCGAACCGTCATCGCCTCGAGAAGCAGATATTCTTGGCCGTCAAGCTGTCGTCGTGCACTACAGAGTCGCGGCTCTCTGGTCGACCGTTCCACCGCTAAAGTCGAAGTTTCGCCACAAGAACGTGCCGTCCCCGTCCCTGTGACTGGGACGAAACTGCCAACGTTTCTGTCCGTTCCAAACGTGGATGAATCGCCATTGCCCATGGATACGGACCTGAAACTCTTATGATCAACGGGAACGGACGGACGTCTCCAGGTGATCTCGCGTCGACTTCCCACTACGGTGTACTGGAAGAGATTGCCGTCAACACCCGCGCCTCCACACCGCGCCACCGCTTTCACCGAGGCTCTGGCCACCGCGGAAGTGGCGACTTCGGTGGGGCGACGCCCGACCCGCCCCTCCGCCGTCGGGGGGCGAGACGGACGGGTCTGTGGAGCGGCGCCCGCCGTCCGCGCCGCCGCCGCACACGCACCACTCGTCGAGCCTGCTCCGGCGGTTCAGCAAGACGAGTCTCCGGTCCGCGTTCAACTCGTTCCGGCGGTCGTCGCGCGCGTCCCCCTCGGCGGAGCTGGAGCAGAGCCGACGTGGTCCGGGGACAGCTCGTCGGACGACGAGGACTTGTCGTTCCTGCGCGGCGGCGGAGCGTGAGCATGCGGTATCCGTCTGCGCTCGAGCTGCGGACGGAGATGGCGGACAGGCACAGAGGCAGGGGCCGTCGGAAGACGACGACTTGGATCTGGACGCGGGGCAGGCGCAGTTGGACCAAGATATGGATAGCTAGGATGGTCGTCGTTTGATTCGTCTGAGTTTGGTTTAATGCGACGTGTACTTTATATATCATTAATCTACGTGCGTCTTGTATTCGCAAAGGACTCTGTACCAATTGTGCACTTGCAGATATTCACCGTGGTCGAGCCGTTCCCGTGACTTGGGCGTCGAAGCGCCGTGTCGTCGGAGTGGCGGGAGGAGCTTGCGTGCCTCCCCTGCACCGGCTTGAGAGAATACTACCATCTTGACTCCTCCTCCGTTCGACTGACTCCCTCACTCCTCTAATCATGCCGTCGTCTCCCAACATGGAAGATCAGCCTGCTCATGCCCCCGCAGCGGTAGGGGGTTCCGGCCCTGACCAAAACGCGATAGCAGCAGCCATAGAGAGACGGCTACAGGAACAGCAGCACCGCGGCCTCGGCCTCAGCGACCGCGAAGAAGATGGCGAACTTTGACGGGAACCACGAGAGCGGCAGGAGTTCAGGCGGATGATCGACCCCGGTATCCTCAGGCCCAACCCGCGGAACGTCGCTCTGGAGTCCCTGCAAGTACATATGCTTTCCTCCCATCTGCGTGCGCCGCTGCGTGCGCGCGTCTCCCGCCCCGCCGGCGGCGGGTGCGTCTCCGACGAGGACGAGTGGCTCACGCGCGTGTCTGTGTGCAGACGCTGCTGAAGCTCGCGGACAACATCCTCGCGGAGCCGGAGAACGCCAAGTACCAGCGGTTCAAGTCGACGAACGCGACGATCAAGCGGACGCTCATCGACCCCAAGGGCACGCTCGAGTACGCGCGCGCGGTGAGTGGCGAGCGTGCTCTCCGCGTTGTGATCTGTCGGGCGGCGGCTCACGCACGGGCTCGCAGATGGGCTTCGCCCCTGAGGTGCGTGCCGAGTTCCGCGGCTGCGTCCCTTCTCTGCCCGGGGTCCCTGACGGTCCGCGCGCACAGGTGGAGAAGTTCCAGCCGTTCTACGTGTGGAACAAGCGGCACGCGGAAGACCTGGAGATCGGCGCAGCCATCATCAAGGAGGCTCTCGAGCGCGAGACGGTGAAGGAGGAGCAGACGCTGCGCAGGCGGGTCGAGGAGAAAGCGGCGCACGAGGCCGCCGTCGAACAGGTGCGTGGCGCACGGCCGTGGCCCGCGGCGGTTCGCAGGATGCTGACGGGGACATCGTGCTGTAGGTGAAGAAGGCGTTCTACGACGACCGCAAGGGCCGGTCCATCCTCGACGAGCGACAGCGGACCGCGCGGGCGGCAGCAGAGGCACGGAGAGCGGCGGGACTGTCGCCTGAGCCGCAGCCCGCCGCCCTGTCGCCTCACCGCACGCGCAAGATGCCGGGCACGGGGCAGACGCTGTCGGGAGAAGCCCCGAAGGACGACGATGCGGCGGGAATGCGAATGCATGACGAAGAGGATGAGGATGAGGAAGAAGACGAGGAGTAGACGGGGCGGGAGCGCGGCGGTCTGCCTTGCCGCCTGCTACGGACCGCCGAAGTGTGGTGTCCAGACGATGTTGGGTGTAATTGTAGTCAGTCTGTGCGGATGCTCGCGCAATGTACAACGTTTGCAAGCCTTGTACCTGCGTGCCGTTGCCACGTGACACTACCGCAGCACACCAGGATTACCGCAGGTACGGTTCCTTCGACTCCCGCACCGTCCAGTCAACTGAATGCGTGATCTGCGCCAGCGGCGGCGCGAGCTATATCAGCCCTGTACACACGAAGTCGCCTCGACGGGACACTCTCCCTCTCCACACAGAACAGCCCAAACCCTCAGCCTATGGATCGCTCGGCGAGAGCCCAGGCGGCCGCGAAGGCGGCAGAGAAGCGTAGGGGCGACGTCCCCATGTCGTGCAGCAGCCTCTACATGCCGCACGATGGAGATCACGATATCCGCCAGGCGTTCCGCAAGATCATACACAATGTCGTCTCTACGCACAAGCGGGACGATGGGATACGGTATCTAAAGGTACGCTATCAATCTAGTTACTCGGCATCGTGGGGACTGAGAGACGAGCCACTCCCCTGGGGTGTCCGAGTGCAGACAGTACAGCGACTCGCGAGTGACGCCGCGAAGGACCCAACGCGTCAGTTCCGACGCAACAACGACCGCATTTCCGAGGAAGTTGTGAGGCCGAGCGGTGTGCTTGAAGTTCTCCTTGAGGTGTGTAGTCATCTCCGTGCGGCGTATGTATGTGATCTGCGTGTGCTAACAGGTGTTGGTAGATGGGGTTTCGAAGCGTCGTAAGCCAGAAAGAAACGCCATGATGACGGTGCTGACGCAATGTACCAGGTCAAGAACAACGATGAGTACTTCAGCCATGCCGGCGGTACTCTCAACAAGAACCTCCGCATCGGTATCACCATGCTCCAGGAAACTCTGGAGTGCGAGGGACCCAAGCAATCAGCTGATGAACACAGGCATGAACAAGAAAAGGCAGAAAAGAAAGCTGCAGTAGAGACTCTGCTGAAGAAGGTCAGTACCGCAACAACCGAATTCCAGTACTAGTCACTCATCGTCGTCTGGCTTCAAAACCCCAGATCAAAGATGACCGGATATCTGTCCGTGCCAGAGTTCAGCGGGAGCGACAGTCCGGTCAATACGAGAAAGGCATCCCTCCCCGCTCGGGAACTGTGAAACCAGGCAAGATTGCGACACTTCAAGGATCCGATGCGAATCCATGTACATCCTAAGCATGATACATCGTTCAGAGGGCCCTATGGATCATGCGTAGGACTGCAGTATTACATCGATTGACTGTAGAAAGAGTACAAAAGCGGCGCGGCAAACAATCGCCCTCTCAAACGTCTTCCTTGTCACCCCCCTTCTCCTCTGCGGTCACCTTTGTGGTGCGCTCGAACAAGAACGACACTGATCCACCGGGTACATCTTGACGACCAAGAGTCTCCGCAGAACCGAAAGCTGAGAGCGACGTCTTGGCGCTCCCGTCCTGTGCTCGGTCGGGAGAGCAGATCAAGTGGGTCAACATATCGTCGTCCACCCGATCGACTGCTCCCGGTAAAAGACAGTTGATATGTGTCCATTCGCCCAGGGAAGCGAGTTGGGCCCGCTTCTGCTTCAAGTACTGCACATGGTTTCACGTCAGTCCAAGTCAAGACCGGAGAGGTGAGGTATACTCGCAGCTCGATCCATCTTCTTGATATCATCATCTTTGAGCTGCGACGCGGACGTGAAACCTTTGCTGATGTCCTCGAAGTCGTCGTTGTCGATACTCTCGAGCTCCTTGTCTAGGTCGATGTCAGCAATGTCTACATATTGTGCGCCATTCGCGGAGGCTCCGCAGGGACAGTCAAGGAGGTCATGGGTATTGCATGCTGTATCCGGATGGATTCTGAAGATGTCGAGAAGCTGTGGAACTGTCAGACGGCAGTATACAGCCGCGACTTGACGCACTTACATCCTTGCGACTGAACGAGTCCGACTTGGAATCAGATGTACCCTGTGCACGAACTTGAGCTCCTCCATGTCGACATGAACGCATCAAACTCTTACAGTGCCCATCAGCGCTGGAATAGCATGTTAATCGGACTCAAGCATCACAGGACAGGTGAAAACTCACAATCGCTCAAACCGAGCTTCGTAACTTGGCGCTGATAGATCTTCTCTGGGAAATGTCCACGCGTTAGACTAGACACATGACTGTCTAGCGAAGACAATCTCACCGTCAATGGAGCCTGTCGTCAAGAAGCGATAGATGTAGACTGGTCGTTTCTGACCGTCTCTACAAGAGCACGTCAGCACCATGTCGAGGCATATGCGGAACTGCTAATTTACCGATGTATACGGGCCATTGACTGTAAGTCGTGACTATGATCCGTAATCAGTGCCTCAGCGAACGCGGGGTGAGATCGCTCATCACACTCACCTTGGATTCCAGTCAGAGTCTATCAAGCACAACCGGGATGCACCGATGAGGTTAAGGCCCACCCCGCCAGCTTTCGAGCTAAGAAGGAATATAACTGTAACAAGATATCAACACATATTCACCACTAGTACGAGAGTACCGACATCGCTTCGCCTGAGAGGACCTGTTGAAATCATTGACGAATTCCTGTCGCTTTGGAGTAGGGGTATTCCTGTAGTTGATTAGGAATCTATCCTCGTCTGTCATGTATGGATGCTCACCCATCCAACCTGTGGTATGTATAGGCCTTCTTCTTGCAGTATGCTTCCATGATGTTCAAGGTGGAGGTATAATGGGAGACAACTATACACTTCTCTTCCGTATGCTGTATGTATTATGAGCTCGGCAAACCAATCATCTTCAGAGGCACTCACCTTATGAAGTGCTCGCAGCAGCGTGGCAAGGGCGGTCAACTTCCCTGTATGATGTATCAATGGATGTTGTCTGCATGTTTGTAATCGTGTCTCTTACCACTCAACGAGATATCCTCGACTTGTGCGCGCTCTGGTAGGAGCTTGAGAGCTTCTTCAATTGCGTGGCGCTTGGCCACATTGCCGCTTTGTCGGGCCTTCTCTCGAGCTTGATCTGCTGTCGCTTTCAACAAAATAGGGCTATTGCTAATCTTCGTAAGCATGTTGATGAGAGCAAGTGACTCTGCGGTCGAATTGCGGACAAGGTTGTCGAGCTTGTCGGGAGACAGGAACTTCTCGAAGATCGAGAGCTGCAGCTGCGTGGGTGTAACGAACACAACGTACTCATCTGAATAAGTACTAATGAGCAACAAATGGTAGGGGTAGCAATAGACGACTTACGCTTTGGAGGCAGGTACTTCTTGAGTATGGTAGCATCTCTGCGCAATACAAAGCTCTTGGCAATTGCTGTCAGCTAATACATCGGTTGAGTTGGGCGTGGAATCAGTAGGGAGTTGCTCGAGTTACCTGGTTTGAACGAGCTTCACCAAGCTCTGCCTCTTTAGCAGTACATCCGGGTGCGCGACTCTTCAAGATGGGCGTTTCGTAAACTCGCTTAAACGTCAAGTAGTCGTCTACAAATACACATGAGCATCAAGATTGTTTTGAGCCATGCGTTATCAAACCTAGCAGACCCGGATTGCAGAAGTCGGCCTGATACACTGGCAATCAGACACAATCCAATAAAATGAAAAGAGGGCTAACCATAGCATGGAATTCGCTCAACTCGTTCTGGATGGGGGTACCAGACAAGATGACCCGTCTTGGTGTCCTAAGGGCATCGAACATGGTCGACGTCTTGTTATTGGCAGATTTCAACCTGTGGCCTGAGGATACAGCAGGGGATACTCAGTCGCAATGAAGATCGGAGTGAGGCAAACCGCCCAACCTTCATCGCATATAATGAGCCCGATGGGAGGTCTACAAGTTCAATGAGTAAGTACACCCGAGCCAGGTCCGGTAAAAGCACGTACTGGCAGTACGCCAAATCTGAGCTATGAGAAGGTTAGTGTGATAGATGAAGGCTTGTGAATAGAACTCACATTACTGTGCGCAGTCGTTCGTAGCCAATAATCAACACTTGGTGCACTCTCCTACGCCTACGATGAGACTCCAAAGCGAGGGATCCCATGGGTGCACGCTCACGAGTTCATGAACTGCTTGATCGCTCTCTTGTCTTTATCTCCTACGAAAACACCGATACGATCCTTGCCCAGCCTGGGAGTACACCTCAGAACGATTCCAAGCCACTCCAATGCAGAGACATACACTTACCATTTGTGAAATTCGTTCTTCCAGTTCTATTTTTTATTATCAGCGCCACGCTTTCGTGAAGTCGGGGTGATGCTCACGTTGATCAAGGTCACCGGGCATACAATCAGAACCTTGCTTACGACAGGGGTAGGTCCTGCATATGGGTTTTGCTCTGCGGAAGAACATAAGCTACGGAACAAGTATTCATTCCTTTTTGCAGACTTACTAAGAAGCGTCCATATGAGGGTGATGGTCTAGCAGCTGATGCACTTAGGGATAGGCGGTGTTGAGTGCAAGAAGTTCACTGACCTGGAGTGTTTTTCCCATCCCCCTTCACAAAGTACGTTAGAGGACTAAAACCCCATGAAAAGAAACCTACATTTCGTCCGCCAAAATGCATCCTTGTCCTTCATGCTTTCGAAGACCCATCACACATTCATAGAGGAATTGCACACCTGCAAAAGAGATCTACACAACGCTTTTGCTCGAAACAACCTCTGCGCACCTTCTTTCTGGTGAGGGCGCAAATGGCGACAAAGGACGGGATCTACAACGACTGGCACGACTGACAAGTTCCTGCGACAGAGAATAAGCGAGGGCCGGGCATAGTAGGAAGAGATACTAACTTCTTGTTGAACTTTGTCTGATGCTCCTTGGTGGGCGCTTTCATCACGACAGCACCAGGAGCATCCGGGTTGTGACTGAACGCATTCGGCTTCAGATGTATAGCTTATGAACCAAAGCTGCAGCACGCACAGAGGTCCTTTCTCCTTTGTTTTCACTGGCGCGCCGTAGAAAGAGGCAGGTGAGATGAACCTCCCTGTGGACGATGGAGTATTGACTGAAGGCGGACTAGACCCGCTACCGTTCTCGCGAGAGGCGTTGAGTAGATATGATGGCCGTGGTGACTGCTGGGAAACCGGAGGGTGGCCGAGCTCAGGGTCGACTGGAATTTCTTTGGAGGATCCCACGACTGCTGGGAGCTGGGAACGAGGGATTTCGCTATCTAGCTCAACCTCCCGGTTGCCTATGAACGCCCGATAACTGCTATATAGAGGGAGCCCGTCCCATTTGCGAGACCCAAGGCTAGATACACGAGCGTCAACATCTCTATCCATAGAGAGCGGTAGTCGACTCACATGAGACCCGCATCCGACAGGAATGTCAGCTTATCGTCTTCCAAGATGACAAAACCATCTCCATCCCATGTCTTATGCTTCTTCTGTTGAGGCTTGCGCCTACCCGCGTCTTAGCTCCAGTTCATAGTGTACAGAGCAATGCAGACTCACCAGTTCGCTGTCCAACATGAACCTCCAGTAGCAGCCCGCTGAGAGATTTGCTGGGAGGCAACCAGACTGACTGGCTCCAGTGGAATCCCCCGCTTAGGTTTATCTGGAACGGATGAAGGGGTGTGTGCGGGAGCCTTGCCATTCAGAGTCTTCGGTTTGAGAGGTACGAACTGCTTCGCTGCGCTAGGCCGCGACTCAGTCGAGATTGGGATCCCACCATTCCCAAAGCATCTCCCAGACAAGAAATCTTCCCGAGACAACCGGTGGTCGATCTCAATCTCCTTGCTTCCCAAAGTGAACTCGACGCCTTCGTCGAGCTTGTGTGTGCCCTCAATACCGTGAGGTTTCCCAGTAGCAATCCTAATACATGCGCATGTTTCGTCAAAGGAAGAGTGTGTGATGTTCAAGCAACTCACTGTCGACTTTCGGGGTCGTATAACGCACATCTGTGACCACTGACGACCAAGACTGCATCCCCATCCCAGGTCTTGTGCTTCTTGTATTGGGGATTGCGCCTAGGAGTGACGCATACGTATCAGACGAAGGGTAAAAATTCTGAATTCGTACCATTGTACCATCCAATACTGATCCCCTTCCATCGCAGACATGCCACCGGATGAGCCATCATCTAGTGCTTGTCGTTTCCGACTTCCATCGGCGTTGTCGTGGCCGTCAAATTTGCGTTTAGTACTCCCAGAAGCGGTAGGGTCCTGAAATGCAGGCATTGGTCCGCAGTGAAGGAGCGTAGAGGGAGGTGGTCGGTGTAAGAGTCAAGTAATAGTCGCCGCGTCTCGGACGCGTCGCGACGCGGTCAGGCACTGCATGATCACGTGGTACGCGTTTGACGCGGTGTACTAACTCAACAATTGGTCTCCAGTTTAGGCCTTTGGTAATCCCCTTAGGCATGCATGAAAGGACAGAGAAAAATACTGGTTGACATATAAAAAGCATAATATTATAGACGACAACAACACCATACTGTATGCTCGGGAGACGGGATGCTCATCCTGAGCGCGGAGAAGCCACACTACCGTTCACTGGAAAGGGTACTTCGATCTATCAAGCTTCGACACTGGGCGGCTGGGACTCGACGCAGAGGTGGGCATTGGTGGGAGGGGCGGGACGGGGAAGTCTGCCAGTGACGACATGCTCAGCTTAAGTGGCCCGTCGTCGTTGGGCACGACTGTGGGATGAAGTCAGCGGACCATTCACGAAGGAATTGTATCCCGACATACCATTAGGGTTTACAAATGCCTTCGACCTCTCGGACACGAGCACGCTACTCCGTGGGCCACGAGGCCCCATCGTGCGCGACGGCAGCGTCTTCGACCTGCTCAAGTCCGCCGACCTCAACGGTGATTCGCCCGGCCCATCTGTCGGCGTCCGGAAGCCTGCGACGTCCCCCGAGGAAGGCACCCTAGGCGATCCCGCGTTGACCTGAGACCTACGCTCTTCCGCCAATGGGCTCATGAGCGTGACCTTACGGCGCACCAATGGCTGTACTGCCGACGTTGACGACGAGCGACTGAGAGACGTACCGACCGGGGGTGAACGGCCCTCCGGCGCGGAAGTAACTGTCTCTATGGCTGACATCGGTCTCGGGGCTTGAGAGATACTGCCAGGACGACGGTGCTGTGCTGGATGAGAGGGGAGGCCGGACAGACGCTTCATGTTGCGCTGCGGAGACGGTGCTCGAGCCGGAGATTCGGGCATTGGAGGCATAGGAGGAAGAGGAGGAAGCTCCGAGGACGGAGGTGGGCCGGCGTGGTAGAGGGACATTGGTCGTGTAGCTGAAGAACGGGGAGGTGGGGGAGCGGAGTCAACCATCGACGTCGGGCGGGAGCTCACTGTGCCCGACCGGGTGCGAAGACGAGGTTGAGGCGAGGCAGCGCCGGAGGGTGACGGGACCTGAGGGAGAGGAGCAGAGACTCGAGGCGACGGCGCCCTCGGTGGAGCAGAGACAGGCACCACGGGGGACTTCGTGGAAGGAGTAACTATCTCGAACATCATGGGAGTGCCAGGAGTGTCGTCCGTGTTGGTGGGACTCGGCTCTATGGCAACAATTGTCGGGATCTCCATGTGCTGTTCTTGACTCCGATCAGGGAGGTTCATGGGCTTTGGGCGCTGAAAAGGTGCCCGCGCAGGGGATGCAGAACGCTCAACCGAGGCTTGGGTAGGACTCGGCGCCCGGACTGGAGCAATCTCTGGAAGCATGTTTGGTGGGATCGCAGGTACAGGCGGATGAGCCGGTGACATTGATCGCCTGTGCGCTGATGACGGACGCTTGAGAATACCCACGGGAGAAGGAGAGGGAGAACGAGCGCGTCCAGAAACCGGCGACGAAGGCGCTGCACGAACATTGCTACCTGCTGAAAGCGAAACAGGGGGGATAGGGGGCAGTCCACCTGTAGGCGGTGGGGGAACTGACGGGAGACCACCCGCAGGAGCAGGAGTAGAAGGCGGCGGAGCACGATGATGGATCGAATTGGGAGTCGCTGGAGAGACGGGTGCACGTCCGACAGTCCGTACGCGACCACGGAAATCGTTCGAGTTATCTTGAACCCTTTGCGGGGTCACAGCGAACGCGTCCTGAACCTGAGCACGCAGCGCCATATGGGAGAACATAGGCTTCCGACGCTGAGCAGCCGCCCGCTTCTCTGCCATCTTCATGACCTGAGCCCGGATCTCCATGTGCGTGAATCTGGGCTTCCGACGTTGGCTAGCTGTAGATGCCGAAGTGGCCTTCACAGCTTGAGCTTGGATCTCCGTGTGCGTAAAAGTCGGGTTGTTCCTCGGCTTGATTTGATGAACTGGTGTCGAGAGGGGGCGTGGTTCCGCATTGCAGGCCGGGTAAATCTCAATGATTGGGTAGACCGCAGGATCTATGATGTGGTATGAGAACATGTACCGAAGTGAATTCTAAATGGACCCACAGATGACCAAGCCCGGATATCGAACCGGGAGGGCGTCCTCATTTGTTAGGCTCACTTCAATCAAGGAGAGCTCCGCAGTGTGCGTGGAAGGGTACAGGGAAATGTGCGGGTAAACCGGCCGATCTACAGAACAATCAGCAAACTTGACCTTCAAGGTTCTGACGCATACCCACAGATCTCCAAGACAGGGTAGCCAGCCACCAACTCTACAACCACTGCTGGCCAACTAGACTGGTCGGTAGACCTGCGCGTCGGATCTACACAAACTTAGTACCATGCTCACGTCCAAACAACTCTGACTTACAGATGTCGAAGACAGGATACTGGTGTTCGACACCGACGGAAATAGCCCCAGTTGGCACAAACTTCATCTCTGCAACAACGCTCGGGTAAATCCTCGCCAGGTTGTGAGGATATACAGGCGCATCTGAACAGAGCTGAGCATATGTGCAGACTAATGGACAAAGACACTCACAAATTTCGAATGCAGGGTAAACAGCCTGAAGCCTGTCGACGCTAGGACTCGTCGAGGTTGCCACCGAAATTGCCACAGAGGACGTTGAGGTTACGCGAGAGTAAATCATCGACAGAGAGTGCGGATACGCGGTGAAGTCTACGCCGAGCACAACGGGATAGATGTTCTTGAGCGAGTGCGGATACACTGTGTAGTCTACATCTTGTACAACCGGATCTAGACACAGGTATGAGCATGCATATTTACAACATCAATTAGTTGCCACTCACAGAGGTTGAAGTCGGGATAGCCGAAAGCAAATTCCGTTTGTTCGGTGAACAACTCAGTCTTTCCAGGGAGGTAGATTGCCAACAAGGAGTAAGGGTAAGCAGAGTAGTCTACGTTCAGTACAGCAGGATCTGTGATCTGTCAGCACACGTTTCTATCATCTAGAAGGGTTGCTTACAAAGGTTAAAATCCGGGTAGCCGAAAGAAAGCTCCGTGGACCGAGTAGAGACAGACTTTTTCACAGCCACCACAGTAGTCAAACTGCGGACTGAGTGGGACACAGCGGGATAGATGACCAGGTTCGGATAGACAGCAGGATCTACAGAATATACCATGTAAGCCACATCATCGTAATGAAGAGCATGGCCACTCACAAATCTCTATGGCGGGGTAAGAAGCCGACAGACGGGTTACGCATTCCGCGATACGGGTCTCAAGAATGACAGCTGCGGGATAGATGGAAAACGTCGGATAGCTCGCGGGGTCTACGGAGAATTTTAGCGAAGAGATCTCCATAGAATCCTGTTTCACTTACAAAGATCGAAGATGGGGTACGGAGCCCCGGATGGGATTGCGGGGACAGGAAGCCTATGGGTGTCGATGGAGATGAGGGCCGGGTAAATATCGAAGGAGGGGTAAACCGCGGGATAGAGGTCGATGACGGGATATCCAAGCACCACTCCGGGAGCTTCGCTGATGCGTTTGACCGATGGAATCGGGACCCGACGAGCATCGTAGGAGACCAGGCTGTGTCTGTGCGCAGACCACGTCTGGCTTTCGACATGGGCGACTTCGGTTTCCTGAGCGTAAGGCCATACATGTTGCCAGGTTGAAGGACGTTGCTCGTTGTACGCCCATACATGAGACCACGATGACGCGCGAGGTGCGTCGTAGTACGGGAAAACGTATGGGAACGGCTCGTTGGCGACAAGAGCAGTAGTGGCGAGCGTTGTACCGCGAGACCGAAGGAAGCTGGGAGAGGCCGGAACGCTTTCACTCACGTGGCGATCACCGAGGTCGGGGGAGGGCGGACGAGAGAATACGAACGGCGATGGAGGGTACGAGAGCGGTGCACCCCAAGACGTAGCCGTTGTCGGAGTGACAGGGCGGCTTGACATATATCTACCAGCGATATCGATAGATGGGGCGTATGACCACGCAGCAGGAGAACGCGGGTACTCGGAAGGAGGGCCCCAGCTGGTCGCCGTGGTAGGAGTCATGGGGCGACTAGACATGTTTCTCTCAGCGATGTCGATCGACGGAGCGTATGACCATGCAGCAGGAGAGGGGGGATACTCCAAAGGAGCACCCCAGCTTGTCGCCGTGGTGGGGGTGGGAGGAACGTCTTCGTACATGCGCCATGCAATGTCCGGTGAGGGGAGACGGGACGTGTACGAAAGCGGAGACAACTCGTTGTAATCGTAGTCAGGTCCAAACGACGTTGCAACGGATGGTGTGAGGCAGACCGAACCCTCTCCGCGACGGTCGAGATGTACTGAAGGAACGCGACTCCAGGATAGCACCGATTCCATCTCGTAGTCCAGAGGACCCGCAGAGGAGATTGACCAGGTGTAGTCGTCCAAATTGAGTTCGAAGCCGGAAGCGGTACCCGTCGGAAGGTCTTCAATCGTGTTTGGCATGTTGACAGGGTCCAGACTGGTTTGACCGGTGGCGGCCAAAGGGCTGCGAGCGGCATTGCTGGCACTCATGCGCCATGAGTTGACTCGGTGGTCGAAGTCCTTCTTCGCGGTCATCGGTTCATCCTCCTGGACGATGGGCGAGAGAATGGTTGTCCTCCCAGTAACGCTGGGCGGAGATTCGTCCCTGAGGATGAGCTTGGACCCCGAGCGCACCGACATGGCGTCAAAGCGGTCCAGGAGTGATAGTTTCTTGATGTTGCGACCTTGACCCCTGGCTGCAATCTGCTGCTGCGCCAGCGAAATGGCATCCAATTGCTCGTCCGCAGGTTCGTTGATTGAAGTCTGACTATCGTGGCGCCAGTGGGAGATGGATTGGGCACGGGAGGGAGCAACAGACTGGGGGACGTCCGCGAAGTCGCGGCGGGAGGAAGCTATCCAAGTGTCGTACCAACGGGCCCGGTGTATGTCGATGTCAAACTCGATGTGTCCGCTGATAGGAAGCTGCTGAGCGGGCAGGGACGGACTCCGTGGGTCGAAAAGATGGCCCCAGAGCATCGGCCAGGATTCGTCGGACACACGCGGAGCGAGTGAGATCCCACTGTGGTTTGTATGGAGATAGACGGACAGTCCGGAGATGCTAGGGAAGCTGAACTCGCGCGCAATGGCGCCTAGCTGACTGCTCAACTGAAAATCGGCATAGCGTAAGCTGCAGGTGCGGAGAGAGCGAATTACTACACACCGTGGGATAGAGGGGCATGAGCAATCCGCTAGACAGACGGCGTTGAGGCCCAGACGACAGGGTATGTCCGAGGTGACCGTGCTCCTTGGTGATTGACGCGGGGGGGAGGACGACGACCAGCCATCTAAGACGCGGCTGCACTGTACGCTCCCTTGCCTCCCGCAGACCCGAGCTGACGTATGTGACCGAGGGTTTCTTCCGGTGGAAGGATGCGTACGGGGATGCGAAAGGAGAGGTGGACTCCATCATGGTTGGGGGAAGCTGGGCCTGAGACGGATCCAACTCCAGTCCGGTCGAATTCAGCGCAGGCGGGATCGCCTGGTGAGATAGCGTCTCGTAGTCCGTGTCTGGTGGGGTGAGGGGGTGGGCGGGGCGGGGGAGGTCGAATAAAACAGGCTTCTGGTGATGGCCTGAGGCGGGCGGCATTGGGGCAGTGAGGTGGGACATGGCGGGCAGGCTGCGAGGCGGGGATCAGACCGGACTGGGAGAAGGTGACCGCTGGCTTGCAGCTGAAGGAACGGGCGGCAGAAGGACCGCGGCAGCGCGGGGCTGGCGAAAGCGAAGATGGAGGGAGGAAGCGAAAGAGACGGGCCTGGGCTGTGAGCCAGCGTAGTTTAAAGGCGAGGAGCTGAACGGCGGGTTGGATGAAGAGCTGTGATTGGATCACAGCATCAGACAGCCTACGACGTTAGCAATCTCCAGGGCGACCGCGCGGCGCAGAGGGCAGAAGGGCAGCAGGCAGAAAGAGAGCCTCCTCTCACAGAGAGTGCGGCGGCAGTGGGAGAGCAGACGGCCGGGCTGGGGGTCGCTTGTATGCAGGGACGGCTCTCATAAACCGCGGCCAAGTAGCCGGTGCCCATGGCATCAAGGCGCCTATTTCCCTGCGCAGCGTCAGAATTCGCGGATACTCAATATTATGCGCGCTTACCGGCTCTCCCGGCCCGTCTACACGTGCCTGGGGGACGAATGCTCGCGCCACCTGGGTACGCGTCCTTGGTTCCGTGCACGATGGAAGGCAGACTCGCCCAGCTTGCCCCCCTGAGCCAGAAAGACAAAGCCTCCGGATATCAGACCCTCTTCTCAGAACTCATCTCTCGCGATGACCACGCGAACATCGCCCAAGACATCCATGCCCTGGTCGATAATGTCGTCAATCAGGACGTCGGCCTCGTGATCGGCCGACAGATCCTCTCCGAACTCGTTAAGGCACTCTCCGAGAGCGTCTTCAAGGACGCCACAGTCAAGAAGGCTATTGTTGAGGATACGCTCAACATCATCCGCCCTCGCATCGTCAGCTACGAGGAGCAGGTGCGTACGATCCCTCATCTGAGGACGCTGTGGCGCCCATTCGTCTCCTTTAGGTGAACACTCTCAGCTTCCAACTCGCCGACATTCTGGAAGAGGAGGAGGAATGGAGTGAAGCCGCGCGGGTGCTCATGGGCATCTCTTTGGATTCGGGTCAGAGGTGAGCTCCTTCGTCCAGCTGAGGAACGCCACCCTCACACTCCTGTATAGAGCTCTCCCAGACGAAGAGAAGTTGCGCGTGTATGTACGCATCGTCCGTCTACTTCTCGAGGACGAAGACTCTGTACAAGCGGAGCGCTTCTACAACCGCGCAGCACTTGTCGCGCACTCTACACAAGACAAGGAGATCCTTCTCTCTTTCAAGCTCTGCCAGGCCCGCATCAGCGACTACAGCCGCAAGTTCCTCGAAGCAGCCGGCAGATATCACGAACTCAGCTGGGTACCAGAAATCGACGAAGAGGAGCGGAGACACATGCTGCACGTATCTGCTACCTTTGCTTCATCCTCGCATTATGCTCACGCGCCACCCACATTCAGTTCTGCAGCGATAACGTGCGCCATCCTCGCGCCCGCAGGCCCCAACCGTTCCCGCGTGCTCGCCTCGCTCTGCCGTGACGAGCGCACGCAGGATCTTTCCTCGTTCAAAATCCTCGAAAAGATGTTCCGCGACCGCATCCTGCGCTCAAGCGAGATCAAGGAATTCGAGGGCACGCTGAAGGCCCACCAGCTTGCACGCATCGAGGTCTCCGCAAACGACCGTCTTGCTGCGGTCGTCGCGGACGATGCAGACGATACAGCCGGTCCGGGTGCGAGCACGCGCAAGGGCCCGTCGACGGTGCTCGATCGTGCGGTTATGGAGCATAACTTGCTCGCAAGCTCGAAGGTGTACAACAACATCACATTCAAAGGCTTGGGCGCGTTGTTGGACGTAACGCCTGGCGCAGCAGAGACCATGGCGCGGAAGATGATTGAGCAGGGCCGTCTCAAGGGTTCTATCGACCAAGTGGAGAAGCTGATCTCCTTCGATGTTACGGGAGAGGACGATGATGCACAAGGAAAGGCCGGAGGTCTCGGAGACGTCGAGCAAGTGGAAGAGGACACGGGAGCGCCGTTCACGAAACGCTGGGACATGCAGATTCGTTTGACCGCTGCCAACGTACGTCATTTCTTTGCACACCTGTATTCTTACCAAGCGCTTTACACAGGTCGAGACTATCGTGCAACACTTGACGGAAAAAGGACTCGTGAGTGTGCGAGGTTGAACATGTAGAGCTGCGATTGCACTGTAAGATATGTACTTCGATAGCGACTGCGGGTACAAGAGGTCCGTGCCGAATGATGTATGGCGACTGCGTGATGTTACAACCATATCACAAGAATGTGTCTTCAATCTTCGACCCGACGCCTCTTGTCACGCTCCCGCTTGCTCTCCATCTCGTGCCATTCTCCCTCCAATGCGGACATTCTGGAGAGCAGCTTCAATGATTTGCGAGAAATTCAGAGCTAAAGATACTTACCCGACAGGTGTGACAGCAGGCGGCGATTCCTGGTTGAAGTATGGCGCTTCCAGGGCCTGCGCGGCCGTGATACGGGTCTCGGGGTTCCAACTCAACAACTGCTCCGCCAGATCGAGTCCTGCAGGAGAGAGCCACCTAGATAGGAAACGTTATGATTATGAGCAGGGACAGATGTAAGTCAAGAGGTGGCATACTTCTTGAACCCCTCTCGGAAGCGATTGGGAATAGGTTCCGTGGGCTTGAAGAGTTCGTACCAAGGGAGACTTGTAAGGCCTGGCCAAGCTTCAAGCGTCGGAGTACCCATCCACTTATAGATCACGTAGATCTGCTGAAGCTCATCTACGCCCTGGAAGACGGGATGCTTCGTGAACAGTTCAAGCATGATGCACCTGCGCCGTAGAAGTTGAGCTGTGATGAATGATTGAAGCGCGAACTTTGAGACTCACCCCGCACTCCACATGTCCACTTCCGGGCCATAGACAGTTGCACCAAGCAGCAGTTCCGGTGGTCGGTACCATTGAGTGATCACGCGGTTGGTGTAGTCACTCTTGCGCCGCTTCTGGTACACTCGGGCCAGACCGAAGTCCGCGAGCTTCAGTTCCCCACGACTGTTGACTAGGATGTTCGAACCCTTGATGTCTCGATGGATGACCCCTTTGTGGTGCAGATATGCAAGTCCAGAGAGCATCTGCCGACAGAACGACTTAAGATGTGCGTCTGTGAACTCAAACTCCTTCTGCTGGAGCACGCCACTCAGGTCATGATCCATGTACTCGATGACCATGTATACGGTGCCTATGAACATTTTCAACAAGGGGACGTCACAGAGGTCTACGAAATATGCTTACCATGAGATACCATCATTTCGTACAAGCGGACAACATTGTCATGCCGAAGTGATTGAAGCAACTTGACTTCTCGCATGGCAGTGACGGGGAAACCTTCTTTCTCTCCTTCCATCTTGATCTGCTTGAGGGCGACCATCCTCCCAGAAATGGTGTGACTGGCCTTGAACACCTTACCGAAGGTCCCGGTGCCGACATGGCCAAGCACGACGTATAGGTTCTCTTTAGGGGGCTCCGGCAGTGTGGCCTTGCGTCGTCGTCTAAACGGAGGTCGCTGTGTGCGATACTCCTGCGGACTGCGGCTGCGGCTGCGAGCTCGTGACCACCCATAGGATGGTGTATCCTCGTTGAGGTGTGTAGCTTGCAGCTCAGGAGAGTCTGCACGGAGACTAGGCTCTCGCTGGGATACAGAATGAGGATGCTCGTCGTCTTCGTCACCTGGAAAGAATCGTTTAAGAGAATTGTTGCCTTGACCTATGGGTTTGAAGCCCTTTTTGCTGGTCGAACCAGACGTTGGAGGTAGAACCGACTTCCGCAGTTCAGGGGATCGGTGAGTGGGGGGAGGAGACCGGTTGCCTCGGTGGGGAGAAGAGACCCTTGGCGGGAGCATAGATGCGTCAGGACGCTCCGGAAGTGTGTTCGACGGGAAGAGCTGCATGTTTGTTCAATCGACGAGTGTCGATGATACTGGAAGCGACTCACCTCTGTTAGCTTGCCATTATGATGCTTGTTCTTGCCTTTGCGATTCTGCCCATTGCGAAACTTTGGCATCGAGACATCTTTGACGTTCGTCGCCTGAGGAAGTCTGTGGATAGCTTTGGGTCGATCTCGAGGACTTTGAGTTGGACTCCGGCTTCGACTGTAGCTGGAAGCAGACGGGTTCCTGCGCCTGCCTCGCTCACTCCTACTCCCACTCCGAGGCGAAGAAGAAGGCGAACGAGAATATCGCTGGTCCCGACGACCGCGTCCCCGTGGTGTATCTGAGTAGCCAGGGCTTCGACCGCCACGAGGGGGACTGACATCCCTCCGTCGTCGCTTAGGGGTGTCGAGCGACCTTGAGCGACTTCGCCAAGAACGTTGAGAACGATAGGAACCAGCCGGAGAACGCGAACGCCCTGGGGACGTAGAGTGACGATGCCGCCGTTTGTTGGAGGGAGGACCGCCTTTCTTAGACGACGAGGGCTCTCGACGGGTCCAGCTGGAAAATGAGCAGGGGAGGTGTTGAGCGTCGTGAACGCGACGCCAGCACAAGGCACTGACTTGTTCAATTGACTATCGTCATCGCGCCAGTTACGTTTCTGCTGTTGCTTGTGGTTCCCATTCTTCTTGTTGCTCTTCTTGTTCGACTTTGCCTTGCCCCCATTCTGGTTTCGTTGATTTGAAGGTGCAGCGGGGCCGCCGTCACGTCGGACAGGTTGCCACGACGCAGACGGCTCCCAAGAACGATTCTCCGATGAGAAGGCTCGCTCCGTGACCAGTCCTTCGATGGAGGCTCGTGCTGAGCAGCAACAGACTGCTTTCTCGACTCCCACCCGTTGTCTCTCTGCCACTCCCTCGTATCCCGACCCACTCCTTCTCTTCGATCCTCTTGCCAGTCGGGTTTGTCAAACCGAGAATTTCGAGAGAAAGCGCCGGGATGTTCATCATGACGAGAGCCGGGCGTCCAACCGAGAGCATCCTGTCACAAGAAGGTTGAGTGAATGTCGAGGGGGGAGCGGCACACGATATGCATGGGCAGGAAGGAAAGAGAATACACTCGCACATCATGTTGGCCATGTCTGGGCCAGCCTTCCGCGTCACGGCTGTCGCGTGGGTCTCCTCGTCGCTGTTCTGCCTCTCGACGGTCGAGGTAGTTGTCGGACATTCGCCATCCATCGTTAACGCTATGCCGGCCGCGGGGATGGTGATCGTCGTGCCGCATGAAGGGGTTCGATGAGCAGCGAGATGGTGGTAGGGAGCGAAGAAGATGGCAGTCTTGTTGGTGTGGGACAGAGCGTGAGCGGCTTCAGGTGACAGAGACTCCTGATGCCAAACCTGGTTGGGGTCCTCGGCAATGCGAATACAGGACGAACGCACTTGAATGTCTTCCTCTAGTTTGATGTCTGGGACAATGACTTGCGTTGCGGTCGTTTGATGATTGGGGGTAAGGGTCTGGTGACTTTCGATGTTGAACGGCGCACGCTCGGATTTGTGGCGGATGGCACTGTCGAGTCAAAATGCTCCACGAGCACTATTGAAACCATACAGCCTGATTGCTTCAGACAAATTCACTCAGGAGGAAGACAGGCGTTGCGCTGGTCCTTGGCTGGAGCATTAGAAGTCGGTGAAGCAGTTGTCCGAACGGTTAGTATCAGCTACAGAGTCGATTCACGTAAGGTTACTTACAAGGAACAGCGGCACTTCAATAGACGTTGCGGTGGTAGCTATCCGCCGCCGATATCCAGTTACTGCGAGTGCCAATAGAAGTCGGAGGGGGCGGAGGAGATCGAGACTCCGCGGACCGTGGTCGCGGAAGAAGAGAAAGCGAGGACGCGACACTGCCCAGGATGCGGAACTTTGTCTTCAATCTCAATCTCGGCCAGACCATCATAAACCGGGCCACTAGGGAGTAAACTCGCCCCTTAGAATCCAAGAGAAGGCTATACAGCCACAGTCGAACTCCAGATGCATGGATGGGATGGCGGTTTACTGCAAACTCCGCAGGCTTGCACGTGCGGCAATATCCATCGGTGGCGCAACTGGTTACTGCATACGCAACGTGTACAACGACCGTATGATCTTCGACGCGCCTGAAGGCACACATGCACATATGGCATGTTTGCAATGGGTACGATAAGTACAAGGACAATCCCACTTCGACGCCGCGAAGAAATGGAGTTGATCGAGCACGAGTTGAGTATTTCCCCCGATTTCATTGAAAATTACATTCAGGATCTCCTTCTTCGCCTTCACCCTCACGACCCAACCGTCGTGTGAGCCGATAGTACAACAGCAGATTCGCCAAATCACTCCTTCGAGGGGCGGCGGCGTCAGTGTTGCGTTTCACGATCGCGTCAGCTCGCTCCATCCTGGAGAATTTGCTGGGCTCGGGGGTTGTGGCAAACAACTTACGAGGCGGTGAGTAAACCCTGTACACGCGAGCAACTTCCCACAGACCTTAATCGTGTGGTCTATGCCACTAACCGCCACTAGGGGCAGGTAAGGATGGCCTTCGATGACATTCACAACACTACCGTCTCCTTCTAGAATGTCGTGGAGTCTTCCGGTGGACTTCTCCCACATGAACCAATTGCCATCATCGGACCCCGAGACAATATACTCGTCTCGAGGGCCGAGGAAGTTTACTAGAAGTTGTACATGAGCTGAGGGGTAACGTGAAAGAGAATGCACTCACCGTCCTTGACGGTCTCGACATTGCAAACACCCGAGAACCGCGACCGAGGAAGCAGAGTGTCTACGCCGCTGTATCGCTTGTCCCCTTCCGCCTCTTCCTCACCATCTTCGTCGTCGTCGTTATCATCATCTTCTTCATTTTCTGGACGGACATCTGGATCATCTTCCTCCATTGAGTCCTCGAGTAGAGGCAGGCACTCATTCTCCGCACGGCTCGAGTGGTTACCACTGTCGGCCAGTATTCGCTCGATGTCTTCCTCCATCATCGCATCGCGACGTGATTGTGATATCCCGACGTCGGAAGTATTGGAGGCTCCGTCCGATGTTCGCCGAGAGTCGCGCTTCCGGTTGGGACGCAGGACAGACGAATCCAGTGGCGCCATACTGGTGGGCGGCGGATCATCCAAGGTTGAGTACAGGTATATGGCATCTGCGCTATAAGCTGGAGAGTTGTGAGACCAAATCATAGACTAAGATGGATTGCTTCCACTCACAGAGCAACACCTCGAATCCATTGGTTGATGCCATACGGGTCCCTGTGATATGCTCGTGTCCTTTTCTCTCGTGCGGACCTCGGGTGTTCCTTCCAAACCTTCGCACACAAGTCGTCAGCTCGTCGCTTGCTGGGGATTGACCCCACTCGGCTTGGAGCAATCTTCCAGAGTGCCGACGATCAAACAGATAGCCCTATTGGTAACAACTTCGGTCAGGAAACTGGGGAGGAGGAGGGTCTCACTCACATAGGGTGATGCACCAGCGACGACGAACTGATACGGTGTCATTGGAGAGAGAGATATTGATGACAGCTCGTGACTGAGTTGGACGAGAGGCGCAGAACATGCCAAATCTCCTCTGCACGAGTGGCTGACGCGGAGGTCATGTTGACGAACGGTTCCGTCCTGTGCACAGTTCCATCCCGCTAATTGCTGAATTTCGCTGAGTGTCTACATACCTCAGCCACAGTGAGGAAGAGGTCCGGACTGTCCTCTGTGATGATCCTCTTTACGCGTCCCTTGTGGCACTTGATGATTCTTATAGCCGCCTCTCGCGTACCGTACTCCATCTCTCCGGTGTGAAGAGGGTACCCACCGGCCTTTTCGTGGTCGAACACGCGTACTTGACGGTCACCAGCGACCGTGACTCTATGATAGATCATGAGACCAGGGTGGGCTCGAGGGGCCTGGCGGATGCAAGGCAAGTTAGCAACGTACATGCGAGAACAGTGAGGAAGCATTTGAGCATTGAACACGTTCGCTCGATGCCCTGTGTGGATGACAGCATCGCATGTGAAAGGATATTCCTGCTCCAAGTTGTTTTCGCTAAGACGCCATAGTCGGATGCTCGTGGACACCCTCGTCAAAGTAAGGAACACTAGGACCGATTATGATCACCCACTGTGTGTCATCCCCGCTGCTGACCAAGACTTCCCCTCCTTTGCCCCACGAAAGAGCATTCACACACCTGGCAACAAAGGGTTTCATGATTCAGACACTGTACAAGCAATGAGCACCTACCCTGTGTGACCGCTTTTGTCGTCTCCGAGCACGTTTACTCTGTCCAGTTGTCCCTGCCGGAAGCATGTCGAAAGAAGTGTCTCCTTACGTTGAAGAGAGGCGACATATGGCCTGTTCTGAATGACCTGAGTAGGTTGCATGTTGGGGATTCCAGCACCGGATTGCAGTCAAGCCCAGAGAGTACAGAGCATCAAGAGAGCACCCTCGGAAGAGGTCTCAACCGTGTTTGGCGCCACAGGTTTGTGCATGACATCATCCGATTCTCACGGTAATCATTATCATCTCAAAACAGTCGTTCCAGAGTCAACGTAGTGTACATGCAGGTATCAGAGGAAAGGATGCGAAGAGCGTGGAGCCAGGGATGCAGCATGTATGTCCATGTGCTGGCCGAGTTTACTTCGCGAGAGCGAACCCAACGGCATCGCGATCCGCGTCGTAGACGGTGTAGTACTTGCGAAGGAAAACGTCACCTGAACCAGTGTCAAGATGGCATGAAACGAGCGGAAAGGGCGGGTAGTACATACCGACAATCCACAGGGAACCACCGCCAGGCATGTTGATGTCGATGCCAGTGAATGAGGACATGCAAGTGCCCTGGACCTCCAAAATGTAGTCGGTACCCTTGAGCACGTACGGCTTGCCGCCGAAGTACATAGTCAAGTCCGGAAGTCCAGGAACATTGGCACAGTCAACGGTGTACTGGCCATTCCACCCCTTCTTGGCACCGATCTGAGTGTTCAGCATCTCCGCCATGTCGGTAGGGAGAGCGATGAGAGAGGTACCTGGAATGGACCAATCAGTGGGATAACAACATTGTGTCTTTGAACAACACAAACCAGTGTCGATGGCAGCACCAGTGTTCTCAAGCTCAAGCTCGTCATCACCGAGAGAAACCTTCTCGAGCTCGACTTCCCAGTACGCCTTCCTGCGAACCGGGACGTAGTCAATCTTGCCAGTGTACGCACTGTCGTCGATACCACCAAAGATGGCTTCACCACCGTCCGCCTCTGACGAGCCGAGACGGAACGAAAATACGTGTTTGTCGATAAGCTTCTGGTGCATCATCTGATAGAAAGGAGGGACGATGTGGTTGACTGAGATAGTGTCGTAGGCCAGACCCAGGATACCGTCGAACCTACATAACGCAGTCAGCACGCAGCAGACACCTCAAATGAAAGTACACGAACTTTCCAAAAGCGAAGGCGAGTCCGGGCTCTTTGGTAGCCTCCGCGAAATCAGTCTTGGGGATGGTGATGTCACCAATCCTCATGGTGTCCTGCGAGACGAAGCCTTCCATAGAACCCGAGCCGTACTGAATGCTGAACTCGGACCCGTTCGCCTTGTAAGTCGAAGACGCGCCCGAATCGAACTTGGTGTGTAGGAAACAAGCGATAGAGGTGCACTTCACACTAGGGACCCAAAGATTGCTGGACCTGCGGATAGTTAGCAACAAAATGACATCCCAAAAACGTGCGCAACCAACCCGGTGTCGAGAATGACCTTGAACTGTGGACGTCATCAGAAAATGCGCGACGTGAATAGGGAGGAATCCTTACAGTCTGGGGAGGAGTTCCCAGAGAGATCTCGGCGAAGTACTGGGCGTTCATGAAGTCTGGCAGCAACCATGATGAACACGGGGACCCAGCACGGATGTGGACGAACTCACTGCTCAAAGGAACATTGTGACCGCCCTCGACGCTGAACTCATCCTGAGTCCAGTAGAGCTGTTCGCCGTCTTTGATCGAAGGACGCGAGACACGAACGTTGCGACCAGTGCCAGAGCCCACGAGCGGGGTCTGGGCGAAACCACCGTACTTCTCGGCGAGGTAGGCACTCTCGAGCTCGGGGTTGCTCGCTGCAGGAGCGACCTTCTGGAGCTTGAGCTTGTGAACGCCAGCGGCCGCGGTGAAGGGGAGAAGGACTAGGGGGGCAAGTCTGGAGAGCAACATGGTGGTTTGGGGCAGACGCAAGCGCAGCTCAGTTGGGGTTGTAACCGTCTCCTGGCACACCCTGTCACCACAACGTGTTACGGTGACGTGAATGGAGCCCCAGTTACGCCCAGGTGACGTGATCCCATGATGACGTGTCACGCTCGTCCCCAGTGGACCAGACGCGTCTCGTCGCGCGACGCAGCGAAAGCGATTGCTACTCCTCGTCTTTGTCTTTATCCCCACATTAATGGTACCCGCCACGTCCGCTTAAGCACCGTCCGCCTTTTCCGTGCCATCATGTCCTCTGGAGCCCGCTCGAGGAAGGCCGTGGCCACCCCAGAGCTCCAGGCATCGGCACTCAACAACGTCGAACGCCTCATCTTCGCCCAAGCAGTCCACGAGTTTGGTGCAAACGCGTGGCAAGAAGTCTCGAAGCTGCTGTCCCAGCATCCTCTTGTGTCTCAACCGAAAGGGACATTTACGCCACAAGTCAGTAAGACACTTCTCTATCCACGCTGGCAACATCTCATTGTGCCGGGCAGTCATGCTCAGTGCTTCACCATAATCTAATGGACGAAGCTGGACTCGAATGGTGAGTCTATGATGGTAGTATCATGCCTACGAGCAAACTTAGAGGTGCTACTATGAAGGTCTGAAGAGGATGTCGCCCCGAAGTGTGAGTGTTCATTATACGCTACTTAATGCTAGGTGCGAACTCACTGCGTAGCTCAACGGCACCTGCGATTGGCGCAGCGCTTCTATGTCGCCCGTGTCACGGAATTACGCTCTCTGATTGCTGACGAGGAGGCCGAGTTCAAGTCTGTAGCCCGTTTGTGGCGTATTTTTGCACACATTCTCACATCTCGTCGACAGGAAGATAGCCTCTGAAATAGACGAAATCCGTAGCGGGGCATGGGATAGAAAGATCCTTGCGTCTATGGGCGTCGTCAAAGAATCTGTATCTGGAGATGCCCTTGTTCAAGACGCAACGGCCGCTGCTGTCGTAGAGCCGGACAGCGAGCCACCCAGTCAGGCAGTTGATGATGCAGGGAAGAGTATCGAGGAGGAGGCCGAAGAAGTAGAAAGGGGACAAGATTCTTTGAACAGCGAGGAAGGAAACGCCATCGAGCAACTAGATGCGGTGGGTATTGTCCGAGTTGGTCCCGACCGAGACTCACCCATATTCAGGACCAGAGTGCGATTGCGCCCGTCGTGCTGACAAAAGAACCCGAAGCTCTTATAGTCACTGAACATGAGGAGAAAGTTAGTATGTACTACCATAATTCTCACCTCGTGCTCATGCTATGTTCAGGAGGAACGCTCCGACAACGATGCCGTCAACGAACTCATCGACGACTTCGGGTCCGACCGCCCCCCGGAAGCACTGGAGCGCGAAGAAACCACCCCGACACCCAAAGCGACATCTCCAGCGCCCGCCGCCGATGACATGCAAGTCGACGACGAGACGATCAAAGGCGAGGGTGACGACGATGACATGCGACCCGAACCCTTGCCTGCGGCCTCTCCTCAGGCCGACGCAGTCTCACCAGAGGAATCACCACACACCCCAGACGAGGTCGACGAAGACTCTGAAGGCCGTCAAGGTCGCGCAGAAGGTATGTTTCTTCGACCCATCGCGACAGCGTCATTAAACCATGAACTAGGCAAGCGGAAAGCTTTGGACGAAGATACCACTATGCTTGACGCACGGGATAAGAAGCGGCTGCGCGAAGAATCGAAGTCTGCCGACGACGAGTCCATCGACGGGGACGAAGGTCGGTCTGCCTCGATGACGCCCTCCGCCACAGATACACAGCCTCCGGGCGCGACAAGGTTTAGGCGGAACACACGTGGAGGAACGGGCACCAGCGAACCTCCCGTGGTGTCAAAGCGTTTCCAGAACATGATTGGGATGCTTCACTCGCAAATATCGCAGCATCGATACGGGAATATCTTCCATAATCCGATTAAGAAGTCGGAAGCTCCAGACTATCATGACATAGTCAAACGGCCAATGGACTTGAAGACGATAAAAGCTCGTTTCAAAGATGGTGTAATCTCAAATTCACTAGAGTTCCAGCGCGACATCTTCCTCATGTTTGCAAACGCGATGATGTACAACAGACCAGGTTCCGAGATATACAACATGGCGGAAGAGGTATGTTGTTATATGACGACCCCCTGCAGCACCTTACCCATTTCCTATTCATAGATGATGGTCTCCAGTGAGAGGGATATCAACGCGTTCCGACAGACGGAAGGCTTCCACCGTATGTAAGGAGGGCCGAGGCTGTATGATCTTGGACAATAGGAGCTATATATTATGTGATGATACAATCTACCGAGCGTGATGATACAAGTACACTTCCTACAACATCAGCGACAACAACAGTATGGGTGCAAATTTTCAGAACCAAGGTACGTAAACCTCTCCCTGCTTCACCAGGTTCATAGGATTGGTGGAATGCGATATCAGGTTGGCGACGGTCTGGAAGACAGGAGTGGTGTTGATGTTTTGTGAGGGTTGCTGCACCAGTGCCTTCCTCTGCCGTCAGTCCCGAGCGAGAAGAGGGGGGTTAGACTGCATACCTGTTCGCGTTCAAGCTTGCACGACATGGACTCTGTACGCTTGATCATGGCCTCGATGTTGGCCGTGACGTTGAGTCTGAAATTCCCATCGACGGGCGGCACCCTGCCCCGATGATGATTGTGCAGCCAGGTCATGACTTCGTCACGCGCGAACAAACACAGTTGCTGTTCGAGCTCGCACTACCAATCACGTGTTAGCAAGCCGTTCGTTGATTCAGTCCTGAACTACTTACCTCGGGCTCGATCAAACAACGAGCGATTGCCATGATACCAGAAGCAAATATGCCTTCGGTCAAGACTGGTCCCAAGAAGTGCTGGAAGTTTGGCGTAAAACGGAAGGGTACCGCGTCCGATGAAGTGAACAAAGGGGAGGAGGGGATAGTACCTGTAAACGATATCAATATGATGTGCGTGATAGACGGGACCGGAACTGCACCGACCAGGCATAATTTCGCTCATAGCAATCTGACCTGTCGCTTTGGACCAATGAAATCGCGAAGGTAGTCGGCTCCCCATGCATGCGAAGTATGTCATGAAACTAGTGGCGGCCAGCTGCAGGGCAAACTCCTTCCGTATACGCCAGAGGTCGCTTGGGGTTTTCATGGTGCGAATGATATACTGGCGGCCTAGTGAGCAAATGCCTTCGATGACAATTTCATGTCGCATACCTTGGTGAGAACATCCTCGGGAACGGCCTTAGCCATAACATCGTCCATGAGCTCCTTCTTCAGAGAGTAGAATTCACCCTTGTTTGGCTATACCATAGATGAGCTCCAAATCATCACACATATGCAGGCGGCGTACCGTTCGACCAGTCCGTTGCTTGAAGTCTCGCACGACAACCTTGACCTTCTCCCCAATCATGATTACTGGTTCCTCCCTCGCAATGCCGATATCCTCGCAATGCTGATCGTAGATGTCCCCGAGCGCAACATAAGACGCGTCATTCTGATAGAGGCGAAGGTTTGGAGCACACGCGATGGCTGCGGGTAGATGGAAATGCAAGTTCCGCTTTCGACTCTCCTTCTTGCGATTGAGAGTGCTGGAAGGTGATAGTCAGACAAATGACACCTGTAACGCGGAGATGATAGTACCCGTTGAGAGTACGGAAGACTTGCGATGTCCTGTCTTCTCTTCTACAATGCCTACCGGAGGGAAGTTGGACGGCGAATGATGTAGTCGACCCGTCATGGCCCCTGATTAGCAGACGTCGCCAGCAGTACCCGTGAGAACGACAGTTCTCATATTGTGGGCCGAATCGGCGGATCCGGACAAAGCTCTGATTGTTGTCCTTGTCCTGCTCACGAATTACTACCGTACTTCACAATGGAAGACCGATCAGAGCACACACCTCAGTGTACTGGCCAGGGACTTCGACCTCATCGAATTTGGTGTACTGGAATTCGATAAGATAGTGACTGAGGTTGTCCAGTGATTGCGCCCTCGGGCGGACATCGAGCAAACGTTCGTACTTGTCACGCCATTGCTGCAACTTCCGGATGTACTCGCTGAGCGAGGGCTTGCTCTTGATGAAGTCTTCTTCGTACTCCTTCTACCCGTAGGATGAGTACACTACGAACCCAAACATCATCGGGCGACTTACTCGAGCATTCCCTGACAGACTGACGGCGAGGCGAGTCAACGTGTTCACGGTTTGAGGGCTGATTGCACCATCATCGTCGGCGGCCATGCGCACCATGTATTGCTGCATCGAGCTCGTATCAGAGAGGCATACACCGCGCGCATATTGCGTGGTCATCCAACATACCTGCATTGCATCCTGCAAGAGCATGCAGGTTAGGCGGTAGATCTCTTCCTCTGGAGATGCTTTGAACCGCTGGGCGATCTGCTCAATGACCGTCTCCAACGTCAGGATGAGGAGAGGGAAAGCCGTCTTCAGGATCTGAACAATCTCGTCGATGACTTCCCAGGATTGGCGAGTCAGAGAGGGTACAAGAAGTTCAGGTCGTGGCAGCTGTGCGGCGTTAGGATCCTTGCTCGGAGATGACTGCGTGGGGACGCTTCCATCCTCTAGCTTCGCCCCTATAACCATTGTCAACATTCACCGTTATCACAAAACGGGGAGATTTTCACCTTCCGCGGAGTTCGCGCGTGCGGCCGCAGCAGCTTGTGCTTGTGCCTGACGCCGAAGTAGGTTCATGTCTTCCTTCGTGGTCCGAAGAGGGAAGAAAAGTGCCTACAAAAATGTTTATTTGTGGCAACTGCCACTAAACACGACGACATACCTGAGGGTACAGCTTGGCGAGATTGAGCAGGATGTAGCGGGCTTGCTTCGCCTCTCTTTGCGATACAGAGAGGCAAAGCTGCGGAATGACCGTGATCCAGTACCAGAACGCAGCGTCACCCTTGTACTTGTCGAAAGCTTGCGAGATGGTGAGTGAGCTATCGTCAATGCTGAGAAGCCATAGAACTCGGGTGAGGAGGGGTCGGCTCTTCCTGTTCTTGTACTGGCCAGCGGCTTGAAGGTAACAGCTCACGGCGTTCGACGCGTGATTCATCTCGCTTGGAGAATCTTTGAACATCTTGTCGTTGAATTTGCCCCAGGCTGCCCAAGCTTTCGCCTGGAACATGTCCATCTGGACGGCATGTCCGAATGCACCGTTAGCTTCGTCGTTCCGGTTGAGCTTCGCGAAGAACATCCCCTTGAGCGTGAAGAACTCGGCCTTCTGCCCGTTGGAGAAGTACATCAGGTTGGTGTTGTTGATGACCTCGAGACCAGCTTGCAAATCCCCCGGCTTCTGGTAGTGACAACGGGCCTGCTCCCGAAGCTTCAGGAACGCTTCGGATATCTCGATATTCGGCAGAGTGTAGATGCGGTTCAGAAAAGTGAAGCAGACGTCGAGAAGCTCGTGCTTGCGGGCAACGTGAGCGAACCTGTTGATGATCCAGGCCGTCTCGTGGAATCCTCGGTAGCCGAAGGTGTTCGTGCTCCCAGTCGCCGCGCTACCCTGGTTGGCAGGAGTGATGAGTGGAATATAGGTCTTGTTAATGCAATTGAAGACATTCTGCCTCCATGCAACCAGGTCGCTCCAGATGGTGATGTCGTCGTGGGTGTTGGGCAAGCGCTCACGCCATGCCTGGAGGATGAGCTTGAGATCGGAAGACTTCTTCTCCAAGTTCTGCGCATTGGTCTGAGACAGCGACAGAAATATGCTCGAAGACTCTTGCAACTCGACGAATTGTTGGAAGTGTTGGAGTAATGGGACATGCGCGGCGGAGAGCTGAGAAGGTAGGGTGACCCATCTGCGGAGTGACAGCTGCATTGCGTTGTCGATGATGTTCTGGAACTCCACGTTCTTATCAAAGAGACCGGGGTTCTTCAGCAGGCAGAGGAATGCCTCATACACGCGACGTCTTGGGGTTGCAACGTCTTTGAGCTGAGAGACGTAGTTTTCCATGTCGGTACGCTGCTCGTGCCAATCCTTGACGCGCCACGCGCTTTCGAGTTGCAGGTCGACGTTGTTCTCCGACTTGCCCAGCTCAAAGAGGAAGTCCCATTGCTGCAGCTTCTCGGCGGCGAGGATCCAGTGGTCTTCCCATAGACAGAACTCGGCTTCAGAGAACGGGAGAATGCCTGCTCGAGCGCGTGTTTGCGCTGACTCGTACATGATGGAGGCTTGATCCCACATGCCCGACTGCTCATACGAGATACCGGCATTGGTGTCCGGATAGAGCGACCGACGGCGCCAGAGACCGTAGAAGACATCCTCTTCGGCAAGCTCGGCGTACAGCTCTGCGAGGGCATCATAGATCGTGTCGCGAAGGACGAGCTCGTCTTCTCGAACCTGGTTGAGGGACAGTTCCAGGATCTCCGTGCCTATATACCATGCACCGTAGGTCTTCGCGAGGTACTTGACGAGGTGAGGGGGGAGAGCCATAGGCGGCGAACAGGCGTGGATGCCAGCAAGCAGGCTCATAATGACGTTGGGGCGCATGTCGGCTTGTCGCGAGTGATACTCCTTGCTGAGGAGGTTGATCATGTGGTTGCCTACTTCGGACTGTTCCCTACGAGATAGACAAGCCCACGCTGCAGGAAAAACGGATACCCACGCGTCATGGGCAGCTTGGCGGTCCGTGTAGAGCAACCGCTGCATGGGCTTGATGAGCGCGACGGCGCGGGCGAGGGTGAAAGGAGGTTGCGGCCATGAAGTGTCAAAGGTGCCTCTGCGATCAGGGGAGATGTTCACGTCGCCCTCGATGGACCCGAGGAGAAGGTGCAAAGCGAGGAATATCCAGTTCTGGTCCGACAATGGCTCCCAGCTTTGACTCCCGCAAATGAACAGCAGGCGACTATAGAGGGAGCGCGGCGTGTTGTTGTCTAGGAGGTCGATGAAGCGTTCGCGAATCGCTGAGTCCGCAGCCCGACATCCCAGCAAAAACGACTGCTCGAGGCGTGTGGTAAGATCGCTGCGACGGAGCGTGGGGTCGGTGTAGATGTCGTAGATGAGCTCGAGGTAGTTATTGAATAACACCTCGCCACGGTCGCCGCGGTTCTCGAACACCACCATCTTCTGCAGCAGACTAGCCTTCTCTTTCATTGTCGGGTAGGCGTCACGCTTGTTCACGGCCCAGTCTTTTGCAATCTCCAGGAGATAGCGGCAGAGCGGTGTGCTCTTGGACTTGTCAACGAGGACGACCAACGTGCTGAGGAGCCACTTGCGCTGATCGCCGAGATGAGCGACGGCGATGTGGCAGACCTCGAGGATAGCGATGAGGAGTCGCACGAGGCCCTCGAAGACGCTCCCAGTAGGCGTTGAGGATTGGATGTGGTCCTTGGCCAGCTTGCTCAACAGCTTCATGAGATTCGAGCAGAAAGGCTCAATACGCTCCGGGGCGACTTGAACGATGGTCTTGAGCACCATGAGGCACCCTCTAAGCTGGACAGACCGCAAGCTCTCAGAACTCCGCAGGCTGTCGCTGATGGCGTTGTACACGGCTGCGTGAAATTCGGAGACTTCGCCTTGCGGCTGTTGATCCTCCTCTTTCGGCAGCGGGAAGAGGCGCAACAAGCGGTCCACGACCGGATGAAGGCATTCTTGCAGGGCCAGATCCTCGTAGAACATGCCCTTCTTGACGAGCTTTGTAAGGATGGGAGCGTTGGCTTGGAACCAGGCGTCGTCACGTTCAGCAGAGATTACCTGCAGCACTTTGGCATTGCTGAGAGCCTGAGCCCTTTGAGGGTCGTCCGCAAGGTCGCTCTTAACCGGGATCAGATAGGATCGTTCTGATACAACCGTAACTTACCTGCTCTAGCGCACGAGAAAAGAAGTTGAGCTTCATGTTGACGTCGGTCCAGCCACCGGGCGCAATGACGGTCTTGAGAAGCGCGAGCGCCCGGTTCACAACCACGGCTCTCGACTGCGGGTCTTGCGGTGTTGTAGCAAGACGGATCAGGTAGCTAACCATGCTTTCGCGCAGACTCAGAGGGGTGGTCCATCCGTCGGTGGTGGTGGTGGTAGGCGCGGGAGCTCCATTTGGCGGCGCGGGAAGACCCTTTTGCTCCCAGTCGAAGACGACTTGAATGATCTCAATAGATAGCAGCTTAGACTCGATGTTGGTGGATTGAACGAGTCCGAGCTTGGGGAGGTGGTTGACGATGTGCGGAACGAAGAGGGCACGAACGGAATAGAAGAGTGCTGGTTGGGCGACGATAAGGTAGTAGACTAGACTGGTCTGGTTGGAGTTTACACCGTCTTCTGCCAGTAGTCGTCGAGTTGTCCTCGCCCACTGTGGGTGGCCTGCTTCGGCGATCTGCATGTGGGGGCGCGCGAGGATGGGAGCGAGAATGTCCAGTGCTTGGCGTACAAGCAGCTTGCCTTCGGCGTTGGGTAGTTTCAGTAGCCCACCCCAGAGGGACAGCACGAACTTCGAAGGCCCCTCGATTACGTCGAAAAAGCGGGCTGCGAGGACGTAGGCGGTGCACTTGACGAGGGAGTCTTCACTTGAGATGAACACCCAGGCGCACTTGATAATATCCTTCTTCACTTCCTGCAGATAGTCATGATAGTGCTGAACCATGACTGTGGCGAGACGCAACAACTCAATCTTGAACGTGTCGTCGGCATCCGGGAATGCGGCGGTCATACTCTCTGCAGAGGACATTGGCTGGAAGATGAGTCGGTGCATTCGCAAGACCATGTCGTTGTCAAGGATGCCAGATTTGTCGGCGGAATGCGTCGCATGTATAAGGAGGGTGGGGGTGACGATGTACTGGAGGAACAGCGACTTTTGGGCGGTTGTGTAGGACGTATCCTCGAATAAGATCAGGAAACGGACAAGAACGTTGCGACGGAAGGTCAAACTCTTGCTCAGGGCGACGTGGCGATAGAGGAATTGGATGACGCTGACGACGTCCAAAGGCTGCCTGCGGATGAACACGTTCACCAGCTCGAAGACGACATCAACCCGCGGGGACTGCTCCAGCGCCTGCTTGAAGATGGAGAGCATCAGAGTGTACTTCTGGAGTGACTCAGCAGAGGGAATGTGTGACGTTGTTTCAGTAAGATCAACCCTCCACAGAGCAACGACGGCGTCAACCGCATGCTTGTGTTCCAAGACCCAACTTGGGATGAGCTCTGCCAGGTCAGAGCAGAGAAGGAGTCCGGGCATGGTGAGGGTTGGGTCGCCGCTTTCGAGGCACTTGTTGACGAGGGCGCCTGACTTGCCGTTCAGCTCTCGAAGCAGGTTCGGCGCGAGGTTGGCTCGGAGGATGGCTCGAAGCGTTCGGATCTGCATGGGGAAGTGGAGGTGGCGCATGAAATAATCCATCGCGTCGGAGGGGTACCGATCCAGATACTTTGCGAGCGGCGCAGAGAACGGGCTTTCTCCCGAAAAATGGAGCGCGGATTCGGTCTGGACGATGGCATTGACCAGATTCTCGAGGAAGATGTTGGCGGCCGAGGGCAGCAGGTGGAAGATGTTCGCCAGGCACACCAGCTTCTTGATGCCGTCGTTCTCCATGAGCGGAAGTCTTGAGGACGCTTGGAGCATCTGCGGGTCTGCGACAATGCGGAAGTGGTCGAGGAGCTTGTGACCTATCTCAACCTTGAAGTAATTGGTGAGCAACTCCAACAGTCGCGCGAGACCTTCGAGTCCAGGGATGGATAGACGCTTCGGATCGGCGAGATTCATCAGGATGGGTCGAAGACCCGTCTGTAGCAACTCCTTGGGAAGTCTCGATTGATGGGTCAGTACCATTCGTAGTCCTTCGTGCGCGACGTCCTTGACTTCGGGGATAGGCGAGTACAAAGACTTGAAGTAGACCCCGGTTACTCTATAAGCAAGGTGAGTGATGTGAACGCACTGTCAATCACGAAAAGACAAACCTCTGACGGGTCTGGGACTGCTTTGAGAAGAAGTCCGTCATCGGCATGGATGCGGTGAGGAGCTTTATGCAAGCCACGCGTAGCTTCGTGATCTCCGCGGAACCTTGGCGGGGCGTACCGCGGCTCACCAGAGCCTGGTCGTCGGCATCGGCCAGAGCGAGGGTCTCGTGGAGCAATCGGAGGAGTTCATCGTTGAGTTCGGGAAGAGGCGGTTGTAGACAGATACAATAGCGGATGCCTTCTATCATGCCAATTTGAAGGGGGAAAGGAAGAGCGCGCAGAGGTTTCGTGTAGATGGTAGCGAGCATCCGGTCGCGGTGGGGCATGAGGAGGTCGACAATGGACTTTCCGCTGAGTTCTCCGAGGAGAGATATGCAGCCTTGAGCAGCCTTGCGTACGATGGGATTGGAGCTAGAAAGTTCGGCAAAGAAGAGACCCACGACATGCATAGTCTTGTTGTCCCTGATCTGCTCGATGTCGTTTGCGCGGGAATCTTCTGTGCTGACTCTCAGAACGCGATGGAGGACGTCGATCACCGAGTCGGCATCATGGGGCATGTCGTGAGGCATGTCTTTGAGAACATGAAGCAGCATGCGGACGAGGTCCACCTCACGCTCGTTGACCCATCGGACGCCGAGATCGGTAATATCCGTCATGACCTTAATCCCACCGCATCCGGCACTCCTCTTGACCCAGGCTTCTTCCAGACACAGCGAGAGGAACCGACTTGCAACTTGGTGCAGAGTAGTGACCACATCATTGACAGAGGCTTCTGTAGTAGTCGCCATCGCCACTAGTTCGCGTATAGAGATTGCCACCAGGTCGAGCACGCGCTTGGCCTCTTCCGGCTTGTCTCTGGCGAGACCATGTTGCAGGGCGTCCAAGTAGCAAGAGAATACTGGGCTTGGGTAGCGACGAGTAGATACGTCCTTGACCGCACAACGCCGAACCTCCGACGAAAACAAGAAGCGGGAGACCTCCATGAGGTTCTTCTCGGCCTTCTCCTGGAGCTCGGGAAGATGAAGGGCGTCATAGAGACTTTCTAGACAAAGCATGAATAGATCTTCGCGCTCGCGCCCTTTCACTCCCTATAGGATGGTTAGATTGTGCGTTCTACACCAACCACAAATCGTACCTCATGGAGCATGAGACTCAAACACTGTTCCAAGTAGTTGTAGGCGTGGAGGTGCTGCGAGGGGCTGGACTTGATATTACGGAATGTCTCCGCTGCGACGGTGGCCGCCGGGTTTAACTCGATACTGCCAACTTGAGGCCCAAAGGAGAACCGTGCCTTGACCTGCTCAATGTGCTGAGTGAACTTGAAAGACGGCTCCTTCTCTAACAGCTTGCGGTTGCGGCCTCCGAGCTTCCCCAAGATACGAATAGTGATGTGGGCTTGGTGGTGATTGGCTGGCAACGGCTTGAGGAGGTCGTGCAGCGCCTCCATTAACTCTCGAAGCACTCCGTTCAGCGTCGGGTCGAGGAAGTCGGACGTTAGGTTGTCGATGCAGAGCTCCAGAGTGCGTAGGCCTTGATTAATCAGCTCTGGAGTGCCCTTGAGTGCCATTACGAGGGGTTGCATGAGATGCGAAAGATAGGGGAGGAGGTGCGTGAGGCGTAACGGCACAGTGAGGGACAACTCGACGATCATGTCGCGACTCTGTCCGTCGGAAGTGTGAAGCTGGCGAGTGAGGCACTCTAGCATCTCGGGAAGAAGGGGTAAGACCTCCTTGTAGAGGAGCTCAAACCTGCCTCCACCTCCGCCAATGGCACGGAAGAGTCCTCGAAGAAGGTGAAAGTAATTCGTGGGCTTGGCGGCCTTTGCAGCGAGCGGGAAGCAGTCCATGATCAATTTGCCAAGATGAGCTGCAAGGATAGACTCGTTCAGGTTGGGGAAGCCGGTAACGGCCTGGAATGTCATCTTGAACATCCGTATTGCGACCGCCGCAGCCTGGTCATCGTATTGCCCGAGTTCCGGAAGACGGTCGATGAGGTACCTCAAGACTATAGCGACCAGCGTGGGCGAAGTGGCCTCCCTACCAAAGAGGATTGAGGGAAGGTGCATTAGAACTGGCCTCTTCTCAGCCGAAGTGAAATAGAAGCCAATCTTCTGCGTCCAGACTTCTTGGAAAACGTGAAGGTCGATCTCGGATAAGGCGTGTCCAATGCGATCCAATGCGTCCTGAGCCTCCCTCATTTCCCCGTCGAAGAAGGCCATTGCTCTAATAGCGCCATCGAACATCCGCGCTATAAGTGCCCCGTCCGGAACCGGGGCGTCGCACTTCTTCAACGACAACACCAACGTCTGGAATCCGTGGAAGAGGGTGCGTAGGAGATTGCGGTACTCTGAAGGGAGAGTGAGGGATTTTCGCTGTGAGTGACATCAACACTCACCTCCCATGTTGTCCTCAGTTTTTTCCGTAGCGTAACAAGGGCCGAGAAGCGGCCTCGACTTCTCAATGATGGCAAAGTCGTTGAAGTCATTTTCCACATCTTTGTCCTTCGTACCGCGAGCAATCTTCTCCACTTGGACAGACACGAGAGAATCGACCTTGTCTACACCGGCTTCCAGAAGCGCATTGAGAACTTGAGCTGCGTTCTGATGAGAATCCTTGTTCACTTCAACTTCCACCAAGTTAAAGATGAGCTTGGCGGAGAGAAGGTGTGTATGGGTGGACAAGAATGGGTTGTGTAAGTGTCGCACGTAAACCGCGAAAACCTTGGAAAGATTGGCGGGGGTGAGTTCTGCGCGGAGATGGTGTAGTAAATCTGCCACAGCACTGAACAGAGTAGCACTGAGCGAAGTTCCTTGAGGTGAGATCATGCTTGAAATGAAGGTGCGCGAACATACCGAAAGATCTCCTGGCTTCCGACAGATGTTCCGAGCAGGACTCGTTCATCCAACAGCTTGTCGATGTGTGGAAGGAGAGCGCGCTTGTAAACGGTCGTCGTGAGGTGTCTCAACAAGGGGATAAGCTCCTAAAGCGGCTGGATTAGTTCGACGTTTAAGAGCATTCGACAAAACACACCTTGCGTGCCGAGGTCGCCATTGCCGGACAATCCTGGAATAACCTAAGCAGAGAAAGAGCAAGCTTCTCTCCGTCCGATTCTTGTGGTTCGGATAACACTCTGAGCAGATACAGCGAGGACGAAATGACCTTGAGTTGGGATACAATGTAGTCCGTATACAATTGCTGGTTCTTGATGGAAGGCGCGAGACCGGCCCATACACCGCCCATTGCTTCGAAGTCTTCCCGTGCTTTCTGCTGGGCGGGTGGTTGCAGCTCGCTGTATTCGAGGAGACGAGGAAGGAGGGCGGGGATATGGGGAACGACGGCAGGGCGGTTGAGTTGCAAGAAGGTTATCAAGAGCAAATTCACCTCGGAGAGGACCTTGAAGCTCCTGATGGCCTGGAGGCAAGTCGTTGACTCGAGCTCTGGGGATTCGTCTGAGAAGACTTCGACGAGTACAACCTTGAGGTTTTCCAAGAGTTGTTGGAATATCGCCATGAAGTCATTGAAGATCTCCTCGTGGAACACCCTGCTTGAACGCAGCACGTCATTGAGAATCTTGCAAGCAGTGGTGCCCATTTCCTCGTTGTCGTGGCGGAGGAGATGCAGCATGCCAGAGAGGATCTTGACAGAATGGACTCGGAGGGCCTCTAGGAAGGGGATGCGGTGTAGTATCTCGAGGACGCTTCGGCGGAATTGGAACTCAAGACTGTCCTTCTGGAAAGAGGGCTCGCCATTGCGGAGGTTCTCGACGAGGACAGGAATCATGTGCGGCAAGGCTCTCAGGTCGGAGTCCCTGCTGACCGTGTCTATCATCTCGCGCAACTCGCAGGCGACGGCATATTTTGACTTGAGGTCTGGTGAAACAAGTCGTAATGCGCAGTGCACTTTGCCTAGTACGCGAGAACATACCAAGACTTGGATCAAGAACGCGAGCGGCGCGCGACTCGAGCTCATTGATTAGGTGGGACGGAGGAGGATTATCCATTGTGAACCAATGGCATAGAGAGCAGAAGGTAGCTGGTTACAGAAGAGAGGAAATCCGGCAGCGAAGGCGGGGGAGAATGCACGGGTGGCGGGGAGGTGTGGCTGAAGGGCCCGCGAGACGCGGGGAGTGGTGGAAAGCCACAAGAGCGAGCGCGAGTGAGCGTTCCTCGCGCATACCACGTGATTGGAATCACGCTTGTGACAGACACGCGCCATCACGCCCATGTGCATGATCAAGCGCCTGTGCATGCGCAGCTTTCGGACTCCAAGTTAATTAATGTTGACCGACGTCGAACACCGACGGGCTCAGCTCGAGTAGCACCTTCCGCCAGGGTCACGTCGCGCGTGCGGAGAGAAGCTTCCAGTCGGTCTGTCCTGTCCACCACCAACTGCGACCCGTCTGTTGGCTTCGTCGGCATACTCGGCGGCGGCTCGGCGCTCCAGCTCTGGGCTTGGCTCCCGATCGACGGTCCTGTCAGAGTGCGCACACCCGTAAGTAGTATTGCAGTTGAGTCCAACCGGCACCCGGAGTCGCACTTGTCGACCTGCTGCTCTGGTGGAGTATCACTTTTCTGTCGGGATTACCTGAAGACTCGATCAAAACTGCTGTTTCATCACCAATGACCGTGATGTGAAACCACAGCCGACCCTCCAGGCACTAGCACCCAGTGCTCCCGGGTGCCCGCCCATGGGTCCTTCCCCTTGACGTCGTCCCCGACTCGCCAGGCTTCTTCCCTTCTCAGTCCATTCCTTGTCGAGCTGGTCTCTCCCGTGTACAGCTGGGCTGTTCCACCCCTTTCCTCGGCTGGACCGTTCATGCTGCTTCAAGAGAACCTTGGCGCACTCGGAACGACGGATGTCAGACGACACAGGGCCATTCCTTCAGGACGCTGGGAGTTCATTCGTGGAGGAGACCCTTCAACATCCGGACTAGTAAGTAAATCCCGCCTCGTTTTTAAGCCCAAATTCACGTTCTGTCGCGTCAAGTCGCATCATCGCGTCCTTCTTCCTGGGCACTGTGTTCTGGAGTGGCTTCTCGTATGCTTGCAGCTCTCACTTTGTCCACCAACTAGGCCTCATCTGTTGGACCTTTGTCCGGAAATCACCTTCCTCCCCCGACATTGAAGCCCAGGCGTCCCCAGAGCCAGAAAAAAGAGCCCGACGTATACGTAGCGAAAGGAGGCTGTCCATTATCCATCGCATTTCAAACGAAGCGGCGCTCGCATTCACCCTTAACCTAAGCTTCGCGTTGGCCGGTTTTGCCCAATTCACCTCCCTTCTGGCATATGAAGGGCAAGGGGATGCTGCTTGCGGTACGTATCGTCAGAATCCTTAAGTGTACAGATTAACGAACCATGTTGTTTCGAAGCTTTCACTGTAGCATTGGGCAGCATGGCCGCTCAAGCCACACGTCTCATAGGTCTGGTTATCTTGGTTCTAGAGTTGCACCAACGGAGCGCTGGAAATGTGGAGTTCTACGTGCTTTGCGGAGTCCTCCTCGTCGGTTTATGTGAGTGCCGCCAGCCCTGTAAACCTACGACCATGTGTTGACTGTTGCTAGCATCGATTTTGGCGTTCACGGCAACCAATACGGGCTTGATCATTCCCGTGCGCACTCTGGAAGCTTTTCTCTGCTTTCAGAACCAGTGAGTGTACTTGAGCTTACGTTGCAGTCCAGAAACTGAGCAATCCTCTTTCTTTAGATCCCTGCCCACTGCACTCCTTTCATCAATCGGTTTCATCATCATGGAATTGTACATCGGTGCCCGGTTCGTTGCGTGGCACGAGTCTGGCGCTGGACTTGGTCGTATACTCAAAACGGCGGTCAATCGTCACTTTGGGCGAGCGTCCAGTCTTGTACTCCTTGATGTCATGACGATAGCACCCAATGCGTTCCAAACGAATCAGCTGGCGAGCTTTCTGCCATTCAGTGTCGGGGCTTTGATTGCTCTCGGTACGTGGGTGTGGTTCTCGGGTTATAACTTGGCTCACTGCGTGGCCATTCAGGCGTGTTCAACTTCGGTGTCAAGAACGAACTTGCCGAGTCTGCATTCGTGATTCCGCTGCCAATCACTACCCTTCCTACTGCACCTTCTGCTATATCCCTGGCGGTTGGACCACACCCTCAGCTCATGGCTTCCACAGCGGCTGTAGAGGACGAGGACGACGTTGAAGACGATTATCTCCCTTACACTGGACCGATTACAATCCCTCATCCTCCTCCGTCTCTCCCTCTTGTGCCGTCAAGTGCACCTCCTCGCATCGGCGACGCAGCAGTGTTCGCCGAACATCAAGATCGACAGATTCTGCCTTTCCAAGCGCAGTACGCTGAACGATGGGAGCGGCACATTCACACTGGGCCGATCATCGGACCACAGTCGAGACGCGTACGCCCCCATATTCAAGTGGTCATCGAAGACGTAGAACCTGCTATGCATTCGCGGCGGTCTAACATGAAGAAGACGAGCCTCATTGGTTCCGATATCCTGCGCAGGACTCCAGTGGCACGCTCTGCAAGTACGAGCGCCAAGACAGAGGCGAAGCCCTGGTCGCCTGAGGATCCGACGCCGTCTGATTACATTGGTGCGAGAAGCGTCGACGATAGATACACCCCCGTATCCCGGTCTTCCGTTCGCGAGTCATCCATGTCCATGATGACTTCGCCCCACAGCCGGTCTACAAGCAGTCGCTCGCGGACGATCTCTAACGGAGCTTCGCGGCAGTCCAGCACTAGGCGCAAGATATTCTCGCCCAAGGACGGGTCTTTCAAACTCTCTTTTCGCAGCGCTCCTCGCGCCTCCGCCGCGTCTGCCCGAACATTTGGTGGACGTGAAGAACCTCCAGCCACCAGAGACAGCCGAACATCTTTGGCTGCGAAGCGAGCGGTGATCAGCCGTCCACACTCTCTGCGCCCAAGAGCGTCGATGCAAGACCTTCCTCCTCACCACTCTCCAGCCAGACCGCCCTCCACGCAGCTCCTCGCAGTTCCTAGCACTCCTCACACGCCCCGTTTTCCTCCTCCCCGCTCTCCGCGTTCCCCCCAGCCCCCTCCATCCCCACCACCACCACCCTCCGCTTGGACTTCATCCCCTGACTCCTCTGCACCGTCAACAATCCGTTCTCCACCACAACGAGTCGTGCCCCCCAACTTGCCCCTACCCGTCTCTCCGGCTCCTCCTACATCCGCACGGGGACCACGCTCTGGCAAGCCTCTTGGGCCAAGATCTCCTCCAATGCCAAGCTCGTCCTCGACTCCCAACCTGCGCTCAGGATGGCCTGACACAACGTCACCTCAGGGAGACAAGCGCAGGGAGCGCAGGCGCAGCGGTAGCTGCCCAGAGCTGCCGCCCATTGACTTGACGCCTCAGACCTTGCGGCCCCTGCGTCAGTGAGAGAATTTGAATGGATCGTTGCGGCAGATGCGATCAGATATAATTGAGGCATACATTTGTACCTTTCCCGCAATGGCTGAGAGGAGTAGTCAAATGTAACTCCTGTTGGATAGTTTCATGGACTCTACATATCAAGAGTGTTGTACTACACAAATGAACATGGTCTGTGCACTGACTGCGGCTGCGTGCGATCGGAGCTGCGCGGGGAAACCAGTGCGGTGATGTCAACGGGAGTGGCTGCTGGCGCTTGCTTTTATCTCAGTCGCCCGCCGCTTGGCCACCACATCGTTTCCCGTCTTCCATCCGTCTCTCCTCCCACACCTTCGCTCACCCCTGCCTCCAATCGCCCGCGCTTCTTGCTATGGCCTCCTCTGAGCTTCTGGCGCAGATCCAGGCTGGTAGGAAACTAAAGAAAGCCGCCACCAATGACCGCAGTGCGCCGTCCATCGAAACACCGAAGGGAGGGGGCGGGGTGGACGTGCTGGCATGAGTGCTCCTGCTATTCCCATGGGTGCCTCAGCCTCTGCGGGTGGCCCGCCGCAACTCGGTGGGCTCTTCGCGGGTGGCATGCCGAAACTCAAACCCGCAGGCCAGAGTGCTCTGGGTATGTGCATTGGAACCTTGGTTCACCAGCCCGCTCACGGTTATGGACAGGTAAACCACCTGCTCTAGGAAAACCGCCATCCATACCTCGACGTGACGCGACTTCTTCGTCTGCGGCTCCTCCTCCGCCACCCAATCGGTCTTCCGTTGCGAAACCTCCCGCGGCGCCCCCTGCCCGTGCAGCTCCAACTCTCCCCGTACGCTCGGTCCCAGCACCTGCAAGTGCACCAAGTCTACCCGCACGATCAGTTCCAATACCTCCGAGTGCACCGAGTCTTCCAGCACGGTCAGTCCTCATTCCCCCCACCACCCCAAGTGCCCCGGCGCCCCCACCGAGGAAGGTCCCACCGCCTCGTCCTGGCTCCTCGCCTGTGCCTCCAACGCTCCCTGCACGGACCTCTTCCCCCGCCACGAATGGACGAGCAGCCCCTGCTCCACCGCCGCGCCCCTCGTCTGCTCTTCCTGGACGCGCGGTCCCGGCACCGCCCTCTGGTCTCGGCAGGGCACCCCCTCCGCCTCCTCCCGTTCGTCCTGTATCCATAGCCGTGCAGCAAACGGAAAGCAGCCCGGCAGCTCCTGGCCGCGCGGTACCTCCCCCACCTCCGGCGCGCAGGTCAACCTTGGCTCCGCCTCCTCCGCCCGCTCGTCAGCGTTCGGCTTCAGACGTCGGGACGCCGTCCGCGCCTCCCCCGCCGCCCGCACGACGCGTGGCCGTCCCTCCCCCGCCGCGCGCAGCATCCCCTCCTGCGTCCCCACCTGCAGCTCCTCCGCCACCACCCGCGCGGACTGGAGCCCCGCCAGCCCCACCTCCGACGCGCAATAGCGTTGCACCGGCCGCCCCTCCGCCTCCGCCTCCGCCTCCTGGCCCCTCCCCCGCTCGCTCGCGGACGACATCGTCGCCTACGCTTTCTACCCTTCGTCCACCCATGGCACCTCCGTCGCGGTCGAACCTGGCGCCCCAGATGAACGGGAACGGGGCGGCGGGCAGGAAGAGTGAGTCGACTGCGAAGTGCTTCGCCCTCCACTTGTGCTAACGCTCACATTTTTAGTTCCAACTCCCCCTCCCAACGTTGGGCCACACACTTTTGTTGTGGACGGCTTCCCTCCTCCGCGGCCGTTCGTTCCGAGCGTTAAGCAATATGCAGGTGGACGGCAAAAGGGGTGCACATTTAATCTCGGGAGCCTCTGACGTTATTTGATCCTGTACGCTACATACTAAAGAGCATAAGATCATCGAACCAGCGACGAACACGTCTGAACATGGCTTCCCTCCGACGCAAATAACGTAATCGGCACCCTCTCGAAATTGCGTGAGGGCTCGGGGATGGATAAGCCGTTTCGTTAGCTTATTGGGCGTAACGCGCGAATTCTTGCGTCAAGAGGTTGCTGTATTCTGGGAAGTCCTCGCCAGCAGACGAAACGACCGCATTTCATTTTTGCCGTCCGGACGTGACCCGCCGCCAAGGTGCAGAGCTCGGGGGAACAACAAACTCTAACTGGTTGCTCGGAGCATTGATGTAAGAGACGGAATGATGCAGATGGTCGGGCTGCCACGTAGTGCGCCGCTAGAATGGACGTCATCTGTCGGCGAAAAAAAAGTGAGAAAACGAGGAAGCCGGTCGGATACCGCGCAGAATGTCCGTGCAAAGCCCGCGGACGCGCAGACGGCGGCCAGGTGGCATCTAGACTGTCACTTGCCACGGGAGCAGACGGACTTAGATGGCACAGACGCCAGGACTCTGCCGCCTTTGGCAGTCATCAGTCGGTCTCGGCTCGCTTAGCGAAGGGCACTGGATATATAAGCTATAAGTGACACGTAGCCACCTCCCCTCCTATAAACACCTCGCGGTCCTCCCAACCGCCCACACGTTTCCCTTTCCTCTCCTTACGTCCCTTCACGATGCGGTTCTCGCACCTGTTCTCCACGGCAGCCGCGCTTGCCGCCCTCCACGGCGCCCTCGCGTCCGATGTGCTCGACCTGACTGCCTCCGACTTCGCAAGCGTCGTTAACCCTGAGGACCTGATCTTGGTGGAGTTCTTCGCCCCGTGGTAAGTGACATGCGCCCTTCATCTTGTGCGGTGCCTAATGCTGGGTCTAGGTGTGGTCACTGCAAGGCTCTTGCGCCCCACTACGAGGAGGCCGCCACCGAGCTCAAGGCGAAGAACATCAAGCTCGCCAAGGTAAACTGTGTGGATGAGGCGGACTTCTGCCAGTCCAACGGCATTCAAGGCTACCCGTGCGTCCCGTGTTAGATTCGCTCTCGTGCTACCCGTCTCACTACTTCGCGTTTCGCAGTACCGTTCGCGTGTACCGCAAAGGGGAGCACTCCGAGTACACCGGCCCCCGTAAGGCGGATGGGATCATCAGCTACATGACCAAGTGAGTGCATTGAGCTTGTGGCGTCGCTTCAAGCTCTGAGGCGCCATGCAGGCAATCTCTCCCCGCTGTCTCGGAGGTCAACTCGGCCAACTTCCAGGAGTTCAAAGGCGCGGACAGGATCGTAGTTGTAGCGTTCGCATCCTCGACTGAGGACGCGCACGCCGCTGAGTTCAGCGCGACCGCGAACAAGCACCGCGACGACTACCTCTTCGGTCTGGCGACTGACAAGTCTGTCGCGGAAGCTGCTGGCATTACCCCTCCCGCCATCGTCGTCTTCCGCTCCTTCGACGAGCCCCAGACCGAGTACCCCTACCCCATCGGTTCGGCCAAGGTCCATGACATCGAAAACTGGATCCAGGACCTCTCTATTCCCGTCATTGACGAGGTCGGCGCAGACAACTACCAGGCATACGCCTCCAGTGGCAAGCCGCTCGCATACCTCTTCCTCGACCCTACCGATGAGAAGCACGACGAGCACGTCAACATGATAAAGCCTGTCGCGTCCAAATACAAGGGCAAGCTTAACTTCGTCTGGATCGACGCCGTCAAATACGGCGACCATGCGCGTGCCCTGAACCTCGTCGAGCCCAAGTGGCCCAGCTTCGTCATTCAAGACCTCGGCAAGCAGCTCAAATACCCCTTCGATCAGGGGAATGACGTCACTGCTGAGGCTGTCAATGAGATGGTCGAGCTCTACCTCGATCACAAGCTCGAGCCTCAGCTTAAGAGCCAGCCTATCCCTGAAGTCCAGGACGAGCCCGTCTTCAACCTCGTCGGCAAGCAGTTCGAAGAGGTCGCACTTGACGACAGCCGTGACGTCTTCGTAGAGTTCTACGCTAGCTGGTATGTCGATCGCGTACTTGTGCTTCTGCACAACACTGATTGGCTGTGTAGGTGTGGTCACTGCAAGCGTCTCAAGCCAACCTGGGACTCGCTTGGCGAGCACTTCGCTCCTGTCCGCGACCGTGTCACTATGTACGTCTAAAATTTTCTCATACCAGTTTCATGCGATTGACAGAGTTCGTCTTTTAGTGCCAAGATGGAGGCAACCGAGAACGATCTCCCTCCCAGCGTTCCGTTCCGTGTCTCTGGCTTCCCTACCCTTAAGTTCAAGCCTGCGGGCTCGCATGAATTCCTCGATTACGACGGCGACCGTTCTCTCGAGAACCTCATTGCTTTCGTCGAGGAAAACGCAAAGAACTCTCTGGAGGTCAACACTTCCGCGCCCGCCGACAGCGAGCAGGTCGTGATGGACACGCACCACGATCATCACCACGAGGAGCTATAGGTTCCTCCATGCGCTAGCAGCTCACGACGTCCACGCCTGTTTTATCGTATTAGTCGAGCTCTCGCACGTCTGGAAATAAAATTTTCTCTTGCTTTCTTCGGACTGCACCTGGTTTGATCGATCGTTTGTTCAATACATTCTCGATCTGAGGTTATGGCAGGGAACGGGTGAGTTGTTTTCTGGGGCTACAATTGATGCTGTGACTTCTTTTCCTACAAGCTACCCGCAGGGACAACGACAAATGCGCGTAATAAAGAGATAGACAGAGTGTGTGGTGAATGGTCGTTCAGAGCTTGGTCTGCTTGAGACCATCCTTCCAGAAGGTGAAGTAGGCTAGCATCATGCACGTTCAGCAAAAGGTAACCTTGGTGCGAAAGGAATACTCACGGGTAACACCATCCTCACGGTAGTTCAGGAGCGCGACCATGCCATCGGGGCTCATGTTCTCACCAACATAGAACTCGTAGTCCTTGAAGTTGCCGACGATCTTCTTCGCAAACGCCTGCGCAGCCTTCTCAAATGCCTCAACGCGAGAAGGGTTGTGCTCTTGAAGGTGGGTCTTGACCGCTTTCATGTAGCCCTGTATCGATGTCCGCAAATGAAGTTAAGTTACGGGCGGCGAGCACCGGGTGCTGACCTTGAGGTACGTGAGGTAGCTCTTCTTGTCAAAGCTGGTTGTCTGAAGACGGAAGGAGAAAGCGACGTTGTTGACGGTCTCCACACCATCCTCTAGAGCCTCTTCGCCGCTGTCCTCGGAGGGATTGGCGCCTGTGCAGGTCGTTCGGTACCCTCGTGCTCGCGTAGATCAATTGTCCACGCACCAATATTGACATCCGCGCCGGACTTGGTGGTGATCATAGAGCAGTCGACCTCGTACGCAACGTCGTCGATTTCCTTGCTGCAGAGACCATGAGTCGCGTCGCAGTGCGCCGCGCTGAAGCGGGACGTACACCGGGAAGGCGTCCGAGAACATCTCGTCGCCGGAGATCACGTCAGAGTAGAGCAACATAGCGGATTTTAGTGGTGAGAGGGTGCGGAGGAGGGTGCTGGGGGAAGGGAGCGACTGAGAGTGGATGCGAAGATGGAGAGCTGAGCTTTGAACACTTTGCAGTGGAAAATACCGCCTCGGTGCATCAATCGATCTGTTATCGACCAGTCACGTGTGCGCCATTGCGTCCCGACGGCGTATTGCCTTTTTGGAACTTTTTCTGGCCGCTCGCGTCGGAGTCGTCGCTGGTCTGGACGTTCCGAGCTCTCTTTGGATTCCCCCGTCTCCTGCTCCCATGAACTATCAGCCAGTCGTCGTCAAAAGGCACGCGCGCCCCGCGTCCACAAAACACAATTCGGAGTCGCGGCACTGGCGGCAGTACAAACACCCAGTTTTCATCAAGGAGTACGCCCCGGTCACCTCCGTCCACTTCTCCCCCACCAAGCCACACCGGTATGCTGTCACTGCGGCCACACGTGTGCAGATATACGCGCCTAGAACGCAAAAAGTCACCAAGACGATTTCGCGGTTCAACGATATTGCACGGAGTGGATGTATCCGCGGGGATGGAAAGCTTGTAGTGGCCGGGGACGATACTGGACTCGTTCAGGTAAGCCAGTTTTCCTCTGGTGGACGTTCCAACGAGCCGTCGTCCCGCTCATGGAACGACTCTAACCGCTTGTGTGATAGGTCTTTGACATCAACTCCCGAGCCATTCTCCGGACTCTAGACTCGCACAAACAACCAGTCCATGTCACCAAGTTCTCTGCTCTCGACCAGACGCAAATCCTTTCGTGCTCTGATGACACTACAGTGAAGGTCTGGGATGTTCCCTCCCAAACCGCGGTCACCACTTTCCTCGACCACACCGACTACGTCCGCACAGGACAATTCTCCACCTCCAACCCACATCTCGTCCTCACCGGTTCGTATGATTCCACCGTCAGGCTCTTCGACTCAAGAACAGGCGTGTGCGAGATGGTGATGGGCGACGCGTTTGGCGAAGGCGGCACACGGAACACCGCACCTGTAGAACAGGTCCTCATGTTCCCTTCCGGCACAGTCGCTCTGTCCGCGTCGGGACCCATCCTTCGTGTCTGGGACCTGGTCGCCGGAGGACGCTGCACGCGCGCGATGTCAAATCATCAGAAGACGGTCACCTCGCTCGCGTTCAACTCCAACGCCAGCCGGCTGCTCACGGGCAGCTTGGACCACATGGTCAAGGTCTACGACGTAAGCACGTACCGCGTCGTGCACACGATGCGCTACCCGGCTCCTGTCCTCTGCATGGCTCTCTCGGTGAGCATCGTTTGCTTCTTACGAGAGTTGATGCTGACGTTCCCGTGTATAGCCTGACGAGACGCACATCGCTGCAGGCATGTCGGACGGTACGCTCTCAGTTCGGCGACGACAACCCAAAGCCTCGGAGCCCGCCTCGCAAGATCTGTTCTCCGTTGCTTCTCTACGGTCAGGGGCGTTCGAGTCTTTTCTTGGTGCTTCCATACCGAACCTCGGGCTGGGTCGTACCAAGGAAAAGAAGAAGTCAAGACCTGTGGGCGACACAGACGAACTCAAAGTGGAGAGCAAGCGGAAGAAGAGGTTACGCGACTACGACAAAATGCTCAAGAACTTCAGGTACTCTGCTGCCCTCGACGCAGTCCTGCGCAAGGTAAATCTGTTTATCCAACTCGGAATGCGCTTGTAACGACTGGCTTCGTTGACAGAATGTGCCTCCAACAACTACGTTCTCGCTGATCCAAGAACTTGTGCACCGCGACGGGCTACGGACAGCGCTGGCAGGTCGTGACGATGTTCTGCTTGAACCGGTTCTCCGTCTGCTGCTTAAGCATGTCTCGGATCCACGGTTCGGCGAGATGGTGGGCGACGTTGCGGGTGTTGTGATTGGTACGTCACCTCAACCGCCGCGAACGCGTCATAACCTAACCGTCGCCTCCAGAGATGTACTCCCCGGTCCTGGGTCAATCACCACTAATCGACACGCTGTTCGTACGACTTCGTAAGAAGGTCGCGGCCGAAATACGCTTCCAAAAAGAGCTGGTGAAAGCCAAGGGCGCTCTCGACATGATCCTGGCTTCAGCAGCGCTCTCTGCATGATGTCTTCAGCGTGGCCCATTCGTAAATCATTATTATGGCTACCTGTACTGTACTTCATATTGTTACATAGATATCAGCACGCATCGAGGAATGCGATGAGGTTTTGTAGGATATCCCGCTGTGACAGAGAGCCGTCCACGCTGGCGTTGTCGTCATCGACATTATCATAGTATATGCGGAGGGTCTTGACGATATCCTTGAAGGTCTGGTTCTTGCGATCCAAAAGCTTCTGGATATGGGCGCGAATCTGTAATATGGTCAGAACGACGCGCAGGGTCTGCTGGGTTTTCTACGCACCCCATCGTCTTCCATGGTGATCCACGCAAGGATGTAATCCACAGTTTGCAGAGTGAAGAGACCGCCATCGAGGCGCCTGATGTACCAGACGTCCGCCATGTCCGCCACGTCTTCACCGTCCTGTTCCATTTGCTAAAGGCGGTTCAGATGGGCTGCGAGGCGAGAGTATGTCTCACATACCTTCTTCTCATCTTCAATCCCTTTCTCCGTCACTTTCAGACGCGCCTGCGCCGAATCTCTGATCTCGAGCAGCTTCTCCGGCTTCTCATATCCATTTCCACGAACTTCGTCAACAGTCGGATACGCGCGGGGGAGTCTGACGCCAGATTGGACAGAAGTGAAGAGACAATGCCAAGTGTATGGGCGGTGTCTTCGGACGCTGCATGGCCAAGGTTAGCCTTCTGCTGCTTTTTGCTGGCCTGTGGAGATATTCCAGTGAACAGGATTTCTGAACCTCACTAGAATCAGTACGAACCTTGCCCATGAACGTTGAAAACAAGTTCTTCAAGCCGAGAGCCTCCACAAACGTCTCACAGGCGGCCGTTCCTGCCGGACCAGACATTGCGTAGTCAAGGACCTTGATGGCTCGCGATCGTGCTTGCATTTTGTCCCTGAAAAATGAACATGAGTACATTTGGTAGAGGATGAGCACTGTGTACTCACTTCATTATGAGAACCATCAAGTCGACTCCTTCGCTATCGAGTAATTGCTGCTTGATTTCGGGCTCTGCAAGGGCGGAGCACAAGACATCAAACAGATTCTCCATGAACTCTGTTTCGTCCGCATCCACCGGGTCCTTTTTGCGGTACCGCTATATCGTCCCTGCCATAAGCGAGAGCAATATCACATATTGTACCACAGAACGTACTGAGAGCACCTTCAGGAGAGTTTCTACGCCGTCTTTCTTGCCTAATTCAAGTCGATTGGTTCGGTTGTTTTGAAGCAAGATAGAAAGGATTTCGGCAGCGTATCCTCGATTCTCTTCGCGCTTGGGCGACTCTATTCGAGTCAACAACCATGGCAGAAGCTTCGTTTTTGAAACTAGTTGTGTAGGCAGCTCGGTGTTGAATCCAAGCATGTTCTCGAAGATACCTGTTGACATTTCAGGCAAATGGACAATCAGACGGTGACCGGAGACATACCCAAGACATGGAAGATCCCTTGTCGGTCAGCCTCCTCTTGCTCATTGAAGCGACTCAAATTGTCCACAAGAAGTTCTAACAGGGAGTTTGCCAGCTGTGATACTGTGAGATAGCCGCACGTGTTGGCAATAAGTTGCACTCACCAAGCTTTCCATGAGCTGCTTCAACGCGTCCTCCCGTGATCCCTCTTCATCATCCTCATCCTCTTCATCCCCCGCGCCATTGCCAACATCTTCGTCGGTGAATTCGTTGATGACCTCGACGACGTCGATCACAATGTCCATGTTCTCATGACTGAGAAGACCGACAAGGCGTTCTATAGTACCGGACTTGATGACCTCCGAGTACGCAAGCGCAGGTGATTGAGCCAGGGGTAGGAGTGCTTTGAGAGCAAGGTCAAGGTCAGCCTCTGAGTCAATGAACCTATTCAGGTGGTCGAGATGATGAGAACATATCACGAAACACAGGTGGCCCACTTACTTGGTTGGGTCGTCAGGATACTTCGACCGTTGGTCTTGGTTCTTGTTCGCGGCGCGTTCAAAGCGTGTCAGCAGCCTCCGAACACCCGAGGAAGTCATCTCGTCCAACTGAGATAGGCTGATCTCAGCAATGAGCCAGAGGTCACGGTCGCATTCAACATGCTCACATCTTCTCGTACATCATCTCCGCCTGCCTTGTCAAATATGTTCAGGATGTCTTTTTGCTCCTTGGTCAGACCGCCGCCGTAGAATCGGCCCTCTTCGTCATCTTCCTCGAAGTAATCTGCATCACCGCCTGGGGCGAAGTCCATCAAGTCCGCTCCTTCATCCTCGTCTTCAACAGCCCTAGACTTGCCCTTGTTGTTGGGCCCGGAACCGTTGGTAGGGGGTGAGGGGATGTCTCGCGGACCTTCTTCGCCCATCCTCATACGTTTCAACATTTCTGGCGTGGGGTTGTCGGGCATTCGCCTCTTGTTGCCTCCCACAGGCAGTTTGGGTACCTGGTGCATGTGTGAGGTCTAGTTCTGGAGCAGGTGAACCTCACAGCGGTTTGACTTACTTTGAACAACTTGTCGATTTCCATATTGGAGGCTCTGAACGGACGCGTTCAAAGAGTGAAGGAGTGAGTGGTGCAGAGTTAAGGGCCGAGTTAGTACCCGGTTCGGACGGCGCACGCGCGACCTGAGCTTATGCGCGTCACTCCGTATGTTATTAGGCGCTCGTCGCAAGCCACGTACGAACTTTGGTACTACTCATTTCATCCGACTCGGCCGCGGTCCGCCAGATTACAGGAAATTCAATAGTCATTTAGCCATACATATAACATTGGGGAAGCCGAGGACTAGTAGGCACAATCATCGTCAAGCTTTCTACGTGATCCAATATCTACTTGACCTGGGCCGTCACTGGAAGTACGTCCTCAGTAAGGCTTGTGCCTGTTCTTCTTAAGCTCCTTCTCGAGCTGTTTGGCCTTGCGATGACCGATCTCCACTGGATTGACAGTGTTGTCTGCCTTCTTCAGTTTGATGGGCCTGTTTCCGACGTACTTGCCTGAAAGGCCATGAGAACAGCTCACAGAGTATGACGAGGTGCAGATATACAGACCGTCCATTTCTTTCCAGGCCTTCAGGAAGTCTTCGGGGTCCGAAAACGCAACAAAGCCGTATTTAGCCTGTGATAAAGGTCAGACCAATTACTACGACCATCTGTTGTGCCGACCTTGCTGCTCAGCCTGTCTCGGATGACCCGTGCTTTCTGGAAGGACGTGTACTTGTTGAAGGCGTTCGAGAGCACATCATCAGAGACATCATTACTCAGATCGCCAACGAACAAACGGAACCAGGCTGCAATTTCAGTCAGCTTATCAACGAATTCGTTAGACACTATTACTACTCACAAGGATTCCACTCCAGCAGCGTTTGGTCTTCCCAGACCTTTCCTCCCCCTTTGCGAAGCACGGTCGTACGCTTTCCACCTTTAGCTAGCTTGCCTCCTGCCCCACCACGCTTGTCGAGCATGGCACCGGGAACATAGACACTCTGCTGAGCCAAGATTCCCACGTCGTATTCGTACGCATTAGCAGGCACAGGTGCGCTATGTGCAGAGGTTGATGAGCCGGGGATAGGGTACATTGGGCCCGCATAGGGCTGATGGTAGGGGTTGACATCGGAGGAAGAAGACGATTGCTGCTGTTGATACTGGTATTGTTGATAGTAGTTCTGCGCGGAGTAAGGGTCCATGATGAAAACTGGGGAGCACGGCGCCGAGGGCAAATTGACCGACAGGAGAAGACGATTGGCAGGAGGTCAGGCTAGGTCAAGATGAGGTCGAGAGGAAGACGAGGGGCACGCGCGGCAAGTGGCCGGAACGGGGACAGGGCAGGACCCCGGATGCGTGAGGGCGATCCGGGGTCTCACCGCCCAAAGAATCTGAGAACGCCAGTCAGACCAGTCAACGAACACTCCCCCCTCAAGGCCCCCCTTCCCTCAAGGTGAGCTTCTGTTCATTATGCGTCTACGTGAATATGTGAAGCGGTCTGGTCGTGTTTGGAGTGGAATGGGCTGCATACCGGAGCCTCGTCAGGATGGATGCAACTCTTTGCTTGTGGATGGAGGCCACCCAGACCAAGTGCTCACTTCCACCTCCTTCCCCTCCAGATGCCGTTTGTTAAGAAGGTCAAGTCCGGCGCGTACTTCTCCCGTTTCCAAGTCAAGTACCGTCGTCGCCGCGAGGGAAAGACTGACTGTATGAGCCGTTTCGACTGTCCGCGAGATTCAGCTGACATTTGTATCAGACTACGCGCGCAAGCGGTTGGTGACCCAGGCGAAGAACAAGTAGTACGTCCAATATGCTAATATGACCACGCTGCACCCTCTTATATGTGAACAGCAACGCGCCGAAGTACCGCCTCGTCGTGCGCTTCACCAACCGTGAAGTGATCGTGCAGATCGTCTATGCTCGCCTCCAAGGTGATTTCGTCTTCTGCGCTGCGCGTTCGAAGGAGCTCCCCCGCTACGGCATCAACCACGGTCTCACCAACTGGACTGCCGGTGGGTGAATTGGTGCAAGTTAGCGTGGTGCATCCTAACTCGTATACCAGCCTACGCGACTGGTCTTCTCTGTGCCCGTCGCGCTTTGACCAAGCTTGGTCTCGCGGACAAGTACGAGGGTGTTGCGGAGCCCGATGGTACACTCACCATGACCGAGGCCCTTGAGGAGGAGGATGCCCCCCGTCCCTTCAAGTGTTACCTTGATGTCGGTCTCAAGCGCACTTCCACTGGATCCCGTGTGTTCGGTGCCCTCAAGGGTGCCAGCGACGGCGGTATCTTCATTCCCCACAACGACAAGCGTTTCCCCGGCTACGACCCTGAGGCCAAGGAGCTTGACGCTGAGGTCCTGAAGAAGTACATCTTTGGTGGTCACGTTGCGGAATACATGGAGTCCCTCGAGGAGGAGGACGACGAGCGGTATGTGTTTTGAGCCGTAGACTTTTCAGTCATGGCGTACTCAATTTTCTTCGTAGCTTCAAGAAGCAGTTCTCGACCTACCTTGCGGATGGCATTGGCTCTGAGGACATCGAGGAGATCTACACTAACGCTTACGCCGCCATCCGTGAAGACCCCACCTTCCAGCCTACCGGAAGGGCCAGGATTGGTCGGAGGAGAGCAAAAAATACATGACCGTCAAGCTCACTCACGCGCAACGCAAAGCGCGTATCCAGGAAAAGATCGAGGCCTTCCAGGCCGAGCACGCCGACGACGAGTAGACGATTGTTTGTGTTACCACCATCTTTTCCCTTGCATGTACTACACCCCACACGCTCTTACGCCTATGACCTCAAAATTAGGCTATGTCATTGCCATGCTCTCACTGCATACAAGTGTACAAGAGCGTGCCTCGCAGTCCAAAAGTCGCAAAGGCTCAGAGTGAGGTTTATCGCCCTAACGATGATTCGATGGTATGCTGTACCCACTCAAACAGAGATAGCTGGCCACCTGGATGATATGCCTCGACATGAGATGGTCGATTGTCTCGCCCTGATCTCGATGCAGAACAAGAAATTGCATCACTGGTGAAATGGATGTGGAAATTGCTGAGGGAAGGATTGAATTCAGTGCCTGATAGTACGCATAGGTATGGCCACTTACAGAGTGCATCCTTGCCACCTCCCAACACTCCGGCCACTGAGTAGATCAACGAACCAGGTTCCGTTAACCCGTTCACACAACTCGGTGCCAATTTCGCATATGCGATTGAGGAGGCGACTGCTGATTTCATCGGCGAGCAATTGCACGAGCTGCGTGACTGAAGCGATGGGCAGCGTCGCTTGCGGAAGGTGGACGACGAGAGTGGATGGCGAAGCCATAGTGAACCTTAGCGTATGCCTGCACGATCGCAATCAGGTCCACCGCCGGCCGATCCAGCGCGCTACTCACCTGCCATCTATGCGGAGAATCGCAGAGCCGCTGACTGGTGCTGGCTTCTCGCTGATGAACGATTGAGCGAGCGCTGCCCCGCCGTCAGCAACGGGGTCGTAGTGGACCTTGGTTGTAACTCCAGCGTGGCGGAGGGCGTCGACGACGCGGTCGATCTCGTCGCGCACGCGTTCCCAGAACTCGCGGTACTGGAGCACGTCGATGATCGGTTGCAGAATCGGCGGCGGCGAGGTGGGAGCGACGGGGGCAATGCTTGAGCGAGCGAGGCGGGCGGATTTGGAGATGCGATGGGCACGGGAGAGGAGGACGAAGAGGAGAGAGTAGACGAGGTCGCATTGTGGGTCAATATTGTCGTTGGAGACGTATAGGCTGTCGCCATCGACCTGAGAGACGAAGGTGAGGCTAGAAGAACGACGGGGCCATGAGGACGCACCAGCTCGAATCGCAGCTCCGTGGTCTGTGCTGCTTCGATGACAATGAGGCGCTCCGACACCTCCGCCGATGCCGTAGGCAGGCTGCTCGCCTCTCTAATTAATGCGGCGAAGATTTCCTGCTCGACGACCTCGGTTTGGGCGGCTCGCAGGGCCCCGTCCAATGAACCGTTGTCTGGTTCGAGGAGTCTATTGTATGTTGTTAGCCTGGTGCCGTCCTGGGCTGTTCTAGTCATCGACACACGCAAACGAGTTCGCTGACGTAGCGGGAACTCTACTGCCTTGTCGGCATCGAATGCAGACATGCGTCCAATGGCTCGCTGGCGAAATGTGGTTGGCGCTGCAAGATATGTTTAGTGTGGCTCAATGGTGTTAATGAAGTAAAGCACACACATTCTTCGAGTCCAAACGAAATCAAAAAATCCTTCGCAGTTTTTTCGGCCCCTTTGCCAGTGGCGGACCCGAGAGGCAAGGGGGCTGGTATGAGCCCCCAGTTGCATCGGCGGATCTTCAGTGCGTCCATCCAGTACTTCTCTCCGGACTGCCTGCTTTGTTCCATCTTTTCCGCCGCATCCTTGAACAGATCCGCAGCCTGCCGGAGCGATTTGTCCTTGCCGCCGATGGTTAATTGGGCATTGAATGCTTGCACCGAGGCTAATGGCGAAGGTTTTGTTACTTGGGTCGCAGCAAGGGGGTTGGGTGGTAGGGTCGACTGTTGCTCGGCAGGGGGCGACGAAGCAAGCAAGAGAGCGAGCATATCCCTAGCTTGGGACATCTCTCCTTGCGCAGTGCTGAGCCCAATGAACTCATCCCAACGCTACTCGTATTGGGACATAGACTCACTAGAGCTGGGCCATCAGTTCACCTCGCATCTTGAACAACTCCTCCGGGGTCATATGGTGAGACGGCTCTACGGCATCCTCATCCTTCGACAGCTCTTCGTCCTTCGCGGATGCTAACTCCGCAGCAGATGCGGCTCCCCGCGAGCCCTTCTCCGCGTCGAAGTAGTCCAAACCGCGCTCTCTGAATATACGCCTAAATTTGGTCCCAACAGCTGCTGTAGGGTCTTCACGCCTGACCGCCAGAGATATGAGCGGCGGTAGGTGCAACCGCAGATAATCACACACGGAAGGTAAATGTGTTGCCCGTCGGGGGTGATATCAAGCAACTCCAGCAATGGCTCGCCGTTGTCGTCCTTGTAGGGGCGCTCGAGCGATAGCTTGAGCTTCTTCCAGGGTGGGTCCTCCATGATGTGGGTTGGATGACAAAGCGGAGTGTCGAAGTGAGACGGCGATGGTGGGGGGCGTCTGCGGCAGAAGCGGAAACGGAAACGCGTCCGAGGTCCGGGTGTAACGTACGGAGGAACACGTGGGTTGACAAAGACACCTTCAACTCACCGGCTCTCGCCGACTGTACTGTCCAATCCTCGTCGACCCCCTCATCTACATATACCCACTGCGCGCCCGCATCTCATCGCATTTCGACCCCCGCCCCCAGCCCCAGCATGGTCAGGGCCACCACAGACTCAAGCAGCGCTACCCCCGCTCGGCGCAAGTCTGAGGAAGATCTCGACTCAAACCGCGCGCACAAGAAGCCGCGCACTCGAGTCAGGTTCGCTGCTGTCCCAGCCTCATCGTTCTCCGAGCTTACATTTTCATCAGTTACTCCTGTGGGGAATGCCATCGCCGTAAACAGAAGGTGCGTGCACATTGCCACTCCTATCTGTCCGTCGCTTATTCCTCCTTCAGTGCGACAGGCAAGTGCCTTGTTCGCATGTGAGCTCGTATGCCACAAATGATGGAAAATATGCTCATGACCGCCTAGTGTGTTGCACGCAAGGTTCCTGAGCTCTGCAAGTCGTACACCCCCGGCAAGTCCGACCAGGACATACATGTCCGTCTCGCGAGGCTTGAACAAATCGTCGAGACTGCTTTGCCTCAATACTGGGCTCAAGGCCGTCTGACGCCCGTCTCCGACGGTCCTGAGCCCCATGACAAGCAGCGGTCGGTATCGCCTATGGACGACGGCAGTCATTCCCAAGCCGAGGACGAAGACCCTAGCGGAGGAATATTTGAGAGTGGGACGTGGTACGGGAAGAGCGCGGCTGGATTGGTCGCCGCACCGGCTGTCCTGGAGCAGGTGAGTGTGTGGGACCCACAGTTCTTGCGCGCTTCTGAAGTCTCGCCAGCTTCAAAGCATGGTTGCAACTCCTGATAGCGGGTCCGGGGGCAGCACTTTCCCGGTGACTCACAATGCGCTTCTAGAAGAAGAGTCAAAACCAAATATTACGCCTATGGAACAAAGCGCTACGGAGCGCCTCCAACGGCTCATGCAAGACTGCGGTTATAGTACAGAGCGGCTCCAAAACATGTACGATGAGCTGCCTCCTCGCAAGTTTCGTGATGAGCTTGTCAGCCACTACTTCAACGTCATGTGCGTAGCACTCGTTTCCAGGACCACTTGACATGCTGATAACATCTGTGTAGTAACTGGACTCGTTATCCTATCTCAGAAAACGAGTTTCGCGACTCGTACGCCTCGTTTCTGGCCAACGAACACAACCCCTCCAAGCCCAGCAATATCCGTTTCTTGCCATTGCTTTTTGTCGTTTTGGCCACTGCAGTCAGATCTGCGCCTTCTAGACCAGGTACTACCGAGGCCTCACGGAAGACTACTGCATCTCGTTACTATTGGTGCTGTGAGCCTCTCAGCTTCATGGTCTCGTGGTTCAGCGATTTATGGGGTAATTGCCAGGTCGTCGTGCTATGTTGATTGTTGCTTGCGTTCAGCCGGATTGTTTTGAGATCGTGCTGACGCGAATGCTGGTGCGTTGACGCCTACTAGATGACCGATCCGATCCTGACTTGTTCTCTAGAGTGCTCGGTTTCTCGTACTCGACCGACGTATGACTGAATCCTGGAGCCAATTGGGTGCTGCAGTTCGCATAGCACAGGCTATCGGACTACATAGAGATGGAGCAGATATGGTACGTGTTTGAATGATTGCACCCAGTCGGTCTGTTTCTGAATGTGTCGTATACAGGGCATGGAGCCTTTGCAAGTCGAAAGACGGCGCCGCATATGGTATGAAGCTCTGTGGCTACCTTCGAGCGCTTTACTGACCTCATGACAGGGCCCACTTGTATCATGCCGATCGCTCTATTGCATTGGTTCTAGGACGACCGGTCGCTATCCATGACAGCCACACCTCCACTCGGCCCCCCACCAATGCTGACGAGAGGAGTTTCGATGGCAAGACGTTCAAATCTTTGCCATTATCACAGCCAACTCGTACTACTTTCCACATCCTCCGACATTCCCTCGCTATCATTATGGGCCGCATGTCGGATTTCTTCCAAAACGTCAACTCACCCAGACATTACTCCGACGTCATTGAGCTGGACGACGAACTTCTCAATTGGAGACAAAACCTACCCCCCTACTACTCCCTCGATCCCGACACTTCACTCGATCGTTCCCACCCTTACATCCCTCTCCAACGGTTCTTACTGGTCACGGAGTTCCTCTTCGTCCGGATTTCCTTACATCGTCCTTACTTGCTACGAAAGCTTGACGGTAACAAGTACTCCCGCTCGCGCGACGCATGCTTTGAGTCTGCGTTGAAGGACCATCAAACCCGACAGGAGTACATCGCGACAACCATACGGGAAGGCCGCGACCCTGCCGCGAGCGCGTACCGCGAGTTCCAAGCCGCTATGATCGCCGGCATCTATTTGGCTCTTTACCCGAAAGGTCGCGACGTCGAGAGGATGCACAGCCTATTGGAAACCTTCCTCGAGCGTAATAAGCACCTCACAGAGATCGACCTGATCGCTCGGCGAGAAATCAAGATTATCGAGTTTCTCAAGCGCAAATTTGATGGAGCCGCCGAACAGCAGGTGTCCTCTGTTTCTTCTCCACCGGCCACCTCTCCCGACGCGAACGGCAATGTCCACCTCCTTTCGGACCACTCTTTCCCTTCGGTCGCCTCACTCCCCCTTACATCCCCTCGCGCTGCGTTTTCACAGCTCCCGCGACCATCTCCCCTCCAACAGATGCGGTATTTACAGCCGAGCGAGACTTCGTCGCCTGGCACGGGTACTGGGAGCCCTCAAGGAGAAGACGAGACAGCACAGACGCTGCTTGACCAGTGGTGCAACATCTTCAGCGGCGGACCAGCCGTCGACGATCATCCTGGTGGAACTGGGCTGCCCTGGGCGACTCCGGGGTTGGTGGACGTGAACGGCTGGCTAGGAGGCAATGGGATAATAGCGACACCAGTGGCTGGAGGAGAAGGTGTGATGCCACCTGCGGGCGTAGATGGAGCGGACTGGAGCTACTGGGAGTCGTTAGTAGAGCAGATTCGCACCAGCGGATCGGCCTCGTAAAGTCTGCGCTTAGAATCACCCCTCAGACACATCGTATTTCTAGTTCGCTCTCGTGCTATAGGTTGTTGCAATAACATGCACTGTACTCTGCGTCAGACCCCATAATCAAACGTCCGCACCGAGTGTTCTGCACCAAGACTAGTACCACGAGAGTGAATGAGCGATGACCTCATCCCTGCTCATATGTTCCATTCCTCCACTCGCATGACGCTCATCCGGCTGCTCTGTGAGATTGTAGGGCAGGCCGCCGCGAAACCCTTCGCTCAACCGCCATCTTACCCTCGAAGCTACCTCGCCGTCGGTGCACGGCTTGCCCACATCCTGAGCACAAGCTCCTTGCAATATTTACCGCCGAGAAGCTTCGGACATCAAACGCGTTTCCTTCGACGTACGTCATTCCGCTGCACTGGACGAACCACGGTTCTGAACGGAACAACCAGACCTTTCCGCCTCCTCTCCGTGCCCAGAGACGTCCCTCGAGGATCTGCAGATCAGTGCAGACCATGCCTAAACGCCTCCGAAGTCCAGGGTCCGCGGACCCTCCTAGCCGCTCCTCGACCAAGGCCCGCACCGACGCCCCCGTCGCGCCCTCCTCCGCCTCACAGACCCTCCCCGAGCTCCCCGACAAGATCCGGATCTTGTCCTGGAACGTCGACACGCCGGCGCCCTTCCTGCAGCTCCCGAGCAGCAAGCAGCGCTCTGCGGCGAGCACGAGTCCGGGGACAGTCCCCGGCAGCCACCCCGCCCTCCTGCGTGACCTCCTCCGGCGGCACGTGTTCCCCGACTTCATCTGCCTCCAAGAGGTCCGCGCACGCCATACCGACCGGGAGTGGGTCGCCGCGCTCCGGCTCGCCGCCAACTTCGGGACGCACGGGATGGGCACGCTCGCCGACTCCGTCTCGCCTGGGTGGGGGTCCCCGTCCGCGTCGTCGGGAGCGGGGGCAGGAAGAGGGAAAGCAGCAGCAGAGCCGAAGTACACGATGTTCCACAGCCTGAACCGCGCTGCACGGGGGCAGCGCAACTTCGGCGTCGCGACTTTCGTGCGCGCCCCGCGCGAGACGGCGATTGCAGCCGCGCGCGAGGTCGACTGGGACCACGAGGGCCGGGTGCTCGTGCTCGAGATGAAGGCCAGCTGGGCGCTCGTGAACGTGTACGCGCTCAACGGGAGCGAGTACATGTGGCGGGACCCGCTCGGGACCATCGCGCCCAAGACGCGCCACGGGCGCAAGCGCGAGTTCAACAGGCTCCTTGCGGACGAGTGCGCCGCGCTGCGCGCGCGGGGGCTCCGCGTCGTGCTCGTCGGGGACTTCAACATCGTGTTTCGAGAGTTGCACCCCAATGTCAAGGCCTATAGCTGGTTCGCCAAAGGCAAACCTCAGGGTAGCGACCGCTCCAGGGTGGACTACGCTCTGGTGGACTCTCGATCAAAAGAGAACGTCGTGGAGATGACATACCTCGAGGATCCGCAGGAGAGGTGGCACAGCGATCACGCGCCATTCGTGTTGACTGTGAACAGCATGGAATTCGGAGACGGAGCTCCATCCATAGATTAGAGTAACGAAAACACCACCTGGGGTAAGAACCCTTTCACGTCCCAATCACATCAGCAGAGCGAATAAGACAGTGATCGACACCGCTGCGCCCATCCATCGAGTACTTGACTGGGAGGCACCTGAGTTCGCGAGGCTGACAAATGGTGTTGTTGTGTCCTTCGGGCCAGAGTGGAGATGGGAGGCGGAGTGTGTAGGAGTCCCATGAGTCAGATCGCCACTACGAGGGCTGTCGAAGGCGTGAGCAGTAGGCTGCAGGTCCGTGGAAGCCAACTGAAGAGTGGGAGTTGGAGAGGAGTGGTGGGAGTGCCTGGAGTGTGTTCGAATGTGCCTGTCATGACTTTCTTGCTCTGTGGTTGCTCGCGCGATGTCGTCGTCGGAATTAGGACTAGCGCTCGCGCTGCTCTCGCTTGTACTCCGGTCTTTGTCGTCCTTCGACCCGACATCGCCTGCAGAGATCAGGCGACCCTCACCCCAAGGGACAGCGTCTCCGTTGGGCTGGCTCTCGTTATCTGGCGGAACGCTCTCTCCGGTGGGCGAGGTGATCTGGGAGCGGGTTCGGTCTGGGAAACGAGCCGGTGAACTTGAGAAATGAAAGGCGTACTGTGAAACGGGTCGTCCACTGCGATTCCTGAATGTCTTCGCCATTTGTGAACTATTTATATGTGAGCAACCTGATATGACGATGGTTAAGGGAGCGTGGTACCTGGTAGATGTATATTGCCGAGTACGGATCGACTTCTGGGCATGTCCAGTTGAATGACGAAAGCGAGGCGTCGGTGCCGTCGATGCCTGACGCGACGGTCTGTAGCGTTGTCATATTGTTGTTCGTGCCAGTCATGAGATCTGTGGGCGTTGTAGCTGATGTCTGTGGCATGATATGCGTCGGAACTCACATATGGATACGTTATTCCAATGTCCAGATGTGTCGACACTCCAATGAATAGTGCACGCGGAGCCAGCCGCAAAAGAGTCTCCAGGACCAGGCGCAGTGGGTGTCAAGCTAGCCATTGCCTCCAGAATAAAGACGGCTAGAAGAGTGTGTTTGAGCTTCGTCAGGATCTGAACGACGTAGCCTGGCGAGAAGGAAAAGTGGAGGGCAGGAAAGAGCCTGAGGATCGAGAACCTGAGCGGAGACAGGGAAGAGAGGACGTCGAAGCGGATCCAAAGGAGGTCGAGTACACATCATGGTGAGCCGCATGCCGGTCAGCCTCCATATGGCGGGAATTTGCAAGCAGACTGAGAGGGGAGGGCAGAGGACGACCTTCAACTTGGGACCAGCCGCGCCGCCGCAACACTTCCTCCCCGTGGGTTCCAGTCACATGCACCGCGTCGCCGCGCTAAACTTGCTCAGTCCGCTCTGCCAAGAGCCACATTCCACATACCCTCCTCTGCCCTTCCACCCTCCTTCGCCCATCTCGCCCAATGCAGACCATCAACCGATTTCTGTACGGCCCGTCTGCAGAGGAGAGGGTCCGCGCATGGCAGGGTAAAATCCGTGGGGAGCAGCGGTCACTCGACCGCGAGATGAGGCAGGTCCGCCCTTTGCGAGCCTGTGCATGCACCCATCCGCTTATGCCACACTTCGACTGGGAACAGTTGGACATGGCCACGAAGAAGGCCCAGACCACGGTGAAGCAGTTGGCTAAGAAAGGTGATGTCAAGTCGGCGCGGATTATGGCGAAGGAAGTCGTCCGGAGTCACAAACAGATGGACCGCTTGTCTGTCAGTAAGGCCCGGCTGGGCTCCATCAACAATCAGCTGCAGCAGCAGCTTTGTACGTGAACATTTCGGTTCATTGTCTGAACATTTCGATAACATCGCATCCAGCCATGCTCAAGGTTACCGGAGCGCTACAGAAGTCGACTGAGATCATGAAGCTTTCGAACTCCCTCATGAAGCTTCCACAAATTAGCGCGACAATGCGCGAGATGAGCATGGAAATGACGAAGGTATGTCCTCCGGGGGTTGTAACGAATCATAGAGTGATGTGCGTCCCAGGCTGGTATCATGGAGGAGATGTTGGAAGACACACTGGCCATGGAAGATGACGAGGAACTAGAGGACGAGGCTGACGCCGAGGTCGATAAGGTCTTGTTTGACCTTACCGAGGGGAAGCTTGGGCAGGCTGGGGCCGTCAAAGAAGACCTTCCGGTGCGTGTTAGACATGCTGCTCTCTGTCCGCGTGTTTCACGCGTCCTCAGTCATTGCAGGACCAAGTCGAAGACGAAGAGACGGAGAGAGCGATGGAGCAGTACCGCCAACAGCTCAATGGAATTCTCAGCGGATGATACCCATGATTACCAGGTATACTGTCACTATACATGCTGTATCATATTATGTGTGTTTGTAAATTTTGCCCGGACGCTAGCTATCATAGACCTCTCGCTATACCGGACCGTACGCCCTCGATTCTTGCGTGTCGTCTCAGGAGAAGCCCACTCTAATCAATGTTACTAATGATTGCGAGGATGCGAATGGCCATGTCCACATGCGGCCCACCGTTACCCACCAGCCAATTTACACTCGGAGTCTAATGACGAATTCGGAGCGCGGCCGGAGCGTATCGGGCGAAGAACCCGAGCCACGCGGGTCTACATCATACATCACGTGCGTCATGATGATTTCGCCGTCCAGCACGTCCGGCTGTGCCACCTCTTTCCTCCGTCGTCTCCCGATTGCTTGCAAAAATGCTTGCCTCCCGTACCCTCACCGGCAGCGCGCGGGTCGCCTCACGGGCCCCTCAGGTATGCTCGAAGCTGGTGATACTCTGCTCGTCAAGTGCTTATTCCGCCCACCTCAGGCCTTCCGTCGCTATGCTTCTGCCGCTCCTACCGCCGCCTTCGCTGGTCAGAAAGGCGCGAACGTGAGTCCTCCCTTCTTCTCTGTAGAGGATGGGAAATAGATGGGAGTTGTGGTATCAGGGAAACTATACGGTTACCTTAATCCCCGGTGACGGTGAGCAACATCTATAGTGGGTTGAGGGCATGACGCGACGGGTCGTTTAGGTATCGGTCCGGAAATTAGCGAGTCTGTCAAGGCTATCTACTCTGCAGCCAAGGTACGCCTTTGAGCATGCCTAGCAGAGGAAGAATCCCTGACCGCGTCACAGGTGCCTATCGAATGGGAGGAGGTCGACGTGACACCGATCCTCAAGGGTGGCAAGACCGTGATTCCTGACGCTGCCATCAACTCGGTCAAGAAGAACACCGTCGCGCTAAAGGGTGTGTGTTTATTCCTACGAGTGGTGTGCTCTTTTGACGCGCCCTGCAGGCCCCCTTGCTACTCCCAGTTAGTTTTCCATCGTTCCTCCCGTTAGACACACCCTCACACATCAACCTCACGTGCAGTTGGCAAGGGTCACGTTTCCTTGAACCTGACGCTTCGCAGGACTTTCAACCTCTTCGCCAACGTTCGTCCCTGCGCTTCCATCAAGGGCTATAAAACTGCTTATGACGACGTCAACACTGTCCTTATTCGGGAGAACACGGAGGGAGAGTACTCGGGTATTGAGCACGAGGTAAACACACCTCATTGGATGGGTTGTACTCGGGCTTTGCATACTGACACGTTCCTTCAGGTTGTCGACGGTGTTGTGCAGTCCATCAAGCTCATCACTTGGGATGCCTCTGAGCGTGTAGCTCGTTACGCGTTCCACTACGCTCAGACCAGCGGTCGCAAGCGGGTCACTGCCGTTCACAAGGCGAACATCATGTGCGTGCAATGTTCCTCGCGTGTGGAAGCACCCTCACATCTGCCTACAGGAAGATGTCGGATGGTATGTTCCTGTCTGCCTGCCGTCAGGTGGCCAAGGACTACCCCGAAATCACCTACGATGAGGACCTCCTTGACCGCGCTTGCCTTCAGGTTCGTTCGGCTACTCGTTTAGTACGGAGCGTGGCTGATGGGCGTGCCTTAGATCGTGCAAAACCCGAGGCCCTTCTCGGACCGCGTGATGGTCATGCCCAATCTCTACGGTGATATCCTTTCGGACATGTGTGCCGGTCTTATCGGTGGCCTTGGACTTACGCCCTCCGGCAACATCGGTCGGGTACGTGTCATTGTCCGTCTATAGCTGCCCCTCAATAGGTTGCTCATGTACTGCGCAGGACGCCTCCATCTTTGAGGCTGTTCACGGCTCGGCGCCTGACATTGCAGGTGCGTAGCCCTTGGACCAGTTTTCGCAAATTTTGTCGTAACTTGTCCTTGTACAGGCAAGGGATTGGCTAACCCTACGGCGCTTCTTCTCTCGTCTCTCATGATGCTCAGGTGAGCAGCCAGTAAGATGAATATCGGGCGAAACTGACCTCGCGTGTAGGCACATGAACCTAAACCAGTACGCCGACCGCATTGAGCGCGCTGCTCTCACCGTGGGTGTCGGACCGCCTGTTGCCGTTGCTCCACTTACTGACACTTGCCTCAGACCATTGCCGAGGGCAAGACCATCACCGGTGACCTGGGCGGGAAGGCGTCGACGAAGGAGTACACGTCCGCGATCATCGAGAAGCTATAGATCCTTTCTAGAACGCTTGGGTAGAATACTGTACTCTGTTCTACACACTATACCTGTAGAATCGTAGTCATGCGTCGGCTGGGACACATACATCGTTAGCGGGAGCCGGGAAGGCACCGCGTGTGGCCCTTATTGTTGTGAGACGACGCATGGCGGACGAAAGCGGGCCAGGAGACTCCGCACAGCGGTGCGTATCAGTGACTAAGGGGCGTGGGAAAGCAGTATAGCCGCGCTGCCTGTCCTTATAGCCTTCTTGGATGACGCCCTCTCCTCTGCGACGATAAACAATCCCCTTCCACGCCTAGCGAGGCAACCACTCCCATAAACCCCCACTCGCCCCACAGGGCACCGCCTACCATCACGAATAACCAACCCAACTTTGTGTAAGTGCTCCTATATGCGCTCTCTCTCGCGCGCGCTCACCCACCTAGTCTTCGTCATCTTCTGTCTCGCCTCAAGAAAACATCAGAACATCAAAAACATCGCATAATCCTGGAAAATTCACTCACTACACGCGATCAACACGTTTACGAACGACATGACGGACGAAAGTACAACTCAGACGTTGCCCCAGAAGGACGACAAGAGGCAGCAGCCGTCCAATGGCACCGCTTTGCCAGGAGGGAACAGGCAGCCCTCGAGGAGGGGTGGGCCTGCCGGCCGCTCTGCCTCCGTGAGCCAGGGTGCGGGGAATCCGCGCCCCTCCTCGCGCTCCAGTAACCGCTCTACGAGCCGTCGGGGCCCAGGTAATCAAGGTACGGAGTCTGGTTCGGAATCTGCAAACACGAAGAAGGGAGAAGGACGCCAGCGCGGCAAGTCTCAGTCCGGCTCCCAGCGCGGCGGTCATCGCAAGGGCGGTCAGTCGACCTCCCAGCCCAGCGGACGTCCCGCGAGCAGCAATGGCGGGAACCGACAGCGCCAGCCATCGGGCTCCCCCAACCCGCCCCCACCCACGGGCGAGAGCAGTGACGCACTGTCTTCGTTGCAACGCATGATCGCGGACTTGAAGACCACCTCGCCCCCGAACCCCCAGCAGCAGCAACCCCCTATGCCCTCCGTGACCTCACTCGCTGCCAACTCGAACCTCCCCGCCAACGCCCCCGTCTTCCAGCCCGGAGCCGTCTCGTTCCCCGCTGGCAACACCATGAATGAGCCACCCCCGCGTCACCGTAAGGCCGCGTCGCTTGGCACGCAGGCCCTCGGACCCTCGTTGGGCTACTCGCCGAACTTGGGTGCCATGATGGAAGCTCCGGAAGACTCACCTATCATCGAAGAGGGAGAGATTACGGACCCCTCCTGGCAGGCGCACCCGCGCCGTTCGCTCTCGCAGAACTTCACCGCACCTCGTTTCCAGGCTCTCGCCCAGCAGCAGCAACAGGAGCAGAGTGATGTCATGGGTCCCACTGGCCGCCCCCAGCTGGCCCCTGGCTTTATGTTCGGTGCGCGCAGGCGCCCCCAGGGTAACCTTGCCATGGGCCCACCCATTAACGAGGACGAGTCGGACTTCCGCTTCCCTCAGCAAGTGCAGAACAATGGTGTCTTCGAGGGTCACGAGAGCCAGAGGAAGCAGGAGGGTGGGGACATCTCTGGAATCATGGCCGAGCAGGTGAGTACCGTGAAGTGTCCTCGTCGTTCAGGTACCCATGCTTTGCGCAGATCGCCATCCAAAACCAGATCGAGGCTCTTCAACAACAACAGCAGGCCCTTTACCAGCATCAGCTCGCATCGAACCAGGTCCTCTCTTTCCAGACCGCTGGCCTTGCCCCTGGACGCAATGTGCACCGTCGCGTACACAGCACAGTTCCCATGTCTATGGGGGGTATCAACGCTTTCGGTGGCCAGCAGAGCGCCATGGGTCAGTTCGGCAGCATGAGCAGTCTTGGGATGGGTCTCGACGGGCAGCCGTCGTCTGTCCCTCGCGGACATGGCAGGCGTCACAGTGTGAACGTTCTCAACAAGACTGGCGGGCAGCTTGGCGGCCTTGGTTTCTCTCAGAGCGCTGATGGCTTCGATGACGGCTTCATGCCTCCTGCTAGCCTCGGCGGTGGAGGTCACTCTCGCTCAGATTCAACCTGGCGTCTCAGTGAGTAGATCGCTTTGACGTCGTGGTGACATTGAACTGATATCCCACTTCAGATGGCGGTGTTGGAGCCCTTCCTGGTGGTGGCAACTTCGCGGCCGATCTCGCACAGGCTCAAGCTCAGCTCCAGAGCCTGCAGCAATTCCGCGCGGCGGCTGGCGGCCATCATCAGAAGATGCAGTCCTTCAGTTTCCCGAACATGCTGCCAAACATGATGGCCGCAAACATGATGGGCCTCGGGCTCGGTGGCATCAATCTTCTCCAACAGCAACAGCAACAGTTCCAGTCTCAGCTTCAGCAGCAGTCTAGCCAACCGCAGCGCAAGTCGCTGTTCGCTCCTTATCTCCCCCAGGCTTCTCTCCCTCCGCTCCTCGCGGCTGGCAAGCTTGTTGTAGGTATTCTACGAGTCAACAAACGTAATCGGTCGGATGCATACGTTGCCACGGAAGTCCTGGACGCCGATATTTACATCTGCGGCTCCAAGGACCGTAACCGTGCGCTCGAAGGAGACATCGTCGCAGTTGAACTGCTCGACGTCGACGAGGTGTGGGGAACCAAGAAGGAGAAGGAGGAGAAGAAGCGCAAGAAGGAGGAGAACTCTGCATACGACCTCAAGAACGCGGCTGGTCGCAAGAACGACAAGAAGAAGGATGATGTCGAGGTCGAGGGCCAGGGTTTGATGCTTTTCGAGGATGAGGAGTGAGTTCCGCGTACCTGTTCCACTATGCACGAAGTCTAACGCGCTCGCGAAGGGTGACCGACGAAGTGAAGCCTCAATTCGCTGGCCATGTCGTTGCGGTCGTCGAGCGCATGCCCGGCCAGCTGTTCTCCGGAACGCTGGGTCTGCTCCGTCCGTCGTCCGCAGCCACGAAGGAGAAACAAGAGGCGGAGCGTCGTGAGAGGGAGGGTGATAAGGGTGACGAGCCCCGTCGTCCCATCGAGCGTCCCAAGATCGTGTGGTTCAAGCCAACTGACAAGCGCGTTCCCCTCATTGCTATTCCCACCGAGCAGGCACCGTTGGACTTCGTCCAGAACTCCGAGGCGTATGCCAACAAGCTATTCGTCGCCTGTATCAAGCGCCACGTACGTATCTTTAACGATCGTCTTCTGTGCGTGCAACTCATCTCGCTATTGTCAGCCTATCTCCTCGCTGCATCCCTTCGGTACCCTCGTCGAGGAGCTCGGTCCGATTGGCGACATCGAGGTTGAAACCTCTGCCCTGCTCAAGGACTGCAACTTCCCCACGGAGGAGTTCAGTGACAATGTGATGAAGTGCCTCCCTCCCACGCCCTGGACGTGAGTTAATCCCCGTCGCCACAATGCCGCCATGTGACTAATCTTCTCGATAGTGTCCCCGAGCGCGAGTTCGACATCCGCAAGGACTTGCGTAGCGAGCGTGTGTTCACCATCGACCCCCATGATGCGAAGGATCTCGACGACGCCCTCTCCATTAAGGTCAACGAGGACGGGACGTACGACGTCGGTGTCCACATCGCGGACGTTTCGTACTTCGTCAAGCCGAACACTGCCCTCGATCGTGATGCTAGGAAGAGGGCGACGAGCGTGTACCTCGTGCAGCGTGCCGTCCCGATGCTTCCGCCTACCCTCAGCGAGCAGGTGTGCAGTCTGTTGCCTGGCCAGGAGCGCCTCGCGTTCTCCGTCATTTTCACGATGTCGAAAGACGCCAAGATCGTCAAGAAATGGTTCGGCAGGACTATTATCAAGTAAGTCGTGTGGCCATCGCTCCCACCTGCAGAAGCTCATCAGGTGCATCGCAGGTCTGCGGCGAAGCTCTCTTACAGCGACGCTCAGGCGGTCATTGACGGCAAGACTCTCGGCGATCTCCCTGTCATCCCTGAGCACGACGCTGCTGGGATTGCTCACGACGTCAAGGTTCTCGATGATCTCGCCTCACAGCTCCGTGCCCGCCGCTTCCAGGCCGGCTGTGTCAAAACCCGCTCTCTTCGTTTGACCTTCTCGCTTGACGAGAGTGGCATGCCCATCGACTGCGGCGAGCACGGGAGGCTCGAGGCTCACAGCCTTGTTGAGGAGGTTGGTTGGCATGCACGAAACCTTGTCGATACCCTGCTGACGCATTCTTCGATAGTTCATGCTCATGACGAACATCACCGTTGCCCAGCAAGTCGCAGTCCACTTTTCGGAGCAGGCTATGCTCCGTCGCCACGACACTCCCATTGAGCGTCGCCTGAACGCTTTCGTCGAGCGCGCCGCTCGTCTCGGGTACACCGTTGACACGTCTTCTGTTGCGGCTCTCATGAAGTCGCTCGAGGGTGTCGAGGACCCTACCGCCAAGACCATTCTCGAGCTGTTGCTCCAAAAGGCATCTCCCCGTGCGAAGTACTTCTGTGCAGGTATGCTCGACATCGCCAAATACAGCCACTACGCTCTCAATGTGCCGTTGTATTCGCACTTCACGTCACCCATCCGTCGCTACGCCGACATCATTGTTCACCGCCAGCTCGACGCAATCCTCCAGGGTGGCTCCGAGCCCAAGTTCAGCATGGACCGCGACGCCGTCGCTAAGATCGCCCAGCAGTGCAACATGTGCGTTTTCTTGCCCCTCTTGAGTACGTTCTGAATGACTCACAATTTGTGCAGCAAGCGTGACTCTGCCAAGCTCGCTCAAGAGCAGTCGGCGCACTTGTACCTCTGTGTCTTGGTCTCGGACCTAACCCAGCGCTACGGCCCCGTTGTCCGTCAGGCGAAGGTCATCGGTGTGCTCGACGCGGCATTCGATGTGCTCATCCCTGAGTTTGGCATCGAGAAGCGCGTCCACGTCGACCAGATGCCCATCGAAAACCATGTCTACGACGAGCACAAGCACGCGCTCCAGATCTACTGGTCCACTCGCGATGTCATCACCTGGCTCGCCGAGAACAGCGACGACGAGCACCTGAAGAAGGTCAAGCAGAATGCCGAGCAGCATGCGCTCAAGATGGAGGTCGCCTCTCGCTCGGTTCATGATGAGAAAGCGCTCTTCGACGAGGACGACAACGAGGAGGATGAGATTGTGCTTGGGCGCACTAACCAGGAGCCCGACAATGTGGGATTGTCCAAGCAGCGTTCGCTTTCGAAGCAGAAGCTGCCGCCCCACTTCGAGGGCCTCAAGACGCTCCCGTCCGGCCACAAGATCCAGGAGATTCGCGAGCTCATGACCGTTCCCGTGAGTTTCTGCAGTATTACAACAAGCGCCACTGAAGCTCACCGATTACTTTCCCACAGGTCATCGTCACCGCTGATTTGACCAAGAGCCCTCCTGTCATCAAGGTCTACAGCGTCAACCCGTACGCTCAAGAAGAGAGGCGGATGATGGCGTGAACAATTTGCCTGTGCGGCGCTCTTCTCCGTAATGCTCAGAACGATCTCTTTCTTCTCGTCGTGTGTACGATAATGGCTGATGTTCCTCATGCGCTCCCCTTCTTCGTCCCCTTGGTCCCCTTCTTCCCTGTATTCCGAATGTAACAACTCAACGTCCTCTGCTTTCTGACCGTCTTGTTTGTAGCCCCTGCCCACAATACGCTACTACATCGGCTGATCATCCCACCCCTCGTCTTCACGTATGTGCCCACGGATAGCTGCTTGTACTCTGGGGAGTGTTTTGCTCGTGGATCGTTCGAAATGTGTATCTCGTTGTCTTTCTTGTCGCACGTGTGATCTTCCTTGTGCTGCACGGTCGTGGTGCAAGATACGATGGCAAATGAAGGTCTCGCCAACTGGGTGCGTGTACGATGAGGCTACTGAATAGCTACCACGGCGCAAGCGTCCCAGAACTTGGCCCTCCGCCCAAGGATCTCCACCCTACATCTTCACCCCACAAGGGTCACGACATTCAACGTTCAGGCCCAGGAGTGGGCTCGTTAGGAGCTCGGAAGTCATCCGATCCGTCGGAGACCACCTCAACGCTAGTGGTGATCCGCAATAGCAGACGGAGGGCGCATCCCGATACAGAGGCCAGCGAGAGTAGCAAGCTATAGGAGCGCAATATGAGATTTTATGACCGCATCGGGGGCCGAAGATGATCGACGAAGACGTACGGAGGACCAGCGAACGACCCCATCGGAATCCGGACGCTGGCCCCGTCTTCCTTGGGCGGGGCTCTATCACAGGCCGTGGAGGAAGGCGGAGAGACCCAAGCCCTGTGCGCCGTCGCGCTCCTTTTCCTGCTCCTGCCTCTCTCTGTTCCGCGCGAGAATGTTTTGCAGCCCGGGTTTCTTCTTGGGGCGCGCCTTGTTCCGGGTATCGCCTCCAGCAGTATTCGATCGCCCTGCGTTTGACGGTGAGCTTCGCGATGGGCCGGCAGCACCGACAGCCCGCGCCCGGGCTCGGTGTGAGGACGAGCCGCCGCCGGAGTCGTCCTGGACGGCGCCGGACCCAACTGCGCCGAGCCTCGCGAGCGCGGCCGCGGCTGAGCTGCAGCAGGCGCAGCGGCAGGAAGGGTGCCCGCACGGTCTGCATGAGGCTCGTTGATCGCGTCCCCCTGCGCGGGCCTGTATCGCGCGCGGTGCCGGGGTTGCGGAAACGACGTCGCCCCGGGACCCGCGCCTGGCGTGAGCGGGACGTGCGTGGTGTGGGCGCAGCTCGGGCACGATCGGCGCAGGGTCCGCGTGGAGGGCTCGAGGGGCTCGCCAAAATCGCGAGCCCCGCTCCGGGGTTGTCGATGGCGTTTCGCGCGCACGCGGGCGACGCGGGTGTGGACTAGCCCGGCGCCGCATATGGGACAATGGGTCGCAGCGAGCGCGGACGGGGCGGGAGAGAGGCGGGCGGCGCGGGCGGCATGGAGGGCAGCGAGACCGGGCGCGACGGAGGCGAGGACGAAGGGGAGGGCGAGCTGGAAGGCGGCTGTGGGCGGGGCGAGGGTTTGGGGCGAGGGCGAGGCAGGAGGAGGCATCGAGGCCAGGCGAACGCGAGGCGCCGGCGGGTGCGCAGCGGACAATAAGACGGCGCGCGCCAAAAGAGGCAGGTCTGGAAGAGGCGCCGGGGCCCGCGTGTGGCACGCATTGTGCTCCCGAAGTCAATTGTCTCCCTCTCAGACTCAAATGTGCTCGCTCCCCGCCCGCCCCGCACCCGCACCCACACGCACTCCCTCCTCCGTCCCCCATCTTGCACCCGCGCTCGCCGCCGCCGTGCACGATGATCCCCACACGCACACACCACCGCCAAACCTCCTCCATCTCCAAACCCATGCCACACCCTGGCCCCATTGTCTCCCCGCCCACCAGCCCCAGCGCCGTGGCCGGCGCCCGTGCACGTCGTCGGCCGTCGGTGACGAGCCCAATGACCTGGCTCGCGCGCACCACCTCCAATGCGTCCACTTCGTCCGCGCCGTACGCGCCCTCGCGCCCCGTCCGCATCTCCGAGCCCCGCTTCGCCGACCCCGCCGAGGCCCGCGCGCACCCGCGCACAGGCACCCTCGGAACAGGCGCGACTGTGGTCCGTACCCCCCAGGAAGCCCTCGCTGGTCCGTTGGCTTTCGTTTCCTCCGACCTCCACGCGCGCGTACGCAGCCCGTCGCCCGCCCACTCCGCCATCCTTGAGTGCGGGGAGGACGATCAGGCGCCCAGTGAGCCCCCCGCGAGTCCGCCTCTCCCGCCCATCCCAGACGACATACTGGAGTCCATGGAAGCTTTCGGGGAACTGAACGACTCCGAGACGGTCGACGCGCAGGAGCTGCAGGCAGAACTACCCGTTCGTCCCCACGCACCTTTGCGCCCGCCGCCAGACCTGCCCACCACCCCCGAGGCCACGCCCGAGATGCGCGGGAGGTCAACAAGTCCCTTCCGCAGGAACAAGTCGCCTCTCGATTTCTTCCCGCCTGTTCCCACTCTTCCCTTGAACGTACTTCCGCCATCCCCACAGCCTCCTTTCGGCGCCATCTTGGTCTCACCCGCTCCAACAAGTTCATTGGACCCGAGCAAGATCATCGTCTCGCTTGAGACAAGTACGGCCACCCAGAGGACGACAATGGCGACCCTCATTTCGCGACCCTCCCGTCTCGCGTCGTACCTTGTGGGACTATTCCCAGCATCGGATGGAGAGCCCTTGTCCGTGTATTCAACCACAAGTGATGTGGACGTCTCGTTCAACTCAATCTTCAATCACCATCTCGTCTCCTCGGGTGTCATGTCTCAAGTATCAACAAACCTACACGTCTTCTTGGACAGGCCCAGTGCCCCGTAAGCTTCTGATCAGTCGTTCTCACCTCGTCTCGTGCTGACGATTGTTCTCACTGACAGATACGTCCATATACTCTCTTACCTACGGTCACCCCCCTCGACACCCGGAACCCCTGCCAGCCTCCCACATGGCGTGCGGTTGAACGGGTTGTGCGCGCGCATGGAATCCCTGCTGGAACTCAGGGATGAGGCCTGCTATCTCGGTCTGGATGAGCTCCAGAAGCTCTGTCTGGACGAGCTCCGGCATCGCCAAGCTAGCCCCGCCCCAGCCGGCATGGGGCTCGGCCTGCATATGCGCGGGTTCAGCACGAGCAGCGCAAGCGCAAGCAGCAGGAGTCTTCCCGTCCATGTGTTCCGCGAAGCGTCCGAGCAGTCGCAGTTGTCCAAGCCGTCCTCGCTGGCCGAGAGCAAGGCGGCGCAGCGCAAGTCGGACGATTCGGGCTTCGCCAGCGGCGAGGCTGGTGCGCGGAGGAGCGGGGGCAGCGCTGAGTCGGACGGTACGCTATGGCAGTCGTCGTCGTCGAAGGACCGGATTGCTCTGAAACCTGGCAGTCCTGGCAAGAGTCCATTCACGACGATGAAGCCGCGGCCTACTGGTAACTGGATCTAAAAATCCCCTATGAAACCGTCTTCTCCATCACGATCCCCATGGCTCGCGTCTTCAGATTCTGTCTGGCTTAATGCTCTTTCATCATGACCCATCACGTCTCTCCTACTGGTTCTCGACTGCATACATAATTTCACCACATTCCTGGCATTCTTGCTGTATCATTATCATCATTGCGCCTAGACCTTACTTATGTCACTCGGGCGTCGCTCTGGCTACGCGTAATCCGCTCCTTGTATTTGTTACGTTTAGACACATCGAGGCGCTGCAGTCCTTGTATGCCACCAATGCCATTGTTCAGAAACAACGTCTCTATGTGTTTGGCGCCCAAAGATCGTACAGCTCCTTGTCTGCAGTGTCGAAGCACGTAAACATGGCTGGATCCGAGCGGATTATGACTTTGCACGACGGTGTCCCCAGAGCCGAAGTGGGTGTGGAACCGATGGGACGGTACAAGGACCTTGAAGGGGTGTCGAGGAGCCCTGGTGTGCCATTGGACATAGTGGACGACGTGGGCGAGTCGTTCTGCTGGTATGACATTGCTGAGAGACATGAAGATTTCGAGACGCGATGGTGGACAAACCTCGTTCCGCGGTGTGCGTGATCGAAACACGCTTTCAGGCGTGACAGGCCCCCTGGCTGCTGGTTGGGAAAGAGCTCGACAATGTGAGTGCACGCCGACACTCGACCAATAATAGTACGTACCCTGCGATCGGTCAGGCGTGGCGAAGCGTAGACCCGACATGGCGTTGGCAAGCAGCTAAGGAGCACGAGCCAACCTAGGGCTAGCGTGATTTTCGAATGGGCCAACGCGACGTGACCGACGCGCGAGCGGTCACGTAATGCCGTGACGTCGTGGCCCGGCGCGGGGCCGCCAGTCCTTTCAAGCATGCCGACGACTCTGCTCCTTCTCCGCCCACTGCCACCATGAACATCTTCAGAAGCCGTGCGTGCGCCCCCCGCCCGTGTCCTGCTCCCCGTCGCCGTCTGCTGAACCGCCCGCCCCTCCCCGCGCAGTGATAGGCCGAGTCTGGCGTGCGTACTGCGCTCGCCGGTGCGCGAGATACGGCCCGCCCTGACATCATCGCATGCATCGCAGACGATCCGAACGCGGCAGAGGTCGTCAAGATCCCCGCTGGCCAGCTCTTCCTCACGCGCACCGAGTCCGTGCGCGGCGGACGCGAGTGTCTGTGAGTGCCCCGGGCGAGTGCGCGATGCGCCCGAGGGGACGTACTCATCGACGTCTGCTGCAGGTACAACGACGCGATGGCGACTATCCGGAGGGTGCCGTCGATGGAGCACACGTTCCAGCTGGTCATCACGCGGGTGTACGAGGACGGGGACCAGGAGCTGCTCGAGGACGAGGAGGAAAGTGAGTGGTTCGTCTTCGGCCCTGCATGCGTCCCCTGCCATCGCCGCTGCCCGCCTGCGGGTGGATGGAGCAGCGTGCAAGTTTGTTGGGGAGCATGAGAACACTGCGTCACATCCTGCTGTTCGAAATACGGGGGCACCGAAGGTTGTGGTCTTTGGATGAGCCCAATTGCGCGCAGATGCAGAGATGGGTTATCCCGCTTCTCCGATACCAGTCCGCCCGTTGCCTAGCTCGCATATACTCACGCACTGTTTCCAGCCGACGAAGAACGCGTCTTCCTGATCTGCGACGCCCTCGAGTTCCGTTCGGGCAAGTCCGCAGACAACGAGCCCGCGTTCATCTGGCGGGACGTCGAGGGCGACGAAGACGAGCTCTTCGAGTTCGTTGCCGCAGGCACTAATGAGCCCACGCGCGCGTTCTTCGAGACATGCATGTACCGCGCCATGTACGAGATCAAGTACCGCGCGAGTGCGGACAATGTTTTGGACTCGGAGCTGCAGCAGTTCATTTGGCAGTGCGTATTTTCCTTCTTCCCATCTCGGATTCCCACCCACCCCTGACCGTATCCGCGACGTCAGGCCACCCGCAACGAAGAAGTCGAAGAAGACGTCACAGGGCCAGGCGTCCAGATCCACCACAACCGCAGTTGAAGAGACGCCTACAGAAGAGGAGGAGCCGGAGCCCGTCGCCACTTCCTCTGGCTCGAACCTCCACGCCCTCGCCGCGCACGAGGACCCGAGCATGCCGTCGATATTCTCCGGCGTCGCGGAGCTGCATCTGTGGGACCCGGAGCAGAGTACGTACGAGAAGGAGGCGGATGTCGTCGTGCGCATCGCGCAGAACACGGCGCGCGGGCAATACTACTACCAGCTCGTCGCGCTCGACGAGCACCAGCGACCCCTCGTCGCGCAGGACGTCACGACGGATATGAACGCGCGATTGGCGGCGCGGGTGCTGTCGTTCACGTGGAACCAGCAGGACTCGAACGGGATAGGGAAGAGCTGGTGTGTGCGGTTCGAGGAGGAGGAGCCGTACAAGGAGTTCACGGCCGCTTTTGCGCGTGCGCTGTGGGAAGGTGGGAACCAACTTCCATGGGCAAAGGCGAAGGTATGTTTTCGGCTTGTCTGAGCGTATGCCAAGTACATTTCTAATTTCCTGAATAGTTTGAGGACCAGAACTATGTTATGAGCTCAAACGCGGAAGATGTAGAGATGAGGGATGTCGAAGATGACGAGGACGAGGAAGATGCAGTGGCTGAAGAGCTAGGTGAGTGTCTTCAACTATACGTATGTGCTGCATTCGAGCTAACTATGTAGCAGACAAGAGTGATGAAGAAGAGGAAGAGGAAGAGTTTGAGGAGGAAGAAGAGAATCCCCTTGTAAAATCGGGCGGCCGCAATACCCAACTTGCTGTTGGCTACAAGGGCGATCGTTCGTACGTCGTACGTGGAGACAAGATTGGCGTGTTCGCACATATGGACGACCACAACGTGAGATACTCCGGAACTATCAGCAAGCTTGCCACACCCAAGGGCAAGGCTCTGAACCCCAAGCATGTATGCGCCCGCTTCTTATCTACTTCGCTCCTTGACTTGACCGTTCAACCCTAGGCGATGCTCCACGATCAAGACACGAAAATGATCCTTCAGTCGCCCAACGACCCACACGCGCTGTTCCACCTCGACATCGAAACCGGCAAGATCGTCGAGGAGTGGAAGGTGCACGACGACATCCAGGTCGACCACATCGCCCCGGACAACAAGTTCGCGCAGATGACACCGGAGCAGACCGTCGTCGGCATCTCGCACAACGCGCTCTTCCGCATCGACCCGCGCGTGTCCGGCACGAAGTTGGTCGACTCGCAGTACAAGCAGTACGCGGGCAAGAACGCGTTCTCGGGCGTGACGACGACCGAGTCCGGCAAGCTTGCCGTCGCGAGCACCAAGGGCGACATCCGCCTCTTCGACTCGATCGGCAAGAACGCGAAGACGGCGCTGCCCCCGCTCGGGGACCCGATCGTGGGCATCGACGTCACCGCGGACGGCCGCTGGCTCGTCGCGACGACCAAGACGTACCTGCTCCTCATCGACACCCTCATCGGTGAGGGCAGGTACACCGGCCAGCTCGGCTTCGATCGCTCGTTCCCCGCGGACGCGAAGCCGATCCCGCGTCGGCTCACGGTCCGCCCCGAGCACGTCCAGTACATGGGTGGCAGCGTGTCGTTCACGCCCGCAAGGTTCGCGCTCCCTCTTGAATGTGGCGTTCAGTGTTAACGTGCCGTCGCCTGCTTTGCACAGGTTCAACATGGGCTCAGGCAAGGAGGAGAACACGATTGTGACCTCGTCCGGGCAGTATGTCATCGCGTGGGACTTCAAGCGGGTGAAGAAGGGCAACCTGGACAAATACGAGATCAAGCAGTACGTTGTCGTTCCTCACCTGGTCTTCCGTGACTTTCGCTAAACAGTGCTGTGGTGTGGGTATACAGGTACGAAGAGCAGGTCGTCCAAGACAATTTCAAGTTCAACGACGACAAGCAAATCGTATGTTTTCTCCCCATTCTACCATCGTTGCGCATTCCATCTAACATACATCTATTTGTCATCAGATCGTCGCTCTCACGAACAACGTGCACGCCATGAACAAGAAGCAGCTACAGCGGCCTACACGGACGTCGCTCGCGCCCAGCCGCAGCAGCCGCTCCGGAATTGTCAATTCTCCCTACTGATTCACACATTTCATATACGACCTCTCGCGTTTGTACGAAGAAGTTCCGTCCAGAACATGTATCAATTCCGGCTCTGCGGAGCTACGGTCCGATGTCGTTCCCGCCCCCGTCGGACAAACTGTACCTTTCGTTCCTCCCTACACATGTATGTTTGCACTCAGGCTCGTGATGTATATCATGCCCACGGTTCAAGCGGGCGTTTCTTGATCTTTGTATTACATTAGCTATGAACTGCGTGTCTGATAACTTGTACTTCCAAGCCCGCAAAGGGCTACGTCCCCGCGCCGAAACACATTCCATTACGATCCAACACTCTAAGTTCCGGCGTCGCCATCTACTTGTTAAGGCAAGTGGTCTCGACGATGATGCTGGTGACGCGGTACGGGTCTGAAACGTTTGGGTCAGTTCCCGCGCTGGAGTCGCGTGATCGCCGTGGCACGCACCGATGTTCGAGGCGGGGCGACGGTCCTCGAGGTAGCCGTAGCCCTGGGCGCCGACGTGACGGGGGATACGAATGGAGGCACCACGGTTGGCGACGCCAGACGAGAACTGGCCGATGTGGCCGGTCTCGTGGCGGCCGGTGAGACGCATGTCGTTGTCCTCGCCGTAGACGGCGATGTGCTCGTTGTGGCGCTTCGAGAGCTTTTCGATGGCCTCCTCGATAACCTTCATGCCTCCAGGCTCACGCATCGCCTTGGTGGAGTAGTTGGTGTGGCAGCCGGCGCCGTTCCAGTCGCCCTGGAGGGGCTTGGGGTGGAACGAGACTTTGATGCCCCACTGCTCGGCGATGCGGACGAGGAGGTAGCGGGCCATCCAGAGGTGGTCGCCCATGGAGATGCCCTCGCACGGGCCGACCTGGAACTCCCACTGGGAGGGCATGACCTCGGCGTTGATACCGGAGATGTTCACGCCGGCGTAGAGGCAGGCGCGGTAGTGGGCCTCGATGAGGTCGCGGGCAAAGACCTTGCCAGCGCCTGGGAGATGAGGACAAGTTACGTCACTCCCCGGATCACGGTAACGCACGGGAGCGACGTACCAGCACCGCAGTAGTAGGGACCCTGGGGGCCGGGGAAACCGCCCTTGGGCCAGCCGTACGGGGTGCCGTCCATGTCGAAGAGGGTGTACTCCTGCTCGAGACCGAACCAGGGCACGAAGTCCTTGGCCTCCTCCATGACCTTGGCCGCGTGGTGACGGTAGTTGGTGCGGTTGGGAGTGCCGTCGTTGTTGTAGCACTCGGCGAGGACGAGGATGTTGTCACCACCGCGGAAGGGGTCCTTGAAGATGGAAGCCGGGCGGAGGTAGATATCGGAGTCGTGGCCAGGCGCCTGGTTGGTGGACGAGCCATCGAAGTCCCAGATGCGGAGGGTGTTGAGGTCAGTCACCTTCTTTGTGACGGTCTACGAAGGGAAATGAGCGTCAAGCATGAGAATGGACGTGCGCGGAATGCGCGACGGAAGAGAACACGTACGGTAGTCTTGGAACGGAGTCCACCATCGCCGTCAATCCAGACATCTGAGGACGCAAGGGTGAGCGCGGGCGGGACGGGGAATGGATTTGAGGAGTACACTCGGCCTGGATCTTGTCACCCTGGGGGAGGGCGAGGAAGGGGGCGAGAAGCTCGGGGTGGTAGTTCGACATGGCTGGTGGGGATGGGCGGGAGTCGGGGAGAGAGTGCATCGAGTCAAGGGCGAGACTTATATGGCTCCCTTCTTATCGCTGGGAGGGGACCGCATCTAGCCGCGATCGCAGCCAGCAGGGGCCGCCCTAGCTGTCACTTGTTCTGCCCTGCGCCTTGCCCTGCCCGCGGCGGCCGCTCCCCGCCTCCTCCTCCTCGAGCACACCGACAACGGGGCCCCTACCGGCCGACGCGCCGCCCATCGCACCTGCTGTGCTGTCCCGCCTGTGTCGGCACCGCCAAACGTGTTCCAACCTGGCCCAAACGACGGCGTCCGCAAGAAGGGACCCGCCGGCCCTCCGTTCCGCATTAGATTACTTTTTCCTAACATTTTTGCGCCGCCGCCCGCCCGCCATGGTCGTCGCCTGAGCACGCCCGGTCCGCCCCGCCCCCTCCTCCTTCGGAGTCACCGAGCCGCTCCCTGGCACATCTGAACCCTCCGTCTCCTCCGTCTCCGTCTCCGGCCTAGTCTCTTCTGTCGCAGATCCATCGCGCCTAGCTGCCTTTTGCACCAGCCCAGCCACAAGGGCCAGGAACCACGTCCCGCCCATCGATGGTGCGACCGCCGAGTCGTAATCCACCGGGAGCATGGACCCGTCCTTCTCGAGCTGCGGGAGAACAGGTCACTAGAAGCAGCGTCGCTAGGGCGAAGCACGCACCATGTAGACATCGCCACCTTCCACGACCATGTCGACCATGCGTCCCGGGACATAGTTTCCGTCTTGGTCCATCCGGGGATGCCCGCCAAGGTTCACTTTGACCTTACGAATGTGACCCCGGCTCAATTAATTCGACGGCCCAGCCTCACACGACCATGGTGCTCACCTTCCGCTGTCCGTCCTGCGGACTCATCTTCGATCCCCAGGCTGCAGTCCGCGCCTGTTCTATGATCCAGTCGATGCGCTTCAAGTCCCGATTATAGTTCAGCTTCTGAACAACGTATTGTACCCCGGACGTGGTGATAATCAAGAATACAGCCACCGTCTATCAAGCAGCGTCGCGTTAGCGTCCGAAATGCGGCGTATCTGTTCAGATATACTCACCCCAAGCCCAGGACGGAACCTCGAGTAATAATATCCGGTACCCCGCCATACCGGAACGCCGTTCTTGTAGAAGAAATCGTACCTAGTGCAGCCAGCCGTAATACATCAGTCTCGGCGCGTCTCGGCGCGAAAGCAAAATGATGCGCGCACTCACCGCTCACGTTTTTCCCCGTTCCGGAGGATAGCAGCCACGACGCCGAGTCTTGCAAACCGCTCGTGCGCGTTCTTGACACCCTTGTTCTTGTCAGGGCTGCGACCGCGCTCGTGTTAGGGCGAGGCGCCGAAGAAGTGGAAGGGAAAGAGGGGGTGGTGGGTGGCAAGACGTACTGCAGCTGCAAACTCTTTTTCCTGTATGCCTTTGAGATTTCTGACGTAGAAGACGTGTGCGCGATGTCCAGCCACGAGTAGAACGTCGTGCCTTTGCCTGTCGCCAGCGCATCCGCATTGTAAACATTTTAATGGTTTAAGCATTCAATGGAAGTCTAAGACGCACCCTCGGCAGCCTCGAGTGCGCTAACAAGGTCGAAGATCTCATGGTCTTCCTGTAACGACGCTCGGTTGGATGAAGTCAAAGCAAACAGCAGGTATGCGCACCTTAGTCCAGCTGTACGTAGAGCAGCGACACACGTCCACGTCAACGACAAAGCCACGCCGCAAACCAACAGGGGACGTACGCGAGAGCCGTGGTGACCAGAACCGCTAGAAAGAGGAGAAGGTGTATCAAGCGCATGCTTGCGAATGCGCCCGGGCGTGTTGAACCGCCGTGAGGGGAGAATGAGTGGAAAGGAAAACGAGCGTTGGCAGCGAGCGCGCACCGACGAGGTCCGATCAAGGCCTGCTGCCGTCCCCACGTGGTTATCTAATCGTCGTGAACTTGGGCTCCAGCGCCACGCATCTTTCGTTCTCTCCACGACTCCGAGCAGCGACCTCCGATGGCACCACGTCGCGAGTGCCTTGTATGCGGCTCAAGACAGTGGCACAAAGAGCCTCAAAGTGGCGTGGTGACCTGCAGCGAAGGCCATGTTCTACAGGTATGCACGGCACTCTCAAGTCACTCTGAAGCGACGTGTTCATGTTCGACAGAACTACCGTAATGAGAGCAGTGCCAGGGAGATAACTGAGATTGGGCCACATGCTGTGCATAAGCGAACGCTGAATAAGAGGCAAAAGAAGCAGAAGTTGAGTAAAGCCGACCCCAAGTGTACGTTCACCCAGCTGGTATACATGTCGTGGCTGTGACTAATGTATCGTTTCAATGCAGTCTATCATGGGGAACGAGCACGCTTCCACTACTTCCAATGCTTACAGCTCATTTTGTGCATGCAAGTCGAGGCCATCACGCGTATATGGGAATTACCCCCCGAGTTCGAGGTCTGTCGGCCGTCTTGTGTCCGTGCAGCTAGCAGGATTCATGAGGCTCTTTTAGACGGTCTGTCGAGAATTGTGGGCGTTGCATCTGTCGCTACTATCCAGCCCTCCTATTGCCGAGTCCCTGTTGCACCTCCAAGGCAAGGAAGGTGCCGGAGCCAATGGGTCTCAGACACGGCAACCGAAGGAGGGCGATACTCCACAAGGCAGGGACAGCGATAGCAAGTCCGACGAGGGCAGCGCACAGAACGTCTCTCTTGGCTCGTCGTCTTCGAGTTCCGAGTCAGTGTCTGAAGAATCAGACAGAGACGACGACCTCGAGGCACTCATGCGAGAGAACTCAGAGTCGTCTTCTACGGACGAAGAGGAGAGCGCAGAAGAGCGTGCGCAACGCAAAGATTCTGAATCCATGCGTCGGAAAGCGCGACAATTTGTGCAATCGGACGCTCCCGTGAGCACACTCTCCATACTAGTGGTCGCCTGCTGGACACTTCGAATTCCCGTGATGTACAACGATCTGCTAAGGTGTGTACGCCCGATCTAACGCTCGGTCATCAGCTGGACTGATCCATAACCAGACTTGTGGAGGGTTACGAGGTCCCATACTTGGACACTCTGCGACTATTATCTGAAAGCATGACCAGTCATCTCACCAGACAAACCACACAAGCATTGTCACCCAACGTCAGCGCCACACATCCCATCATATTACGATTTGCTAACTACCTATAACAGCATGTGCCATCTACGCTTTCCCTTCACCACCTCTGCTCTCGTCTAGGGCGACTTCTTTACGCTTCGTATGGAATCCTAACTCCCGAAATGAATGCCGCACCGATTTTGTGGAGAGCAGTGCGCTCTCTACAGGGCACGCGTACGTGTTTATGTCTTCGCTTGGAGCACAGAGCTGATCACGTACCACAGCGGTACTGTATGCTCTCGCCAAGAGATTGGCCCATATCCTTTCGATACCTCTCACTCTACACAGGTCGCTATCTCCCGCTCTCATGAAGCAGAAGAAGCGCGACCCGACCTACCATATACACGATAGCGCCGTCCCCGAGGTTGCGCTTATCGCCTGCGCCATTGTTGTCCTGAAGCTCGTGTATGGCTTGGACGGTAACGCGAGGTGAGTATGTATAGCAAATGTGCGCATTGTGCTGAACCTTTGACGGCGCTCATCAGACGTCCTTCTGAGCCGGAAGACCCCGCGAATGCGCTGCCCACCCTGTCAGAGCTTTTGGCCGCTATCCGAGAGGCGGAGTTGGAGGAGGCGAAACATCCCACCCCGGCCTCCATGGGAACTAGCACGTATGTCTCCCCTGCACGATCCGCTCTCTCGATGACCCCCCTGACGAGGCCCGGGGGGGCCTCCGTCCCAGATCGGCGCTCGACATGGACGGAGCCATGATGGACGCGTATCTGGATTTCTGTCAACGGGCGTTGCTTCCCCGAGAGGATCGCATGCCTGGTATGCTATGTGTTGCCTTGTCATTCAGTATGGGTCTGATTTTGAGCCCCGCAGCGCGCAATGCGACGACAGACAATTTCCCCCTCTGTGAAGGTGTTGGAAATGCGACCACATCACGGAACAAGAAGCCAGAAGAGGCACAGCCTCGCCAGCCATACGTCCCAAATGCTGTGCCTTCGGAGGATCCGTCGGAGGTCCCGAGGAAGCCCGGGGAACAATACACGATCTACCACACACAAGACATTCTCGGCACGCTTCCGGAGGACCTCGAGCTCGTCGTCTCGTCTGCGGCGCGTTGGGCTGGTGTCGATGTGCTCTACGTGTCCGGAGTCGTAGAACGTGTCGAAAGACGTTTCGAAATTTGGTGGGAGACCCTTCGCAAGAGAGAACGCCGGGCAGAACTGGAAAATGCGAAGACCGTTGATGCGCGCTGAGTGAATGGTTCGGGGTTGTATTTACGTTCATGGGCCGTCCGCTGATCACGATTTATGAAGATCGCGAAACGGTGCAAATCGGCCAGGTACGAATGAGCCCGGGAAACCCGAGACGCTCTACCGCCTCGCTACCTTGCTCGAGGTGCGGCGTTTCGTAACCCAAGGCTCTGCGGCTGTCGTACTCGGCGCCTCCGGGGATTTCGGCGCGTAGCTCTGCATTTCCAAACGCGCGTGCGTCTCACAATCCTCATTTGGTATGAGCGCACAACAGAACAAACAAGACACTCGTCCTGTGAGCTTTCGGTGCCTTTTGTGTAGCTTTCCGCCCACTCTCAGTGCTCACCGCCGAACTCTGTTGGTGCAGATTTAGTGGCGGCTGTCAACTCTCTCTTAAATCTTTCCCCCGATCGGAGAAGGCGATGGGTGTAACTCCAAATCAAATTCATTCTTTAACGAGATCACGCTTCGGCGCTGGGCGTTCAATGTTCACCGCCCATAGCAGGATACGCCTCTTCGCTGATGAGGGGGTGGACCCGGCTTCAAAGATACCTTGTCTTGCAGTTGAGCGCTTGGGCTGCCACCGCCCACGTCTCCTCTTGACACTCCATGCGGCTGAGGGCTACGTTTCGAATTGAGCCTCGTGACATCCGCACCTGTGCGACACTCACCATTCCACCCCCCTTGATGTTCACAGCACTCGGACTGCTCGGGAATGGGCGCCCCCGCGCCCTAGACTGGTGCATCGCGTTTCTCGCGCGCTCGCTCGGGGAACTCGCGTTTTGCTACGGACCCTGTGCGCCCTTGCGAGTCTTGTCGCGGGGTGATGCGCGCCGGCGCAGGGCCCACCGGGCGGCGACAGCGCCCCCGGGCCCAGGCGGCCAGCGTCGACGCTCCTATTGGATGGACGAGTATTCGCCTCTGCACACCAGCCTCTGCACGAGGCCTACCAAACCACTGGTAAGGACGTTCGCCCGCTCTGTCGCAACTATAAAGAGCGCGCGCGCAGAGACCGTTCAGCATCCCGCTCTTCCACTTTCCCCTCCTCTCCTCCTCCTCCTTTCTTCTCTTTTATTCTCGACGCCCCTCCCCCATCCACGATGTTCGCCTCGTCTAAGCTTCTTGTGCCCCTCGCGGTTGCTGCTGGTGTCCTCGCTGCTTCCCCCGCGGAGCAGGTTGCCTCGCTCAAGAGCGCGCCTACGCAGAATGACCGTATCAAGATCCTGGACCAGGACTCAGACGTGAGTACTCAAATTCAAAAGCGCATCTTCTTTCTATCACATGATTGACATCACATGTGCCCTAGTTTGTGTTCAACTTCTTCAACGCGACGCCGGCCAAGGGAGCGGGTGGCAGCAGCTTCAGTGCTACTGTCTCCAACTTTCCTGTACTCGTCAACAATGGTAAGCGACTATGAGATATCATAACTCTCACAGAAGCTGACGATTGCGTGACTCTCACTTTCAGGCCTTGCCATGACCATCGGGTTCCTCGAGCCGTGTGGGATGAACACTCCCCACACTCACCCCCGTGCTACGGAGATGCTTTATGTCGTCAACGGCACCCTCACCACCGGCATGATCGCGGAGAACGGCGCGCGTTTCGTCTTCAACCAGATCGAGACCGGGAGCGCACAGGTATTCCTTCAGGGCTCGATCCACTACCAGCAGAACGAGCTCTGTGACCCGGTCATGTTCGTCGGTGAGTTGCTCAGGATCAAGTTGCTGCAGAACACACGTACTGAATGACCTCCCCCAGCGGCTCTCAACAGCGAGGACCCCGGCGTCGAGTCCATTGCTCAGCGCTACTTTGGTCTTCCTCCTGATGTCGTCGCCGCCTCTCTTGGCGACGTTGGTGTTGAGAACGTCGCGTGGATCGAGAGCCAGGTGAGCTATGATTCACGTACCTATGTCGAAGCGCGTCCTCATCCCCTCCCACAGATCCCGGACAACTTCGCTCTCGGCCGCCAGGAGTGCCTCGACCGGTGCGGGATCAAGCGCGAGGGCCAGCTCTCGAACCAGCGCCAGCCCCGCGTGTCCGGCAACGCCCTCCCCAACCAGATGGCGTCGATGACCTCGATGTCGACGTGGCCCGCGAGCTCGACGAAGGTGTACGGCAGCGCGGGCGCGTCCTCGACCTCGACGCACAACTCGCGCGACCCGTCGCAGCAGACCGCCAATGTGCTCGGCGCGCTCGCGGACGACTCGGACGCAGCGACGGGCGCCGGCGGGATCTCGAACACGGTGCTCATCGCGCTCTGCGCCGTCGTCGGCGTCATGGGCCTCGGGTACGTCGTCATCGGCGCGGTGTACATCGCGGGCCGCCGCAAACAGTCGCGCGCGAACCGGTTCTACGTCCGCCCCGAGATGGCGGGCCGCGCACGCGTGCCCACAGACGAGAAGTACGACTCGTGAGAGGGACGCGCCGCTGGTGAAACGCCGGTCTCTGCGGGTGTCTTGCGCTTGATCTGATATTAAATTCCCCTCATGGACTTCATTCACTGTAGCCTACTACTATGACCTATTGGACTTTCACGCTGCTGCAACGGACATTATTGTTACGAATCTGTTATGATCATAATCTGCTTTCGAGCATCCATTGGCGTGGTGTGCATGCGGAACCGACGAGTCCGCCAACCCTCACCAATCGACAACCCACTTCCCAAAAGCATTTCTCCTGTCTTAAAAGTCAAGCCATGTGCCGCAGAGCTCAAGTGTGGTACGTACCTATCCTCCGCATCTCCGTAAAAATCCAGCCTCGTGCAGACGTTGGCACACTCATTGGCCGATCTTTCGGTGCACGATTTGGAGTTGCAGCTTTGACGGGAGTGAGGATCGAAAGTATGGATGTCGACCTCCTCGTGGTACCGTGTCGACATCCAACGACTTGGCTGAGGGGCATGCTGCTGGCGCAGGTATGCTGCCGACACAAGCCAATCAAATAGAATGGTCAAGGAAAACGGTCGAAAAGCCAAGTGTCTTCGGATGCGTGCGACGAGCCTTGGGAAGGATCAGCATTCCAGCCGGAGCGACACCTGCCAGCGTCCAAACGGTGGACCCGCCCGAGCAGATCCTCCTCGACACGCGACGGCTCTGGAATGATGTGGTCAGGTTCTCGCAGAGACTTACGTGCCGCACAAGCCATGGATCCCACTCGGCTCGTGCTTGAGCTCGGGAGATCGACCGAGCCGCCAAGCCACCCCAGGGGCGGCCGCCCGCCTGCTGGTGGGTGGTTGTGGGTCCACGCGGCAAACGCCCCTCGGCGCACCCGTGAGGCCCGAGGGCCATGCCCGGCCCTGAATTTCACGGTTCTCGAAGGCCCAACCAAGCCCAACCAGCAGGGAGAACTTTCCAAGACAGCTGATTGCGGGCTTGAGGCTTGAAGCTTGAAGGCGCGGACGGCTTCCCTTCCGTTAGCTCCGCCAGGGCCGCGCCGCGCACGCGCGCAAGGTTGGCACGTGCGCGCCGCTGTCGCCGTCGACCTGATTTCCGTGCGTCCTCCTCCTCCTCCGTTCCAATTCCAGTCGGAGGGCCTCGCGCGTCAGCACGTCTGAGGCTGGGGACAGCCAGCCCCTCGCGAGGCGCGCGATCGCGGTCCGTCGATCGTCGGTTCGCACGCTGCGAACGCTGCGGGATCCACGCCCGTCGCCCGACGCCCGACGCCCGCGCCGCGCGACGGGATTCACGCGCTCGCCGGCGGCGTACACGCAGTCCCGATGACTCACCGCCCCACCAATCCTCGTCAACGTGAGGGGGCGGACACAGGCTGTCTCACGCACGGGCCCCGGGGCGCAGCTTGTTCGAACAACGCCAGCAGGCTGCAGAAGGTCGACTGTTCCTGCTGCCGGCACCAAGCGCATAATGGCTCCGAGAACAAGATGCGAAATGCCACTTGTTCTACGCGCATCGTGATTCACGAACATGGGGGAGGGGCGCGCCCGTTCTCCCTCCGGAGAGATCGACAGCTTGTACTCAGGAGAGCAGACAACACGAATTAAATGCGACGTCCAACAAAGTCCAAATCGTCCACAAGAGAATGCTGGGGTCGAGCCTCGTCGGCGCGCCGGCTCTTTGTATTATAGTATACAGTACTCTATATATACACGCGGAGGAAGACGAAGACACGTGCGCACGAGACGAGCCCTCGACGGCGGGCGCACATGGAGCGGGGACACGGTGTGGGGAGCGCGAACCTCTCGGCAAAGAGCTGGGTCGCGCGCGCTGGGAACGCGAACCCGGGCAACGCTGATGGACGTCGTCGACCACGCCTACCGCGCGCCGCGCCACGGGCGGAGAGGCACGCAGGTCCCAGGACGTCGTCGATGACGTCGATCTGCGAGCGTGAGCGCGCCCGACCGCCGGCCGTCCGCCGCGGCTGACTGAAGACTCTGGGCGTCGCGATGCAGGGCCTGATCGTCGTTGACGGGGCTGCGGGACATGTAGATGTATGCGGCGGGCGGGTGGGTACATGGAAGACGAGCGACTGCTGATAAGCTGAGGCGGGAGGGCTGAGGCGCGCTGAGGGTGCGCGCGACGTAGGTACATGTACGGGTTTTCGCCCGGCCTGGTAGTCCCAGGGCCGGACGCGGTGCGAGAATTGGGAGGCCGAATGCTGCAAGGTGGCGGGGCGAATGGATGAATGAGTGAACGAATGCCTGTGCGGGTACACGGTCGGAATGTGCGAGACATGAATGGGAACCTCCGGACAATGCGAGTGAATTCCAGAGGGTCCGGCTGCAAGAAGAGAGACGTAACGCGGGTAGGCAAGAGGACAAGGAGAAAGAGGCACGTAACGAACGCGGGGCGGTCAGGTATCAATGAACGACGTGGGTGCGGCGCGAGCGGTGCCAACGTCCATCATTAGGCGGCGGTTTTGGATTGTATGCGGGTGTGTGTGGGGGACGGGGACGTATGCGAGGCAGGCGGGGACGATGAATGCTATAGTTGTTACTTGTCCGGGCGTAGTTTGTCCGGGATGAGGTCCGTAAGGACTGGGGAGTGATGGTAAAGTCCGTAAAGGACTGAACGTCGAGTACGATCGTCGGCAGAGACCACCACACGATACAGAAACGGGAACAGCAGCGCAAGATAGGAAGACGGACGAACGGATGGGAGCTCGGTGACCACCGCTCAGAGCGCGCGTCACGAAAGCACCGTCTGCCGCTTCCCCGGCCCCGGCCTGCTCACGTTCTCGAAGCCCGGGCGGGGAGTCGACCAGCTCGACCGCGCGTGGTTCACGCCGAACGACGACGGCGGCTGCGACGCCGAGTGCTGCGACAGTGGCGGGCGTCCCGAGAGCGAGGAAGAGGACGGCTGCAGTGGCATCGACTGGCTGTGTGTCGGAGACGGCCTCGCCTGCACAGCCGCGCGCGAGTGACGGCGGTCACGGTCGCGGTCCTCCCCAGAGCCGTGGCTTGAGACGCGAGGGTGGCCAGTCGGTCGATGGGGGAGGATCTCCCCGCTTGACGTGCGCTGATGACCTGGGCCGTGCCTGCGGGGACTCGACTCCGACCGCGGGATGCTCGGCGCGCGCGCCGACGCCGGTGAGCCCGATGAGCCGCGGGAGTGAGGGCCGGTCGAGAGACAGTTCACGCGCTCCGAGCTGCTGTTTGCTGACGAGGGCAGGCCCTGGCGCATCATCGTCGGTGACGAAGACTGCGAGCGGGTCGGGGAGCCGCGCGAGCTATTCTGCGATGGGGAGCGCGCACCGTGGCCGTGCATGAACGGAGGAGAGGGCGGAAGGAGAGGCTCCATGCCGTACATGGGCTGCATCCCCATGGGTTGCATCCCTATGGGCTGCATCGGCATCATCGGCATCGTGCCCATCCCCATGTTCATCGGCATCGGTCCCATGCCCCACATCGTCGGCGGTAGAGGCATAGGCACGGCTTGCGAGTACCGTCGCGAACCGCCTTCTGAGATCATAGACGACCGACGGCTCTGGCTGCCACTCTGGCGTCGCTCCCGGAAGTCTTGCTGCGACGATGACGGCGTGGGCGCGTTGGAATGCATCGACGGCGGGCGAGAGCCATACACGCTGTTCGGACGCGAGTCTCCAGGAGAGCCCGAGCCCGACGTTGACCCTTGGCGGATCTGCTTGGGGATCGAGAGCGACGACTCCGACTGCTGGCGGTAGGAAAGCGGGGGGTGGGGCTGCGACGAGTCGTAGGCGGCGCGAGAGTACGAACCTCCCGTCATCACCTCCGGGACCGAGGGCCTGCGCTCGCGATCCCACTGGCCGGTCGCGAGGCCCTCGCCCGTCATGTTGCCGTTGAACCCCATCCGCTGGCTCTCCCGACGGTTGCGCGCGGCCGAGACCTCGTCGGCGTAGAGCCGCTTCTTCCGCTCCTCTTCCATCGCCCGTTTCTCTCGCTCCCACTTGGACCGCTCCGCTTCCCATCTCCGCTTTTCCTCCTCGTGTTGTACTCTTTCCTCCTCGTGCTTCCGCCGTTCGCGCTCCGCCTGCAGGAAGCGCGCCTTCTCCTCGCGTTTCTGCTTGATACGCATGACGTACCCGAGAGGGATCTGGTCTTCCTTCTCTTCCTCCGCGAACCGGACACCTTGCTTCATCGCTGACTTGAGGGCTGGAGGCGCAGATGCGGCCGATACGGGAGGGGAAGCGAAGGAGGGAGAAACGGTGGACGACTGGGACACGCTCGTGGCAAGCGACAGACTTGAGGGGGAAGGGACAGCGCTTGTGACCGGCGGCGACGCCGACACTGCTTCCATCCGGAGCGGAGAGGGAGACGCCTTGTACGACACGGGGCGTGACTGTGAGGCTGACAAGCCTTGAAACAAGTCGTCAACGGCGACGGACATGGTGTGAACGCAACGAAGTACTCACCGGAAGGGGCAGCCGCTTTGATGGTTTGCGTGGGGGATGCAGGAGCTGACGGCGGGTGCGAAGAAATGGCCGCAGGCGCGGATGCAGGCGCCACGACTGGGCTGAGGGCCACCGGTGACTGGAAGAGGGTGAGGCCAAGGGAAGGCTGCGTGTCGAGGCGCAATGAATCGAGAGACGGCATCGCGATCCGGGGCGTCGCAGGGACGGGCTGTTGATCCTTCGGCAGGTCTTCTTCATAGAACCCAGAGAGCAGCTCCAGAGTAATGGAGTACTCCAGGGCGGCAATACCGCAGGACGTCGCGGGGACAACGCGAGTCCATAGGGGCTCTGCATTCGTGCTCGGGGCCGGGACATCCTCGGCGACCAAGACGCGGAAGCGGTCCTCGAAACACGGACGGTCAGCCCAGCGGCGGAGGCCCGCTGAATGGAAGCTGGGGTGGCCGGTGCGGACCGCGGTGTCGTCGAGCTGCAAGGAGGGGCGAGGCGAAGGGACGGACCGACGGCTGGCAGAGGGACCAATCTCATGCGTCTCGGCTGGGGTGAGATCGCGGTGAAGACGGCGTCTGAGGCGGGTACGATGGAGGGTGGACTCTAAGCTCTCGACGCGTGGCAGGGCTCGGAGAGGATTTGACGATCGCGGGTAGGCCGGGAGGCCCGGAACGTCAAGTAGCGGCGGGGGTGCGAATGGAGGGCCAAGCGCGTTCTCAGTCACCGCGAGGAGGTAAGCGGGGGGAGTGAGGGGAGGCGAGCGCTCCGGAGGCCTGGAGGGATCGGGGGCGAGAGAAGACTCTTCGGAGAGGTCGTCGTCGGTGTCGGTGTGGAACGTGGAGGGGGAGGATGCGAAGGGGCGGGCAGCGGTGGCGAATCGTGCGTCCTGGGAGGAGTTCAGGTGGTGGAACGAACCTAGACGGGAATCGAGGGCTGGTGTGGATATCCAAGCCTTGGGGCCACGATGAAGGGAGCGGAGATCATCGTCGGGGGTGGTGGGTGCGCCGCTGGAGGAACTGGACGAGGAGGGGGGGTGGAGGTCTGTGCTGTTGATGCGTCCGACGACGGGATCGAGGGGCTTGCTCTTGCGTGAGATGGAGCGGAAAAAGCGAGCCTTGTTGGACTTTGTCGTCTGGGTGGTGTTCTCGGTGCGGGTGGAGGGAGCGGTGGAGGCCGAGTCGGACTTGTCTGAACGCCTGGAGGCAAAGACGGCCACGATGCGTCGCATGAGGAAGCGAGGGCTGGCGGGAAGAGATAGAGATAGTGGGGAGAATCAGGCTGGGAAGACGAGCATCGGGGGGCGGGAGAAAAGAGGGCGTGGTCGTGAGTCGTGTGGGGAAAGAAGTGGCGGTGGCGGAGGGGAGGATGTGGGGGGAGGAAGGACGGAGGAGGGGCCGAAGAAAGTGGCCGGAGGGAGGGGATCGCCCCGGGGATGGAGGCAGGTTAGACCAAAGTCAGCGCGAACTTGCGGCTCGCGCAGGCCGCGGATGGGCACCGCAGACGCCCAAACCCGGTGCGAGCCGCGAGACGCGAGCCGCGCGAGCCACGTTCGAACATAGCGCAAGCCTCTATTTTTGCCTGCGTGTATGCGCTCGCGTTGTTCGGCGGGCGGGCGGCGCTGGGTCTGCCTCGTCGTCGCGCTACCACTCGCAGGCTGGGCCCGTGCTGGGCTCTGGGGCTGCCCGGATGACATCACCGCACCTGCAGCTCGCCCCGACGACGGCTGATCGGTCTCCCCAGCAGACGTTTGCGATCCGACCGCGTCACTCGCCCCCCGCGCTCTTGTCCACGCACTCCATTCCCGCTCTGGCGCCCGCCCCTCGGCCGTCACTCGTCATTCGATATCACACGGGGCCATGCATCGATTCGCAATGGTCCAACGCGATGGCGCACATGGAAGAATGGGAAGGGGGTGTCGCAGTAGTCGAGATCGGTTCGATGAAGGGTCGGTGTCGCGGGAGGATGTCAAGGAGGGTCCGTAGAGATCGTAGCACCGGGAAACGGGGAAGAGCACAGCACAAAGCACATGGGTCCATCCCCGCCATCGCCAACCAGCCAGCACCCAGCACGGTCCCGAACCGCGTCCGCTCACGCCAGCCCGCCTGCAGACCCTCGCAGCCTCCGTGCGAGCTGGATGTCGCGCTGCATGATCGTCACCCGCTTCGCGTGGATCGCACACAAGTTCCTGCCACACAAGTCAGCATGCCGCCTCTCCGCACACGGCCCGGACACTCACGCGTCCTCGAACATGTGGACCAGAAACGCTTCGGTCGCCTCCTGGAGGGCGAGGATCGCGCTGCTCTGCCACCGTAGGCCCTTGTCCTCGTACTCGACCGTGTCCGTGATCATGTCCATCGCGATCTCTCGCACCTGTCCCAAGCCGTCAGCCTTCGCTTTCAACGCAACCCATCCCCCGCCCCAGACATTGTACACCACCCTCTCCTCCTGCGTTCTCCCCGATCCCGCTGCCCAGACGAGAGCCCCCCGGGCGCTCCACCGACCCTGACCACGCGCGTCCACTGAGGACGTAGACGGACCGGCCCCGCGGTCGGGAACCTTGGACAGAAGCACGTCCCCCGCCCGAGGTAACCCAGGCGGATGGATGCGGTCAGAGCACCCAAAAGCCTAGGGCCCACCCTGATGCCCCGCGCTGCGTCCGCCGGACCGCCTCCCTACCTCCCTACTGCAGTGGGTGGCGCATCCGTTGCGGCAGCTACAAGTGGCGGGCGTGGTGGGCGGGGAAAAAAAACAAAGTTGCAGAACACGCCACCCGGGCGATTGCGTGGGCGAGGGCGGGGAGAACGAGGCGCATCCGTTTCGCCACACACGATCGGGCGAGTATGGCACTCACCACGCGGGAAAACGGCAGCTTGCGGATGAGCAGGTCCGTGCTCTTCTGGTACTTGCGAATCTCCCGCAGCGCGACCGTCCCCGGACGGAAGCGTTTCTCTGCACGAACAAGGCGCCGTCAGCTCAAAGCTCCGAGCCCAAACGTCCGCCCGGGGACGCGAACGGCGAGGCAGACGCGCCCCCGTGCCGCGCGCATCGGCTTGCGCAAGCATGAGCCTAGCGCGTCGGACGCAGCGCGCCGCCTAGGACGCGTCCGTTCGCGCGGACAGGACAGCATGAAGGCAGGGCAAACGCGAACTCACTTCCGGTTCCTTTGCCACCGGCATTTGAGGGCCCAGCGGTGGCGTTACTTTGTCGTGGTGGGCGACCGCCTGTGCTTTTCCGTGCCTTCGGCATGTTACGATTACGGGGTGGAGCTGCGGGAGATGAAGAGGAATCGGACTCCTGTGGTCTGCGCCGGCGCTGTGATGTTGCCATTTCTTCCGCGAATGTAAGAGAGCAAGGAGACGGCCGTAGGCTTGGACGAGAGCAAGGAGATGTCCGGAGGACGTGAAAAGGAGAACGGGAAGAGAACCGGGCTGAGAGGGTATCGCAGAGATGTGGAAAAGGCTGCCGGGGCAGGTCCGAGGAGACGTTGGACGCGCTTTGCGCTCTGGCAGGCGCCGGAAGCGCGGTTGAGATCCCATCGGGCTTTGTCGCGCCTACGCGCCATACTTACGCATTCGCGCTCTTCGCTCATCTCACAGTCGGCTTTGTTCTTGTGCCCGTCGCGTTGGAGACGGCCTGCAGCACTCTGAGAGTGTGGGCCCTGCGTGCTGCAGCCTTCGTAGCCGGCGCTCGTACCCAGTGGCACGTCATGGCCGTATCACATCGACCGACATGCTGCGGCAGTCGTCCTTCCTTACCTCCCCCCATCTCGCCCCTTCGCTGCCCACCTGCACCCGACACTCACCACCATGACTGCAAGCTACGGAGACCCCTCCATCCGCCAGGGCACCATCGGCTACTACAGGTTCACCGACATCTTCTTTGAATGGTCAGTATTCCACTCGCAGTGGCACATCGGGCGCCTCTCGATCGTAATACGCGTCCCCGCTCACATCGATGGCCACACTTGTAGGCACAAAGCCCTCCCCGATCCTGAGGACATGAACCCCTCAAGGCTATGATCGCCTAAACGCGCTCGTACACCCCGATCATCCGCTCCGCAAAAGGGCGTAAACGGCATTGAGCTCTATCGCGGTCAGTACCGCGAGTCCAGCCGTAGCAGTAGCAGGCTCCGCCGATGCTGACCCTCGCTCTCGGACCCAGCGACGTTCGAGAACGGCGAGATGCGCCTGCTCTTCTCGTCCGCGCAGGTCGAGTACCTCCGGTACTACATCCACGCCTGCGCGCTCACCGACGCGCTCATCCCGCTCCCCGCGTCCGAGTACCTGATCCAGAAGGACGAGATGCGCAACTGCGCGCCCGACGTCTACAACGACGCCGCCGTCCTCAAGCGCGCGATCAAGGTCCGTCGCCGTCCCGCCCTCGCCTCCGCGGGGCTGACCGCGGTCCCGCCGCGCCCGCCGCGCCCACAGAGCATCGAGAAGAACAACAAGCGGCTGCGGAACACGAGCGACCTGCTCGCCTACCGCCGGCTCATGTTCGAGCGCGTGCGCACCTTCTGGGCGGGCCGCCTCGGGACGTGGCTCGCGCTCGACTTCGAGGCCTGGGACCGCGACCACAGCGTGCTCACCGAGTTCGGTTGGAGCCGCGCGTGGTGGCCGCGGGACGAGCACGGGAACAAGGACCTCGAGGCCGGGGGCCCGAGCCTCGAGCACGGCCACCTCGTCGTGCGCGAGCACCAGCACTACTCGCAGACGTACGTCCCCGACCACAGGAAGGTGCGTGCTCTGCTCTACCGCGGAGAGCGCTGGTTTCTGACGGCGCTGCGGCAGCACTACAACTTCGGCACGAGCGAGATCGTGAGCCGCGCCGAGTTCAAGCAGCGCATCCGCGACCTCATCGCGCAGAACCGGGCCGACGGCCCGCTCTTCCTCGTCTTCCACGACAACAGCCAGGACATCAAGTCCGTGCCCCCTTCCCTTCCATGCGTGCCTGCTCGCGCTTCGCAGCGACCGGCTGATCGACAGCTGGCTGACACCGTTGCTCGCGCAGGTACCTGCAGTCGGACATGGTGAAGGCGGTCGAGCGCATCGAGGTGCTCACCGACGCCCCGCACAGCGGCGAGCTCTACATCGTCGACACCGCCGACCTCTTCGCCGCGCTCGAGGGCGAGGCCGGCGGCCAGACCCGCTCGCTCGAGCGCGTCTGCCGCCTGCTCCAGATCCAGACCGAGTACCTCCACAACGCCGGCAACGACGCGCACGTGCGTCCCCTCATCTCTCTCGTCCACGCTGTCCCCGACCTCCGCTCACTCTGCGCATGCACGCACACTCAGTACACGCTTGACGCGACGATCGCGATGGCCGCGGGCGAGCCCGTCGACGCGCAGCGCGACCGCCGCTGGCCGGGGCGCACCGTCGACACGCAGGCCAAGGTCCAGTTCCAGCCCTGGGAGGAGGACTCGGACGCGGACGACATCGACGACTTCTTCGGCTTCCCGCGCGCCAGCGACGCGAACATGCCGCCCAGCCCGACGTCGACGCCGACGCCGACGTGTCGACGCCGGGTTGAAGCTGGGGTTGAAGCTGACGCCAACGCCGCTCCCGTTTAGCGTGGGGGGCCATCTGGTGCCAGCTCGCTGGGATCCAGTCCTCGACTGACAGTGACAGTACGTGGGGGAAGCCAAGGAAGGGAAGCTAGTCGAGAGGCGTGCGGAAGCCACCTATCTCCGGGTCGCCGCGCCGCGCCGCTGTATGTATCATACTCGTCGTGCAGCACAACAGAACTCTGCACAACCCCAGCCATGTCTGTGGTGGGCCTTGTGCGCCCGTTCACGCGTTCACGAGCCACGACGTTGAAGTTATCGCGGCGCCGCCAGTCGCCGCTGGGTATTTTCGTTAGCCGGGGTAATACGCTATGTACGCTCTAGCTGCCGTCCGCCTCCCGGACAGCAGGACAGGGCAGCCACCATATCGCCGACGGTCGCGCATCGTGACGGTCATGCGCTCTGGGCAGCGCTCCACGTCGTCACCTACTCGTCTCCTTCACCGTCGCCCTCGTCGTCTGACCGGTCGTCTGTGAACCCTTCAGCGGGGCCGCTCACGGCGCTAGAAGGAGTCGTCTGTCAGCCCCATGCGTATGTGAACGACCGAGGGAGGAGTGCAGCTTACCGGACGGCGACGCGGCAGATCAGTACATACCAGAACAGGCAGAGGCCCTGGAGGAGCAGAAGGGGCAGGAACATCTGGTATCTCATCCATGGCGCCATCCACGCCCCCGACTCCGGGAGCCATTGCTTCGACGCCTCACTGGTTGACGCAGAGCATATTAGCGTACGAACCAGACACGCCGTGAGAGTGCGTACGGGATGAGGTCGAACTCGAACCAGATGGAGTAGAGCATGGTCCAGTTGAGCCAGTGCCGGAAATAGCTGCGTGTGCGCAGATGTCAGAATCGGGGCTGGGACGCGGAGCTAAAGCACGCGAACCTCCAGATGCCGAAGAAGATCACGAACGAGACGGCCTTCGCCCTCTCCATCTGCAGGTAGTTGAGTAGCTTCGAGAACTGCGGAGGATGGGATTCAGTATGCGCGTGCCAATGTCGGCGCATCGACGTACCGCGAAGGCCGAGTCCGGAAGGTCCATGCTCAAAAACACGGCGCTCCCCATGAAAGTCATATTGACGAGGTAACTCCAGCTGTAGGATAAAGCGTGAGCACACACGACCGCTTCGCAGCGACAGGGCCCGCTTACCAGACAAGCCAGAGTGTCACAATGTGATGGGCGATGAGTTCGTAGACATCTTTGCGAGGTTTCTCCAGTCCCAAGGCAAGGATGATGGTTTGGTGCAACCAATTGGCGGTTTGCATCAGATAGTAGCGCTTCAGCTCCGGCTTCATCTCCCAGTGGGGATAGTCTGCAGAAACCGTCAGCTTGCTTCACGCGTGTATCACTCGACGTCACTGACCGATCCAAAAGTTCTCAGTGTAATACCACCAAGTGGGCAATTGCCCCATGATGCGCTAACGGTGACCCAGTCAGAGCCGAGGCAAGACTACTAGAGCTTGAAGACGTACTATTCCCCAAGCAGCCATGATCCCGAAGTAAACCATGGCGTACCCCTGCTCTCCAAACCGGTCCAGCTTGGCAGTTTTCTTGATGCCAAACGATCGTGCAAACGGGCGAAAGATTTTGAAAACGACGACTTGCCGGACGAAGGCCCAAAAGACGATGTAATACCGACGAATGCGATGTCAACCATCCTTTTTGGTATCGTGGTCATCGTCCGTCGAGGACGGCACGCGATAGGACACGAAGATGAGGGGTGTGAATGGGTTTGAGACGGTGTGGCCGAGGTATGGCGTAAGGAGCTCCCAGTTGACCCAGCACAAGACAACCACCAGGAGGATCTTGAGTGACGTAACTGACGCGGGGAATATGAAACGGCGAGCACAAGCACAGGGAGAAGCGGGCGCACCTGGTACCACAGCCATCTGAACGTCACTATGTCGTTCCAAAACCCGCGCGATTCGGTTGACCAACGAGCAATCGTTTGTCCGGATCCTTGTGAGAAGGGGTGGGGGCTGGGGAAGGAGACGCCGACTCTTGGCCGAGAGGGCTGAATCAGAGACCACGCATTCAGTTCGAGGGAGCGTGAATAAATCGAACAAGAACTCACGTCTGCGGTCTGAAGGGACCAGTGATGTGGTGACTGGGGTCATCTCTGCGGGAAAAGGCTTCAGTAGGTGGGTGGTAAAAGACACATTCGGTACGCACTCAATCTCCTCCAAGGCGTTGATGGCCTGAGGCCTCCGCTTCACGGGTCGCGACATGATGAGGCGCGGTAAACACTGAAATTTGCGGATGGGGGACCAGACCAAGTGCGCGAGGGCCCTGGGAGTGCAAAAGTCTTGGAAGTGATGACGGGACGATCAACCGGGACGGACCCGAGTTCTGCTGCGCTTGGCCCGCGTGAGAGCAGCCGCAAGGCAGAGCGGAGCAACGCAAAAGAAGCGATGGGGAAAACGAGGCACGGCACAGAAGCCGTCGACCCCAGTGCAGGGCGAAGTCATAAGGGACGAGGTACCGTCGAGGAAGGTACGGTGGGACGCTTGATGGTGACGCAGCTCCCTGGTTTTACGCCGAGTTGCCGAACACGATACGGCTCAATACCGAGAGTCTGGAGAACACGTCGAGTAGATCGGGGCTTGGATGACGGTAACGGGAAAGCCCACTACAGCTGACGTCATGCCTTGCAGGTAACTCGGGTCCCAGAGAGCACCGGGCGTCCGTATGCCCGTACGACTATGCCCTTGTTTGGGACGGGATCGCGAAGCTTGAGAAGAACGGTCCGTCAACAGAATGAATGTCCGTGATGGCCTAGACAGGGTCCAAGAGGGCAGCCGGATGGGGAGGGGTATAGTAACTGTGTGTAGCGAGGCGAGCGAGACGATGAGAGCATAGAGTGCATTGACTGGGTAGAGACGAGAAGAGTGAGTGACATAAGGAAGCCGTCTGGGGGAGAGCGGAGAGCGGAGCTACACCAGTGTCACAGTAAGCGCAGGGGAGAGGGGAAGAGGGGGGCCGAACGACGCGATGCATGGCGGAAGTGGGTGCTTATTCATGAGGCAACGGGATCAGCGTTGTCTCGGTGCACCCATGACTATGCCCTAATATCGAGGGGCTATGATTGGGTTCTACTCTACTCGACTACAAGTGGACGCTCCGATTTTGTCTTATACACCCACCAATACTATAGCTGCAGCAGGCCTTGACGACTCCTCCAGCCTACTCACAGGCAGCGACAAGAGCCTCGGGAGAGCGCCAGAAAAGGGGATAGTGAGACTCACGTTGGTGCACACCCGGCAGATACACGGGCTCCGTAGTGCAAGTTTGGGGCCGAGCGCACCTGAGTCATTGCTCACGCGTAAACACTGCCTGTGTTTCCATATTGACGGGCACAGTATCTGCTGGATAGTGTGTGCCATCTCCGCAGAGGAGCTGTGGAACCGTGGTCAGCAGGTAAGGGAACCTCAAATACAAGGAACCAGAAAACACAGCCGCGCACCTTTCCTCTAACAACACAAGTCCTCTGTAGCCCACTGGCTCGCAATCTTACCAATAACTCGGGGATGCTTGGTATACATCGTCGTGAGTTGTTGCCAGATGTACGCTAAGTACTTATACAATGCCGTGTTGAGTCGGTAGCTACAACAGATTGATCGTGTCGTGTAGAGCCTGGATGGCAATGTCATATCTTCGTAGACGTAGCTTCAACTAGTCATCTTTTTCATCCTCAACTTCACCGTCGTCCTCGTCATCCGAACGGACGTCTGTTATTTCTTCAACCATGATGGCACTGCAAAAAGTGCATTAACACCATACCACGTCGAAAGCTGCCGAAGCACGTACCGAATTGCAATGCGCCAAATCAGCACATACCAGAACAGGTTGAGGAATTGGAGAAGCAAAATGGGGATGAAGACTTGATACTGCATCCAACCCGCCAACCAGACACCATCGTGGGGTACCATCGCCTCGCAGTTTCACTAAAATAATGAGATTAGCACATCGAATCCTCGTCGTTCAGCGCGCTACTCACGGAATGAGATCAAATTCGAACCAGACCGACCACAGTATCACCCAGTTGAGCCAATGACGGAAATAGCTGGAAATCCGGGAGCGTTTAGACAATTCAACATAATTCATGACAACTACACACCTCCAGATGCACAAGAACAGGGCAAATACGGCGACTTTGGTTCGTTCCATTTGAAGGTAATTAAGTAACTTTGAAAACTGAATGATCGTGAGCATTCGCAGAGTCAAGGCGTTGAGGAATGGCGTACAGCAAGCCATGCATCCGGGAGATCCATGCTAAGGTATACAGCGTTTCCTATAAGAGTTAGATTGACGAGATAGCTCCATCTAGGAGTGCTAGAATGAGTATAGGGTGGCTGAGAGTGCAAGCGAGACCCTCACCCAACGAGCCAAAGGGTCACCAAGTGGTGAGCGATCAGTTCATAGAAGTCCTTCCGAGGCTTTTCCAGTCCCAATGCGAGAACAATGAACTGCTGCAGCCAGTATGCCATCTGCATGAGGTAGTAACGCTTCAGCTCGGGCTTCATCTCCCAGTGGGGGTAGTCTGCCAGAGGCATTTAGACGGATAGACGGATATTCACATGGAGGTCTCACCTATCCAGAAGTACTCGGTACGGTACCACCAAGTGGGCAGTTGCGACATGACGCGCTGAGCAACAGGGTCAAAAGTGATAGATGAATGAAGCGAGTCAACGCACCACACCCCAAGCGGCCATGATGGCAAAATAAATCAGGGCATACCCTTGTTCTCCGAAGCGATCCAATTTGGCCGCCTTCTTGATTCCGAAGTAACGCGCGCAAGGGTGGCATAGGTGGATCGTGATAGTTTGGCGGACAAAGGACCAGAATATAACATAGTAGGTGATGAAAGCGAGGTCGAGCCACCCCTTCTGGTACCGCGGATCGTCTTCTGATGAGGTAGGTATGCGGTGGGAGATGAAGAGGAGAGGCGCAAACGGATTGGCAATAGATTGTCCGACGTACGGGGCCAGGATTTGCCAATTCGCCCAGCAAGCGACGACCACAAGGAGCATCTTCAATGAAGAGACTGGACCGCACGGTTAGAACACCACAGCCACAGGCTTAAGCACGACTCACTGGGCACCACGATCCACCTGAACGTCAAGAGATCATCCCAGAAACCTCGTGACTGGGAAGACCACCGTGCTACGGGGGGAAGGCATCTTGGTGAGGAGGGCCTGTCGCAGGGGAAGACGGGGCAGACTCTTGGAACAAGGGACTGGTGGGGGATCAGTGCGCATGAAACAGTGTGAGATGGAGAACGCACGTCTGTGGTAGGAATGAGCCCGCGAGATGGTGAGTGGGGTCACCCCTGGAGGAAGGTTAGATTGGGAGCAGAGAACGGTGTGCCGACGCACTCGATGTTCTCCAACGTTTTGATGTGCTGCAGCTTCCGCTTGCCGCCGGCGGTACGCGACATCGCAATCGTATGGCTATAGGGTTGTGAGTGGAGAGGAGAGAGGGGTGCCCGAGTCGGAGGAGGTGGTGACGAAGCAAGATGATGCACGCGGTGGAACGCTTGTCGGGCGCGTCGCGTCCAGGCGCTGAGCGCGACGCGCCGTGCACTGTCCGTCTTGGACGGGCCGTTGACCGTTCCCGCAGTCCCCCAACCGGTCTTCTTGCACCCACCATCTGGTTTGACTCACCATCCGTCCTACTCCCAAGCCACCTAGTCCTGCATCTTTCCCCGCGTTGTTGGTTCTGATATTCGACACTACGTCCCAATCTGCGGATCCTGGGCAGTTCTTTGGCGAACACCTTCGCCTCCTCCAGTGGGGTGTGCTGCGATATATGCTCTGCGGTGTCCACAGCCCAGTTACCTTCAGACGACGACTTCAGCAGCGACATGTTTCCGATTCTCGGTCTGTTCCACAGTCTTCCCTGTCCTGAAAAGGCCACTGCACGCGCCCAACTGCCTCTTCAGCCACAAGCTAGAACACACACAGATTCCCGTCACCCCGATTCCTGTAGCGCAAGCATGTCATCCAAGCCTGTATCTGTACCTTCTACGCCGCCTCCTCAAGCTTCCTCCCCGTAAAACGTCCCAACAGCTCACCTGCAAGCAATGAGGGATCGAGCAATGGCGGCTCGAGCGAGCCTCCAAGGAAGTTCCAGAGGGTAGGGAAGTCTCAAAGACCAGTGGCCGTCCCATCCGGCCCAGCAACTTCCGCAGTAAGCATACATTCTGTATCCATAGCGCACTCGCTTCATTCGTGTCCACGAAGGATGGGTCCCCCTTCTACGCGTTAGTCCAGCTATGTCCCAGGTAGCAATACCAGTCCGTCAAGTACGTTCGATCAGTCCTTTCGTAATACCAAAAAACTGACTCCACACCAGACTATGTTGAAGGTCCTGTACGATCATTTTGTGATTCTCTACGAGCTATACGCGCCCGAAACCAACGCTCGCTGCAGAACATGCGTTGAAGCAGGAGGAAGAGGTGTATGCGCAAGCAGCAAGCTCACGTATCGAAATGTATGACTTCGTTTGAGATCGCATGCCTTGGCGTCTGATGACCCTCAGGCGATCATATCGTCTATTGCAACGCTGAAGAAGAGACCGAAGCCCGATTCATCTCTCACCCTTCTGTTGGCACAGAGTCAGAAGTGCAGGCACGCGAGGAAGCACGAAAGAAAATTGCTGCTCTGTGTTTGACGACCGTGCACCTTGAGCCCTACGTCCTCAGTATGGATCAAATGAAACAGTGGGAGTACGTGGTCGAAATACCCCTGGTCCCGGTGGAGACAGGCCGCACGAAGAAGGATCGCCTATGGCTTGCGACCGATGCAATCAGAGGTTCATCGTGAAGCGACGAGAAAACGCGGACCACTGTCGTTTCCACTGGGGAAGGCGTTCTCGTCGAAAGCGAACGGTAAAACACTCCTTCCATTGTGCAGCACTTCAATGAATGCTGAGCATGCCACGACGCTGACAGGCGAGAAGAGACGTGTCTATACCTGTTGCTCGAGGACAACGGACGAAGAGGGCTGTGAGACTGGACCACACGTCTTCTACGAGTCGGATCCCGATATCTTGCATAGCCGTCACGGGTTCACCAGCTCCCGTCCCAAGAATGGGGACGAAGATTCGGCTTTGGACATAGTCGCCCTGGACTGTGAGATGATCTACAGCACTGGCGGAATGCGTGTCGCCCGCGTCTCAGTGGTCGATGGCACTGGTAATGAAGTCTTGGACAAGTTTATCCGCATGGACGACGGCGTTGAGGTGATGTTAGTGTTCGGCTTTCGTATCTCCATTCGAACCTCTACTCATGCGGTATGCGTCGCAGCGACTTCAACACTCGCTTCTCCGGAATCAACGAGGAAAACTATTCCACTGCAGTTCACCCTTTGGAGTCCGTTCGCGAGTCTCTGGATTCTCTGATCAATTCGGAAACCATCATCATCGGCCATGCTCTCGAGAACGATCTGAAAACCTTGCGAATGATTCATCATCGTTGCGTCGACACTGTCGTCCTTTTCCCGCATCAACAAGGCCATCCATACCGACGAGCCTTGAGAGCGCTGTGAGTACAACAGCGTTGCTGACCCTGCGATCTCCTCACCCACATTCCTTCAGGGCAAAAGAGTTCCTGGGACAAACTATTCAAGCAGCCGGCGCCGCCGGTCACAGCTCTATCGAGGACTCTGTTGCCACACTTGACCTCGTTCGATGGCATGTAATCAACAAGCCGAGACCGAAACCCCCTGCAAGATATGTAGCACTAGCATAGGATGTAGTTATATCGGACCTACCTTGTTGCACATACTCTGGTCGAATACACCCATACCCCAAGCCATCGAATGCAATATCCGGAGAACACTAGTATAGTAACAGAAATATACACTGTACATCGGAACAGGGCGTCGCACTCTATGATCCCCGTGATGTCAGGCTCGATCCCAGACTGCCCAGTCTTGCCATGGTATCCTCGCTGTTTTCCTGCTCCTCAATACTGTCTGCTTGCGTGACCTAGGATGCATGACATGTCACTTCTGGGAAGTTCAAGCGCACAAAGCATCCCTCCACGCACCACTCGCAACACAGACTTCTTTGAAGACTCTTGAAGCTCGCCGGCGATAATGAGCTCATCCAGGATCTGCCGATTGCCGCTGGTACCAATGCACGGACGGGACGCAGCAATTGGGACTCACCGCATACGCCTTCTGGAAGTTGAAGATCCTATGTCCCACGCGCATTTAGTGACCCCCGGAATGGAAAGGAAGATGAACGGGATATCGCACAGATCAAGCTCGCAGACCTGAGTAGGGATGTCATTGGTGCGTGCTCGCGCAGGCAAAGGGACGATACTCACATTGCCAAAATACCGATCCAGCACCTCGACATAGCGGTGGATGATCTCCAGAGTGGCAAGCTCGTTATCCGCCGCACTGATCCCGGCGACGAAGAAGAGCGACGCGTATCGCCTGTACACCACCTTCGTGTCTGGGTGCCCCGAGGGTATCGACGTGAGTGCTTCAAGGCGTTCGCACAGGACACTGAATCCCGAGGTGCGCACCTTTGTACTCCAGGAAGTTGCACATGCGGGTCCGGCGTGCCAGAACGAGCTGTGTGACGTCCTTGACGATCTTCGCTTTCTGCTTCTGAGGCATCGTGGTGTACCATTTGGCAAGACGGACCTTGCCTGAGCTCATAAGTCAGAGACCAGTTGTCCAACAGCGCGCGTAGTAGCGGTACCTTGACGAGACACAAGGAGCATGTAGTTGATCATGACTGGCAGCAAGCAGACGAGGGGGTAAGCGGAGATGCTGCTCAGTCGGACACGAGTGCGGGACAGTCGTATCGGGCGTTGGCGTCCACCTCAGGTCGCTCAGCGGGACCGGGGCCCGGCCACGCGATGGGCGCGGGCGCGGGCGCCTGTAGGTGTGGCCAACATCCGGGGCCGTCATTTGACTCGCGCCTACAACCGTTCTTACTAACCGCTGCCATCCTGCGGTGGGTCACTCCGCCCGCACACACGATTCATACCACACAGACAACACTTCTCCGACCCGATGGCGGACACGAAGATCCCACTGCCAGCCTTCATCAAGATGCTGACCATCGGGAACGTAATACCTTCTCAGGCGATGGCTATCGCAGGGAAGATGTCAGTCGCGCGCATTCCATGCTCCTCGAGGTTTCGGTGCTGAACTCGGTGCAGATACAAAACGCACGGTACGAGGGAGCAGCTCGCATCGCTGTCCGATTTCTCCCTCGAGTCTGCCGGCGTGGAGAAGGACCTCCGCAAACCGGTCCTGGCCGCCGTTAGGAAGGCCGTATACAAAGAAAAACCCCGGCCGGCTTCGAGCCGTTCCAGCACTTCAACCGCCTCTGTGACAGGTCAAGAGGTACCCCTGCCTCATGCACTCCTGCCTTTGTGCAACTCACGCTGTTTCACCGTTCCGTCCCTCCCTTCGTAGACTAATGCCAACCGAACGCAACGAAAACGGAAACGAGACAGTGACATTAACGAACTGCTGCCGGAAAGACCTCCAGAAGAAGGCGATTCCTATGGCAGTTTAGAATTCAATGAAATACTGGACGAAGACGTGCGTGCACCATTCATTCTTCGTCTTGTTCGGGCGTGGATCCGGAGAGCCTTGTTCCTCCTGGGTGCAGACAACATGCTTCATCACGCAAGCCGGAACATCTTCTGTTCCACAAACGACTCACGCTGACTTCTTCTGATATCTTCACTCAGGCCATCCGTTCCAAATATGTAGTGATCAACCGTGCCCCAATCATGATGGCATGGGCATGTGTGGTCGCAGAACGCCTCGGCTTCTCAAGAGAAGAGGCCCTCAGTGTAGGTGTGTGTGCCCTCCACTGCCCAGCTCCTGCAGGGTGTCTCCACTGCAGTGGGGCAGTGCGCCGCTCTGCACAGCATCGGGATACTCATGTCTCCGACGGTCTTCGTCAGCCTCTGTTTATACGGAGATGAACGCCATAACGAGAGGCGTTACGCTTGGCCTGTATGCCGACGGAAAGCAAAAGGGCATGGAAGCCAGCCGCACGGGCAATCAACCATACGTTGAGCTCATGGGCCGTCGGTGAGTGAACCTCCGGTTTGCCTAGAGAACCTCCCTTCTTCACACCCCCTTATGGTGTACTGAGGAGCTCACCACTGTTTTTGCGCTCCGCGGCCGCACTGGACGCGCAAATGGCAACCCGCAACCTCGCACTCCTGTCTGACTCGGCGATCCAGCATGTACGTAGGCAAAGCGTTCCCATTCCAGCTCTGAGCCACCACATGCTGATGTCCTTCTGCCCTTCTCCTCACCTTCTCTGAACGCGTCGTAAATTTTTCTGCCGCCCAACTCCCCCAACAACCGCTCGCGGCCTTGCCACTCACCCTGCGTGGCACCCCTCCCACCTCCCTGCGCCACTCCTCCTCCCGCACCACTCCACCCCTGCAGCCCCCTCCTGCAGACCGCAGACGGCCACTGGCGGGCCCTCGGCCCCACAGGCGGCCCCGCCCCGCCCGCCGCCGCCTTCTCCTACATCTCCCGCGCGCTGCGCCAGACCCGCCCCGCCATCCTCGGCGCACTGCGCCTCCTCGCGGCCTCCCTCTCCCCACGGAGCTCAACGCGCGTGGCGGGGACCTCTACCGCGACTTCCGGCCCGCCGGGGGGGCTGGGGCGAGCGCGGGGAAGTCCGGTGCGCGACGATCCTCGGCCTGCGCAGTGGGGCCGCGGACCCGGGGGAGACGGAGCGGCCTCGGAGGCTCGGCGTGCGCACGGCAACGAGTTCGTCAAGCGGGACCCTGGGTCAAGGACGATCTCAGGGGGGTCATCTGCGGGGCGGACGTCGACCCCGCCCTTGTCGGAGGAGCCAGGGCGAGGTGACGAGCCAGAGCTGAAACGGGTCAGGGCGGACGTTCAGGCAGGTGAAGGACAGGGTCCTGAGAATGGGCCTGCGTCGGGTCCTAGACCCGTGCCGGTGCGAGACGAGTTCGACGCGGCGCTCGACGACGACGCGCTGTTCGACGAGTTCGACCTCAGCGCCATACCCTAATCACTAGCCGACCAGCCCCTCTCCTGCGAGCAGGCGTCCGACATGCTTTGCAGTCGGAAGCACTTTTTGCCACGTCGCCAAGACACCAGTCCGTGGATGGTCCTCCAGACTCTGGTCTGGAGGCGGTATATCATACGTTAGCCTGTGGTGTACAATACCTCTACATCAGGAGGACCAATGTAAATCAGACTCGGCGCTCCCGATTCCGCACCCCTTATCCCAAACGCCGTGGTGAAGGTGAGGACGCTCTATGGAGGCTTTTGATAACGGCAGCGGTGAAGTCGGAGGTCGTCGCGGAGCCTATAGGTAGTAATAAAGCCCTTATGAGCGCCCCTAGCGCTCGAACGCATGGTCCAAATGAAGCTTACCGCCCATGTCCGCGGTGCGAACTTCGCCGGTGTTGATGACGTTGAACGTCGCGCTGGCAATGTTGTCCGCGAGATGGTCAAGACTACAAGTCATGGTCACAGGTTAGTCGAGGTTTCATGGAGACAGGCCGGTGGCGTACCCAAGGTGCCTGAGCATCATGGTAGAGCTGAGGATCATGGCCGCGGGGTTAGCCGGTTGGTGCCCATGATGTCCTGAGCGACGTGACGGCAACCTGGCTCGAAGAGCGCATACTCCTGTAGTGCACATGTCCGGCGAATCAACAAAAGCAGACATTAAACTACAGGCGCTGGTGTGAAGGACTGACCCTGCCAACGTTGCAACCGGGCACAATGCCGGGACCACCGACGAGGGCCGCGCCAATGTTGGACACAATAGCGCCGTACAAGTTGGGCATGACCATGACATCGAACTGCGTCGGGCGTGCGACGAGCTGCATGGAGCTGCATGGCGGAAATGTGTATTAGTCGGCGCGGACCGGTCAGCGGCGCGGGGGATGAACACACGTGTTGTCGACAATCATGTCGTTGTACTCGATGCCGGTGGCCTTGTAATCCTCGGCCACGCGACGGAAGTGTTGAGGAAGAGACCGTCGCCGAGCTTCATAATGTTCGCTTTGTGAACGCAGGTGACTTTCTGCACGTGTCCTCGTCTTAACTTCCGTATTGAACGCTTTGCTTATGAGCTACACGCACCTTGCGGTTGTTCTTGAGCGCGAAGTCGAATGCGAAGCGGCAGATACGCTCAGCCTTGGCGCGGGTGGACACCTTCAAGCTTTCGACGACACCGGGGTAGCTCTGGTGCTCAAGGCCAGAGTATTCACCCTCCGTGTTCTCACGGATAATGGCGAAGTCGACGTTGTTGTGACGGGTGGGGAAGCCAGGGAGAGACTTGCAGAGAACGACAGACGCGTAGATGTCGAGCTGCTGGCGCATGGCGACATTCCACGAAATGTGACCCGACTGGGAGATGGGGGTGAAGAGAATACCTGCGCGGACACAAGACCGATGTTGGACTCAAGATCCGCGGACGGAAGGCAATCCGACGCACCCTTGAGACCGACCCGGTTGCGCCTCAAACTCTCCATAGCCTGCTTAAAGAGAACCTCGCCCTCGGAGGACATGCCAGAAACGTTGTACTGCTCCCATTCAATGGGGGCGTTGACATACTCGAAGATCTCCTTGACGGAGTCGGTAATCTCGTTGCCGATGCCGTCACCGGGAATGAGGGTCACCTAAGGAGATATGAGGACGCGCATGGGTGCACGCTGGCACGAGACGTACGGTGTAGACACCGCCGTACTTGGAGGGCATCTGAGGACGCGCGATTAGATATGCATGAACACAATATAATTGAGCATGAGATAGACACGTACCCGCTGGGTCACCTTGGGGAAACCGGCCGAGAGCGTGGTCGCAGACCGCTAGAGAAAAAAAGTCGGAAGACGGACGGAGAGCGATGGACGTGACATACTGCCTGAAGAGCAGGGCGAGCAACATTTGTGAGGGCGGCACGAATCATGGCGGGCGGGAGGTCCTCCGGGCGGGACTAGAGTGGATAGGATGAAGAGAAGGAGAGGTGAGGTGGATGGCAGAACAGAGAACGGGGCGAAACGCGGTTTGGTCCGTGATGCGCACCGGGAGCGTCATTGCCCACATGGCTATCACCGCGGCCCGTTACCGCCGTCCGAGATGCGCCGATACGGCCGACACCCTCCGGTGCGCATGTGCGGCGAGAGCTGAGGGCGACGAGCAGCATGAGAGCGGGGAGGGCGTGCGCGGCATGCCCGCGCACGGCCTTTATGGATGAATCGCGGCCTGGGACGAGCAGCCTCGCATGACCGCGACGCGGCGGAAACGGGACGACGTCGGGTGTCGCATGATTTTGAGAAAGGCACGCCAGACGCTCACACAACACCGTCTCCTCCCCACCGCGTCGCCTTCCCTAGCCTCCCCCGGGGTGCCTACGGCCGTGCCACTCTTTTCACGACCGTCTCCCCGTCTCCCGCGGTTCACCAGCCCTCCGGTATCGACGCCCACGCACAGCGCCCGGCGCCCACCACCGCCTCCATGGGCGACCAGAAGCTTGACCCGCGCGCGGCAGAGGTCCCCACATCCCTGCAAAGCGCGACCTGTCTTTCTACCTCGTCCTCTTCTTCGCCATCGGCCCCATCTGGTCCATCATCCCGCTCTCCTGGTCTACGTCATCTACACCCTGCGTTGCGGCCTCGTCTGGACCTTCTCATGGAAGGGCTGGACGCTGTTCGCCCTCGCCGTGGCTGAGGTCAGACCCAGTGACTTCTCGAGCGAGTCTATCTCTTATCTCACCCGTATGCAGGTGTTCTTCAGCGTGTACTACCTCAACCTTGCTCGCTTCATCGCGGTCCCAGCCCCAACGGCCCGGGCGATCTCCGCGAGCTGCGCACCGTCTTCCACCGCGTGCTCAAAGCCGGGCTCGCCAACTTGCCGGAGGAAGGCTTCGACGAAGAGTCCCTCGACGTGGACAGACCGGGAAGCCCGGAGGAAGACATCGTCCCCCTGGAGTTTGATGATCCGAGAGCGGTGGACTTCCGGAACTACTTGAGGACATGGTGCGTTCCGTAAACTCTCCTTTCTCCGAGTCGCACTGAGCCGAAATTAGGTTCAGAAAAGCCCCATGGTCCTCCATCCACAAGCACGAGATGCACGCATGGCTCTACTGGTCCATCTTCAACACCCGTTTCCCTGGCATCGACAAGGTCTCCCACGTCGAGCGCACTGCGCTGCACGAGGTCGTCGGGCTCATCGAGCATCGGTCTGGCTCAAAATCCCTGACGGCTCCAACCCCGACGTCTGCGCTTTGCTCCTACGCTGACCCGTCAACGTCTCGTGGCGCCCATTCGTGTGGTACGCAGCGGTGGCAATTAGCAACGCCATTATCCGTTGGAGACTTCAAAACGAATGGCGAGCACAGGTCAGGACGTACAAGGACCTCGAGTGAGTTCTCTCCCTTGACGCGCGCAAAGAACTCACAATTACGCACCGCAGATATGTCATCCGTGTTCCTCCCAAGTGGGATCCAGCTTCTCGTGTCCGCCCCGTCGTCTTCATGCACGGTCTTGGGCTCGGACTCACCCAGTACTACCACTTCATCCGGCACATGTTCAGGGTTCTCCCCGACCATCCCATCCTTATCCCGCTCCACCGCACGTTAGTCAAGAGATCATGCACCCGCGCTTCCTGCGCCCCATGGGACGCAAAGAGATGGCGCAGCACATCGCAGAATTGATGGACGAGCTTGGCTGGGCCACTTGGAGGATGCGAACCGCTCCGACTCGTCGGATTCTGACGATGGCAATTCCATCCGGGTTGCTCGAGTTCGCAAAGGGGTTACTATGCTCAGCCACTCGAAGTGAGTGTCATATACTGTTTAACAGAGCAGGGCTGAGCTGTGTTTAGTGGCTCGTTTTCTCATGCTTGGCTACTCAAGACTCACCCGCAATGATCACCCGGTCGTGCTTTGTGGATCCGGTGACATTTTGCTCGTGGGAAGGAGGTGCGTTGTCCTCCACTTTTGACCTTGGCCACTCACACATAAGACAACAGATCTGTGCTACAACTTCATTTATCGCCCATGCGAGAATGTGCGTGTGACCCCGCGACTTGCAGGAACCTACCTGAATTTGCTTGCAGGGCTTCCATCTGATCGTGAAGTATTTCGTTGGCACCGAACTGGGCGTCGCGAACTTCCTCCAGCGTCACTTCGACTGGACCTCGAACTCGCTATGGTTCGAAGAGATTCCGAAGGCGCGTGATCCGCAGAAGACGCTTTTCATCCTCGGTGGCAAGGACGCCATAGTCGACGCCCATGTAGGTCCTATGTGCGGCCTTCGCGCGGAGCAGACGACTCACATCACATCGCCTCTAGCGCGTCAAGAGATACCTCACCTCGCACGGTATCCGTAAAGGACTTCGCTTCGACCCCAACGGACACCACGGCGAGGCCCTCCTTTCGAGTTCGCCGTTCCATCACGAAATCGTGCGCTGGATGCAAGAAAACTGAGTTAAAGCCCGCACACACCGTCACGACACCTTAGCGATCTGTTGGCCATGACTGGATCCATACCCCTAGTAGGATTCTCCTAATGTATCGATACCCTACCTTACTGCATGCTTGTCCATCTAATGCATCGCATCCCTTCGTTGTGCTTCTCTTGCAAGGACCGACTAGAGCTCATCTTCGCATGTAGAACTCATCACATACCCAAAACTCACGTAGTATCGAGGCTGCAAACTCCCCCTTTCTTGGCTGTTGTACCATAGATCACTGCGCTGCGGCTCACCGACGTTGAACATCCGTAGACGAATTTATTGAAGGTTCAGCAGCGCCCCTGCATTCCCACCCACGATTTGAGCCAAACGTTCACTGTCTCGACCGTAGAACGCTTCGACACTGCGAGTGAACCAGCTGACCATGTCGACGCTCACGGCTGCGAGCCTCCAGTCAGTGGGGACCCGAAACGGCTTGGAAGGATCTGACGGCACCTGGAAAGTCCGTGCCAAACAGAACACGGCCGTCGTCCGCAAACGCCTCCATCGCCGTGAGCGTCGTCTCCGAGGCGCTGATCGCCATGTCGAAGTAGAAGCTCGCAAAGTCCTCCAGGACCTCCTCGTAGGTGAGCGGCAGCCCATGTGCCGCGCGAGCACGGCGACGCGGGGCGCGAGCATCGGGACGCTGCCGCCGAGGTGTGCGAGGATGACTTTGGCGTTGGAGAAGCGGCGCTTCTTTCCGGAGACGACGAGGTGCGCGGCGGCTTTGTACGTCTCGTTTGGGACCTGTGTGCAAAGTCAATGAGGCAGGGGTAAAGTCAACGAGGCGTGGGTAGAGGGAAGAGACAAGATGGCAGACCTCTGTGATCGGGATGCCGAGGCAGGGGTGCGGGTACGGCGTGGAGGAAGGCGTCTGTGCCCCGTGGAGAAAAACCACGGCGCTGCGCTCGTGCAGCTCCTCCCAGACCGGGTCGAACTGGTCGTCCGCTATATACCCTGCGGCCGGCCCATGCTCGTCTAAATGCGCGGTGGAGCGCGGGTACGTCACTCACTGGCGTCCGCGCCCTCGCCGTACGACGAGGGGAGGCTGACCCCCACTGCCTTGAGCTCATCCAGTGCGTAACGGATTTCCTCAACACCGCCTGCGATGCACGCACACGAGTGAGCGCAAACGGCACTTGCCACTACTACCACGACCATACCTTGGGCATCGAACAGGTTCGGCATGACCGCGAAGAAGGCGAACCGCCCCGGGTGCGCTGCGCAGACCCGCGCCGCGAACTCGTTGTATTCGCGTGCGGCGGCGCGGCTCTGCGGGCTTGCGGGGCCTGCGGGGATGTTCGCTGGGTAGGAGAGTACGGCGACGTCAATCCCAAGGCGGTCCATCGCAGCGAGGCTGAGCTCGGGGGTCCATGGGAGGTTCTCCGGTGGAGTCTTGAACCCCACCGCTGCGCTGAGGGCAGCCTTGTTGACTCCAGGGGGGAAGATGTGGTGGTGGATGTCAACACGGCGTGGCATGGTGGAGAGCGAGAGGGCGGGCGGGGCATGGCACACGAGGGGGGAGCAGAGGAGGTCGACGCCGGGTGAAGGCAGCCGAGCGCGAAGGGCGGGCATCGATTGATTAGTTCTGTTGGCTCCATATATGCCATACTCCAGCTTGCTTCCCCCACCGCCCGCTCACTGTCTGCGGAACTCCTTGCACGCGTCTCCGGACCAGTCCACGAAATCGCCCGAGATCGACTGGGGCGCGCGGAGGGCGAGCGCGGCCACGACATGCCCGGCGTCGTACGGATCCACGAGCTTCCCTGTCTCGTATGCCCCCGTGAAGACCCCCAAGAATTCCGGGGGCATACCAGCTTCACCGCCTCTGTTGCGAATCTGTTCTTGCATCTGGGTGCGATGTTAGCGCGGTTTAACAGATCCCGGCAAAGAAAGGACTTACGGCGGTGTTGACCATACCAGGACGGAGGGAGACAAAAGTCACGTCGGGCTCTTCCCGGGCGATCGTCCTACACAATTTGGGTCAATCGCTAGGCAGGCGGGGTGGGGGCTCACCTGCACAAACTGTTCAGCGCTGCTTTGCCGGCGTTGTATGCACCCCAGGTGGGCATGTAGCCCGTCGCGGCACCAGAGCTCACGAACACGACGCGACCGCCAAACGTGCTCTTCCGCAGCGTTGGAACGGTGGCCTTCAGGGCGGCGACCAGGGAAAACACGTTGACGTCGAAGTGCTTTCTCCACTGGTCGAGTGTGGTGTCTTCGGACGCGATGGGCCCGAGAGGCTCGATTACGCCTGCGTTGAGGATGACCCCGTCGAGCGCCTTATACTTGTCGATCCCGCGGGCGACGGCGGCACGGAGGGCGGCCTCGTCGGCGCTGTGTGCGCAAGAGCGGTCCACGCTCGGCGCTCAGAAGGCGACGAGCACAAGTTGTCGGGGAGGACGTACACATCGCATTCGACCGCCATGAGGGCGTCGCCATGGGCGTCGGCGAGCGCCTGGAGGTCGGGCCCGCGGGTGCGCGAGAGCGCGATGACGTTCGCGTTGAAAGTCCCGAGGAGGATTTTCGCGATGGCGAACCCGAGGCCTCTGGAATGAGCATGGCGCCGATGTCTGTCAGCGAACTCGCGCGCCAGGTAGAGGATCGCACGTATGTACGTACTTGGACGCGCCGGTGAGCAGGACGGTGGGCTTCGCGGCCATGTTCGCAGTGAGATCGGCAGTCTGTCTGACACGGTGCGGATCGTGCGATGGGAGCGAATGGGACGACAGCACCGTCGGCTCGCCCAGATTGGTTGGGGCGCGATCTCCCGCGGGCGCCTCTCAAATCCTGCGCGCGTCCCGAGCGCGTCCGAGCTCAGTGGCCACCTCACCACCCCCACCCATTTCTCGACCCTCGCCGCCTCTCTCTCGTCCTCCTCCCCCGCCCCGCTGTCCAAAAGCCATGGCCTCGCGCGCCGCTCTCTCTCGCTTTGCCCCCTCCCTTTCCCATGCCCGCACGACCCGCTCCGTGGCGCGTCTCGCTCGCGGCTACGCGACCCAGACCGAGCACACCGTCAGTCCAAAATGTCCCTGCCATCTAGGCATACCCTCACCTTCTGCACTAGATGACCGTGCGTGAGGCGCTCAACTCTGCAATGGAAGAGGAGATGCTCCGAGATGAGAACGTCTACGTCCTTGGGGAGGAAGTTGCGCGGTACAACGGTGCATACAAGGTGCGTCTCCGGCCTTTGGCTCGTTTTCTATCTCTTGACGTCCTATCCGCCCCATTCTTGCAGGTCACCAAGGGTCTCCTTGACAAGTTCGGCGAGAAGCGTGTCGTTGATACCCCCATTACTGAGATGGGTTTCGCTGGTATCGCCATCGGCTCTGCGTTCGCTGGCCTCCGCCCAGTGTATGTGTCAATCACTCCGGTCCCGTTGGCTCCCTTACTCAATCTCGCGCGCTATCTAGCTGCGAGTTCATGACCTTCAACTTCGCGATGCAAGCCATTGACCAGATTGTCAACTCTGCTGCCAAGACCCACTACATGTCTGGCGGTGTCCTCCCTTGTCCCATCGTCTTCCGTGGTCCCAACGGTGCCGCTGCTGGTGTTGCCGCGCAGCACTCACAGGACTACGCCTCGTGGTACGGCCAGATTCCCGGTCTCAAGGTTGTCAGCCCATGGAGTGCAGAGGACTGCAAGGGACTGCTCAAGGTGAGCTCCCGTGACGACGATCCGTCTTGAAATATCAGCGGAGGTACTAATACCTGTGGATGCGTACAGGCTGCCATCCGTGACCCCAACCCTGTCGTCGTCCTCGAGAACGAGTTGATGTACGGCGTCTCCTTCCCAATGTCCGCGGAAGCCATGTCGGACGACTTCCTCCTTCCCATCGGCAAAGCGAAGGTCGAGCGTGAGGGTAGTGATGTCACCATCGTTGCTCACAGTAAGATGGTCACGCACTCGCTCGAGGCTGCGGAGGAGCTCGCGAAGGAGGGTATCAAGGCCGAGGTCATCAACCTCCGGTCCATCCGTCCTCTCGACATTGGGACCATCAAGGCCTCGCTCAAGAAGACGAACCGCCTTGTCGTCGTCGAGGGTGGATTCCCTGCTTTCGGTGTTGGCAGCGAGATCTGTGCCCAGGTCGTCGAGAGCGAGGCCTTCGACTACCTTGACGCGCCTGTTGAGCGTGTTACTGGTGCTGATGTTCCCACTCCCGTACGTGATCATTCGTGCTGTCGTGCTGTTCAGCGTGACCGTGACTTACGCGTCTTCGTTTTCAGTATGCTCCCAACCTGGAGGCTCTGACCTTCCCCGACACGTCGACGATCTTGACGGCGGTGAAGCGTGCTCTCTACCGCAGCAACTGAGTTCCAAACACCGGCGGGTCACGGTGGAGCGTGCAGAGCGGATGGTAGAGTACCACTCTACCTATGGGGTGTCTAGACTTTATATTACTGGTCATATGGTTGCTATCAATGCACTGCTACTCTAGATATCTGCTACACTTTTGCTTTGGTCTGCTGTACCTCATAGATCTCGCCAACGTTCGCCCGCAACAGTGGTTACAAGTGGCCCAGCTCGCGCAGTCGGATGCGCACGGCATTTGCGTGGGCGTCCAGGCCTTCACAATCAGCTAGGGTCGCCACAATCGGTCCGAGATCCTTGAGCCCGTCCGCCGTGATCTCCTGCGACGTGATATGCTTTTGGAAGGAGAGGGTATTGACCCCGCTGAATTGTCGAGCGTACCCGTTCGTGGGGAGGGTGTGGTTCGTGCCCGACGCGTAGTCCCCGCAGCTACCACAGGACTATGTCAGAAAGGTATACTGAGGGACTTCCCGCAGACAACGTACCTCTCAGGAGAGTATGGCCCGACGAACACGCTGCCCGCGTTCTCGACCGCGGCGACCGCGGCGGGGGCGTCCTCGAGGTGCAGGATGAGGTGCTCGGGCGCGTAGTCGTTCGAGAACGCGATCGCCTCCTCGACGCTGTCCACCCGGACGATGATGCTCTTCGCGATCGACTGGCGCACGATCGCGACGCGGGGCAGCGCGCGCGCCTGGCGGTCGAGCGCGTCCTCGATCGCGGCCACAGCGGCGTCGGCGAGGCGCACCGCGACGAGCACGACCTGCGAGTCCGCGCCGTGCTCCGCCTGGGAGAGGAGGTCCGCGGCGACGAACGCCGGGTTCGCCGCGCGGTCCGCGACGACGAGGACCTCGCTCGGGCCGGCGGGCATGTCGATCGCGACGAGCGCGTCGGTGTCGTTCTGGACGAGCATCTTCGCGGCGGTCACCCACTGGTTCCCGGGCCCGAAGATCTTGTCGACCTTGGGCACGCGCGCGGTGCCGTACGCGAGCGCGGCGACGGCCTGCGCGCCGCCCGCGCGGAGCACGGCGGAGGCGCCGACGAGCTGCGCGGCGTAGAGCACCTCGGGCGAGACGGTGCCGTCGGGGCGGGGCGGGGTGGCGAGCACGATGGAGCGGCAGCCGGCGACCTGGCGGGGACGCCGAGCATGAGCGCGGTGGAGGGCAGGACGGCGGTGCCGCCGGGGACGTAGAGCCCGACGCGGGCGATCGGGCGCGCGAAGCGGGAGCAGACGACGCCGGGCATGGTCTCGACGACGAGCGGGGCGGCGTCGGCCTGGGCGGCGTGGAAGGCGCGGATGTTCTTGTACGCGGCGTCGATCGCGCGGCGCACGGCGTCGGGGAGCGCGGTGGCCTCGGGGGCGAAGGGCGGGAGGAGGACGGGGTCGGGGAGGTGCGCGCGGTCGAAGCGCGCGGTGAGCTCGAGCAGGGCGGCGTCGCCGCGGGTGCGCACGGCGTCGACGATCGGCTTCACCTTTGCGATCATCTCGTCGGACTTGAGCACGGGGCGGCGGAGGAGCTGTGCGCGCTCCGGGGGCGAGAGGGACGAGAGGGTGTAGCTGCGCATGCGGATGGGCTCGTCGTCCGCAGCGACGGGTGCTGGGGCCACGGTGGGTGCGAGTGTGGATACCGGGGGCGTGCTTGCACTTTCATTGGGCTCCTCCGACGTGGGGCTGAGCTGGTTGGTGAACTGGGGCTTTGCGTTCCCCGGTCTCCTCGTGACCTTCTTGGCCTTGAGGTCGAGCGAGCGTTCGATGTCGGTGACGCTCACGCCCGCGGCGACGCAGCGGGCGAGCGCGAAGTAGAGCAGGTCCGCGGCCTCGAACGCGACCTCCTCCCCGGTCTCCGCGCGGCACAGCTCGTCCGCCTCCTCCATGATCTTCGCGCGGAGCAGCGCGGGGTCGTCGAACAGCCGGCGCGTGTACGAGCCCGCGGGGGCGGCGGCGCGGCGCGCCTGGAGCGTGCGCTCGAGGGCGGCGAGCCCGGTGAGGTCCCCCGCGCCGAAGCACGACGCGCGCTCGCGGTGGCAGAAGCCCGCGCCGTGCTGGACGACGGAGAACTCGAGCGCGTCGGCGTCGCAGTCGGCGCGGATGCGGACGACGTCCTGGGTCGCGCCTGAGCTCTCGCCCTTGCGCCAGAGCCCGTGCCGGCGCGATTGGTAGACGCCCTTGCCGGTGAGGATGCTCTCCTTGACGGACTCGGGGGAGGAGTAGACGAGGCCGAGGGTGCGGCCGCCGTCGGGGTGGGAGGAGACGACGGTGGGGAAGAGGCCGTCCTTGCGGTCCGAGGTGAGGGGCGCGAGGAAGGCGTCTGCGATGTTGAGGTGCTTGGCGTCTGGGGTGGAGAGGGTGAGCTGCGAGGTGGGGACGACGATCGTGGTCTTGACGGTCTGGAGGGCAACGATGGTCGACCGCGATGGCGGGTCTGAGGAGGGGGTGAGTAGGGCGTGGACGGTGAGTCCGGTGAAGAAGCGGGAGAAGGAACCGATGAAGTCGGGGTCGACGGAGGGGGTCTTGATGAGCACGCCAGAGACACCGTGGCAGACTTTGTCGGAGACGGCAGAGACGTTGCCCACGTCGAGGAGGAGGAGGAGCCTGTCCTCGGGCAGGAGTCCTATGAGCTCCTTGCCGAGGTCGAGGGGGAGGATGACCTTATCCGCGCCGTGATCGAGTGCAGAGATGACTTGATCTTGGGATGAGTCGGAGTCGAAGAGGACGAAGCGAGTTGCGTCCGTCGGGAGGGACGCGGGGTCGTTGAGGAGGAGAGGCACGACAAGGGGCCCGATGCGGGCAAGGGCTCGAAGGAGGTCATGGTCGTCCAGGCTGTCGACCAGCGGGAGGAAGGCAGACATGGTGCGCAGTACTTGGTCGAGGGGAGACCACTCGCTCTCGCAGTCGTGTGTTATGACCCGGGCCGAGACATCCGCCTCCACGTCCCCACAGTCTGAGTCACTTGAGCATCTCTTGGACTGCATGCTTCGTTGTCGCCAGTTGGCAGCCATGTTCTGGTCGAGTCGTCGCGTCTCCTACGAGACATAATCGATGAGGGATACAATTGTGGGTGCAGTGAGATTGCATCTACAGCTGATGACATGGGCTTCCAAGAAGGCGAGCCCATTGGCCAGACTCCGTCGGCAATCACCTCCAAAGACGCAGAAGCCGCGGAGGAGCGACGCCCTTCATTCCTGCACTCAGCTGGTGAGAGGGACGGAGGCGCGACACCGAGCAGGACTCTGCACAGACGATGCGCGCGTGGCCGGAATACGGAGCCGGGCTCGACGATGATCCATCCGAGAGAAACGGCGTCGAAATCGAAGAGCGCAAGAGCGCCCAGGTCCCAGGACGGCGAAGACGGTGGACGCGTCGTGTCCTTGACAAGAAGCAACAAAAGCGGGGCCACGGTCTTTGCGCCTGGCGTGCAACCGCCGTCAGTCCGTCGGGCACAAAGCGTCCGCCACTCCTCTCTCATATATACCCTCACCGCCGTCCTTGTACGCCCACCCGTCTCTCCCTTCTCATCCCCCCGCTCCTCCCTCCCATTATGCCTCCTCGCGCCGCGCTCGTGGCGCTTCTCGCGGTGGCGGTCCTGCTCGTGGTGGCGGCCCAGCCATCCGCGGCGCTCGTCCTTCGCCGTTGGCCTACCCGAACCGGGTGCCCATATCACCACTGTCGGCGTCAAGAGGCCCTCCTTTGGAACCGCCGGTCGCCTCACCGATGTTATAACCAACCACTTCGAGTCTCGTCCCCGAGAGCATCATCCACCACTACGATGGTACGTCCTCATCTGATCTTGGCCGTCTCATCTTACGACCGATCGCTTCTTCGTCCGCTAGTCGGTAAGATCCTCCATTTCTTTCGTTGTAAATCTCCCAACTGATCCATCTATTCCAGTCATCTCCCTTCGATAGGCCGCTTCCCGCCAAACTCAACATGGACATCATAAGCGACTGCAGCTCGATATTGCCCCCGACATATTCACCCCACGCGCCGTCTATGATGGGCGGAAGAACCTGTTTGCGGCCCGCGAACTTCCTTTCGGACCCTCCGGAACGCATGAGGTACCTACGGCTTCTCCCGCACGGATACGCGCTCACCTCTCGAACAGTTCAGCTTCACTCTCGTTGACCGTCCTCAAGCGGCAGGCGAAGCCACTGGGAAGGGACCCAAGCCGTACAGAGTGAAGCTCACACTCGTCGCGACGATCAATCCCGAGTGCGTGCTCTGTCTGACTTTTCGGATACGCACGCTCATTGCTGGTTCAAGAATCCTCGCGCGCTTTTTGCAAGGGCAGCAGTCGCATGATAACACCGTCTTGACCGCGATCACCGTACGTTTTCACTGTTACTTGCAAGTCCTCTTCACATATACACCCATATTCGCAGGCTCTGAATGTGGTCATTCGTATGGAACCCTCCATGAAATACCCTTTCAACGTCCGCTCGTTCTTCACGAAGCAAGAGATGAAGAATATCGGTGGCGGCATCCATCTATGGCGGGGCTACTTCCAGTCGGTGCGCCCTGCAATCGGCAAGATGTTGATCAACGTCGATATCAGCACTGGCGCGATGTACATGCCCGGACCCCTCATCAGTGTGGCCCTAGAGTTCCTCAACAAGGTGGGGTCCGACCCAAGATACTCTCCCCTGCGAAGGGGTTCCCAGAGAGGGAGCGTATCCGGCTCCAGCGTTTTATATCCGGAATCCGAGTCACCGTCCAGATCCCTGGACAGCAGACCGTGGCGCGGACCCCGCGCGTTGTCAAGAAACTGACCAGCCTAGGAGCAGACCGCGAGTCGTTCACAGACAGTGACGGAAGACGTGTGTCTGTATCCGCCTACTTCAAGCAACATCACAACTACACGTTGCGGTATCCGGACATCATCTGTGCCGAGGTGAATGCCCCCAGTTGTGAATGTTGCAAGATATGAACACTAAATGCTCTTCCACGACAGTTTGCGAACGATGTCTATGTTCCTTTGGAGTTGTGCTCGGTGCCGGAAGGCCAGATAATGCGCAAGCAGATCCCGTCCGAGAAAACCAAGGACGTGTTGGAATTCGCGACCCAGCAGCCTGCCCAACGCCTCAGAAGCATCACCAACGCCTTGGGCGTCCTAGCGTATGGACAGTCGGAGTATGTCAGGGTATGTCCTTGTGTTCAGCATCGCTGTCACGGAGACTGACCCAGCGATGGCAGCAATTTGGCATGCACGTCGCGAACCCTCGCCCCGCGACCATTCCTGCGCGGATTCTCGACACCCCCACGCTTCAGTATGGCCCAGGCAGCAAGCAACCCACCATTGTGAGTTCATTTTCATGCTCTTGGTAGTTGCTTTATTCCGACAGACAGCGAGTAGAGACCACGGGATGGAGCTTGGAATATGTAAGTGTTGTGCTCCCCGTCGGCTTGAACACGGCTGACCTTAGTGCAGGATCGACAAAAAGCTCTACCGTACAAACCCGATTGGAATGTGGGCTATAGTCATCTACGAGCGGGAGCAACGTTTTACTCCGCAGATAGCTCAAGAGATGGTGGCTGGGTTCTGCAGTGCCTTCGCAGCAATGGGTCCGTCCGGGGCACTCGTCATTTCATACAGAAACTGATTGGTTGGCACAGGTATCACCCTGCAACAGCCAAGACCCGTCATCAAATACTTCCAGTCTATCAACAAGGTTGCGGAAGTGAGTGCTGATCTTGCGTCTGCCTCATCGACGTCTGATGTCACTCCTTTCGCAGCAACTCAGGGCTGCTGGCACTGAATGCTTCCAAACGTACAAGAAGTACCCCGATCTCATGATCGTCGTTCTTCCCGAGTCGTCGGTTGACCTTTACACGGCCGTCAAGCAGTGCGTAATCCCATTTTTCTCCAGGAGCAGGATGCTCACCATCACCGATAGCTTCGGCGACTGTACTCAAGGTGTCGCCACACAGTGCGTGAAGTCTTCGAAGAGTTCGCGTGCCAAGCCCCAATACTTCGCGAACGTCTGCCTTAAGTAAGTCTTGATTCCCAGTGTCTACTTATGCGTGCTTGCCGACCCTCACTCCAAGAATCAATGTCAAGCTTGGGGGGATCAACGCTATACCAGATCCCCGCTCGGTCTCCGTGCTCACAGATCCTCATAATCCCACTATGGTCATGGGGTGAGCGCGAAATGTCATGCATCACATTTTGGTACTGATAGTCTCAAGGGCGGACGTCATTCACCCTGCTCCCGGCGCGGACGGCCGCCCGTCTTTTACCGCCCTCGTCGGCAATGTAGACTCGGACACGGCGAAGTATGTCGCTGACATGCGCGTTCAGACCTCGAGGCAGGAGATGATCGACGATCTCAAGGACATGGCGACCAAGATCATTTTGATGTACCGAGGTTACCGCGCCAAAGCAGAGAAGAAGCCGGGCATCGCGCCGAAGAGAATCATTTTCTACAGAGATGGTGTGTCTGAGGGACAATTTCAGCATGTCCTGGACTACGGTGAGCTAGGCCGTTTACTGTTTCGTGGAAAAGTCTTCTAATTATGGCGTGTCCGTGTCGATACAGAGCTTCCGCAGCTCAAGGGTACGTGAACTCAGCCGCATACTCATCCCGAACCTCTCGGACTGAACGCACGCTTTGCTCTCCAGAGGCATGCAAGGCTGCTGGTGTGGATCCACTGCCGAAGATCACAATCATCGTTGTGGGCAAACGACACCACGTTCGGTTTTTCCCCACCCGCGACTCGGACCGAAGCGGGAACTGTCCGGCGGGCACGGTCGTCGACAATAATATCACACATCCGACGGAATTCGACTTCTACCTCCAAAGCCACGGCGGTCTACTGGGCACATCCCGGCCGGCGCACTACAGCGTGCTATACGACGAGAACGGGTTCACGCCTGACAGTCTACAGGCGTTGTCGTTCGCCCTCTGCCACGTTTACGCCCGCTCGACGCGCTCGGTGTCCATCCCTGCCCCTGTCTACTGTGAGTCGTGTTTCTGTTTCGCTCGCGCCTGGACCGGATCATTGAAGGACCCTATAATCGTGCTATGCGACGCAGACGCGGACACGGTCTGTTCCCGGGCAAAGAACCACTACGACCCGAACGGAACGCAGCAGCTTTCAGGAGACGACTGGGCATCTACTGACACCAGGGATGCGGCAAGCCAATTGGAGCAGTTCCGGGCATCGTTCAAGCCACTACACGAGAAGACGTCGAGGCTGATGTACTTCTGCTGAGCGCAGGGTCGAATGTATCGAACTGGTGTCTGCGCGCAGAGCGTACGTTTAGCCCTCGCTTTCTTGTCGATCGTCGTCTGTCGTAATCCCTGTCGTCACGGATTCCACCGCTCCCATAAGTTTCCCATGGTCCCCAGTGTATCGCTACTGCTTTTGCCGCATGGTCGTCGCTTTCTGAATGCAGTTTGCAATGTAATGTGTTGTACCTGACCGAGTGAAGAGAGTGCGATATCTAGGCTGTGGGGCGGTTCCGAGCCCGCTAGGTCGGCTCGGAAGACGGGGACGGGACGAAATAGACAGTGCCGCAGCGCGGCTGCTGGGTGGGGGTGATCGACGGGCGGGGGGCCCTTGGCAGGGATGGGGAGGTCTATGCCATTGGCCCGGTACGCCGGAGAGAGGTGTCTGCTCGCAGGGGAGTACTGTGCATACGTCCGGATACACCGCCGCCGACCATCGATGGAGGGACATGAAGGCCGCGGAGTTGCATCGAATGGGTTTTGTGTCATCCCGATGCTTCGTCGGGCTCGCCATGCGACCCGCAGTGGACGTTCCCGGCAGCGGGCCTGGCGGAGGAGGCGCCGGGGAGGACCCCGGGAGAGGGTGTGACAGCAGGCGTGTGTTGTGGGCAAGTTCGAGCCTGCACCTCGACGGTCTCCGCACGGCAGAGCCCAATTGTCCATCCATCCAATGCGGTCAGCTCGACCTTCTGCAGTCGTCCGCGTCCCATCGACAACCAGGACGACCAGGCGCCGGACGGGTCCAACGCGAACATGCTCCTTCTCGAGCACAACGCGACGGACGACTCTCGCCCGCCCGCTGCGTCGCGTCGCGAAAGTGCAGACTTCCCAGCCCCGGCTGCCTTCTGACCCTCCGCAGCCCGCCCGAATCGACCCAGCCCGGCTCATGCCCCTGCGCATCCGACGGACACCACGTCGTCGGCCGGGGACTGGACGGCGCATGCCCACCGCCCTCGTGCGGGCAGCCGTGCTCCCTTCCCGGTATGTGGTCGTGCGCGTGCAGGACACGCCGCGCGCTCTGGCCTGGGCCACCCCACGCAAGTTCTGACAATAGCGACCCCCTTCTGCGCATGAAGCGTCAGGTCGTGTTTGAGGCGAGGCTGCTCTCCGGCGTCTTTCAACACCAACCCAACCATGCTCTCGCGCCGGACCCTCCTCGAGCACCCCACCCACCCACACCCCCTCCCGGACCCCTCCGGCCCACCGCAGCTGCCAGCCGGGCTCTCCCGCTCGACCTCCAGGGGGCGACGCTCATCTCCGGCGGTGTCGGCGCTCGACGGTGCTCTTCGCGCACGCCCACATGTGCGTCCACCCCTCTCGTCTGGGGATGTGTCCTCATTTCCTGGCGAGCGTGGGTGTGCACGATCGACAGAGCGCAGATTTCGGTCGACGGTGGCGCGCGACACTGCTCTCGAGCCGCGCTCCTCGTGACGTCGTCACAGCCTATCCATCCTCCTTCCTGTTCCTGGCCCCGCAACTCCCGTCCCTGCTCCACCGCGTTAAATACCCGCCCGGAGCCAGGACCCATGTCTCTCCTCGTCCTCGTCCTCGTCCTCGCCCTCCCCGCTCCCCCGACGGCCTCCTCCGCCATGCCAACCTCGTCGACGAACAGCAGCATGGCTTGGCGCAAGCCCGTCCCACGCCTCTCCCCCCAGGTCTCCGCCGCCCTTCCTCCCCGCCTCCCGCAAGGCCCCCGTCAACTGTCGCCGACCATTATGAACAAGGATATGCCGCCGGTCCGTTGTTCTGCCCAGCACGCGTCTCTCTCCGCGCCGCTGATGAATGCTCATATCCACCGCGCTCGCCCCACGTGCAGATCCCCGCCGATGAGCACTACGCCACCGCCGTGCGCGAGAGCGAGCTGAAGCAGCAGCGCCGCTGTGCCATCTACTTCCACGGGCCCCCGTCGCCCGGCGTCGTCGACGACAGGTCGTCGGTGACCGACTCCGAGAGCCGCCGGGAGTCGCTCGCCCCCACGCTCGTCGAGCTCGAGCTCGAGCCCGAGCCCGGCCCGCAGGAGACCACGGTGCGCGCTCCCCATCCCGAAATGCACATCTCCGACGCGCGTAGCTCATTGTCGTCTGGCACGCCCATGTCCTCCGCCCGGCCGTCGCGCGCGTTCCTGCAGCTCCCCTGCACGCCAACGCCCCCGCCAACGCCGCCCCGGCGCGAGTGCAGGTCGCTCGCGCACGAAGAACAGGGCGAGCCCGACCGCGCGACGCGTTCCCCAAGCACGCCTGTGCGCCGCGCGAGCCAAAAGTCGCTCCCCCAGGTCCGTCCCGCCCGTTTCCGTTCGCCCCCAGCCTCCGTCTCCCCGTCGAGACGGCCGCTGGGTGGCGGGTCCTGGCGAGCGATGCTGATACGGCTTCGATCGTCCGCCGCCGCTCCCGCAGATCTATCGTCCGCCGACGCCGCCGCTGCCCGCGCAGCACCCGAAGACGCGACGGCCGGGAGGGCACTCGCGGGCGAGCTCCGAGAGCCAGGTCCACTGTCGGTGCGTGTGATGCCGTGGTTCGCGGAGCGGCCTCCCTGACTGACGTCGCTTGCTTGGCCAGCAGCAGCAGCAGCAGCAGCCTTCTCAGCACGAACCGCCTGCGCGTGGGGACCACCCTGCGTCTTCGTCGATTCAACACCTCGCCCCGAACCCGCACCCGCACCCGCACCCGCACCCGGGTGCAGTCCCGCCGTCGAGCTGGCCCGGGCGGCCTGCGCATGACGCGCCCACGCCGGCGCACCACCCTTCCCCGTCGCCAGGCGGGCCGCGCTCGCGCGGCGCGGCGAACGTGCAGCTTCCGAACCCGGCTGCTGCGGTACCGAGTCGCGGGCCGGACCCGGCGACGGCGCCGGACGCGGAGACGCGGCGCCGGCGCACGGCCGCCCGGCGACGGAGCGGGAGCACGTCCTCGACGGCGTCGACGGCGATGTCGGCCGGGCGGCGGTCGAAGGCGCCGGGGCGGAGCGCGTCGCAGCTGTCGCAGTGCCAGACGTGCTTTGGGGTCTTTTACGCGCTCAAGGCGCTCGGCCTCCGCCTGCGGGCGACGGTCAGCCCGCGGCGGAGTCCGCGGCCACCACGCAGCGGACTCGCGAAGTGCTGAAGCGCGCCTGGCCGGGCTTGGAGCTAGCTCGAAGCTTGATACTTGAAGGCCCGCAGGCTGGGACCTCGGACTGGGACTCGGACGATCGCGCGCAAAAGCGGAGGAAGCACCCATGACGATGGATATGCCCCATGCACACCCGACTACTGGTAGGCGTTTTGCTATGCGTAATCCCCCATGCGTGTGCGGTAGAACCTAGGATCGTGCTTACATTATGACCTGTGGACGCGTCCGCCGTGGAGCGGACGTGCGAGGGTAGACCGACAACCGCACCGAAGGATTCGAACACATTCGTTGAATCCCACTCACCTGTATGTACACACCTATTCCCGCACACCATGCATATTCGAACGGAAGAAGCAAGAGAATACTGTAGTCCATAGCACCTTACTGTACATGTAGCATATACTTTCCGAGATCTGTAGCTAGTGCGAGCGTAATGACGATTGACATACCCAAGTAGGACCAACAGCAGCAGCCAATCAGGAGCCGGATGATATGCGCCCGGGGGAGTTGGCCACGGTGACGCTCCCCGTCCTCGTCCAGCCCCGGGTGCGCACTCTCTGCTCCAGTCCACCCACCCCGTCCTCCAGCTTCCGCCCGCCACTCCCAGCACGCCCTGCATGTGCCCCCGCCGATAATCAACCCCTCTCCTCCTCTCCTCCAGCTGTCGCTGCCTTATCCCGGCTACCGCCAGTCCTCGCCGTCCCGTCCCGTGTCCACCCACCCACCACTAATCTGCCGCACACGCCATAGCTGCTTATCCTCTATCTCGCCTCGCCTCGCCTCTCGCTCCCCATCCCCCTCTCCCACCTCCCCCTCTCCCCCGCGATGCCAGGAGCAGCCCCCGACGAGCACGGCCGGCCGTCCGCCCGGCAGATCTTCGACGAGACCCTCTCCGGCGCGCGCCCGCACCCGCCGCTGCCCCACCTGCGCTCGGACCCGTCGCCGTACACGCCCGTGCCGCACTCGCTGCGCGAGCTCCGCACCATCGAGGGCGCGGAACGACGCCGCGCCCGCCTGCACGCGCTCTGGGCGCGCCTCCCGCCGGCGGCCGGGGGCGCGGGCGAGGGCGCAGGCGACGACGCGGCGCGCCAGGTCGCGGTGACGCGCGACGGGGACCTCACGCCCGAGGGCGCGCGGAGGCTCGAGGCGATGTACGCGGACGAGCTGATGGGCCGGATGGGCGTGCTCGCGCGCGGGCCGTTTGGGAAGCGCGTGCGGTGGTGCGAGTTCGTGCGGTACGCGGACGCGAAGGAGGAGGGTGAGTGCTCTCGTTTTTTGCTCGTTCTCTCGTTCGGTCGGGGTCGGGGCTGTCGGCCGACGCGGGCACGGGCACGGGCAGGAGGGCTGATCGCGGGCGTGGATTTTGCAGAGCTTTGGCACATCTTCCACGACGAGCTGGACTTGGACGGGAATGGCCACTTGGAGGCGGACGAGCTCCAGCTCGCGCTCGAGAAAGGAGGTGCGTCGTGCGCTCTCGTTGAGCCCCAAGCTCGGTGCTGAACAGCTGTCGCCAGGCATCAAGTTGGCGCCGTCGACGCTCACCGAGTTCATGACTTTCCTCACCTCGTCGCCGCACTCGCACGCAATCAGCTTCCCGGAATTCCGCGACTTCCTGCTGCTCATGCCTCGGAAAGCGTCGCCGCAAGAGATCTTCCGCTACTATGAGGTCCGGAAGTTCATGGGCGACGACGGGCGTGGGCGGCACGCGTGAATATGGAAGGTATGCGCTCAACCATTTTGTCCGCTGCACTCCTGCTGAAGCGTGGCCCAAGGCGATGTTACCCTGAGCGCAGAAGACCTTGCTGTTCCACATCCCCCCGTTACACCTTTCGGCAGCAAGGATGCACCGCTTGCAACTCCTACATCGTTACCCATTGACCACACTTCAGCAGAGGACGACGACGACGACCTTGAGTACGACGATTGTGAGGAGGAGGAGCATCACCAAACCTGGCTCGGAGGATCAACAGCAGTCAAGTTCCTAATGGCAGGCGGAGTTGCTGGAGCCGGTACGTCCACCCGTGCTGGGAATGCGTCTCCGACTCATGGCGTTCAGTCTCGCGGACATGTACTGCGCCTTTCGACCGGCTTAAGATTTTCTTGATCACCCGACCACCAGAGTTGGGTGGCACTCTCAGCGGCCAGTCACCAGTGGGCGGCTTGAGAGCAATTGCTGGTGCGGTCACCCGGATATATGCAGAGGGCGGCGTCCTCGCGTTCTGGACAGGGAACGGCCTCTCGGTCTTGAAAATCCTGCCGGAGTCGGCCATCAAGTTCCTGTCCTACGAGTCCTCCGTGCGTCGCTCCTCACCCTATCCGTGCTGCTCAGTGATTTACACCTCGCACAGAAACGCATGTTCGCCAAGTACTGGGACAAAGTCGAGGATCCACGAGACATCAGCGGCGTCAGCCGGTTTCTTTCTGGAGGCATCGGAGGGATCACCAGTCAATTGTGTGCGTAACCGCGACGCGACACGCGATAACGTGCACTGATCCTGCTGCAGCCATCTATCCGATAGAGACCCTCAAGGTGCGGTCGAGGATAGCCAGCTGTTATCAGCGCGCTCACCCCATTTTCTCTGCCAGACGCAAATGATGAGCAGTGCCGAAGGCCAGAGGCGATCTCTCCGCGAGGCTGCTGGTTGTGTATGGAAATTGGGCGGTGTGCGGGCATTCTACCGTGGACTGGCCGTAAGCACCCCTTCCTGCATCGTGTCGCGCACGCACTGACCAAAGCAACCGTCACCGCCATCAGATCGGCCTCGTTGGTGTCTTCCCGTGAGCCTCAGCATCGCCGTACGCGTGCTTGTTCGGTCCTTTGACATCTCCGTTGCTGGGCAGATACTCAGCGATCGACATGAGCACGTTCGAGGCGCTCAAGCTCGCCTATCTGCGCTCGACGGGCAAGGAGGAACCAGGAATGCTCGCTCTCCTCGCCTTTGGCAGCGTCTCGGGCTCCGTCGGCGCGACGAGCGTGTATCCCCTCAACCTCGTCCGCACGCGCCTCCAGGCCTCCGGCTCGTCTGGACACCCAGAACGCTACACCGGCATCCTCGACGTCGTGAACAAGACGTACACGCGCGACGGCTGGCGGGGCTTCTACCGCGGCCTGCTGCCGACGCTCGCGAAGGTGCGTGGGCACCGTGCGCATCATCCCCGAGAAGTCTGTGCGCTGACGCGGGTCGCCAGGTCGTCCCTGCGGTTTCCATCTCCTACGTTGTGTATGAGTCGAGCAAGTCGAGGTGCGCGCGTCCCTCCTTCTTTCACAGCCCGTGCTAATATGGCATTCTTCGCGACTCGCGCGTTCGCAGGCTGGGCGTATGAGTTTGCTTTCGCAGTGCTTTTGTACCGCCTCCGCTCGTGGACCTTCGCACATAGATTGATCGATTGGTTGTCATCTCACTATCCCGCATTGTATCCCCTACCCCCCACATATTATTGCCACTCACATCTAATACCCATACACACACGTGGTCCCCGAGAACCCGAGATACCTGCCTCCGATATGTGTAGACCCCCGCAATGACTACCTAGCCAGCAGCCCTCCGTCGCGCGCAGCTCTAGGCCCGGTCCGCGCGTACACACTGGAACACACCGTTTACATAATCCGAGTGCGCATACGTCACCCCGCAGAACGTGGTGGCTTTCCACCTCACCGGTACGTCAGACGGAAGACTGGACTCACCGGACGCGCCGTTGCCCCCGACCCATCCGCGAGCATGGACTACAGACCGCGGTACGCGCAGCCCTTCACCCTCGAAGAGGCGCGGCAGCTCGCGGTCCCGCTGATCACCGAAGGTGCGGCCTTGCCCCCTCCTTTTTTTCCCGCTTTGTGCTACCGCAGCGGGGCCGGACCGCTAGCAGTATCACCACGGCGAGCTGACGTGCGACGCCGGCCCGCAGAGATCTCGCGCCTCCAGAACTCGCTCGCGCACCTCCGGCGCACGCAGGACGCGCTCAAGGACGCGCTCGCGGAGGAGCCGGGCGACCCGGACCTCGCGCAGGCGTTCGGGGAGAACGAGGGCGTGATGCGAGTGCCCTCCCCCGCCCCAGATCTCTGAGGACTCGGCTGACGCCTGGTTTTTTTTGTTTTTGTTTTTGTTGTGTTTTCCCCCTCCCGGCCCCTGGGCGTCTGCAGAGGGTCGCAGAACGAGCGGGTCGGGATGCTGAAGACCGTTCTCGCGGAGAAGGGGATCGTCGCGGGCGCGCACTACGACCTCGCGCCGCCGCCGCCGCGCCCGACGCCTGCCCCTGCGCGGCCCGTGCGTCAGAATCGATCGAACGGGCTCGAGGACGACGAGGACGAGGGGGCGCCGCCAGCCGATGCGGCTTCGAACGGTCGGAGTCGAGTCGAGGGTAACGGTACGGATGGGGGGCAGGACGACGGAGAGGATGGCGGCGTGTACCTTTGATGATTCGTGGAGCCTTTTTGCTGTTGTGTTCTCGCGCTCAGTCGCCTACTGTACTTCACTGCTCGTAAGAAATGTATTTTCACCGTGCTCCAGTGCTATTCATCTTCGCCCGAGGCGACTCTAGCAGGGTGGGGCTCCCACGAACATGGGCTCAGTGGTGTGGTCGGTCATCACGTCTGTCTAACACACGGGAGCCCAGATAGCGAGAAACCATATCAAGCAGTAGTGATAATTGAAATATCATGTTTGCACAACGAGAGACGACAACAAGTGGCACGACAGCATCAAGGCAGGTGTTACGAGGTGACCGCTTCGACATTCCTCCCAAATGTGCTGCCTATTGACGGCGCCTTCGAGCCTTGTTCTTAGATCCGCGGGAAGGGATGGAAGTCTGTGCCCAAGGAAGCACACAACCTTCAGCACGTACAACAAACTTACCTTCGCTGACGCAGTCTCGGCTTTGCTGTTCGCTGCGCCCTCAGCAACTCGTCGACTCCCAGACCTCTACAAGTGTGTGAGTGAACCGAGGCTCGCAACCATAGGAACGTTCGCACCAGACGTTTGTAAGTCGTTTGAGGGGGCTTCTCAGCCGGCCGAGTCAACGAGTCAGGGTTGTTCCTCTTGCCAAGCGTTACGGGAGAAGGAGCCTTAGGAACGTCGCCAGTATCAGAGATCTCGTCGGAGCAGTCGCTAGCCAGTCGACCGAATGTTGGTTTAACCGATTTTGACCGAATGCCTTGGTTGGCAAGACGTTTCCCCGAGGTTGCTAGTTTGGAAGTGGAGGGTCCCGGGAGTGTCTCTCGAGCATGGGTCGCCTCAGCTCTAGGACCAGTAAAGTACGGGCCCGTCGTGGCGTGATCCGGGTCGTCGACAGTAGTCGACTAAATGGCAAATGTGAATTAACATCAACGGAGTTCAGTCAAGCTTACCTGCAGGTCTCTGTCTGGCACCTGTGTGGGAGAGCTACTCTGGCCAGAGAATACCCATGAAGACGGATTGATGAGAGAATCCGCCACCGTCGTGTGAGCAGAGGGTCTTGCCTGCGGGCTCCAATAGTAGGTCGTCAACTCAAAGAAAATATCCGAATGGCCTACCGTGTTGACCTGTTTCGCCAAGGTGACTTCGAGTAGCTGCACTTTTGCTCCCAAATCTTTCATAGCGATATCGCGCTAAAATCATGTTCAAAGTGTGCAGCGTGAAACGGAGGCAGAACCTACCCGGCGCAACTCGTTGCGGTTGCTAACCAACTCCTTCTCGTAGCCTGCCTGTGCCGATTGAACAAGCGACTGCACGAAGGATTTCTCCTCGTCTGTCTGTGAAACTATCAGCATATTGTAAAACTCTCAGGTTTGGGATACACACGAGATCCCCAGCGTGATACCGCGATTCGATGGTCCTAACACGCAGAGCACTTTTGAGTTCTCGTGCTTCAAGGGATGCCACTCGAGATCGTAGAGTTTGTAGCTCGCCTTCCGTGGCGGAGCACCGCGACTGAGCGGTCTGAAGCTGGCCATGCATATCGCCTATTTGCTCTTCCAATGCCTTGCAGCGCATCTCGTAGGCTGACAATTGAGTGTATGCCTCATCTAGCTCCACTCTAACTTCAGCATGCCTCTGTTCTTCTGTAGTCAACTTGTTCGAATGTGCCACATTATCGCGTTGGAGTTGGTCGGTAAGGTCTTCGTGCATACTCAAAAATTCTGCATCTTTCGCCTTGATGACTTCCTTCAACTCGTTAATGATTGTCTCGAGAGCCGCCTTCTCCTGCTGAAGCGCGGAAACACTGTGTTGCAGCCCGGACTCCAGGGTAACAATAGCTCGCTGATAACAGAATTACGTGACCCGGCGTGCAAGTCATTGGGTCTACAGACTAACCGTATGCTCTTGTTCGGCGTTCAGTAAACGGTTCTGGAAAGCCAATTCGTAAGGTAGTTGCACTATGCCATGTCCGTATTACATACCCGTGTTTCTTCCGTCGACTGACGAGCTAGGTCTAATTCACGGGATTGGTTCTTGAATTCTTTGTCCAACGTCTGCGCGTAGTTGAGTCAACCATAGCAGAGAAGGTGTTGGACTAATCCACCTTATGAAGGAGCGTAGTTTCTTGCAGTCTGAACCGGTCGGCATGATTCACCGAAGAATACTCTATGACGCTGATTACTTACTCCTTCAATTGACTTTGGAAGTCTTGTCGCAATCGCGCTAACGCCTCATCGGCATCTTCGATCTGTTTGGCTAGCTGATATCCCTTGGTTTTCTCGACGCTCAGGTCTTTGATGAGCTCTTGAACCGTTTGACGACCGCAGGCAATTTCTTTCTGCAATTGATTGATTCTGCGACGAGCTTAGTGATGCATACGCAACGAAGAGCATGGGAGACGCACCTCTCGTCGCGGTCTGCTATTCGTACCTCATTTACATCTGCAGTAGTAATCAGTTGAGCAATCTGTATGTCTTTCTGCGCCACGACAGCTTTCAGTTCGGCAGACCTGTGACGTTCGTTAGCATAAGAGCCGTTTACCACAACAAATGAGTCGCAGTACTCCGTTGTCACTGTGCGCAGCGTAGCGATTTGATCTTCCTTCTCTTGAACCAACTTCTGCAGTTCAGTATTTCTATAAAAGCACGGTGAGGTGAGATTACGTTCAGTCCCCATCCGACTTACTGTTGTCCCACGAATTGCAGCCCGATGAGCGAAGACTCTTTCTGTGCAAGCAAATGCTCGAGATCCTGTGTTCTGTATCGGTCCATACATTGAGTGACTGAAAATAGTCTGGAATAGTAAGCTGACCTCTCATCAGCAGTCATGATCTTCATTTCCAATACAGTTGTCGCGTGCAGGGCTTCGCGATGATTCTTCCTCTCTTCCGATAATTGACTCGTCAATGCCGAGACCTCGTCCACTGTACAAATGTCAACGCAGGATCACATGCGCTTCGGTTGCAGGCTCACCCCTGACGGCAAGCCTCCCGGTCATTTGCTGCACTTGTGACGTGTTTTGGCACTGAACAGCTTGGAGTTCTGTGATGGTATGCTTTGCGTCAATGAGTTCGCTCCCAATGTTCTGAAGACGGTCGCGCAGCAAGTCGGCAACTTGTTGACCTAGATGTCTATCAGCAAAAAGGCACCAGCATATATCTTTTCGCACCCTTACTTTTCGAGCATTCTAGTTCAAGTTCTCGTATGAGATCTCTGGCATTTGCCGTCTTCATCCATTCCTCGTTGGATTTCATAAATGGTTCAATGCCTGTGTGGTTCAAGTTAAGTTCTGGTAGCAGTCTCAACGTACCGGAGACCGACTTTTCATCGTGTTAGATATGGTTGCGCGTAGATCCTGGACATCTGTCAACGAAGTACGGACTTGCTCAGTCACAGAGAACGCCTTCTCCGACTGATTCTTGAGCTCCTGGAGCACAACGCGACATTCATCGAGGCTGCATCACAGATGTCAGTGTAGCCATCGCCCGACTGCCATCACAACTCGCCTTTTGGAAGCCGTCTGTGCCCGTTGCAATGCGGTGTCCTTCGCGGTCGTGAGCTTTCGGGATATTCTCTGGTTCTCTTCCTTCAAATTTTCAACTTGACCTTGCAAAGACGATATTTGACGACGCTTTTGACGCATTGGAGGCTGCATATATGCGGCGATGGGAGACTCACCTGTTCTTCGACTTCAAACTTCGCAGTTCGCAGGTCCGTGGCGCCTCGCATCATGATAATCGAGATGTCATCGTCATCTCGAAAAACGGGAGCGGGACTTGCGTGAGAGACGCTCCTCGAGTGTGCACCGGAAATCCCTTCGGATGGTGGGGGTTCAGGCTTCACGAATGCCCGGGAGCTGAAGGGCATAGTATGCCCCCGGGGTCCTGCAGACCAGAGTTTATGCGCAGATTCGATAAACCTCATATGAAACATACCGTCATCAAGGCGTTGACGAAGACTCTTCCTTTGCTTCAGTTTGGAAAACACGCCGAAGGGGGCCTCATTGCCAACAGGCGCCGCTTCCGTCAAGGCAGTGGAGGGAAGAGCGGTGTGGCGTGCAGTGGAGGAAGGGAGTCGAGGCGGAGCGGGTTGTGAGGTCTCATAACCAAATACACCTGCGAAGTGTTCTTCTCGTGGCGGGTCCAACAGAGTGGGTCCCCCAAAAGGATTGCCCGGGGGTACGAGATGTTCCCGAGGGGTAGAGCCGACTTGTTTAGTGTCTGTGGAGTTACGATGCCATCTAAGATTGGACGTGTCTTTCTCCTGCGTGGCTTGCCCAGACTGATCTCTGTGCATGGGCAAATATCGACCAAGAGGGCGCGAGATTTCACAGTTGTCCTCGCGTGCTCTGGTGCTTGGTATGGCATCTTCTACTTGTCGGTCTTGTCCTGAGACGGAGAAAGGGGGAGGGAATAGTCTTTGACGCAAGAAAGATCCATCCATGGTGGTCAGAATCGTGCGCACAGAGTCGAGAGCAAGATTGAAGAAGGCACTTACGCGCATACACTGACCATGATAAAACGCGAAGACACGATCACGTGAGAGTAGACTGTCCCTGTCAAACGCTTGTCCGATAAGTTCCTGACCACATCCCGTTCAACAAAGGTAGGACCATGGATCATGGCTATTGAGACGAGCTGATATAAACTTGGACGAAAGACCATCACTGGCGTATATATTTCTACACTCCAATTTATCGGTTACAGAACACGTCAAGGCAATTTCAACTCCCAAAGAAATTCACTGTGAGCTCTCAATCACTCAGTGTGATTAAAATGGAGATGGGCGGTGAATCATCTTGTTAAATCCTTTGAGTTGCGTGATCGGATACATACGTATTCCGCAGAGGTCCGTTAGAGAGGGAAACACTCGGGTATGACCTTGTGTTCCTATTTTGGACAGAGGCGCTTCGGCCTCGTGGCCGCCATGCATGTCCAATCGCGCCAACCACTCTACTCTGTCCCTCCCCAGCACTCAGTCTCACGCTGCTCTCGCATGTCTCGGAAGGCCGACTACCCCGTCGTAGGCTCGTCCGCACCTCAAGACGACGACACTCTTGTGACGGGCGAAGGAGATGAGGATATGGAAGACGCTGAAGAGCAGGAGGAAGGATACAGTGCGTGTCAACCCTCGGAATATTATACCTCGCGCTTACTGTCTGCTCTACCGTCCTATTATTTCATGGCAATCGTGCAACATAACATGTCGAAATTTAGGCTCCTCCACCCCTACTTCTACCCTGACATGGATCAGTTGGTTCTGCACGCTCCCAGGGCACGAATACTTCTGCGAAGTGGCGGAAGACTTCATCGAGGACGATTTCAACCTGACCGGGCTCAATGCCATGGTACCGTTCTGGAAAGAAGCGATGGAGATGGTTCTGGACATGGAACCTGGTACGTGTGACAGAATCAACTTCAGTTCTCTGCGATTTATGCGGATCCTCAGACGAGGAGACCACCAAAATCCCGGACGTATCAATTGTGGAAGCTTCGGCCGAACTGTTGTACGGACTGTGCCACCAACGATTCATTCTCACAAGGGCAGGATTGCAGGCCATGGTGAATCTGTGCACTCATCTTCTTGCGGATCGAGCGTCTCATAGGCTCCCCTCCTCAGGTCGACAAATATGAAGCAGGGGTGTTCGGGTCGTGCCCTCGCGTATACTGCAATGGTTGCAATGTAGTGCCCTGCGGACGATCTGATCTTCCAGGATTGGATACGGTCAAGCTCTTCTGTCCGAACTGCAGCGACATTTACACCCCACCCAGCAGCCGATTCCAAGGCGTTGACGGTATGTACCGGCTCGCCTGCGGGGACATACTGAAGCTCATCGCAGTATCCGTTTCCAGGCGCCTTTTTTGGGACTACATTCGCACATCTGTTCTTCCAGAGCTACCGTGAACTCTCTCCGGCACCGTTCTGGAAGCCTTCCTCTCCCTCGTCAACGTCCCCGCGCTCATCTGCGAGCTCGTCATCCAATCAGCCGCCGTTCGTTAACCCAATTCCTCACGGCGGACAAAAGCGTGCGGCGGGCAAGGTCTACACGCCAAAGATTTACGGTTTCCGCGTCAGCGAACGCGCAAAGAGCGGCCCTCGTATGCAATGGATGCGGTTGCGACCCGAAAACCCGGAGGAGCTGGATCTCGTCGACTGGAGAGGCCGATGGATAGATGACGACGAGCATTACGATGACGACGACGAGCGCGTAGATGAAGACCGACCGATGGAGGACTTTGATGCCGTAAGTCGATGACGCAACCCATCTGCGGTAGTGAGAAATTGACCTCGGTTTAGGACGCACAAGACGATGACGACGAAGAAGAGGAGGAAGAAGAAGAAGAAGGCGGTGATGTGCCCATGAAGGGACGTACTGTGTCCAACCAAGCGCCGGACGTGCGGTCGCAGAATACCACCCACCCACCATCCTCTCCGGCTTCGACTGGGCCCCCACAAACCCCTCGCGACATTGTGAAGCTGGCTGCGTCCTCGTCACCAACGGGTGGAAAGCTACGCATCATTCGCCAATGGGTGGATAGGAGCTCGGGGAACAGGGCGGAAGTGTTCTGACGGACAAGATCTTGACTTATTCTGTCCCTCTTCATGTGTCGTCGTTCTCTGTCGCTTTTGGTGGTCTCATTCGTCGCTAGAGCATTGATGTTGATCTGTCTCGTCTACTATACGCTATATCCTTGATGAATAGACGGAAGTGCGCCCACGTAATGCGTGGGAATAATGAGACTGGTACTGTATAGCAGCAACAGCCACCACTGAGTGTCACGTGTAAAGTGGCTACTCCTACGTCCGCGACCATCCACCACCAACCAACAGCCTCAAGACTCAAGAAAATGGCTCGCAGCAGTAAGTGCCCCTGGTTGATGCATGCATGCATGACGCTGATTGCTTTGACATATATTTTCGTTGTGGTAGACCTCCGCGTCGGTCTCAACAAGGGCCACCCCACTACCGCCATCCCCAAGACTGTCCGTCCCAGCCAGCGCAAGGGCATCCAGTCCCAGCGCACGAAGTTCGTGCGCTCTGTCGTCCGGGAGGTTGCGGGCTTCTCGCCCTATGAGCGTCGGGTTATGGAGTTGCTGAGGAACTCCAAGGTGCGTCTCATTTCTGGTCTGGCGCGATTCAAGAGATTGAAGGGTCCCTCTCGCATCCGCTTGCAGGACAAGAAGGCGCGTAAGCTCACGAAGAAGCGGGTATGTTTATCCTCGAACTACCGCATTCGATAGGGGGTTAATCTTGATGAATTTCCACAGCTGGGCACCCTCCTTCGCTCGAAGCGCAAGCTCGAAGAGCTCGGCACCATCATCCAGGAGAGCAGGAGAGCGCACTAAAAAGAGAGGGTGCTGTCAGGACCACCTCGATGACATCCCTCTCGATCCTATGTTGGGGCCAAGCTCGACGACTTCACGATGCTATACAGGCATTCGTTGTAACTCTATGCGATCATGTTGAATGCGGATCCCCAATGCACATGCCCTTTCCACATGTCCCTACGATCTGCTGCTTCTGAAGGTGGTTGGATGATTTGTGATTCGCACGCACGCTCGAGTGGAGGCAAGTACGGCGCGCGGCGACAAAGTGGTGCTTAATACGGTATACATAGGATCTACTGGCAAGATATGATAAAACCTGACCATCTAGAATTGTGGTGGGCTTGGAAAGTGTCACCTGCACCCGCACGTCGACGTTATCCCAGCCCAGACTCGCCTAGGCAGTGCCTCCACTTATCCACCGACTCTTACTAAGGAGTACCATGGCTGACATTTGTACTTCAGATTGAGACAGAGTGAGATGGACGAACGTTGTCCTCGTGCCTTGCACTGATGGTTAGAACGACTGCCGAACATATTGCGTCAACTAGTACAGGCGCTGACCAAGAAGCCGATGGGGTGCCGCCGGCCGGAGAAGAGACTCGATGACGGAGCTCAGCGGCGGCCGCGATCGGAAAAGCAAGCGCGGACCTCGGAAGACGGCAGAGTCATTCGTGGCCTCGGTCGGCTTGCCGAGAGCAGGATGTCGTGGGTCGTCGGCGCGCTGTCACCAAGTACTCGTGTGCGCTCGTCGCCCGCGTGGGTTGGCTCCTTGTTCCGGCGCGGTTGGGTTACAATACTTGTGCCCGACGCCGCAGGGACAGGGTGGCGGGGCGCGGCCGTGCTCGGCCAGGCCCAAGAACAAGAGTGCGCGCGGTGCGTCTCTGCGGCGCAGGCTGGCGATGCCTCGGGTGCGGACGGTACGAGGCGCTCGGGCCGTTGGGGCACGGAGCCGAATGCTGGACGAGTGGGGCGGACCTCGGCCGGTGGGTGCGGGAAGGTGAGGACGTAAGCATGTTTGTTAGGCGGAGCAGCCGCGATGGAAGTGCCCGGATTGGGCGGAAGGCTGATGTCGCTTACTTACGGGGTCCGGCCAAAAATCAGAGAAGCCAGTCGGGCGACAGACAGGCGCTCGCTGGTATTTCAAGCCGGCCGTCCTCCTCGTCCGTTTCCCTCTTCTTGTCCTCCTGGCCATGTCCGCTGCCTGCCTCCCCGTCCCGCCTCCCAGCAGACATCGCGCCTCCTCGACCAATGTCCGCCCAGCTCTGACCCTTAATTCCCTCGAACGACGACCGTCAAACTCCGTGCTCGACATGCCCTCTGAGCTCGGCACCATCCCCGGCTCCCCTGCCCCAAACATGACCGTCACTCCCAACCTGTCGCTCGACATCCCCACATCTACCAAGTCGCACCCGGCACCGCACTTTGCGCTCGCCTCCCTCCTCACCCATTGGACGACGTCCCTCCATGCCGTGGCGGACTCAGGATTCACCTCGTCGCCGTCCTCGCCGCTTCATAGCCGCGCAAGCACGGACGACTCCTCCATCCTTCCCATGTCCGCGTCCCCGACGCGCGCCCACTTCGGGGACCTCTCGACGCTCGAGAGACCCCAGCAGAAAGCGAAAGCTCGCCTGTGGGAAGGTCATCCATCAGTGCGTACCCACCATCACCTTCGCTCGCGTGATCATTTGTTAAAACCTCTCCCGCGTCCGCCCGCTTTACAGGTCCATACACCCGTGCTCTTCGTCCTCATCCTCTTCCCACTGTCGACCGCGCTTATTCTCTTGGCCGCTTCGACGCTCCCAATCACCGCGACATGGCCACGCAACCTGCCGGACCTTGCGCAGCTCGGCCGGGAGCTGCATGGGTATGCGCAGAGCGGTGTGCTTTCAACAACGCACATCGTTGGTGTGCTCTCCGCAGCGACCATTTGGATGCACAGCTGGTCAATACCTGGGAGCGTGTTGACGGTGCGCCCATTTGTCACGCCATTCCTTGACCATAGGTGCTGACAGCAGCTATGGTGTCCAGAACGTGCTTGCCGGGGCGCTCTTCTCGCCAGCGCTCGCGATCCCCCTGTTGACGCTGCTCACCACGCTCGGGTCGTTGTCAGCAAGTACACTGGCGGCGCCGCTAGGCCCGTTCCTCACGCGTTTGCTTCCGAAGCCCCTGGCAATGACGAGGTCGGTATTGGAGGGCAATGATTCCAAAGACGGGTCTGCTCCCTGGGTCCGTCTCTCGATTCTGCGACTCATCGGCGTCGTCCCATGGTCTGGAATCAACATCGCCTGTGGGGTGTGCGGGGTCGCGGTCTGGGACTGCTTCCTCGGCGCGCTCATCGGCTCGCTGCCATGGACCGCGGTGACCTGCCAGATTGGCGACATCCTCCAGACCGTGGCCACGAACCCGCGCCCGTCGATGTCGGTGCAGTCGATTCTGACGTCACCCGAGATCGTCATGAAGCTCGCCTTCCTTTCCTTCCTCTCCCTCGCCCCCATCTTGGGCCGCAACCATCTCCGCGCATGGCTCTCCTCGCAAGCGCCTGTGGAGCCCGAGGCCTCGTTCGGAGCAGTCGAAGAGAAGGAGACGGCCCGTCGCTGGGCCTGGGTCAAGGAATGGCGCACGCGCATTCGGTCCGCCTCGCCGTCAAGCATCCGGGCCGCGTCCCAGGCCGAGCTCCATGCTCTCGTCCGCGAAAAGGAGGCTCTCTCTCCATGACCACCCACCACTCCCGGCCGCCCCCATCACCAAACAACCTCTCCGCTCCCCCTGCTTTCTTGCATATAGATTCTTCGCGCTATCCCATCGCATTTCACTCAACGGCTTACCACGACGCATCCTAATTACGACACTACCTCATGACCTGCTAAATGACTCATCCCTGCGATACCTCGTCAGCGACCCACCCATCGCCGTCCGCCGCTGCCTCACCTCACCTCCCTCACTCACACACTCGACCGATTGCCGCCATCTTCTCTGCATCCGTGCTACCTTACCTGCCTTCCCGCATCGATCGCGTATATCCTAATTCTCCCCCGCAATCCTCGCGACTCCCAGTGCACCGTTTATTTATCCCTTCTCTATTGCTTTCGTGCCCACCCACTCACCTCCCCGGCTTGGACTGGTGTGTCGAGCTTCGTCCGCCACCATGTCCTGTCCTCCGTCCCCTCGCAGCTTCACTCTTCGCATTCTCCCACATATCGCCCCGTGCACATAGACTGTTGTGCTCACATCGTTACCCGGCCTTCACCGGCCATCTCCATATCCCATCTGCTTCCTGTCTCTTGCGTCTCCCTTGGTCTTCTAATCGGCTTTGCGGTGGTGGTGGTGGTGGTGGTCGAGGCAGGACGGCGGGGCGCGGGGGTGTCGCCGCCGCCGGCACGCGATGGTCGGCCGTTCTCTGTAGCAAACCACACCCACTACAACGACTTGTATAATAGGATAGGGAACCCGCTGCTCCGGCACTCTCGAACAAATAAAACACACTCGAAACACCACGTCGTTTTGGCGCGTCCTTGTGAGCCACCGATCCGCTTCGCAGCATTCGATATCGCACGGATGCGATCGCAACAGTTCTGCGCAGGGCGCCCGCCATAGATTGTTGTACAAGACGATGCTAGGTATGCGTAGGTACGTAAGAGTAGCGATGAGGCCTCGAGACCATTGTGATATACGTGCTGGGGATCTGATGGTGAGTACGTGTGCGGGAAACACCAAGGACTCTACGTATGTGCGCGCGCGACGCGACTACGGGTACACGCAAGTGGGCGCCCTCGCGACGTTCCCCGACCCGATCGCGGAGCCGAGGATGACCGCGAGGAGCGCCTGGGCGACGAACCAGCTGAGGCCGACGTAGAGCCACGCCCGGCGCGCGTCGAGCGCGCGCACCTCGACCGCGAACGTGCTCACCGTCGTCAGGCAGCCGCAGAAGCCGTCGCCGAGGCCCTTGAGGAGCGCGCACGCGGCCGGGGACGGCGGGCCGGGGACGCGCACGCTCTGCGCGAGCTGGAGCGCGCCGAGCGCGGCGGTGCCGAGCGCGTTCGCGGCGAACGTGCCGAGCGGGAAGAGCGTGAGGCGCGGGTTGAGCGCGAGCGAGAGCGCGTAGCGGGCGAGCGCGCCGGGCGGGGCGAAGAGGAGCGCGGCGGTCGCCTGCGCGCGGACGTGCGCGGGGAGAAGGAAGTACGCGGGGAAGGCGGCGGCGTAGGTGAGCACGGCGAGCGCGGAGAGGGCGTAGCGGGCCCAGCGTGGGGGCGTGCGGAGCGCGGGGACGCGCGGGCGGACGAGCGAGGCGAGGTGTGCGCCGAAGGTGACCGCGGAGAGGGAGATGGCGAGGGTGAAGACGCTTTGGCCGATGCCGTCGATCGCCTACGGGGCGAACAGGGTGTACGGGGGTGCGAGGGGGTGCAAGAGTGCGGATAGCAGTGTGAGAGTGTGGATAGCAGTGTGAGCGTGCGGATAGCAGTGTAGGATGGAGGATTGGCAGGTTGGTCCGAGGTCGGGTGCTGTGAGCTCGGGGGTGTGATTGACTGGAGAGACTGCGACTCACATCTCGAAACCAGTCGCGGTGGGAGCCGGTGCTGTTGTCCAGGACTCGAACACGTCGAGCTGCCATCCGGAGAACGTGGTCAGGGATCCGCAGAACCCAGTGGTGATCGCTGTGTACAACGGTCCATAGCTGTGACAGCCAAGAGGAAGAGGAGGTGTTCAACGCCGCAATTGATGGCGCAGGAATGCCGGCGGCGTCGCGCACGGATGGAAAAGACTCACAAGTTACCCAACGGCTCTTTCAGCTCGAGAGCAAAACCCATAACCAAGCACCCACAGCTTGGACGTATGCAAGTGGAAGATAGCGCTTCCATCGTACGTCGTGATAGCCTCCAGCCCCAGCCGGGCAAGAACGCCAAGAATGGAGGCGGGAAAGAACAGGGCGAGGACGGGGAAGGATAGCGGTTTGTAAATCTTGGCTGCAGGCAACTTTTCGTCCTCGGAGGGAGGCCGGTCAATGGACGCCAAGGAACGGGCATCGTCGACAGAAGAATGTCGTGCAAGGATGGCACCAACATCCGGGACTTCTGAGGAGCTTTGAACATCCGCGTTGTGGAGGTGGTGAGAGTGGTGGGACTTGATGCGTTCTAAGCTGGATCTTGACCTGGAGTCGTGTTCAGAGTCGCCCGAGGCCTTTTCGGCGCCGGTCGCGACGACTGACGATGGCAGGCCGCCAGGCATCAGGGAGACCGGTGTGCGTGAACGCAGAGGGGAAAGTAGCCTCGGCGTAAGAATCATCGAATGGTGGGAGAAGAATGCACTCGAGTCCATTCGCAGGGTCTCGTGAGGTCCACAAAAATAGCCGTGATTTGACGTCACGCCCTATCAAGTCTCGCCAAGCTTTGAGCAGGCTATGGTCGAGACACATCTACGTGTTGCATCAGCTACATGCTCCTACCAGCTAGATTTGTCCATCAGACATTTTGACAGCTGAAGTGTAATACAGGTCGAAAGATGATGGATTGGAATACAGAACGAGATGTTAGGAAGAGCGAAGCTTGTAACCTACAAACAGTCTCGAAGGACCCAAAGTACAAGCATTATAGCCCCCTCGTCTATAGACTCCTTCTTGGTCCTGCCATTTAGCAACTCGACGTCTGGGAGCGTATAGGTTGCCTGGGTAAGAAATGGACCGACATGTAAGATGGAGGAAAGGACGTCGCTCGCGCGCACTCAAAAACTGGCGACTTTAGGGCCGGGAGCGGAGGCTGTGGTTTTAGCGCCTACCCGTAATTGAATTCACCCACTCGCCGCTCGGGGCCGCGCTCCCGGGTCGGAGAACAAGCCGGCGGCGGCGGGCCCCGCGCTCGCCGGTCATCAACATCTCGAGGCTGGCGAGCGCGCGGCTGCTTCTGACTCGCGTCGGCGGCGAACGCGCGGTCCGCCCGCCTTGGCTCGAGCACCGCGCCCAGCCACCTGTGCCCGTCGCGCACCTCACCGTCAATGTTGTAGACCACTGCTTCTCCAGCGAGCGCGGACCCACGCGCAGGAGACGGCACAGAGCGCGCGTCGAGGACGAATTCCGCCGGCCCTTGGGGCACCAGCGCTGTGGCTGCGACCTAGATCGACGGAGCCCCTGGCATTTGCCTGGCACTGGCAGTTCCGCGCCGGGCTCGCTCCTGTTCTTTTCCTCCTCCGTCCGTTATGAAAGCCACGCTCGTCCGTTGACCAGCCGCCCTCCCCTCCCGCCCGCGCTCATCGCTCGTCGCCAGTCGCTCGTTTGATAACCCTCCTCGCTTTAAGCCCGCCCTCTCCCGCTCCCTCTCTCCAGTTCTTTCCACTCTTCCCCCTCGCCCTTTGCACATCGCGCATCTCCCAGCTCTTCCTCGCTCTAATACACCACCTCTGGTCCTTCACGCCCCTCCAGACGCGACATGCCCTATCGCGACACACATCGATGTCCTCACGCGCTCCCATGGGCCTACTGGGCCATCTTTGGCCTCTACGAGCCCCTCCTCGCCGTCTCGGGCTTCCTCGGTGCGATCGTGAATCCCAAAAAGGTGTGTACATCCCGCCCCCGTCCCCACCCCTACCACCCGCTCCCGCCCCGCCCCGAGTCCCGCTGACTGTGGCTTGACGTCGCATCGCATCGCATCGCACTGCATCGCACCCACTTCAGGCGCACGACAACCAGGCCCCTTGGCCCGCGGGCGTCGCGCCCCCCGAGCCGCTCACGGCCGCGACCCAGGTCACGATCCTCCAGCTCGCGCACGTCGTCGGCCTGCTCGGGCTCATCAACTTCTTCGTCCTCGGTGCCGCGCGCAAGTACCTCGGCGCGCACCCCGTCCTCCAGGAGAAGATCGTCGGCGCGCTCCTCACCCCGCTCCTCCTCGCCGACGTCGTCCACATCTCGATCACCTGGTGGGCCCTCGGCGAGAGCCGCTGGCGCGTCGCCACCTGGAGTAGCCTCCTGTGGATCACTTTCCTCACCGGGTTCAGCCTCCTTGTGCCCCGCGTCGCCTGGCACATGGGCATCGGCCGGTACGTGGACAGCAGGGACAGCGGCGGGAGAAGGGAGATCAAGGCCGTTTGTTGAGTCCGTCGGACTGCCAGTGTGTGCTTATCATATCGTGCTCCATCTAGGTAGTGTACTCTACATCCGTCTTGGGTATTCGTACTGTACGCACCCTCGTCCCATATGCATCGTGGAGAGCGACGAGTCTAATGAGGAAAAAGACATCAGTCCAGGTCGACGCCAGAGAGGAATCCCGCTCGTCATATTAGATCAAGGATGTTTCACCGGAAACCAGAGTCCTTTTAGGACGCGTGACGGCTTCTTCCATTACCACTTTATTGTCATCCGAGCAGAACCTCCTCCCAAGCCAAGGATACGGACTCACACGATGGGCACTGGTCTCCCGGTCTGCGGCATCATTTCGTTTTGGCGTCCTCAGCCACCGCTGCGGCCGCTGTGGGAACAGGTCGGCGCAAGTACAGGTAGTCCAGAAGCCAGGACTGGAAGAGCCCGAACGTCGCCGACGTCAACCAGTACAGTTCAACGCTCTGCGCGCGCAGGCGAAGGGGAAAACCGTCAGCCACGACGGCCGCCCGGCGGAAATAACCACTCACCCCGGGCACGAGGCTGGCGAAGAGGATGCGGGGCACGACGAGCGCGCGCAGCGCGCTCCGCATCAGCGTCTGCGGCTTCAGCACGACCTCGCCCTTCGCGCGGCGCGCCGCCGTCCATGCTTCCACCTTCTTCTCGCGCTCGAGCGCGGCGGGCGCGAGGAACCAGCGCGCGCTCTCGACGTTCACGAGCGTGACGAGCCCGTAGAGCACGGGGAGCACCATCGTCGCGTCCGGCGCGGCGAGCGACGCGAGCGAGAACGCGGCCTCGGAGTCGAGCACCGTCGGCGCCGCCGACGCCGCGTTGAGCGCCGCCGTCGTCGCGACGAAGAGCGGCACCTGCGTCAGGATCAGGCCCGTGGTGCCCAGCGAGCCGCAGCGGTGCTGCCTGTCGAGCTCCTTGGACCGCGCCGCGACCTGCGTCGAGGGAAGGAAGCGAGGGAACGAGGGAGGGGCTCAGAACGGGGGCGGGGCGCGCGGGTGGGGACGGAGAGGGGAGACGTACTATGGGTTTCGTGCGCTTGACGATCTCAGCGATGACGGCGTCCTTCTCGTTCGTGCGGAACCCTTCCCTCTTCATGTCCTGCTGCGCCTGCTTCTGCATTGCTGGCATCTCGCTGGCTATTTGGGCGCCCACGATGTGCTGTTTCCGCCATTGCCTGTTCTTCGCCTGGATGCGTCGGGTTAGTCTGCGAAAGATACCATCGAATGTGACGCGCATACCCATACGGAGAACGGCACTGTGAAGACGAGCCGTGTCGCGACAGTGACCAGGATGATGGTGGACGCGTACGGTGGCCAGCCTGCGGGATATGGAATCGCCGCGGCCAGGTCAAGGAATCCCTCAGAGAGTGGGTGTACTGTCGAGGAGACAAACGTTCTCCGGCCAGTGACATGTCGGGGTGTGGCTCGTACTGGTCGGAGAGATGAACGTAATGGGGACAACGCTATCCTGGTGGAAAGCATTGTGCGAGTTGCCGATACAAACAGGCGCCGGTGAGCGTGTCGATTTTCGAGGCGCCCGCCGGATACTAGAGCCTGGCCTACGGGTGCGATTCATACTTTATTAGCTGAGCACCAAAGGCGTGCACAAGTCAAGCAGCATCCCACGTTAGCAGAAGTTTTACAACGCCCAGCGATAGCATATGATGTGCGTATGGATGGCATGCTACAGGGCATAAGGTCATAAGTAGCTGCATGGATTGCCGAACCCCTCTCGCCACAAATCCGACAATCCATTCCCAACCCCCGAGAACACCCTCTGATGCGTTTAGAAGGTCATCTGGTGTGGGAACTGCCCTTCGAGAGACCGAACGTCGCCTTCATGTACTTCGCAAGGTTCTCCGTCTTCTTCACGGCAGCGATGACGGCCGCGTCAACGGTCTTCTGGTCCGCCGCTTTCGACTCGGGGAAGGCAGCCTTCTCCTTGGGCATGCCGTCTGCGAAGAACTCCTCCTCCGCAGACTTGGGGCCCTTGGATGCAGACTTCGCGAAGTACGCGTCGTTGATTTTCTCGTCGACCTGCACAAGAGATTCGCACTCTGCTAAACGCTACAGGTTGCGGACACATGCGTACCTTGAAATCACCGAGGTTGACCTTGGTGGTGGTGGCAATAACGTATGCCTGGTTCACCCTCCGGAGGGGGACACCGTTGACCTTGTAGGGGCCAGTGACAAGGAGAAGCCCGCTCGCGAGCTGACTGAGGAAAACGACGCGTTTTCCACGGAAGCGGCCGGCGAGGAGGATGAGGACAGTGCCGGGGGTGATGGAGGAACGGAGCTTGGTGGGCTTGGGGGACTTGCGGCTCTTCTTGGGTTGGCGGACGTCCTCCGCGGGGTAGAAGCGGGGCGCCTTCTTGGTGGGGACGATGCGCTTCGAACCGTTCTTCTCGCCGCCGACGGTCACCTCCTTCGTCGCGGGGGTCTCAGCCACGGCGGGCTTGACGGATTTTTTCTGGCCCTTGAAGAGGCCGCGGCGGGCGAAGACGGCGGAGCGGGAGAGACGGCCGACGCCGGGGACGAGATCCTTGCTGCGGGCCATCTGTGCAGAGGGAGTGTAAGAGCGAGAAGGAAACAGAGAGGTTCACCGAGGGTGTTGTAGGGTGCATCCGTTTCGTCGCTGTGCCATCCATCCCAATCCACTGCCACTCTCCCGCCAAAAAATCCCATATGCCATCCAGTACCTCCAACACGTCCATCTGAGCCTGCAGACGGCATGAAATCGTACTCACTGCGTCGAGGTGGGTCTTGAGGATGTTACGGGCCTTGTTGATCTCGGCGGACGGCTTGCGGACTGGGCGCCGGCGGCTACTGTGCCCGATATGGCACGCAGGCGCTTGGTGCATCGAGCGCCTATAGACTGCAGTGCTTGTCCCAGCGCGATCTCTGACGTCGTGGCACATCGAGGATCCGACCGGTGACTCACAAACCGAGTATATGCCCGCTGTCTCCTCACTGCAGCTTGCCTACCACCCCCATACGCGTGCTTGATACCCCAAGATGCCCGCCGCTCCAGCAGAACGTCAGGAAATCGGTTTTGCAGGCGTTTCGCAGCTGACGTTTGTCCACAGAGGACGAGCGTTGTATGGTGTGGCTTGACATAGACAACACCCTCTACTCTGCCAGTGCGGGAATATCCCATGAAATGGGGGTTCGCATCCACGGTAATTCCGCCTTAGCTTGTTGTAATGTCTTTGCTGATCGATTCACTCAGCGTACTTCGTCGGAATGGGTTTCCCGGAGGAAGAAGCGTCGAAGTTGCACCACGAGTACTACTCCCAGTACGGCCTGGCTATCAGGGGGCTGGTGCGGCACCATCAGATAGGTAATATACCGCTCGCATTCAAGAAGTCGATGCAGGAAAACTGAACACGTTTCCGCACAGATCCACTAGACTTTGACCAGAAGTGCGACGGGTCGCTTCCTTTAGAAGAGCTTTTGAAGCCCAACCCAGGACTCCGTCAGCTACTGAAAGACATAGATCGCACCAAGGCTCGGGTTTGGGGCCTGACCAACGCGTACTACACGGTATGGCGATATGTACTCTTCCGGCCACTCGATGGATTCCAATTAGTTATACAGCACGCCAATCGGGTCCTACGTATTCTTGGCATAGATGACCTTGTGGAAGATGTCATCTTCTGCGATTACTCGAACCCCGAGTTCAGCTGCAAGCCCGAATCGCAGTTTTACACAGATGTGAGTGCACAGCCTACGGCACAAAGACTTGTCGGCTCATAATCGTGCGCAGGCATTGAAGAAAGCAGCATTGACTGACCCTTCAAAGTGCTATTTCATTGATGACAGCCGTAACAACGTCAAGGCTGCTCGTCAACTTGGATGGGGCCATTGCGTTCATTTCTGTGAACGTGGTATGCAGGCTGTGGAAGGAGGCAGGCGTAAAGAGATTGGTAGCGATATCCAGGAGACGCTGACGAGGGTATTGTTGCTATTTCCAAACTTGAAGAGCTGCGGATTGTCTGGTCCGAACTCTTCAAACAGTAATTGTACATACAGAAGATGCAGAAGCCGCACGCACAGCATCTATACCAGATCTACATAGAGCGTCTTGAGCACCCGACGTAATGATACACCCTGGAGCTTAGTTCATATAAATTAGTCTTAGAAAATCATGACCGCAACGACTTGAGCAGATTCCGTGGCCTCCAGAATGACGCCGTCATATCCGAACAACCCTAGAAATAGACGGGTATATCAGTCGAAGAGATGGCAAGAGAAAGGAGTAATTTACGTGTTGCTGCGCTCGGCAATTGAAGCCCGTCCTCGTCATCTGTACGATTCAAAATCATAGACGGGGGTGCTCCTCCGGGAGCGATGAAATGCTGGATCTCCTCCACCTGTGATAGAAATTTGTAGGTTTCATGCTCACGAACCGTTGATAGGATCACGCACCCTGTCAGTGAAGCGTCTTCGCGGGGGGAATTCTCCATTGTAGTTGAGCATCAGGGTGTAAGCGCAATGGATGAGTATCACTCACCATCCTCATCGTCTTCCGGCCATCCCTCTATTTCCCATGGACATCGCTTATAACGTTGGAATAGCGGTGTTCCGGGCTATAACTATGATGAGACTAGCCAGGGCGAATGAAGAGCGACCTACCACGTTCGAATGCAAAACGACCTTCTTAACAGCATGGGTTGCGCCAGAGATAAGGAAGTCGATCCCATGCTGTTGATAATTGTAGAAGTCTGTGCAAACACTCGGCCACCGCACTCGTAGGATCTCGGACGAATGTACTTACAATCGCCATCGGCGTGGGCGTCGCCCTGGGTGGCTCGCGCATGGATGGTCATACGATCATCCTCCTTGTAATGTATTCGCAAAGGTGGGCCAAGGTCGCACGTCAAGTCCTGAGCGGTGCTTATTCCTAGAAGCACGCGTAGTGGCTCTGACCCAGATGGGTGGAAGTGCAGAGTTACCCCTTCATGGATCTGTGTCTTGGATCGGTCTCACGAACGATTGATACAAGACCGAGACATACCTTCACCACTGCTTGGGACAGCTCTCCATCCATCGCTTCACACTCCGCAACGTCGTCGAGCATGTCACGCTGCTCTCCATCTGCGCTCTTCTGGGAAATAATGATGCGCTTGACCTCTTGTTGGCGGACATCTGCCTGTGCAGGTGTCTTCAGAGTCTCTGTTCTCGCGTCTTCCTCAAAGCCAAATGATATTCCAGGGTATCGTAGGTCGTCACCGGGATAAGTCGGCCCAAACATTCGGCTCACGCCAACCTTGCGTAACACTTCTTCGTTCGAAGATAACACAGCGTGTTTGTACGTGAGGGTCAGCGGAGGGTGTGGATCGTGCAGCTTCTTGACGGATATCGTGTGCAAGCGTTGTTCGTATCCAGAGAAGAGCAGATCGAGGTGGGGCCGAATATGCAAGATGATGGGTGTTGTGGGGGTGTCGGGGTCGTACTTGACGTCTACCTGAGGGAAGAAGTGCTGCATCCCCCGAAGGAGCTCAAGCACGTTCCAAAGTGATGTTCCTGACATCATTTTAGAATAGAGGAATCGGCTCATGCAGCTTGCTGACCGTTGCTCACCTATCTCGAATGCACCCAGTCCTGACCCCGGCCTTACATCCATATCGAGAGTCGAGAACATCACTGGAGGACGTGCGTGCGTCTGTCGCCCTCTTCTTGAAACCCAGAAGCGAGAAGTTTGTGTAGAGGTCAGTGGTGAGTGATCGGCGAGAAGGGCGCCGGATTGCGGAGAAGCAGGATGAGAGAGCGTAACTGAGAGACCAGGCTGGTGGCGCGGCGCTGCAGCCTCCTCAGTCGGGCCGCGTGCGGGAGTACTGAGAGCCTAATTTGGAAACCCGACCGTCGACGCGTCGCGAGACGTCACGGTCACGAAGCGCGTCTTGAATCCGACGTTGAGGCTACCAGTTGGAGTCCGACGCGTCTTCTGCCACTAGTGCTGTTACCACCAAATAACGGGCTCCCCACACGGGATAGGAAATTGGTAACGTGATCACTGTGATTATCAATTGCTTCATCATGCTCAGATCGTTTGTCAGTCACTAACAAGAACACCATTACTTGGAGCTCTTTTCTGCTGTCAACAGCGTGTCAGCGGCTACGATGGCAGACAGAAGACAGGTTATCATCAAGGTCGTTTAATAGTTGGCAGAATTCGCCGAGCCTGCTGACATGATCACAGGTGTTTAGAAAATACGGACATTCTCTGGGACCCGAGTCCCTCGAATTCCTGGAAGATGTTCTCGATCGCCATGAAATCGCTCTCGAGGACGTTGAATTCTCTGTCGAGTGGCTCGCGAAAGAGTACAACAAACAGGATGGCAAGTGCTGCTGCTCTCATTCGCTGCTATGTACATCTAAATGTTGTTAGACGCCCAAATGAAGGTCTCGCTGGACGTCCTCAGCCGGGTATATGATGCGTTCCAGAACGGCGATGACGGAGACCAGAGACACGCCCAACTAGACCCGGATAGCCACTTTTTCCTAATTGATGCATACGACATGCCTTTGTGGAACTGGTCAACGGAACGAAGCACATTCGAGAGGTTAGTCTGACTTTTTCATTTTTTCCCCGTCTTTTTGAGACAACTCACGGCCATTGCTAGAGCTCAGGGCAGTCTAACGTCTTCTGGTACAGCCGAGTCAAGGGTGACGGCAATGCGTAACAGACTCAACGTAATCAAGCAGTGTGTCTTGCGTAACGACCACTTCTCTCCATCCACATTACCTTCAAAGGATCGCGAGAATCTCCTCACGGTACTTGATCTGTCTTCAGTGACGGGAGCTCAGCTCACGCAGAGTCCACGATAGATCAGGTCGACGAAGCAGCTTTTAGGGCGAGCAGGAGAGCGATTCTTACTTTTCGGCATGTTGACACATTCGAAGGAGGGCAAACTGTGTCTCGAAGACCAGGAGGGCTTTGTGGAACTTGATTTTTCTCATCTCGTACGCCCACGGCTTGGTTCTATGTTGTTTTCACTGATTATCGTCCACCTTTCTGTTAGGACCAACCAAGTGAAGGCCTGTTCACGGAAGGTTGCCTAGCTCTTGTCGAGGGTGATTACACAGAAGACGCAACGTTCGTTGTGATCGCTATAGGTCACCCTCCATGCGAGAGCCGAGAGACGTCCCGGTCAATATTTGGTCATATCGACTTCTTAGGTAAAGGTGCTACAACACTGCTCGAGGACGTAGGCATTCTTCCATTATTGTAACGACAACGGGGTGCTCATGGATTTTTGCAGAAACAATTTGCTTCACGTATTCAGCTGGAGCTGCCTGACCTACGCTTCTTTGTACTGTCCGACGTTTGGTTAGACCGGCCAGAGACGCTTCTTGGCATGCGGAAGATGTTCGACCATTGCGTGGAGACACGTTTCATTCCAAAAGTTGTTGTTCTATGCGGGAATTTCACTAGCGTAGGAATCCCCCAAGGGAACGGGAGGGAGGTTCGAAGGTATCAAGGTAGGATCTATCCTTGAGTTGATTCGGAATCTACTGACCCCTCTCGTAGACAACTTTGACGCGCTCGCGGATCTAATCGCTGAGTACCCCCTCATCAACGGAACAACGCGCTTTCTGCTTGTTCCGGGGCCGCTGGACGTGACGATCAACTCGGTTCTACCGCGGCGGCCAATCTTACCCTCGTTTGTCTCTCGACTCAAAAACCGGATATCACACGTCCAGTTCGCGACCAATCCGTGCCGATTTAAGTTCTTCGATCAAGAAATCGTGGTTTTCAGGGAGGACTTGATGTCCAGGATGCTCCGCAATCTTGTAGGAGTCAAGCCGGATGTCAAGAACGACGACCTCAAACGATACGTCAGTTGGAAGTCACTCTACGTACGGAGCTCCACTAATCTAACGCTCACCGACAGCTTGTCCAGACGGTTTTAGACCAGAGTCATCTCATGCCCATGATGACTTCCATTCAACCCACACTTGCGGACTACGACCACTCCCTTCGACTGTACCCCTTACCCACAGCTGTAGGGTTTCGCGTATTCTGGTGCTGCCTGGTTTCTGACCCACCCACAGGTAGTGCTCGCGGACAAGTACGATCGATACCAGATGACTTACGAGGGATGCCATGTGTTCAACCCGGGGCGCTTTGTGGGCAACTCGTTCACGTTTTCGGCTTACGCCCCCGCAAGACGAGAGTCGGAAGAATGGTGAGTAACTCGTGTACGGCCACATCGTATGATTCCCTGAGATATTTTATATTTAGTGTTTTGGAATTTGACTTGGATGAGAGTTAGTTCAATGAGACCGCTCATGATGATCATCGCGGGCGTTGTGGACTGTTCATGTCATCGCATTGCTGGTTGTATCTGCAGTTGTAATTTGTACGAGAACCCGAACCTATCAAAGTCAATGACCCTTCAACTCAAGCGCAAGCTTTACTGAAAAGAAGTGACCGCACAGCCGCCCGTACACTGACAGTGACCGGCGAAGGGCCTGAGGTGGACCAGGTGTACCGGAAGACACGTGAGCTGGCGCCCATGATGCCCGAAGGACCGATCCGCTGGGGCCGGCGAGCGAGTGTTGGGCGGATCGCTCACCGCATGAGCGCGAGTTCGTGGCAGACTCGTGGATGAAGTTCCCCAACGGCTCTTGTGACCACTCGCGCACACTCGGCGTCCACTACATGCTCTCCTTCTGCACGCAGTAAAGCCCACGCTCCTTCCACCACTGCCCACAATCCCTCTCCACTCCGCCCCTTTCCTCGTGGACACCTCGGCGTCCTCCCTTGGACAACACTTCTCCGGCATTCCGCGCTCATGTCACAGCACTCCGCGGCGGACCTCTTGCTTCATGCCCTGCTTCTTCGCTCCCTCAACGGCCTCCCCTGGTGGCATATACTCATAGTATGGGTCGCCCGCCTCTTCACGCTCTCCATTCTCTTCCGCACCTACATCGGACCCACCGTCGTGAGCCTGGCATCAAACCGCGTGCGGATACGCAGCATCAGTCTCCGCTCCATCCGCGGGCTTTATGTGAAGACGAGCAGAGGCACGCTCAGGGTCGAGCGGATAGGCCTCTCCTACCACAGACCCTCCGCAGGCACCGCGAGCCGCTTCTCCGTCAAAGTCCAAGGTCTGTCTGTCGAACTCGACGATACTCTCAAAGCGCGCATGTCCCAACGGACCAAGCCCCGCAAACCCTCGCGGCCCACCCCCTCGCGCCTCGCGCGCCGCCTATGGGGGGTAGTCCTCGCCCTCTACTCCTCCATCTACACCCTGCTCGAACCGCGCCTTCGTCCGACGGTGCGGACGTTCTTCGTAGCTTCTCTTCGCGTCGCCATTCGCGCACTCCCGGTGGTCACAAACGGGCTGGACTTTGAGCTCGACGCCGCTACCGTCACCCACTCCGGACTTCCGGGAATCAGGTTCTCAGTGGGGTACGCTAAAGTGCACACCACCGTCTTGCTCGCCCACCTTCCCACCGTGGTCTCCGTAGCCCATACGAATGGCTCTAGCGGCCACAGGAGGTTCGCTAGCGTCGCGGATTGGAATGCGCGGATGAAGAGCAGCTTCATGCGGACATGGGACCGTGCGTGGGGCGCGACGCAGATCACAGTGTCGGTGAACCTGCAAGTCAATGCTATAACAGGTTATGTTGACCAAAGCAGTCAGCTCTTTGCTGGTGAGTCTCATGAAAGGCTCCGAGCGCAATCCCCTATGAGAGCACAGGGACACACCGAGGCAACTACTTCGTAGACATCCCCGCAATCCAGTTCTTCATTTCCAGTCGCCTCAATCCGCATCAAGGTGTAGAACCGCGCAGCGTGGAGATGTCCTTTGATTTGGGAAAAGTGAACGTTCAACTGGACGTACTCTCAAGGCTCTTCAAGAAGTTGAAGGAGCGCCGTCGGGCATACGATGAGATTTTGCAAGCCCTGCGCGTATCACGGTCATCCCAGGGGTCCTCAAACGGGCATATGGCCAAAACGAACGGGATCATGTCTCCAGATGCTACTTCTGCCGGATCTCGAATGTCAAGTGCGTGGAGATCCCCACTCTCACCTTCTTCCCCTTTCATGGGCGCGCTTTCGGTATGTTATAGGAGCATCCAGTCCGTCCAGTACTCCACTCATCGTCACGAACAGGCTTCTATGCGTTGGAGGTGGGCTGCAAGACAGTCCCGTGATATTAAGAAACCGCGGCTAACTCCAGTGAGCCTTTGACTTGACGGTCGAAGCGTGTACCAAAGCTCATCGTTGGTCTGCAGAAACGCCCACAGTATATCTCATACATAAGGAACATCGACGTCAAGCTATCACGGGCCACCGCCGGCTTCCAACCAGACATGCACCCTGGAGCGAGTACCATCGTTCTATACGCCACTGTAAGAGACGTCGTCCTCCACGTGGGCCTCAGCCATCCCCGAAGCAACGGCTTGCACAAAAGATGGCTCGGCTCCGGCACAGGCGCAAGCTCATCCGAAGCGTATTCCGTGAATCTCACCGCTACGCGCTTCACAATCGACAGGAATGGAATCGGCGAGCTCATGGACCACCTCCGGGTAGTAACATTGAAAACGTTCAGCTGGGATTCCCTCCTCGTTCAGTGGCCCGCTCCTTGGATGGGCTCCCCTACTTTCATGTCCGGCGATCCGAACGCCCAACTTTTGGTGTCCGAAGTTGCCCTGGGTAGTGTTGAGTTGTCCGAACGACTTGACATGCTTGACAAGCTGGCGCCGAAGGAAAAGTCTGTCGAGAAGACCGTACATGGAGGAAGCCTCCTTCCAACAATGCTCAGCCCTGTTCCTCGCGTTTCCCTCGGACTCCACATCGGCGACGTAACCCTTCGACTGATTTCACCTGCCAGCGAGGATGGCCAAGAGCCGTTTGTCTTGGAAGCGAAGACCGACGACATTGCTGGATCCGCAGAGTCGCATTTTAAATCACGACCAGACAAGCTCTTTGGCACCACCGAGCGCGATTACGTTGGTCTGGAGATGGAATTCAACTACACGCTGTCGATGAATCAGTCGTACGCCAAGGTTTGGTTCGGGCCCGACGTACACCTACGAGGCGCTCATCCCCAAGAGTTCCATGCCGCAACATATCCCAATGATACTGTGCTTCGGGTTGATTCTGTTCATCTCGGCGGCATGGGCCAAGGCCAGGGGGAGTACATCGACGAGGCCGAAGACGTCTCATCCATGGACGTTTCATCAATATACACCCACTTCCAGTGTTCCACGGAAGACATCGCCGTAGAACTCTGGCAGCCCGACGTCGTCAGAGCGCTGTCCTGCATAGCAAGGAAAATAGGAGGGAAACCAAAGCCGAGGTCCCCGAAACCATCACGTCGTTTACTCGACCAACTACCGTTTGGAGTTTCCGGAGCCTTCGCCGTCGGTCGTTTCACTGTCTTTGTCACTTCACCGGACATCGCCCCCGAGGATTCACTGAGCATATCTCGTGGACTTTCCGTCCGTACCGGATTTTCCATAAGCTATACAGCTTTGCGGGACGGCCATTGTAGTCGAATGGGGGCGGTCCTCGCCCGAGGACATCAACGCACGAAGCTGGCGCTCCCTGCAGAACACATCATCGAGGGTGTCGTCGAAACCAACGAGCGTCTTCCGCCGAACCAGTCCGAGCCCTCGTTCAGCTCTCTCTGTGGAACATCGTTTTTCGAGATGCGTTTGCAACCCCCTTCGCCGCGGACGATCCATATGGCCAGGACGAGAGTAGCGTTCACCATCGCTCCCTGGAGTTTCTGCATGTCGACAACCTCGAAGTCAACGCCAGCATCTCCGGTCAACGGCCGAACGGGATCCCCCTTCCGAATTCCATGGACGACTTACACCTGGACGTCGGCATTCCGAAGGTTCAAGCCAAGATGCACCTGTCCCAGATATACAACGCTCTTTTGGCGGCCCACACACTGCAACGGCTCGTTCCTCCCCGTCCCCCGTCCACCCCTCGTACTACACGACCCCCTTCTACGCTGTGTGTACATGTCAGCTGCACTCTCCACCAGCTTCAGCTCCTGTGGACTTTCCCTGTGTCAAGCAAAGCCTTCATACGAATCGCCTCCCTCACTTGCGAGGTCTCCCCGAACCGGAAGATAGCTGCGCAGTGGGACCACATCCTCGTTGGTGTCGCGGTTCCGATCAAGAAGGATCTTGTAGTGAAAGAGGAGTTCGAGGAGTTCGTTCGTCTGCCTCGTTGGCGCGTGGAACTCGAGCCGGATATCAACCCGCTCGTGATTAGGGTCAAAGGAGACAGTGGCCGCGTTCGCATCCCGTTCGACTTCGTGGTCGCGGATCTCATCATGGACATAAACATGACGATCAAGAGTGTCAAGAACCTACTCCGCATGGTCAAGCTTGGCAAGTTCCAAGATCCTCCGGAGCCACCCGCGGAGGAAGCGAAGCGAGTTCCCAACATCTCGATTGAGCTTGGAAGACTCATCGTCGAAGCTGCAGACAGCCCTCTAGAGTCCCGACTGGGTCTAATCTGGAAGACCGGTTACGACGCAGCGCGCGTCCGTCAAGAGCGTGAAGAGGCCTTTCAAGCCAAGGTTGCCACCATTGTTCTTCCGAAGCCCACGACGTCGTCGTCGCGTCAGCCAGAGTCGGACTACCAGTTCACCTCGAAACACACGGTGTCCATCATGGATGCTCGGAATCGTTTAGACCAAGTACACTCTGTAGCATGGAAAGCGGCCGTCCAGCAGGCGCAAGCACGGCAGGTCAAGCATGAAGAGGCTCACACAGAGTCTCCAGTGGGCGATCTTCGAATCCCGAAGCTGGACTACGCTGATCTTGCCGCCGTCAACGACATCCCTGTGCCCCGCCTCTCGTTCGTCTTGTCTTCAACCAGCTGTTGCTCTCTGTCACACCACCTTCGTTTTCCTACGACGCCATTCCCGACTTCCTCTACGACGCTGGGAGCGGTTTGCCTCGCGACACCATCTTCTCCCTCCTCATCCCCATGCACATAAACTTCACCGTATCATCCCTCCGCCTGACGTTCCGAGAATACCCCCTGCCACTGCTGCATATACCCCCTTCTGTGAAGGGCTCTCAACCAGCATTGGACTTCGATAGCGACCTCGTCATCGCGGAGGAAATGGGCGACAAGGCCTCCGTCCAATGGGTCAAATGCGAGATCATCAAGGCGCACAGCGGGATCCACGGGGCCGCGCCGCTGGCCGTAAAGATTCCAAAGACAATCATGCCCGTCAAGACATATGCAAGGCCGATCATTCGTGTCATGACAGACCGCGTAACAGATTTCTCGTGGGGCGTCAGCTATCAGGCAGCGACGCAGGACATGATGAGAGTGCTCGATACTCTGTCGCATGCCCCTCGTGACAGTTCGCCGGCAGTTGGTTTCTGGGACAAGGTGCGTTTCATTCTTCATGTGAAGTACAGCCCAGGGCTTATGTCATTTTTAGCTGAGGCTTATCTTGCATTGGCGCGTCAGGGTGCTGTTCAGAGATCAGGTTCATTTACACATGAAAGGTGGGTCAGAGCGATCCTTAGTTTATGCTAATACGCTGACATTGCATTAGGCTCTCGCAATCCGTACGATATCAGAGGCCATGGCAGCGGCTTTGCGTTGTGCTGGAGGGGCAACCCCCAGCTACTTGTCAATGAACCCAATGAAGCAGGAGAACTGGTCCAGGTCATGAGTGACACCATCTTGCTCATTGTTCCAAAGTACGTGCAAGGTCACAAAGTTTTCTGATGAGTTCTCACCTGTGGTAGCATTGAGGATACGTACGGTGGTCCCGTGCAGCCGACTCAAATCAAGGGAGCAACACCTCGAAAAGCTCAGATCGTATGTGCGAAGTTCAGATCTGGAGCGTGTTTCGGTGTAGGGTTCAAACTCGAGCGCGCTTGTGGACCCGAGTGCCTCACCTGCACGGGCAAGCCTTTCGATCGCAAATGTCGCCTGTGGGATTTCAAGCCGCACTACGAGGTCAAGCTGTCGCAGAAGGATAGTACGCCAGAACTCAAGGTATGTCTCTCTCGTCTCCTGACTCCGGCATGATACCAACCTTTTTGACAGTCTCCAGAGGATTCGTACAACGGCTTCCGTTCGGACTTCATCCACATGTCAATCTCGTTGAAGTCTGGGCTCCGCAAGACTGCTCGCATTAGTCCCAGTAACCTGCATCTCTCCCCTGAGGTATTCGCGCATTTCTGGTCATGGTGGCACCTTTTCAACAGTGCGCTGTCACTGCCTATCCGTCAAGGAGACCTCTATCCACGCAAACGCCCCATCTCTCCCAAGTTTGGACAGCATCTGGCCACGCTTAAGTACTTGATCCAAGTACCTCAGCTGTTCATCTCCCACGTCTATATCGACAACTCACAAGATGCATGGTCTGACGGCGTCACTCCATACGTCGGGGTCAAGGCGCTCATTGATCACTTCCAAGTCGACATGCATCAGAGAGACACCGAGTCTTGCGAAAGGACCAAGGAAGGCATGAGGACCATTCATAACAAGCCATTCTATGCAGTTGAAGCGGTACTGAAGGGCCTCGATCTTCGTGCCATGTTGGCCGTGTTCTCGGACCCGCTCAAACAGGCCACACCTGCAGACAACTCTCCGCTCATGGGTAGTAACTACCGGACCAGGAACGACCTTCCACACACGGATCTCAAGTCGAGGTGGATCGACATGGACGACTTCGCCGTCGACGAGGGAGAGATCCCCACGGATCCAGACGTGCATCTCCTCCCTGCGGTGTCTTGTCCTAGGTTCACGTACTTCAAACGACCAGACAATTCTAATGGCCAGAGCATGGATGGACTCGCAAGGCGCACCAAGTTTGGTTCGGAGCCCACTCATAGTTGCTGTCTTGGGACCGAACCATGTGGGTTCTCTTCGCTTGCACAGATCTTACATATCTGACCCACTTTTTAGCTGCTCTGAAGGTCCAGATAGAACTCGCGAAAGCACGTATGGATTACTTAAAACACAAGGATGGCACGGCGTCACCTCCCTCCGAAGAGCTTCCCCCGGCTACTACTCAACCCCAGGTCAACGGTCATAAGGTGAAATCCAATCGGCATATCTTTGGTGCATGACACTAACCGAACTATTGCGCTGTGCAGAGATCAAATACGAATGACAATGCTCGGATGGCTGATCTTCTCAACACTTACATCGCCAGTCTTGAACGAGTGGACAAGGCTCAGCAAGCATCGGGCGGCGATCGCAATTCCAGCTACTTCATGCCCGCCGACATGGTGGCATCTGAAGAGTGGGAAAGCTTCGATAACGTCTACCAAATGCACAACCCTCACGTCATCATGGACAACGCGATTCGAGACGTAAGCGAGATGTCAGAGGAATCAAAGTGCCAACACTGACATCGGTGAAGATCTTAATGCAGTACTACTATTGCTCTCGTTCGCGAAGAGGGTTCGAATACCACATGGCCCAGCGGTGAGCACATAAAATGAGATCCGATCGCTTGTATTGAGCTTTTCTATGCAGTGCCGTGAAGTTCATTCGTGATCAAGCACAGGCTGCGGTTGCTGAAATTCACCATCACCATCCCCACCCTGAGCATGAGAAGCACAAAGGGGCGGCACAGGCGGTCGGCGGTGTTATGAAAAAGTTCTTTGCTATCGAGGACACGTCCGCCCCTTCTATCGACCTTACACAACAGAGCATTCCGAAACCTTCGGCGACCGTGGACCCTTTAGGAGGATGGGCTGAAGGCGTTTCTGCCAACGCAGGGCACTTCTGTCTGCTACTCAAACCTCAGATTGTGCTCCGGAGCACAGAAGACGAGGACGCCGTCTGTATCCTCGCAGCCGTACAGGGCAAGTTGAAGAGTTTCTCGATCATGGACAAGACGAACATCAACGATCCTGTTACGGGGAAGGTCATGAGCAGGTAGCTAGTGCAAATATGCCTCTCTTTGACCTGAAACTCATCGCACGTAGGAATTTCGCATGGCTGACCGGTCTCCAAACGTTCTCTCCATCGACTACGAACACGTCGGGCAAAGATTCTGTGCCTCTCGAGGTCTTGATTGATCTGCGAGCAGACAACAGCGATTTCGACCGCCTAGTGCCTCAGACGGATGCCGCTTTCCAATACGACAAGTTCAACCGCTTGCGTCTCCGCAACGATATCACATCGGCCGCCAGCTCGGTTAAACAAGTCCATGCGCATCTTCAGACCCAGACGGTACGTACACCGTCCATGTCGCCATACAAGTTACTAACAGCCTGCTGGGTATCTAGGATCTAGTCCGTGTCCATGTGCCTCGCTTCACCGTCTCCGCCAACGACCGTCATTTCCAAGCGCTGTCCAACATCATCACGAACCTGGTACTGTTCACCGACGCCGCCCACAAAACGCGCGTGGAAAAGCTTGAGAACCTCTTGTTCAGCTACGACTTCACGAACTTCTCTTCTGCCGCTGACGTCGTCGCGGGCATGCAGGATCGGCTACGACACGCGCTCGAGACAAAACGAGACGCAGAGCAGAAGTTGCGCGGATTCGGAAACCCCGGGCGCGTAGAGCTGCTCAAGATCGATGCGCACATCCTCCTGCTCGTCGAAGAGCTCAACCTGATTTTCGATGCCATCAAACTCGCGCAAGACAAGGCGAACACAGAGTCGGACCAGAAGAGCTCACTGCTACTCCACGCGAGTTCGGAGGAGGTCTCGTGGCGGATGCTCGACCAGGCGAACCAGCTCCTCGCGAAGCTCGCGGTACGGATGACGGACTTTTACTGGCTCAGCAGGAACGACAGCTCGACGTCAAACCACCTCCTCGTGGGTGACCTGCAGGCGTTCGATGGGGCAGCGGACGCGGAGTGGACCGAGATCCTGTCCAAGTATAGCGAGTCTTCTGCCAAGGTTCGGATCTATTCCCTCTACAAAGGCACATGCGCTCACAACGCAGACCAATTCACAGCAACAGTCCTTCCTCCGTGCGCACTGGATCGTCCTCCCCCCTGTGGGCGGCATCACCATCTACGAACAATTCGAGCTCACCTTCCACCCGATGCGCCTCCAGATTGACATCCGTGTAGGCCGCAAGATCATGGACTACCTCTGGCCCGCCCGCAGACAGCGGAACAACGGCTCCACCGAGACCGAGACCGAGGCCTTCGTCATCCCAGAGTCTTTCGTCAACGGCTCCAGCACCACCAACGGCCACTTCCACCGACCCTCCGGGCGGCAACACACCACCGACACCCTCCCGATGCTCACGTACACGACGGACACCCCCCGGCACGCGTTCTTCGACATACCCTCGCCCACGCGCAAGTCGCTCGACGCCGGGCGGCTCACGCCGCAGCCGCTCCGGAAGCTCGGCACGTCCCGCTCGTTCTCGGACCTGCGCAACCCCCCACCGTCGCTGGCGCAGCGGCAGGACTCGCTGCAGGTGCCGCGGCGGATCCAGCGGACGAACTCGAGCAGCTCGCTGCGGGCCAAGTCGACGGACGCGCTCCTCAGTCTCTCGCGGCCGACGCTCTCGACAGGCGGCGGCGGGGCAAGAGCGGCAGCGACGGAAAGAGGGCGGCGGCGAAGAACGAGACGGACGACGCGCGGGAGATGAAGAGCCGGGCGAGCCAGAAGACGTTCGTGCGCGTCAAGGTCGCGAGCCTGCACCTGCTGCTGAGCATCGCGAAGGAGGACTCGTTCCTCTGCCGGACGCGCGCATCCGGACGCGGGACCTCGAGTACCGGAACCAGACGTGGAGCGTGAGTGTTTCCGTTGACCTCTCCGTGCGGTCTCGTGGGGCTGATACCAACGCTGGACTTGGTGCAGTTCGAGGAACTTGTGGACCAGTTCATCCCCTCTGGCCGGAACTGGCGCGGGTGGGTCAAGGTCGCGTTCCAGCAGCCGCTCGTGCCGGTGCTCCCCGTCGCGCGGGAGCTGATCACGAAGACGAAGTGGATCGCGTCCAAGAAGGACGCGCACCACGGGGACCGCCCTAGCCGCCCCAGCACGCCGAAGCTGCTCAAGGCGCGGCCGAGCGAACCCACGCGCAAGGATAAGGAGCCGGTGAAGGAGCGCGCGCGATCGCGCCCCCGCGCGCACGACGAGCCGCGGCGGTCGCTAGAGGGCGTGGGGCTAGCCATGGGTCGGCCGGTCGAGGACGAGGGTGCGTCGGAACCGGAGCAGGACGGGATGGCGACGATTGGGCCGAAGAGCGCAGGGATGCGGAAGCGGGCGCTGAGCCTGTTCCGGCGAAAGAACCACAGCACGGTGACCACGGCGAGCAAGGATAGCGGAAGCAGTGGGCGGAGCGGGGGCAGCGGAAGCTTCGAGACGGACACCACGCCCACGGGAAGCGTGAGTCGGGACTGGGCTAGGCTGGAGAGCGCGAGGGGCGATTGCTGACCAAAACGTTGCAGACGGGGCCATCGTCGCTGCGGACGGACAGCTCGACCTCGGTCGGAGTCGGAGTGGAGGAGTGATTTGTAGGCTGCTCGAGTTAATTGGTTAGATGTATCATGGGCACGCGCGTGCTGACCCTTTGGCACTTGGGGCTAACTTATTTTGCGAGCATCTGTATCTACACCGTAGAGACCTAGAGTAGTACCACACACACATGAACTAGAATCTGGAATAATCACGTTATCTCTGCTTGGATGTCGAGAGTTGGACGGATCGAGCTGGTTCAGATCACCCGAATGTCAGGCCGCGGTGACGTCAGAGAGAAGCGCTCAGCGGACTCCCTGGAAGCACAGGCGCCTAGCGTCACCGTGCCTCTACTTTTTGGCCTGCGCTCCGTGCGCGCCCTCCATCCTCCTCCCCTCCCCCCTCCGCTCGCCCAGGATGCCCTCCATCCGGGTAAGAAGGGCTACCGACCCTCGACGCGCCCTCAGCCCGTCCGAGATCCCACTCGCTCGCGACCCTCTTTGCCCACCCGATCCCCTGCAACCCGACCTGCAGCCCCCGCCCGCGACGCTCCCCCGCTCAAACTCATGGCAAGCAGCCACTGCGGACGGTTCCCTCCAGCTTCCTCCCCAGGAACGGCCACCCGTCCGCCGCCCGCGCGCGGGCAGCAGGGTGTCTACCCACATCATGCTCAACGCCCGCCCCAGCCCCCGTCCCTCCTTCATCCGCACGCCGGAGCCCGTCGCAGGATCGCCCCTCCCAAGCCCATGCGCAGGAAGACCGCCTTTTTCATTCGCCCGCACACGGCCGCAGGCGGACGTACACCGTCGAGGGGCAGCAGGCGACATCCGTGTCCCCGACGAACACGAGCGGGGCATTGAAGGCAGCCAGGTTAACCTCGCGCTCGAGGAGATGGAGGACGCCTATTCTGCGCACGACCGCATGGACACGCACCACCACGATGACATTGTGGAGCATCTAGACGTTATAGGTGCGAGCCCTCACTTCGACCGCGGCGTGAGTGCTTCCGGCCGACCAACGTCCCCGAGCAGACCCCCAGATATCTACGGTTTCGACGCTGACAAACGCTGCGAATGCTATCGTAGTGTGCGTATCAGATTTTCTAGTTTGAGCCCCACTCATTTTGGCCGGTGTGCAGGCCTCCATTATCTTTCTACTCGAGAAAGCCTGTGGTTGTGCTGCCCACCATCTCGAGAAAGGAGAAGCCCCAGGATACCGAACGGGGACATGTCTCGTCGATAGATGAGCACTCCGACGAGGACGCTCTTGACAGGCATGTAGAAGACGTGCTCAGAAAGCGCGACAAGTTCAGGCGGATCATGAAGGGTGTATGGGCATTTGTAAAGACGCGTGAGTACTCTCAAGTGGCCTTCCTGGCTCTTGTCTGACATTGAGGATCGGTCATTTCAGCATTGGGAGTGAGTGTTCTAGTATTGGGGTATTCCCTGACGCATGCTAAACTCGTCTCAGTTTATTACTGCTGTTTATGGGTTCCTTGTTGGTGAGTTCCTTCGGGCCACAGTCAACGATGAAAGTACCGACTTTGGGCAGTATTCTGGGGCACCGGCATTGTCCTCTTCCTCGCAAAGATGATCAACCTACACAACGATATCCAGCAGGGATATTGGGTCGAGTTATGCCAGCAAGTGGAAACGGGTGCGTCACCTGCTGCTCGCCGTTTGAATGCGTGAAGCCGAGTCTGACCTTCTATGTAGGTCTTTTCACTGCGACCAGCATCGGGTTCATTCCATTCCGCGTGATGGACTCATATCGTACGGAGCGCTTTCCTCGTACTCTCCATCCAACTGCCCTCTCATGAAGCCTCAGGTGCCTACAAGATCTGGCACTACAAGCGTATTGTTGCCAAGAGGCGTGCAAAGGCCGGCCTTCCCGAGCTGTTCGATCCAGACGACCTGCCAGATCCCGTCTATGATCCAAACTATGTGCAGGTACTCACGGAGAAGGAGCAGATTGATCTGCATTACCGTATGCCGCATATATGACGACCTCGCTGTGGCCCAACGCTGACCCCCGCCTCAGAACAGCACCAGTTCATGTTGTCGCAAACGTGGTATCGGCCTCACGGAACACAGACACACCGGGTGGGTTGGGTTGGCCCCACACGCCGATGACACGACTGACGTCTTGACGTTCAGGCCTTTCCCATTAGGTAAATATACATGCCTGCGGTCATGGCCAGAAATACACGCTGACGACGACCCCGCAGCCTCGCGGTCTGGATCATCGTATGCAACGACCTCAATTCGTTCTTCCAGATCCTTCTCAGCGGCTGCATGTGGGGCTCGACCGGTGCATATCCTCCTGCGCGTCCCGCTCCACAACACATGCGCTGACGTCCTTGTTCCATCGTACCACCTTCAGGTTCGCACGTCCGGCATGGACGACAGCGACAACGCTCCCGCCGCCTTCGTACGTCACCATCACCTTGCGTGCTGGATGTGGTCCTGACGTCACCGCTCGCCTCTCGCTTCTGCCGCCCGCGGACAAATTCGGATCGCCGTGCCTCCCCCCATTCTCCGTTTCCTCCGTGCCGTCCCCGCCACTGCGGCACACCCGATATGACACGCACAGGTCGCGGGGATCGCCGCCGGCGTGCTAATCTACTACGGCGGCAAGAACACGCGCCGGACCGAAGTCGTCGAAGACCGCCTCCGCGCCGCGCTCGAGATGGAGCACGCGCACGGGCGCGAGCGCGACGAGGAAAAGAACGGGCTCGTGAACGGGAGCAGCAGCGCCGACGGCGACGGCCCGCCGCCGACCCCAGCACGCCGCGGATCTACGTCGAGGCCCCGGACGGGCTCCCCGCTGCGCAGCCGCCGCCGTCGGGGCTCCCCGAGTCGGCGACGACCACGGAGGAGAGCACCAACGGGGACGACGACGACGAGAAGGCGGCGCTGCGGCGGGAGCCGCCCAAGGGCAAGTGTCGGGACGTCCTCCCCGACGCCGACGGGGTCGTCCGCAAAGACACCTTGCCGGTGCCGCGCACGGTGTCGACGCAGACCGTGGGTGGCCTTGAGGAGATGACAGTGCCGCACGTAGAGGACTTGCCGCCCCACCCCCCTTCTGCTTGAGGGACGGGATGGTGCTCGTGACATACCCAAAGGATCTAATCCCTTGACCTTGCACACTCACATTATTTTCACCACGCTCGGCACGACATGACGCTTTTATACCGCAACCTCCTCTATACCTCATCTTGTATCCTCAGCTGCTTGTAATGCCGATCTGTACGACTTATTCATACACGCACAGCGTCTTGTTCTTCACGATTTACGTCTACACGCCAGTGCCCACGAGCCCTCGTAATGATCAGAACGACAAGTACAACCATGCGATATGAATGATGCGTGACGAGTACAGTACATGCGTGCGTGATGATAATGATGATACAACATGATACGCCGGTTGAAAGCGCATTTTGAGGATTGTTGAAATCCGCCCAACACTCACCCCTTCCTTCCACAACGTCCAACACCAACCGAGAAGACGAGAGCAGCCCACATCCCCGCACAATGACGAGGGGCAGGACATGCTCTCTGCGCGCCGGCTCACGGTCCTCCGCGCCGACGGACGCGCCCTCGCACACTCACAGGAGAGCGAGCGGGAGGGCAGCGCCACAGGGACGTCGGGGGCGAGAGAACCGGGACCGGCGTCGGCACCCAAAGGCTACGCGTTTTCTTGCTTATCCGCCACACCGCAGCACAACAACTGGGCCGAAAGACAGGACACCTCGTTGAGAGTGCGCTGATAAGTTACCGATAGCCGTAACGTGGGCGCTGTTGAAGCGCGAGACATGCGCATTTACGCAGCAGTCTGGCGAGCCCAGCGCGCGGCATTGACGAGGTTGATGAGCGCCGCCTCGGTCTCGGTCCAGCCACGAGTCTTCAGACCGCAGTCGGGGTTGACGACAAGCAGGTCACCGGGGAGGATGGCGAGCATGGACGCGAGACGCTCCTTGATCTCGTCCTCGGACGGGACACGAGGCGAGTGGATGTCGTAAACACCAGGGCCGATCTGGTTCGAGTAACCGTAGTGCTTGAAGGTGTTGAGGAGTTTCATGTCGCTCTTCGACGCCTCGATGGAGATGACATCGGCGTCGAGCGCCTGGATGGACGGGAAGATGTCGTCGAAGTCGGAGTAGCAGAAGTGCGAGTGAGTCTGGAGAGCGTTGGTGACACCAGCAGTGGCGATCTTGAACGACGGGAGAGCCCAGTCGAGGTACGCCTGCCAGTCAGCCTTACGGAGAGGGAGCTGTGGGCAATATCGATGAGTGGCAGCATAGACATCAAGCAGACGCAGACTTACACCCTCACGAAGAGCAGGCTCATCAACCTGAACGGCCTTGATGCCAGCCTTCTCCAGGTCGACGACCTCGTCGCGGAGGGCGAGGGCGAGCTGCTTGCACTGGAGCTCACGGGAGACATCCGCACGAGGGAAGGACCAGTTGAGGATAGTCACAGGACCGGTAAGCATACCCTTCATCGGGCGGCTCGTGAGGCTCTGAGCGTAGCTGCTCCAGCGCACAGTCATAGGCTTGGGGCGGCTGACGTCGGAGACGACAATGGGGGGACGAACGTAGCTGGATGAAGGCGATCAGTGACTGATGAGAGCTTCAAATGAACGGACCACCGCTTACCGAGATCCATAGCTCTGCACCCAGCCGTTCTGTGTGAAGCAGAAGCCCTCGAGCTGTTCGCCGAAGTACTGAACCATGTCGTTACGTTCGGGCTCGCCGTGGACGAGGAGGTCGAGACCAATGCGCTCCTGGAAGCGGACGACGCTCTCGATCTCCTTCTCGATGAACTTCTCGTACTCCTCCATGGTGATCTCCTTCTTGCCGAGCTTGGCACGCGCCTGACGGATCTCCTTGGTCTGCGGGAAAGAACCGATGGTCGTCGTCGGGAACATAGGGAGCTGGAGCTGCTTTGCCTGGATGTCCTTGCGAACGGCGAAGGGGCTCTTGCGCTCGAGCATGTCGGGCGTGATGGCGGCGACACGGTTGCGCACAGTCGCGTCGGAAGTGTGCTCGAACTCGCGGCGCTTTGCGATGGAGACCCGGTTGGCCTCGAGAGCCTCGACACCTTGGAGTCCTGGGAGCCGTTCAAGGCCGCAGCGATAACTGCAACTTCGGTCGCCTTCTCGAGGGCAAAGGAAAACCAGTCCTTCTGCTCGGGCGTGAGCTTCTTCTCTGCGGCGAGGGTGACGGGCGTGTGGAGAAGGGACGAGGAAGTAGCGATGACGACACGGTTGCTGCTGAGAGCAGCCACGGCCTTCTGGCCGAGCTTCATCGCGGCCTCAAAGTCGGTCTTCCAAATGTTACGGCCTGACACAACACCAAGGGAGAGGACCAAGCCAGTGGGCTTGACGGCGGCAATGACATCGTCGAGCTGCTCAGGGGCACGGTCGAGGTCGATGTGGAGACCGAAGACAGGGAGCTTGGCAGCGAAGGTGAGGTTGGAGCCGAGGCGGCCGTAGTAGGTCGTAAGGATGAGACGCGGGGAAACAGGCGCGAGCTCAGAGTATGCCTGAGCGAACTGCTTCTCGTAGAGAGCAGCCTGGTCGAGGACGAGGACGGGCTCATCGATCTGGACAGAGCCGACACCAGCCTCCTTGAGGGCAGCGAGGAGCTGCTTGTACATGGGGAGAGCTTGGGAGGAGTGAGATAGGCTCGAAACCAGCGCTAGCCTCCTTCGCAGCCTTGCCGAGAGCGAGGAAGTGATGGGCCGAGGACAACCGGGCGGGTCTCGACACCGAGGTCCTTCGCCTCACGGTACTCCTCGAGAGCCTTGTTGAAGTTGAGCTTGAACTCAGTCTCCTCAGAGAACTCAGGGACGACGAAGTGGTAGTTCGAGTCGAACCTTAAAGGAGATGAGCATGATACAATCAACGGGTACTTTGGAACGGACATACCACTTCTTCATCTCGCAGGCAGGGACGTCGACGCCCTCGGCCTGGCGACCACGACCCATGGCGAAGTAGACATCGAGAGGGGAGAGACCCTTGCCGAGGTACCGCTTGGGATGACGTTGAACGCAGCGGATGGTCGAGGACATGGTCGTAGAGAGTGAAGTCACCGCTAAGATAGATCACACGTGAGTCTCGATGAGATCAAGACATGTTGAGAAGAAGACGCACCTGGGGATGAGCTCGACGCCACGCTCCTTGAGGCTGGTCCAGCTGGCCTTCTTGACGTCGGCGGCAGCCTTGGTGAGCTCGTCGGCGGAGAGCTTGCCACCCCAGTAAGCCTCGACGGCCTTTTTCACCTCACGGTTGGCACCTAGAGGCGTCTAGATCAGATATGCATCCACAGACGCGCGTAGAGGGTGAACCATACCGATGCGAGGGAACCGAGCACGCTGGAGTAGACCATGGTGGAGCACTAGGGAGGAGGGGGGAGATGGAGGGGAGGGAGAGAGGGGGCTGGGGATGGGTCGAACGCGCGTCGAGGGTTTTTGAGGGTTGGAGAAATGGCGTGAGCGTTGGGAATTACATAAATGGGCAGCGATCAGGCAATCGGCCATTTATCGATCTCTTCGCGTCCTCGAACGCGGCTCGCGCGAGGCCATCGTGCAGCCAGCCGGCGAGCAGCATCGACGTCGACGTTCACGTTTGCCCCGCACACACTCCCAGCCATTGCCGTACTCGCCCACCAGCAAATTCGTCCTCCGGCCGCCGTCGAGGAAGGTAATCAGCAGATTGGCTGGCCCTTAGCCTTTCTCGGCGCAACTTTCCCTCTGCGCGCGCATTCTGTTCTCCCAGGTTTTTTTCCGCTCTACAGCCTACTGAACGCTGCCTCGGCTGCTGCCCTGGATGGCGTCTCGATTACGTTCATCGTGCTTCACGGTCGCGAACAGTCTGCGCGACGGAGTGAAGCGAGCCAACGTGCCCAAGGCATGGCTCGTGCACGTTTGGTTGTTCCCTACCAATCGAGGTGAGTGACGGCAACCACGAGCGTCGCCACCCGCTCGTTCTCCCTGCTCGCTGATCGGCAACTTTGAGCACCAGGACGCGGTCAGGTGCCGTTCGCGGGCGTGCGGGCACGACGGGCCGGGTCGTCCGGCTGCAGCTGGGTCTTGCCAGCCAGGGCAGCCCTGGACTCGAACTGAGACCGAGGTGAGGAGGCCCATCGCTATCGCGCGCATCTCCCTCGCCCTCGGACCTTCGCTCTCCCGTCTCTTCCCGGTCAGATGAGACGGGCCAGACGACCTGGCGCCCGGTCCGGTCCCGCCGTCCATCCCTCTTATACCCTGCCCCTCCCTCTCCGTTTTCCGAGGTTGCTCCATCTCTCTCTCCCCTCTCCCCACCTCCCCAGACATGTCCGACAACCCCTCGTTTGTCCTCCGCAAGATCGAGGAGGTCGTTTTTGAGGACAGGCCTGTCCCTGAACGTAGGTCATCGGGCATCAATGACGTAGTCGCACGACCTCACTCCTTGCCCCCAGCTCAGAACGACGAAGTTATCGTTGCTGTAAAGAAGACGGGTACGGGCGTCCTCTTCACCGTACACATCTAATCTTTTCTAATGCGTCTTACACCACAGGCATCTGCGGTTCCGATGTCCACTACCTCGTTCACGGCCGCATCGGCGACTTCGTCGTCGAGAACCCGATGGCAAGATTCTTTTGCTTAATCGCCACTGTCTGTAGAATTTTGACCCCTTCGTTTAGGTCCTCGGCCACGAATCTGCAGGCATTATCCACAAAGGTTCGTGCCAACCAGCTTCCCCCTCACTTGTCTGGCCTGACTTCTCGTAGTCGGTCCCAAGGCCAGGAACCTCAAAGTCGGTGACCGTGTCGCGATGGAGCCCGGCGCGACCTGCCGCACCTGCGACGACTGCAAACGCGGTCGGTACGAGGTGCGTTTTGTCCAAAACAATCCCCCCGGCACAGTATGCAAAAGTCTCGCTCCTTGCGCAGCTCTGCCCCGACATGGTCTTCGCCGCGACACCCCCGTACGACGGCACCCTCGCGCGCTACTACACCATCCCTGCCGACCTTTGCTACAAGCTCCCGGCGAACCTCACGCTCGAGGACGGCGCGATGATGGAGCCGCTGTCCGTCGGTGTGCACTCGGTCGCGAACATCTCCCAGCTCCGCGCGAACCAGTCCGTCGTCGTCTTCGGCGCCGGCCCCGTCGGCCTGCTCTGCATGGCCGTTGCGCGCGCGCTCGGCGCCTCACGCGTCATCGCGGTCGACATCGTCCCCTCGCGCCTCGAGTTCGCGAAGAACTACGCCGCGACGGACGCGTACCTGCCCCCGAAGATGAACGAGGGCGAGACCCGCCAGGCGTACTCGGAGCGCAATGCCACCGCGATGCGTGAGCAGCTCGGCATCGAGGAGCGCGGCCCCAACGGCATCGACCTCATCGTCGAGGCCAGCGGCGCCGAGGTCTCCATCCAGACCGGCATCCTCATCGTGAAGCAGGGCGGCTCGTACGTCCAGGTGCGTCGTGACTGCGGAACCACTCGATATCCAGCCTGCGACTTTGCTCACCCGCGCCGCGCCCGCAGGTCGGCATGGGCGCCGCGAACGTGAACATCCCGATCACCACTCTTCTTACGAAGGAGGTCAACTTCAGGGGGTCTTTCCGCTACGGAGTACGCCGTCCCCGCCCGCCCTCCGTCTCCCGCACGCGCGCTCACGCCGCCCCCACAGCCCGGCGACTACCAGCTCGCGATCGCGCTCGTCGCGCAGGGCAAGATCGACCTCAAGCCGCTCGTCACGCACCGCTTCCCGTTCGACAAGGCCGCCGAGGCCTTCCAGACCACGCGCGACGGCAAGAGCCCGGACGGCAAGACGGTCATCAAGGCCGTCATCTCTGGGCCCGACGTCTCCCCCGACGACCTCATGTAGATTCCCTCCTCCCGCCTCGGGCCGACGTGGTGCGCGGAGCGCTGTATAGGGAAGCCCTGCTGGCGTTCGGATCCGCGGTAGCACTTTGTACGGACTACGGAAGCATCGCTCGCAATTGTTGTACAACAAGCCATCCTCTTCTCCGGGCCCTGCGCGGGAAGACCACACGCAGCCGGCTTCGCGAACTCCGAACGGACTGCCGTTCCCTGCGGCGAGCCGGACACGTCGTTGCGCACTGCGCATGTGCGCATGCATGCACGCACGGCCAACGCACGGCCAACGACGACGAGTGCGCGCGCACTTGGCGAGCCTCGGCCTCCGGGACTTGTCTCCGCATGCTGTGTATCGCGATCCACATGCAGTGCCGGCCCACCTCCTACCGCGTATCAACCGTATCACCCCAAGACACTCCTCGCCACCGTGCGCGTCACACACGGCCCGGAGTGGTCGCGCGGCGGTCGCGCGCTCCTATCGCGGCGGCATTCCACGAGAGTTCGAGCCTTGTAACTTCGAAGCTTGAAGTGGCAGCGCGCGGCGCCCCCCCTGAGGAGCAGCGGCGATCATCGGAGGTTCTCGACGAGCGGTCGACGAGAGTCGCGCACAACCCGGGTGCGGTCGAGTCCGGTCGTTGGAGCGGAGCAAACTTGGGCTTGAGGGGCGAAGGGGAACTGGAACTGGTCAGACGCGATCTGTAGCGAGGTCAGGAGAGGCACGGTGGGGCCATGTAATATTCGGTGCGTCTACTAATGGGAATATTGTACGTGTGTGTACTAGGGGGAAGCCTGTATGGATTCTAGTGACTGCCAGCACCCTCCGCGGGTGCAAAGATGGGGTAAGAGAGTAATGGGGTGATATGCGACACTTCTGAAGGGCGAACGTACAAATGATGTCACTGGATGAAACGATAAACATAGGGGACGCACATCTGCCGGCGCCACACAAGGGAAAGCGGTGGCGACGACGACAGGACGGAAAATACGGGTGGGAGGTGAGAGGCGGGATGAGATGTGGAGGAAGAAAAATATGAAACGGGGTGGGGATGATGCGGAGGGGAAGGCAGGTGGCCGAGGGGGTGAACGTTCATTATCCACGACGAAGCGAGTACGAATGTTCCGGCCTGCAGACGGTGTTCGCCGGCCGTACGACGGCGATAAGTACCAACGAGCGAGTAAAGGGAACGAGCGCGGAAAGCGAGAGGAAGCCACAGGGCAGCACGGTGGGAGGGGGCGCCCGGCCGTGGGCGAGCATCCGCTAGAGGTCGCTCTCACAGCGCGAAAGGAGCGCGCCCACGTCCACACCAGACTCACACCCCCACCGCGCGCGGGCGGGTGGCGCGATATAGTGAGCGTTAAGTAGTAGAGGGAAGGGGTATACACCTATGCCCGTGCGCCCTCCGGTCGCACGAGGTGTCAGTCCATATGTGTTGTCGGGGGTACGGCGACCACAACGCGTAACCTCGGCGGACGTCCGACGCGACGGGCGGTACCATGCACTGCGGCACCTGCAGCCCTGACGCCATCGCCCCAGTGGATGCAAACGACGGTTGACTTGAATGCGATGGCCGGGTTCCGCGTCCGTCTATCGAGGGATGGCCGTCTGGCGTCGGCCGGCCTGTCGAGCCTCTATACCGCGCAGCAGCAATGTGTCACAATCTCCTTCTTCCACTCCCATGCCCCACCCTCTCCGAGGCTCAACTCTAACCTTCCTCCAAGAGCCGTAATTAGCTCGGGCGGACCCTGGCACACCTGGCGCGCCTCGGCCCGACGAAGGAACGTCAACAAACAGTCGATGACAAGGAGCCCTCGGAAGACGAGCTCCCCGCACGCCCATGGCTCTCCCTGGACGGATCCAATGGGGGGATGAGCCCCGCGCGCGCCAAGTCCGCCGCGTAGCGCTGTTTCTCTGGCGGTAGCGAGTTTGATGATGGCGACCCCTCCCGATCTCGCGGGTGTTGATGGCGGGGTGCCGCGTACGACGACGTGCGCCCATGGGGCGTGAACGGCACGTCGACCATCGCGTTTTGTTCCTGAGTGAGGAAGGCGGGGAGGAAGAACATGACGCCGCGTGGGCGCAGGCGGCGCCGGCGTGAACGTGAGGGTGTTGAAGGGGGGTCGACTGGACCAAAGATGTTGTCGTAGAGCCGGTTCCCTGCGCGCCGCACGTGGTCGACGACACCGTGACCGCCGTAGCCCGGACCATCCAGACCAAAGGAAACGTCCGAGGGGGCAGGGGAGGCTGAGCGTGACGAGTCGTAAAGGGGTAGGAGTTGCATATCTTCCTCTTCGTCTGAACCGCTTTCGCGCGGAAGCGCGATTGGGGAAGGGGGCGAAGTGTTTGACCCTGACGCGGGGAGGGAGAACCAGCCGAGGTCGAGATGCCACCGACCGTTCTTCTGCGTCCACCGGGGCATATAGACGTCGTACCCACCAATGCGTGGGCGAGAACGCTGTCGGGGAAGCAAGACCATGCGAATGAAGCCAGCAACGAAGACCATCAGTCCCGCCCACATGAGCCCTTTGCCCCACTTGCCGAGGAAACCAATGAAGGCGGCGTCGTCTGCGTGCCAACTGCTGCCGTAGAAGTGGGAAAAGAACGCGTTGGGGGCTTCGCCTGGCTTCGCGTTCTTTCCGTACAGCGCCTTGGGGAGGATGCGAACTTCTCCGCCTGGATTCTCGGGGTCGGGGGGTGACTGGACGTCCACGCGCCGTATTCTGCGGATAGGAACATGGGGCCGGTCGAGAACATGACGGTGGGGTAGTTGATGATCCAGTTGTAGTCGAATTTCGTGAGGCCGTGGATTGTTTGCGCCAAGAAGGGATGGCCCTTCTCCGCGAACATGAGGTCGTTCGACACACCGACGGGGATGGTTTTGGGGAGAATGACGGGATAAACGAGGAGGGGATCCATAGGACGGAGGCAGCCCATGTCGAGGTCGATGTAAACGCCGCCATAGTGGTAGAGCACGAAGTAGCGAATGGCATCGGCGCGCTGGATGGGATATGTGTAGCCGTCGAAGGTGTCGAGGAACCAGCGGTAGTGCTCGGCGAGGAAGTCTCGCGAGCCGTTGTCGGTCCACAGCATGTACTCGCTGGAAGGGGGTAAGGGGGAGGAGAGGGGCACGGAAAAGGAGACACGCACTAGTCGGGCATCATGTCCTTGCAGCTCTGCGAAACGTTGACCCACCGGTCTGGGAGAGTGTCAGACTTCCATGTCTGGTGAATTATGCGCGGTACACGTTCTAGAACGGGGTGCTGGGAGTCATTAAAGGTGCGGTCGAGCTCGTCTTGGGTGATGTAGGCAGGACGATCAATAGCGAGGTAGAAGGAGACGGAGGAAAGAACGATGACGGTGCCGACGAGGAAGGTGGCGAGGAGACAGAGGAGGGTGCAGACCGTCCGTCTCCGGAACATGGCGGGCGTGACGAGAGTGGAGAGGGAGGGGGCGGGGGGCGGATGGAGGGAGGAGGAAAGGGACGCGGACCGCTTGAAGGCAGAAGTGTTAGGAGGGGTCCCGAAGGCACGGGAGCTCGAGTTGAAGGAGCCGATTCTGAGTTCAGCCCCAGCCGCGCGCAGCGATGCTGTTCCCATGCTCGACGGCTTTATTGCACTCGTCTGCTGCGCTCCACCCCCGCAGACGTGCGCCCCACAGCCTAGGTCCTCAGGCTCAGCGAGCGCAGGGGCCGCGCCGATGTCCACAGCCGCCGCAGCGCCCCCGCGCCATTCATTTTCTGACCCCGTCGCAGCCTGCCAAGCGCCAGCTCGGCTCGGCGGCGAGAGCGAGTCCTCGGTCATCCTGCTGAGTCGCCCACGTCGCTGCCCGTCACTCTCAATCCAGAATGCTTGCATCGTGAGCCACCAAAGCCTCGGGGCTCCGCCGTACGATACACATTCGGCTTCTCAGAGAGGGCGGACCTTGGCCTCCCAAACCTCCTTCACGTGTGGACGCACTGCAGCCACGGAGCTCAACAGCGCTCCGTCCTCGAACTGCCTCCGACCTCCTCCAGCATATCTAGTACCAGGTCCCACCTTCGCGGCGACCAGTCTTGCCCTTCTTCCAGCCCCGTGCCCCCGCATTGCGAAAAAGAACGGCTGCCAGTGTTCGCACTTGAACCGCTTCTTCGTCTCCAGATACTCCAAGCACACCGGCCGACCACTCTTCCAGCGGTTTCTGTCGGTACTTAGGCGCATGCTTCGAGGTTGTCACTGTGGTGCTGTCCCGGTAGTCGACGTGTACCCGCCGCGCGAGGTCCCGTAAGACGAGCACGAAGTGCTCCGCCATCTGCACGTGCAGGGAATCCCGCGCGTGAACTGGCTCGTACTCCTCCAGGCTCACCGGCGCAGCCTCGTCGATGTCCATCTTGTCCTCGTCCATCTCCGCCCGTTCGCGGTGTTGGACGGGGCCTCCGTTTGCGCGAGCCGCCGATTCGCGCGCGTCCGCGACGGCCGATATCGCGCGGGGCAGTCTCGCAATCGTGAAACTCTGGGAAGAGGTTCTCTGGTACCAAAGCTCGCGGGCAAGCTGTCTGCTCGACCACCCCTGCTGAGGGGGCATGACCACGGTCGAGATGCCCCCTCTGAGTCACCGCCATCGGGTCATCAGCGTCGAGCGACAGAACAAAGTTCAAGTGACGCACTAACCTCCTGCATCCCTGTGGCATTCCACGCACAGAAGGTTGTCCATTGAGACCATCGCCGCGCCCAAGCCGATCCGCCTGTCATTGAAGTACAGCGCGCAGTCACGGATCGCAAGGTCGTTCTTTCGGACCTCGTCCGCCTCTGCGCGCGGCCCTCCGGACTTGGTCTCCCTCGCGCCCTGGATCTTGACCGTCCTGCGCTCCTTGACCTTCTTTAGGAGCCATGTGGTCGCCTGGCGCGCGAACCACTGCAGAGCCGGGTTGTGTTTTAATCTGGGGGTGAGCAAGTTAGCAATGCGGTCAGGGTTCTGAGCGGGAAGAGGAGCGCCTAGATACCTACCCGTCGAGTTCTCCGAGAACAACGCTTGGGATGATGATCTTGATGGGGTACCTGGTCTTCTCGAGGTCGGCGCAGAACTGCTCGATGACAGTTTGGTAGTCGATGAGGACGTTCGTGTCGAGGATCACATAGACGGGGGATTGATCATTCACAGGAAACGCGTCCTATCGGTCGCGTTTGAGCTCCGACGCGAAACCAAGCTAAGGGCACGGACGCACCTGCATTTCGATGTCGTGTGCGGCATCGTACAGTTGCTGGACAGTGTTGTCGGCTGGTGCCGTTGTAGATGAGACAGACATGACCGGATTCTATTATCGATGGCCGATCGGTCGGGGCTGTTGAAGGGATAGACGACGTACATTCAACCACAAGTGGACGCTGCGAATGCCACGTTACTATCACTCCCCTAGCGTCCGAACGGGCCCGCAAGCGCCGGCCGGGGTAGCCTCCGATAATATTCAAATTCGACGGAACGATTTGAATTGTTTCACTCTGAACTCCTGCGCACTTTGTGGGCGATGCGAAGCCACGGTATGCGTGTATAGTCGTTGAAAATGGCCCTAGTATTCGAAAATTCTCCGCACGTCGTCACAGGCGCAGTCACAACGCCCGACGTCAGGTCACAAACGAGCTCCCGCCGAGCCGAATCGAGTGGCTGAGAGGTGACGCATTCTCTGTACATATCCTCTCGGAGAACTCAAAATTCAGTCAACGCTTGAAAGTGTGCAAGGATGAAATTCCCCGAATTCCACGAGGGCGCTGAGAAAGGTGATTCGGCCGAGACCTATCAAGGGTGGCACTTCTCCCAGTGAGACAAGTGCATCCTCGAGATCGGACGCGGCTTGTGCTGGGGGGAGGCGAACCTTCACACATAGGTGCGTGAGAAGATATCCTAGCTCAGAAATCTAGAACTTCATGATTTATCGGTGAGGTGACTGGAGCGCAATTCGCGTTTGTCCAATACTGGGGGAGTGATAGTGGTGCGCTCGAGGAGAGGCCACACACCTAGAAATGCGCTCGACGTTTGCACGAGAGACAGATATAAGAACAGGAGGGGAGGACTGTTGCTGGAGTGGCGGAGTGGCGGGAAAGATGGTGGTAGGAAAACAAAGAGTGCACGTGGGTCCTGCACGTTGTGTCGCATAGGGCGCGACATCGTTCACTCATCACTCTGATCACACGACGAAACCGGAATCAAGCATGCAAATGTATTCATGTGTCCTTGCGTAGAGGTTACAATGTGTAGGAGCCATAATAAACCATAACGAATATGCGAGTCCCAACGGTCACCCAGTGCCTCTATATTATGATTGACCAGCGGATGCTATGTCGCGACTCTCTTCGGTGAATCTGAACGGTCATCCTCAGCTTTGCGTTTCACTCCAGCGAGTCTTGAAGGCGATACTGGCTCTAATTTCATCGAATCATTCAGTCTGGGAGGTGTCCGGCGGTTCTCAGGCGTCGTCGATCGGCTGCGAGTTCCAGACTCATTCCGCAAACGAGAAGCTAGTGTCGTCTTCGACGCTACCGCCTCTGCGTGGCACGTCGCGTGGTATATCTGCGACCCAGTGTGTGAGCGACGTGTAAGGCGGATGGTTGCGTCCAAAGAACGTACCTTGTCATCTCTCTTAACCGCGTTGCGCCAGCCCCATTCCTCGACCTCCTCCAAGAACTCTGACGCCAGGTGTTCCTTACAGATCGGACACGACATCGTTTTCGACTCGTCGCCCTGCGGTACAATAACAACCATGGCACGCAGTTCCGCTTCACGTTCAGCCGCTTCCTGAGCCACGGCTGCCCTGGAACTTGTAGACCGACCGTCCGCCCGACCCTTGCCCTTAATGTCGTGAGATTCACCATATACCCAGTCCTGTGAAGCCACCGTCAGCCGAGTGAACGTATGCGTAGAGTATTAATACCCACCTCCAAGCCAACGAACCAACTACGGCTATGGCCTCTTCCGACGGCTTGACTTGCTTTACGGTTTTGTCGGAAGTGCATGTCGAGGTGTTCGTCGAAGTCCTTCTTGCCGCTAGAACCTTCTGGAAGTCGAATGCCGCATTGCTTGCATTGAGTGGGTATTTGACCATACAAAAGTTCTGCGAGGGGAGGACGGTGTCTGTAGGCACACGTCAGTCGGAGCAGCAAGACAAACAAGAAATTTGTTCGGCGCACCGAGTGATATCAGCGTTCGACAGCTTGACGGAGTGCGTAAATAGCACCTTCCGGTAGGCCTGAGAGGCGTCTCCCTCCGAATCTGTCAAGATGATATCTTCCGCATTTGCGGTCGCACCGGCGCCCGTAGGTGTTCCGGTCGCTGACGATACTACGCCTGCCTTGACGAGTGAGTTGAACAGATTCGTGATGTCGGGGACAGGAGCCGATGCGGTAGAAGTCGAGGGGACGGGTGCCGACTGCGCGGCAGAGAGTATCAAAGAGATACTGGAAGGATCAAACGACGGAAGCGAGGACTGAGTGGGCTGAGTTGGATATACAGCCTGCGGAGCAGGTGGTGGTTGAGCCACGTATGGAGGACCTGCTATGTAAGGCTGAGGCGTCGGCGGGGGCGGTGTTGGTGTTGGTGTCGATGCCGCGAGGTTGTGCAGCTGAGCAAGGATTTCACCAAGTTCCTTCTGTGAAACACCGGCTTGCACAAGGGTGCGTAGCTGAGAACAGGGTCAGCTGCATAATCAATGCGAGAGAAATCAATCGCGCTCACTTGTTGCAGAACCGCGACATGGGTTTGAGACGCTTTGTCGTAAGGATTTGATTGCAGAGCGCGCTCCTTCTGTCCGAGGACGAATTCGAGCTCACTCAACACGCGGGCTTGAGTGATCACAGCCTGGGTAGACGCAGAGCCACCACGACCGGACTTTCGGGGACGTCTGTCAGGACCACGGCCACGGCGTGATGGGAAAAGACGCACTGTGTTCTGACTCGAGGAGGAAGTAGATCCCCATATATGGCCTTCGATCGCAATCTGGGGAACGACGCCGAACAGCTCACGGCCGTTGGGAGCACCCGTCCTCCAGGTGAGGAGCATTTCCTCCATCTTGCTGCGCGTTGCCTGGTCGACGACATCATAGGTGTCCTTGAAGAGATGGACGACGACGGCTCTGAAATGGCGGGCGTAAGGCTCATAGACGTTCTTGGAGATGGCGTCTAGCAGATAAAAGGCTGGCAGCTTCATCGTCGCGGGCACCTAAGAACAGCGTGCCAAAAGCGGCGAATGATGAGTCAGCATTCCGCGGATCGAAACCACATGCCACATGCGCAGACAAGGCAAGTGAAGGAAGTAGGGCAGCTGTCGCACGAGCGAGTCGCCTGCAGGACACGGCGTGGCCATGGCCCGTTGGCCACCCAACCTGGGCGACCCCAGCGAACATGGCTGTCTTTTGCCCCACTAGCTACGGTACATGTAATAATGCGTACTACAACGGAGATCCGGCTGACACCTAGTACAGCCGGGACAGGGGAGCGAAGAACGGGTGAAAGGGGAATGGGGACAAGGAGACACTCACCCGTCGGATATGTTGCTCGATACATTGAACGACAATTTCGGCAAAACGACTGTAATCCTGCGCGATCATCGACAGGCTCTGGATAATAGGCCTCGAGTTTATGCTGAGGTTAGCCAACCGCGCGACATAATCACGACGAAAAGTGTTTGGGTCGACGTGGTATGCCGGTTGCAGCATGGGAGACGGGTGGAAGGCGTGGGGTGGGGGGATGGGGGCGCCGTAGCCCTGTGTCGGGTAGGCTACCTGCGTATACGAACCGTGAGGGTACGCTGACATCGTAGTCCTCTTAGGCGGGGGATGGAGGCAGGAGAGTGTTGATGCGCTGACGATTTAACGCAAGAAAGAAGTTCCACGGTGGGAAGCTCGGTCGTCGACGGTGAAGAGCTCCGGCGCGATGCCTTGCTCAGACGATCTCTTACTGAGTGGCTAACAAAGAGCCGGGCGGACTGCACAGAGTCCAAGGGGATGGTGGTCGATGATGAAGCAGTGGAAAGGTACCGGCGCTACTGGCCTTCCCTTTAGGCCGTTTCAGACTCCGACCGTGAATGCTGTCTTTGTCAGCCGAGCCACGTTCAGCCTCCACCCTGCCTCCAGCGCCTGTTGCCCAATCGGACACACAAGCGCCCTGAAAGCCCAAGTTTCGACCGCTCGCAAGCTCCCCTTCAACCTCAAGCCCTCTGCCAGCCAGCCATCAAAGTGAGTATGCCATCCTGCACGGTTTACGCGGTTCTGGATGTCTATGCGAGTGCTGGGAGGCCATCAAATCACCAGATGGAGGGACGTTTGAGGATGGATGGGGTGGTTGCGTTGTGGATGTACCTGGTCCGTATGCTTATACTCGGATCCCTCCTTACAGATGCGGGACGTTCTCCAGACCGAAGAACTCAATATCCCTGAGGGAGTCACCGTTGAGATCAAGTCCCGTCTCATCACAGTTACCGGTGCCCGCGGAACGTTGACCAAGAATGTCCGTCACATCGACATGGACGTCCGGATCCAGAAGGGCAAGTCCAACAAAGTCTGTCTCGCGGTGTGGCAGGGGGGCCGCAAGCACGTCGCTTGCCTCCGGACAATGAAGTCTCTCATCAGCAACATGATCATCGGTGTCACGAAGGTACGTAGGCCTACTAGGCAGTTTGAAACGGTATGGTCAACCTTGAGTGCACCCTAGGGCTTCCAATACAAGATGCGCGCAGTCTACGCCCATTTCCCCATCAACTGTATTATCCAAGACAACGGACGCGCGGTGGAGATCCGTAACTTCTTGGGCGAGAAGGTATGTTCCACCATGATAATCATCAATGGGTCCTCGTCAACAACCGGCGATAGATTGTAAGACATGTCAACATGCTCGATGGTGTCACGATCTCGGAGTCAAAAGCTCAGAAGGATGAGCTCATCCTTGAGGGCGCTGATATTCAGAACGTATCACAATCTGGTAAGCAGATTGTATCGTTCGTCTCATCCTTTCCTCATCGCGGTTACCATAGCCGCATCCATCCACGGAGTTTGCCTTGTCAAGAACAAGGATATCCGTAAGTTCTTGGACGGTATCTACGTGTCTGAGAAGAGCACAGTTATCGCGGAGTGAGCTCGCTGAGGCCTTCCGTTGTTCGTGTCGCATGATTCGTCGTACAAAACACTCATGTTGTCGCTACGTTATGACCATTCTATGAAGCATGCCGACATTTGTATTCATATCATTATCAATATGCGCGAATAACACCAAACGGCGATGGGGTATAGCTACATAGCGGTGTCAAGGTATGAAAGGGATCACCGTGCCGACTGTCTTTCTATAATTCTTGTAGTCATCACCAAAGAAACGGATCAAGTATGCTTCTTCCGCTGCTTTGGGGGTGAGTCGTGCTCCAGTGATAGAGACGTCGGACGCACCTCGGATGCGGCGGTAAAAGAACCTCCACAGGACAACGAGGTAGACAACGAAGCTAACAGGGTTCTGCAAAGCTACTTGCGTCCCAAGAGCCCAGTAGAAGAATCCAGCATAAGACGGGTGACGGAACCATCTGCCTCGAGACGTTAATGTCGAGTGTTAATCCTCAGCTCAAGAACGCACCTGTAGACCCCGTCGATGACCAGGATGTGCCCGTCTAGTTTTCGGAAAGCCACCGCGTGCGAGAAGTTGGACCCTGCATGGATCATGGCAGTAGATCGCAATACTTGTCCGACGAGAGTCAGGACGATGCCTGGTTGGGTCAAAGGAGACTCAATGCACGAATGTGAAATGTTCGGCGGTCCTCTCACCTGCAAAGGACAAGTATTCGAATTGCTTCAAATCAGGTTTGAAGTACAGTGTGACGAGATACTCGAATAACGCCACAGAGTGAGCAATGTGATACATTGCCCCGTTCTCCAACAGAAAGGCTGTTGATTGCGTTTAGCTTAGCCGTGTACATCTGATCCAGCGACTCACAGTCTACGCTGCATTTGTCTCGATTCCATCCTGCGGTTACAGCGAATTCGCCCCAATGGAACGCGGACCACGCTGCAAAAAAGAATCCCAGTTGGAATGTGGTCCACCAGTAGTATTTGCCGAATCCATCCGTGGCGAAAAGGAAAACTCCGAAGCAGAACAGTGTACCCAGGAGGAAGGACACGGTCGCGACCGAGAGTGGTGTGTTCGGAATGAGTCCGTGTGGTTGGAGCGAGGGTTCTCTTGGAATTGTAGCAAGCGGCTCAGTCTGCTCCACCACTCGCTGGCGGAGGCGTTCTTGAATGCGACTTTCGAAGCCATCTGCGTCGGTCGATGCAGGCGCAGACATGGTGGGAGAAGAGAAAGAGTTTCAGACCGCATGGCGGAACAATAGGTCGAGAAGAGAGGTGCGTAGCGCGCTCGCACACTGCGCTCTTTTGTCTCCTTCCCAACGCTTTCCTCTGCTTGTCTGGTCTGCTCCCCCCCTGGCACCCGCCGCGCAGTGTAGTTCGTTCAGGTGACGCTACACATCGGCTTCGGCCGCGCATATGGTCGCCAAAGTCCTCCACGCTCTTCGACAGCGAGACCTGCGGGTCTGGCTACCTCAGCGGCGTTGTCATAGGTGTTATGCTACTCATGCCAGCCATGATCCATCAAAACTTCGGAACATGGCCCTCGTGGCTCATATAGGTACGTTGAATCCCGAACATCGTAGTGTAGCTGGGCTAAATTAGCATCTTAGACTCAGGCAAGACTACCCTTACCGAGTCTATATTGCTCAGGTCCAAGTACCTGTCTTCTGCCGGATCCGTCGACACAGGAAGCACCACCACCGACTTTCTTCCTGCGGAGCGCGAACGAGGCATCACTATCCAGTCGGCCAGCATCCCAGTCAGGTGGAAGGATTGGACTTTTAACCTCATTGACACACCTGGACACGCGGACTTCGGCATGGAGGTGGAAAGTGCCAGTCGTGTGGTGGACGGTGCTGTTGTTCTCATCGACGCGGTGGAAGGTGTGGAGGCACAAACCAAAGGTGTCTGGCGACAACTGGACAGGTAAGCAAACGCGCTCAGGTGAGAACCCGCCCAGACCTCACGGTCGTCGTTATTGAACTATCCACAGGTATGACGTGAAATCGCGAATACTGTTCCTCAATAAGCTCGACCGTGCAGGAGCATCATTTCGGACGTCCGTGCTTTCTGTTCTCGCCAATCGACTGCATCCCCGACCCATGGCGCTCACCCTACCGGTCGCATCTTTCAACCCCGAGGACTACGCACGCGCAGAACCAGGAATTCGAGGAATCGTAGACCTCGTCAAATGGGAAGTGTGGAAGTACGACTCAGAGGGCGTATCCTCCGTTCATCCCCTACCCCGGATTCAAGAAGAGCTCGAGGCTTCTGAATTGTTCCCACCGACCCATCCACTCATTCCTCATCTACTGCCTGCCAGGATTGCGTTACTCGACAATTTGGCTCAAGTGTCCGAGGAGATGTTTGAAACACTACTCAGCCTTCCGGAAGACCCTTCTTCATACCTCTCTTTGTCCGCCTCTCAAATCCTCCCCCACCTGCGAGCAGCCACTCTGCGTAACGAGGTGTTGCCCGTGATATGTGGATCTGCCTTCAGGCACGTCGGCACGGAACTTCTTATGAACTACGTCGGCGAGTTACTACCAAGTCCAGCGGACGTTGAGAAAAACAACAAAATCTCTTCATCTAATGCTCCTCTTCGCGCGCTGGCCTGGAAAGTTGGTTGGGATCAGCGCAAAGGATGGATGACCTTCGTTCGCGTGTACTCAGGTGTGTAATCCATCTGGACACGAAATCCGTGCCTCACCGTCATTGCAGGAGTCCTCAAGGCCCACAGCGGTGTCTTGAATTCCTCGCGAAACGAGAGAGAGAAAGTCGGCAAGCTGATGATGCTCTATGCAGCGGAGGCAGAGGAAATCGACGCTCTTCCATTCGGCTCCGTGGGGGCGGTGATGGGTCTCAAGCACACTCGTACAGGCGACACCCTCACTTCCGTCGCAGGTGGCTCCGATCACTCTTCTCTGCGCGATATCCTCCCTCCCCCTGCTATGATGTCCGTCTCGGTCCTCCCTAACTCGTACGCCGACCTTCAACCTGTTGAGAATGCACTCCACGCATTGGCCCGTACCGATCCTTCAGTGCGGGTGGAAACTCAAGAAGGTCAACTGCTCGTCCACGGTCTTGGAGCCTTGCATCTTGAAATAGTGGAGTCGCGCCTCCGCGAAGAATGGGCGGTCAAGTTTGAATTTGGCAGACGACGAGTCAGCTTCCGGGAGTGCCTGGGACCTGGTGACATTTCCAAAGTTAGCAACATATGGAGCACCGAGCTAGGAGGGCACGCCATTAAGGTCGAGGTTTCGCTCAACGTTCGGTTACTTGAAGACGACGAAGAAGGCGACCGCTCTGGGGCGGCAACGTCGTTCTGACCCCTGATGGGAAACGCATGCCCCCCGGCGAATTGCATCACAACCCGGAAGCCCCTTCGCCTACGTCGCGAAAGGCCTGCTAGTACGCTGTCAAGCTCCCCGAACACTTCTCTGGCGCTTTCTCGCCTGCGCATCGAAGTCCAGGGCACCAAACACCCCAAGGAATCCCATGCCTCCGTGCTCGCAGGGGCTAGTGCCACTATCCTCCGCAACATCGTTCGCGCAGCTGGGCAAGGCAATCTCATGGAGCCGTTTATTCGACTGAAGATCTCCGTCGACGAAGGCTCCGTCGGACGCGTTGTAGAGGACCTGGGCGAGCACGGCGGAGAAGTGCTCGACTTGGATACGGGATCGGAAGAGGACACGGAGCCATTCGTAGACGAGAGTGCGTACATCCCCCCACAGTGGCTCTCGCCTACGACCGGCAAGGCGGCGAAGACACGTCGATGAAGATGAGGCGGACAGTGTTGGCACTCGCACCTCTCAGCCAGATGCTCGACTACACGACAAGGCTGCGCGCGCTTTCGGGCGGCCATGGCCTCTACTCAATGTCGAACGACGACTTCAGAACAGTCTCGTCACAGCGGGCCATCGAGATTCTCAAGGAACTCGGGCGCATGTAGTCCGAGCTCGCACTTTGCTGTACACATTACGCATCCAACAATATGTACCCTATCTACTAGTCATAATGAGCCAGTCTTATCCCAGTTCTCTCATCTCGTCCGCGTCCCCAAAGAACACGGCGCCATCAATCTCATCATCGTCCTCCGCGATGCCAGGAGGGTGCTCCCCCGCCGACCTCAGTATCTGACTGAACAGCACCATGTCCCCTTCCTCCTCGTCGCTCGGCTCCTCGCCGAACAGCGGTACAGGCGGCAGCACCCTGCCCGCGCCCGAGCCACTACCAGACGGCGCGGGCGTCGGCTCCTTGTCGTACTCCGGCAGGAACAGCGGCGTGCGCTCGCGCCGCGCCTCCACGCTTGCCACGAACTCGGGCGGTGCAATGCTAGACGCACGGGGCGCACTAGACGGAGCGACCGAGGGTGCGCGAGTGCCAGCGCGCACGGGAGGCCAGGGCTCGACGATGACGCAGAGGCAGCGGCCATGGATCGTGAAGCCGTGGTAGGCGAGCTTGAGGACCGGCTTCGGCTTCGGCTCTTCCTCGTCGTCGATGAGCTCGACGTCCATCGCTGAGGGTGGCTGCGGGTCGTCGTCGATATCCTCTACTGTCGTGGATTGTGGGGGAGCGGGGAGGTCGGAGAGGGAAGGCTCCGTCTCCTCTCGCTTCGGGACGATGGGGGCCGTGTCGTCCTGAGGAGCAAAGTTATCCCCAGCTTCGGGAGTGGCGTCGACGTCGGCCATGTCCTCATCCTCGTCTTGTTCCCGGTACCCGCCGTCCGCGACGGTCTTTGTGCGTTTGGGTCTCCTGGAAGCCATCGTCTCCGCGGGGACGTCATTTCCTGCATCGTCCCCCTCGCTCGAGATCGAGATGGCGTCCTCTTCGTCCTCAACGGCTCGGGCTTTCCCCTTGCCCTTCGGACGAGGTTTCGGTTTCCGCTTCTGGCCCGCCTTCTGCGCGGCCGCCTTCCTGGCCCTCTGTCCCTTGCTCGAGGTCGCTTTGTTGGTCTCCGGCTGTGGTGGTGGTAGCGCAGTCCGCCTTTGAACAGGTGGGGCGGCGGTAAAAAGCCTAGACTGCCTCACAAAGTCAGCGCTGTATCGACCACTGGAGAGCCACGTGGCTCACTTTGACCAAGACTGCGTGCGGCTCTGTCCCGCGGAGGAAGTACCCAAACTGATAAGTGTCTGAAGTTCGCGAGTCAGAATCGGCACCGAGTGATGCGCGCGCTTGAACGTCCGCCCGTACCTCCCCGGTGCACGTCCAAAGTACCGCGTTTCGAGGCCGCTGAACCAGAGCCGAGCTGGGCATCGGCCTCCGCGTTCAGCTTGGGGATAATTCTGGGCGACCCGTCGTTTCAGTTCGCTTGCGGTCGGAATGTAGCGGAAAGCCGTCGAGGCGACTCACAGCGGACGCAAGTCAGCAAGGACGTGCTGAAGCACGCGGTCCGACATCCATTCCACGTGTCTCTCGTCCAGGTATATCTGCATAATCCATTGTGTTCACGTCAGTCATGTGGCTCGTGGTACGAGTGCGTTCGAACGTTGAGCACTCACATAAAGCGGTAGAACTGTTGTAGCAGATATTCGAAGATAGTACGCGTTCCTCGTAGCAAACGGCATATTGGATTGTCGTGAAGAGCTTATGAGCAATGGGTTGAGGCCTTGAGAAGTTCTGGTGGTGTAACACTTTCGGAAGTTGCTTTCGACTAAACGCGGTGGTGGCTGAAAGACGACCACGCGTCGGCGCCTACATGTACCAGGCTTGACAAATTCCCTGAAGCGAGCCGTTTCACGAGTCATCCGGGGAACAGAGAATAAGGATTAAGTTAGGCTGTTCTACAGTAACGAGTGTTGGTACAAATGTTGGCGATTAATTTACTCAGTCTTCACCGCTCTCCTGCCAGTTACAGACGACATTCTCCGTGCAAGGGCAAACATGGCCACGGCGCTAACTGCGTACGTCGGAGACGGGCCAAAAGTCCAGTATGACGCACAGGCTACAAGACACAGTCAGCGAATCCCTTGCATAGGACGTTAAGGAGAACGTACCGAGCAGGGGTCCGATCGCGCGGCCCAGCTGGCCTGAAGAGCGGAACTTCCCCAACGCCTTGCCCTTCGCGAGCTCTGGGTGTTCCTCGACAGCCTTCCCGGTGTCCGGGTCGATAGTGACGTCGTCACACTGCAGCGACGCGTGCGCCGTGAGCGCGTTCACCACGGTGGCCGACGTCATCGCCATGCACACCGAGGCGCCCTGAAGAAGGCGGAACGCGATCGTGGGGTGGTCGGAGACCATGTGGGGGAGAATGGTCAAAAGGACCAGGCCGATAGCGCAGCTGCTGATCCCGCGACGAGCCATCTTGCCCTCACCGACCTTGGACATGGCGCGGCGAACATAGCCGCCTTGCAGGAGGGCGCTGACGATGCCAATGGAGCCGATGAGAGCGCCGTTTTGCTTGTTGTTCCAGTCGAACACTGGATCACTACGTCAGATGCAGCGTCAGAAGCACGCGGTCAAGTGAACTCACGATCAAAGGTGAGGAAAGTGAGCGTAAACTCGACACCCGAGAAGACACCAAGGAACAGGAAGTGAAGGTGCTGGAGGGTCTTCAGCATTGAGATGCGTTCCGTGACAGTGCCTTGCCGAGAGGTTTGGACACTCCCGTTGGCAGTGCCGTTGGCATGCCCGTTTGCCTTGCCGTTCGCAGCACCATTCGTGGCGACTTTTACGGATGGGATAGCCTTGCCGCGGGTCTCTGGGAGAGCGAAGATGAGGAAGACGGTTTCGAGGGCGAGGAGGACAAGGGTGAGTGCCGCGGGAAGGGCGTAAACGTTGAGCTCAATCCCGGACGCAGTGAAGGACGCGGGGAGAGGGCGCGATGCGAAGTACGCGCCAATGGGAGGGCCAATGCAGAAGCAAATCGCGAAGGCAATGCCAACGTGCGCCAGTGCCTTTGCACGAGTCTCAGGAGTGGTAACGTCCGATAGGATAGCACTGGGGTAATGTTAAAGCGGTGCGCGATGAGCAGATACTATGTGCGACGTACATTGCGAGCTGAACGTTGCCTTCACTGAGACCTCCGATCACTCGGGAGAGCAGGTACGTGGCGAATGAAGTGGAGAAGACCCAGCTACCGCGCGTGTCAACATAGAATGCAGAAAAAGGTAAGAAGACAAGACGTACACCAGGGCGGACAAGAGGTTCCCGATCATAGTCAGCAGGAGGATTCGCTTGCGTCCGTATTTGTCACTCAGGGAACCAATGTGCGGGGAAACGAACCACTGCAGCAAGCTGTGAATGACAGCGTTCGTCAGCAACAACAATGAGCATACGTGGTACCGACTCACGAGAAGACGGAGCCCATGAGACCGCCGAGGAGGACGATGTCCCATCTTCGCGGGTTTGACGTAGGCTGGTACAGAAGCCCGCGTGCCGACGAAACGAAGGAGAGTATCTGGGACAAGAAGCCGCTGGGGTCTGACGCTTCACGCTATGGTACATCTTGAGCATGATACGAGAGGCAACGAGCACGCGCGCACGCACCTTGGTGTACCACTCGATAATACGAGGGAAGAGAGGGAGCGGGATGGTGAATGCTGGATCGCGCGAAGTTACAATCTCGCGCATGTCTGCGAAAGACGCAAGACGCACCAAAGAGGTCCAATACCAGGGACAGGAAGACGACGCGCTCGACCTTGGCCATCGCGCGGGGGCCTTTACGACGGCGGTGGGTTGGGGGTAGACTGTGATGGGTGATAGAGCAACGAGGGTGAGGAACGGACGAGATTGTGGGTGAGCCGGGCTTAAGAAGAGGTGGTGCGCGCGAGAAGAGGGAAGGGAAGGGTGCGCGCGGGGTCTATGGCACGAAGGAAGTGTGAGCGAGTGAAGTCGGGAGGAGGCCGGCGGACGGCGGCCGCGGCGTGTCGAGAGCATTTGTGCGATCGGCGTGCGAGAACGCGAGCAGAGCCACTCGCGCTCGCTGTGCCGGCTCGCAGCGGAGACGAGCGCGCCATGCCAGTCTCTCACACCTCCCAGCTCTGTTCTCCCACACCGCACGTCTGCCATTGGAGCCTGGGACACACACGGCGGTGTACATACGAGTTACAGGTTGCACGGCCATCGCATCTCCGGACCTCCACGTACACCTCTTCCTCACGCCCGTCACCGTCCCTGAGCTGTCCCGGAGCCGTCGCCCTCACCGCCGTCGCCCGTGCGATACTTTTGGTCCTCTGACGCCTGCGTCAGAGTCGACTGGTAGTGTGAGCTCGTCTCTGTTTTCGTCACCTCCCGCAGGGCCATCGTTGCATACGCAGCAGTCCCCAGCTGCAGGTTTATTTGCAGTGCCAGGAACTTCCCATCCTCCTCCGTCGCTGGCGGGGACATTCCAAGCAACTTGTCTTCGTCCGACTGTGCAAGGGGCACGTCCGGATCCGTGTAGCGCATCACAGTCCACGACAGCTCCTTGGGAAGGTGCATGATCTTCCGGTATGAGCCCCCAAGCGTGTATTCCCTGCAAATATCAGCTTGGCGCTCTGAGGATGGTATGCGGGACAGGCACTCACTTCTGCTTGCGCACGAAGTTGTTGGGGTCAAGACCATCTAGACGAAGGAATTCCCGATAGCGTTCTCCAAGTGCACCTCCGGGGAAATCGACGTCCTTGCCAGGCAGCGGCATGATCACGTCGAATATCGAGTACTTGTCCAGATCAGCTTCTTCTAAGGTTTTCACTTTCGGTGGCTGCCAAGGCTTCCTCGACCGTTTCCCAGATCTCCCCCCGTTCCCTTCGTTGGCTAAAAAGAGTCCGTTAACCACGGCCTCGAGTGTGGCAGTGAGGCTACCCCATACCGTCCTCTTCATTGGCTACTTTCCTCTCCCTCGGCCACAACCTCGGCGTCCTCTCCACCGTCTTCCGCCTTGGAGGGCGAAGACTCGTCGAAGACCAGGTCACCGACCGCAGGCTTGTCAGGGCCGTGTATGCGGATACGCTCGGAGACGATGGCATTCCAGACGTAGGATTGGTAGGCGTGCACATACATGAGCCTCAGATTGCGAGGGATCTGCAAAAATCGTTAGTGTAAGGTGTAAATAAATACAAGGTGCAGCTGGAATCATCTCACGGTGGAAAGTGCTCCCATGGCATTACGAGTCTCACCGTGCTGTTTCTTATAGCTTTCCAGGATGCAGCGTTCGGCTACAACGCGCCGGGGCATGAGCTCTAGAGCCCTGTCCAGATCCCCGTCGACAAGCCATGCGTTACGGGCCTCAGCGACCTCCGGGTGTTCTCCAGGTCGTGTCCGGAGGATCAGACTGACGGCCTTTTGCCAGTCACCCTTAAGCAGAGCTAGCCCGATAGAGTGTGTGGGGATGCAAGCGGTACCAAACCGCTGCATACCTGCAAGGTGTATTGTCAGCAAGTCACACATACACATACAGTGACGCTAACCGTAATAGTTGATGAAGCCTTTCTCCTTGATGGTCCTCATGGCACGGTCTATGGTATCCATCGAGTCCGCACGAACGTTCCTATTGAAGGGGACTGGTTAGATATCATACGAAGAGCCGTGCCGAGAACTGATAACTACCGGAGAGTGATAACAAATCCATTGCCCTTCAGCATACCTAACTCTAGACTGGCCTTCCGGTAGTTGAAGTCAGTGACGCGGATACCGCGTTCGCCGCGCTCCTTGAGAACCTCCTCCATGGTTCGGCGACCATTTAGACTGTTGGCCATCTTGTATATGTCTTCCACCGTTTTGTTTCCCCTTCGGAGTGATACGCGCTGCACGGTGACCCCGCGTTTGTCCTTCGTGCCAGCGACAGAAAGATCTTTGACATTGCAGTGCAGCGTCCTCGACAGGTGTGCCAAAGCATCTTGAGTATCACGGTTTGTTTTCTGCAAGGTGAAGTGTATGTATGACGGGTAGCTTCCCCTCTCACCGCGACCTTTTCAGCCATGTCAGCCACTTGACGGCAAGTCGTAGCGAGCGGGACATACCACCACCTCCATCACCGCGTCCTTCGGGCCTTCCCCCTCGACCACCTCCTCGACCACCCCGGCCTCCGCTTTTTGACCACTTGATAGCGATGCACGAGCCATCGTCTGAAGGTTCTGCGGTCGTATCCGTCTCCGTGTCCAGCTTGCCTCCAAACAGCTCCCGCACAATCTTGTGCAGCCCGGTGCGCTTCTCCTTCGATGCAATGGGCTGCGATACCGCAGGGCGTTAGAAATTACGGCCAAAAGAAATATATTTGGACGTAGCGACACAGACATCAGACAAGACCTTGCGGTGGTCTTCGCGCGCCCCAGGACGGCCTCCGCGCCCTCCCCCTCGGCCTCCACGGCCTCCACGGCCGCCTCTACCTCCGCGTCCTCGTTTCCCCTTCCCACGTGTGTCCGCTTCTTCTTGCGCTGGGGGCTCCGGCGGTGCCGATGCCGACGCCTCTGGCGCATCTTCGTCAACCTTCTTGGCTTGCCGTCCGCCCCAGCCGCCGTCGCTGACGAAGGGCGGCTCGGGGCCCTCAAGGAACATCTGCTTGACCTTGGCGATGGCGTTTTCGGACAAGAATGGTTTGAGTGACTCGGTGAACCGCTCGGGCCACGGACCCTGGTTCGCAGACGAGGTCTCTTCTTCCTTTGGTGCAGAGTCAACCGCAGGAGCATCTGCAGAGGCCGCTGGAAGGGCCTTTGAGGATGCATCTTCGGCCGCGTCCGACGGGCCCTCCTCTGTCGCCTCTGACTTCTCTGCCGGGGGAAGGGCAGCATCCGCTGTGGGGTCGGAGGAGGTATTCTCCGCGCCCTTTTTGGAGGACGTGGGCATGTCGAGGGACTTCAGGTGGATCACCTGGCTGTCCAGGTCCACCTCGAACACCAAAAAATCCGTGAACCTACGCGCATAGCGGAGTCTGAATTTCTCGAAAGGATGCATCCAACTCCTCAACGCACCTCTGTTTGATGATGCCCTCTATCTTCGGCACGTCGAACCCGACGTACTCTGAAATCCCCACGTCGGTCTCCATGACTTGTTGCATCGCGCCGTCTGGGCCGAAGACAGGCGGGGGAGCATTGAGAAGCTTGTGGCTGGGGGGAAGGAGGCTTTCTGGTCCTTGAGGCTCGTCCATGATCATATCGTCCTGTTCCTCCAGCTCGGCCACGCTCACCACGGCGACCTCCCGGGCGTCGGCCATGACTACATCGTCCGTCCCTGTTGGTTCGTCGAGCCTGGTCCTTTTGGCACTCGGAACGTCTTGGGCGTCTTCGAGCTCGTCGCGAGAACGGACCTTGGGCGAGGACGACATGGGGGATTATGGAGGGAGTGGAAGTGAATGCCGGAAGTGAGCTGAGAGGGTTCTGATGGAGGCCCGGGACGAGATCCCGTTCGGGTCCTGCAGATCTCCATCTTATCTTATCTTTTGCTCTTCTAGACACCAAGGCTGGCCCAATAATTCAGAGGCTATCTAACTCAATCCACAGACCCATGGCTTCAGCAACAAGACAGACATACGGTCAGCGCGCCGAAAAGCATACAAACGCCGCGGCGAGGGCGCTCCTCGAGACCATTGAGCGCAAGCGTACCAATCTCTGTGTCAGTGTGGACGTGACGAAGAAGGCGGACTTCTTGAGGATCATCGACACTGTTGGTCCCTACATATGTCTCGTAAAGGTTGGTATGTCGGCAGACCATCTTGTGGTTCAACGTCTCACTGTACAGGTAGACTCATGTTGACGTCATCGAGGACTTCGATGCTGGCCTCATCGAGTCGCTGAAGGAACTCAGCGTGAAGCATGACTTCCAGATCTTCGAGGACAGGAAGTTCGCTGATATTGGTTCGCGATAACTTAGCCTGTGGATTTCATAGACATGGTGCTCACTCTGCTACCTAGGAAACACTGTCGCGCTCCAGTACTCCTCGGGCGTTTACAAGATCGCTTCCTGGTCGCACATCACCAACGCGCATCCCGTCCCGGGACCCTCCATCATCTCCGGTCTGGCCTCTGTCGGTCTCCCGCTTCAACGCGGTCTCCTGCTCCTCGCCGAGATGAGCACCAAAGGCAGCCTGGCGGTCGGCACCTACACCGACGAAGCCGTGCGTATGGCTCGCGCAAACCGCGAGTTCGTCATTGGCTTCATTGCGCAGCGGCGCATGGACGGGCTCGGCCTCCGTGAAGGCGAAGCTATGTCTCAGGATGAGGATTTCCTGATCTTGACGCCGGGGGTGGGGCTGGACGTCAAGGGCGATGGGATGGGACAGCAGTACCGGACTCCCAGGGAGGTCGTGCTCCAGGACGGCTGCGATGTGATCATCGTCGGCCGGGGCGTGTACGGGAAGGACAACGGCGCGAACGCAGAAGCGGTACGAGCCCAGGCGGAACGCTATCGTGCTGAAGGATGGAAGGCGTACCAGGAGCGGGTCGGGATATCAGAGTAGGAAACAGTGACTGAACAAATTGTGAAGTACAAGAGATAGCACGCGCAAATAACCTACCGCTACAACAGGGGAATTCCAGGTTGATATTACATGCGAATCCGGGTCAGTCCTCGCCCAATTCTGCTTTCCGTTCCGCTATCCTTCGCTCTTCTTCTTCCCTGGCTTCCTTCTCTTCGGCCTCCACGACTTCTATATCGAGTGGGTATGTCAAGATGGCTGCGATCCCGCTGAGCTGATTGAGTTCTAAGAGACTATTAGCATGCATCTCATTTACATAGCACTGCTTCGACTCACGTTGACCAGACTCGTGCATACTGGAGAAGATGAGTGCTTCTCCGCCTTTGCCCTGCACGCTCTCTACAGCCTTCACGAATCTCTTGCGGACAGTGGCATCATCAGATCTGGAGTGAGGCGATTGGCACTGAGGAAATCGAAGTGCATTCAGTCGCTCCTTACCGGAATAGTTCGTCCGAGATGAGCAGTGTTCCGATGGCTCCACGGTCGGCAGCGAGGATAACATGGTCAGGACCATACCATGCCCGCATCTCGTCCGTGGCGAGCATTTTGAAGAATCTATGACGTTTTAGTAAGATCCGACATCCCGATAAGGCGCACGCACTTGTCGAGCATGATGCCTTCGCGAGCGAACTTCGTTTCTTTCAGTTGGGTTGCGATCTGGGCAGGCGCATTAGCCCAGGGACATGTGTCAGAAGGCGCCGTTACCGTAGGACTCTTCAGCGCTTCCACAAGACTGTGAACATGTGGACTGTTGACATGAACTTTGATAAACTTGTTGCGTGCAGAAAGCAGTTCCTTGTTCGACGTGCGACTAGCTTCCTCCATGATATAGTCGAACACGCTGTCTCTGACCCATCCCGGCGACGCGATCACGATAGCTCGAAGGGTAGGATTCGAGAACGGGATGTGACGGAGAAACGAGGCGAAAAGGCTTTGGTAGAAACGGCCCAGTCCCTGTTCAAGAGCTGTCAAGCTGCAGTCGCCGCTGAGGAATCCTACATACCTTTTCGTGGGCCGAAGATTGCGACGAGAGCTTCCTGGGGATATGAACCTCTAATCTTTGTAGAACCACAGTCATGTGCTCTGATAATAGACAGAAAATTGCAGACCCTACGGCACATTCGGGGTCAGACGGAGTGAGATTGCGCGACCGCAACGCTCACCTTCCCCGCAAATGATCGCAGCGACCTCTGCGCCCTTTCCTGGCACGCAGCTTTCGTCTACACGGCCGAGAGCAATTTTGTCCCAGCCGCCGGCTTCCTTCTCAATCTTCACGAACAAGTGGACCTGCAAAGCGAAGGTGTGGTGTGCCCCAAGCGTCACATATTCACTCTCATCTACAACCCGTCCCGCTACTTCAACGACAGCGCCGGTGTTATTAGACTTGGCTTTTGGGTCTGCAGCCCCGGACGCGGTGGAAGGCATCCAAAGGACTTTCGTGACGATGAGCGTAAGCGTCACCCAAATGCGTTTCGACGTGACCGAGCCCGTGGCGGACTGGTTCTGAATCCGACGAACGCCACTAGATCGAACGCGGTCGCCCTATCGAGCAGGACATCAGCGTACAGGTACAGGAAAGCACCGACGGGTGAACGTACCACATGAATGAGATTGTACAGATGCCACATATCCTCGTCGTCATCAGGTGTGACTCTGACATAGCCCTGAGACTGCGTGAGCCATTACTGCGTCCAATGTTGTGAATCCGGATACTTACAGACCTGTCTTTCTCTATATGCTTACCGGAGAGCTTCATCGTGGTGTGAACGGAGAGGTACTGGCCATGCGCACGCCCCGAGCCACGATTGCATCATTCCCCGAGTGTGGGAAGAACCTTCCAAGGTGTCGATCGAGATCGCCTGTCTCGACTCTGCTCAGCGCTCAGACCCCGCAAGTTGCTCCCTGTCGTCCTCAGGCCTCATTCGTCGCCCTCTCTTCTCACACTTCTGTCATATTTTCTACGATGTCTGCAAACGATGCCAAGGTCGCGTCTCTCGCCAGGCGTTTCAATGAACCCAGCACGAGCGCGACAATGGAGCTGGACGACGATGACATCTTCGCCGAGCTCGAGGCCGAGATTGAAAACGACTCGAGCGCAGCGTTTCGCGAGCATGGGATGGACCAGCTAAAGCGAGAGTAACGTACCCTCATCCTTATGGTGCGCTCCTCTTTCTGTGCTGATTCCATGTCCATTGCGTGCTCACATAGGATGGAACACCTTCAGCAAATGAAGAGCGACGGATTCGGGCAGTACAGGGAGGTCACCGATGAGAAGGAAGTGATCAGGCTTACCGCGTGAGTTACCTTTATGCGTGGTGATTGCATCACAGGTTGAATTCGTTTTCGCTCAGCAACAAGCCGCGCTGTGTCGTCCACTTCTTCCACCACAAATTCAAACGGTGCGAGATCATGGACAAGCATCTTGCAAATCTCGCACCCAAGTATTTCAACACCCTATTCATCCGTGTTTTTGTCGAGAACGTTCCCTGGCTCGTAGAGCGAATGGGGATCAAGGTTCTGCCGTGTGTCATGTCGTTCATGGACGGAGTGTCCAAAGACAGGTATGGATCTCCACACCATGGATGATACCGATGGCTGACGCTGTGCAGGATCATCGGCTTCGAGGATCTTGGAAACTCGGACCAATTCGAGACTGCTACTTTGGAGTGGAAACTGCTCGACAGCGGTACGCTCATGCCGCTCCTTGGTCCCCCTTTGACTGATCGCTGTTCTAGGCGTCGTTCAAAAGGGCGATTCGGCCGCGCCCTCGGTCACGTACAGTGTGAAGCCAGCAGCGCGGCAACGCATACGCAGCGGGCAGCAAGACGAGGACTCCGACTTCGATCTGGACGATTGAACGCCGTACTGTTATCTGTTTCCGTATGCTCTCGTGCTGTCGTTGCCAGTCTGGAATACATTACGTTCTCCTTACGACTCTTTTGCTGTCAGATGTGACGCCGACGTGCCAATAGGGTGACTGGGACTCGCTGGTTCCTGTGGGTCCTGCCCGCCGCTCTGTGCTCAGCACGATGGCGTGCGGTCACATGACGTCGATGAACACGGCTCAATCGCGTCTCTGACAGCCTCTGACGCACCTCGGCACCCGCCATCTCCATCGCCCAAAGTGGCCGTACAAGACCTCGACATGCTTCGCTTCCCCGTCTCTTTCTCCCTCTCCCTCCTCCTCCCATCTTCTCGCCATACTTCATATCACCGTAAACACAGTCGTGAACATGGCTAAGCGCACTAGGAGCTTGTCTACATCATCTCCCACGGCATCTATGAGGGGCGCTGTGGCGAAGAAAACGCGCTCGGACCTCAAATTCCTCCCCAACAAGATCGCGACGGTCAATGACGCGGCCAAGGCCGACGCGTCTCCGCCCATGCAACAGCTTCTCCTCGCCCTCCGCAACGCCCCGAAGAAAGCGTCAAAAGGAGAGTGCGTTGTGTATTGGATGCGAATGGAGGACTTGAGGAGTGCGTCTTCTGCGACATCGAGTGACGCACTATGCTAATTTTGCAACAGTCAGGGACAACAGAGCTCTCTCTCAGGCTTCACAGCAAGCCCAACTTGAAGGCGTGCCGCTCATAGCTCTGTTTGTTTTTAGTCCCCAGGACTATGTGGCGCACGATCGCAGTCCACGGAGAATCGACTTCACTCTACGAAACCTCAAAATCATAAGGGTATGTTCCATTCTTTCATACCAAGTTCCATCATCCAATCTGCGGTTGCAGGCCGAGCTCGCGAAGCTGGACATCCCCCTGTGCACTGTTACGCACAGTCCCCGAAAGGAAATCCCAGCGTTCCTCCATGACCTGTTTAGGAAGTGGAAGGCGACGCGCGTATTCGCGAACATGGAGTACGAAGTGGACGAGCTCCGACGCGATCTTGCGCTTCTCCAGGTCGCCAACAAGGAGGGCAAGATCGCTTGCGAATTCGTTCACGACAAATGTGTTGTCGCGCCTGGAGATGTTAAGACCAAGGATGGCAGAGGATACACTGTGAGCTTCAGCCGTTTTCATCACGTCGAACCCGTTCTCATAGCATATCAGGTCTACTCTCCCTTCCTTCGTGTGTGGAAACCGATTTTGGACCAGGCGCAGGACAATCACATCTCTGAGGCCGAAGCGCCATCCTCGAACGACAAGTCCGTTCGCTCCCATCCAACCTTCTCCAAATTGTTCGACGTCGAGGTACCTGACAGTATAGAAGGCTTTGCGCTGGACCCTGAGGACAAAGAGAAAATGTCGAAGTACTGGCATGCAGGAGAAGAAGCGGCGCATCAGGTATGATTGCGCGGAACTCCTGCACTGCAGTACTCACCATTCCACAGATGCTCCACCAGTTTTTGAAGTCTGCATCTCACGCTTCCAAGCTTGGGGCAGTTAATCCATTAGAAGGTGAAGCAAAAGAAGTAAAAGATCCAGGGAAGCAGAGTCGCCTGGGAAAGTACAAAGACGACAGAGACCGATTGGACGCCGACTCGACGAGTCGTATGAGGTGAGCATGGTTTCATACACTACGTCCTGAACGGGTATCCATTTTAATGTAGTCCGTACCTTGCCGCCGGCGTAATATCCGCGCGCGCATGCATCCGCGATGCTTTGAAGATCTGCGGCACAAAGAAGGTCGACGCCAGCAGGGACACGGGAGTCGGACGGTGGATCCAGGAGATAGGTGCGTCGCTCAGCCTCATATTCAGCGGTCACCCACTGAATATCCGTCTTCTGCAGCTTGGCGCGACTTCTACACGCATGTTTTGGCGCTCTTCCCGCGCGTGTCTATGGGTCGGCCATTCCAAGAGAAGTACGCCAATGTGCAGTGGGAAACGAACGAGGACCACCTTCAGGCGTGGAAGGAGGGCCGCACTGGGGTCCCCATCGTCGACGCCTCCATGCGGCAGGCGCGCGAAATGGGCTGGATGCACAATCGAGGGAGAATGATCGCAGCGATGTACCTCACGAAGGACTTAATGATCGACTGGCGGCTGGGCGAGAAGGTGAGCTGGTGTTAGGTGAGGCGAGGCTAGAGTGTGGCTGACGAGAGGCTGGCAGTTTTTCATGGAGACGCTGATCGACGGCGACCTCGCTTCGAACAACGGTGGCTGGCAGTGGAGCGCAAGTACCGGCGTTGATCCCGCGCCTTACTTCCGCATCTTCAATCCTTACACGCAGAGCCAGAAGGTGTGTTGAGATTGGATGAAATTCGGGCTCCAATACTGATGACTTAACATGGCAGACAGATCCAAGAGGGCTGTACATCCGTGCGTTTGTACCGGAACTGGCCAAGTTGTCGGGAGCAGGTACGAACAGCTTCACAGAGAATTTTCAAAACCAGCCTGAGTTCGTGATTGCACAGACATCCATAACCCTTCATCGGGAGTGGCTGACAAGCTGGGGTACCCGCGACCGTTGGTTGACCATCATGAGGCACGACAGCGTGCTCTCCGTCGTTACAAGGACATCGGGTCGAAGTGAGCCGGCCGATTCAAGCATGCTCAATGATATGCGTTTGTGCCTCCTTGAGATCTTGGGCGTGCAACGTAGACATCCGGACTTTCGCCGGTAGAATTGGTAGCTTAGACAAATAGTACTAGAAATATGTCAAACGTTTTTGTTAGTGCAGCAAGGCCGTTGTGGAAATTCACGACGATTCTAAAGGGGGCAGCGTTGGCTGACCGGAACGTAGAGTTGGCCGGGGGCCGACCACAGACAGATCTGGAGGCAGCCTCAAGTTGTAGTAGCTACGTCATCATATCCCGTGCGCCAGCGCGCGCGCCGCGCGGAAGTCAGCCACAGCCCCATCTCTATCTCACCTATCTCCCTCAGCTCCTCGCCTCCCCATTCATCGAAACCCTCCCCACATCATCTCATACTCGATCTGGTAGTTATGGGTGAGTGCTGTTGGCCCATTTTTCTGTCAAATTTCCCAGCAACATCCACCTCTTCTTCGCAGCCACCAACGAGATCGTGGAGCTGAACGCTCCCCACTCGCCCACGGAGAAAGCCTTTGAGGCGTTCGAGATCTTGGAACCCAAGATCAAGTCTGAAATTCTCAAGTCGCGCCATGACTGGGACAAGCATGAGCCCAAAATGTGGTCTCGCGCCCACGGCGTGCCCAACGACGATCTCGTCGCCTTCAGCATCCGCTCGGACCTTGTAGAGATCCGCAGCGCCATTGTCTCCTATGGCACTATCATCCTAGGGAAGATAAAGCTTCCTGCAATCAACGATAGCGAGGGAGAGGGGTACATTCATGCCAGGTACGTCTGTTACTACAGCTCCAAGCGCGATGTCTTGGTTTGACCTGTGCTGCGTAGGATCCATGACCCGCCTAACAGGGTATACCACCGATCTGATGTCGTTGTTACGTGTGTTGATACGGTGGATCGTAGGGGCAGGACGATGTCGTGTTCCACTCGCTGTGGACGGATGAAGGTAACCGCGATGCGGATGGACATCCTACGACTTGGCGCGCCGTTCATAATCGCGACACCCCGCTGGAGTTCTTCAATGAGTGATTGCCCTTGTGAATGGGATAGGAAGGTGTCTCTCGGAAGTCATAAGCGCTGCCGGATCGAGTATCGTATGTGCTTATGCTTGGATGACTGTCTTCTTACTATCACTGACCTCGACACGCCTCGCAGATCTGTATGTAGCAGTATGTAAAGCACATTCTCGCGATTTGATCTACCGTCTCCCTAAGAATTCCCCAGGTACTCTCCAGATAAGTGAATCCAGACAGACCCAGACGCGGCATTCTGGGAGCTTGGCAGAGTCTTGATAAGGTCACACGTTGGCTGATGCTATGGTCTCCTCAACTCCACAAGTTCCTGCCCAGCTGAAGTTTGAAAGCCCAGATGATCCACCCAAGTTCCAAGTAAATCTCAGCCATCTTGGCGGCCGGCGGCTCCGACTTATCAGGCACATATGTTGCAGTCTCTGGTGAGCGCAAAGGACTCCTTTCGCATTGTTTTCGCGGTATGGATGACCATGGGGGTCCAAAAAGCAGACCTGTTTGACTAGCGGTCTAGCAGGCCGACGGCTCGACGGCAACTAAGGCAAGGAACGATACACAAAGGTCCAGGCGTCCAAGACGGGTCCAGGAGTACGGAGCATGCGAACTCTAGTAAGATGATTGCACAGCCATCCAACGACGAACGTTCGTCCCCCCGACTTGTATATCTATTCGTGGTCGAAGGTGGAATCTAGAGTGCGCGCGACTTCCTCTCCGCCTCGAAGATGGCCCTACACCAGTGGGACTACCTGTTTGCCTTCGGCACCATCTTCGCTGCCCTTGATGCGTACAATATCGGTGAGTCTTTCTGTCCTCACTCGCCATCGTGACGCTGAAACAATCTCTAGGCGCGAACGATGTTGCGAATGTAAGCCTTTATACTAGAGTCGGGGATTGACGCTCATTCCCTGCCAGTCGTTCGCTACGTCGGTAGGATCCCGATCCTTGACTTTGCTGCAAGCCTCACTGGCTGCGGCAGTCATGGAGTTCCTCGGCGGTGTTCTCGTAGGTGCTCGTGTGTCTGGCACGATCAAAAACAGCATTATTGTACGTGTATGAACATCTGGCTTCGTGAATTGCAAACGTTGATGGATACTCTCCAGGGACTTGGTGTCTTCCAAGGGAATGCCGGGGTGCAGCTCTTGGCTTTCACGGTTGCGATCACTTGCTCTGCGTCATGGCTCATGGTTTGTACGCGGTACGGTTGGCCAGTCTCCACAACTTATTCTAGTATGTCCCTTTTACTACCGTTGTGACTGATGTGCTTACTTCAAATTCAGTTGTATCTGCTATCGCCGGTGTCGGTGTTGCTATTGGCGGCGCCGATGCTGTGCAATGGGGGTGGAATGACGGGAAAGGATTGGCAACTATCTTTGCCGGATTTATCATTGTGAGCGCACTATGGTCTTCTGCCGGCAAGTGTGCTAATACCCGCGGAGGCTCCGGCCATCTCCGCTGGCTTCGCCTCTGTGGTCTATCTGATCACGAAGTATGGCGTCCTGGTTCGCAAGAACTCTCTTCGCGCCGCATTCTTCGGCTCCCCGATCTTCTTCTTCACGGTGGCTACGGTCATGACCATGGTTATTAGTAAGCACAAACTCCTACTACTTACAACACCAACTTCTGATGGTCTCCAAGTTTACAAGGGGTCTCCAACGCTGAACCTAGACGACTTGCCCGGCACCACGCTCGCTGCCGCAATCGTTGGGACAGGCGCAGTAGTCGCTGTGCTATCCGTGCTGTTCTGGCTGCCATACGTCTACTGCAAGACTGTTCGGAACGATTACAGTACGTGCTATCTCATGCTAAAGTCGATTGCTTTGTTGAATTTTGCGAAGCGCTCCGCTTCTACCACTTCTTCTTGGGCCCACTCCTGTGGCGGCGTGAGGCTCCTGCCGATGCCTTGGATCCGGGCGCCCGTTCGGCCGTTCCTGATTACCGTGTCAGGAAGGACGAGCCGACGACAGCCGACGCAGGCTCAGGTAAGAAGAGAACACACATGACCAATGAGGTTGTTTCTCATCGCTTGATGACACAGACAATGAGAAGGGCTCGCAGAGCGACATCGAGGAGCCCCACAAGCCGGTTGCCCCCGAACCGTCGGCTCTTGCTAACATTGAGTTGCACCCTCTTGAAGGTCCATGGTATCTTCCTGGAAACTTGTGGATTATCGCCCGGCATAAGTCTCTCCCTTGGATGCGGTGGGCTCTCACCCGCGGAGTGCTTGGTGAGTCATGTTCTATGCAGGAGGAGATATCCGGTGTTGACCCTGCGTATAGTCGATGTGCATGCGATGCAGGATCGCGACAACTCGCTCGCAGAGATCCACAAGCACGCTGTTCAGTACGACAACAAGACTGAGCATCTCTACTCCTTCATCCAAGTCGTGACCGCCTGCACCGCGTCCTTCGCACACGGCGCCAATGATCGTAGGCTTTTTTTTACCTCACCTTGCGTACTTCTGTTCACGATAGATATGTGCAGTGGGCAACGCCGTCGGACCCTACTCCGCCATCTACGCCATCTGGAGCTCCGGCCAGCCCGCGGGCAAGAACACCGACACGCCCGTCTGGATCCTCGTCGCCGGCGCGGCCTTGCTTGTCCTCGGCCTCGCGACCTACGGCTACAACATCATGGCCGTCCTCGGCAACAAGCTCACCCTGCACTCGCCCTCGCGCGGCTACAGCATGGAGCTCGGCGCCGCGATCACCGTCCTGCTCGCGTCGCAGTACGGGATCCCGGTGTCGACGACGATGTGCATCACCGGCGCGACGCTCGGCGTCGCGATGTGCAACGGCGACTGGCGGTCGTTCAACTGGAAGCAGCTCGGGTGGATCGTGCTCGGATGGGTGATCACGGTCCCGGTCGTCGGCGTCCTTGCTGGCTGCACCATGGGCATCCTCCTCAACGCCCCTCACTTCTGAAGGGTCTCCGGGCTGTTGGGTTTCTCCGTGATGTGTCCTTCGTATATGTTCGCTGTATAAACTACGTCATCTAATTATATTCTTGCCGTCGGCATCCTGGTTTTGCTAGAACTGTGATATGTTTGAGGTGGAACCTTGCCATGCCTAATGGCTTCTACGCGTGTAGGTTATCCATGCATATAAAAACGGCAACAGTTCGGGCGCGACCAGGCACTGTTGTTAGAAGTTCGTGTGCTGTAATGTGATTCATGTTGGCGGGTGTAGAAGCGTATTATCTCAGCCTTTTCTGCTTCTATATTCTTCGACCTACCTCTTCTCTCGTCGTTCATACTATCTTATCCCTCGTACTCTACTCAGAAGAGCCCGCAGTATGTGGCGCAAGCCGCCCCGGTAAGGACGAGAAGCCGAACCTGGCGCCGAAACGAACAATGTCATAGGATTGCAATCGAAGGAGCCTCAGAGTTGGTCGCACTGGACAATGCACGACATAGGCAAAACGTATGTTTCCATCCAAGTGTTAAAGACACAGCAGGTTCGTCCCTAATCGGTATTTGACGTTCTGGGACCCGGCATAACTGCCCGGTCCCAGCGAACGCTGGTAACCCTGCGGACTCAAAACCGGAGTCGCGAACCAACCTGCCCGATTCCCGGTTTCCCCAGTGAGGACCTTCACTGCAGAGCGAGCTATACGGATGGGGAAGCCGCGCAATCAGTCAGCAACCGCGCTTCGCACCAACCCTCCCCTCTCCCCCTCTCGAAAGGAAAAGAGAAAGAGGGGAAACCTTTGAAAAAAAAAACCACTCACATGGGCAAGGTGGCCGCCGACGACGGGCCGCGCGCGGAAGCCCTCGACGGCGCCGTTCGTGGTCTCGTACCAGTCCCCGAGCGGCTGCGAGCTCGAGCCGTCCGCGGCGTACTTGCGCACGGAGCTGATGAGCATGTCCCGCACCTCCGTCGACGTCACGAGCGCCGACGTCCAGATCTCCCAGTCTGCGGTCCGCGGTCCGTCAGCGGCCGGTCGCGCGCACGAGGGGCCGGGGAGGGGGCTTACCGGACTTGGTGTACGTGTGGCTGTGGGGCGGGTCGGGTCAGCGTGCGGCACGCGGGGCGCGAGGGGTGGACGGCGCTCACCGGGTGTCGAGGGGCACGCCGAATGCGTCTGCGGGGGTCGGAGGTCTGTCAGGGTGAGATGGCGTCGGAATGGGGATGGGGACGCACTGGCGTGGCTGCTGTACCAGGCAGTCTCTGCGGATGCGGCTCAGTCTCGTTGCCTCCGGATGAGGCGGGCAGAGATGCACTTACGGAGCTCGTAGATCGACTGGGGGAAGATGTTGGTGCCGAGGAGCTTGTCGGCGTACAGGTTGTAGCGAGGCCCCACGAGTCCTCGTTGTTGTACTGCGCGTCACAAGGTGAGCCTGCGCGACCGAACCAAAAGAGAGAAACGACGGACGGCGAGGGTCAATGTTGGCCGTCGGTCGAGAGCGCGAGCTCCTGCCACTGCGAGACGTACGAGGCCGCGATCGCGCTGTAGTTGTCCGCCTTGGCGGTGTCTCCCGCGATGCGCTCGATCTCGGACATGGCCTTGATGCCGATGATCCCTTGATGGCGAGGTTGGTCTGGTTGGCGAGCGTGCCCGCGAAGTCGTCCGTGCTGAGCTGCTCGGCGGGGATGAGCGCGTCCTCGATCAGGAACTGCGTCCACTGGTCGAGGAGGCTTTCTGTGGAATTGTGGACAAAGTAAGCGTCTGGGGGACGATGGTGGAGGCGAGACTGACGAAGGAGGTGACGAGGGAGGTGTCGTTGGTCTTCTGGATGTAGCTGAGGGTCATGATTAGCATGTTGCCGGACTCCTCGACTTGCATCGCTTCATCCTGCCCGTCGTTGTGACCAATGGCCATGGGGTAGTGAGCACCTGAAATGCTGTCAAAACAGTCGAGCCTGAAGTAGTCGCCAAGACGTACCGATGTCGTGGACCGCCCATGGGTTGGGGTACTGGCCGCTCGCCTGGTACTGGAAGAGAGGAAGGAGCAACTGCTTGCCGATCTCCGGGTTGGTGTACAGGAACAGGGGCCACGAGGGGAAGATAACGTCCACAGTGTTCGTGTTCTGATTGGCCAGTGTCAGTGATCACGAGCGTGGGAGGGTTGTGCATGAGCACTTACGCCATCACTGGAGATCTCCTTCATGAAAGTGGTGATGTCGTTAGTGTTGAACGAGCCGTCGGCGTTCTTAGAGATGGTGATTTCGCAGGCGCCGAGGGTCTGACGGATGGAGAGCGCGACGATGTCCGCGTAGTCAGAGGAGATCTTGTTGGCATCGGCGGCGACCTTCGCGTCGAACGCGTTGGCGCGAGAGAGCGCGTTCGAGTAGTCCTTGATGAACGACGAGATCTGCGTCCGCTCTCATCAGCATCCGCTCCCGGGGGTTCGATGTACATACACGTGGCGCGCACATACCACATTAGCGACGGAAGAGAATTGGTCCAGAAGAGCAGGCTGCGGTCCTGCCGGCCGTTGTTGGGCGTGATGTACTGGATCGCGGGTTCGCGCACGTTTCCGACGGTATAGAGCGTGGGCGAGGTCGGGCCGGACACGGTACCGAGGTATGGGCGAAGGCGAAGACGGGCCAGCGGTCGGAGACAGCACGGAACTGGGTGTCGGCGGAGTTGGCGAGCTTGCCGTTGTTGATGAACTGGGCGCGGACGACGGTGTCCTCACCAGACTGCCAGGTCGCGCCTTGGGTCTATGGGCGATGACCTTAGTTGGGAGAGTAGGGGCATGACTCGAAGCGACATACGTTCGGGGTGGAGTGGTATGCGGACCCATCTGCACAGGGGGTGTGAGCAAGAGCAAAATGCTCCGTAACAGTGCTCTCACATTGGGTGTGGTCGTTGGACTCGGTGTACACGGTCTGGGACGCGAGCTGGACCTGGTGGGTGAGGATGGGGCCGGTGGTGATCGTCCAGTTGGCGGTGCGGCTGTTGTCGCCGGTGACCCACTCTGCGCTGATGTCGGCGTAGACCTGGACGGAGTGCGAGCCGCCGTCGTTGGCGGCGGCGGAGAGCGCGACGTAAGAAAAGGGAATCGACTGCGTGGGAAGGTCGTCGGGCTGCAGGTGACGTCATGAGCATCGCGAACGGCATCCTCGGGGGCGGAAGGGTCACCTCGACCGGGCTGAGGAAGGTGACGGTGAGGTCGACGGGCCCGGCAGACATCACGAAGATGCTCTGGGTGGACGTGAACTGCGGACGGTGTTCAGCCATCGGCGCGCGGCTCTGCGCTCGTCACGAACCTTGAGGCTCTTCTGGGTCGCCTTGTTGAAGGACGCGCCCGGGACGGAGGGAGCACCCATCCAGGAGTAGGCAGTACCGTCCACCTTGATGAAGCCTGCCCAGCCGAGAATCTGCAACGCAGAATGAGGACGGGCACCGGGCGGACATAGGGAGGACTTACGCTGCCGGTCCAGAACTGAGGCCAGTTGTCGTTCAGAGCAGTGCCGGAACCTTGAGCGAGCCAGGCGGAGAGGTACGGGGTCCGGACCGCGAGCGGGACGGACGCGGGGTTGAAGGGGGTCGCGTCCCAGGTCACCGCGCCCAGGACGGGCGCGAGGAGGGAGGCCCAGGCGGCGAGACGAGAGAAGGGGCGCATGTTCGCGCGGGGGGGATGAGACGGCACGGTGGAGCGCGGCGGGTTATATACCGTTGGGAGGGGGACGATGCGACGGTGTCAGGGCGCCTGCGGTGGATCAAGACGGAGCAGCGACAACGTGCAACCTCGTGCGGCTGCCCTGCGATGGGCTCAGGTTCACCGTTTCTCGAGCTGCGAGCACGCTGAACACCGGTCATGTGGCACGCAATGTGACGCAAGCGAAGGAGGAAGAAGAGGAAGCAGGGCGAGAGCCTGGGTAGGCGCGTGGCCCGGGAACGGGCGATCTGGCGAGCGTGATTGATATTGAATATTGAGCAGGTGCGCGACGTCCACGGGGCCGCAGAGGAGGCATGGGAGAGGGCTGAGGATCCTTGTCGGCTGATTGTCCCCGTTTGCCGTCGTCGGAGGTGAGAACTTGGCTCGAGACGAGGGTTCACTGGAGCTGTGCCTGCCGTCGAGAACTCCTCTGACGCATGTGGCTGCCGAACCCGCCGCCCCCAGGACGATCACGTAGCGTCGCCTCTGCAGAATGATGGATGAAAGCAGGACAGTCGTGTTGTCGACCGATCATCGACCTTGACTCCGCCGCGGGTGGCAGTGTTGGCCAACGCTGTTTGTCTGGCGCCGTGGGTGAACACAAGAGTGAACACGGAACTGGTTGCAGAGGGTGCGCAGCCAGCGATCACGAACTGGCGAGTCGAGAGCGACATGTTGAGCCAAGTCGCGGTTCGGTCCGCGTTCATGCCACGGCCACGTGGTTGGCGCCAGTCGCGGGGAGGTTCCAGGCGGGGTCTTTGCTCCTTCTCCACATCCTCTCGGACGGTCGTCCAGCCGCCCGTCTCTCTCCCCTCATGGACCTCCCGACGCCAAGAGAGCTCGAGCTCGAGACCCTCCTGCGCCAGCGTGACGCGCAGGTGGCCGAGCTCACCGTACGTCCTTCCCCTCCCGCCCCTACCGATACGCCCCATTCACATCTCGACGCGTGCAGGATGAGGTCACGCATCTCCGCCAATTCCTCACCAACCAGCCGCCCCCCTCCGCCACAGAGCCCATCACTATTCCTCCAGCACTCATGTCCGTCCTCCTCCCCCACCTCAACCAACGACCACATACACCCGCCGCAGCATCCGGCTCCGTCACCACCGCCCTCATCCAGAGGGCCAAGATTTTGCAAGAAGAGAACGACGAGCTATACGAGCTTCTCAAGACCGGAGAAACGGGGAGGTTGAAGGAGGACGTCCGTGTCCTCAGGCGTGTCGTTCAGAAGCTCGAGGGGGCCTTGAGAGGTGCGTCGCTCCCCGTATCGCCCACCAAGTACGACGTTCAAGCTGCCGGCTCGCCCCAGAATCCCACCAAGTCATCGCATCCCTATCGTGCGTGCCCCGTCCCCGCCCCTCCCGCACTCGCTCACGCCCCCGCAGCACCGAGGTCGACAAGTCCCAGGACGCGCTCCTCCACGCCCAAGGGCGTCAAGTCGTGCCCTCCCCGGCGCCTCGGGGCCCCACCCGCCCCGTCCGCGAACGGCAGCGGGAAGCTACCGCCTACCGGGCCCCGCGCGCACAAAAAGCCGCGGCTCTCCGACATGCAGAAGTCGCCCACCGGGCCCTCCCCGCCGCTCCCGATCCCGACCAAGCCGCACCTCTCCGCCGCGAACGCGACCGTGCCCCGCGGCGGCTCGCGCGACTCGCGCGTCTCGATGGACCGCAAGGTGAGCACCGGCGAAGGGAACGGCGCGGGCGTCGGTGGCGGCATGGACGTCGACGACGACAGCCGCTCGTCGCGTCCCCGCTCGCCCGCGCGCGAACGCGACCGTCCGCCCCACCGGGACAGGGACCGCGAGAAGGACCGGGATCGGGACAGGGAGCATACCCGGAACCGGGACAGAGAGCGCGAGAAGGATCGCGACCACGACCACGAGCGGTCGTCGCGGCGTCGCCGGCGAGGAGGCCAGCGGAACGGCAAGGACCCGTCCCTGAACCCGAATAACATCGAGCTCGGAGACCGCGACCAGTCGCTGGCGGCGCGGATGGGACTCTAACGGACTTGGATGGCGGACACGGACGGTGGCATGCGCGACGGACGCACGCCCGTGTTCTGTAGTACATTCGGGTGCGGTCTTGTTTCGTCACACTGCGCGCGTGGATGTTCGACTTATTTGTATTGTCCACCAGTGTATTCATACTATGTTGCCCTCTTATCGTCGTAATGCTCTGCCGAATCGTATCCTTGAGTTGTATCTATTCTATGGACGCATCATATAACTAACTTACCGTCGATTGTATGTTCGGTCGTCGGCTGGGCCTTCGTTCCGCTATTTTCAACGTCTTGTGTACTCCAATGGTCTCTCTCTCTATAAGGTATCGATTCAGCCTGCTCGCCCTCTGTAGCATATCCAGGACCGACCTGCATAGCCTAGGACCATAGATACTTTTCACACATACCCTCTCAGTCTCTGTAGTCTTCCAGTCCGATGTACGTTGCCATTGAGGTCGGCAACAATAGCCCGCCTCCGCGTCCTCTTTCCACGGCCGTCACCGCGCCGAACACCCATCTCCTCGTAATTTGGCTTCATTGTCATGGCGCTCCGTTCTGCTGATCCCACCGTCAAGACACCGATATTTCCGGCGTGCCGGCACGGGTTTTTGCCCAAGTATCGCGGCTGGAGTGGTGCGTCAGCCCTATCAGGCATCACTAGGCTCTAGCATTGAACCAGGAACATACTAAATAATGACGCTCTGTTGATTGAATACACAGAGACGACCCACGAGCTCTTGACCCTGCAGCGTTGACGAGTCGACGCCGGACGCACGCTTCTCTGACATCGCGACGCCGCTTCGGGCAATAGCCTTCAATTGAGACGGCCGAAGGATCTACATATGCCCCGCAGGCTGTGTCGAAGGCAACACTGCGCTTTAATTTTGGAGAACCTCGCTCTGACCTCCTCCAGCGACAAAACACCAACCATCAGCCCGTCCGTGCTCATCGGCCGAGCTCCAAACTCTCCGATGATTAATTCCGGACCCGTGGACGGCGCCTCCGACCCTCACCGGCACCGCCGTTGCAAAACACCCAAGGGCCAACGGACCCGACCCTGGCCGCGCCTGCCGGCGACCCCGCGCCCCTCCGCGCCGTTGAGGGCGGGCCGCCCGCTCGCAAGCGCACGGTCTCCGAGCGCGCCCGCCGCGTCGCCAACGGCCCTCCTGGGATCTACCTAGCGCACGTCCGCGGAGTCGCGGACCACCTCGGCGTCAGCGTCGTCCTCCTCTTCCTCGGCGACTCGATGCGCCGGCCGGCGGGTGCAACGCAACGAGACACCCGGACTGGGCGACCACGGCGCATCACGTCGCGCGGCACCTGGCCCTGGCATCGGCACCCCACCTCCCCGCGCGAGGGACGACTTGGGCGCGAGCGCACCGACGCAGGCCGGCCGCTCGTGGAGACGACCGGCACGGGGACGGGGGCTCCCCCGTCCGCGGTGAACTGTGGGTTCCCAGGCCGGGGTGGGGTCGTGCACGTGCACAACGTGAGTGAAAGCGGTTGCTGCCAGGAAGTCCCGAGTGATGGTTGACATTCGGTTCGGTTTCAGTGATATGGGCGTTCGTCATCGCGGTCGCACTGGCGGGGTTCGAGCCGGGGTTTCTCGCGGCGAACGAGGAGGCCGGGTTGGTCGCGACAGTTATGTAAGTCTTGGTGGGGTGTCCGCTGACAGTTTGCTCTCGATCTCAGGCCCCTTCGCTGCCACCACACGTACGGGCACCGGTCCCGGTTCGAATCTGCATCTGCTATGCGGGCCCCGGACCGCGACGTCATCGACGGACCACTCGGCGTCGAGTCGGTCGAGGTCGGGTAGAAGTCGGCCGCAAACGATCCCACTCGACCACGAACCCGCACAAGGTCGCGCAGGGCGACCCGCCCGCAGCGCACCCTTCAGCTTCAGCTGCTTGCACAGTCGCCGGTCCAGCGTTACTCTCGCGAAGCTACGCGGCGGCACCTCCGACGGACATCGGAGCGAGCGCGGCGACGGTGTCGTTCTTTCGACTGCGAAGGGGTCGTGACAGAACCCCGACTTTCGCGGTAGCGACAGTCTGCCTCGCCTCCGCCCGAACACACACGTCGTCCTGCGACGGCCACCGAACCACCGAACCACGACACGCCGCCCGAGGGTCCTAGTCCTCGGTGCCTCATACTTCGAAGAACCACAGTGCCCCTTCCATTACTTCCTCGAGTACTTGGACGTACGCGCGGACCGCTCACTAGTGCGTATCTGAAAGCATGAATGGATGCGTGCTGTACTGACTCTGCGAACACACAAAAGCGCAGAAATTACCGCCGCGCGCCGCAGAACCTCCGTGTTCCCGCATGAGGCATGTGCTACTCGGTACCACTCCATACCCACACACTACACCCGCTTGGACCCTGGAGAAGCACGCGCTTGAAAGGCTAGGAAAGAGTCGAGGAGAAAGGACTTTAGGCTGCGGTTGCGTCGTCGTCGTCGTACTTGCAGCGGGAGAAATCGGCATCGGGGTACTGTTGCCTGACGAGCTCCATGACGTAGTGACCAGGAGTTCCGAACGTGACATGGTTGGACGATCCACGGGGCATTCCAGAATGCAGGAGGGCGACCAGCCTGCCCTCTGCGTTGAAGATGGCTGCGCCAGAGTCCCTTTGGCGGAGAAATCACCATGCTTTCTGCCCCCGAAGTTGAGGACTGCAACCTCCCAGGACTCGCCCTCGAGGTCCCTACAGGTGTACGCCTCGAGTTCGGACTGGCGACCAAAGGTGAGGTCGGTCGCCTGCCCGTCCTTGGCGACGGTGAAGCATGGGTTGTCGTTATCGTCGAGGCAGTACGGGGTAGAGAGGCCTGCAGCGTCACGCACCCCAAAATCCTGAACAGATGGTCCGTGGGGTACTCGAATACGGGGGGATTGGTGGCGTTGGGGCAGAAGCAGACGACGATCTCGTCGGGGGTGAACTTGCCAGCTGAAGAGTGACGTTTTCGTTAAATGAAGATGGAGAAAGCAGAGTTAGAAGAAGAGCGCACCTAGGTAGACGACATTGCCCTTGAAATTCTTGACGAACTTGTCCTTTTCGAGCGTCATGACGCCTATGTCGCGAGTGTAGCGGCGGGAGTCGAGATTGTTGGCAATCTTGGGTGCCCAGTCGACCCAGGCGACGATGCGATCAAGGGGATCGCTCCAAGTGGACTTGAGGATCCTCAGGAAGTCACTGAGAATACAGACGTCGGACCCCACCCTCTGCAAGTCTTGCTCCTTATACTTCAAGTCCATGTTGTAGCTTGCATTTTCTTCCTCAGGTCGATCCGCCAATAGCTTCGTGAGCTGTCCAGCGAACAGCGTGGCGTAACCGAGCTTCTCACCAAGCAGGGCACGAGTTTCATTGAGGAGCTGCCCGAAACGACGATGCCCGCAGTTCTGGATATACTGTTTACGTGCACCCTGCGGGTACTCGTAGTCCGCGTCGGTCTTCTTGGACACGACATGCTTATTGGTGATTGCCATGACCTCCTGGCTCTTCTTGCCGTGTTTGTCTTTACCACGGTGAAAGTAGAGACCGAGTGAGCCCTGCGAACCGGTGTACGCCATGTCCTGTGCAACGAGGGGGATGCCCAGGACGGTCGTGAGAGCTCGGCGGATCCAGTGAGTCGGGTTGGTGTCGCTGGCGGAAGACATCATCTCAGGAGGACCAGCGAGCGACTCCACAGCGCCCTCGATCCAGTGGACAGCGACGTCGTGGATCTTGTATTTGGCGAAGATGTCGAGGATGGGGGCATTGGCATTACGGCAGGAGGTCTCCTTGGTGGTGTTAGGATGAACGGAGATCCACAGAACGATGTGGTCGTCGAATACGTCCTTGTCGTCTTCATCAAGGGTAGAGAAGCGCACAGGTAGCATCGTTGAGACGCGAATGCCACGACTCGCCTCCTGGCACAAGGCGATGATCTCAGGAGCAACCGACTCCTTCCAAAAGTTGTTCTTGAGGATAGGGTGGTTGGCGGTGTGGGCAGTCTTCACAGGAGTGGTGGAGTACCTCTCTGCAGGCCGCTTTTGAGGGATGGGGAAAGGACGCTGCACGAGATCGGAACGCTGGAAGAGGGGAGGAGGGTCGTCGGCGACGCCGTTGTAGAAGTATGCGCGCTCGAAGGGCGAGATGTGATTGTCATCGCCAACTGAGAACTCGGACGCCTGGGAAAGAAGCGTAATATTGCTGGACGTGGGCAGGGTTCGGGACGGCGGCGGAGGACGTGGTCGGTACTTGAGCTGGGTGTTGAGGCACCCGACCTGATCCACAGTGAGCCCTAAAGACGAAATTGGTGAGTCCGCTATGGAGACAGACACGAAAAGAGACACACATCCGAAGTACTGAGGTACACTCCTGAGGGACGTGATGAGATTCATGACCCCCTGAGCAGCGTCTGGGGGAGCAACGATAAATGAGGGATACACATGCGAAAGGGCGGAGGTATTCACCAGGACCAAGGAACTTGAGAGCCGTAAGATCCGCATCGCTCAAAAAAATGACTAAAAAAGAACAAAAAGTCTCGTAAGTGGAACAGACGAGGGCGGAAGACGACTGACAGCACGTACTCTTCGTATCGTCGGACATCTCGGACATATTTCGTGTAGGGAAATGGCGGTCGCAGTTGAAAGCTTTAGAACGGAAAGTAGTGTATGGGATGAAAAAAGAGGGGTGGGAGAGTCAATGGGAGTTGGAATCGGAGGGCAGTGGATCATATCCCAGACTCGCTCTCGGCCTTGCTTCCATTTGAAGCCTCTCGCTTCTTAGCAATCGAGCTCTGCAGAATGAAATTAGACAACTGCCCGCAGGGTGGTGAGTACTAGGCTGCTGATACACGCTAGACTGGGCAGCAGAATCATGCTCCAGATGAAACAAAAGGTGTGTAAACAAAGGTCCCACGAGGGGTCACACAGGGCTGGAGATACGACCACAAAAATGCTGAATAGTGCCTGGAATGTGCTGGGAAGCGCGCGCATAGGAGCAGAGCCAAGCCTGAAATGGACGGCGAGGACTCGTGTTGTCGATATGTAACGGGACGATATGTGATGGGAAGGCAGTCGAACGCAAGCGGAAGGAGCGAGGCCTACAGCATGGGAGCAGGAAACCTAGGAAGAATGCTACTTACCAGGACGGACTGCATCTCCCTCCTTAGGTTGCAGCAATCTATACACACCGCGGTTTCACCGCTCCACGAGGACGCAGCGCATTCCAGCTGGGAGGTGCGTGGGTGAGCTGGGCGCGGGCGGGAAAGCAGAACCTGGAGGGCGGCTGACATTGAGGGAATTCAAGTACAGATGGGGATTGGAGGAGATGACTCGGACAGAACTGAGAAATTTTCCATACTGACGTTTCTTCACTAGATGATGATGAGAAGGAGGGCAGCAGCCCCGCCTGCGGCGGGGCAGACCCTTGGAATGACCAATAAGCCCAGCAGCGGATTCAAGACATAAGGGAGGCGGAGGACGGTCGGAGGCGCGAGGAGACCTGCGTAGGCGCCCTTCGGCCCGCGTGGAGCGGCTAGGTTCGGTTTGAAAGTCCGCTTGGACTGCCAGCGGCCGGCGCCGTTCAAACTACACTTTGCAAGGCGATCGCGTGGTTAGTGCCTCCTCCCATCGGATTCCCCGCCCCCACTCGACGGCTCACGTCGCTGCTCTCAGCACTCGTCGCCAGACGCTCCCAACCCATCGCGTGAGGAGGCGCCCAGACGTGGATTCGGCGGCTTGCCGCTTGTGGCGTTCCAGCGGGATATGGTGATCGCCCCCATCCAAGTTCAAACATGGATATTTGCGTGCAATAGTCAAATCCAAGCCTCGCGACTGGCGCTAACCACGCGGCTGTCGCGTGGGCGAAGTCTATATACTCGTCAGCTGCAGCCGTCAAGAAACAGCGTAGTGAGCGAGCCCTGTATGCTGTAGATACTGTAGTACGGAAGGGTTGAATATTCGCTCTGCACTCCTCCAGCGACAGCACCTGTCGGCAAGTCATTCGTGCCCTTCGGCCCAGATCCAAACTCTCCGATGATCAAATTTTGGATCCGCAAACGGCGCCTCCACCACCGCCATTGCAAACACCTAGCGGACCCGGCCCTGGCCACGCCTATCGACCTCCCGCTCCTCCGCGCCGTCGGGGGCGAGCCGCCCGTTGGCAAGGTCTCCCAGTGGGAGCGCGCCTGACGACCCTGGGCTCGAGGCGCCGTCTCCGCCCCAATAGTTAGGGCGCACATCCTAGAGTACTGCTTTGGCGCCGCTGTCTGATATGAGATTCCAGCACACCCCGACCAACGCGCACGACGCGCCCGACGCGACCACACTAGGCGGCCACGGCGCATCACCACGCGCGCCGTCTGAAAGCACTCAGCCCTCGCGGACGCCTCGGCTGCTCTGAAGCCAGCGTGCGGGACCATCTGGGCGCAAGCACCGACACGGATCGCTTGCGGAAACGACGCCGACGGAGACGGGGTGCCCGCTGGCTCTCCGTCCGAGACGACCGCAGGGATCTCAGGGTGGGGTCCACAACGTAAAGTGAAAGTGGCGGCTGGGGTGATGGCTTACTTTTGTTTGGTTTCAGACATACGGGCATATGTCATGGCGCCCGCGCCGTCTGCGTCTCTCGCATCTCCGCGGAGCGTACGAGGCGTGGGGTTCGGGCCCGGGGGCTTCCCGCAGCGTAGCCGGGTCGATCGCGACGGCTTAGTGGGCAGGACAGAACGACAAAAGTCTCGGGTTAGTTCGCTGGCCATCGGACGAGCACCAGTCCGAACCCGAATACGCATCTGCCATACGCGACCTCGACCCCGACCGCACATTCAACAGCCAAACCAGCGCTTCGGCCCGCGCGGTGTTCTCGCAAATGATCCTGAGCGAACCCCACCTCCACCGCGGACCACGCACAGGGCTCGCCTGAGGTGACCCACCTGCAGCGCCCCCACCTTCAACTTCACCCGCTAGTAGCGCACGAGGCTTCTCACCGCGGCACCTCCGAACGACATCGGAGCGAGAGCGGCGACGTTTCCGCACCCGGTCGCTCTCTCGAAGCCGGACTCGGAGTCGAGACAGAACCCCGACTTTCGCGGCCGCGACCAGCACGGGCGACGATCCGCCTCGCCTCGCCCCGCCCCAGCACATACGTCGTCCTGCAACGGCATCGAACCGCGACGGAACGGTCCCGGGCGTGGACTTCTCGTCCTACGTAGAGCCACATGGTGCCTAGCCCTTCCCGCGCCTCTTCCATTGCTTCCTTGAGAAGACGCACGATCCGGTCAGCAGCGCGCGCGCGAAAGCATGAATGGATGCATGTGGTGACGCTGCAAACACCCCAGAGCGCAGCTACCGCGGCGGCGCGCCGCGATAGCAACACGTCACGACGCCCTTACGCGCGCCGCAGAACCTCCCTGTGCTCCCGCCCGAGCCCCACCAACCCATATCCACACTAACCTCGCGCTCGCCGTCGCCGTCGCCGCCCCCACCGCAGCAAGCACGCACGCCCCCCACCGCGCCCGCCGCTCACCGCGCCCCGCCATCGACGCCCAAGCCGCGCCGTTCAATGTGAGTCCCAGGGATGCGCAATATCTGTCCAATCTTGAAACAGTGCGAAAGTTCCGCGCGCTCCAGCCCCAGTCCTCCACCTCAGAGGCGGCGGCCAAGGTCTTCCATCACCCACAGCCCGGCGGGCCGGGCCTCAACACCAGAAGACGTGCAGTACAACTTTGTCAGCGGATTTACCAACCAGAACTAGGTACAGCCTCCTGCGAACACCTTGAGATATAGATTCTAGTCATCATCGAACCCGAGTCCGGCGGGCGGCGGAATGCCACGCTCTGTCGTCATCAATGATGAGCGTCGAGTTGCACCCCGTGCGACAAGCTACTCACTGCTTTGCTCTAGGGCAAACGAAATCCACAGCCACATGCACCGAACCCACCGGGACAGGTACCGAATCCCGCACAGGACGTACATCACCGATAGGAACGGTGGACGATACTTCGCCGGGAGCGGCGCAGCAGTGCACCTTACAGGATGAGGTCGATGTTCTCCTCCCGGTAGCGTCGAGTGGCCTGTGTCACCGGGAGCGACTCTCTTGCCCTTGTCGCCTTGGTCCGAATCGTGGAGAGAGGACATCCAGGGTGGCGGTGGGCATGCCGTGACCTATCCTACGTAGATGTCGAGCATGGTTCCCACGTATGCAACGACGCCGCAATCGAGACTGGTGAACTTGGTGCAGTCCAACCTTCCGTTCGGGAAGCGTTCGAGCAACTGCTTGCCCGTGAAGACGACGCCATAGTGATAAGGAAAGTGGAAGGGGAGCGGACCAGAGACAACTCGGATGCCTTCGTTCGCGGGCGAGGCCGACTCGAGGGATGACGAAGGGAGTATGACGAGATCATATTCAAACTTCTTTACGTCGGTGTAGAACTGCAGCTGGAATCAGCGCGTGCGTAGGATGTGAACTACGACGGGCTGCAGAAACCCACATCCTCTGGCTCGTCCTGGACGGAGCCATTTGAAGAATCAACACACATGCCCAAGAGCACGTCTGCGTCCTTGAGGACCGGGAGCCAGGTCGGGTGGAGAACCAAAGGACCCTTGTTGTCGGAGGAATCAGGCAGACTGGGGTCGACTGGAGCGCGGATTCTATAAGGGCTAGAATGGGGGTGCCATGTTACTCACTTTGGCGCATTTCTAAATAGTCACCGTCAAAGGTGCAGTGTTGTATGAGCTTGTCGAGCTGTGAAGATGTTGACATACATTTTGTGCAGCCCGTGTCCCCGACTGAACGCACCTGAGCAACCGAGTCCTGCTGCAGGTTCAGAGCGGGGATATTCTCCTTGTTGGCGGTCCCGGAGGTATTGAATATGCTGAACATGATGCGATGAGAGGCGAAGAGGGTTTCCGGACAGCGCAGCCACCACAAAGACTGGCAGAAGAGGGAGAAAAGAGGGGCTCTACTAGTAGCCACAGAGCGCCTAGTGGCTAGGGACCCTTCCAGCGCCTCTTCCATCGCTTCCTTGAGCAGCCACACCCTTTCAGTAGAATGTTGGTATAAGCACATATGGATGTATATAATGACACTAAAAACACACAAACCTAAGCGTAGATACCGCGGCCCGCCGCGACAGCCACACGACACGACAGGCCTTGCGTGCGCCGCAGAACCTCCCTGCGCCGCTCCCGCCCGGGCACCACCAACACACAATCCACACCCTAGCCCCGCGTTCCGTCGCTCGCGCGCGCGCGCGGGGCCGCCGCTCACTGAGCCCCAGTCACGCCCAAACCGCGCCGGAGCGCATCGACGAGGTCCCACGCGTCCGTGTCCCCGTGCACGTCGAACATGTTGACGCCGCGCATGCCCGCGCGGCGCGCGAACTGCGCCTTCACCTCGAGGCTCGCGGGGTCGTCGTACGCGACGACCTGGCGCGCGCCCGCGGAGCGCAGGAACGGCGTGCTCGAGCACGCGTCCCACGTGCGCCGGAAGCCGTGCGCGCCCGCGAACTTCCGCGACGAGGACGGAGGACGAGGACGACTGGAGCTGGAGCGCGCCTGGGCGAAGAGCGCGCGGAACTGCACCTGCCCGTTGTCCGTGCCCCCGTCGTCGTTCGGACGAGCAGCGGCCCGGCGGCGGCGACGGAGGAAGAGGAGACCGTCGCGTCGACCACCGGTGGGATGGACCCCCGCGGGCCAGCGGCCCAGCGGCACCCGGCCTGCCCGGTGCGGTCGACGGGGCGCATGGACTCCGCGGCGGCGTCGCGGAGAGTGCGGGTGCGGGTGCGAGTGCGAGTGCAAGTGCGAGCCGGCCGGGCCCGGCGCGAGGTCCTCGGACCGGGTGGCACGGCCCCGGAGGCGCGTGGCGGACGAGCGGACGACGTACGCGTACGAGGGCACGCCGAGCACGAGCCGGTCCGCGGGCACGCCCGCGCGCGTCCACGCGCGGAGGGCGGCGAGCGCGGAGGACTCCGGGCGCGTCGAGTTTCCGCACGCGTCGCTCAGCGGCGCGTTCGGGCCTGGGGGGTTACTCGCTGCGGGTGGGTGGACACGGCCGACGGAAGCAAGAGCATGTGTGAATGTGTGTAAGCGAGCGCGCGCACCGACAAAGTGGACGACGCACCTTGCCAGGTGTCGTAGTTCATGATCAGCACCCAGTCGAGCGCGCGCGCGAACGCGGGGCCGTTCCGCAGCGTGGACCACGGCTCCGGCGGCGCCGCGGCGGTGATCACCGCGCCGGCGGGCAGCGTCTGGCGGAGGAGGGTGAGGAAGGCGAGCAGGTTGTCGGTGTCGCGCGCGGAGACGGCGTTGCCCGGCGCGCCCGGCTGCCCGGGGTACTCCCAGTCGATGTCGACGCCGTCGAGCGCGAACTGGCGGTAGAGCGCGAGGAGGTTGCGCGCGAACGTCGCGCGGCTCTGCGCAGTCGCAACCGCCGCGGAGAAGTACCTGTGGGAGACGGGGGAGGCCGATGCGGTTAGCGGTGTGCGGGCGTGAGAGGGGGTCGGCGAGCTCCGAAGGCGCGGCGCACGAGGAAGGCGAACGCTACAGCCACGGGAGATGGTGGCGCGGCCAGGCTCGGATGGGTGTGCGGAGACGAAGGAGGGCGGAGCAGGTGAAAAACACGCAGTCGAGAGCACGATAAACAGGCGGGCGAGATGCGGGTGCGCGGGCACAGAGCGGAGCACGAGGTGGACGTACTTGCTTCCGGTCCAGCCACCGACGCTGAGCTTGACGCGTTTGCGGCTCTTGTGAGCGCGGGCGACGAGGCGGCGGAGGAGGTTGGGGGCGTCGTCGGAGCCGTCCCAGCCGAGGGCGAAGTTCTTGTCGGGGACGGCGAAGGCGAAGTCGATCCAGTCCAGCCGTCCGAAGTCGATCTTCTCCGGCGGGAAGTCGTCCGCGGCCCAGGCGGGGTAATAGGCCATGACCAGCGGGCGGGGTTGGGCAGCAGACACGGCCAGGATACCATCCGGTGTGCTACGCGCGCCGAGGCCGGAGGCGGAAGGCAGGGCTTGAGCAGGAGAGGACAGATTACGGGGGCATTCCGCGGGTGGGAAGACTCCATCCGGCCGGCGAACGAAGAGGGGGCTGACGGGGGAACAAGCATTCTCGACGGCTGGACTGTGTGGCGGTGAGAGGTCCGGGAGCTCGGCCTGTAGAACAGGATGGGTGGCGAGGGTTAATGAACTCGGAACCACGGCGGCGTGGGAGGGCGGAGGCATGGCACGGGCAAAGAGCGGAAGGTGGAAGACGAGAGCAGGGAGCAGCAGGCGGGGTGCGAAAGACGGGCGCATGATGCTGGGTGCGCTCAGCGCAATAAAGGAGCACGAGGACGAAGAAAGCAGGGAAGCAAAGACAAAAGCAGCCTCCGGGGCGATGAGAAGAGTCGAGGGAGGAGAGGAAGAGGTCGAGGAAGAGATCGCCGAAGGTATTTGCTGCACAGAGGCTGACAGGCGGCCAGCGAGCCGTCCGCCGCTGCGGCTGGCGGGTGGAATGGAGGTCCTAGGAGGGCCATGGCTGGCTCAAATGGGGGAGCGGATTGCCTGGGCAAGAAAGAGGATCAGCGGAGAGGCCGAGGAGAGGCAGAGAAGGCGGATCGAGCAATGGACCAGCTGGGGCAGACACGCGGTGAGTGCACCAGAATTTGATTCAAGAAAGGATCACATCGACCGCGTCGTACGCGGGTTGCACCGCGAAGCACGGGCAGGATGGCCCCCAGCGCAGTGGCGTCGAGGGTGGGTATCTGTACATTGTGCAATCAGTTGCCGTCCGGATGGACGAAGAGCGGGTCGAGTGATGCGCCTGGAGGGCAGCGCGGGGAGAGCGCGTTGTTGACAGGAAGGCAAGGAGAAAGGCGCGTTTCAGGGAAGCAGAGGTTGCAACAGACAGCGGCTTCGGGGCAGATGCACGACGACCAACGCAGCTGCGAGCCCTCCGAGCCCTTGCGCCACGCCTCGCCAGCACACTCGCTCAGATTCGCTCCCAGCACCCGGGCCCGCCCGTCCCCCGCCCGGCACCTTCTGCACGCGATCCCCGCGCGACCGAATCTATCCCGTCACGGACCCTGGCGCTCGTCCACGACCATTGGCGCCAATTCTCGCTCGGACGCGTTTCGAATCTCGATTCGGATCGTGGCCTGCTCCTGCTCTCCCCAGGCGCCCCCACCGCCGCGCCTTGTTTTGTCCTCAGCGCGCAGGCCGTATAAGTATCCACACCGGCCTCATGCCACCCGCTCACCCCTCCCTCCTCCTCTGGACTCTCGTCCCTCAACAGCCTCCCGTTCTCGTCCCATGTTTTTCTCCCCGCGCCCCACTTCTCCTCTCCTCGTCCACAACTCCCTCCCCTCTCCCCCTCCCCTCGGCCCTCGCCGTGTCTCTTCTCGCTCTCGCCTCCACCTGCCCTCCAACCTCAATGATCCCCCGATCCCTCCTCGCCTCATCGGCTCTCCCCTCCTCGACAAGCTCACCGCCCCCGAGTCCGGTGCACTCACCTCGAACATTCAGAAGCAGCTCTGGTTCGATGGAGACGAGTTCGGGACGCGCGCAGCCGCCACCGCCTCCCAGGTGCAAACCCCCCTCCCTTCACTCTCTCCCTCCCGTCCCCTCCAAGCACCCCTCGGAGCCCGAGGCACCGCCGCACCGCTTCCATGATCGACTGCCGTCCCCCGAGCAAGTCGCGCTCGCGCTCTCCTCCCCCTCCGAGCCTCCTCATGGTCTCTATCCCGCCCGTGCCGCCCATCCCTTCCTCCGCCTTCAACAGCCCCGGCGCCAAGCGCTCCGTCCTCCGCACTCCCCCCGCGACGCCTCGCTCGCGCGCGATGCAGATCGTCATCCCCGACCTTGACGACCCCGCCCCGGAGACGCGCGCCGACCGTCGCGCCCGCCGCGCCTCGCGCACGTATCCTGTCACCAGCCCGCGGAGGCGCACCGCCGGCCCTGAGGCTCACTGAACCTCGGGACTCTCGGGGGCGCGCGCCTCGGCGGCTTGCGCAATCAAGCAGCTGCACCTGTCCGCCCGTGATGGCGCCAGGGTCGCGCGAGAGGAGCAGCCCCGGCCGCGTCGGAGCGCGACGCCATTGCTCTCCGGCGCGCCCGCGCTGGTCCGGCACTTGGCAACCTCCTGACCACTCTTGCGCCCGAGGCGGCTGCGGAGTCTAACCGCAATGGCAGAAGCTCGACATGGCGGTGTGGCGTCACAGCACCGTCGGTCATCCACCGCTCGTCACCTCTTTCAGCGGCTCGCCATCTGGGTTCCGTTCACCAAGGGGCTTATTCGATTTCACCTGGGTCGGCGCGTCGCCGCGCGTGCGCGCGACGCGCCAAGAGTTCTCGCCACCATCAAACCACCTTTGCATCCTTCCCGTCCATATAATACTCGCACCTTTACATTTATTCCCTTCTTATGACCACGACCGTTTCTGCTGGACCAGTCTTATCGCCGTCTGACCATCGCAACGTAACACCATCACACTCATTCGCAACTTTTTTTCATTTCACTGTGTATAGAACCATTACTTGCAAGTCCCCTCGCTGTCTATAGCTTTACTTTGCACCACTCCCACCGTCCTTTACCCTAGACTGTAGTAATCGTCCCCCTTCCGCCACCGCCCCTCGCCGACCGCGGACTGCCCCCCCTGCCACAGTAGATAGTCCAACCCGCACGCCGTGCTCTAATCGTCTCCCAGTCGGGCAGCTGTTGTGCAGTACATCGAACCCCCTTGTCATCCATGTACTCTAGTGTAGGATACAACCGCAACCCCGCGTTGCTGGCGCATATGCCACCCTCGTTAATTATTCTGTCCGCGAGAGAGCGAGCGCTGGAACACGTCGCCAAGGGCTTGCGGGATCGGTCGTGGGGGATCTCGGGTGGCGTCGTCGCACAATGATGGATCGCCACCCGATCCCGTCGACGCTCAACGTTGGCGCAGGAACGTCCGACCCGGAGCCTGGCATCGGGGCGGGTTGTTTGTTGGAGTGGCATGATGCGTGTATCTCCCGGCTATGTTGCTTTGGAGCAGACAAAAGGCCTGCGCCTCGGTGTGTGTTTTGTGTGATGATCTTCGTGTGCCCGTCCTCAGACGGACCGACCTCAGAGCATTCCGACGGTCGAACGCCGAACGTGCGGAGTCCCGGGCCGGCGGCAGCCGGTGTGGCCGACCTGCTCGATCTGGTATCTGGGTCATTAACTCTGTTGATGATGCGCGGCGGATGGAGGGGATGTCTCGGACGAGAGGACCGCGCTCCCGGTTTGCTGCCGCTGCTGCCCCTGCACAGCGCAGGCAACTTGTAGAGTGGCACTACGTTTTCTGATGGATCACACCCAAGTGCTCGGAACAGAGCCTCGCGCCATCTCCGCGGGCGAGAACTTGGGACTATGCCGAACACGTCGAGAAGACGGCGGAGGAGCGTCGCGGCCTCGACGCGGCCGCGTGGGGGAGTCGGGCGGAGTCCTGCGCCTGAAGATCTGAAGGACCGGTGGGATGTAGGCGGGAGCTGGACGCGAGTATTGGCGTGGCGTCTGAATCCGCCGCCGCCACCGGTTGTTATTCCGAGTCCACGTCCACGAGGTGTTCGTGCGCGGCCCGCAGAGAGGCACTTCTCGTGCAGGCTTGTCGTGCGGCACTGAAAACGGCGCTCCTGGAGGGGAGGCTCAGCAGGAAATTTGTGGACTCATCGTGTACAGTGGGGATACGGTCACAGGCGGGGGACCAGGCACCGAGGGACAGCGAGGAACGATCGTTCCGGACGGTCCAACCGGACCACCGGTGCGTCCAGGGGATGGCACTGGATATTCCACCTCAAGCTCAAGAGCTCGCCGTCTGAGCGCCGTCTGCGTAGGTTTCACGGACACAGGTGTCGTGCCACGCCAGCGCAGTGCTCCGAGTCGGAGAGTACTCGCTAGTCTCGCTCGGAACCTCGACCGTCGGCGTGAACGCCAGCCACCGCTCCACCGCAGTCGGAGCCCGCGCTGCACGATTCTGTGCGCAGTTCCGTGGCTCCTTCCGCTGCGCGGGGTGCTAGAAGGCACGGCGCGCGGCCGAGAGGAACGGGCACGGCGAGCGGGGCCGTGGCGCCTCGAAGTTGGCCGGAACTCGTGCGCGCGGCCACGGCGAAGTGCTGAGGCATCTGCCATCAGCGCTGACATCACGCCGCGCCAGACCAACCGTTTGTGGCGGCTCGAGGTGGAGAAAGGGCGACGTCGGAGGCGCTCTGCGCACGGCAGGGACGGCGTGCAGGGCTCGATTTGCAGGATGCAGCTGCCAGGTAGATGCTCGTTCAGGTGGCGTGAGAGGGGCGGGGTTTGATGGGAGGTGGCAATCGACAGTTGATCGTGGACGGCTGTGTGAACGGGGTGCGTAATCCATGACGTCGTGGCCACTCAGTGGGAGAAAGGTCGGCTTTCTGGGAGGGGAGAATGCACGAAGCGCTGAACGCAGACTGCCTAAGCGGCACAGAGCGCGGTCCAGTGCTAGCAGTGCCCAAGAGTCGCTCATAGCTAGACCAACATGTCCTGAACGAACACAAAGGTCAGACAAAAAGAAATGAATAGGGTTTAGGTTTTGGCTAAAAACAGTCCACCCTCTTGGGTTCCTGGCATGGGTAGCCGAGTCACTGAAGAGTTGTTGTACTCCACAAGGTAACGCTGCAACAGCATGTATCCATGGGCGACGACGGGCGGTGTTCCGTAGTTGAATGGGTTCTGCAGGCTTGACAGAAGCCTGAAGGTGTGGGACAACAATAATTTGCGCGTCACGGTTGATTCACGTGCCCGGGCCGGGCATTCGGCCTTGTGGCGAGGAACGGTCTGGCACAGGCTTTCTCCCTCCGCCGCCGTCCCCGCCACTTCGTATTCTCCCTCTCCCCACCATCTCCTCTCCGCCACGCGCCGCCATGGACGGCCAACAAGCCATGAACCACGAAATGGCCAGCCTCCAGCAGCACGCCGCGCTTTACAACCAGATTTTCCAGCAGCAGATGCAAGGTGGGTTCGGGCCCAGTGGCATGGGGATGAATATGAACATGGCCTTTCCGGGGATGGGCATGGGCATAGGCCTCGGCGTTGGTATGGGTGCTGGTGTGCCGATGGGTGCGACCCCGGGTCCGGGGGTGCCACCAGGCGGACAGCACACGCAGGGGCAGCAGCAGCAGCCGGGGCAAGCGTACTGGGGGATCAACAACGGCTGGGGGGGCAATTTTGGTCCGCAGGGGTGGGTGAACGTGCACAACCAGCAGCTCATGCAGGCCATGCAACAGCCTGCCGCGGTGCGTAGTTTGCGATGGTCACCGCGGGTCCTTTGTGTCTGACCACGTTCTCACCCGTCATGTAGGCTGATGAAGGAGACGAGCCGCATGACACGTTCGACAAGCAGGACGATATGCTCCTGATTGGTATGCTGAAGAAAGCCAAGCATGCGAACAAGTCTGCCCGCAAGGGCCTCAAGAGGCTACACGATGTAAGCCCCCGCGCCCCTTCCACGCGCGAGTCCCTCATGCTGACCGCGTGTAAACCCAGATCCACGGTCATTCGTCAAGAGGTGGACATTTCATATCTTTCTTTGTGCGCGTCGTGTTGATGCTGACGCGCTGTTGTTCGTTTAGCTTGGACGAACCACTTCCTCGATAACCTGGAGCGCCTTTACCCGAAGATCTACCTGGGTGAGCCCATGTCTGACGACGATCGTGCGGCTGAAGAAGTGGCGCCCGAAAGCTCTGCGTCTAATGTCGGCCCTCGAATCGCTCCCGCTCTCCGTAAAAGCGGCCACAGAGCCGGACAGACTGCCCGGTCAGTGTGTGCGCACTCTTGGTGAGGCGGTCTGCTCACGCCACCCACAGCCGTACGGGGGTCCCGGTCAAGCTCGAAAAGCGATTCGCCGCTGAGACGCACGCGCGAAGGCGTGCTGCGTCGCCCGACTCGGATGACTCACCTCGTTCCTCCAAGCGCCGCAAGACAGACCGCGTTTCTTCCCCCGCTGCCGGCATGAAGGCCGAGGTGACTATCAAGAAGCCGGCCAAGAAGGGCCCCGTCGCCAAAGCCGCTGCGGCGTCCTCAAGCAAAAGTGGATCTCCGTCCGGGACCTCGAAACTGACCGTGCCCGTCATCACGCCCGCGAACCGCCCGCGACGGGGGGGCCCGATCATCGAGTACCACGACGAGACGCAGATCCCGCACGCGGACCCGGCGACGCGGCCGGTGCCGCCGAAGCGTAAGGCGGGCGAGGACCACCGGCGGTTCACGGACGCGGAGAAGGTGTTCTTCATCCACTTCCTCCGCCACAAGCTCTTGCACCAGCCGAGCTGACCAAGGACGATCTGCACCAGAAGCTGGCCGCCCACGTCAGTCCCGTCGATCCCCCGTTGATTAACGTCATCTCACCCCAGGTCACTCTATCTAGACGCCCCACCACAGCGCCGAGGCGTGGAAGCGGCACTGGGACGCCCACCGATGCTCCCCGACGAGATCTTCATCCAGGCCCAGAAGCGGGCCCGCGGCAAAA